>NC_134081.1:61755652-64155652 GCF_000715075.1 Nicotiana tabacum
TTTTTTTTTTTTTTGAAAAAGAACTGTTGTAATGAAAAAAATAATGTTTCCCGGAAAAGAGACCCTCGTTGAATCCTACTTGATTTTCCTTTTCGGATATCTTGGGAATTGCTTACTGCATGTTGAACAAAATGTTCATCATTTTGATGTTCTCATGCTGTTGCTGTCAACAATGTCCAACTCAAGTACATGCTGGTTAGTTAGTGAACATCTAGTTGAGCAATCCCCCAACCCCTTAGTTCCCTTTTTTTTTTTTCTTTTCTAATGAGTTTTGAAATTGTAGTCATAGGGGTGCACACAGCAATATTCGAACATGGTTTTGTGCGCATCTATTTAACATTCTTCTTCTTTAGCGGCAAAACTTATTGCCCTCTTTGGCCAAGCTAGAAAATTGGAGAAGTACTTTTTTTCAAAAACATTTTTTCAAAAGTATTTTTGGTAAAATACAGTTTATGTTTGATTAATTAATTTAAAAACTATTTATAAGCAGCAATTAGTGTTTGACCAAACATTTAAAAAGTGTTTCTAAGTGTATTTTTCTCAAAAATATTTTTGGGAAGAAGCTATTTTTTTTTACTTCTCCAAAACTGCATCTTCTTTTACTCAAAAGCACTTTTTGTCTTCCATTTGGAAAAGCTTGGCCAAATCGACTATTATAGTTTAAGTATATATTGAATGTACGATTAATTTTGTACTTTGGTCTAATGATGGCCAATTTGAAATATTAACACACAAAATGAAATATTTGAGCACCCTAGCCTCCGGTCCAACCCCACGCTAGCCAAATTACTTGTAGGAATTGGCACCGATAATTCTTGTGACAGTAAAGTGGGAGATAAAACAATAATATTAAAATAAAAGAAATTCGAGAAATGGGAACTTATAAGCTAAAGTGTAATGGTACCTCTGTGCAGGCCGCATTCGTGTAGTGGATGATAATGCTTAGATAAGAGGGCTTCTCAGGAATGTCACTGCAGCTGCAGCTAAATGGGCGGCTAGATTAAATAATTATAAATAAATTTAAACCTCAAAGTGGGTACTTTTGTCTTGGATCATGGGCTTCTTGGATCATGCACCATTCCCTGTCTCCAATGCTTCGCAATAATAATACATTGGTTTATTTTAATATAACAACTACTACTAATGATCCGCTTATCTTGAAACTACAATTTTCTCAAAACTAGAAGCAATATCTAAGTGATGTAATCTCGAAGCAATTATTCCAAGTTACTTTCAATCTCTAAACGTGTCGAGCAACTACAATGCTATCGGTGGAAACTTTTTGGGATATAAGTTTTGAGGCAGTTATTTTAAGCTTAAGGAGGATAGCAAATTCATCCAAATAGCCTATAAATTTTACCATTAATATTTTCAAGCGTATTTTGATAATATATAACTAGTATTCCATTAAATCTCGAAGCAATTATTCCAAGTTACTTTCAATCTCTAAACGTGTCGAGCAACTACAATGCTATCGGTGGAAACTTTTTGGGATATAAGTTTTGAGGCAGTTATTTTAAGCTTAAGGAGGATAGCAAATTCATCCAAATAGCCTATAAATTTTACCATTAATATTTTCAAGCGTATTTTGATAATATATAACTAGTATTCCATTAAATCTCGAAGCAATTATTCATTATGATCAAGCAAGTACAACATAAGGAGGAGGATCTCAACACGACTATAATTGTCTCACAAAACGGTCAAAACCCAGTGTCATATCATTACGAGCATCTATCAAGAGTAAATTGTCTCAGTTAAACAACAAAATATGTCTGGAAAGAAGTAAAATGATAGAAATAAATAGATAAGAATGGGAGACTCCATGTGCTGCGGATCGAAAGTAAGCTCCTAACTAGATGGATGGGTACGACTAGTACCTGCCTGAGAATCTGCACAAAAATATATAGAAGTATAGTATGAGAATAAAACTACTATACTCAGTAAGTATCAAGTCTAGCCTTGAATAAGTAGTGACGAGGGTGTCACGATCCCAATTTTCCTTTGTAGAATGTCGTGATGGCACCTAGTCACTAAGACTAGGTAAGCCTAACACTTATTGAAATAAATGACAGAATTTAACTAGAAATAACTATTAAGCACGAAATTTAAATTTCCATAGTGAACCAATACTCCCGAGTGCAATACAATACCCAAAACCGGTAGTACAAGTCATAAGCTCTACTGAATTTACTAGGAGAAATTTTCCAAGTGCAACTATTCCAGAATATAAATAGACAATATAAGTACAAAATCAGAAGGTTACTCGGAGGCCTGCGAATGTGATGACAGGTATACCTTGAGTCTCCACAGCAAAACTCGAACATCTAGCTAGTGATCAACCAACTCTGAGTACCTGGATCTGCACAAAAATGTGCAGAAAGTGTTGCATGAGTACACCACAATGGTACCCAGTAAGTATCAAGACTAAACTCGATGGAGTAGTGACGAGGGACAGTCAAGACACCTACTAGACTTAATAACCGGTACAAGTATGAATGTGAAACTAAGAGGGAAATAATGTCAATATAAAACTAAGCACGGTAAAGATAACAAAGCTATACTCGCAATAGGATACTAGAAACAGGGAGCAACAGGTAGCAATGTTGTGAAGTAAGCTGAACACAGTTTAAGTCCGGTGAAACCAAGTAAGGAAAACATGTAACAACTCAATAAGAGCAACCACTTCCACACAAGATTTGTTCAAGATTTTCCTCCGAGGTACTTCGCCTCATAGTCACATTTCACGGGTCCCAATTCATGAACCCTATTTACTTGGCATCTTGTACCCACATTACAATTCATAACCGCACGGACGACTCACGTGCCAAGAAAGTGACAATATCTTATATTCGCATGGACAACTCACGTGCCAACAATAACAATGACTCATGACCACACGGACAACTCTCGTGGAAATAGGACAACTCTCACACAAAAGGCAAGTAAACGAGAGTACATGTAAATGGTCAATAACATCAGGATTCATCTTCTTAAACCGATATGGCTGATTAATTGCGTGTATGCTTATGCAAGTGTTCTATCACAACTCAAGTTAACAAGTAAGAGTAGAGGCAATGAATGGCATATAGAAAACCATAACCACAAAATGTACAATGTTTAACTCACACAAGGTAGGTACACCACCACACAAATATCATCAATAACAATGCCCCCAGGCCATCACAAGGCATCACAAATAATCCCTGACATAGCCCACCTTGTCTCGCCACGTGTGTAACAATAAAGTAAATGCCCCGCCTTGTCTCTCCACATGCGCATAATAATATTCCCACCTTGTCTCGCCACATGCGCAAACCCACATATATATCCCGCCTTATCACGCCGCATGTGCAAATATCAATAGTAACAAAAGCACGGACAACTCACGTGCGAACACCCCGACAATCCTTTCAACAATACACATTTGCCAAAAATATAGCAATACAATATAAGATCTTTCACCACATGCTCCCATATGCCACAAATTCCCCTCAAAACAAATTTCAATACCGCAACCACGCATAGCCCTCGGCTCAACAACACTAAGTACAACAAGAACAAGAACAATAACATGAGAGTACGACAAGTAAATCAACACAAGGACTACATAACACAAGGAAATGGAAGAACAAGCTCACAATGAAAGACACAACAAGTAATAATGGTTTCAACAAGAATAGCTCAACAAGGGAAGAAATAATGTATAACAACGATTCCACATAAGTACAACTCGATGATAAGAGAGATAGCATGAATCAATGATTCCAATTAAGGATAAGTCAACAATGAAAGGGATAACAAAACTTTAATTAAGGTTAAGCAATTACGGAAGAGATAATAATAACTTCAATTAAGGTTAAGCAATTACGGAAAAGATAATAATAACTTCAAATAAGGTTAAGCAATTACAAAAAAGTCGGCATGGCAATAAAAGAGGTGACAACTTCAATTAAGGCACATAAGATTTTATTGGCAACAAGGGTAGAACATGAATCAATCAACTCCAAATAAGATACGTAAGGGTGAATTTAGTAAAGGGAGGATTTAACATGATAATACAACTTCCTTTTTAATGAACATAAGAACACAAGAGCCTAAAATGATCAATTCCCATAAATAAGCCCGAGTACGTACTCGTCACCTCGCGTACACGGCCTTCACATGATACAATTAGCACAAATGACTCAAATCCTAAGGGGTAGTTACCCCACACAAAGTTAGGCAATATAGAAGAATACTACAACGCGATGTTGTCACAAAATAGAGTATGAGATGTTTGGACAATTTGACAAGAGGACAACATTTACTATTCCTTATAGAATCCGATAGGTATACAATGTCTTCTCATTATCCAGTGGTATCAGTGTGACTTCATGCTCATTATGGAGATGAGAAGGCAGTGTATACATTCATCTTCATAAGCAATCATTGGAGTAATGCACCGGACTGAGGAAGATATGTGCTAAGGCTGCAACCAGTTATACACTATACAACATAGAGTGTAAGATGTATGGACAATTTATGCTAAGGCACAAGGACAACTGATACTCTAAAGATTACAAGGCAATGTGTATACCTTCACTAGTCATTTTCTAATAGTGTATACCTTCACTGGGGCATTCTAATGATGTATGGACATTTTCACGCAAATAGGAGATTGAAAGTTCAGTATATAAGAGTAATACATGCTCTAATGTATAGACATAAGTCATTGTATATCCTATGCAATGGCTACTGGTTATGTATTGCTTATATGAGAGACAGTATGCTGGGGCATATTTCTGATCTTTATCAGTAGTTGCTGAAGTTACAAAGCTGGAATCCTATAGGTTTGGTTGCTGCTTTTATGCTTATGTGTACTGCTAGGACATTAGCAATGGTATTGGCATGATTTCATGCCCAATCTGGAGATGTAATAGCAGTACATATAACCTATTTAAAGTGCAGGTCAGCCCCATAAGTTGATGGTGTGGCTTGGAGATTCACATTTGCCGTGTCCTTCGAAACGCAAAACTTGGTGCCTGGTGCGAGCATTAAAGGTGATACATTAAGGTTTTGCACTTGGCTTGTGGATACACACACCACCCTATGTTGGGAATTGATCAGTACTAAATTTGTAAGAGTTAGCATTTATAGTCTTCTTATCTTTGCATTAGCTATGTGCATCTTTGAGTTTGGAAAAATTGTAAACATTGGATTCCAGATTTTGGATTATTATTTATATATTAGCCACTAGGCATCCAGCCTAGTTGTATATTTGCTTAAAAAAGAAGCTAGAACGATACTCTAAAATGACCTTCTCATGTGAAACAACCTTCGGACGGCTCAAATCTAGCCAAAATAACTTAACATCATAAATAAAAATCATAGGAAACGATTCCGGATAATAAAGCTTCGATCTTGAAAGAAAAATAAAAAGTCACCTCAACAAGTCAATCCCGAGCCCACATCTCGGAACCCGACCAAAATTATAAAATCCGAACACCCATTTGGTAATGAGTCCAACCATACAAGAATTACTCAAATACGACCTCAAATCACCTTTCAAATCTCCAAAGTTTAGTCTACGAAGTTTTCACAATTGTTTCCCAAATTTTCAACTTAAATCACTAGTTAAATGATGAAATTAACAATGGATTCATGAAATATAATAAGATTAGGGTAAAGAACACTTACCCCAATGAAACACTTGAAGAACCCCTCAAAAATCGCTCAAATTCGAGGTCTACAACTCAAAATCTGAAGAAAATGGCCAAACCCATGACTTATAACCTTTCTGCCTAGCACTTCCGCATTTGCGGACAAACATACGCATCTACGCTGTCGCTTTTGCAAGTAATTCACCGCATCTGCGGCCTTCACTTATCAGCCCAGGAATCGCACCTGAGAGAGACCAATCGCACCTGCAGTGTCACTTCTGTGAACCA
Source organism: Nicotiana tabacum (assembly GCF_000715075.1). Classification (NCBI taxonomy): domain Eukaryota; kingdom Viridiplantae; phylum Streptophyta; class Magnoliopsida; order Solanales; family Solanaceae; genus Nicotiana; species Nicotiana tabacum. Next base: position 61,761,583 of record NC_134081.1, read on the forward strand.
AGAAGCGCACCTGCGAAGTCGCTTCTGTGACAAATGCTCCGCACCTGCGAAGACTTGCAACCCAGCACATGTCTGCACCTGCGCGTACCAACTCGCTCCTACGAAACTGCATATGCGGGAATGACATCGCAGATGCGCAAAACACTAGCTCCCATCCATCTCGTTTCTGCGACTTCATCTCCGTACCTGCGACCATCGCACCTGCGCCCAGTGGTCTGCAGGTGCGATCACACCAAAACTCTGCCCAAACCAGCCTCACCCAATATGATCCAATTGATCTAAAACTCATCCGAAACACACCCGGGGTCCCGTCCGAACATACCACTAAGTTCCATAATATAACGCGGTCTTGCTCGAGGCCTCAATTCACATCAAACAACATCAAAAGTATGAATCGCATCTCAAATCGAACTTAATGAACTTTCAAATTTTACAACTCGTGCCGAAACATATCAAATCAACCCGGAATGACGTCAAATTTTGCATGCAAGTTCCAAATGACACAACGGAGCTATACCAACTCCATAAATCAAAATCCGAACCCGATATCGACAAAGTCAACCCCAGTCAAACCTCTCAATCTTCCAAACCTTCAACTTTCCAATCTTTCGCCAAAATGTATCAAATCAACATACGGACCTCCAAATCCAGACACACGCCTAAGTCCAAAATCACCACACGAAGCTATTGGAATCATCAAAATACCATTCCAAAGTCGTCTACATAAAAGTCAAACTCCGATCAACTCTTACCACTTAAGCTTCTAAAATAAGAATCCTTCTTTCAAATTGATCTCGAATCATCCGAAAATCAAACCCGGCTACATACGCAAGTCTTAATACATAACACAAAGATGCTCGAGACCTTAATCCACTGAACGGGATGCAAATTCTCAAAATGACCGGCCGGGTCGTTATAGAGGGATAGACGTTGGTACTTGTTAACAGTCCAATAAACAAGTGAAAGCATAAATAACACACAAAATAAGGCATTGTATCATCAAATACGTATAAAGGTAAGGGCACAATAGAATCCAGAATTTAGATATGCTTCTCAGGCGAAAGAAATATAATACGATATCAAATATCTCAATTCCTTTTACAATCATGATATGCACCATCAATGTTTATATATAAAAGCTATTACATGCGTCTAGGATGCAAATGCATGTCCGTGATCCACTCTCAATACCTCACAACACAAATCCATACACCTAACACTAGCCAAGTATCCAAACTGAGCACCAATATGGGTGTCTGCACTCACAAGGCCAAAGTAACATAGGTAATCACCTAACTTTGGAAGGACGAATCCATATCCAAGCATTGATGCAGTGTGCAATCCGATCCAATCATGATACCATCAACAATCAATAATCAATATCCGCTCACACTGTTCTTAGTGTAAAAATTCTCCACATTTCTTAATATCCAACTCATCAACTCATGCATATACAGATGAGATGATAAGATAAAGAAGCACCATGACATAAAGATAAAATGTGAATGAATATTTACTTGAATAAGAGATAGCTATGACTAATTATGTAACTCAACTTTTATAACAGTTCAATATAGTTATTCATTGTTCTTAAGTCCGATCATGATATAAAACATGAGCAAAATAAGTCAATAGCCACTAAATCATATATCAAATAAAATAAGAATATCACTACGGTCAAATGAGCAATCTATCCCTAGAAATGAATCATGGATTAATTTTATCGCGTAATCATAGAATCAATGAAACATAGGCACACAATTCATAGAGTCCAAATAAGGCATATTATAAGACTAACTCTACTGAGCTATTATCATAATCTAGCCACACACATACTCTCGTCACCACGTATATATGTGGTACCTAAATCAAGAAACAAGTAACAAATAACTCACTTATTGGGAGAATCCCCTCTAACAAGGATAGACAAAAGACTTACCTCCACCTGAAAATACCCACAACTTTCCAAAACTGCTTTTCCTTTCAAATCCACCTCCAAATGAGTCGAATCTAATCAAATATTACTCAATAAAGTCAAATAATGCTATAAAAATTAACTCCAAATAATACAGCTCCAATCTTTAATAAAATCTCAAAAAGTCAAAAAATGTCCATCTAGGCCCACATGGTAAAATGTTGAATCTTAGGGTTGATTCTGACTATCCATAATGTCACGAATTCAAACATTTGATTAAATTATAAATTCGAGTCCAAATCGACCGACAAATGACCAAAATACATCCTCTTAGGTTGTAGAAAAAAACCTCAGATTTCACTTTAAAGTTCTATACTTTAGGTGTAGAAATCTATGGGGAATCAAGATATATGCTCAAAATCAAGTAGAGATTACTTACACTCAAAGTTGTTGTAACACTCCGTAAATTCGTATTAGGTGTGAATATATTAAATGAGTATTAATGTGATATTTTATACATGTGAAGTCATATAGGAATGAGTATGGGTGGAAATAGTTATGTTGGAATCAAGACAGAGAGTGATGTGCATAAAATTTGAAAGAATCGACAAAGTTTATGGAATATTTGTCTTCCAACCTGATTTCGTGAAAATATGAAAGGAACTTGAGAAAACCTAAAACATGAATATTGTATCCCATTGACATACCTTTCCAATGATATATTATGGATCCCAAACGGATCTTTGTGCAAAACGTTATGCACGTTTTACTGGACAATGCGCAGACTGCACGATCAGCAGCACGAAGAACCATCACGTGCATGGCAACGTACTCGAGGCATCGTCACTGCCTTTACTGCACAGTAAGGTGCGCGATTGGTCCTTTACCTGCGTGAAAGCGCACCTAGAAAGTGTTTTTAAAGGCCTTACCTCATTCCCTACATCCCAAACATGTAAATTTGCTTTAAAAAGGAAATCTCTCAAGAACCCAACTTCCTCCAAGGTCCCTCCATCATCCAAGGTAAGTTCTAATGACGATTCTAAGTTAATTCAATTCTCGAGCACCTTATTAATAGGGTTAAACCCTTCCAATCATTAGATATTTTATCAAGACATCATTGTTTAGAAAAGAAGCCCTAGAACTCGAATTCAAGAGGATTGAACTTCAAAAAGGTAATGCTTCTACTCCCTAATCATTATAGCTGCGAATTGATGAGTTCTTAGGAGAATAGTAAATGGGTTTGATAAAGAGAATCATATGAACTATGGTAGGGATTTGGGTTGTTGACTTAAGATTGTTGTAATCACTTAGGTGATGAGAAATGGTGTTAGTTACATCTATTTGGGATTGTAGAATCACCTAGAAATAGAATGAGAATTGGATGAAGAAAACACCACTGATAACGGCTATGAGGCTTTACGCCCATAAGGTGTTTGATAAAATGCCTAAATGACTAAAACATGAGCATTAGTGCTAATATTGGTTCCTCTTGATATATATATTTCCATAGATTAGCATTGAAAGAGGCGACGACATTGTGATACGCTTAAAAAGGCCATAGTCAAGGTATGTGAGGCTAACTCTCTTTACGTTTGGGAATATTTATGATCCTCCCTACATCTCATTCTTTATGACTATTACGAATTGCCTCAGAAAGTAATTATGCCTCAGTTCCATGAATAGTTGTTGAACTTCTATTCTCTAGATGACATAGTTTCATAATTCGTTCAATATCCCATGAGCCTCAGTTATGACAAATCAGTTTATTATGAATACATACCTCAGTCTAGTTTGATACAGCCTTCCAGTATCATGTAACTCAGTACGGTCCAGTATTTCAGTATCATATATTACAGCATGATTTTACGTTCCTGATTTTAAATCCTGAGTGTTGAACACCTATATTTGGGCATGAGGTATGTATATATATATATATATATATATATATATATATATATATATATATATATATATATATATGTATATATATATATATATATATATATATTATTTACTCAGATAAACAGCTGGTTTCTCATTTAGAATAGGGAGTACTTATATCTTTACTTCCTTGTTCAGTTCAGTTGTCAGTTTTTAGTTATCAGTTGAGTTTTAGTTTCAGTATTTACAGTTCTTTCTTCAGTTGTTTTACATACCAGTGCAATTCAAATGTACATATGTCCCTTTTTTGCCTAGGGCCTGCATCTCACAATGCAGGTGATGATTTTTAGGTTGACGATTCTGCTTGCTAGGACATCTCGTATATGTTGTTGGTGAGCCCCTGTCTTCCGGGGCATTATCCCTCTTTTCAGTCTTTATAGTATTTCAATTAGTAAGATATGCCGGGGAACTTGTCTCGGTAAACAATTAGCATTTCAATATTCTTTAGAGGCCTCATAGACTATAGTCCAGTCAGTTAGATGTTAGCATGCTTTTATGTGTAAGCCTTGTTGGCTACTCATTTATACTTGTAAATTTTTTAGTACTTTTCGCATTTATGATATTTCAATCAGACTCTTTCGTAGATCAGCATGTTGCATCTTTATATCCAGCTTACAGTTATACCACATGTTGATCCAACCATCCAGTTGGTTTGCTAAGTCACATGTAGTCAGGTACCGAGTGTCGTGTTATGCCCAAGCTATGGTTCGGGGCGTGACAAAGCTTGATATCATAGCCTAGGTTCAAGAGTCCTAAGGAGTCTATGAAGCCATGTCCAGTAGGGTCACTTTTATGTGTATGTGCGTGCCACACGTGTAAATACTTGACCACCAAGACATCTAGGATTGTTTCACTTCTTTCATACTCTAGATCATGCAATTAGAGCTATGCTTTCAGGAATCCTTCTAACTCGGGTAAATTATATATTTCAGAAAATGCTTGTGAAAAAAGAAAGTACACCAAGAGGACCTCAACTACTAGCCAAAGGGCTACGACTAATGCTGCTCAGGAGGAGGACACTCCGGACCAGGGAGTTGCATCAGGCTCAACACCCCCACCTTCTACCAGAAGGCCTGCAGAGGTCCTATTTACTCCGTCGCCCAGTGCTTCAGTTATGGATGTCGAGGGAGCTATCCAGTTGCTCACCCAAATTGTTGCTACTCAGCCTCAAAGGCAGGGAACATGTTCTGTTGATGAGATGGGTAGTTCCAGGTCCAGGGAATTCCTCAACATGAAACGTCCAGTTTTCATAGGGTCCAAAAAGGATGAGGATATGCAAAACATCATTGAGCATGTTCAGAACATATTTCGAGTGATGCATAGTACATACACTGAGGTAGTAGAGTTTGTTGTATACCAGCTGAAGGATGTTGCTAATACTTGGTATGAAACATGGGAAGAGTCGTGAGGGGAAGAAATGGCTCCTGCGACTTGGAAGGAGTTTGCATATGCACTTCTTGAGCATTTTCTACCCATTGAGGTCCTGGAAGATAAGGCTTTAGAGTTTGAGAGACTCAAACAGAATGAGATGAGTGTGAACGAGAACTACCTCAAGTTCGTCACTCTGGCCAAGTATGCTCCGGAAATGGTGTGTGACATGAAGGCCAGAGTTAGGCGGTTTGTGTTAGGGCTTTCAGATGACTTGTTTGCTGATGGTAATATAGTTGCTCAGAACAATGATATGACCATTACTATGATGGTTGCCTTTTTTCAAGGGAATGAAGATTGGCTGAAGGAAGAAGAGAGACTACAGAAAGAGAAGGAAAGGGAATTTTGCAAGAGGACTAAGTCAGCAGGAAATTTTAGCCATCGGGTATCTCAAGGAGGTGGTAATCGCCAGTTTTTCAGGAAACCAAAATCAGGACCTGCTCCATCTTCAGCTAGTGCACTAGTTCCGAGGTCCAATTTTAGCAAGAAATGCAGGAATTTCATAGCAGCAGGCTCACAATCATAGGCTAGTGTAGGCTACAAAGTCCCTGATTACCCTACTTGCAACACGTGTGGTAAGAGGCACCCATGGGTGTCGTTTGGGGTCAAATGATTGCTTTGGGTGCGGTCAACAGGGCCACTTCTTGAGGGATTGTCCATCAGCAAGGTAGAAATGTCATGCCCCGACTTCGGGGAGCGTGACCGGTGCTCAACTGAGATCAGTCGAGCAAACCTGCTAGATTTCCTTCTACCCAACTCACCCATAAATAAAGAGAAGATAAACTTCATTAATTAACACCAAGAGGGTTCATGAACAAGACTAATTCCATCACCATTAGTTACTTCATTTATAAAGTCTCAAAATACATACACTTTCATAGTTTGAAGTGGAATATGTAATACACATACGACATTACTATCTTGACTTTTCCAATACCAATACACAACCCACACCATGTCTACGGAGCCTATAATAGATACAAAAGAGTACAATGATAGTGCTGACAACAAGGCTTCGAGTATACCTCAAAACATAATACATACAGAACAAAAGAGGCACGACCCCGAAATGAAGTGGGGCTAACCAAGTCAACTGGGAAGAGAGTTGCTGTTTCCCCAAGTACACGCAAGTACACATGGTCGTCAAGTAATAAAGTGACTCGAAAGTCGGATGTCGAACCCACAGAGACTTAAATTAACCGTTAACTAAGCAAACTAAAATTAATTAATTGTCCAAGATATTTAAGAGTGATATTTTTCCATTAATCTACTATTACGGAAATTAAACATGTAACCAAGGGAGATATAGATTCCAGGGTTGTGGTCAGTTTATCAATCCTATTGAGTTCGTAATTACACATGTTAATCCAAATTATCTATGATTGCTAGTTGACCGGATCATTTATATAAATAGCATGCTCCCACAATACTATCCGTCTATCCATAATATATCAACCCTCCATTCCTATGCTCTTGAATTTATCATGAACGTATATAATACGGTATTCAACTAAGCAAGACTATTAGGTATATTCCTATCCTAACTGCGAAATCTTTCCCCGAGCCACGGGTTCAGAAACAAGCTCTCTCCAATTCTACTCTAATCTAAGCACGACTTTCCCAAGTATAGCATATATAGTAAATAGAATTCAACTATTGGCCAAACAATTAAGCAATTATGCACAGAATTAGAGAAACAACCAAAGATGATAACTCGAATTAACGGTAAATAATTAATAAACTTCAATATTCATGACAACCACAACCCTAGAACGTGAAGTTTAGCTCCACATAGACATGGTAGCAAAACAACAAATCATCAAGAAAAAGTAAAGATTACTAAATTTGATGGAAGAAAGATGGAATCTGATGAATTCCGGCCTCCACGGCGGCTCTGTGCTCTCCCTTCGTCTAAAGTCTCCAAAATCGGTCTCCTAAGAATGGTGTTTAATGACTATTTATATATGTAGGATAAAAGCCTAGGTAAAATAACCCAATCCAAAACCAAAAAGGAGACAATATAAGCTCAAAACTGGACCCGCGCGTCGCCACGCGACACACCTCGCGTCAGGCCGCGCCTTGCGAGCTTAAATGCGAGATGAGAGACTCACGTCGCCCAGCTACTTCTTCAAATCAAATTCGTTGCCTGCCTCTTTATTCCTTGTAGTGTTAGGCTACATAACTTTTCTTTCCAAGCTTCTTAATATCAAAACCAAAGGTGTTGCTTTTCCAGGTAAGTTCTCCCTTGATTCTTTTCGTTAATGCTTCAATAATTACATCTTCTCCAATTGTTTTGTGCATTTTGCTCCAAAATTCCATCTCCAAAGTACCTACACATAAAATAAATTCAATTAAGCATAATTATAATACAATTTAGCATTAAAGCACCTAAATGTAAGGTAAGTAATGCACTAAAAATATATAATTATAGCCATAGTCACTACCCCACACTTAAACATTGCTCGTCCTCGAGTCAACCAACAATTCACACTATCCTTGAGCACTTTGTTTTTATACAATTGAGGCACACTATACCAATGACCATGGTTTATAGCAATAATTAAACTTTAGCATGTGCAATCACATACACTTCCCTTTTCTTATGCCATACTTCACTAATATTCACAACAAAGACAACATGCTCCTAACAATCCTAGCCTCAAAAACCAACTCAATGTCACAATGCACTCATAGCTTAAACATTAAACATCATAGAGAGAAGTCTAATAACGTTACATATCCCTTGTGAAACCATGTGCCCTTACAACAAGAACAAGAGAGTAAGTTGAATCCATACATTCAAATCAAATGCTCAAATATATTTTAAGGACTCATATATATCAAAGAAAATCTCTCTCTCACAAAAGAAGTCACATGCATGCAATATGCACCATAGGCTTGCCCTTAATATAAATCTCCACTAATGTAGACTCACTCGATCTAAAATCAATTAGAAGTTTTTCATGGTTGTAATGTGGGCTAAGGGACAGGAAGGATATATTTAGGAATAGTGGCTAACCCTCCTAAGCACTTTAACACATCACATAATCAACTGTAAGCGGAAATTCTTTAATCCCAATCTTAATTTCACAACTAAAATCATCCCTAACAACGTTCCCTCTTTCTTTAGGCACTACTTTAATCCATACCCACTAGCAAGAACAGGATATCAATTTATTCATCTAACTTCTTCCTTCTCATTTTTCAGATTTTTTTCGCTAGTGATGTATTTTTTTTTTACAAAACATGTGCACATTTCTTCCTTTCATTTGGTTCCACTCGAAAGCAATCCCACACTTAGTCCCTTCTTACTCCTTTTAGCGCTCATCTCATAATTAAAGTGCTTTAAGAGATAAAAGGATCAAAACAATGTCAATTTAGAATAAAAGAGGTTTAGGCTTGTAACGTGGGTGCCAAATAAAAGTCTATAAGCTCAAAATGGTTAACTAGGGATATACTTTATTTGTGATAAGAATTAAACTCAAAAAGAACAAAGATAGCCTAAAATTATTTTTCAAACCGAGTATCACCTAAAATTTCGCTTCGACTCACATACCGGGCAAGTTCTAGACACAAGCACAATAACATGGACTACACAAAAATCTCACCACACATGGCACATGACTCACTAAGGACGGTTTTATTCTGAATCTCAAACTAATGCAAGTATTCATGGAGCCACGAGATGTTAAGCATTAAACACAAAGTAAACATAAGTCAAGAAAATGAGACATAGGCGTCACAAAACATGCTATCCAAATAACCAAGGCATCATAAGCACTTTTAGCACATAGGGAAGATACTACACATGCCAAAGCCTAAATATGCTACTATTAAACAAGTCAAGGGCGCCTAGGAATCTCATCTTTCTTCCTCCATTTATTATCTAATTTCTAATCTACTCTAAAAATAAAGAACAAAAAAAGGAAAAACTAATACCCGGTTCAAACTACATCCCATAAAAAACAACTGAGGCACAAAGAAAAATCACAGGGGATTATTACTACCTAAAGAAAGCTAAAATACATATTTTTTGGATTTTTGTTTAGACTTTAATCCCTCAAGAAAACTGTCTAGGAGATCCATCGTCGGGAAAAGTCCAATTTTTCTACCTTTTTCGGTTTTTTTTTCCACATTTAAAAAAAATAAATTAAGCTACTAAAATACTACACAACTACGAAAACAAAAATAAGAAAGCTAAAATCAAAATAAGAAGTTAACATTTTCTAACATACTACTACTAATTATCTAGAGAAATTCTCCCACCTCACATTTAAAGAAGTGCAGTGTCCCCAATGCACAAATAAAGCAAAATAATAACAAGGGTGGACAAGAAACTCCCTGAAAGGCCAAAGGCCGAAGCAATAGCGGCTCACGGGTACTCAGACTTCACCCAGGCATGGTCCTTTGTGTGGTCACACCATACTTAGTTCTCACCATCTAGATCGTTTTTGCACTCTTCTAATGGCTTTGCCTCCTATGCTTATAATCCTACAAAACAAAAACAGACACCACAACAATAATAAGATAAAAATAAAAATAAAAGAAAGCAGCAAAGCTGGGTTGCCTTCCAACAAGCGCCTGATTTAACGTCGCGGCACGACCTGTAGCACTTTTTGTCTCCATCTCAAACTTATGAATTGAGATCCCTAATAAGGCATCCAGTCTGTGGCTATGCTCCTTCGGTGGGGCTACAAAGAAAACCAGGCCAAGCAATAAAGTTTTCGCTCTACACCTTTTGACCTTTAGATGAGGAATGTAATTTTTGCTTTTTGGCACAACAAATTCTAGAATATAGGCACCCCATTCCTCGTCCATTGGCTCCTCCAAAGGCTCAGATGACTCGATTTCCATGTCATCATCCAAACATAATGTTGAAAAATGCATGGAATGAGGACCAGTACACCCCAAATCTAGAATTGCATCACTCTTTACATCCTCATATGTACACAGACTAGAGTCTTTACATATAATATTATCTACTTCCTCACATGATTCTAGAGTGCTTCCCTCAACATGGACATCATTAATAAAAGTATGGTCGAATGATTGACTCTCCGCTTTTAGCTCCTCAATTTGGCGTATAAGCTCCTTTTCAGTTTCACACAACTCAGAACTATTTTGTTGGGCGTTAGACGCATCAACCTTGGAAATCAATTGATCTCCCAAGTCGTGAATAGCAGTACCGAATTTTTCGATCTCTTGTCCCAGTTCTGCTCTCCCTTCTATTAAGTCTTTTAACCCATCTGTAATTTTCTCACATTGAGCTTCATATATTTCTAATCGTTCAGCTTGTTCCATTAGCCAAGTTTGGCTCAAAGTCTCCTCTTCTTTGAAATTTTTCTCTTGTTGGAACTTACTCTCTTCTCGAATTTGAAGCTCTTCCTGACTATCAACTAAGGCTGCAGCTTGTTGATCATCGAATGTTTCAACCCATTTTTCTATTTTGGCCTTCGTTCTCTTATTTATTGCCTTGAGATTTTCCATCTCTTTTCGACGTTCATGAGTTTGCTCCCTTAAAAATTGAGTTTTCTCCATTATTTGCCTCATCATATCTATTATATGAGCATCATATTCCACATTCTCCACTTTATTCCTATCAAACTCACAAAAATTATTAGAAACATCATAATTAGGGCTCGAAGAGGGATAAAATGAATTAGGACAGCCATCCCAATGGCCACCTTGACCACCGCACATATTACAAATATTCCACTCAAAGGATTGAGATTGTGCAGACAACCCGCTCCTGGGAACATTACAACAATTGTTCCACTAGTGGGGTCCTCCACAATATGGACAAGGATCATCAAAGTAAGAATAATCATCATTCAAACAATTTTCATTCCAAGACGTCATGTCAAAATAAGAAAAGAAAATACTAACTAAATAAGAAAATTAAAAACTTGAACAAAAATCAACTAAAAGCTAAACTTAGATAACCAATCAATAACTAAGTCTCGGGGAACGGCGCCAAAAACTTGTTGGTTCCCCAAGTACACGCAAGTATACGTGGTCTTCAAGTAATAAAGTGACTCGAAAATCAGATGTCGAACCCACAGAGACTTAAATTAACCATTAACTAAGAAAACTAAAATTAATTAATTCTCCAAGATATTTAAGAGTGATGTTTTTCTATTAATCTACTATTGCGAAAATTAAACATGTAACCAAGGGAGATATAGATTCTAGGGTTGTGGTCGGTTTATCAATCCTATTGAGTTCGTAATTACACCTGTTAATCCAAATTATCTATGATTGCTAGTTGACCAGATCGTTTATATAAATAACATGTTCCCACAATATTATCCGCCTATCCATAATATATTAACCCTATATTCCTATGGTCTTGAATCTATCATGAAGGAATATAATACGGTATTTAACTAAGCAAGACTGTTAGGTATATTTCTATCCTAACCGTGAAATCTTTCCCCGAGCCACGGGTTCAGAAACAAGCTCTCTCCAATTCTACTCTAATCTAAACACGGCTATCCCAAGCATAGCATAGATAGTAAATAGAACTCAACTTCTGGCCAAATAATTAAGCAATTATGCACAAAATTAGAGAAACAACCAAAGATGATAACTCGAATTAACGGTAATATAATTAATAAACTTCAATATTCATGACAACCACAACCCTAGAATGTGAAGTTTATCTCCACATAGACATGGTAGCAAAACAACAAATCATCAAGAAAAAGTAAAGATTACTAAATTTGATGGAAGAAAGATGGAATCTGATGAATTCTGGCCTCCACGGCGTCCCCGTTCTCTCCCTTCGTCTAAAGTCTCCAATATTGATCTCCTAAGAATGTTGTTTAATGACTATTTATATGTGTAGGATAAAAGCCTAGGTAAAATAACCCAATCCAAAACCAAAAAGGAGACAAAATAAACTCGAAACTGGACTCGCGCATCGCCACGCGACATACCTCGCGTCAGGCCGCGCCTCGCGAGCTTAAACGTGAGATGAGAGACTCGTGTCGCCCAACTACTTCTTCAAATCAAATTCGTTGCCTGCCTCTTTATTCCTTGTAGTTTTAGGCTACGTAACTTTTCTTTCCAAGCTTCTTAATATCAAAACCAAAGGTGCTGCTTTTCCAGGTAAGTTCTCCCTTGATTCTTTTCGTTAAAGCTTCAATAATTACATCTTCTCCAATTGTTTTGTGCATTTTGCTCCAAAATTCCATCTCCAAAGTACCTACACATAAAATAAACTCAATTAAGCACAATTATAATACAATTTAGCATTAAAGCTCCTAAATGTAAGGTACGTAATGCACTAAAAATATATAATTATAGCCAAACATCAAGAGTGTACCGCTATCACTTGTCAATGCCCTCCACTGTGGAACCACCTGCATCTATTAAAGATTCAGCGCCCCCGGAAACAGGGACGTTAGTACATGTTAAATAGTACTAGTATGAAAACCAAACACCTATGCAAGGACTTGGAAATACAACATGAATAAGATGAATCATGGTAATAATAAAAAGGGCTTAGATAGCCATTAAAGACAAAGCAAATTTATTAAGAGCTTTCAATCATATTTATAAATTTTTAAGTAGGGGATCCTCTACAACTACCTTTACACAAAGCGGCCCTACCGCCTCACCCCAATGTATGCGGGTGGAGGTATATTTACAATACCACAAACTCTACACAAAGCATCACTGCCGCCTCACCCCAATGTATGCGGGTGGAGGTATATTCACAATACCACAAACTCTACACAAAGCGGCCATGTCGCCTCACCCCGATGTATGCATCTTTGGCCTTAGCAAGTGTAACTTCATAAGGTTTCATCATATGAGAAATAATATTTAATAACATTGATTTCATACAAGATCTTCTTCCCAAAAGGGGTATAACATAATTAAGTAAAAAATAGAGAATCATTAACACACGAGGGTTCTAACACGTTATGCCAATCGGGAATCAAGTTTACTAGTTTGAATACCCCACATTAATAGTGTTCCATGTTTGACTTCACACGATGGAGTTTTGTAAGAACACGGGAATTTCAATACCAAAAAAAAGAGTTTAGCCTTCATACCTCGCTTTGAGCTTTCCTTAATTCACTACACAGTTTCAAAAATCCTAGAAACTTTGATCTATTTAGAGACATAGAAAAATTGAATACAAATTAGGAGGGAGTTCATGGTTCCGGCTCATATGAGCATTTTATCAAACACTGGGTGTGTATTATGAGTTTTAGGTCCTCATATGGTGGATTCCTTCAGTCCACTAACCAAACTCTATCCAATTTATCTCAACATTCTTCCCAAAACCCTTGATAGTACATGTATGCATAATGGACAACTCCCACCCCCAAGAATTACCTTTCTCATTACCTATTTTCAGAAAAATCACGAAATTGAGGGTTAGGGAGTAGAATCTTACCTCTAGGATGAAGACCTAGTGAAATTTTCTTATGAATTCTTCAACTTTGAGCAAGAGCTGATGAACAATAAGCTTAGGAACTTCCCCTCACACTCTATGGCACTCCATCTTTCTAGAAATATCAGATTTTTGCTTCAAAAGAAGCCATTTACTTCAATATATCAAAATGTTATCGGGTCAATAAATTAGAAAAATAAAGCCCCGATGCAGATCTACGGTCGCATATACGACTGCATAACGCTTCTGTGGTACGCAAAATGGCCCTCCGGAATTGGGCACTTCTGCCTCACTCTGCGACTAGTCTGCGGTCTGCAAACCAAGTCTGCAGTCGCATAATGCGCAGCAGAACTTCCCTCTGAAAATTCTTTTGTTGGATCTGCGATGGGTTGTGCAGCCCACGAAATGATTATGCGGCCGCATAATGGTCCAAAAATTTGCCCAGGTTTCTGCTTTGTTCTGCGGCAGATCTGCGGTCCGCAGATCAGTTCTGTGATCGCAGAATGGATCGCAGAAATGCCCTGCACTTCCAAAAATTTTCTTCAACTCCCAAACGCACTGTTTCAACCCAAAAAGTCCGATAAGAAACCCCAGGTTTTAGGTGAAATTTTATGGGGCCTCACAACTCTTTAGGCCCAATAGTAGCTCAGTCCACTAATTCAGTACCCCCTCATAACTCTTTTGGCCCAACAAGGGCGTGGTGCAACAAGGTCCGATAATATGGGCGGTGGTCGGAACCGCGTGTATGCGCTGGCAGGCCGTCAGGATATAGAGGCTCATGGAGATGATGTCACGGGTATGGTAACAATCTTCACCTTTGATTTTTATGCTCTTATGGATCCGGGATCCTCCCTATCTTATGTAACCCCATATATTTCTAAGAAATTTGGGCTAGAACTAGAAAAGTTTTGTGAACCCTATGAAGTGTCCACTCTAGTTGGAGAGTCAGTTATAGCTAGACGTATCTATAGGGGATATCCAGTTAAAGTGTGTCATCGCCTTACTGTAGCAGACTTAGTAGAATTGGAGATTGTAGACATCAATGTAATCATAGGAATGGATTGGTTAGAGTCCTATTATGCCACAGTGGGTTGTAGAACCAAAATAGTAAGTTATGAATTTCCTGATAAACCAGTATATAATGGAAGGGTGATGCAGTAGCACCTAGGGGTAGGTTTATTTCCTATCTTAAAGCCAGAAAGATGATCTCTAAAGGGTATATCTATCACTTGGTTCGAGTTAGGGATATGCTCAGATTCCCACTCTCCAGTCAGTACCAATTGTAAATAAATTACCACAAGTGGTTCCTGAAGATCTTCTCGGAGTCTCTCCCGATTGAATGATTGACTTTGAAATTGATCTACTCCATGACACTAAGCCAAAATCTATTCTGCTTTATAGAACGACTCCAGTAGAGTTGAAAGAGCTAAAAGTGCAGTAAAATAATCTTCTAGATAAGGGATTTATAAGGCCAAGTGTCTCACCTTGGGGTGCACCGGTCTTGTTTTTCTGAAAGAAGAATGGGTCTTTGCGTATGTGCATTGACTATCGTCAGTTGAATAAACTCACCATCAAGAACAAGCACCCTATTCCTAGAATAGATGATTTATTCGATCAACTTCAAGGTGCCCAGTGTTATTCCATAATTGACTTCAGATTAAAGTACCATCAGTTGAAGGTTAAGAAAGTTAATATTCCTAAAACAACTTTCATGACTCGTTATGGGCATTTCAAACTTTTGGTAATGTCATTCAGTTTAACGGATGCACCAATAACTTTTATGGACCTTATGAACAGGGTCTTCAAGCCTTATCTTGATTTGTTCGTTATTATGTTTATTGATAATATCTTGGTTTATTCCTGTAGCGAGACTAACCATGCAGAACATCACAGAATAATGTTGCAGACACTGCAGAATCGCAATTTATAGGCGAAATTTTCTAAGTGTGAATTCTGGTTAAAAACAGTAGCGTTTTTAGGCCATGTCATCTCAGATGAAGGCATGAAGGTGGATTTTCATAACATAGAGGCAGTGAAGAATTGTCCTAGACATACCTCAGTATCTGATATAAGAGGTTTCTATGGTATAGCAATTTATTACAGGCATTTCGTGGAGGGAGTTTCCTCGATATCGTCCCCTTTGACTAGACCGACTCAGAGAAGAGCAAATTTTAGTGGTTAGACGCTTGCAAGAAAAGTTTTGAGGAGTTGAAGAAGAGGTTGACTTCAGCTCTAGTATTGACGCTACCAGAAAGAACCGAAGTGTTCGTTGTTTATTGTGATGCTTCAGGGGTTGGTCTTGGGTGCATGTTAATGCAACACAGTAAAGTTATAGTCTACACGTCTAGACACCTCAAGGCTCACGAGAAGAATTATCCGACTCATGATCTTGAGTTAGCAGCTGTGGTATTCATGCTAAAGATCTGCTTCCATTATTTGTATGGAGTGCATGTTGATATTTTCATAGATCACAAGAGTCTCCAAGATTTCTTCAAGCAAAGAGAATTGAATCTTCGTCAGAGGAGGTGGCTCGAATTGCTCAAGGATTATGATGTTGATATCCTCCATCATCCGGAGAAAGTAAATGTTGTAGCCGATGCTCTCAGTCGGCGTTCAATGGGAAGCTTAGATCATGTTGAGACAGACAAGTGAACTATGACGAAGGAAGTCCACCGCTTAGCAAGTCTAGGAGTTTGACTTCTGGATTCTGAAAATGGTGGTGTTGTTTTTCTGAACATGGCTGAATCCTCCTTAGTAGCCGAAGTGAAGGAAAAGCAATTCAGTGATCCCTATTTATTGCAGCTTAAAGAGGAGATTCACAAACACAAGACTACGACTTTTGAACAAGGGGAGATAATGGTACTTTGAGGTACAGAGGCAGACTATGCGTTCCCAATGTATATGGGCTCCGAGAGCGGATTATGTCTGAAGCCCACAATTCCAAGTATTGTATTCACCCAGGTTCCACAAAGATGTATCATGATCTTAAGGAGATTTATTGGTGGACCGATATGAAAAAGAACATAGCAGATTTTGTGGCTAAATGTCCAAATTCTCAGTAGGTGAAAGTCGAACACCAGAGGCCTGATGGTTTGGCTCCAAGAATAGAAATTTCCATTTGGAAATAGGAGATAACAGGTTTACCTCGCTCATTTCGGAAGCATGATTCGATTTAATTGATTGTAGACTGCCTTACCAAGTCATCTGACTTCTTGCCAATGAAGACTACAGATTCAGCAGAGGATTATGCTAACTTGTATATCCAGGAAATTTTCTGATTGTATGGGACTCATTTGTCCATCATCTCAGATCGTGGTGCTCAGTTCACAACGAAACTTTGGAAATCCTTTCAGAAAGGATTGGGCACAAGGGTGACACTCAGCACTCCTCAGACAGATGGCCGGACAGAGCACACAATCCAGACTCTTGAAGATATGTTGAGGGCATGTGTTATATATTTTAAAGGTAATTGAGATGATCATATAACCCTCATAGAGTTTTCTTATAATAATAGCTACTACTCTAGTATCAATATGGCACCATACAAAGCTCTGTATGGGCAAAGGTGTAGATCACCAATTGGTTGGTTTGAAGTTGGTGAAGTGGAGTCGTTGGGACCCAATTTGGTCTATCAGGGTATGTCAAGAGTGTTTGAAGACGGCTCAGAGTTTCCAAAAGTCCTATTCAAACATGAGGCATAGAGACTTAGAGTTCCAAGCTAATGATTGGGTGTTTCTGAATGTTTCGCCTATGAAAAGCTTTATGAGATTTGAAAAGAAGGGGAAGCTTAGTCCCTGCTATATTGGGCCATATAGAATCCTGTGAAAGATCGGACAAGTGGCTTATGAGTTAGAATTGCCACAAGAATTAGCTCTTGTACACCTAGGGTTTTATGTGTCTATGTTGAAGAAATTCATGGGAGACCCATCTCTTGTAGTTCCTACAGATATTACAGGGGTTAAAGATAACCTAACTTACGAAGAAATTCCAGTGACTATTCTTGATCGTCAAATCCGCAAGCTGAGAACTAAGGAAGTTGCTTTAGTGAATGTTCTTTGGAGGAATCAGAAGGTTGAAGAGGCTACGTGGGAAGCCGAAGAGGACATGAAGTCCAGATATCCCATCTCTTTGAAGTGCAAGCGAAAAATGCAGAAGCTAACTAACCTTTTCATTCAGACCTTATATTATAATCTCTATGTCTTTCAGTATTCATTCAACTTAGTTTCAGTCAGTTTAGTAGTCATTCAGTTCAGTACCTATTCAGTTTAATATCACAACAATTCAGTAATCATGTATTCATTCAATTTAGTATGCATGTATTCATGACAGTTCAGTGTTCACATATCTCCATCAATCCTCTTTAAGGTCCAGAGTTAGCCGTAGCTACAGTAAGGACAATCATTCAAGTACGAATGATCCCAAGGGGGAGATAATGTAGCACTCCGTAAATTCACATTAGGTGTGGATGTGTTAAATGAGTATTAATGTGACATTTTAGACTTGTGAAGTCCTATCGGGATGATGATGGGTTGAAATAGTTGTGTTGGAATCAAGACGGTGAGTGAGGTGCATAAGATTTGAAAGAATCGACTAAGTTTATGGAAGGTCTGTCTTCTAGCCCAATTTCATGAAAATAAGTTAGGAACTTGAGAAAACTTAAAACATGAAAGTTGTATAACTTTAAAATACCTTTCCAATTGTATTTTTTAGTAGCCCAATTCGATCTCTGTGCAAAACATTATGCGTGTTTTACTGCAGAATGCGCAGTATGTGCGATCAGCTGCATGAAGAATCATCAAGTGCACTATATCGCACTCAAGGCAGTGTCACTGCCCTTGCTGCACGGTCAGGTGTGCTTTTGGGCCTTCAATTGTGTTAAATGGCACTTGTAAATTCATTTTAAAGGACCTACCTCGTTCCTTACACACCAAACACATAAATTTGCTCTAGCAAGGGAAGCTCTCAAGAACCCAACTTCCTCCTAGGTCCCTCCATCATCCAAGGTAAGTTCTAATGATAATTCTAAATTAATTTTAGTTCTCCAACATCTTATTAATAGGGGTAAACCTTTCAACATTAGATATTCGATCGAGGCATCATTATTAACAAAAGAAACCCTAGAACTCGAATTCAAGAGGATTTAACTTCAAAAATGTAATGCTTCTACTCCCTACTCATTAATAGCTGTGAGTTGATGAGTTCTTTGTAGAATAGTAAATGGATGTAAGGCCCCAAATAATTTCACCCAAAACCCGGGGTTTTGTGATGTCGTGGTAGACTTATGTGCTGATGAATGTAGAGATTCTTTGCGGCAAGCCTGCGAGCCGTTGTTCGGACTTTTTGGGTTGAACAGTGCGTTGGGGAGTTGAAGAAAAGTTTTTGGAAGTGCATGGCTTTTCTGCAGTCCATTCTGCGGTCGCAGAACTGATATGTGGACCGCAGATCTGCTGCAGACTAAAGCAGAAATCTAGGCAAATTTTTGGACCATTATGTGGTCCAGTATGCGGTCGCATAATTATTTCACGGGCCACACAACCCATCGTAGATCCAACAAAAGAATTTTCGGAGAGAAGTTCTGCGGCGCATTATGCGACCGAAGAATTGGTCTGCGGACCGCAGACCGATCGCAGAATGAGGCAGAAGTGCCTAGTTCCGTAGGGCCATTATGCGGTCCATATTGCGGACCACAGAAGCATTATGCGGTCACATATGCGACCGCATATTTGTGTCAGGGCTTCATTTACCCGACCCTATTTTGATTAAAATCCCTTGGGTCTCATTTTGAAGGTAGAAATCTGATATTTTAGAGAGAAGTGAGAGTATTCTAGAGAGAGAAGATAAAACCCTAGGCTAATTGTCATCAATCCTTGCTCAAGACTTGGATAATTAACAAGGAAAACTCACAAGTTCTTTATCCAAGAGGTAAGGTTCTAACCCTAGTCTTCAATTTCGAGTTTAGCAAAAAAGATGGGTAATTGGGTGTATGATTCTTGGGTATGAGAGTTGTTATTTATGCATGCATGTAGCTATGATGATGGTAGGGAGGTAATTGAACTAGTATGAGTAAACTCTTGGTATTGAATTAGTTATGGAGTGAAGGAAATCTTGTGGAAGAATGTTGTAATCAAATTCGCACACCTAGTGTTTGATAAAATGCTCAAATGAGCTGAAACCATGAATATCCTCCTAATTAGTGTTCAATTTTGCCATGTCTCTAAATAGATCGAAGTTGCTAGGATTTTCGGAACTTTGTAGTGAATTAAGGAAAGCTCAAAGCGAGGTATGAAGGCTAAACTCTTCTTCTAGTATCGGAATTCCCGAATCCTTGTAAAGTTCTATCATGTGTAGTCGAACTTGACACGCTATTGATGTGGGGTATTCAAACTAGTAAAATTGATTCCCGATTGGCATAACGTGTTAGAACCCTCGCGTGGTAATGATTCTCAGTTTTTGACTTAACTATGTTATACCCCTTTTGGGAAGAAGATCTTGTATGAAATCAATGTGATTAAACACTTATTTCTCACATGATGAAACCTTATGAACTTACACTTGCAAAGGCCAAAGGTGCCAAATGATTGATTTAAAAGGGAACTCTTTTGTACAAACTATTATTGTTTTGGGAATACAAAATGTGGCTTTATTAATACACCTCTACCCGCATACATTGGGGTGAGGCGGCGGGACTGCTTTGTGTAGAGTTGTGGTATTGAGAATACACCTCCACCCGCATACATCGTGGTGAGGCGGCAGGGCCGTTTTGTGTAGAGTTTGTGGCATTGTGAATACACCTCCACCTGCATACATTGGGGAGAGGCGACAGGGCCTCTTTGTGTAGAGTTTCTTGTATTGTGATTGCACCTCCATCCGCATATGTTGGGGTGAGGCGGTAGGGCCGCTTTGTGTAAAGGTAGTTGTAGAGGATCCCCGACTTATGAATTTATAAATGTTGTTGAAAGCTCTTAATAAATTTGCTATGACTTTAACGGCTAACAAAGCCCCTTTTTTGTTACCATGATTCATCATATTCATGTTGTATTTCCAAGTCCTTACATAGGTGTTTGGTTTTCGTACTAATACTATTCGACATGTACTAACGTCCCTTTTATCGGGAGCGCTGCATATTTAATAGATGCAAGTGGTGGGTCCTATAGCTCTTATTCCATGTACATAGTGTTTTGAGGTATAGTCGGGACCTTGTTACCGGCACTGTCGTAGCATTTTTTATTTCTATTAGAGGCTCTGTAGACTTAGTGTGGGTTGTATCCTGTTTTGGGAAGGTTGAACTAAACTTGTTGTAATTGTTTCATCTGTCCTACTTTAACTACGAATATATATTGTACTGTTTTGGGAACTTGTTAATGACATAATGGAAGTGAACTAGTGTTATTCATATGACCTCTTACTATCTAGTTAATGAAATGTATTTTTCTGTTTATTCATGGGTGAGTTGGGTAGAAGGTATTGTAAAGGCTTGCTCGGCCAGTGTATCTCGGTTGAGCATCGGTCCTGCTCCCCGAGGTCGGGCCAAGGAGCCAATGTCACCCCAGGAGTGGCAGTTGATTATATATTTGATGATGCGGGTGAGCACTCGAGGGGTGAGGATATTCCCCCAATTACTACACCGCCTAAATCTACTATTCCTGTTCAGACTGCACCAGTTCCTACACCTACTCAGGGTGCAACGGTCCCTCCAACTGATATTCCAGTTCCACCTCCAGCTCCAGCTTCTGGTCTCAGTGTTTCTGATGGGGATCTTAGGGGAGCCATACATATGTTGGCTCAGATAGTGGACTTCCAGGCCCAGAGATCGAATGTTGCACCCACTTCTTCTAGTTAGCCAGGGGATTCCGCTAGTTTCAGGGTGAACAGATTTCTCCACTTGGATCCTCCAGTGTTCACAGGTACTGATACTGAGGAGGACCCCCGGGACTTCATTGATGAGATGCACAAGACTCTCCGAGTTATGCGTGCTACTGAAACGGAGGGAGTGGAGTTGGCCTCCTACCACCTGAAAGGGGTGGCCTATTCTTGGTTTGAGATGTGGGAGGAGTCCCGTGAGGAAGGGAGCCCTCCGGAGAGATGGAGTGAGTTCACCGATGCCTTTATGGATCATTTCTTGCCTGTCGAGACTAAGGCGGCCCGTGCCACTGAGATCGAGAGCCTGAAGCAGGATAACATGAATGTGTGGGAGTATCATATGGAGTTCGTGCACCTGTTCAAGTATGCTATTCACATGTTGCCCACTATGGAGGCTAGAGTGGGCCGGTTTTTCCAGGTCCATAGCCCCTTGGTTATTAATGAGGCCGCTACAGCTGCCTTGAATTCTGATATGAACTATGGGAAGATGGTGGAGTTTGCTCAAGCTACAGCGGACCGTAAACTAAAAAATAGAAAGGAGTGTAAGGGTAGCAGCAAGGCCCGGACCGCGGGCAACTTGGGTAGTTCTTCTGGTGGTGGTAGGTCGGCATTTAGAGGAGGGTTATCAGGGCCATCTCAGTCATTCGTTCATTCATTCGCTCAGTCTTCGATGGGTGCACAGCCATTCTGGCCTAGTCAGGGCAATAGAGGTCCCCACCAGCAAGGTCGGCCTGGAGGGAGATTCCAGCAGCAGCGGAGGCCCCCATGCCCTAAGTGTGGGAGGATGCACTTTGGGGCCTGCTTTATGGACCTACCTATATGCTACGGGTGTGGTATGAGGGGTTACATTTAGAGGGATTGCCGCTCGTCCCATCGGATCATGGGCAGAGGTGCGGCGCAGCCAGCTAGTTTTGCAGCCTACATCCACATCACCTCCTCCAGCTCGAGGCACCCCAGCACCCGCAGGGCGTGGTGAAGCTAGGGGTAGTGCACAGAGTTCGGGAGGACCCAATAGATTTTATGCTATGTGGAGGCGTCGGGATTCAGAGGCTTCTCCAGATGTTGTCACACATATATTGACTGTCCAATCCCATGATATGTATGCTCTTATTGATCCCGATTCCACTTTGTCATATGTTACTCTTTATGTTGCTATGGAATTTGGGATAGAACCGAAACAGCTTCACGAGCCATTCTCTGTATCTACTCCAGTTGGCGAGTCTATTATGGCCGCGCGGGTTTAAAGGGATTGTGTTGTCACGGTGCATGGTCGGGACACCATGGCCGATCTCATTGAATTGGGGATGGTTAATTTTGATGTAATAATGGGAATGGATTGGCTTTATTCATGTTTTGCTAAGCTTGATTATCGAACCAGAAACATTAGGTTTGAATTTCCAAATGAGTCAGTGATTGAATGGAAGGGGGGTGATGCGGTGCCAAAGGGTAGGTTTATTTCTTACCTTAAGGCCACGCAGATGATTAGCAAGGGGTATATCTACCATTTGGTTCGGGTTACGGACACTGATGCAGAGGCACCCATACTTGAGTCTGTGCCTGTTGTGAATGAATTTCCGGAGGTCTTTTTGGATGAGCTCCCTAGGATCACACCGGATAGGGAGATTGATTTTGGGATTGATGTGATGCTAGGCACGTAGCCTATATCTATTCTACCCTACAGAATGGCACCAACTGAATTGAAGGAGCTAAAGGAACAATTAAAGGATTTGTTAGAGAGAGGTTTCATCCGGATGAGTGTATCGCCTTGGGGAGCACCGGTCCTTTTTGTAAGGAAGAAAGATAGGTCCCTGAGAATGTGTATTGACTATCGACAGCTTAACAAGGTCACGATCAAGAATAAGTACCCGCTGCCAAGGATAGATGACTTGTTTGACCAATTGCAGGGTGCTAAGAACTTCTCCAAGATTGATTTAAGATCCGGGTATCACTAATTAAAGATCAGGGAGCAAGATATTCCGAAAACATCTTTCAAAACCCGATATGGTCACTTTGAATTTCTGGTAATGTCTTTTGCGCTAACAAATGCCCCAACAGCTTTCATGGATATTATGAGCCGGGTTTTCAAGCCTTTTCTTGACTCCTTTGTGATAGTGTTCATTGACGATATCCTTGTATATTCACGCAGTCGGGAGGACCATGCCGATCACCTCAGGGCATTTCTACAAACTCTATATCAACACAAGTTGTATGCGAAGTTTTCGAAATGTCAATTTTGGCTTGAATCTTTTATATTCTTGGGGCATGTCGTCTCCAGAGAAGGAATTAAGGTTGATCATCAGAAGATTGCAGCTATGAAAAATTCGCCTAGACCTACAACTCCAACTAAGATTCGCAAATTCTTGGGCTTAGCTGGATATTACAGGAAGTTTGTGGAGGGGTTCTCTACTCTTTCCTCTCCGTTGAATAAATTGACGCAGAAGGTGGATAAGTTCCAATGGTCAGATACTTGTGAAAGGAGCTTCCAGGAGTTGAAATCAAGATTGACTACGGCACCGATGTTGAACCTACCAGAGGGTGCAAATGGGTTTGTGGTATATTGTGATGCTTCAATAATCGGACTTGGGTGTGTGTTAATGCAACATAGCAAGGTGATAGCTTATTCTTCTAGGCAACTCAAGAATCATGAAAAGAACTATGCAACACATGACTTAGAGCTTGTGGTGGTGGTATTTGCATTAAAAATGTGGCGTCATTATCTGTATGGGGTCCATGTGGATATATTCACGGACCATAAGAGCTTTCAATACATTTTCAAGTAGAAGGAACTGAATCTAAGGCAGAGTAGATGGCTTGAGTTACTCAAGGATTACGACATCGATATTTTGTATCATCTGGGGAAGTCTAATGTTGTAGCAGATGCTCTTAGCCGGGAATCTATGGGTAGTTTGGCTCATTTGGAGGCATCTCAAAGGCCGTTGGCCAATAAGGTTCATCGGTTGGCTAGTTTAGGAGTTCGTCTTGCGGATTCTAGTGAAGGAGCAGTGATTATGCAAAATAGGGCTGAATCATCGCTTGTTGTGGAAGTCAAGGAAAATCAATACAACGACCCATTGTTGGTACAATTGAAGGAGGGGATTCATAAGCATAAGACCATGGCCTTTTGTCTTGGCATGGATGATGGTACACTAAGGTACCAAGGGTGACTATGTGTTCCAAACGTGGATGGTCTCCGGGAAAGAATCATGATCGAAGCTCACACATCTAGGTATTTCGTGCACCCGGGCTCTTCCTAGATGTACCATGATCTTAAGGAAGTCTACTAGTGGAATGATATATAGAGGAATGTAGCGCACTTTATGGAAATATGTCCAAATTGTCAGCAAGTGAAGGTCAAACACTAGAGGCCCAGTGGGTTGGCACAGAACATAGAAATTATGATGTGGAAATAGGAGATGATCAATATGGACTTTGTGGTAGGACTACCTCGCACTCCTCGCAAGTTCGACTCGATTTGGGTAATTGTGAAACCACTCACGAAATCAGCACGCTTCTTATCTGTTAATGCTACCGACACAATAGATCAGTATGCTCAGTTGTATATTAAGGAAATAGTTAGGTTGCATGGCACTCCAGTTTATATTATCTGATATCAAGGGGCATAGTTCACAGCTAATTTTTGGAAGAAAGTTCAGCGAGGTTTGGGTACTCAAGTGAATCTTAGTATAACCTTTCACCCGCAGACTGACGGGCAGGCAGAGCAGACTATTTAGACGCTTGAGGATATGTTGTGAGCTTTTGTTCTTGACTTTAGGGGTAGCTGGGATGATCATTTGCTGCTCATAGAGTTTGCCTACAACAATAATTATCATGCTAGTATCCAGATGGCACAGTTCGAGGCTTTATATGGTAGGAGCTGTATATCTTTCATTGGGTGGTTCGAGATTAGGGAAGCAGAATTGATAGGGTTGAACCTTGTGCGTCAGGCTATGGAGAAGGTTAAGATCATTACAGAACGGTTAAAAACTGCTTAGAGTCGTCAAAAGTCCTATTCAGATGTGCGTCATAAGTTGGATTCCAAAGAAGATGATTGGGTATTCTTGAAGGTTTCCCTTATGAAGGGTGTAATGCAGTTTGGTAAGAAAGGAAAATTGAGTTTGAGGTATATCAGACCGTACAGAATCATTCAGAGGATTGGCCAGGTGGCTTACATGCTAGAACAACCTCCAGAGATGCCTTTAGTGCACCCGGTGTTTCATCTATCCATGTTGAAGAAGGTGGTTGGAGATCTGTCGCTTATTGTTCCAGTTGAAACTATTGAGGTTAATGAAGAACTGACGTATGAAGAAATTCCAACTGCCATTCTTGATAGGCAAGTTCGAAAGTTGAGAAACAAAGAAATTGCCTCCGTGAAAGTGTTATGGCAAAGCCAACAAGTCGAAGAGGCCACCTGGGAAGCCGAGGAAGAGATGGAGAAGAAGTATCCTAATTTATTTGAATATCTATGTAATTGTGTCCATGATGTTGAAAGCTAACTTTCTATAAACTATGTTTCCCCTGTATGCGTAATTGGGAGTATGATTCTTTGGTATGAGAGTTGTTATTTATGCATGCATGTAACTATGAGGATGGTGGGGAGGTAATTGAACTAGTATGAGTAAACTCTTGGTATTGAATTAGTTTTGGAGTGAAGGAAATCTTGTGGAAGAACCATGTAATCAAATTCGCACACCTAGTATTTGATAAAATGCTCAAATGAGATAAAACCATGAATATCTTCCTAATTTGTGTTCAATTTTGCTATGTCTCTAAATAGATCGAAATCGCTAGGATTTTTGGAATTGTGTAGTGAATTAAGGAAAGCTCAAAGCGAGGTATGAAGGCTAAACTCTTCTTCTAGTATCGAAATTCTCGAATCCTTGTAAAGTTCTATCATGTGTAGTCGAACTTGAAACGCTATTGATGTGAGGTATTCTAACTAGTAAAATTGATTCCCGATTAGCATAAAGTGTTAGAACCCTCGTGTGTTAATCATTCTCCATTTTTGAATTAACTATGCTATACCCCTTTTGGGAAGAAGATCTTGTATGAAATTAATGTGATTAAACTCTTATTTCTCACATGATGAAACCTTATGAACTTACACTTGCTAAGTCCAAAGGTGCCAAATGGTTGATTTAAAAGGGAACTCTTTTGTACAAACTATTATTGTTTTGGGAATCCAAAATGTGGCATTGTGAATACACCTCCACCGCATACATTGGGATGAGGCGGCGGGGCAGCTTTGTGTAGAGTTGTGGTATTGAGAATACACCTCCACCTGCATACATCGGGGTGAGGCGGCAGAGCCACTTTGTGTAGAGTTTGTGGGATTGTGTATACGCCTCCACTCGCATACATTGGGGTAAGGTGGCAGGGCTGCTTTGTGTAGAGTTTCTGGTATTGTGATTGCACCTCCACCCGCAGACGTTGGGGTGAGGTGGCAGGGCCGTTTTGTGTTAAGGTAGTTGTAGAGGATCCCCGACTTATGAATTTATAAATGTTGTTGAAAGATCTTAATAAATTTTCTACGGCTTTAACGGCTAACAAAGCCCTTTTTTTATTACCATGATTCATCATATTCATGTTTTATTTCCATGTCCTTGCATAGATGTTTGGTTTTCGTACTAGTACTATTCAACATGTACTAACGTCCCTTTTGCCGGGGGCACTGCATCTTTAATGGATGCAGGTGATTCCTTAGCAGGTGGTATTGATCAGTGATAGCAACACACCTTCTCCTCAGCTGACTTGGTGAGCACCGCTTCATATCGGGTTCCTGTACCTCTTGTTCCATGTACATAGTGTTTTGATGTATAGTCGGGGCCTTATTGCCGGCACTGTCGTAGCACTCTTTTGTTTCTGTTAGATGCTCCATAGACATAGTGTGGGTTGTATCCTATTTTGGGAAGGTTGAACTAAACTTGTTGTAATTGTATCATCTGTCCCACTTTAACTACGAATGTATAGTGTACTGGTTTGGGGACTTGTTAATGACGTAATGGAAGTGAACTGGTGTTATTCACATGACATCT
The DNA here is from genome assembly GCF_000715075.1 of Nicotiana tabacum. Lineage (NCBI taxonomy): Eukaryota > Viridiplantae > Streptophyta > Magnoliopsida > Solanales > Solanaceae > Nicotiana > Nicotiana tabacum. Next base: position 61,789,166 of record NC_134081.1, read on the forward strand.
TATTGTCTAATTAATGAAATGTATATTTATGGGTGAGTTGGGTAGAAGGTATTCTAAAGGCTTGCTCGGCTAGGGTATCTCGGTTGAGCGCCGGTTGCCCTCCCCGAGGTCGGGGCGTGACAATGGATTTGATAAAGAGAATCATATGAACTATGCTAGGGTTTTGGTAGTTGACTTAAGGTTGTTGTAATAATTGGGCGATGAGGAATAGTGTTAGTTACATCTATTTGAGATTTTAGAATCACTTAGAAGTAGTAGAATGAGTATTGGGTGAAGAAAACACCATTAGTAAGGGCTATGAGGCTTTACGCCCATATGGTGTTTGATAAAAAGCCTAAGTGACTAAAACATGAGCATTAGTGCTATTTTTGTTCCTCTTGATATATATTGCCATAGATTATTGTTGAACGAGGCGACAAACAGTGTGATACGTTTAAAAAGGCCAGAGTCAAGGTATGTGAGGCTAACTCTCTTTACGTTTGGGAATATTTATGATCCTCCATACGTCTCATTCTTTATGACTATTACGAATTGCCTCATAAAGTAATTATGCCCAGTTCCATGAATAGTTGTAGAACTTCTATTCTCGAAATGAGATAGTTTCATAATTTGTTAAATATCCCATGAACCTCAGTTATGAGAATTCAGTTTATTATGAATACATGTCTCAGTCTAGGTCCATACACGCTTCTAGTATCATGTAACTCAGTATGGTCTAGTATTTCAGTATCACGTATTGCAGTATGATTCTCAGTTCCTAATTTTAAATCCCTAAGTGTTGAACACCTGTATTCGGGTCTGAGGCCGTAGTTTATGATTTATTCATCTTTGGGCCTGAGGCCGCAGTTATGTATACGTATACTTGGGCCCGAGGCCATAGTTTGGGCACGTATTTATAATGGGCCTGGGGTCGTAGATTATTTACTCAGATAAATAGGTGGTTTCTTATTCCGAATAGGGCGTACTTATATCTTTACTTCCTTGCTCAGTTCAGTTATCAGTTATCAGTTTAGTTTCAGTTTCTGTATTTACAGTTCTTTCTTTCAGTTGTTTTACATACCAGTGCAATTCAAATGTACTGACATCCCCTTTTGCCCAGGGCCTAAATCTTGCGATTTAGGCAACGATTTTCAGGTCGACGACTCTGCTTGCTAGGACATCTCGTATCAGCTATTGGCAAGCCCCGCGCTTTCGAGAATTATCCCTCTTTTTCAGTCTTTATAGTATTTTAGTTAGTAAGGTATGTCGAGGACCTTGTCTCAGTAAACAATTAGCATTTTAGAATTCTTTAGAGGCTTCGTAGACTATAGTCCAGTCAATAAGATGTTAGGAGGCTTTTATATGTTAGCCCTGTCGGCTACTCGTTAATACTTTCAGACTTTACAGTACTTTCGTAATTTATCATATTTCAGTCAGAATCTTTAGTAGATCAGCATTTGTGTGTTTATATCCAGCTTATATTTATACCACATGTTGATCTAGCCATCCAGTTGGTTTGCTCGATCACATGTAGTCAGGTACAGAGTGCTACGTTACGCCCATGCAATGGTTCGGGGTGTGAATGTTTTAGTGAAAATCTCCTCAAAATTCGCATCATACCTAGCTCCTAAACTTAAAAATGGTAAACAAAAATGAGCTAAACTGGAAATACAATACCCGGTCAGGAATTCTCGCATTTACATGCACTTAGCTGCAGTGCGAGCCTCACATTTGTGCCACATGTTCCGCTTCTGTGCACCTCCAGCCCAAGGACCAACTTTGCATATGTGATTAAAAGCTCTGTAGAAGCATAATGCGACCAATCATCCGCACCTATGACCTCCTAGGCGTGACCATCCATCATATCTGTGACTCATCTTGCGCAGATGCGGTCTCACAAGTGTGGCCTAAACCTTCGCATAAGCAACCATCCCCATGCCTGAGTCCCTTCGCATCTGCACTCTTCTAACTGCAGGTGTGACCATCGCGCCAGTGCACTAACCATCGCAGGTGCGGTGGATAAGACACCAGCAACTCTAACGACCTTAATGTGATCCAAAACTACCCGAAATACACCCGAGCTCCCAGAGCCCCTGTCCAATCATACAAATACATCAGAAAAACTATTTCAAACTTATCCAAAGACCCGAAACACCACAAACAACATCAAAACCAAGAATCAAAAGTCAAAATTCGTTCTTTAACTTTCAAACTTCCTATCTCCGTTAAACACGCCCGAATCATACTTAGATATTCTGGATCACAACCAAACATTGCACACAAGTTCATATGCACCATTAGAACTTGTTCTCAATCCTGGACCCACAATCAAAGTTCGGTAATACCAAAGTCAACTACCGGTCAAACCTATAAACTCTCCAATCCTTCAAATTACTAGCTTTCGACAAATAGAGTCGAAATCTTCTAGGGAACATCCAAAACCAAATCCGAACACACTCCTAAGTCAAAAATTACCATATCAACTTTTTGGAATCATCAAATTGTCAATCCGAGGTTGTCTGCTCAAAAGTCAAACCGTGATCAACTCTTACAATTTAATCTCCCAAAGATGGAATGAAATGTTCCAATTCACTCCCAAGCCTTCCCAAAACTAAACCATCCATTCCAGCAAGTCACAAAGCATCAAAATAAACTATGGGAAGTATCAAATAGGGGAAAGGCTCTCTAATACTCAAAATGACCAACTAGGTCTTTACATTCTCCCTCTCTTAAACAAATATTCGTCCTCGAACGTGTTTAAAATCATACCTGAAATGCCAAAAAGATAAGGATATTTGCTCCCCATATCATCTCGGTCTCCCAGGTCACTTACTTGACCGGTTGATCTCTCCATTGGACCTTCACTGATGAAATCTCTTTCCATCTCAATTTCTAAACATGTTTCTCTAATGTAACGACCCGACATGTCGTTTTGAGCTTTAGTGTTCCATTCAGTGTTTTGAGGCTTTATTAGCTTCATATAATGTATTATGACTTGCGTGTATGGTCGATTTTAGTTTTCGAGTAGTTCGGGATTGATTTGATAGAATGACTCTCGATTTGAAAGCTTTCAGTTGGAAGAGTTTATCAAGGTTTGACTTTTGAGTAAACGACCTCGGATTCATGTTTTGATTGTTCTAATAGGTCTATATGGTGATTTTTTTACTTGGACATATATCTGCATTTGAATTTGGAGGTTCCTAAGTTGATTTGGCCCTATTTGGAGAGAGCTGGAAAGTTGAAGGTTAGGAAGATTCATAGGTTTGACCGGGAGTTGACTTTTTTATTATCGGGTTTGGATTGTTGTTTCGGGACTTGGAATATGTTCATTTTGTCATTTGGGACTTGTGTGAAAAGTTTGGTTGTGATCCAATTTGGTTAGGCATGAATTAGACACTTGGTTGGAAGATTAGAAGTTTATGAACTTAAGAGAGTGCAACATGTGGTTTGGTCTTTGATTCTTTGATGTGATATTTCTGTATGTGTTTTGAGACCTTGGATAGGTCAAGATAGTGTTTATGGACATTTTTAAGATGATAGGACGGGGTCTTGAGAGGTTCGGGTGAGTTTTGAATAGGTTTGTGCATTTTGGCACTTGGATGAAGCACATGAGATGTAGAAGTGCGGAGGGCACTTTTTGGAGTGGTGAAGGCACTTTTGGAGTGCTGAGGCAAAGCCTCATGTGCGGCCGCAAACCCCCAAGTGCGGAGGCAATGGAAAAAGTATAGAACACAACAAAAAATCTGCAGGTTTGTTGGTATGACTTCAGAAACTTATATCTCTCAATAAATGAGAAATTTGGGAATGATCCAAAAACGTAAGTTGTAGCCGTTTGTGTCTACTATCCAAAATATTGAATCGTTTGTCATTTGAAAATTTTACAAAGAGCTATAGTCATTTTAAAGAAGGCTGGAAGTGCAGCTACTGCTGGTTTGCGACCATACTATATAGATTGCGGCTGCAAAACAAGGAAGTGCGGACCATACTAAAACAAAGTGCAATCAGCACTGTGGGAGGTCAGGTGTATGTACATAAACGGGACTTTTGGACTTCTTATTCATTCTTCACTACTCTAGTGACTTGGGAGCTCGATTTTGAAGGGTTTCAACCTAGACCTTCATCTGCAAGCTCGGGGTAAGTGATTCCAATATATATCTATAAGATTTATATGAATCCATCTCTAGATTTAACATCAAAACATGGGATTAACAAGAGAAATTGGGGATTGGAGAGTGAAAATGGAGATTTGAACCCCGATTTGGAGTCGGTTTTGGATAAAACTTGTATGTTTGGACTCGTATTTGAATCGGTGTTCGATATATGTGAGTTTTGTCGAATTCTAAGGTGCGGGCCCGGGATAAAACTTTTGTTGACTTTGAGTATTTGATTAAAGATTCGATCTCTATCATTTGGGTTTGATTCCCATGGTATTATGTGATGTTTTTGAGTTGCTTTTGGCTTGATTCGAGCCGTTCGGGGGTTGATTCGTGTGGTATGGCGCTCCTAGAGTATCGATATGGCTTGTTTGAGGTAAGTATCTTACCTAATCTTGGTTGATGCACTAGTTTCCCGAGTTATTAGTGATAGCTATGTGCTGTGGGTGGTGCACATGTGTGGTTTGAGCCACCGGGTGTTGTTCATGCTCGAGGTAGTGCTAAGATATGATATGCATGGAATTAATTGCTAAGATTCATACTATTTTGCTTCCTATGTTTGTACCCCTTTGTGAGCTATTTGAACCATGTTTGAGGTTACATAGAGGTTAATCTCCTGATTGAACCTGATAATTACTACTTTCGTGACGTAATTGATCGATTTGAGCCATGATAGCACACATTGCACATGCATACACTATAGCATGTCACCTATACCAGCCCAGGAGTATGAAATTTGATATTCATTGTTCATGTACATGTGATCTTGTATATCTGCCTTCTGTGTGATATAGATTGGACTGGTAGCACGTGAATTGGCCGTGCGATTGTGATTATTAGCACGTGAATACGCCGTGCGATTATGGTTATTAGGACGTGAATACATCGTGCGGTTGTGATTATTAGCACGTGAATATGTCATGCGTTTGTAATTATTAGCATGTGAATATGTCGTGCGGTTGGGATTATTAGCACGTGAATACGTCGTGCGGTTGTGATTATTAGCATGTGAATACGTTGTGCAGTTGACATTTATGGCATGTGAGTTGTCCGTATAGCGTGTGGATAAGGATCCATCCCCCTAGGGTCACCCTCTCATGTTTCTCTCTTGATGGTGTACACGTGGTATGAGGAAAGCTGATCAGTGGTTTGGTTCGATTATTGTATTTCTAAGGAAACCTGGCCAGTGTTTTATTTGGATATTGCATTTCTTCTCTACTTGCAATTTCCTTGCATGTATACGTGATTTTTGTTGCATCTCTTCTCTATTTGATAGCTCCAGAATATATACATGACTTTATGCATATCTTCTTTATATACCACCTTACTTGATGAGATGAGACACGATACATATCTTCTCTATATGTGAATTCATATGACTTGACTTGTTTAACCATGCATATCTTCTCTATATGCAAGTTTGATGATTTAATGACATTGGACATATATCTTCCTATATGCTAGATTGTTAACTAGAAAAGAGCATGTTACGTTATCTTTGGACACCAAGAAGTCTTCATTTGTGGTTAATGACTTGATAACATATTTGCTATGTACTTGTGAGATATATGATTTGAGCAGGTCATTTGACGAGTATCATTAATAATTCTTGCACTATTACCTCACCGAGGTTAGTTATGATACTTGCTGAGTACATGGGATCGGTTGTACTCATACTACACTTCTGCACCTTGCATGCAGATCTTGGAGGCAATGCTGATGTGGATGGTGGGGGCGGGCATTGAAGTTGTACCTATTTCCCGGATATAACTACCACTTGTCCTTGGTAGTTTTAGATTCGTATTCTGTTTATGTATATTCCAAACATATATTGTATTTACTTTCATACCAGCTTTGTAAATCTAAGTCTTAGTGGCTCATGAATAGTACTACGAATCCTTGGGATAATGTATGGAAACTAAGCTATTTTATTTATTAAGTACTTATGATTTCCATTAGAATTGTATAAATATTGTTTGGCTTACCTAGCGGGTTGGGTTAGGTGCCATCTTGACTAGGTGGATTTTGGATCGTGACATCAAGAATGGACACATGCTCTTCTTCATAAGTCTGATTCTCATCCAACTGCGCTGAACTGAAATCCAACACATGCGGCTTGTCTTTATGATTCTTCCCGAGCATGAAAACAAGAAATACCGGATGAATTACCGATGAGTTGGGTGGCAAAGAAACCCTGTAAGCCACATCACCAACTCTCTATAACACCTCAAATGATCTAATAAACCTAGGGCTCAACTTTTCCTCTTCCAAAATCTCATCACGCGCTTCATTGGCGAAACTCTAAGAAGAATCTTTTCACCCTCCATGAAAGCCATATCACGAACCTTCCTACTAGCATAACTATTTTGCCTAGAATGAGTTGTGTGAAGTCGCTCTTGAATCAACTTCACCTTCTCCAACGCATCACGAACCAAATCAGTACCCAACAGCCTAGCTTCCTGAGGCTCAAACCAACCAATCGGAGAATGACATTGTCTACTATATAAAGCCTCGTATGGCGCCATCTAAATACTAGAATGGTTGTTGTTGCTGTAAGCAAAATCCACCAAAGGTAGGAACTGATCCCAATGGCCACCAAAATCAATAACACATGCTCTCAATATATCCTCAATGATCTCGATAGTCCGCTTGGACTGCCCGTCCATCTGTGGGTGGAATGTTGTGCTAAACTCCACCTGCGTGTGTAGCTCTCGCTGTACAGCTCTCCAAAAGTGCGATGAGAACTGAGTACCCCTATCCAATATGATAGAAATAATAACCATATGCAAATGGAAAATCTCTCAAGTGTAGATCTGAGCCTATGCCCACAATGACCTAAATAGCATCAAACTTTCTCAAGGTCCATAGTAATGTGATCCCACTTTCACTCTGGTATAACCAATCTCTAAGTCAATCGACCTGGTTTTTTATGCTCATTCTTGACTTGCTAACAATTTGAACATCGCGAAACATGTCTAACAATGTCCTTCTTCATCTATTGCCACCAGTAATGCAGCTTTAAATCATGATACATCTTGGTAGCACCTGGATAAATAGAATACCTCAAACTATGAGCCTCTTCATGGATCAGCTCTCTCCAACCACCCATATTAGGGACACAAATTCGATCCTAGAGTTGCAGTACACCATCATCTCCAATGACCACCTCCTTAGCACCACCTCGCAATACCGTGTCGGTAAAGACAACCAATTGGGAATCATCATACTAATGATCCTTGATGCTCTTAAATAAGGATGACTGTATAACAACACAAGCAAAAAATCTACTAGGCTCTAAAATATCCAACCTCACAAATCTATTGGCCAAAGCCTGAACATCCATAGCCAACAGTCTATCCACATTTGGGATAAATGTCAAACTCCCCATACTTTGTGCCTTCCTACTAAAAGCATCTGCTACCACGTTCACTTTACCTGAATTATACAAGATAGTGATATCATAATCCTTCAATAACTATAACTACCTCTACTGCCTCAAATTCAAATCCCTCTACCTGAACAGATGTAGAAGACTCCGGTGATTAGTGGAAACCTCATATGACATACTATACAAGTAATTCCTCCAAATTTTGAGTGTGTGCATAATAGGTTCTAACTTCAAATCATGAACCGGATAATTCTTCTCATGGGTCTTCAATTGGCGCAATGCATAGGTAATCACCCTACCGTCCTATATCAATACACAGCCAAGGCCAACACATGAAGCATCACAATAGACTGTATACATCCTCGATCATGAGGGCAATACCAAAACTAAAGTGGTATTCAAAGCATTCTTGAACTTTTGAAAGCTCTCCTCGCACTCGTCAGACTATCAGAACGTAGCGCCCTCTGAGTCAACTTGGTCAATGGAGCTGTAATAAATGAAAATACCTCCACAAAGCAATGATAGTAGCCTGCCAAACCCAAGAAACTCCTAATCTTGCTGAAGAAGGTCTAGGCCAACTCTGAACTACCCCAATCATCTCCGGATCTACCTTAATACCATCACTAAACACCACATGACCAAAGAATGACATTGAATCCAACCAAAACTTGCACTTGGAGACTTAGCATACAACTTCTTTTCTCTCAGGATCTGAAGCACAATCCTCAAATACTGCTCATACTCCTTACTACTACGAGAATATACCAAGATGTCATCAATGAATACTATGACAAAAGAATCCAAATATGATTGGAACACATTATTCATCAAATGCATGAAAGTTGTTGGACCATTAGTCAAACCAAAGGACATCACTAACAACTCATAATGCCCATAACGAGTCTTGAAAGCGTCTTAGGGATGTCTGAAGCCCTAATCTTCAGTTGTTGACCTGACCTCAAATCAATATCCTAGAACACTCTAGCACCTTGAAACTGATAAAAAAAGTCATCAATACGAGGCAATAAATACTTGTTCTTGATAGTGACCTTTTTAAACTGCCTATAGTCGATGCACATACTCATAGAACCATCATTCTTCTTCACAAACAATACAGGCGCACCCCAACGGGAAACACTCGATTTATTGAATCCCTTATCCAACAACTTCTGCAACTGCTCCTTCAATTCCTTCAACTCAGCTGGAGCCACGATACGGCAAAATAGATATGGGGTAAGTTCCTGGCACTAAATCAATACCAAAATCAATATCCCTATCAGATGACATGCCTGGTAGGTCTACTAGAAACACATTTGGAAACTCCCTTACTACTGGAACTGAATCAACGGTAGGAGTCTCAGCACTAGTATCCCTAACAAAAACCAAATATGCAAAACACCCCTTCTCAACCATCCGATGAGCCTTCAAAAATGAAATCACCCTACACGGGGTATGACCAAGAAAATGCCTCCATTCCAACCTTGGTAATCCCGACATAGCCAATGTCACAGTCTTAGCATGATAATCAAGAATAATATGATACAGAAATAACCAATCCATACCCAAAATCACATCAAAATCTACCATATTCAGCAACAAAAGATCAACCTTAGCATCATAACCCCCAATAGTAACCACACAAGACCGATATATATGATCCACCATAATAAAATCACCAAGAGGTATTGATACATGAACAGAGATATCAAGAGAAAAACGAGGCATATCCAAATAAGAAGAAAAATATAATGATACATATGAATAAGTAGACCCTGAATCAAACAACATAGAAGCATCTCTATGACTGACTGAGACCACACATGTGATCACGGCATCTGAGACCACCGCCTCGGATCTACCCGGGAAAGCATATCAATGAGTCTGATGGCCATAGGTTTGACCTCCACCTACCTGGCCCCCCTCCTTTAGGGCGACCTCTGGCTGCATGTCTTCCCCTTCTAGCTGACTAGGTAGGGGATGGAGCAATTTGTGCAAGAATCGCTAACTGAGAAATCTGTGGAGCTGCACCTCTAGTAAGCTCGGGCAATGCCTTTTTAGATGGCCAAACCCTCCATACTGATAACAACCCTTAGCTGAATGAGGTTGCTGAATCTGCCCTGATGACCCGAATACCCACTAGAAGAACCCTGAACAAACGGAGTATAGTACGAACTCACTGGAGTGCACTTAAATATAGTTGAACTGGAGTGCTAAAAGATGATTGATTCACTATACCACAAGCTACATAATGTTAGAATGAGCTGGCCTACCATGATATCCTCTACCTAACTGAGCCCCACCTCTAGATGAGATACCACTGAAATTACTAGAACAATGAGGTCTTGTATCCCTTGTCTTGGCCTCTCTCCCCTGACTACAAATACGATCAATCCTCTGAGCTATCTCCATAACTTGGTGGAAAGTATTCATAATATCTGACGCTCGAGCCATAGCAATATCGATGCCATAAGTCAATCCCTCAATAAATTGCTTCACTTTCTCTGCCTCGGTGGGGATCAAGAAAGCTACATGCCAGGACAACTCTATGAATCTCGCCTCATACTCAGTCACTATCAGAGGATCCTGCTGAAGATGATCAAACTGGTCTCTTAACTTATCCCTCATGGTGTTTGGAGAATGTGAGAACTGAGTCCAAGAAAGCGGAGATGAACCTGCTAGCTTACCCAGCTCATAAGTCTGCCACCATCTCCTAGTAGCCCTCTCAGCTGAAATGTTGTAAACTCCACCCCATTGGACTCTATGAAACCCAAGGTGCGAAGCATCTGATGACATCTGTCTATAAAATGATATGCATCCGCTGAAGCGTCACCATCAAATTGAGGAGGATGTAATTTTTGAAATATCTCCATCCTCTTCTACTCCTCAGTGGACATAGCAGGCATAACCATAGGTCTAGCTACTATAATGGGTTGCTCGCCGCATAGTCCTGATCTCTGAAACATCGACGCTACCTGCTTCAGAGTATGAGTGGAAGAGTTTTGAACTCCCCCCCCCCCCATCCTTTAATATGGCTGGGGCCATTGAGACTACTCAAACCTAAGTCAATGCATCAACAAAACTGACCATCTTGGCCAAAGCCTCCTAAAACACCAGCACATCAAGAAAACCCTCTAGATACTAAGCTGGTACTTGAGCCTCAACCTAGTCATCCGTGACCTGATCCGCCAGATCCATTAACACTGCTCTGGTTTGCTCACGGGCTCCGGTGGATGCTCCACCTCTAGTTGCAACTATGCGGCCCCTGGTGGGAGACTTAGACCTACCTCATGCCCTATCCCTCCCGACCACGGCTGGTGGTAGTGCCTCACTGTCACCTGTTGGTGTTGTTGAAGCGCATGTTTTCACCATATGTGACAGAGTATAAGAGAAGGATTTAGACGTAGACAATAATTCAATGCACGATAAGGAATTCAGAAATGGGAATGTTCCTAAAGCCCTATAGCCTCTCGCAGATAGATACTAACGTTTATGTATTGATGATCCACAAGACTTTACTAGGCTTGCTCATGATTTGTGAGACCCTTACAACCTAGAGCTCTGATACCAACTTGTCACGACCCAAAATCTCGCCAAAGTCCAATGGCACCTAACCTGCTCTCTTGGCAAGCCAACACTCACCAACAATGATAGAAGCCAATTATTAAGTCATTAACAGAGTTATGATATAAATAAGAAAGAATAATAAGTCTCAAAATAACATCATGAATACATAAACCAAAGACATGGTCTAACCATGATCACAACTTTCTCAAAAAATGTCCAAAACTCGGTGTCACATCATCACGAGCACCTAACAAGAGTAAACTATCTCAGCTAAAACACAACTGCCAGGAAAGAAATAAATGTGAATAAATGGAAGGGGGGCTCCATGTGCTGCAGATCAAATCAAATAGAGCAGCTTACCACGAAGTTTCCAAGTTAACAGTTGGATGTGTCCGACTGGTACCTGCCTCAGAATCTGCACAAAAGATGCAAAGAAGTGTTGTCACGACTCTAATTTCCCACCTTAGGATGTCGTGATGGCACATAGTCTCTAAGACTAGGTAATCCTAACATTTAATAATAGCTTAACATAAATAACCAAATTCAGATACTAAAAATAAACACGATAAGCTCACATTAATTCCCAAAATAGAACACCAACAACATAATTCCCAAAACCGGTGGAACTGAGTCATAAGCTCTACAGAATATTCTAAAACCTCTAATACAACACTGTCTGATATATGAAATAACAATAATGAGAAGATAACAGAAGGTGAGTCCAAGGCATGCGGATGCCGAGCAAGTATACCTTGAAGTCTCCGGAAGGCAGCTAATCAGTCAATCACTAGCGTCCCGCACAGGCAGACGTACCTGAATCTGCACAAAAGATGTGCAGAAGCGAAGCATGAGTACACCGCAATGGTACCCAGTAAGTATCAAGCCTAACCTCGGTAGAGTAGTGACGAGGCCAGGTCAATACACCTACTAGAACAAGATAAACGAAACAAAATATAATAACGGGAATTAATGGAAAGCATAGAAGTGAATGATAACAAACCAGTTTAGTAACGAAAATTAATGACATAATTCCAAGCAAAAAGGAAACAAGAAGGAAACACATAATGAGAACCACAAATAATAAAATACGGACAAAACTGGTAAGACAAGGAAGAATAAAATCAACAAGAACTGTTCAACCAATAAATCTTTTCAATATGAAATGCACAACAAGAATCACAACTGAGGTACCACCTCGCATTCATATTTCACTATTTCAGTCACAATATTTCCTTATATCACCGCGTGAGCCTTACATTTAGTTTTGAAATTCATTTTTTCCGAAATAGCTACACGCCTTTTAGCCCACCTTATCTCACCGTGTGGCTTCAAGTAGTTCCCCTACTAGCAACACACATATCAAGCCCACCTTATCTCACCGCATGTGTATCAATCCTTAGCCTTATACCACCGCATGTGTATCAATATCACAACTCGTACCACAAGTGCCCATATGCCACAACTTGCCAAAAGAATCAACAATTCCAATGTTTCCACATCAAATAGCCCACGGCTCAACCACAATGTGTACAAGAATATCAACAATAACAAAATGAATGTGAATTGCTCAACAACAGAGATATCTCAACAATTAACAACTTCACCTCAATGTGATATCGGCTTTTACAACTTCAACACCAATAACTCAACAAGACGATATTTCATGAAATAACAATTTCAAGTAAAAGTAATTTATCAATTTTAGAGGTAACAAGACTATAAGGAGGGCAATAACTTCAATTAGAGCATGTAAGAACAAAATAACAAGTAAGAGGTAGAACACGTGTTAACAATGTCAAAAAAAACATGTAAGGGTAGATTAACACATGTAAGAGTAGATTAACAATGAGGGATATAACATGTTATGAAAATTCAATTAAGGGCATAGAAAGAATCTAAATAACCTAAACCAGTCAAATACCACATATAGCCCGTGTACTCACTCGTCACCTTGCGTACACGACTTTCACATAACACAAGTAGCACAATCAACCCAAATCCTAAGTGGTAGTTCCCCCACACAAAGTTAGACAAGATATTAACCTCAACTAGGCCAACTCAACCCTCAAAAATAGCTTTTCAGTTAAAATTTGCCTCCACACGGCTCATATCTAAACAAAAGTGACTTAATATCATCAAACAATGCAAGGGGAAAACAATAAAAATAGATAAAGCTTTGATCTTTACAGAATTCCCAAAAGTCAACCAAAGTCAACCCCAGGCCCGCCCGGTCAAAACCCGGGTCCAAGGGTAGATTTCGACTATCCGTAATCCCACGAGTCTATATATGTGTGTTTTTTTCAAATCCGAGTCCAAATCGACTCTAAAAACTCAATTCTTCATTTTTCAAAAACTTAAAAAAAATTCCAGTTTTCCTCTTTGATTCTCATAAATTTGATGCTAAATCTAAGATATAATCATGAACTATAGTTGGAAATTGATTAGAATCACTTACCCAATATTTGTAGATGAAAATCCCCTCTTCAAATCTCCTCCTACCAAGTCTACGGTTCTAAGATGTGAGAAAATGAGATAAAATCTCGATTTTCAGCCCTTTTGATCAATTGCAGAAATCGCAATTTGCGAACCCTCGCAATTGCGAAGGAATTCTCACAAATGCGGCCACTGATAGCCTAAGGGGAAGTCACAAATGCGACATTGGCTTCACATTTGCGAAACCTGCAATTGCGAGGGGAAATCACAATTGCGACACCTGAGACCCCCTGCTAGGATCGCAATTGCACTGCTAGTGTTCGCAATTGCGACACCTGAGGCATCAGCACACCAGCAGTCCAGTTTTTAGTCCAAACAATTCCGAATCACATCTAAAACTCATTTGAGCCCCCGGGGATCCAAATCACACATCCACACAAGTCTAAAAATATCATACGAATTTGCTCATGCGATTAAAACACAAATATAACATCTAGAACTACGAATTGAACACCAAAACATATGAATTTCAAAATAAAGTTCAAGAACCTCTAGAATTTCAACTAAGCGTCTGAATCCTATCAAATCAACTCCAAATGATACAAATTTTTGCAGGCAAGTTCTAAATAGCATAACAGATCTATTCCAAGTCCCAAAACCAAATTCTGAACCCGTTACCCAAAAGTCAACCTACGGTCAAACTTCTAAATCTAAAATTGCCAATTTTTGGCAAAATAACACAAATCAACCTACGGACCTCCAAATTCAATTTCGGGTATTCGCCCAAGTCCAAAATCATGATACAAAGCTATTGATGTTTGGCTATAATTATATATTTTTAGTGCATTAATTACCTTACATTTTGGTGTTTTAATATTAAATTGTACTATAATTGTGTTTAATTGAGTTTATTTTATGTGTAGGTACTTTGGAGATGGAATTTTGGAGCAAAATGCACAAAACAATTGGAGAAGATGTAATTATTGAAGCATTAACGAAAAGAATCAAGGGAGAACTTACCTGGAAAAGCAGCACCTTTGGTTTTGATATTAAAAAGCTTGGAAAGAAAATTTAGGTAGCCTAACACTACAAGGAATAAAGAAGCAGGCAATGAATTTGATTTGAAGAAGTAACTGGGCAACGCGAGTGTCTCATCTCGTGTTTAAGCTCGCGAGGCGCGGCCTGACATGAGGTGTGTCGCGTGGCAACGTGCGGGTCCAGTTTCGAGATTATTTTGTCTCCTTTTTGGTTTTGGACTTGGTTATTTTATCTAGGCTTTTCCCTACACATATAAATAGTCATTAAACACCATTTTTAGAGGAGAGGCCGATTTTGAGAGACTTTAGATGGAGGGAGAGCATGGAGCCTCCGTGGAGGCCGGAATTCATCAGATTCCATCTTTCTTCCATCAAACTTAGTAATCTTTACTTTTTCTTGATGATTTATTCTTTTGCTACCATGTCTATGTGGAGGTAAACATCACTTTCTAGGGTTGTGGTTGTCATGAATATTTAAGTTTATTAATTATATTACCGTTAATTCGAGTTATCATCTTTGGTTGTTTCTTTAATTCTGTGCATAATTGCTTAATTGTTTGGCCAGCAGTTGAGTTCTATTTACTATCTATGCTATGCTTGGGAAAGCCGTGCTTAGATTAGAGTAGAATTGGAGAGAGCTTGTTTCTGAACCCGTGGCTCGGGGAAAGATTTTGCGGTTAGGATAGGAATATACCTAACAGTCTTGCTTAGTTGAAGACCGTATTATATTCGTTCATGATAGATTCAAGACCATAGGAATATAGGGTTGATATATTATGGATAGACGGATAGTATTGTGGGAACATGCTATTTATATAAACGATCTGGTCAACTAGTAATCATAGATAATTTGGATTAACATGTGTAATTATGAACTCAATAGGATTGATAAACCGATCACAACCCTGGAATTTATCTCTCTTGGTTACGTGTTTTAATTTCGCAATAGTAGTTTTAATAAAAAAAGTTAAACTTTTGATCATCTTGGATAGTAAATTGATTTTAGTTTGCTTAGCTAACCGTTAATCTAAATCTATGTGGGTTCGACATCCAACTTTTGGGTCACTTTATTACTTGACGGCCACGTATATTTGCGTGTACTTGGGGAACCAACAAGTTTTTGGTGCCGTTGCCGGGGACTTAGTTATTGATTGTTTATCTAAGTTAAGCTTTTAATTAATTTCTGTTCAAGTTTTTAATTTTCCTATTTAGTTATTTTTCTAGATTAGACTTTTACTTTTATCTTTATAGGTTTTGTTTATTTTTTTTCTTTTTGTAATTTTTTTTTATTTTTATAACAATTTGATATTTCTCTTAGTGTGTTCATAATTCTCTCAACATGACATCTGGGGATGAAATATCCGGAGGTAAGGTTATTGAAGAAGACGCTTGATTGACGGAAGTTTTTTATGGCCCGTATTTTTGGGCTTGTCATGACCTGAACTCTGAGAGGTCTGGATTTGAATATGGGAGTAAGGCTTGGTATTGGGGCGAATATTCACGATTAAGGGAATATGAGGAATGATGTTATCTTCTAACAAAGTTGGTGAATGACTGGTCGAAGGAGAGAGTTGATCTTGCACAAGAAATTAACAAGTTTGGCTTGGCTTTGCACAACTTGGATGCAGATTTGAGTGCAAAGGTTGATGCGTTCAACGCCCAACAATTTAATGATGAGTTGTGTGAAACTGAAAAAAATCTTCTAGACCAAATTGAGGAGCTAAAACAACAATAAAAAGCATTAGACCATATTTTTCTGGAGGATGCCAATGCTGAGAAGAGTGTGCTAGAGTCATGTGAGGAAGTAGATAATATTATATTTGAAGACTCTAGTGTATGTACATATGAGGATGTAAAGAGTAATACAATTCTAGAGTTAGGGCGTATTGGTCCTCATTCCATACATTTTTCAACATTGTATTTTGATGATGACATGGAAATCGAGTCATATGAGCCTTTGGAGGAGCCAATGGATGAGGAACGGGGTGCCTATATTCTTGAATTTGTTGTGCCAAAAAGTAAAATTTACATTCCTCATCTAAAGATCAAGAGGTGTTTGAGCGAAAATTTTATTGCTTGGCCTAGTTTTCTTTGTAGCCCCACCGAAGGAGCATAGCCACAGACCGGATGCCCTATTGGGGGCTCAATTCATAAGTTCGAGATGGAGAAAAAAAGTGCTACAAGTCGTGCCTCGATGTTAAATCGGGCGCTTATTGGGAGGCAACCCATCTTTACTACTTTCTTTTATTTTTATTTTCATCTTATTATTGTTGTAGTATCTGTTGTTGTTTTGTAGGATTATAAGCATAGGAGGCAAAGCCATTAGCAGAGTGCAAAAGTGAGCTAGATGGTGAGAACTAAGTGTGGGGTGACCACACAAAGGACCATGCCTGGGGAAGACTGAGTACCCGTGAGCCGCTATTGCTTCGGCCTTTGGCCTTTCAGGGAGTTTCTTGTCCACTCTCGTTATAATTTTTCTTTATTTATGCATTGGGGTCACTGCACTCCTCTAAGTGTGAGGTGGGAGAATTTCTCTAGATAATTAGTAGTAGTATGTCAGAAAATGTTAACTTCTTATTTTGATTTTAGCTTCTTATTTTTGTTTTCATAGTTGTCGCACCCCATTTTCTCCTTTGCAAAAGCGGGTTTCGACATTGTGACAACTCTTTTGAGTGGGAGGTAAAGTGAAGAGTTGCCACCTAACGATTTTTTAAGGTGCGTTAGGGCACCTATTTTGCAAATAACTCTATTTGACTTAGTCAGCGTCACCAAAGATCGGGTAAGGGCTCAAATTACCTCAAAGAGAAGGTGTTAGGCACACTTCGAGGTCCATAACGGTGGGTCCTGACCGAACTTAAGACTGTGGATTATAATTAGGTAAGATGATTAAATAAACAAAGAGAATAAAAGGTCAAAGAGTTTCATTATAACACAAGGAGAATTGGTATAAATCTTAAGAACTATAAGGATACAACTTTAATAGTCTATATTAGATGACTAAGTGTATAAAGAGAAAAGGGGGGTCCTAAGTTTTTTAGCCTAAAGGATCACCCCGTGCAACATAAATAATACTTCGCAACTCCTTTTAGATAGGAGTTGCTCATATTATTCAGCGGGCACAGACTATCATCTCCTGCTACCCGATTACTATGTTAAAGCGGTTACCTAAAAGCGTTCTAATTCAATTCTAAGTCTTACCTTATACGTGCACTACCCGTCCCATACCTATGGTCCAAGAGGTATTGGACCTCTATTTGGGTGGTTCTAGACCTCACTTAGGCTGCTCAGAAATGTCAAAACTAGGCGACATACAAAAACACATTGGACTTCACATATAGGCAATTAAGGTTCAAGTTTGCCTCCACATTTAGCAACAAATGCACGCAAGACAAACTTCATGTTAAGTAATATAGAATTTAGAAACTTAAATACCTATAGACATAATTTCTATGTGACAAGGCATCAGGGCTTGCAAACAGTTTCAAAGGCCAAGCATTGCTCATAGACAAGATTATACGATTTGCATGCTGATTAATGAAATTGCAGATTTTCGGTTATTAATCCTATTGTGTCTAGGTGACTCGTGCAGTAAGTAATAATGAAAGGACCATTGGGAAGATACCAGAAGTGCATAATAAACCATATTGAGAGGTGTAACATTGACTCTTATTAAGACGAAACAGTGTTGTCCTATAGACAGGATCTCTAGCTCTTGGAGCTGATTTTATCATTACACTCAACCCTATAGACATGTTTTCTAGGTGAACAGTGAGATGCAGTAACAAATGAGATGATTAAAATCCTATAGACATGGTTTCTAGTGAACAGTACGAGACAATAGCAAATGAGGTGATCAAAATCCTATAGGCATGATTTCTAATGAATATGCTGAAATGAATTGAAAGAAAGTTCTTTGATATTTGTTCATATAGGCAGGTTTTCTAGTAACACGTAGCAGTAAGAATAATTGTAGCATTTGAATTCATATTTGCCAACAGACAATGTGTGTTTGTATGTGTGTGTGTTTATCCTAATGACATGGTTTCTACAGTGCACATATAAATTGAACGGCACATATAGCAAGTGAATCAATGAGTCCTATAGGCATGTTGTCTACCCATTTTACACAAGCATTAAGAATCTACTCCTTCCCCATTTTTACAAACACCCTAATCGTTGATACAAAAGTTATTACAGGCGCAATAATGAGTAAGATACAAAATATTATACAAATCATGGCAATAGGCCCACAGCAGGCCCGAATAAAATACCCAGCACTGTCTGGACCTTCAGCAGCATACCCAGACATTTAACAAAGAGCCATGTTCATCAACACAACCCAGAATCCATAGAAGAGCTCGAAGCCAAATCACACAATCATATTGCCAAACATTGAATTACTTAAACCAACCAGCTTACATGTTCATGGCACAATAAAAAGAAGGAATTGGATAATTCAGGTTCCAGTATTAGGAGAAATGATTAGGGACCCAAATCCTAGTGTGTGAGTTCACAAGGGCCTCAAAAGGACCTCGAGCAGTGCTCACACTAGGGAGGTCAGCAGTAAAAGCCTTGGTAGCCTCGGCTTTCAGCCGGCTAAGAATAAGAAGTAAAGAGAGCACATGTGACAAGTGACGGAGAGTGAACCAAGGTTGAGAGACAAGAATTGAGGGACGCAGACATAGTCAAGTTGAGCATATAGAGTAGATAATCGAATAGGTCACATGATTTAAGAACAAACTTAGTAAAGATTTAAAAACAAGTTCAACACTTAGCGTGTAGGCAGTCACACATTAGCAGAGTTAAGGAAAGAACAAGTTTGCAAGATTGGCAAAAATTATCATACACATATTCATAATACCAAATAAGTGAAAACCTAAAAGGTCCAAATTATGCTAAGTATAGGTCCTAGTATTACAAAATTGCAGAGTTAATTTAAACAAGATAGGGAAGCAGGTTATGACAATTACTGGTGAATCAAGGGAGCCAAAAACATGCTAAAGGGAATATTAACAGAGAACTAGTCATGGTTGATAAAAATAAAGAAGATCTTGATACAAGATTAAAACATGGTACATAGGCAAGATACCATTACAGAAATTCAGAATAGAAATAGGAAGAGAAACTCCTGCCATATAGCAAATGCAAACACTCAAGTTTTGAACACAATCGACTGGTTAAACTAAAGAGAGTACAAATTATGCAGATGAAGCATGTTCGAATAACAAAATTGGCATTTTTAGCAGAACTAAACACTAAAAAGATGCTAACTAGGGCAAAGGTCACACACAGTATTGGTTCAAAACACATTGACTAAGAAGAATCTAAATTACTTGAATCAGGATTAGGCATGTTTCGACTAGCAACATTATGAAGTTAAAGGGTTAAAGAGACCTAAAATTGAAGTAAAGCAAACAAGAATAACCCAGACAACACATTAAGCTATAAACCTCAGAAGTGAAAACATATGCGAATTTCAGATATATAAGAATTGAAATTGCAAAAGACAGTAACTCACCAGTTAAACGAATAACAGTAAAGAATCAAAATTCCACAAGAATCTAGAATCTCAATGCGTCAAAGTTCTCAAGAGATTCGAAAGAACTCCGGGCAATGCTCGCACCAAGAGGAGGTTGTGTAACAAGGTCTTAGTAGTCTTGGCTTTCAGCCGGCCAAGGCAGAATATAAGGAATAGCAAAAGCCCCCAATTTTAGTGAAGAATATGTCGATTCCAAAAATCTTTCTCAAAGGGGAATGGGGAGGGGTTTATATAGCAGTAAGAATTGAACGACCACACAAGGAAACGGAGGAAATCGAACAACAAATAAGGAAAGAAAGCATGCAAAATCAGTTCAAAATCAATTTAGGAGGGAAATTGGGTAAACCCTAGTTTTTTAGGGAAAGTGTAAATCAACAAAGATCTAAATAAAATCTGACTCACATAATATGGTATTGAACGCATGTAGACGAAATAATGCTCAAAATCAAAGATTCGAACCACTTTGGTTAGATTTTAGAAGGTATTGCTTGCCATGTTTAGGCAAGCACCTAGGTAACACCACAAACGGACAACCAGTACCAAAAGGTTTCAAATATGGCAAAAGAATAGTAGTCGAATGCCATTATCAGCGGGATTATGAGAGGGATTAAGGGGAGGCAGCTAGGGTTTAGTAAAGAGGAGATGAATGACAGAGGGAATAGAGGCGGTTATCTTTAAGAAATGGGGTTAGGGTTAGGTTTTGGGGGTATAAGGAAAGGGAGTGGGGTGTTGTGGGTCGTTAATTGCTTTTGATCAACGGTTGAGATTAAAAATGAGCTGGGTCGGATTTTTACTGGGCAGGGTTGCTTAAGGTTGGGCTTAAGGAAATAATTTAATAAAATAGTTAAATAAACATATAAAGAATGCCATTTTTACAAATTAATACTTTAAACAATGGTAGGAGATTATAAAAAATGTAAAAATATCATTTTGACCCTAAATAAAATGACAAATGTAATAAAAATGAGAAATATAGGCTATCATTGCAAGATTGTGCAAATAACCTAAGAATACCAATATAATTGTATAAAATAAAGTAAAAATATTTGAAACATGTATTATGGATGCAGATAATAATTTTAGATGGTTAGATCATCACAAGAATAATTTAAAGGAATAATTACTAAATATTTATATAATTTAAATGCATGAAATTTAATTTAAAAGCTCTAAAATTTATGAAAAATTATAAAAAATGCTTGTATAGATTTGTAAACTAAATAATAATGCAAAAAATGCTATTTTGAAAGTATATATATATATATATATATATATATATATATATATATTTTGAAAAAATATGAGGGCAAAATTGGGTATCAAGAGCTGCCCCTTTTTACCCGAAAATAATGAAAGAGTTGTCGGGTAAAGAAAATGATGACCGATTTTTGCCGAATGACGTGATTTTGAAAAATGGAGGTCGAACCCTGGTTCCTGAGTTGCCTACATATCCCTGGTGTTACGGGAATCAGGCCGCGTGTAGTTCTGGATCCAACGGTGAACTGAAACTGATGGAGTTGTTATAAGAATGGTCGCATGTTTCGAAAAGGTTCTTTTGGGTAGGACAATGCTATAAGTAACGGGCAATTTTAATGGGGTCATGAATGCAAATTTTGGATGTTACGAGTGTATGAGGCAAATGTTTGAACGGTCGTAGAGTAAAAGGTAGTCAATTACTGGTAATCGGTTACATTTGAAGCAATTGAAGGATGTGAACGCTGTGAACGGAAACCGGAGCAAAGATTTCTCTCGTTTGCAGAACAGTTACTCCCGAGTTACCTGCAAAACATAAAACACGGTGCATGCGAATATATATGTGTTATTGCAAAAATTTAAACATGATGCAAATTCCCTTTGGACCATGAAGGTTGTCTTTGGACGAGGAGGATGATGTCCTTAGACCATGACGTCCTGGGACATGAAGCATATGACAAGGGATTCGCAGGCCATGAAATGGTGTCCTCAGGCCATGAGGATGGTGCCTCTAGACTATGACGCCTTTGAATAATGATGTGCAGTTTCGAGAGATCCTCAGGCCATGGAATGGTATTTTCGGGCTATGAGGATGGTGCCTTCGGATATGACGCCTTTGGACAAAATGGCGATGTTTCATCCTATGAGATGCAGAGATATGGCAATATCGATCATTTGATAAAAGAAATAGGTGATGCTTGGTTGTATGCGGGGACGGGACAAGACAAGGCTTAGTCTTGTGTGAGATGAGGTCAACGCTTAGCCTTAGGTGAACAAAGAGATAGCGCTAGGTCTTAGGTAGCATAGTGGAGATAGTATTTAATCTTATGCAAGGAAAAGGCAGTGCTTAGCCTTATGCCAAAAGGGAAGACAATGCTTAGTCTTGTGCAAAGAAAGGTAGTGCTTGGCCTTATTGAATTAGAGAGGCAGTGCTTAGCCTCATGCAGGAAGAAGAGACTGGTTAGTCTCATGCAAATAAGGGAGGCGGTGCTTAGCCTCATGCAGGAAGAGGAGACAATGCTTAGTATCATGCGGGGAAAGGCGACGCTTAGCCTTATGCAATTATGGAGGCAGTGCTTAGCCTCATGCAAAGAGGAGACAATGCTTACTCTCATGCAGGGAAAGGCAGTGCTTATCCTTATGCAATTAGGGAGGCAATGCTTAGCCTCATGCAATCAGGGAGACAATTCTTAGTCTCATGCAGGGTAAGGCAGTGCTTAGCCTTATGCAATTAGGGAGGAAATGCTTAGTCTCATGCAATCAGGGAGACAATGTTTAGTCTCATGCAGGGTAAGGCAGTGCTTAGCCTTATGCAATTAGGGAGGCAATGCTTAGCCTCATGATGAGTGATAGTGAGAAAGAAAAGTATTTCTTAGCTGGAGATGTTTGCGCTAGATAATTTGTTGTTTTGAAGGCAGTGACTTGATGTGTCTGCAGATATCGTTGTCTTATTGTGCCTTCATCCAAAGAAAAATTATGAGTTCCATGGGGGAAGGTTGGTTTGCGCTTTTGTCTTCTGTTTTTCCTTTGCTCCTGTCTTGAGGTCCTGTTTGAGTTACCCTGGGTAGCATCTGGTTGTCGTAGAAATAAAGCTTTCGAAATATATGCATGCATTTGATAAATATAGTTATTTGAAATGTAGTAGTATGCGATTTCAAATAATTTAGATGAACTAGTGACTGTGACATATTTTAGAGACATTGCGACCTCCTTGATCCCCCAGTTTAAATGCAATACTTTGGTTGTTCCATGTATGACGATGTCGGCTAAACTTGCTTTAGAATTTTGAGGGTCCTCCTCAAAATTCTACCCCGGTTTTCTGATCATGGCAAAATGAAGATTTTATTAAGATGTGACCGAACCCACAGGGTTGCCTACGTATCCCCTCTTAAATGGGAATCAGGTCAAGTGTAGTTCAGTTACATCAAATAAAGAAATGTAAACAATCCTAAACATAGTATCTCTTGACTGCGTCCGAGTTGATAGGTTTTGGACGAATTTCTCCATCCATTTCTGCAAGTATAAGTGCCCCTCCTGTTAGTACTCAATGAACCATGTAGGGACCTTGCCAATTTGGTGAAAATTCCCTTTAGATTCATCTTGATGCGGGAAAATTTGCTTTAGCACTAATTGCCCCGGTGTGATATGCCTTGGCCTGACCTTTTTGTTGAAAGCTCTTGCCATTCTGTTTTGGTAGAGTTGACCATGACATACTGCACTCATTCGTTTTCCATCAATGAGGGTCAGTTGCTCATATCGGCTCTGTACCCATTCTGCGTCACTGTGCTCGGCTTCTTGTATGATTCTCAGAGAAGGGATTTCTATTTCGGCAGGGATAACCGCTTCAGTACCGTAAACTAATAAATAAAGAGTTGCCCCAGTTGATTTGCGAATCGTGGTACGATATCCAAGCAAAGCAAACGATAGCTTCTCGTGCCATTATTTGTAATTATCTACCATCTTCCTTAATATCTTCTTGATGTTCTTGTTGGCGGCTTCTACAGCTCCATTCATTTGCGGCTTATATGTTATGGAATTATTATGCTTGATCTTGAAAGTTTCACACATAACCTTCATTAAATCACTGTTAAGATTGGCGGCGTTGCCGGTGATGATTGACTTTGGAACCCCGAACCGGCAAACAATGCGATCCCGAACAAAGTCTGCAACGACCTTCTTAGTTGCAGCTTTATAAGATGCAACTTCAACCCATTTTGTGAAATAGTCTATAGCCACTAGAATAAATTTATGCCCATTTGAAGCAGCAGGTTCGATTGGACCGATGACATCCATACCCCAGGCGGATAAAGGCCATGGTGCACTTGTTGCATTGAGTTCATTGGGTGACACTCGTATCATTTCAGCATGTATCTGGCATTGGTGACACTTTTGAACATACTTGATACAGACTGTCACCATGGTCATCAAGAAATACCCTGCTCTTAGTATTTTCTTGGCTAAGACAAAACCATTCATGTGCGGCCTGCAAGTTCCGGCATGTATTTCCTCGAGCAATATGGGTGCTTCCTTGGCATCAACACACTGTAATAACCCCAGGTATGGAGTCCTTCTGTACAGAATCCCTCCGCTTTGAAAGAAGTGGTTGGCTAACCTTCAGAGTGTGCGTTTCTGAGCATGAGTTGCGTGCTCCGAATATTCCCCTTTTGACAAGTATTCTTTGATGTCATGGAACCATGGATTTCCATCACTTTCTTCTTCAATATGAGCACAATAAGTTGGTTGCTTATGAATTCCAATTGGGATAGGGTCGATGAAATTCTTATCTGGGTGTTGTATCATGGAAGATAGAGTGGCCAATGCATCTGCGAACTCATTTTGAATCCTCGGAACATGTTTGAATTCTATCTTCATGAACCTCTTGATCAGCTTATGCACATAGTACAGATATGGTAATATCTCAGTGTTCTTCGTGGCCCACTCTCCTTAAACCTAATGTACCAAGAGATCAGAATCTCCAATCACTAGCAACTCCTGAATGTTCATGTCAATGGCCAACCTGAGTCCCAAGATGCTAGTCTCATATTCTGCCATATTGTTGGTACATTGAAACCTAAGTTTTGCGGATACCGGATAGTGTTGGCCGGTTTCTGATACTAAGACAGCTCCAATACCTACTCCTTTGAAGTTTGCGACTCCGTCGAAGAACATCCTCCAACCATCGTATGCTTCAGTGATGTCTTCTCCCACAAATGATACTTCCTCGTCGGGAAAATACATTTTCAATGGTTCGTATTCTCCGTCTACAGGATTTTCTGCCAAATGATCTGCCAATGCTTGCCCTTCGACTGCCTTCTGAGTTATATAGATGATGTCGAACTCACTCAGCAATATTTTCCATTTCGCCAACTTTCCGGTAGGTATGGGTTTCAGGAAGATATATTTCAACGGGTCCATTCATGATATGAGATATGTGGTATAAGCACAGAATTAGTGCCTTAACTTTTCAGCTATCCATGTCAAAGCGCAGCAGGTGCGCTCCAGCAAAGAGTATTGTACTTCATAGGGTGTGAATTTTTTACTCAGATAATATATGGCCTGCTCCTTTCTTCCCGTCTCATCGTGTTGTCCCAGAACAGAACCAAAAGCCCCATCTAGTACGGACAAATAAAGCAGAAAAGGTCTCCCTAGTTCCGATGGGACCAGAACAGGTGGTTTAGATAAATACTCCTTGATTTTATCAAAGGCTTTCTCGCATTCTTTAGTCTAGCTCGTTGCGGTATCTTTCTTCAACATTTTGAAAATTTGTTAACAGATCACAGTTGATTGTGCTATGAAACGGATGATATAGTTGAGACGCCCTAAGAAACTCATCATATCTTTCTTGTTCTTTGGAGGTGGCAAGTCTTGGATGGCTTTGACCTTTGACGGGTCCAATTCAATCCCTTGGCGGCTGACGATGAATCCTAGCAATTTTTCGGCAGGGACTCCGAAGGCACATTTTGCAGGATTCAGTTTCAGATTGTACCTTCGAAACCGATTAAAGAATTTTCTCAAGTCTGCTATATGATCTGTGCTTCTCTTGGATTTGATGATGACGTAATCCACGTACACCTCTATTTCCCTGTGTATCATGTCGTGGAAAATGGTTATCATGGCTCTCATGTAAGTGGCTCCAGCATTCGTTAGGCCAAATGACATCATTTTATAGCAGTACATCCCCCATGGTGTGATAAAGGCTGTCTTTTCGGCATTCTCTTCATCCATCCAAATCTGATGATACCCTGCGAAGCAATCCACAAAAGACTGGAGTTCATGCTTGGCACAGTTGTCGATTAGTATGTGTATATTGGGCAACGGAAAATCATCTTTGGGACTTGCTCTATTTAGATCCCGATAATCGATACATACTCTGACCTTCCCATCCTTCTTCGGAACCGGAACAATGTTGGCTAACCAAGTCGGATATTCAACCACTCTGAGAACTTTGGCTTTGATTTTCTTAGTGACTTCCTCTTTTATCTTCAAACTCATATCTTGTTTGAATTTTCTGAGCTTTTGTTTCACTGGTGGACACATGGGATCGGTGGGTAACTTGTGAGCCACTATGGATGTGCTCAGACCAATCATATCATCGTAGGACCATGCAAAGATATCTTCTTACTCCTCTAGGAACTGGATGTACTCTTTCTTCTCTGACGGTGATAGGTGAATGCTTATACGGGTTTTCTTGACTGTTGTGGAATCCCTTAAGTTAACCGTCTCGGTCTCATCCAAATTAGACTTAGGCTTGTTTTCAAAATTTTCCACTTCTCTGACAATTTCCTCAGGTATTACATCCTCTTCCAGATCCTCTGGATCACTATCCTTATGTTGCGTTGTCTCATTACATGTCACAGTCGTAGGTTCATCGGGATAGGTAATAATAATGCTGTAGAGAAAAAATATAAAGAATAATAATAAATACTAAAATAACAATGCATTAAATAAATCTTGAAAATGTCAAACAAGTATGGCTCGATGACTCGAGCAATTATTTCAAAACAAAATATGTTCAGAACAAAATACTGAAAATGTCTTAGATGCACATAAAATTGCTTTAAAAATAATTGATGCTAATTTCCAGGCTACCCAGGAACTCGACATGCCCGGCATGGTGCAGCAGTCCAGTTCTTGAGAACAGCTCCTTTCTCCATGGTCTAAATAGTAAGGTCTTCCTCCTCCTCCTCCTCAACTATCAAACTGTAGTCCATGTCTTCATCATCTATAAATAGCTTCCTTATGCCAGCTAGAGCTTAATCTTCTTCAGACCCCCACATCATGTCGGCTTGATGAAATGTCTGGTGTAAATGTGGTACTGGTTATTCCAGTGGATAATAAGGACCACGCCATGGCGGCGACCAATCCTGATACTCTTGCCAAGTCTATTCATACCCAATCCCAAAAGTTGTACCATGACGCTTCAACTGTATCGGTTTGGTGATCCCTTGGAGATTCTTGCCGAGACCCTTGCCAGGCTCGTACAATGTCCATAGCAATATTCTTTTTATATTGTTGCTCCACCATTTGTGCTTTCAATTGCGTTGACGCGCTCAATGCGATGGTATGTTTCTCCACCCAGCTTCCTACTATTCTCAATGACTGGAACAGTCTGATTGGTATAGATGGGATTAATCCCGTCTCCATGGATGATCACTTCCTGATGATTCCATTCAAACTTCACAACCTGATGCAGAGTAGAAGTTACGGCCCTAGCGGCATGTATCCAGGGTTGTCCCAACAGTAGAATGTAAGTAGTAGATATATCCAGCACTTGAAACTCAACATCAAACCAGGTTGGGACCATCTGTAGGCTGAGGTTGATTTCTCCAATTGTGGCCCTCTAAGATACATCAAATGCCTTCACATTCATACTTCCTGCCCGTATCTCATGCAGACCTTTACCCAGCCTCTTCAGAGTAGTCAGCGGACATATGTTGAGACTTGAACCCCTATCTATCAAGACCCTGGCGATGAATTTGTCCTCAAGTTGTACTATAATATGTAGTTTCCTATTGTGACTAAGTCCTTCCAGTGGCAGCTCGTCTTTATGAGAAGTAATTTTGTGGCTTTCCAACACCTGCCCGACCATGTTGGCCATTTCCCCACTGGTGATATTGGTGGGTACATAGGCTTCACTCAGCACCTTCATCAGGGCGTTCCTGTGTGTCTCTGAATTTTGCAGCAATGATAAAATGGATATCTAAGCAGGAGTTTTGTTCAAATGGTCAATCGCAGAGTATTCTCTTGCTTGCACCTTTCTCCAAAGGTCGTCATGGCCGGTCTCGATGACAAGTGGCTTAGACGTAGCTTCTTTGCTTGTTCCTCCCAAATGCTCGGGTGTATAAACTCTACCGGTTCTAGTCATGCCTTGTACTGCACCTGTTTCTTCCATTTTTACTTTTCCTTTCCTTCTTGCCTTCGCAACATAATCCTATGGTATAGCTTTAGACTGGTAAGATGGAGTAGGTGCTACCATCACAGTGAAGGGTGTGGTTACCTCAACTTCAAATGGCATTGGTGCGGCTACTTCAACTTCAATTGGTACCTGGGTTTTCACTATAATGGGTATGAGGGTGACTGGAGATGTTTTAGGATCATGCCCCTCCCGAATGAGTCCAATTGACCCTTCCAGATCCCATTCTTCATCGGTCTCTATCACATTTACTCCATCACCTCTGTGATCTGGGAGAGGATTGTTACGAACATTAGGTGCAGTCTCCTTTGCCTGTATGACTTTAGTGTCAATTAATGTCTCGATCTTGTCCTTCAGAGTGCGACATTCCTCAATGGTGTGACCCTTCATGCCTGAGTGATAGGCACATGTCTTGTTTGGGTTAATCCACTGAGAAGAGTTTTCCATAGCAACAGTGGGAATGGGAGTGACATAATCGGCAGCCTTCAGTCTCTCGTAGAGTTGGTCTATGGGTTCAGGAATCGGAGTGTATTGTCTGGGTGGTCTGCGGTCGAAATTTGGCCTTGGTTTTTGATAATTCTGGCGAGCTGGTGGTGGTGAGTGGTAATATGCGGGTTGGGTATTATAAGTGTGGTAGGTGGCAACAGGTTGTTGGTATCTAGGGGGTGAAGGCTGGTATGCAGGTGGAGGTGTTTTGTATGTGAGAGAAGACTTCGGACCTTGGGCTACCATTACTGTACCCACTTCTTTCTTCTTAGAGATACCTCCAGACTGGAAAGCTTTATTTGTGTCCTGGAGTGCTTCGAAATTCGTCACCATTCCGCTATTGATCCCTTCTTCTATTCTCTCTCCCAGCTTGATGATGTCAGAGAACTTATGGTTTTCAATAACCATCAACCTTTCATAGTATTGCGGGTCTTGAGCTTTGACGAAGAACTTATTCATCTGTTCTTTTTCAAGTGCCGGTCTTACCTTCATAGCTTCAGACCTCCATCGAGTAGCATACTCGCTGAAGGTTTTCGTTGGTTTCTTCTTGAGATTTTGAATGTAGAAAACGTCTGGTGCATTTTCTGTGTTGAACCTGAATCGATCCATGAAATACGACATCATGCTGACCCAATTAACCTACTTCTTTAGGATCTGACTGATGTACCAAGACAAAGCATCTCCAGTGAGGCTCCTCATGAATAGCTTCATACGGATTCGTTCATCTTTGCCAACTCCTACCAACATGTCAGAATATGTTCTTAGATGCACTTTCGCTCACCAATTCCATCGAACATTTCGAACTTGGGAGGTTTGTAACCCTCCGGCAATTCTACATCCAGTTGTATGCATAGGTCCTCATAATTCAAACCATCAATGCCCTTGCCACCTTCGACACTCTGAACTCTACTAGTGAGCTTCTTGGATTCTTCCGCCATGTTCTTGATGAGCAGGTCCTTCTCGGTGGATTCTGCTATATATATAGGGCTTGTTGTGGGGTGTGGGGTAACGTATCCACATATATGGGATTGTTTTGGGGGACTCCGAGAATCTGGGCGTAATGGTGATCATTGGTTGAGTTTTGTGGATCAGGAGTAGGCTGTGGTGCATTTTGAGGGGTATAGTATGTGGTTGTTTATGGGTATTGAGTTGGATGGTGATGGTGTTGTTGCGGAGTAGGTACCGGTGGAGGTTTGTGGTTCTGAGGAGGTGTGGCGTATTGATGTGGTGCGGGAGGATTTGGTGGTGGGTTTTGATTCTGTGTGTTTTGGGGAGGTGTCGGGTTTTGGGCATTTGTGTTTTGTTGGTTGATATCAGGAACGTTTAGGGTGAGGGAAAGGTTTGCCAAGTTCTGGACCTGCTCAAGTTCCCCTTGTAGCTCCAATATTTTCTGTTCCAGACGTAGGACCAATTCATTTTGTGCTGGAGTACTCCGACCGTCCGAAGTTTCAACGTTCTCTGCATTGTCCTTTCTGATACCGCTTAAATCGTCTCCATTTTTCCTTTCTCTTTGCTTTTGCCTTTAGGTTCACTTGGTGGAAGTGGAGGTGGAGGACCTATGGATCTAGTATGATATGTGGATGATGCCAGTATGCACGAACCAACCTTGGGGAATGGGAATAATCAAAAGAAAGAAAAACAAAAGGTAGCCAAGTCAGTAAGGGATATTGAAAGAATGCTTGCAATATTGAACATGCTTTGCAAAAAGAGATTCGCGTCCTAATTTTGGGGACCTCATTGTGCCTGAGGTAGGCCTAATCGACACGTAGACTTGGAGAAAATTGATGCCAATAATTGTGTCATTTCATTAATGCAGAAATGAATCAAATCCTTACTAAAACGGCAATAATAAGAAAGTTACTAATGGCATTTGCCTTATTACAATTGAAATCTAAAACTAAGCTAAAAAGCAGTAAAGAACATCATTTCCTAATCTACTTGGTCCCATAAGGACCTTTCCCATGCTTGGCTCTCTTGACTCCATCAATCAGATTCCCCAGGTTGCGCATATCCAACAATAGGTAAGACTTTGCTAGACGCCCCCTTCATTGCCATCCGTGTTCTGACAATCTGAAAGCCTCTTTCTCATCTTTCCCTCAAGATCCATCAACCCTTGCTCCAAATATTCTAATCTTTCGGTTGATTTAGTGGAGGTTTCCCTCCATTCGTTGATTGCTTCCATATCTACTTTGTGCTATTCTAGATGCCTAGCTTCAGACTCGAAGACCCTTTTGCGTAACCTCCTATACTTGACTTGTGCTTCAGCAGCGTCATCTATGATCCAGTTTTTCAGATTAATTCCCGACTTGACGTCTCCTGCTATATCGCCCACTAACCATGATGGGTAGAAGTACACATGTCCAGCATGACCTTCTGATTCCACATATGTTGTGCCTTGAACTTGAATGGAATAACGTCCCCTTTAAAATCTACTTTGTACTGGACCATGTTCGAAACCCGAGGTATAACCTATTTTCTTCCCGCTTGTCTCATTACCCTTATCAGAGCATAAGGATAGATGCCCCTCAACCCGATCAGTACTAGGTAAGTAGTCTCTCTTGACTTGATGATGAACTCACTGCTAGGAAACCATTCAAACATCCAATGTACATGCTCGTCCGTCAGACTGCTGAAGAAACACACCCAGCTCACAGCATTTCCAGGTTGTGCAAACCTGTCTGGGATAAATGTCATTCTTTTTGGGTGATGGTAAGCTATGTAGTCATTCAATGGTCGATGCAAAAGCTCTTGGTGATATTTTCCTCTTTGAAAATGCTCTAATAACCAAACTTGCAGTAGCATATTACAACCCTCGAAGTGCCCGAACCCCTGCTTGCACCGATCTAGAGCGCGGTACATCTCAGCTAGGATTATGGGGATAATGGTATAAGTCTGTCCCTCGATGCCTTCCATCAAAGTCCTGGCGACCATGGCTAAACGGGTATGAATCCTTCCCCCTTTCATTAGAAATATCAACATCCCCAAGAAGCAGACAATGAACACATAAACCAGACGGTGCATCCAACTCAAGGAAGTAATGGAAAGTTCATCATGATGAAGGCGATATGACTTGCTGTGCCCATAACGTTCATAAAGGAATTCAAATAGGATGTATGACTTCTTCAAACAAAGCAACTCATCGTTTTTCTTGAAACCCAGCATTTTTAGAAAACCGCGAGGGGTGCTATTCTCTGGCACTAATAACCCTGGACTATCCCACGGCAGCTTAGTGAAACCTCCTACTTCCTCTAAGAGAGGAGTCATTTCTATGTCACTGAAGCGGAAGACGGCCCTTTTCTCATCCCAAAACATAGTAGCGGCCTCAATCAATGCTCTATTCAGTCGGATGTCTAACAAGGACGGCAACTTACCAAGGACCCTTCTCACATGATTCTTGTCGCTAGGCGCGAGACTTTTCCACCAATCAAGTAGCATAGGTGGGATGTTTTGGACTATGCCGAACCTGGGGACTTCATGCTTCATTTTCTGCAAACAAATAGAGTTAGCCCTTTCCCCCTCCAGATTTGACTATTTACATACTAATGATCAACATATTGGCCTACTTTCTCCAAGTAATGCACATAACGTGACGTTGTCCATTGGGATTGTGGAAATCCCGTCGGACTTTGGACATGGCTTATCTTAGCGGGCTATCACGTTAGCAACGTTCTAACCCGTACTAGGTTTAACATGATGCATGTACATTTAATGTTGGAGTGAGGTTTCTAGAATGGCCTAGACTATTACTCCCAAGTGGACAACTTGAGAGGAAAAAGCATGGGACTGTCGACTGCACCGCTGATCGACTAGTCTACCGCAAATAAGCCTTTCTGATTTAAAAGGATATTTTTGGAAGAACGCAGACACTCATCAAGCACTGCTATGTTGATAATTGGCACGAGTGGAGTATGATGTGGAGCATGCTTTATGCAGAGATAACAACACATTGACAAGTATTTGCATGATAAATATGTAAAAAGCGGTAAATACAGTATTAAGGTAAAACATGAAAAACATAAAAGAAAGACAAAGGAAGAAGTTAGTCCATGGAATATATGCGAGAATGTAACAAAGCAAACAAGGGAGTAGAGACGGGAGAGGCATGATATAGCTAATGAAGAGTAGTTAGAGCAACTAAGGGCGAATAGGGAAAGGGATGTGCATGGTATAACAAATTTAAGCAAATAAAGGTGGAGAAGGGAAGGGATGTGCATGTTATAATGGGTTTAAACAAGTAAAGGTGAACGGGAAAGGGATGTGCATGTAATAGCAAAATTTAACAAATAAAGATGGAAAAGGAATGTGCATTTTATAACAAAGAAAACTAATCCACATAAGCCAAGTTCATTATGGTAAGAGCCTAAGTTTTTCCAGCAGAGTCACCATGCTGTCGCGCCCTGTTTTCTCCTTTGCAAAAGCGGGCTTCGACATTGTGACAACTCTTTTGAGTGGGAGGTAAAGTGAAGAGTCGCCACCTAATGATTTTTTAAGGTGCGTTAGGGCACATATTTTGCAGATAACTCTGTTTGACCAGTCAGCGTCACTGAAGATCGGGGTAAGGGCTCAAATTACCTCAAAGAGAAGGTGTTAGGCACTCTTCGAGGTCCATAACTGTGGGTCCCGACCGAACTTAAGACTATGTGGATTATAATTAGGCAAGATGATTAAATGAAGAAAGAGAATAAAAGGTCAAAGAGTTTCATTATAACACAATGAGAATTGGTACAAATCTTAAGGAAAATAAGGATACAACTATAACGGTCTATATTAGATGACTAAGTGTATAAAGAGAAAATGGGGGTCCTAAGATTTTTAGCCTAAAGGATCACCCTGTGCAATATAAATAATACTTCACAACTCCTTTTAGATAGGAGTTGCTCATATTATTCAGCGGGCACAGACTATCATCTCATACTACTCGATTACTATGTTAAAGTGGTTACCTAAAAGCGTTCTAATTCAATTCTAAGGCGTACCCTATGCGTGCACTACCCGTCCCATACCTATGGTCCAGGAGGTATTGGACCTCTATTTGGGTGGTTCTAGACCTCACTTAGGCTGCTCAGAAATATAAAAACTAGGCGACATACAAAAACACATTGGACTTCACATATAGGCAGTTAAGGTTCAAGTTTGCCTCCACACTTAAGCAACAAATGCACGCAAGACACACTTCATGTTAAGAAATTTAGAATTAAGAAACTTAAATCCCTATAGACATGATTTCTACGTGACAAGGCATTAGGGCTTGCAAACAGTTTCAGAGGCCAAGCGTTGCTCACAGATAGGATTATACGATTTGCATGCTGATAAATGAAATTGCAGATTTCTGGTTATTAAGCCTGTTGTGTCTAGGTGACTCGTGCAGTAAGGAATAATGAAAGGACCATTGGGAAGATCCCAGAAGTGCATAATAAACCATATTGAGAGGTGCAACATTGACTCTTATTAAGACGAATCAGTGTTGTCCTATAGACAGGATCTCTAATGTTTAGCACTTGGAGCTGATTTTATCATTACACTCAACCCTATAGACATGTTTTCTAGGTGAACAGTGCGATGCAGCAACGAATAAGATGATTAAAATCCTATAGGCATGATTTCTAATGAATATGCTGAAATGAATTGAAAGAAAGTTCATTGACATTTGTTCCTATAGGCAGGTCTTCTAGTAACACGTAGCAGTAAGAATAATTGCAGCATTTGAATTCATGTTTGCCAACAGACTGTGTGTGTGTGTGTGTGTGTGTGTGTGTGTGTGTGTTTATCCTAATGACATGGTTTCTACAATGCACATATAAATTGAACGGCACATATAGCAAGTGAATCAATGAGTCCATAGGCATGTTGTCTACCCCTTTTACACAAACATTAAGAATCTACCCCTTCCCCATTTTTACTAACACCCCAATCATTTATACAAAAGTTTTTACAGGCCCAATAATGAGTAAGATATAAAACGTTATACAAATAATGACAATAGGCCCATAGCAGGCACGAATGAAATACCCAGCACTGTCTGGACCTTCAGTAGCACACCCAGACTTTCAACAAAGAGCCATGTTCATCAACACAACCCAAAATCCATAGAAGAGCTCGAAGCCAAATCACACAATCATATTGCCAAGCATTAAATTACTTAACATGTTCATGGGACAATAAGAAGAAGGAACTGGGATAATTCAGGTTCCAGTATTAGGAGAAATGATTAGGGACCCAAATACTAGTGTGTGTGAGTTCACAAGGGCCTCAAAAGGACCCCGAGCAGTGCTCACACTAGGGAGGTCAACAGTAAAAGCCTTGGTAGCCTTGGCTTTCAGCCAGCTAAGAATAAGAAATTAAGAGAGAACATGTGACAAGTGAAGGAGAGTGAACAAAGGTTGAGAGACAAGAATTGAGGGATGCAGACATAGTCAATTTGAGCATATAGAGCAGATAATCGAACAGGTCACGGGATTAAAGAACAAACTTAGTAAAGATTTAGAAACAAGTTCAACAATTAGCACATAAGCAGTCACACATTAGCAGAGTTAAGGAAAGAAAAAGTTTGCAAGATTGCAAAAATTATCATACACAGATTCATAATACCAAATAAGTGAAAACCTAAAATGTCCAAATTATGCTAAGTATAGGTCCTAGTGATACAAAATAGTCGTGTTAATTTAAACATGATAGGGAAGCAGGTTATGATAATTACTAGTGAATCAAGGGAGCCAAAAACATGTTAAAGGGCATATTAACAGAGAACTAGTCATGGTTGATTAAAAAAACGATCATGATACAGGATTAAAACATGGTACATAGGCAAGATACCATTGCAGAAATTCAGAAAAGAAATAGGAAGAGAAACTCATGCCATATAGCAAATGCAAACACTCAGGTTTTGAACACAATCGACTCGTTAAACTAAAGAGAGTACAAATTATGCATATGAAGCATGTTCGAATAACAAAATTGGCATTTTTAGCAGAACTAAACACTAAAAAGATGCTAACTAGGGCAAAGGTCACACACAGTAGTGGTTCAAAACATATTGACTTAGAAGAATCTAAATTACTTGAATCAGGCTTAGGCACGTTTCGACTAGCAACATTATGAAGTTAAAGGGTTAAAGAGACCTAAAACTGAAGTAAAGCAAACAAGAATAACCCAAACAACACATTAAGCTATGAACCTCAGAAGTGAAAACATATGCGAATTTCAGATATATAAGAATTGAAATTGCAAAAGACAGTAACTCACCAGCTAAACGAATAACAGTAAAGAATCAAAATTCCACAAGAATCCAGAATCTCAATGCGTCAAATTTTCCAAGAGCTTCAAAAGAACTCCGGCAATGCTCTCACCAAGAGAAGGTTGAGTAACAAGGTCTTAGTGGTCTTGGCTTTCAGCCGGCCAAGACAGAATATAGAGAATAGCAAAAGCCCCCAATATTAGTGAAGAATATGTCGATTCCAAAAATCTGTCTCAAAGGGGAATGGGGAGGGGTTTATATAGTAGTAAAATTGAACGACCACACAAGGAAACGGAGTAATTCAAACAACAAATAAGGAAAGAAAGCATGCAAAATCAGTTCAAAATCAATTTAAGAGAGAAATCGGGTAAACCCTAGTTATTTTGGGAA
Organism: Nicotiana tabacum; assembly: GCF_000715075.1. Taxonomy (NCBI): domain Eukaryota; kingdom Viridiplantae; phylum Streptophyta; class Magnoliopsida; order Solanales; family Solanaceae; genus Nicotiana; species Nicotiana tabacum. Next base: position 61,825,756 of record NC_134081.1, read on the forward strand.
AGTGTAAATCAACAGAGTTCTAAATGAAATCGGACTCACATAATATGGTATTGAACGTATGTAGACGAAATAATGCTCAAAATCAAAGATTCGAACCACTTTGGTTCGATTTCAGAAGGTATTGCTTGCCATGTTTAGGCAAGCACCTAGGTAACACCACAAACGGACAACCAGTACCAAAAGGATTCAAATATAGCAAGAGAATAGTAGTCGAATCCCATTATCAGTGGGATTAGGAGAGGGATTAAGGGGAGGCGGCTAGGGTTTAGTGAAGAGGCGATGAGTGACAGAGGGAATAGAGGTGGCTATCTTTAGGAAATGGGGTTAGGGTTAGGTTTTGGGGGTATAAGGAAAGGGAGTGGGGTGTTGTGGGCAGTTGATCGCTTTTGATCAACGGTTGAGATTAAAAATGAGCTGGGTCGGATTCTGGACTGGGCAGGGTTGCTTGGGGTTGGGTTTGAGGATTGGGCCACGGATTTGGGTCTGTCTGGTCCGAAACAATAACTCAAAATTGGGCCAGCTTTTAAATAAGAGATTAAAAAGGAAATAATTTAATAAAATAGTTAAATGAACATATAAAGAATGCCATTTATGCAAATTAATACTTTAAAAAGTGGTAGGAGATTATAAAAAATGTAAAAATATCATTTTGACCCTGAATAAAATGACAAATGCAATAAAAATGCGAAATATAGGCTATCATTGCAAGATTGTGCAAATAACCTAAGAATACCAATATAATTATATAAAATAAAGTAAAAATATTTGAAACATGTATTATGGATGCAAATAATAATTTTAGATGGTTAGATCATCACAAGAATAATTTAAAGGAATAATTACTAAATATTTAAATAATTTAAATGCAAGAAAATTAATTTAAAAGCTCTAAAATTTATGGAAAATTATAGAAAATGCTTGTATAGATTTGTAAACTACATAATGATGCAAAAATGCTATTTTGAAAGTATATATATATATTTTTTGAAAAAATATGAGGAACAAATTGGGTATCAACAGTAGTTGTGTAGTATTTTAGTAGCTTAATTTATTTTTTTTAAATGTGTTTATCCTAATGACATGGATTCTACAGTGCACATATAAATTGAACGGCATATATAGCAAGTGAATCAATGAGTCCTATAGGCATGTTGTCTATCCCTTTTACACAAACATTAAGAATCTACCCCTTCCCCATTTTTACTAACACCCCAATCATTTATACAAAAGTTTTTACAGGCCCAATAATGAGTAAGATACAAAATGTTATACAAATAATGACAATAGGTCCACAGCAGGCCCGAATGAAATACCCAGCACTTTCTGGACCTTCATCAGCACACCCAGACTTTCAACAAAGAATCATGTTCATCAACATAACCCAAAATCCATAGAAGAGCTCGAAGCCAAATCACACAATCATAGTGCCAAGCATTGAATTACTGAACATTTTCATGGGACAATAAGAAGAAGGAACTGGGATAATTCAGGTTCCAGTATTAGGAGAAATGATTAGGGACCCAAATACAAGTGTGTGTGAGTTCACAAGGGCCTCAAAAAGACCCCGAGCAGTGCTCACACTAGGGAGGTCAGCAGTAAAAGCCTTGGTAGCCTTGGCTTTCAGCCAGCTAAGAATAAGAAGTTAAGAGAGAATAGGTGACAAGTGAAGGAGAGTGAACCAAGGTTGAGAGACAAGAAATGAGGGACGCAGACATAGTCAAGTTGAGCATATAGAGCAGATAATCGAACAGGTCACGGGATTTAAGAACAAACTTAGTAAAGATTTAGAAACAAGTTCAACATTTAGCGCATAGGCAGTCGCTCATTAGCAGAGTTAAGGAAAGAACAAGTTTGCAAGATTGGCAAAACTTATCATACACAAATTCATAATACCAAATAAGTGAAAACCTAAAAGGCCCAAATTATACTAAGTATAGGTCCTAGTGTTACAAAATAGTCGTGTTAATTTAGACCTGATAGGGAAGCAGGTTATGACAATTACTGGTGAATCAAGGGAGCCAAAAACCTGCTAAAGGGCATATTAACAGAGAACTAGTCATGGTTGATTAAAAAATAAAGATCTTGATACATGATTAAAACATGCTACATAGGCAAGATACCATTACAGAAATTCAGAATAGAAATAAGAAGAGAAACTAATGCTATATAGATAATGCAAACACTCAGGTTTTGAACAGAATCGACTAGCTAAACTAAAGAGAGTACAAATTATGCAGATGAAGCATGTTCGAATAACAAAATTGGAATTTTTAGCAGAACTAAACACTTAAAAGATGCTAACTAGGGCAAAGGTCACACACAGTAGTGGTTCAAAATATATTGACTTAGAAGAATCTAAATTACTTGAATCAGGCTTAGGCACGTTTCGACTAGCAACATTATGAAGTTAAAGGGTTAAAGAGACCTAAAACTGAAGTAAAGCAAACAAGAATAACCCAAACAACACATTAAGCTATGAACCTCAGAAGTGAAAACATATGCGAATTTCAGATATATAAGAATTGAAATTGCAAAAGACAGTAACTCACCAGCTAAACGAATAACAGTAAAGAATCAAAATTCCACAAGAATCCAGAATCTCAATGCGTCAAATTTTCCAAGAGCTTCAAAAGAACTCCGGCAATGCTCGCACCAAGAGAAGGTTGAGTAGCAAGGTCTTAGTGGTCTTGGCTTTCAGCCGGCCAAGACAGAATATAGAGAATAGCAAAAGCCCCCAATATTAGTGAAGAATATGTCGATTCCAAAAATCTGTCTCAAAGGGGAATGGGGAGGGGTTTATATAGCAGTAAAATTGAACGACCACAAAAGGAAACGGAGTAATTCAAACAACAAATAAGGAAAGAAAGCATGCAAAATCAGTTCAAAATCAATTTAAGAGAGAAATCGGGTAAACCTTAGTTATTTTGGGAAAGTGTAAATCAACAGAGATCTAAATGAAATCGGACTCACATAATATGGTATTGAACGTATGTAGATGAAATAATGCTCAAAATCAAAGATTCGAACCACTTTGGTTCGATTTCAGAAGGTATTTCTTGCCATGTTTAGGCAAGCACCTAGGTAACACCACAAACGGACAACCAGTACCAAAAGGTTTCAAATATAGCAAGAGAATAGTAGTCGAATCCCATTATCAGTGGGATTAGGAGAGGGATTAAGGGGAGGCGGCTAGGGTTTAGTGAAGAGGCGATGAGTGACAGAGGGAATAGAGGTGGCTATCTTTAGGAAATGGGTTAGGGTTAGGTTTTGGGGGTATAAGGAAAGGGAGTGGGGTGTTGTGGGCAGTTGATCGCTTTTGATAAACGGTTGAGATTAAAAATGAGCTGGGTCAGATTTTGGACTGGGCAGGGTTGCTTGGGGTTGGGCTTGAGGATTGGGCCAGGGATTTGGGTCTGTCTGGTCTGAAACAATAACTCAAAATTGGGCCAGCTTTTAAATAAGAGATTAAAAAGGAAATAATTTAATAAAATAGGTAAATAAACGTATAAAGAATGCCATTTATGCAAATTAATACTTTAAAAAGTGGTAGGAGATTATAAAAAATGTAAAAATATCCTTTTGACCCTGAATAAAATGACAAATGCAATAAAAATGCGAAATATAGGCTATCATTGCAAGATTGTGCAAATAACCTAAAGAATACCAATATAATTATATAAAATAAAGTAAAAATATTTGAAACATGTATTATGGATGCAAATAATAATTTTAGATGGTTAGATCATCACAAGAATAATTTAAAGGAATAATTACTAAATATTTAAATAATTTAAATGCAAGAAAATTAATTTAAAAGCTCTAAAATTTATGGAAAATTATAGAAAATGCTTGTATAGATTTGTAAACTAAATAATGATGCAAAAATGATATTTTTAAAGTGTGTATATATATATATATATATATATATATATATATATATATATATATATATATATATATATTATGAGGGCAAAATTGGGTATCAACAGTAGTTGTGTAGTATTTTAGTTGCTTAATTTATTTTTTTTAAATATGAAAAATAAGAAGAAAAAACAAATCGAAAAAGGTAGAAAAATTGGACTTTTCCCGACTGTGGATCTCCTAAACAGTTTTCTTGAGGGATTTAAGTCTAAACAAAAATCCAAAAATATGTCTTTTAGTTTTCTTTAGGTAGTAATAATCCCTTGTGGTTTTTCTTTGTGCCTCGGTTCTTTTTCATGGGATGTAGTTTGAACCGGGTAATAGTTTTTCCTTTTATTTTTTTTATTTTTAGAGTAGATTAGAAATTAGGGAATAAATGGAGGAAGAAAGATGAGATTCCTAGGCGCTCTTGACTTGTTTGATAGTAGCATATTTAGGCTTTGGGATGCGTAGTATCTTACCTATGTGCTAAAAGTGCTTATGGTGCCTTGGTAATTTGGATAGCATGTTTTGTGGCGTATATGTCTTATTTTCTTGACTTATGTTCACTTTGTGCGTAATGCTTAATATCTTGTGGCTTCGTGAATACTGCATTAGTGTCATGCCCCAACCCCGGGGAGCGTGACTGGCGCTCAACCGTGTGAACTCGGTCGAGCAAGCCTATTAAACCTTTCCTACCTGACTCATTCATAATCCAAAAAGAGATCGCATCACTATTTGCAAAACAGGGGAGATCAGTTATATAAATATATAAACGTTGCTAGTTCATTTTTCCTTATATACATTATGCCATAATTGAGTTCCCAAAATACAACTCGATCCAACGATCATCCCAACCTACATACATGACCCACAAAAACGTCTACGGAGCCTCTAAGAGCACAAAAGAGCAACATGACAATGCCGGCAACAAGGCCCCGGCAATACCTCAAAATATGAAAACTTATACCAAAGAAGGACTATATGACCCCTGGGAGAAATGGGGCTCACCAAGACTGTTGTGAGGAGAGAAGGAGACCACCACCTATCTGCGATGGAACCACCTATATCCATTCAAAGATGTAGCGCCCCCGGCAAAAGGGACGTTGGTACTGTCGAATAGTACTAGTATGTAAGGAAAACATCAATCTTAGTAGAATGAACAGTGAAACCAAGAGAAGACAGTCATAATAATCAATAATAATTTCATAGAAATACAAAAAAAACACCAAGTAAGGGTCACATAGTTTCCAATTCAATCTTTCCATCGTTTTAGATTAATAATCTTTAGTGCCAAGGCCACAACTCACAATGCCACCGTATTTTTACACGGAGTCCGACCTCGGCCCGACTGGCTAAGCCATCTCAAGTGAGACATATCCATATCCACAATGTAAATCAATAATTCCAACACAAATGCCACCATGTGTACAGCATGGCATCCGATCTCGGCCCGATCGGCTAAGCCATCTCACTTGAGACATAACCTCTTTCAATTCCTCACTCAATTCACATCTCTTTCCCATCTTTCGTTACATGGGACAAACAGCCTCATTTATTAAGTAGTTCTTGGCACTTGGGCACATTTTACAATTCAAGTTTTTCCCTTTTTATTCGTTCAAATAACATCGTCATTCATGTCGATAAGTACCATCACATAAGGCATTTCACACATAAGGGAAAGAGCTTGGAAAATCACAATTACATTCTCAAATAGCATGATGACATGGTAACCATCTAAAACAATTAGGGAACATGAATCTTTCAATCCAACACACTTAGGCAAACAATTCTAGTATGATCAAGTTGGAACTTACACCCATTATTTTGACACCGGGAGTTCGATTCTAGGAAGAAGAGAGTTAGCCATACATACCTTAATTTCGCTTCTTTGGACTCTACAATTATCCGGAACCCTTAGCAACCTCAATCTATTTTAGCAATATACAAATTGAACCCAGAATTAGGAAAACGTTCATGGTTCTAACTCACTTTCTTTCCCCACACTCTTTATCACACATGCATGCAAGATAAACCACCCTCATACTTATGAAGTATCACACTAGTACCCCATTATAGCTATGTTTGAAATTCAGAGCTGGGGTGATGAAGTCTTACCCTTTTGGATGAAGAATTGGTGCTCTACTTGAATATTTCCAAATCTTCAAGTGATGATTGAAGATCAATTTGATGGAAACTTAGACCCTCCCTCTTGAACCCTCTCTCTTCACTCTAGAAACATCAGAAAATGAGCTCAAAATAGACCTAATTGGTATTTTAACGGAATGGGGGTCGGATTTTAAATTAAGAAAAATGGTGCCCCGACACAGGTCTGCGGTCGCATATGCGACCGCATAATGGTTATGCGGTCCACAAAGTGACCTCATAAATGGCCCTTAGGGGCCTAAACTTACGGCCCAGGTATGCGACCAATATGCGGTCCACATACTCATTCTGCGGTCGCATAATGCACCACAGAACTCCCTCCGCAAAAATCCAAGAGGGGTTATGCGGTCCGCATATCGATTATGCGTTCGCATAATCGACCGCAAAACTGACCTCAAGTTGGCCAAACTTACTGCTTCACTCTGCGGCCATTATGCGGTCCGCAGAGTGATTATACGGCCGCATAATGGGCCGCAGAAATGCTTTCTACTAAAGCAACGCAGGAATCTAACTTGGCACCACGAAACCACGAGTTTTTGATTAAAATTTTTACGGGTCCTCACAATTAGTTTGAGAGTTAGAATGAAACCGTCCTTAGTGAGTCATGTGCCATGTGTGGTGAGATTTTTGTATAGTCCATGTTATTGTACTTGTGTCTAGAACTTGACCGGTATGTGAGTCGAAGCGAAATTTTAGGTGATACTCGGTTTGAAAAATGATTTTAGGCTATCTTTGTTCTTTTTGAGTTTAATGCTTATCACAAATAAAATATATCCTTAGTTAACCATTTTGAGCTTATAGACTTTTATTTGGCACCCACATTACAAGCCTAAACCTCTTTTGTTCTAAATTGACATTGTTTTGATACTTTTACCTCTTAAAGCACTTTAATTGTGAGATGAGTGCTAAAAGGAGTAAGAAGGGACTAAGTGTGGGGTGACTTTTGAGTGGAACCAGTAAAAGGAAGAAAGGTGCACTTGTTTTGTAAAAGAATGCACCACTAGTGGAAATTGCAAAAGATAAAAAGATAAAAAAATTTAGATGAATAATTTGATATTTTGTTCTTGCTAGTGGGAATGAATTAAAATAATGCTTAAAAAAAGAGGGAACATTGTTAGGGATGATTTTAGTTGTGAAATTAAAATTGCGATTGAAGAATTTGCGCTTACAGTTGATTATGTGATGTGTTAAAGTGCTTAGGAGGGTTAGCCACTACTCCTAAATATATCCTTCCCGTCCCTTAGCCCACATTACAACCATAAAAAAGTCTTAATTGATTCTAGACTGAGTGAACCTACATTAGTAGAGATTTACATTAAGGATAAGCATGTGGTGCCAATTGCATGCATGTGACTTCTTTGGTGAGAGTGAGATTTTTATTATATATATGAGTCCTTAAAATATATTTGAGCATTTGATTTGAATATATAGATTCAACTTACTCTCTTGTTCTTGTTGTAAGGGCACATGGTTTCACAAGGGATAGGTAACGTTATTAGAATTCTCTCTATGATGTTGGGTGTTCAAGCCATGAGTGCATTGTGACATTAAGTTGGTTTTTGAGGCTAGGATTGTTAGGAGCATGTTGTCTTTGTTGTGAATGTTTTGAAGTATGGCATAAGAAAAGGGAAGTGTATGTGATTGCATATGCTAGAGTTTAATTGTTGCTATCAACCATGGTCATTGGTGTAGTGTGCTTCAAATGTGGTAAATATAAAGTGTGGGATTGACTCGAGGACGAGCAACGTTTAAGTGTGTGGCAGTGATGTTTGGCTATAATTTTATATTTTTAGTGCATTACTTACCTTATATTTTGGTGTTTTAATACTAAATTGTACTATAATTGTGCTTAATTGAGTTTATTTTATGTGTAGGTACTTTGGAGATGGAATTTTGGAGCAAAATTCACAAAACAATTGGAGAAGATGTAATTATTGAAGCATTAACGAAAACTATCAAAGGAGAACTTACCTGGAAAAGCAGCACCTTTGGTTCTGATATTAAGAAGCTTGGAAAGAAAAGTTAGGTAGCCTAACACTACAAGGAATAAAGAGGTAGGCAACGAATTTGATTTGAAGAAGTAGCTGGGCAACGTGAGTCTCTCATCTCGCGTTTAAGCTTGCGAGGCGCGGCCTGACGCGAGGTGTGTCGCGTGGCAATGCGCGGGTCTAGTTTCGAGCTTATTTTGACTCTTTTTTGGTTTTGGACTTGGTTATTTCATCTAGGCTTTTCCCTACACATATAAATAGTCATTAAACACCATTTTTAGAGGAGAGACCGATTTTGAGAGACATTAGACGGAGGGAGAGCACGGAGCCGCCGTGGAGGCTGGAATTCATCAGATTCCATCTTTCTTCCATCAAACTTAGTAATCTTTACTTTTTCTTGATGATTTGTTGTTTTGCTTCCATGTCTATGTGGGGCTAAACTTCACGTTCTAGGATTGTGGTTGTCATAAATATTGAAGTTTATTAATTATATTACCGCTAATTCGAGTTATCATCTTTGGTTGTTTCTCTAATTCTGTGCATAATTGCTTAATTATTTGGCCAGTAGTTGAGTTCTATTTACTATCTATGCTATGCTTGGGAAAGTCGTGCTTAGATTAGAGTAGAATTGGAGAGAGCTTGTTTATGAACCCGTGGCTCGGGGAAAGATTTCGCGGTTAGGATAGGAATATACCTAACAGTCTTGCTTAGTTGAATACCGTATTATATTCATTCATGATAGATTCAAGACCATAAGAATATAGAGTTGATATATTATGGATAGACGGATAGTATTGTGGGAACATGCTATTTATATAAACGATTCGGTCAACTAGCAATCATAGATAATTTGGATTAACATATATAATTATGAACTCAATAGGATTGATAAACCGACCACAACCCTGGAATTTATATCTCCCTTAGTTACGTGTTTAAATTTCGCAATAGTAGTTGTAATAAAAAAAGTTAAACTTTTGATCATCTTGGACAGTAAATTGATTTTAGTTTGCTTAGCTAACGGTTAATCTAAGTCTATGTGGGTTCGACATCCGACTTTCGATTTACTTTATTACTTGACGGCAACGTACACTTGCGTGTACGTGGGGAACCAACAAGTTTTTGGCCTCAAAACACTGTTCCAGGATCATTTTCACAAAAGTCAAAGTTTGGTCAACATTTCTAACGTAGGCTTCTATGCCAAGAATCAAAGGGTCTAAATCAACCCGAAACCTTCCCGGAACGAAACCAATCAACCCTGTAAGTCATAAAACCGCAAATGCACGTGTGTGAAGCATCAAAAAGGGAAATGGGGTGCAAATACACAAAACGATCAGTCGGGTCGTTACGTTCTCCCCCTCTTAAAACAAGCATTTGTATTTGAACGTGCATAGTGACATACCTGAAGTGACGAAAAGGTGAGGATAATGACTCCGCGTGCCGTGCTCGGTCTCCCAAGTCGCCTCCTTGACCGGATGACCCCTCCATTGAACCTTCACTGAAACAATACTCTTTGACCTCAACTTTCGGACCTGCCTGTCCAAGATAGCCACTGGCTCCTCAACATAAGTTAAATCCTTGTCCAATTAGACTGAATTAAAATCTAATACATGGGACGGATCACCATAATACTTCTAGATCATGAAAACATGGAACACCGGGTGAATCGCCAATAGGTTAGGTGGCAATGCAAGCTTGTAGGCCACCTCACCAACTCTCTCAAGGCTCTCAAAAGGACCGATATACCTAGGGCTCAACTTGCCCTTCTTCCCGAACCTCATCACACCCTTCATGGGTGAAACCCAGAGCAAACCCTCTCTCCAACCATAAATTCTACATCACGAACCTTCCGATCAGCATAACTCTTCTGTCTAGACTGAGTTGTACAAAGTCGATCCTGAATCAACTTGACTTTCTCCAAGGCATCTCGAACCAAATCTGTGCCCAATAACCTAGCCTCTCTCAGCTCAAACCAACCAACTGGAGAACGACATCGCCTCCCATATAAGGCATCATAAGGAGCCATCTGGATACTCGATTGTTAGTTGTTGTTGTAGGCGAACTCTATAAGCGGCAAGAACTAATCCCTAGAACCCCCGAAATTGATAACACAGACGCGTGGCGTATCCTCCAAAATATGAATGGTGCGCTCGGACTGTCCGTCTATTTGGGGGTGAAATGTTGGACTCAACTCAACCCGTGTGCCTAACTCACATTGCACAACCCTCCAAAAATGCGATGTGAACTGCATGCCTCGATTGGAGATATTAGATACTGGCACACCATGGAGACGAACAATCTCACGAATATAGACCTGAGCCAACTGCTCTGAAGAATAGGTGGTCACCACCAGAATGAAATAAGACAACTTGGTCAACTTGTCCACAATCACCCATACTGCATCAAATTTCTACAAAGTCCGAGGGAGCCCAACAACGAAATCCATGGTAACACGCTCACATTTCCACTCGGGATTCTCAAGTCTCTGAAGAAAACCGTCCGGCCTTTGATGCTCGTACTTCACCTGCTGGCTATTTAGGCACCGAGCCACATACTCCACTATATCTTTCTTCATTCTCCTCCATCAGTAGTGCTACCTCAAATCCTGATATATCTTAGCGGCCCCTCGATGAATGGAATACCGCGATCTGTGGGCCTCCTCAAGAATCAGCTCACACAACCCATCCATATTAGGCACACATATCCGAACCTACATCCACAACACCTCATCATCTCCAATAGAAACCTCCTTGGCATCACTATGATATACAATGTCCTTAAGGACAAGCAAATGGGGGTCATCATACTGACGCTCTCTGATGCACTCATATAAGAAAGACCGAGAAACCACACAACAAAGAACCCGGATGGGCTTTAAAACATCCAATCTAACAAATTGATTAGCCAAGGCCTAAACATCCAGGGCTAGTGGCCTCTCTGTTGCCGGTAGATATGCCAAAATTCCCAAACTCTTCGCCTTTCTACTCAAGGCATCGGCCACCACGATGGCCTTCCCGAGTTGATATAAATAGTGATATCATAGTCTTTGAGCAACTCTAACCATCTTTGTTGCTGCAAGTTAAGATCTTTCTACTTGAAAAGATGTTGGAGACTCCGGTGGTCGGCATAGATCTCATATGGGACACCGTACAGATAATGCCTCCAAATCTTCAATGCGTGAACAATAGCGGCCAATTCCAAGTTGTGGACCGGATAATTCTTCTCATGAATCTTCAGCTACCGAGACATGTAGAAAATCACCCTACTATCTTGCATCAACACCGCGCCAAGCCCAATATGATATGCATCACAATACACAGTGTAAGACCCTGAACCCGTAGGTAATACCAACACTGGGGTTGTAGTCAAAGCAGTCTTAAGCTTTTAAAAGCTTGTCTCACACTCCTCAGACCATCTAAAAGGAGCACTCTTCTGGGTCAATCTGGTCATAGGCGCAACAATAAATGAGAAACTCTTTATGAAACGACGATAATACCCGGCCAAACCAAGTAAACTCCAAATCTCACTAGTTGAAGACAGTTTGGGCCAACTCTGAACTGCTTCAATCTTCTTCAGATCTACCTTGATCCCCTCACTTGACACCACATAACCCAAAAATGCCACCGAATCAAGCCAGAATTCAGACTTTGAGAATTTTGCATACATCTTCTTTTCTCTCAAGGTCTGGAGCACAATCCTCAAATACTGCGCAGATCCTCCCGACTGTGGGAGTACACCAAGATTTCATTAATAAACACAATGATGAATAAATCAAGATATGGCTGGAATACACTGTTCATCAGGTGCATCAATGTTTTTGGGGCATTGGTCAGCCCAAATGACATCACAAGAAATTCGTAGGGACCATACCGAGTCCTAAAAGTAGTCTTTGGAATATTCTGATCCCGAATCCTCAGCTAATGATACCCTAACCTCAAATCGATCTTTGAGAACACCCTAGTACCCTGCAGCTGGTCAAATAAATCATCAATGTGCGGTAATGGAAACCTATTTTTCAATGTAACCCTGTTCAACTGTCGATAATCAATACACAACCGCATAGAACTATCCCTTTTCTTTACAAACAGAACCGGAGCACCCTATGGTGACACACTAGGCCGGATGAAACCCTTATCAAGAAACTCTTGCAGTTGCTCATTTAACTTCTTCAACTTCATTTTTGCCATACGATATGGTGGAATAGAAATGGGCTGAGTTCCCGGTGACAAGTCAACACCAAAGTCAATATCTCTATCAGGCGGCATGCCCGGAAGGTCTGCTAGGAACACATCAGGGAAATATCTCACTACCATAATTGACTCAACGATAGGAGTATCAGCACTCACATCCCTCACAAAGGCTAAATATGCCTCACACCCCTTCTCAACAATTTGTTGTGCCTTAAGGAAGGACACAACCCTACAAGGAATATGATTCATTGTACCCCTCCACTCCAATTGCATCAAACCAGGCATAGCTAGTGTCACAGTCTTGGCGTGACAATCAAGAATAACATGATAGGGCGACAACCATTCCATGCCTAACACATCAAAGTTTACCATATTGAGTAATAATAGATCAACTCTGGTCTCAAAACCACCAATAACAACTAAACACGACTGATACACACGATCCATAATAATAGAATCTCTCACATGTGTGGACACATATATAAGAGAACTCAAAGAATCACGAGATATATCCAAATACAGAACAAAGTAAGATGACACATATGAATAAGTGGATCTCGGATCAAATAAAGTTGAGCCATCCCTATGACAAATCGGAACCATACCTATGATGACAGCATCCAATGCAACCGCCTTTGTCCTACTCAGAAAAGCATAGAATCTGTCCTGGCCTCCTTCTCTTGGACGACCTCTACCTGCCTGACCCCCACCCCTAGCTAGGCTGTGCAAGTGGAGCGGCAACTGGAGAAGCAACCATGGACTTTGAAGTTTGTGGTCCATGTGGAATCTGTGGAGCCTGTGTAGTCTGTGGAGGTGCACCCTCCTGAGCCTCGGACAATCCCTCACCGTATGTTTGGTGTCTCCACACTCAAAACAAGCTCTCAGTGGGCATGGCTATTGAAGCTGACTCGGGCCTGGTCGGCTAGACTGAATGCTGAAGGCACCGCGTGTAGGAGGTGCACTGGATAGTAGCTGAGAAAAATGGGCAACCTGAGACCTCGGAATAGCCGGAGCACCACTAGAAGCTAGATGTGCTGAATGAACTAGACGGCTCACATAACCCCTGCAATGACAGGTTATAGTTGGGGCACAGGTACTACTATATCCTCCAGAATCTCGAGGCCTCTTGGCCTCCCTGTCCTCTCTCTCACAGCCCCGCACACCCTCCAACCTTCACGCGATCTCTACCACCTGCTGATAAGAAGTATCTGTCTCTAACTCTTGAGCCATGATGAATATAATACCATAGTTGAACCCCTCGATGAATCAACGGACTCACTCTCTAACTGTAGAAACCAAGGTAGGTACATGTTGGGACAACTCACTAAATCTGATAACATACTTTGACACTGTCATAGTTCCCTGACACAGCTGCTCAAACTTTGTGCGCCATGCATCCCGAAGGATTTGGGGAACAAACTCTATCAAGAACGTCTCTGAAAATTGATTCCATGTGATTAAAGCTACATCGATTGGGCTACGCTTCACGTAAGCATGTCACCACTGACACTTAATATTCTAATCATCCATTGGATGATTAGAATGCTAGGTTTCCCCCTTATCTCTCTAAAATGCTCTTACCTCTCTCTAAAATCATCAGACATTTGCTTCAAAATGAGCCCCTAAGGCTATTTATCAAAATGGGGTCGGGTTATAAAAATAGGAAAATGGACCCTCCGAACTCAGGTCTGCGGTCATAGAATAAACTGTATACCAGATATGCGGCCGGCAAAATGGGCCGCAAAAATGATGCCAAGAGCTGGGCTGGTCTGGACCGGTCTGCGATAAGTTTGCGGTCAACAGACCACTTATGCGGCTGCAGAGTGGACCATAGAATCATCCAACAAAATTATTCAAGCCAAATCTGTGATGGACAATGCGGACTGCGAAACAACTATGCTATCGCATAATGGACCACAAAACGACCTTCAAAATTCAAAAAATTCTTTGCTCAACTCCGCGATGATTATGCGGCCCGCGAAATAGTTTTGTGGCCGCGAAACTGACCGCAGAATTGCATTCTTTAGCCAAAAATTCTCATCAACTCCTCAAACACATAAGCCTACCTCGGCACCACAAAATTTTAAATTCCTTGGCAAAATTTTACGGGGCATTACAATTATATGGACCACAAAATCAGTATTCGAACCTCATAACTGATATGCCATAGAAATCTGGAAATGCTGAAGATCAGATATGCGGCGTTGTAACGATTGTGCGGACCGCGGATCACATCCGTGGTCCATTCATCTATCGCGGACTCTCCTGAAAGGCTATTTTTGTCACATTTGGTCTGCACTTTTTGGGCCATTAAAATAGAATAACTAGGATTTTTGTGGGACATCTTGTCTAAAAATGGTCCTACATTGAGAGCATTGAATACACCATTTGTTTTGGAGCTTTTTGGATAGATCCCAACACTTTGTATTCATTGAAAGCTTTCATGACTTTCTTTTATGCTTTGTTCTTGTATTTTAATATGAGTAGCTAACTTTAAATACAATGGTTGTGGACCCAAAGTGGGTGTAATATTAATGGGTGTTTTTGTTGTAGTTCCTGGAGTAGGATATGTTTGAGGATTAGCAATGATTTGAGAAGGGTGACATCAAGGATGATTTTCATAAGAAATTTGTTGCATGCATGATGTACTATACTTTAATCATATATGGAGACAATGGAATGACTCGGGTGTGATATTCTTTGCAGATGTAGTGTGCAAGGGGAAAGGATTTACCCAATCGCTTAAGAATGAGGTTTCTTCTTAGAGTATTTGTGTGCTAATGGAGCACAAGTCATTTGGCACATATTGACTATGCATCAAGGACTGGAGCAAAGTGAATTACTCCCGAGAACAGTTCTTGTGGGTTTAAGTTCCAGGATGTGGTGCTTAAGGATTTGCCGAATTTTGTTATATGGCTAAAGATTTAAGATTTGCATTGGATTGTGCCCGAGACTTGGAATATTTCTATATCATTATTGATTATACATTGTAGTATTAGAGAGATGAAAGGAACAGATATTCATTGAAGGACTCCTAAGATAAGGCATTTTGGTTTGAGGTACTTTCGGGTGCATAAAAAAGGAATAATGTAGTCTACAGATCTTAAGATGTCGTGGTTATGTGTTGGGATCACGTGGCATGAGTTTTTATTAAAGACCAAAGTGTATTGGAAAGTGAGGTGATTCCTTAAAGATAGGTCAAGATTAATCTAAAAAAGTTGGGTCAGTATAGAATTGGCTTAGATCAGCATGGTAATATAAGTGATTGGTTTCTTTTGTACGATGGGGCACTGCAGTTTGTGGTAGGATATATGGGTTTGGCAGTTTGCATGACTTGGTTGACGAAGAGAGATTCAGTCTCAATGGCTTGACTATGTGTAAGTGGGTTTCTGAGAGCTTGAGGACTATCCTACTTATGACTTGTTTTGATTTTGGGATTCTTGTACTTGGATATCACATCATGATGGATGTGGTAAACTATGTGAGGTTTGGATTGCTTTGCAAAGATTCATTTTATCTTCAGGAGGAAAGATTGGATCAGAGATAGCGCAGATGATTTGAGTTGCTTAAGGAGCATAATAGTACAAACTTCAGTATCACCAAGAAAGGGAATGTGTTGTAGAGGGTACTTACGAATGGGGTCTATAGATAATTTGATTAAGCATTACAGCAATTGTGTAAGGGTCGGATATTGAGGTTCAAAGTTTAGTGCATGACATGGAAGAATTGATGAAAATACATATTTTGAGATGCGCGTAGGTGTGACTTTGAAGTTGTATTTGAGTGGGCATGTTCAGTAGGATGAGGATACTTGTACATTGGATTTTGGAGATTGGATTTCTAGAGGTGAGACTATCTCTTTTTTTGTGGTCAGTGAGAGTGTATTAATGTTATATATGTAGATTTATGTGTCTTGGATGAGTAATTTAGATGATTTGTGCTTGTTAGAGCTTGTGGTTTGTGGTATCCGATGTGATGTGATCTGCTTAGGTGTAGTGATATATCTTGTTGGAGGTCTTGGTTTGTGGAGTGTAGTTCGAGAGTTTATTGACATTAATTTGTGAGTTGTGGGATGATGAACAAGTTGAGTAAGCACTTAGGAGGCTCAAGGATTTGTATATTAGGTATTTTGGGTTCCACGAGGTTTTAGTAGATCACGGGTAGTGTAGCTAATAATAGGGTTGGAAACAAATTGCACGTATATATTTGCAGCTGAGGCCAGTGGTTTAGAGATCTCTTGTGTGTTCATGACTGAGAGTTAGAATGGGTCTATGTTGGCTTGTGGAAGGCTTATTACTACTTCAAAAGAATGTGAAATCAGTTTGGTGTTTGCTGGTAGGACTGTTGATGATGTGTATTCTACGGCGGGTCGATTTGCTTATACAGTGAGAGGTGTTATATGGGAATGTCATCTAGAAGGAGTCATATTTGTTTGGGATACCTTCTACTGTTGGATTTGTTAGTGTAGCAGACAACTATGTGATTGTGGCAGTCATGGTAAGTGTTTCAATTTGAAATTCGTTGAGTTTGCTTAATTGTTACATGATGCACAGATGGAATAACTTGTATAGATACTCATAGGTTGCTGAGATGGAACACCACGGGTACAGGAAGTCATTGGATGATAAGTTGCTTTTCTACAGATTTGTTATATTTGGGTTACTACTTATATGGTGAAAACCATGTTGTTTGAGGTTCCATATGCAATTTTGCATGACTTGCGTGTCGAGCAGCTTGTACTACATGAGATGAAGTTTATGGATCTAGAATTAGCACGATCGGATTTGGATAAGGGTATACGTGGAAGAGAATGCTTTTAGAAGTCTAGAACATGCAATGAGTCTTATCGGGCAAGATGAATCCTTGACTTGTTGATGTGATAGATGATTACAAGTTTCTACAGGTTTCTTTCATCATTAGCATTGTTGTAAAGGCTTGGGACAAGGATTTATTTAAGATGAGGTATTCACTGGTACCGGGATTGGTAACGGGTAGCTATTGCGGTCAAAAAATATTGTTATGCATATATGAGCTATGTGGTACATTGTATGATTACATCTTGGAATTACATTTATGGCTTTATATAGCTTGTGTGGATTGATACAGTGTATATATAAAAGAACTGGATCTTAGAGGGAGTTCCGGATAATGAAATTTGGTTTAAAGGCTAATGAGCTAAGGTTGAAGGAAGAATCTTCAGCCAGGATTGTGTTAATGGGTTGATATGGATTTAGGTGTGATAAGATCACACATGGATATGGGTATGATGAATTTATGCAGTTATTTGACGGCTTTGGAATGACTCTTGGAATGTTCAAGGATGAATGTATGTTTAAGTGGGGGAGAATGTAATTATCCAACCAGACGTGTTAAGTTCTAGTATTCTTGTAAGTTATTTGAGACCTTGAGTGGCTTCATACAATGTATTATGACTTGCGAGCATGGTTGGTTTTGATTTCCGCGAGGTTCGGGGATGGTCTAGAAGAGAAATTCTTAATTTGGAAGCTTTAAGTTGGAAGATTTGACCAAGGTTTGACTCTTGTGTAAATGACTATGGATTGGTAATTTTAAGGTTCTAGTAGGTTAGCATGATGATTTTTGACTTGTACGTATGTTTAGTTCAGGCCTCGGATAGCCCCGGGTTGATTCGGCGCTTCTAGTTGAAGGTTAAAATTTTAAACTTATGAAAGTTTGAAGATTTTTTGTTTTATAAGCAATTCTTGGTTCTGATATTGTTATTCGTGTTTTGAGACTTTAGACAAGTTTGAATAAGGTATATGGACTTGTTAGGATGATTGGATGCGATCCCGAGAGGCTCTGGTGATTTTCGGGATGGTTTTAGATTATTTTGAGCCATTTTGCTATTGTTGGTTTTTTGGTGTGTTGCAGTGAATCGCGATCGTGGATGGTAGTCTCACGATCGCGGATGGTAGCCACATGATCACAGAGAAGGAAACGGATGCATAAGGTTTTTGTGCTATGAGATCACGGAAAAGGTGACGTGATCGCGGGGAGTAACTAGGTGGTGTATCGCGATCGTGAAGGGAGTTGTGCGACCGTGTAGAAGAGGGGAGTTTGGCAAGGTTGGCTTTCACATTCACAGAAGGAAGCTCGCGTTCTCGTAGAGGAGAGGTCAATTGGCCCTTCGTGATCGCAATGTCTTGTTCGTATTTGCATAAAAGGGCTGGAGGCCTGGATCATTTTGTACATCGCGATAGCATGACTAGAGGTTGCGATCGCGAAGAAGGAATTGCTGTCAGGGGTATTTTATGTCCAGAATTTTGGGAACTGCTCATTTTCACTATTTTGATTTTGAAGATCGGGAAGAGGCAATTTTGGAGATGGATTTCACCTATATTTTGAGGTTAAGTAATTCCTACTTGATTTTGATTATATATCATGGTTCCTCATGGATTTTTACACCTAAAATATGGAATTACAAGGTAAAATTTGGGATTTTTGTATACAACTTAAGAGAGTGTATATTGAAAATTTGATCATCGATTTGGACCTGGATTTAGAAACTAATTATATATTTGGACTCGGCAGGTTATGAGTTATCAGAATTTAGTATTGATTTCAGATTTTGGGCATGCAAGCCCGAGTTGACTTTTTGAAAACCCTTCAAAAATTGAAGATTTATTGAGTAGGATCACTTCTTATATCATTGGTTGACTTTCGTGGATGATGTTGGCTTGTATTTACAAAAATTGAGGGAAAGAACGAGGTTTATAAGCGATTTGTAAGTATCTTGCTTAACATCAACTTGAGGGAATTATTTTCTAAATATATAATTATTTGCTATGTGTTATGTGTTATAGGGGTGACCCATATGCAAGGTGACAAGTGTATATGCGGATACCGAGGTTGTACCAAGTTAGGGGAAGATTCTAGACTTTGCTATGCCTTGATTGGACGTGTGTTCTTCTTAACTTATACTCTATTTGATCTTTATGACTTCGTGGCACAATTTCTCATGCTTAGAGATCATGTTTCAAATTATGACATCTTGTTTGAGCCCGATGAGCCATTCTTAAGATTTGTTGATATACTTGATTTAGTCGTAGTCACACGTTATATTATGAACACACGTTTGAGCATATTATTCTTGTGATATGCCTTAAATTGTTGTATGACTACTTGAGTTTTTTTATGCATTTTAGAGACCATGTTTAGTCTTTTGATGCTTATTTGGACATGAAGGTTATTGGATTATGGGTTACATGTTGGGACCGTAGTCATACGTTATATACATGCATTAATCATGCTTAGAGATAATCTTATGCGTACATACATACATCCTCGCATTGTTATTTATTATGTCTTTGTGCTTCTAAATGATTATCTCTAAAGCATACCCATATATCCTTAGAAATGGGATTTTCATACGGATTGATGAAATTATGACACTGGGACATTAAGAGCAGATTAATATTGAGATGATTATGGCACGTGAGTTATACCGTGTGGATTGTTATGATGTTGTTATTGATATAAAACGATAGGCCCTATGATGATGTATTCATGTGTTGATGCTTCGATATGGATCCGTCCCTCCAAATTCAGGTGATTACCCTTGTTACTTTGGGCCCTGAGAGTATAGGCACTTGGAATAGTACGTGGTATGAGACACATAGATTTGTGTTAGTGTCACGACCCAAAATCCCACCAAAGGTCGTGATGACGCCTAACCCGCTCACTAGGCAAGCCAACACTCAACATCAATAATAAAATCATGTAAACATGCTTTTCAAACAAGGGAGATAGCACAATATCAGTTATCCCAATCTATCACGACCCCAAATTTCCACCTTAGGATGTCATGATAGTACCTAGTTTCTAAGACTAGGTAAGCCTAACATTCATTGATAGTTTAATAGAAATAACAAACTAGAATAACAAAATAAACTGAGAAAGCTCATAATAACTCCAAAACAGACATCAATAACAAAATCCCCAAAATCGGTGGAACTGAATCATAAGCTATGCATAAAGGTACGAAAATCAATAATACAACACCGTCTGATAATAGGAACAACAATAATAAGGAAATAGCAGAAGGTGACTCTGAGACCTGCGAGTGTCGGGCAGGCATACCTTGAAGTCTCCGAAAATAACTGAATGATCACTAGCATCGAGCACGAGCAGATGTACCTGGATCTGCACAAAATGTGCAGAAGCGTAGTATGAGTATACCATAACGGTACCCAGTAAGTATCAAGCCTAACCTCAGTAGAATAGTGATGAGGCCAGGTCAAGACACCTACTAGGACTAGAAAACTAAACATAGTATATTATAGTCAAAAAATGGAAAGCAAGGGAATGAATGACAATAAAGCAGTTCAATAATATAAGCTAACAACGAAATTTAGGACAATGAAGGCAGCAAGGGGTGAACACATGGTGATAACAACAAGAAATCAATACGAACAAATGCAAGTAAGGAAAATGAAGAGATAACAAAAATTTTCAACCAACAAGCCTCTTTAACGTAGAATGTACATCAAGAACCACAACCGAGGTGCCATGCCTCATTTTCACATTTCACAATCTCAGTCACTAGCTTTCCTTATATTGCCGTGTGAGCCTTACATTTAGATATTTTTGAAAATATTTTTTCTGAAATAGCAACACGCGCTTTAGCCCCTTATATCTCCATGTGACTTCAAGTAATTCCCTTACAATCATCACGCACATAAATCCCATCTTATGTCGTTGCATGCACATCAACCCATATCCTTATACCGCCGCATGCGCATCAATATCACAACACAATAACAACTCGTACCATATGTGTCCATATACCACAACTTGCCAAAATCAACAACACCAATATTACCACAACAAATAGCCCACGGCTCATCCACAATGTGTACAAGAATCTCAAAAGTAACAAAATGAATTAAGAAATATTCAACAAGGAAAGATATCTCAATAATCAAAAACTTTCACCTCAATGTGGTAATAACTTTCACAACTTCAACATCAATAACCCAACAAGAAGATATTTTCACGA
The DNA here is from genome assembly GCF_000715075.1 of Nicotiana tabacum. Classification (NCBI taxonomy): domain Eukaryota; kingdom Viridiplantae; phylum Streptophyta; class Magnoliopsida; order Solanales; family Solanaceae; genus Nicotiana; species Nicotiana tabacum. The sequence continues at coordinate 61,847,016 of NC_134081.1, forward strand.
AATAACAACTTCAAGTAAGAGTAATTCAAAAATAAAAGAGGTAACAAGACAATAAGAGAGGTAACAACTTCAATAAAAATATGTATGAGAAAACATAACAATAAAAGATAGTTAAAGTGCTAACACCGTCAACTAGAGTATGTGAGAGTAAATTTAACAATGAAATATATAACATTTTATGACAAGTTCAATTTAATGCATGGAAGAAGTCTAAAAGTCTAAACCGGTCAAATATCACCTATAGCCCGTGTACACACTTGTCACCTCGTGTACACGTCCTCCACATAATACAAGTAACACAATCAACCCAAATCTTAAGGGGTAGTTCCCCCATACTGACGAGCTAAAAACACAACACAAAATTATGCTCGCTAGTCGAATATAGTAAATTATAATATCGTATCCACAAGGATTGGAGTTAAACAGTTTTCTAGTAATTTATAGCTAGATTTCTATTCAATACGATCAACAATGGAGATTTATGTGATTTAAACTAAAATTAACTAAGAGTCTAAACTATTGGCTAATGACAATCAACAGAAGTATTAAGCAAATGAAGTTATCAATTGTGAGAAGATAGGGTTGATAGGATGGGTGCAAGATAAATGTTTGGGATTTAACTCTAGATAATTCACTTCTAATGTTCAAGTGAGTCTCTCAAATTTACTTGGTTATTTGTTCAATTGATTAGTAGAAACTCCTCTCTCGATTAAGTCTCAACCTCATAAGATGAACCAATTCTAAGTACGTGAAGATATGCAAGAATTTGTAGTGGATTGGTCTTTAGGAGAACCTCTTTCGATTATCCTCCTAACATAGTTTAATCAACAATTCAACTAGCCTCTTTCGATTACTAAGAAGAATTAATGAATTCAGCCAACAAAATATAATGCAAGAATATCACAAGTTATGCCTCTCTCGATTACATAAACTAGTGAATATAGATGCAACGATTAAAACACCCAAAATGATTCAATACATAAAACTAGAGTTAATTATCCACAAACAAGTATCAATACATCAAATCCTAAAGAGAACTACTCTATGGATATGGAGTAATTCATCATAACAATGTTTAAGTTAAAGGAAAATATAAAACAATCCAAACCCTTGTCTTGAGTGAGGATTGAATGATGAAATCCTTGTGCTTTTGCTTCTCCACCTCCTCCTAAGCTTCCTTAGGTCTTAGATGTGTCAAAAGTCCAGAAAATATTATTTTTTCATGTATTTATACCAAGTAGGGTCGGGCCTAGACGAAATTCCCTTTTCCTAGCCGAAATAGGAAAACTTGCAAACTTATTTCTTTTCATGCATCGCACTGTGCGTAGAAGGGTGCGTAGAATTAGTGCTTTTTCCTGACAGACCCCAAAAACCTAGTCTCTGAAGTTTGACAATTCCTGACAGATTTTTACCCTGATGTGTTACACTGTACGTCACCCAGTACACCGCACTAGTTGGGAATTTGGGAAAATGTAAAACATCAAAGTTGTAGCCCATTTAAATAGCTTTCCAACGATATATTGTGGACCCCAAACGAATATATGAGCGAATTGTTAAGTGCATTTTACTGGATATTGTGCAATATGCCTACTCAATTCTTCGTTTCGTTCTTAATGTGCGCTATCATCCGTTGATCCCCGAACACGATCCCAACTTAATCCTTGGGCTTTTACTCAGACTTCAAAGCTCCAGAATAGCTTGAATTCATTCCATAACATCTACATAGATTGAAATCACTCCTACAAGGCATAAAACACACAATTAGTGCAAAACACTAGCGATTAAAGCTCAAACTCAATCAAAGTGCAGTGAATTAGAGTGCGATAAGCGACTAAAATACATAATTATAGCCTACCATCACACACAAAGTTAGACAAGATACTTACCTCAACTAGGCCAAATCAACCCTCGAACATAGCTTTTACCCTAAAATTCGCCTCCACATGACTTAAATCTAACCAAAAATCTTAATATTATCAAACAATGCAAGGGAAACCAATTACGATAGATAAAGCTAGGATCTTTACACCACTCTCCAAAAGTCAACCCCCGGGCCCGCCCAGTCAAAACCCAGGTCCAAGGGTAGATTTCGACTACCCATAATCCCACGAGTCCATATATGTGTTTGGTTTTCAAATTCGGGTCCAAATCAACTCTCAAAACCCAAACTTTCATTTTTCAAAACTTTGACAAAAATCCCCAAAATTCCTCTTTGATTCTCATAATTTTGATGTTAAATCTAAGATATAATCATGAAATATAATTGGAAATTGATTATAATCACTTACCCAATGTTTGTTAATGAAAATTTCCTCTCCAAATCACCTCCTCCCGAGTCTAGGGTTCTTGAGTTTTCATTTGAAATTCATGCGTTTTGATGTCTGATTCGTAGTTCTAGATGTTATTTTTATGTTTTGATCATGTGAGCGAGTCCGTATGATATTTTTAGACTTGTGTGGATGTTTGGTTTGGAGCCCCGAATGCTCAAGTGAGTTTCGGACGTGTTTCAGAAAGGTTTGTGCTGAAATATAGGTTGCTGGTGTGTTGGTGCTGCAGTTGTCGAAATTGCGAGCACCAGCTTCGCAATCGCGAACATGATAGGGGGAACTCAAATATCGCAATTGCGATATCTGGTTCGCAATTGCGAAGATTAGGCTTAGGTGGGTTTGTTCGCATTTGCAATAAATAGGTCGCATTTGCAAGGAGAGCAGACCCAAGGCTTCTAAACCAAGAACCAAAGGGTCCAAATCAACCCAAAACCGTCCCGAAACGAAACTAACCAATCTCGCAAGACATAAAATTACAAATACACATGTGTGAAGAATCAAAAGGGAAATCGAGGCTCATATACACAAAATGACCAGTAGGGTCCTTACATCATCCTCCTCTTAAAACAAACATTCGTCCTCGAACGTACATAGAGGCATACCTGAAGTGACGAAAAGGTGAGGATAATGACTCCGCATGTCGTGGTCTCCCAGGTCATCTCCTCGACCGGATGACCCCTCCATTGAACCTTCACTGAAGCAATGTTCTTTTACCTCAACTTTTGGACCTGTCTGTCCAAGATGGCCACCGACTCCTCAACATAAGTCAAATCCTTGTCCTATTGGACTGAGCTTAAATCTAATACATGGAACGGATTACCATAATACTTACGGAGCATTGAAACATGGAACACCCGAGTGAACTACCGATAAGGTGGGTGGCAATGCAAGCTTCATCACACCTTGCCTAGGGCAAGATGGCCAACTCACCAACTCTCTCAAGGATCTCAAAAGGACCAATATATCTAGGGCTCAACTTTCCCTTCTTCCCGAACCTCATCACACCCTTCATGGGTGAAACCCACAACAAAACCCTCTCCCACCATAAATGCTACATCACAAGACCTCCGATCAGCATAACTCTTCTGTCTAGACTATGTTGTACGAAGCCGATCCTGAATCAACTTGAATTTCTCCAAGGCATCCCGAACCAAATCAGTGACCAACAACCTAGCCTCTCCTGGCACAAACCAACTAACTGGAGAACGACACCGCCTCCTGTATAGGGCCACATAAGGAGCTATTTGAATACTCGATTGGTAGATATATTGTAGGCGAACTCAGCATGCGATAGGAACTGATCCCATGAATCCCCGAAATCCATAACACAGGCGCGTAGCATATCCTCCAAGATCTAAATGGTGCGCTAGACTGTCCATCCCTCTGGGTGTGGAATATTGTACTCAACTCAACCTATGTACCTAATTTACGCTACATGGCTCTCCAGAAATATGATGTGAACTGCGTGTATCGATCGGAGATAATGGACACCGTCACACCATGGAGACGAACAATCTCATGGATATAAATCTGAGCCAGCTGCTCTAAAGAATAGGTATTCACCACCAGAATGAAATGTGCCGACTTGGCCAGCCTATCCACAAAAACCCATACTACGTCAAATTTTTTCAAAGTTCATGGGATCCCAACAACGATGGTCCATGTTAATACGCTCCCATTTCCACTCAGGAATCTCAAGTCTCTGAAGCAAACCGTCCGGCCTCTCATGCTCGTATTTCACCTACTAACAGTTCAAGCACCGAGCCACATACTCCACTATATCATTCTTTATCCTTCTCCACCAATAATGGTGCCTCAAATCCTGATACATCTTGGCGTCACCCGGATGAATGGAATACCGCAAACTGTAGGCCTCCTCAAGAATCCTCTCACGCAGCCCATCCACATTGGGCACACATATCCGGCCCTGCATCCACAAAATTCCAACATCTCCATTAGAAACCACCTTGGCATCTTTGTGCTGCACCGTGTCCTTAAGGACAAGCAAATGGGTGTCGTCACACTGATTCGCTCTGATGCGCTCATACAAAAAAAATAGAGAAACTTGCAAGAAAGAACCCATCTAGGCTCTGAAACATCTAGACTCACAAACTGATTGGCCAAAGCCTGAACATCCATGGCCAGTGGCCTCTCTGCTACAGGTAAGTATGCCAAACTGCCCATACTCTCTGCCTTTCTACTCAAGGAATCAGCCACCACATTGGCCTTCCCGGGAAGAAACAATAGTGATATCATAGTCCTTCAGTAACTCTAACCATCTCTGCTGCCGCAAATTGAGATCCTTCTGCTTGAACAGATGCTGGAGACTTCGGTGGCCGGTATAGACCTTACATGGAACACCATACCAATAGTGCCTCCAAATCTTCAATACATGAACAATAACTACCAATTCCAAGTCATGGACCGGGTAATTCTTCTCATGAACTTTCATCTGCCGAGAAGCGTAGGCAATCACTCTACCATCTTGCATCAACACCGTGCCAAGACCAATACGCGATGCATCACAATACACAGTGTAAGACCCCGAACCCATAGGCAACACTAACACTGGGACTGTAGTCAATGCAGTCTAGAGCTTTTGAAAGATCGCCTCACACTCCTCGGACCGTCTGAAAGGAGCACCCTTCTGAGTCAATCTAAGTCAAAGGTGCAGTAATGGATGAGAAACCCTCTACAGAACGGTGATAATATACATCCAACCTAAGGCAACTCCAAATCTCAGTAGTTGAAGACAGTCTAGGCCAACTCTGAACTGCCTCAATCTTCTTCGGATATACCTTGATCCCCTCACTAAACACCACATGACCCAAAAATGCCACTAAATCAAGACATAACTCACATTTGGAGAATTTTACATAGAACTTCTTCTCTTTCAAGGTCTGGAGCACAATCCTCAAATGTTGTTCATGATCCACCCAGCTACGAGAATATACCAAGATGTCGTCAATAAGCATGATGATGAAAGAATGAAGATATGGCCGGAATACACTATTCATTAGGTGCTTAAATGTTGCTGGGGCATTGGTCAGCCCAAATGATATCACTAGAAACTCGTAGTGACCATACCAAGTCCTAAAAGCAGTCTTTGGGATATCTGGATCTTGAATCTTCAGCTAATGATACCCTAACCTCAAATCAATCTTCGAGAACACTCTAGCACCCTAAAGATGGTCAAACAAGTCATCAATGTGCGGTAATGGGTACATGTTCTTCACAGTAACCTTGTTCAATTGTCTATGATCAATACACATCCGCATAGTACCATCCTTCTTCTTCACAAATAGAACCGGAGCACCCCAAGGTGAAATACTAGGCCGGATGAAACCCATATCAAGCAACTCCTGCAACTGTTCCTTTAACTCTTTCAACTCTACTGGCGCCATACAATATTGTGGAACAGAAATGGGCTGAGTGCCCAGCACCTGGTCAAAACCAAAATTGATATCTCTATCGGGCGGCATGCACGGAAGGTCTACTTGAAACATATCTGGGAAATCTCTCACTACCGAAACTGACTCAACGGTAGGAGTATCAGTACTGACATCTCTCACAAAGGCTAGATATGCCTCACACCCCTTCTCAACCATCCATTGTGCCTTAAGAAAGGATCAACTCTGCTAGGAATATAATCCAATATACCCCTCCACTCCAACCGCGACAAACCTGGCATAGCCAATGTCACAGTCTTGGCGTGACAATCCAGAATAGTGTGATAGGGCGACAAACAATCCATGCTCAAGATCATGTCAAAGTCTACCATCCTAAGAAGCAATAGATCAACTCTGGTCTCATAACTACCAATAATGACTAAACACGACCGATAAATACAGTCCACAACAATAGAACATCCTATAGGCGTGGACACATTTACAAGAGCACTCAAAGAATCACGAGATATATCCAAATACGGGGCAAAGTATGATGACACATATAAATAAGTGAAACCCGAATAAAATAAGACTGAAGCATCCATATGACATACCAGAACAATACATGTGATGACAGCATCCTATGAAACTGCCTTCGTTCTAGCAGGAAAAGCATATAAATAAGCATGGCCTCCCTCTCTAGGGCGACCTCTACCCGCTTAACATCCACCCCTAGCTGGCGGTGTAGGTGAAGCAGCAACTAGAGCAGCAACCATGGCCTGTGAACCCTGTGGACCCTATGGAATACATGGAGCCTATGCAGTCTGTGGAGGTGCACCCATCCTGAGTCTAGGGCAGTCCCTCACCATATGTCTAGTATCACCACACTCAAAACAAGATCTCGATGGGCGTGGCTACTGAAACTGACTCTGGCTTGGTTGGCTAGACTGATCGCTGAAGGCACCCCGTGCAGGAGGTGCACTGGACATTGGCTGAGAAAAATGGGCAACCTAAGACCTTAGAGTAGTCGGAGCACTGCTAGAAGCTTGAAGTGCTGAATGAACTGTCCGGCTCACATATCCCCTGACATCACAGGCTGAAACTGCAATGTGGCCACCACTAAATCCTCTAATACCTCGAAGCCTTTTGGCCTCCCTATCCTTTCTTTCTCGGCCCTGCATATCCTCTAGCCTCCGAGTGATCTCTACCACCTGTTGAAACAAAGTATCTGTCTCCAGCTCTCGAGCCATACTGAACCTAAGACCATAACTGAGGCCCTCGATGAATCTGCGGAGTCGCTCTCTGACTGTAAAAACCAAAGAAGGTACATGTCGGGACTACTCGCTAAATCTGATAGCATACTCTGATACTGATATAGTCCCCTGACGCAGCTGCTCAAACTCTGTGCGTCAGGCATCCCGAAAGGTCTGGGGGACAAACTCTCTCAAGAACATCTCTAAAAACTGAGCCCAAATGAGTGGGGCTGCATCAGCTGGCCTACCCTCCTCGTAAGCCTTCCACCACCGATATGATGCTCCTGACAGCTAAAATGTAGTAAAATCAACTCCGCTCACCTCCACAATACCCATGGTACGGAGAATACGGTGGCACTTCTCCTGAAAACCTTGCGCATCCTCGGTGGTTGTGTCGCTAAAAGCAGAAGGGTCATACTTCTTGAACCTCGCAAGTCTCCTCTGCTCCTCCTCACATGCCTCTGGCCTGACCTTAGGCTGAACCGGTATAATGGGTTGTGCTGGCATGATGCACGGACTTGATCAATATGGACCCGTTGCTCTAGGGTATGGGCCGTTGGAGTCTGAGCTCCTCCCCCCAACATAAAATAGACTGATAAATCTAATAATAACTCCAAAAATGGAACATCAATAACAAATTCCGAAAATCGGTGTACAAAAATCTCTAATACAACACTGTCTGATAATAGGAATAACAATAATAAGGGTGACTCCGAGGCCTGTGAACGTCGAGCAATTATACCTTAAAGTCTTTGATCTGAGCGACCATTGATCACTAGAGTCCGGCACGAGCAGATGTACCTGGATCTGCACAAAATATGCAGAAGCGTAACATGAGTACACCACCGTGGTACCTAGTAAATATCAAGCCTAACCTCGGTAGAGTAGTGACGAGGCCAGGTCAAGACACCTACTAGGACTAGAAAACTAAAAAGAGTAGAGTATAGTCAAAAATGAAAAGCGAAGGAATGAATGACAATAAACAAGTTAAATAATAAAAGCTAACAAAGGAATTTAAAACAATGAAGGCAACAAGGGGTGAACACATGGTCATAACAACAAAAAATCAATACGGACAAATACAAGTAAGGCAAATGAAGAGATAACAAGAATTTTCAACCAACAAGCATCTTTAACGTAGAATGTACAGCAAGAATCACAACAGAGGTGACACGCCTCATATTCACATTTCACAATCTCAATAACAATTTTTCCTTATATCGCCGCGTGAGCCTTACATTTAGACATTTTTGAAAACATTTTTCCCGAAAATGCTACACGCACTTTAGCCCCCTTATATTGCCACGTGGCTTCAAGTAATTCCCTTACTAGACATAAATCCCACCTTATGTACATCAACCCATATTCTTATACCACCGCATGCGCATCAATATCACAACACAATAACAACTCGCACCACATGTGCCCATATTCCACAACTTGCCGAAATCAACAACACCAATGTTACCACAACAAATAGACCACGGCTCATCCACAATGTGTACATGAATCGCAAAACTAACAAAATGAATTGAGTAATACTCAACAAGGAAAGATATCTCAATAATCAACAACTTCCACCTCAATGTGGTAACATCTTTCACAACTTCAACATCAATAACCCAACAAGAAGATATTCCCACGAAATAACAACTTCAAGTAAGAGTAATTCAACAATAATAGAGGTAACAAGACAATAAGAGAGGTAACAACTTCAACTAAAACATGTAAGAGCAAACATAACAATAAAAGATAGAACAAGTGCTAACGACGTCAACTAGAGCATGTGAGAGTAAATTTAACAATGAAAGATATAACATGTTATGAAAAGTTCAATTTAATGCATAGAAGAAGTCTAAAAGTCTAAAAGGGTCAAATATCACCTATAGCTCGTGTACGTACTCGTCGACTTGTGTACACGTCCTCCACATAATACAGATAACACAATCAGCCCAAATCCTAATGGGTAGTTCCCCCACACAAAGTCAGACAAAATACTTACCTCAACTAGGCCAAATCAACCCTGGAAAATAGTTTTTTCCCTGAAATTCGCCCCCACGTGGCTCGTATCCAACGAAAAATGACTTAATATCATCAAACAATGCAATGGAAACCAATTACGATAGATAAAGCTATGATCTTTCACGATTCCCCAAATGTCAACCCCCGGGCCCGCCCAGTCAAAACCCGCGTCCAAGGGTAGATTTCGACTATCCATAACCCCACGAGTCCATATATGTATTTTTTTTTTTAAATCCGAGTCTAAATCGACTCTCAAAACCCAAAATATTTCATTTTTCAAAACTTTGACAAAAATCCCCATAATTCCTCTTTGATTCTCATAAATTTGATGTTAAATCTAAGATATAATCATTAAATATAGTTGGAAGTTGATTAGAATCGCTTATCCAATATTTTTTATGAAAATCCCCTCTCCAAATCGCCTCCTACCGAGTTTAGGGTTCTAAAATGAGAGAAACTGAGATGAAATCTCGACTTTCCAACCTTATGTTTAGTTGCAGATGTCGCAATTGCAACACTGGGTTCGCAATTGTGAAGAAAGTCTCGCAATTGTGGCTATTGACAAGCTTAGGAGATGTCTCAATTGCGACACAGACTTCGCAAATGCGAAGTCTGCTCTCCTCGCAAATGCTACCTATTTATCACAAATACGAACAAACCCACCTAAGCCTAATCTTTGCAAATGCGAACAAGGTATCGCAATTGAGATATGTGAGTCCCTCTTTCATGTTCGCAATTGCGAAGCTGGTGTTCACAATTGCGACAATTGCAGCACCAGCACACCAGCAACCTGTATTTGAGATTAAACCTTTTCGAAATACATTCGAAACTCACCCGAGCCCTCGGGGCTCCAAACCAAACATCCGCACAAGTCAAAAAAATCATACGAACTCACTCGCTCGATCAAAACACAAAAATAACATCTAGAATTACGAATCGGACATCAAAACGCATGAATTTCAAATGAAAACTCAAAAACCTCTAGAATTGCAACCAAGAGTCTGAATCCTATCAAACTAACTCCAAATGACACCAAATTTTGTAGACAAGTTTCAAATAGCAAAACGGAACTATTCCAAGTCCCAAAACCAAATTCCGAACCTGATAGTCAAAATGTCAACCTACGGTCAAACTTGGGAAAATTTCCAAATCTCCAATTGCCAATTTTCGGCAAAACAAGTCAAATCAACCTAGGGCCCTCCGAATTCGATTCCGAGCATACGCCCAAGTCCAAAATCACGATACGAACCTATCGTAGCCATCAAAATACCGTTCCGGGATCGTTTTCATAAAAGTCAAACTTTGGTCAATATTTCTAACTTAATAACCAAGAACCAAAGGGTCCAAATCAACCCAAAACCTTCCCGGAACGAAACTAACCAACCCCGCAACTCATAAAACCACAAATACATATGTGTAAGGGTAATCGGGGCTCATATACACAAAATGCCCAGTCGGGTCTTTACATAATCTATCATAATCATAATATAAACCAGTCAACAGTTATATAAACATATGTAAGAGCCATTGCATGAGTCGAGGCTGCCAGTGCATGCTCAGAGTCCAATATCATATATATATATATATATCTGTGTGTGTGTGTGTGTGTGTGTGTGTGTGTGTGTGTGTGTGTGTGTGTGTATATATATATATATATATATATATATATATATATATATATATATATATATATATATATATATATATATTCCGCCAAGTGTCCCAACTAGCACCAATCTCAGTGTCAGTGCTCACATGGCCCAAAGTAACATGGGTAATCACCTAACTCTGGAGGGACGGTACCAATCCAAGCGTTGTTGCGGCATGCCACCTGATCCACTAATAAATCTATTAATGTTACAATGTACAACCCGGTCCATAAATATTCATGTGGAAGCATGTCACCCGATCAATACATGTACCCATAGCGGCGTGCCACCCGATCCACGCATAATACCATTACAGCATACAACCCGATCCACATATAATCATGTGGCAGCATGCCACCCGATCCCCACAACATCATCAATATCAAATATATGCTCATAATATCTGTGGTGCTAACATTCTAGTTTTTTCACAATAATCAACTCTCAAACGTATAGATATACATATGACGTAACATAATTAAAGGAATCGGATCATAATAGTAGAAATGTGGATAAACACACATATGGCTATGGCTAATCATGTAATTCAATTCATCTCAACAATTCAATAAGCAATTACATCGTTGAAATTCTTATCATAATATTTATCATGAATGAAATAAGTCATTTAACCAGCAAATCATGAATCAATAAGACAAGTATATGACTTTAGCTCGACAAAAAAGCTCAATGTGGAAAAACAATCATTTATGCCCAATTCAACAAGTCAAAACCTTAGACATGCTTCTAAGCCATAATTACTAGTCATCACGTAGTCATAGAATCAACGAAACAAGAATAACAAGTTCACATGGTTCATACAAGGCATATCATAAGCCAAACTCTACTGAATAAGGTTATAACCTAGGTATGCATATACGCTCGTCACCTTGTAGATACGTAGCTCCTAAATCAAGCAACATGTAGCAAATAGATTACCTATGGCGATAATTCCTTCTTACGAGAGTATATAAGAGACTTACCTCCACCCGACAAGCTTTAATCAACAACAACCACATTTTCCTTTCATATCCAACACCAAATGACTCAAATCTAGTGAAATACAACTCAATAACGTTAAATAAAACCATAGGAATCCATTCCAAACAATAAATCTTCAATCTTAATCAAATCTCCAAAAGTCAACAAAAGTCAACACAGGCCAACATGGTCAAAACCCGAGTCAAGGGGTAGATCCCGACTACCTATAACCCCACGAGTCCTAACATGTGATTAAATTCCATAACCGAGTCCAAATCGACTCCCAAATTCCCAATTTACACTCTCCAAAATCATAGACAAAACCACCAAATTTCTCTTTCAAATTCCATAATCTATGTGTAATAATTCATGGGTAAATAAGGTATATAACCAAAATCGAGTAGAAATCAATTACCTTAAAAAATATAGTGAAAATCTCCTCCAAAATTGCCTCTAGCCGAGCTCCATAACTCAAAAAAAATGAAAATAACCCAAACCCTCGAATTATAACATTCTGCCAGTGGTTTCCGCATTTGTGGACAAATTGGTCACTTTTGCGATGTCACTTCTTTGACAACACCCTCATATATGCGGGATCTATTTAAATAGCAGACTTCTGCTTTTTCAATGAAAATTCCACTTCTGCGGAGACATTGGTGCTTCCTAAAGACCGCCTCTAAAACCTCATACGACACAATCCGTTTATCAAACAAGCAATAGCTCGAATATGACCAATAGTAGAAAAAGGACCGAATAAGAGAGTTATCCAACAAGTTTAACAGATATAACAACAAAATCATAATGCCATGAAATCTTCTCACAAAGGGATAATAAAACACACAAAATAAACACAATGAAGGACACCCCACATAACTCCATTATGGCGTGCAATCCGATCCAAACATATCAATCCATATGGGGATACCATAAATGCATAAACATATCCATGGGGGAAAAGCCAAGCACGATTAAGGTGCAATAAGTAAATCAACATCTCAAGATCTATCTCGCTCAAATAACGCCACAAGGCCTAAACAGGGCCACAACATGCGTATGAATAATCAAGTAATCTCACAACCCACCGTACAAAGACTAACACATGAAATAGATCCAGGCATGAATAAGATCATGTCTACCCGATGACACACCTATAGCAAATATTGCATTGAGTAAGCAAATCCAATACAGTGTAGAATATACATTCTCATCTGGCCTACCAATGGGCCTCCAATAGATTCAGATCATTTCAAAAAAAATATGTAAATAGCCTTTCAAAAGTCAATAGTGACCCTATCCATGACACATACAATCAGCAGTCAAATCTTGAACACCACTTTTACAGTCCGCAACAGAAGGATAGTCCACCTCTCAGAAATATAATCTCCAAACTGGGAGAGTACCAGAATCTCCACATGCGATCTCTAACTCTCCCACTTAAATGATTGACATGTCACACACACACAATCGCCCCATGGAAGATACTCCCATAAATTTTCTTATCAGGTAGCAAAACTTGAACATCAATAATTACGAACTACATGATTTCTGTAGTACTAGTCAAGCATCCACCAATTAATACACAATGCATCTTCTGTAACACACACTCTCCTCATGAGATACAAGATAGTGCTAGCATGCTTTTAGACATCTAAAATCTCCCGTGTTGTCTAGAACCCATGACCTCCTTTCAAAACTGAACTGCAACCTTGTCCAGTTAATCCCATTTCCACGTAGTTCACCACATACATCCTGCCATTATATGAAACCCGAGAATCTCGTTATCAACTCTGAATCACGAATAGGATACATACTCCATCGATTAGAAACCTTTCACTAGCTCAATTTAGGAGAAAATCACATCCTGTTGAAGACACCAACCGCAAGTCACGGTCAAAACCATAACAAACTCTTAGAAATCCATTTGCACATAACTAAGCCAACAGAACTAAATCCCTCTAAATCAACCAAGTCACACAGACTGCCAAGCCCCAAAGTATTGCAATAAAACACTTGTAAAGCCCGATTATACCGAAGGAACCGATCATCTCTATTACCATGTTGATCCAAGTCGCTGCTAAACTGACCCAACTTCTCCATATTATTCATGACTCGTCTTCACGGAGACACTAATCTTTGCTTGTACATTATGGACCTCAATAAAAACTCATCCTAAGTGATTCCAATATTAAATCTCGTAGTCCTGAGACTCGTAAGCCACTTTATTCCCTCTTATACACCTAATAGTACCTCAAACTGAAATAGTTGCTCTGAAGAGACCTTCGATGAATCTGAAGTTATTTCTTCCATCTCTCGGCATTACATTGCAAAAACGATAATGATACAGAAATACTTCGATTCTCTTTCACAATCCAGTGCAAATATCAAATTCTTAGTCACATACAAATTCGAAATTCCTTAGATACCATTATCGAATCTTGAACCCATTAGAACTATCCTCGAGAGTCACCCGCTCAGACCTAGTTTTGAATGCACAACAACACATGTCGGCCAGTATTCTATTAGCACATGCATACCCGAAGAGAAGAAACCAAGCGAATCCTTTCCCCTACACACTACCCCCCACAGAATAATATCGAACCTAAGTCCTTCCACAACTTCCATATGTCAATAAGGTGAAATATAACACGCATCTAGCAAATTCCTTGCTTGAATCATCCTCGAAGTCATCCTCCTTAAGTCATAACCAATCTGCAAGTGCCCCTTAGTCCAGAACCTACTACAACACATGACCATGTGACCCAATCGTCAACGGTAGGCTCACCACTTGGCTTTAATCCACTATCACATAATCCAAATGAACCCATAATGACTGTTCCTCCTTAACTGCCATAATCCCATACTGTTACTTAGCTGAATTTCTCATAAGCTCATGTTGCACCAATGATAACACACCCCAAATTATTAATCTAATGCACACTCAACCTTGTGACAGTTGTGCCATCATTCTCAAGCGCTCAAGACCCATATCGTAACACACACATCCCACTGGATAGAAGGTAAAGCTCTTCAAGGAACCTCATAATAAATTATACAACCCATGCATCTTCTCACGGGATATATCCCACTTGTGTGACTTCATATCAGTATCTTTCTATGGTCTTGTTATGGACACAACCACTATGCAATCAATGACTCCTCCAAGTCTACACTCGTCCACAAGCTGTAAGAATCTGTTTCATCCAGCCAATGAACAATTGAAAGATCCATAAACATATCCCAAAACTCAAGGTTGTATTGCACACCAAGATGATAATCAAGCATTCACATTCCCTTTGTAGCTCAAGCAGTCCCTTCTCGTCAAATGTGAACTCCTTAAGCGTAAGAAGTTATCGCCAAAATAAAATGTATAGACTCAGTCATTTGCCCACGATGACCCAAATAATATCAAACTTAAACCCTACCTCCAAAACCTACAATACTGCTTCAAACCATGATACATCTCTGTAGCACTCGCATGAACAGAATACAGTATACTATGAGCCTCTTCAAGGATCAACTCTCTCAAACCATCAACACTAGGAATAGAATATGGCCCTAAAATCGCTATACACCATCATTTTCAATGACCGCCTCCTAAGAACCACCTTGCAACACTGTGTCCCTAAGGAAAAGAAAATAAAGATTGTCATCTTACGAGCCTTAATGCACTCAAACAAGGATGACAATCACACAAGAAAGAATTCTACCAAACTCAGAATATCCAATCTCACAAATCTATTAGCCAAGGCCTGAATATCCATAGCTAAATGCCTCCCTCTCCGCTTGAGCAAATACCAAACTCCAATCATGAACCGAATAATCCTTCTCATGGGGCTTCAATTGTTGTGACACATAAGTAATTATCCTATCATTTACACTGACATCACGAAAATATCAACGCGTGAAGCATAACAATACACTATATATAGCCCTAAACTAGTGGACAACACTAACACTGGGCTAAAACGAATGAACACTCATCCACAAGGTGATGATAGTAGTATGTACTAATAACATAAATAACACCCCACCCTACATCTGTAGCATCATCACATTCATCGGTGCGCAACTGATATCGAGTATTAAATATCGTGTACAAAAGAATAGGAAGGAACTGAAGATATAGGCTTCAAACCAAAATAAATCTGCACGATAAGGAATCAAGAAAGTAAAAGTTCCTAAAGCCATATAGCCTCTCGCAAATAGATACCGACGGCTCTGTATGGATCCACAAGACTCTACTAGGCCTGCTCGTTATTAGTGAGACCCTCAGAATCTAGAGCTCTAATACCAACTTATCAGGACCCAAAATCCCACTAAAGATCATGAAGACGCCTAACCCGCTTGCTAGGCAAGCCAACACTCAAGAGCAACAAAAGAATCTAATTATTAAACCATTTAACTATTTTTTTATATAAATCTCAATTCAATATCATAAATATATAATCAATGATAAAGTCTAAACACGACCACAACCATCTATAACGCCCAAAACTCGGTGTCACTAAAAAGTATCTAATAAGAGCGACTAGAATCAATTGATCAAATACATCTATCCGAAAAAGAAATACATAGACAGAAAAAGATAAGTAGGGAAGAGGGACTCCATGTGATGTGGATCGAAACAAGTCAAGAAGCTCACCATGAAGTCTCCAATAATACTCCTACTTAATTCAAGGGATACCGCAAATACCAGTCTCAGAACCTGCACAAAATATGCAAAAGTATAGTATGAGTACAAAACCACGGTATTCGGTAAGTATCAAGTCTAGCCTCGAAGAAGCAATAGCGAGGGGTCGACATCAATACCTACTAACAGTTCAATAAGCATATAAAGCATAAATGGAACATGGAATAGAGGCTACCGGTGCATGCTCATAGTCCAATATCAAATCTCACAACACAAATTTGTATACATATATATAACCGACATGAGCCAAGTGTCCCAACTAGCACCAATCTCATAGGGCTCAAAGTAACATAGGTAATTACCTGACTCCGGAGGAACGATATCAATCCAAGCATTATTTCAGCATGCAATCCGATCCACTAATAAATATAATAACGGTATGGCGTGCAACCCGATCCACAAATATTTCCATGGCGGCATGCCACCTGATCCACACATGTACCCGTGGCAGCGTGCCATCCAATTCCATTGTTGCGTGCAACCCAATACACAAATATTTCAGTGGTGCATGCCACCCGATCCATACAACATCATCAATATCCAATATCCCCTAATAATATCTGTGGTGCTAAAATTCTTATTTTTTCACAATATCCAACTCTCAAACTTATAGGTATACATATGAGGCAACATAATTAAAGGCACCAGATTATAATAATAGAAATGGGGATAAAAGCATATGGCTAAAAGATAGCTATGGCTAATCATGTAATTCAATTCATCTCAATAATTCGATAAGCAATTACATTGTTCAATGTCTTATCATAATATTTACCATGAATAAAATAAGCCATTTAACCACAAAATCATAAATCAATAAGACAAGTATATGACTATGGCCCAACAGAGAAGCTCAATATGGCAAAATAATCATTTATTCCCAGTTCAACAAGTCATAACCTTAGGAATGCTTCAAAGCCATAATTACTAGCCATCATGTAGTCATAGAATCAACGAAACAAGAATAAAAAGTTCACATAGTCCAAACAAGGCATATCATAAGCTAAACTTTACTGGATATGGTCATAATCTAGCTATGCATATACACTCATCACCTTGCATTTACGTGGCTCCTAAATCAAGCAATACGTAGCAAATAGATCACCTATAGGGGTAATTCCCTCTTACAAGGGTAGACAAGAGACTTACCTCCATCCGGCAAGCTTTAATCAACAACCGCATTTTCCTTTCAAATCCAACATCAAATGACTCGAATCTAGTCAAATACAACTCAATAACGTCAAACGAAGCCATAGGAATCAATTTCATAAAGATTCATTCTTTAATCAAATCCCCAAAAGTCAACCCGGGCCCACCTGGTCAAAACCCGAGTCAAGGCATATATCACGATTACCTATACCCCACGAGTCCAAATATGTGATTAGATTCCAAACCAAGTCCAAATTGACTCCCAAATCACCAATTTATACTCTCTAAAGTTGTAGACAAAACCCCCAATTTTCTCTTTTAAATTCCATAATTTATGTGTAATAATTCATTGGGAAATAAGGTATATAACCAAAATCGAGTAGAAATCACTTACCCTCAAAATTATGGTATCTCCTCCAAAATTGCCTCTAACCGCTCTAAAAGTCAAAAAAATGAAAATAAGCAAAACCCTCAAATTATAGCATTCTGTTAGTGATTTCGGCATCTGCGGACAAATTGGTCGCTTCTGCAACATCTCTTCTGTGACAACACCCTCACAGATGTGAGATCTACTTAAACACTCGACTTCTGCTTCAGCGATGAAAATTCGGCTTTTACGGAGCCGCTGGTGCACCGAAAAACCTGCCTCTGCGCATGCGCTTATGCGTAGCCAGATCCGCATCTGCGGACTCCCAAGCCTAGGCCATATACAGCTTTTGCACCCTTTCCCTGCTTCTGCGATCACACAGATGAACTATCTGGGTTGCTTCTGTGATCTCGCACCTGCGCAAAAGCTCAGCAGGTGTGACACACCAGAACCAATTCTGCCAATAGTCACCAACAAAGCCCAGAATCAATCTAAAACACATCTGAGTCCCCTCCCCCCGGGACCCCGTCCAATTATGTCAACAAGTCCGTATACGAAATTCAAACTTATGCAAATGTTCAAAATACTATGAATAACATTAAAACCACAAATCGAATATCAAAATCTAACTCTTAAGTTTCAAACATTCCAACTTCGCCAAACGCGTCCGAATCACACATAGACATTTCGGATTTCAATCAAACTTTACACACAAGTTCAAATCAACTAAGTGAACCTATCCAAGGTTTCAAAACCACAATAGGAGTCTGATAACTCTAAAGTCAACTCCCGGCCAAACTTATGAACTCTCTAATTCTTCAGTTGTCAACTTTTGACAAATAAAGCCAAAACCTTTTAGGAGCATTTAAATTCAAATCCGAACATAGGCCCAAGACCAAAATCACCATACAATCTTATTGGAACCATTAAATTTTGATTCCAAGGTCGTTTACTCAAAAGTCAAATCTTGGTCAACTCTTCCAACTTAAAGTTTTGAAACTGCGAATTACTCTTTCAAATAAATCTCGAACTTCACAGAAATCAAAATCAACCACACACGTAAGTCCTAATGCATCATATGAAGCTACTCAAGGCTTCAAACCACGGAATCGAATACTAGATCTTAAAACGATCAGTCGGGTCATTACATGGATGATGTGATGGGTATGTGTGTGCATGTATATTTATATATCTTCATATATATTATCTACATACGATATCTAGCGCATTTCATACATGCATGTGATTTATTGGCAGAGTTGAGTACATGGGTCTTATACTAGGTTATGATGAAGTATTGTGAATTGTATTAGGAACATGAATTTTGTATTGGGTGCATGGGTTTTCACGATTATATGGGGAGATTGAGATTTGTGATGGTACATGTAGGAGTACCGGGGTATAATGAAAAATTGAGCCTTGAGCATGCATTGACATCTTTGATCTGTATAAAAAATATTTATACATAGCATTGATATATGTACATTCATGGGTTTTTCATATGCATGAGACTTCTTAGTGGATTGATTGGACACTTTAGAGAGTGTCGGATTTGATGTATATATTGAGTCTTTAACATGCATTGACACTTAGACTCATGTTGGAGCATTCACATAAATGTTATTAGAAAATTGATGGGAAAATGACCTTTATTATGCATAGTCTCTTTGCAATCATGTAAAAGTACTTGAGTTAGAGCTTCTGTGCAAATTGTATTGATACGCGGATTTGGTGCAATTGTACATGTTTTGATTTGGGTATTGAGAAGCATGCTTACTGTCTTCCTCTCAATTTGTGCACCTTCTGTTGCTCTGTTATTATATATGCTTTTGAGCTGCACAAGTTATATAAAGTGAGCATCTTTTTGACAAAACATCGTCACTACTTCGTTGAGGTTAGTTTTGATACTTACTTATTGAGTACAAGTTTTGGAGCTGAGTTATGGTGGATGACAAAGGCTAGCATTGGAGATGTATCAGTGTTTCAGTTATAAGCTACCACTTTGTTCATGGTAGTTTAGGACTTATGTTCTGTTTATGTAAATTTCAAACAAATGATGTAATCTTTCTTCATATTAGAGTCGTATTCTTATTCTTATTTTTAGTCGCTCATGACTTGTACTACCAGTCATTGGGATAGTTGTATTAATTTCCGCAATCTTATTTATTATTTATTGATGATTATCTGCTCAGAGTGTGTTAATGTTGGTTGGCTTACCTAGCAGATTGGATTAGGTGTTATCAAGACTTGGTGGAATTTTGGGTCCTGACAAAACCCTATAGAATAAAAGAAGTATAAGAAAAATATAATTCCTTCCTTAAAATAAACTCAAATAATAAATCTATTTCCTTACAAACTTGATCTCTAAGTTAACAATAAAGATTTACCAAGATTCTCTATTATTTGAGCGGCAGCTAGGTCATAAAACATGAAATAAAATAATATCTCGTGCAAAAGTGAATCCTACTCTCTCTAAGATTAAGTGTCAGCACTCTACGAAAACCAACCAGTAAGACCAAGTCTTTCAGCCTGTTTTTAAGCTGCATGATTATTAATCATTAAAACTTCAATCTCCAGCAAGTTGGATTTGACTTAATATTCCTAATTCTTGTGAAATTGAGATGGATATACTCATCAAGAAGTTGAAATATTCTTAACCAAGTTGTAGTTCTAGCTGTCCATCCTTAAATTAGACGATAACTCAAGTATATGAAAAATATCGACAATTGTAAATGAATGATGTATTTTTATAAGGTTAATAATATTATTAAAGTTTTATGCTTTGCTCCAAGATGTCATAATATTAATTTTTTAGTTTGATCAGTTTGTTTATATACATCAAAAAGAGAAATAACCCAAATTGAAGCCCAAAATAAATCAAACTGAAGGCCAAAGCAGTATGGCATCGAAAACCTCCAAATCCTGAATGCACCTTTCATTTAGAATGATATGTCTCATGCGAGTTGGGATGGTGCAACTCTTGAAATTACCCCTCCTGCCTCTCATTCTATCCCATAAGAAGGGGAAAAAAATAAAATTGTGGCATGGAGAAGTCCTTATGGATATGAAAGGAAAGTAAATTTACTAAACCAATACATCAGTCTCATGAGTAAGTTACTCTTTGTAGTCCAAGCTACCAAAACATCATTTGGGAAATGGGGATTAGTAAAAAGAGGAAAAAGAAAACGACCCCACCAATGCCCTAGCTTCCAAAATTAAGAAATCAAGTTAAACAATAGAAACAGCTTTGCTTGTGCGAGTTCGTTTGCATTGCGAATCCCAATCGAAGTAAAGAATGAGAGTTGTGGTAAATTAACAATCACCAAAAAACTAGTCAATATATAATGAATCTTACGTTATTGAATAGGTTTGGACATATCCTATATAAGAAGCACACTAGAAACAGGTGAAGCAGAGACGTCTTCGTCTAGATGCCAGCTTCCATCATTATATATTTACCCTTGTTGTTTGATATTATTACATTAACTATCATCACACAGTTTAGTAAATAAAGGGAACTTTTGAGGCATTTTCAAAGCCTACTTTTTCTCCACAAATGCATAGTACAAAAACGTGGGACCCACAATTTAGTGAACAAAGGAAATTTTGGGGAATTTTCGACAGATGCATAGTATCTAAACGTGGGACCCATTTGAACACATATTTACCCAAGACTTCTCCACATATGCAAAGTACAAATTGTCAGACCACTATTCCTTGAAAGTTGCATCTGTTTATAAGCACATAATACAAATACTTCAACCAAATCTAAGATTTTCTAAATCAAGTATATTTGGCAGCTCATTTATTTCAAGCACAGAAATTGAAAAGGAAATTGAATTTGAATTCAATTAAATATATAAGTTTTATGCAATTAGGACCTAATAGATAACTAATTGCTGAGTTTGAATAGCAAATATGTTAAATCAATAGTTAAGCTTGAATAAATAAAATTGACAAGTTAAAACGTAGCAGAATAAATTCACTAAATAAAAGAATATAGTAGAATAAATTCATTAAATAAAGAATAATTTTTACAAATAAATATATGCTAGGTTTAAGAAGGTAAATACAATACTATAACATTTTACAATTTAAGTAGTTTGTAATGCTTTCAAATAGTAGTACAATTATTTAGGCGCCAACTCTTTCGGTACGAAGGAATGTACATACCTTTTTTTTCTAATAAAGTAATATTATGTAAATAAAATTTATTGTAAAATTTTACATTAATTTTGCAACTTTAAAATTTGTTTCTAATTTAACTTTTACGATATTATTTTTAACCTATTAACCCTTATATTGTCATGAGTTTATTTATTTTTAAATACTAACATTTAAGCTAATTACTAATTTAGTTATTAACTTAATTTATATTTGTTATTTACCCTAAATAATGGACCAAATCACTAGTATATATATTATGGAAAAAACCGATAATTTACACCATTTTAATTTAGTTACTTCTTGAGTTGCAAGTGATATGTCTATTTGCATTACTACCGTTTGAAACTGATTTGACTATCCCGCGAAAATAAGAAATGATGAAAACTTGTGTTAATATTTCGTCGAAAAATATTTCTTACACTCACTTATTATTTATAATTTTTTTTTAATATCATACGCGAAATTTAAATATAATAACTATTTCTAAAAGTTTAGTTAAAATTATTGAATTGGATGGTATATAGTGTTCAATCTCGAGAAAGTTGACTCGTTAAGGATATTCAAGTAGTAGATATTTAAGAGCTAAGTAGTTAAATATTTTGAAAATTTTCCTTAATACTTGAGAATATTGATTAAAAATTAAAATTATTTACAGGGATATTCTATGAAAATACCAATTAAAATATTACTATAATATTAGAATATTCTTCTTTCATAACAGTTTTAATTACAATGTTGGGCCCGTGCGACAGCACGGGCTTTACTTCCGCTAGTTTTCCTAGACACGTCTTACATTGATACTGTAAAAATTGCATGGTGCGCCCTATTTGGTCGCCCCTTTTTAACTTATACCCGTTTCATTTTTTCATTTGCATCCGTACTCATTTTTTTGTTAAAAGCGTTTTAAAAAGATGATTTTGCCCTTCTTTAATAAAAGACTATTGACAAACTGCAGGACAAAAATTTTAGCATGTTTAGGCTGAAGTTTTAGCAAATAAATTAAAAAACTTCAGCTTGTTTCGACTGAAGTTTCGGATAAAACTCGGGACAAAACTGTAGACTGCGTTACAAAAGTTCAGTATGTTTTGGTATGAAGTTTTAGCAAATGAACTAAATAACTTCAGCATAAATTAGCAAAAACTCTTTAGAAAATTACATACTGCAAGACAAACTTAAGCATGTTTAGTCTGAAGTTTTAGCAAATGAACTAAAAAACTTCAGCATGTTTTGTCGGAAGTTTTAGCAAATGAACTATATAACTTCAGCATGCATTAGCAAAAACTCATTAGAAAATTACATACTACAAGACAAAAACTTAAGCATATTTAGTCTGAAGTTTTAGCAAATGAACTAAAAAACCTAAGCAAGTTTAGTCTGAAATTTTAGCAAATGAACTAAATAACTTAAGTATGTTTAGTATGAAATTTTAGCAAATGAACTAAATAACTTAAGCATGTTTAGTCTGAAATTTTAGCAAATGAACTACATAACTTCAGCATGTTTAGTCTGAAATTTTAGCAAATGAACTAAATAACTTCAGCATGTTTAGACTAAAGTTTCGAATAAAATTCATGACAAAACTGTAGATTGCAGGATAAATAACTTCAGCATGCATTACCATGAAGTTTTAGCTTCAATGTGAAACAATTTCATGCTATATTAGCATGAAGTTTTAGCTTCAACATGAAATAACTTCATGCTACATTAGCATGAAATTTTAGCTTTAAGGTGAAACAACTTCATGCAAGTGTGATTCTGAAGATGAATCTGGACAAGTTTCTAATTTTCTTATAAAGTTGCTGAGAGGAGAGGAGGAGATCGTTTTATATCTTTTGTCAAGGGTGTAATTGTCATATTATTACGGATGTTTTGTGAGATGGCTACCAAATCAATAATTTTAAAAAATAGGGTACAGGTTAAAAGGTGACACAAATATAGGGTACGGCTGCAAATCCTCCATTGATACTTCGGCGTGACGAAAAATAAACAAAAGGTTTCATCACATTGATGTCTCAGACATATGGGTAGATATAGTTATTGTTTAGTAATTACTGAAAAGAGGAAAGGGATTTCTTGATAGCTTCTGAGAATGGAGGTAACTATAACCAATTAAACTTCAGTGTACCTAAAGATGTGACAAGACCACACGTTAGGATTGCAAGGTTATACAAGGGGAAGCTCTAACTACTCAAACATAGACTAATAGTCCAGGTGAAGTTAAAGAACTGAGCAAAAAAGGAGAAGAGTCACATGCAATGGAATCCGATTATGTACATTAACTGGAGCAAGCCAAATAACATTTCCGGACAAGCTATCGAATGGAAATGACAACCTGCACTAAAAATGTAGCAAACAGTTTCCTAAGTGTGTCTAAAGGCCTAGGACCTCGACCGCGAAAATCATGGTGGTAGAATATGAAGATGCAATAAGCTAGTGAAGCAAAAGAATAGCTACACAGAACGAAGCTACCAAAAGCTGAAGATATGGAGAACCCTTCGGAGGGAGACGAGAAAGCTAATAGTAAAATCCAAGGTAATTAAGCCTCAGATGCCCTATACTGATAGTTACGCAGAAAGGGAAGAAAGAAATGTACAAACAAACATGACTAAGAGACAAGATGGGTAAATACTTGCTTGAGGTTAAAGTGTACTAAAGAACTTCCCTAACAAGTTTTGGTAAGAGATAGTCAGATCAAAGAGAGAATGATGGCCTGTTTTGATCAATTGCTCCAACCACACGAATTATTTTATAGATACTCTTACTTTCTACAGTGCACAAACTTCTGTTGTCGAATTAGACCTGCAGAAGTAAAAGATGCCATGAAAATATGAAGGTTAGAAAGGCACCTTTAATATAGTATTCCATGTATTAAGGAGTGAAAGAAGCCAAACGAGTAGAGTGCAAAACGGTAACCAGAAAGCCACGATATACCTAGCAATAGAATTCTGAAACCAGGCTTTCGATATTAAAGTGACAAAATAACTATGCGGGAGAATGTGAGTATATTGTCTCAGCAAAAAGTCATCTACTCTTCGACTCATCTACCAAGAAATAACTCTTAATACATTACCGCTATTGTTGCACAAGAAATACACAATTGCACCCTTCCTTCGAATGTAACAGCTACATCATTTTTGCTACTGTGAGAGCTAGGGGTGATATTTCACAGCTAGAACTTGGACTTATGGCGAATTAAAGTGTGAACTCATTGAAATAAATTCTCTATCTTTCTATGCTAACACTTCTACAACAAAATGGGCCTCAAACCTTTTGTCAGAGTATCTTTTTGCAATCAAAGCCATAATCATCTATATATGGTTGGTCACTACTAGTTATACGATAAATAAACGGGTAATGTCCCTATTAGTATCGTATGTCTTGACTATGAAGTAACTCAACCACAGCACCAACTACACCCTTTCCCTCGACCGAAATGTCAAAGCCGGGCTCTTCGATTTTCCTTTTTAAGATTTTATCCAGTTCCCCTCGCAGTTTCTGCAAAATTTGATTGCACGAGGAAATAAGTTTATTTTTGAAATAATAAAAAATGTACACCGCAAAGATGAAAATGTTGCACCAACCAGGTGTCACACCTTTATCAAATCCAACACACTTTTTGATGCAGAAAAGTGAAGATAGCCTCCTAGCATTTCAATGCCCTCTCCACTTTTGCTTGGACTGAGATTACCCCCAAACATAAGGAGAGCATAATCTGACATATTTGTTGAATCTCTGATATAAATGCTTGTAGTCTTGACTTTCTCACTGTAAACCAAGTATGGAAGAGGGAAAAGATGAACACCAGCATTAACAGACGCAGGGTGAATATCAACTTTTCCAACTTCTTTCGTGTAAAATGCAGTACGCTTTCCTCTTCTTTTACACTGCACAACATTTGGGTAGAGACCCGCACAAAGGATAGCGCATACCATCTCTAAATCATTGCTATACTCATTGTATGCCTGCAAAATCAGATCACTATCTTTCAATCTTGCTAATGAATGGGTGCAGTACTGCTATATGGACTTAAATCAGGAGCTAAATCTTATTTGCTTCTTCCACATCATGATATATATGCTTTCTGTATTTGTGTTCCCACTCTCCCTCCCAAGGGCCACCCATATGAATAGTACCCCCTACGAATAATAAACATTTATGACAAGACATGGTTAAACCAGACTGAAACAGCATTAGAGCAGAGAGATCTTCAAGAAGAAATTTGGAGACATCACCTTAGCTCCTCGTGATTTATCCACAAAACCGATATCTGACAGTAGGTCTACAAACTGATTTCTCATGTCTTCCAACATCTGCAACGTTACAGGAGACAAAAAGTTTTCCCAACAGAATGCTCTTTCTTTTCTATAATGTTTAGCATCTTTCCATCCTTCAAATGCTTTAAGAAGTGCAATATGGTCACTGCATCAAAGAGAATAGTGTTTCACATGAATAAAGAAATATTTCATTTCACAAAATGATGCCATTCTTGGAAGCCAGAGTCATATAAACCATTTTTTCGGGTTTAACCTGCAAGAATCACCAGCAAATGATCTTTTGGCAGCATCTGCTTCCTCTTTCCTGTTTATTGGAAGGACAAAAGGATCACGGTGTGCAAGAGCAGCAGCAATAGTCAGTGCAGGGTTTAGACATTGGAAGATGGACCCCATCAGAAGCATCTTTCCAATATTTGGGTCCAGAGGTAGAGTGCAAAGATGGCGACCTGTAAAGCAACATTCAAAGTAAACGCTCCCATCTGGAAAATACAGAGAAAGATAGATGCAGTATACAGCAGTATACAAACCAAGAGGAGTAAGCTCTTCTGTATCATCCAGCGCTCCAATAGTTTTGAGAAGTTCAATGGCATTGTGGACAGAGAGAGGATCTGGAGGTTGAAGTGCCTTGGCCAGAAAGGATTCAATAGCGCCAACCTGCAAGCTCTTAATTTGGAGACAAAGCTCCTGTAATGGTGTTCGAAGAATCTCAGGTAGTTGATATTGAGGCATTGCATCATGTATTAGTTTCGGATACAACCTATAACAAACTCCAGGTTGCACACGGCCTGCACGACCACGTCTCTGCAGAAAATAAAAATTCTCCAGTAAGGCAGAAAATTAAGCCAAATGAAATTGAAAGAATTGGGATGGCAATGTGCTCCAAATATATCAATCTAAATTCATTCTGCACTTTTAATTACCTGATGTGCCGAGGCCTTTGAAATCCATGATGGTAATAAACAAGCTAGCTTGTTAAGAGCATCATAACTAGTCTCTTTCGCCTTTCCACAGTCTATGACGTACACGACATCATCTATAGTTATACTGCTCTCAGCTATGTTGGTTGCAAGCACAATTTTCCTGCATGATCAGACCAAAGATGTTCATTTGCAAAAAAAAATACTCTGACTGATTCATCATAAATTGGCTAATTTACATTGGCCGCCAGCCTACCGCAACCCGCCTTTATCCGAACTTGGGACCGGCATGGTGGAATTACTTGAGGTCCCACGGTGTATGGTATTTGTTGATGACATTGTGCTCATTGACTGCAAGGGTGTGAACCAAAAGCTTAAACTATGGAGGAGCACTCTAGAGTGTGAGGGTTTTCGATAAGTAGAAGTAAGAGTGAATATATGCTCGTATTCCGGGAGAATGGAATAATAGCTGAAGATATTACACAGAATCAAATGCGGATGATTGAAATGGAGAAGCGCTACCAGGGTGTGATAGGAGGATGCCTACAAAGTGAAAGATAAGTTCTATAAAACAATTTATAAACTTATATGACCAGCAATGTTATATGAGAATGAATGTTGAGCTGCTAAAGTCAACATATCCACAAGATGAAATTCCCAGAGATATAGATGCTAAGATAGATGTGCGGTCATATAGGTTAGAAAAAGATTAAAAATGACCACAATCGTCAGAAGGTACATGTAGCACAATTGAAGATAAAATGAGAGGTCGATTGAGATGGCTTGGTCATGTCCTATGTTGACCTCCAGATGAACCGGGCAATAGGTGCAAAACCATGATAAGCGAAGGTGTTAAAAAGAAATGTAGATATGAAACCGCATGATAGTTGTCTCGAAATGCCTATAATCTCTTGGAATCAATAAAGACTTAACGAAAGATTTGGCACAATGGAAGAAAAAGATTTATAATAGGATATACCAATTAGTTGGGAACAAATTTTAGTGATGTTTTTTTTAAAAAAAAATTATATTTTAGTGATGTTAATACGTATACTTTAGTTCCTATGTTTTATAGGAGTCTTTTAGCTCTATTAGAGATTCTTATGCCAATAGGAAAATATAGAGAATTTCTAGTATTCTTCATTTAAATTCATTTAATTAATATTAGCTTGAGATGAATTTAATTAGGGAACGTGGTCAGTGAGGATTCATATAGCCGACCCTTTGGAAGTCCACCATCAGATTACAAGAAATAAAAGAAAAAGTAATGCTACACCTGAAATATCGAATGCTTGAGTAATGGTACTATTGCTAAAAGGTAGTTTTAGCTAAAAGATTAAAGTATGCGAATTCTTGGACATCCACCTTTGCTCAACAAAGAACGCACCTCATGCTAGCAGATGGGCGATCAAATATTTCTCGTTGATTTATTGTTGGCATTGAACCATGAAGAGGGAGGATCAAAAACTTCCTGGTGTCTCCAAGGAAGTTGTTAGCCTTAATTTTATCAAGCAGCTTAGAAATGTCATCCCAACCAGTCAGGAATACAAGAATTGCACCTTCACCTTCACGACGACAAATATACTCAATCGTTGCTTCCACCTACTCAAAGATGAAAGGAATAAAAAAATTCAAAGTTAGGAAACACGAAAACCTGTGCAACCAATGCAATAAATGTGTCTTCGATAAGACCCCACGGTCAATAAGGAGCTATAAATCAAAATGATCTGCCTGAACAAAACTCCTTTCATCTGTGAACATGTAAAGTACGTACAAGACCCAAATCAAGCAGCGAACCAGACCATGCTTCAAGAGATTGTCTTGTAGTCGTGTTGTAGCCTTTAAAATGGGAACCAATGTCCACATCCTACAAAACAGACATCTTCAATAAGCGCCTCCTTGGTAAAAGAATAAACATATCATGTAAAGGAGTAATTGTCGTTTTCAAATGCAGTTACAATAAATAACTCACTAACTAGTCACACATTTCGCTTGAAACGATCAGATAACTAAAGGATGAAGAACATACAAGTTCTGACACAACACAATTTTCACAGTACAGAGTCAAATGAATGGCTCAAACCTAATTAATTTGTTCTTAGAATTGGCTACTCAGTTCGAGAAAATAGATGCCCTCCCAAAACCTGAACCTTCTAATTTAAAAGGGTCAGTCAAGCATAATGCTGGCAACAATTCTCCCCTCAATGTGAACCACCTGACACACAGCCTCACATCCCCCAAACAGCATTTTTCTATTAGGAGGGCAATCTTTATAGAAATTAAGTTCAATAAAAGCAGCTTCTAACTGGCTAAGAGACACCAGCATTTTACTCAAGTCACGAGGCCATTCAAGGCATCCATAGTGTGAGAAGGCACGGGAGAAAATATGTTATTGATATTGGATGATAAATACAATACAAGAGATTCCTATTTATAGCTATACACTACAAGGAGATATTACTCATCTTCCAATGTGGGACAAGACTATACTATACATATTTGTAAACTAAAACTACCCCTCAAGCCGGTGCATACACATCATATGTACCGAGCTTGTTACACATGTAACTAATACGAGAACCAGTAAGAGACACAGTGAAAACATCTGCTAGTTGATCATTCGACTTTACAAACTTTGTAACAATATCTCCTAAAAGTATTTTTTCTCTTACAAAGTGACAGTCGGTCTCAATGTGTTTAGTCCTCTCATGGAACACCGGATTTGACGCAATATGAAGAGCAGCTTGGTTATCACACACCAGTTCCATCTTGCTGATTTCTCCGAACTTAATTCCTTGAGCATCTGCTTGAACCAAAGTAACTCACACGTTGCCATAGCCATGGCCCGATATTCGGCTTCGGCGCTAGATCGAGCAACTACATTCTGTTTCTTGCTCTTCCACGAGACCAAATTACCTCCTACTAGAACACAATATCCAGACGTAGAACGTCTATCAAAAGGTGATCATGCCCAATCAGCATATGTGTACCCAACAATATGCGCATGGCCTCGATCCTCGAATAGTAATCCTTTGCCTAGAGCTGACTTTATATACCGAAGAATGCGAACAACTGCATCCCAGTGACTATCACAGGGAGAATCCATAAACTGACTTACAACACTCACCGAAAAAAAAATGCCAGGTCTAGTCACTGTGAGGTAATTCAATTTGCCAGCCAACCTCCTATATCTCGTAGGGTCTCTAAGAGGCTCCCCCTGTCCAGGCAGAAGCTTAGCATTCGGATCCATAGAAGAGTCAATAGGTCTGCAACCCATCATTCCAGTCTCCTCGAGAATGTCTAAGGCATACTTCCGCTGTGAAATAACAATACCTGAGCGACCTCAATACCTAGAAAATACTTCAATCTGCCCAGATCTTTAGTCTGGAAGTGCTGAAAGAGATGCTGCTTCAGATTAGTAATACCATCCTGATCATTGCCAGTAATAACAATATCATCAACATAAACCACTAGATAAATACACAGATTAGGAGCAGAATGCCGATAAAACATAAAGTGATCAGCCTCACTACGAGTCATGCCGAACTCCTGAATAATTGTGCTGAACTTACCAAACCAAGCTCGAGGGGACTGTTTCAAACCATATAGTGACCTGCGCAATCTGCACACACAACCATTAAACTCCCCCTGAGCAACAAAACCAGGTGGTTGCTCCATATAAACTTCTTCCTCAAGATCACCGTGGAGAAAAGCATTCTTAATGTCTAACTGATAAGGAGGCCAATGACGTACAGCAGTCATGGACAAAAAGAGACGAACAGATGCTACTTTAGCCACGGGAGAGAAAGTATCACTATAATCAAGCCCAAAAATCTGAGTATATTCTTTTGCAACAAGACGAGCCTTAAGCCGATCAACCTGGCCATCCGGGCCGACTTTGACTGCATAAACCCAACGACAACCAAAAGTAGACTTATCTGCAGGAAGAGGAACAAGCTCCCAAGTGTCACTAGCATGTAAAGCAGATATCTCGTCAATCATAGCATGTCGCCATCCTGGATGAGATAGTGCCTCACCTGTAGACTTAGGGATAGAAACAGTGGACAAAGAAGATATAAAAGCATAATGAGGTGACGACAGACGATGATAACTTAAACCGACATAGTGGGGATTAGGATTAAGTGTGGATCGTACACCTTTGCGGAGTGCAATTGGTTGACTAAGAGGAGACAAGTCCGCAGTAGGTGCAGAATCTGATGCGGGGCGTGAATCACCTGGGCCTGATGCTGGATGTGAACGACGATGATAAGTCAAGAGTGGTGGAGCTGTAGAAGGTTGAACTGGATTATGTGGAGGAACTGGAGCTATAGGTGGTGGAGCTACAACTGGAGCTATAGGTGGTGGAACTGGAGCTATAGGTAGTGGAGATGGAGTGACTGAATCTCCAAAAGATGAAACTGGTAGTACCTCAGAAATATCTAAGTGATGACCTGAACCTGTGAAGTATGATTGGGTTTCAAAGAAGGTAACATCAGCGGACATAAGGTACCGCTGGAGGTCAGGAGAGTAGCATCGATACCCCTTTTGTGTTCTCGAGAAACCCAGAAATACGCACTTAAGAGCACGAGGAGCTAACTTATCTGTTCCTGGAGTAAGGTTATGGACAAAACAAGTGCTTCCAAAGATACGAGGTGGAAGAGAGAACAAAGGTAAGTGGGGAAACATGACAGAGAATGGAACTTGGTTCTGGATAGCTGAAGATGGCATACGATTAATTAGATAGCAAGATGTAAGAACTGCATCCCCCCAAAAACGCAACGGAGCATGAGATTGTATGAGTAAGGTACGAGCAGTTTCAATAAGATGTCTATTCTTTCTTTCAGCTACCCCATTTTGTTGAAATGTGTACGGACAAGATGTTTGATGAATAATCCCATGAGATTTCATAAACTGCTGAAATGGGGAAGACAAATACTCTCGGGCATTATCACTACGAAATGTGCGAATAGAAACCCCAAATTGATTTTGAATTTCAGCGTGGAAGGTCTGGAAAATAGAAAACAGCTCAGATCGATTTTTTATCAAAAATATCCAAGTGCACCTGGAATAATCATCAATGAAACTGACAAAGTAGCGGAATCCCAAGGTGGAACTGACCCGACTAGGACCCCAAACATCTGAATGGACTAAAGTAAAAGGTGACTCTGCTCGATTATCAAGACGCCGAGGGAAATGGGAGCGAGTATGCTTACCGAGCTGACATGACTCACACTCTAGAGCTGACAAGTGAGATAAACCAGATACCATTTTCTGAAGTTTTGACAAACTGGGATGTCCCAACCGTTTATGTAATAAATCTGGTGAATTATTTGTAGAAGGAAGACAAGATGTGAGTCCATGTGATTTAGCAAGGATAAGGTAATAAA
This sequence comes from Nicotiana tabacum, assembly GCF_000715075.1. Lineage (NCBI taxonomy): Eukaryota > Viridiplantae > Streptophyta > Magnoliopsida > Solanales > Solanaceae > Nicotiana > Nicotiana tabacum. Next base: position 61,879,588 of record NC_134081.1, read on the forward strand.
GTTCGTTTGATTCACGCCCGGTACCAATGATCCGCCCCGTACTGCGTTCATGTATAAAAACTTGGTCATCAAGAAATAAAACAGCGCATTTAAGTGATTTGGCTAAGCAACTAACAGCTATGAGATTAAAAGGACTATTGGGAACATAAAGGACTGAATCTAAAGGTAAGGAAGGAAGTGGGCTTGCTTGACCTATTGCAGTTGCCATGGTTTGAGACCCATTGGCCATTGTGACTTTTGGAAGAGATTGAGAATACGAAATAGTAGTGAAAAGAGATTTGTTACCAGAAATATGATCTGATGCACCTGAATCAATGACCCAGGACTCAGAGGATGAAGATTGGGAGAAACAAGTCACGCTATTACCTGTTTGAACAACAGAAGCTATCTCAGAAGATGTCTGCTTACATGCTTTGTACTGAAGGAACTCAATATAATCTGCTAAAGAAACCATCCGACTATTTAAAACATTGGTTTCCATGTCGCTACGAGATTTGTAGTAGTAGGGTTAACTTGAAATAGTGAAAATAAGTAACTCCTGTGAGAAAACTAAAGAAATAGCCTGAACAGTGTTTTAAAAAGCGACGAAGCGATCGCTTTAAGTGAGAAGCGACGCAAAGCGATGGCTGCTCGCTTTTCCATGCCTGAGGCGACTCGACCACACGAAGCGCTCGCTTCAGTCGAAAAAGCGCGAAGCGAGAAGCGCAGAATCGCTCGCTTCTGTTCAGAGGGTCAGTTTTTAAAAAAAAAGTTTGGGTCTGTTTTTTTTATTATACAAAACATACCCCTAAGACCAAAGTGAAGACCATTTCTCTCTTCTTCCAAAAATCAATTGCTGCTAAGTGCTGCTAGGGTTCAAGTCGCCAAAGACCTCTCCAATCCTCCAGATAATTTTTCTTCTTTCTTATTCTTGTTCCCGTCCAGGCGTCTGCTCACAGCTAGGGCAGGCGCGATTTTTTTTTCCTTTTATTCTTTTTATTTAGTATTTTAGCCTTTATTTATTAATTTGTATGTGTATTTCAATTTATAAAGTTAATTATTATATAAATTTTCTGAGTTAATTTTTTATATATATATATATATATATATATATATATTCAGTTTATTTGACTAGTAGGTTTCAACCTTTATTTATTAATTTTTATGCGTATTTCAGTTTATAAAATTAATTATTATATATATATGTTATATTTTAGTTTATTTGATTTTTTTAATGTGTATTTCAGTTTATAAAATTAATTATTATATATATGTATTTTGATTATTTATATTGTGTCTTTGCAAGGTTTACATTATGTTTTTTAAGAATTGCGCTTCACTTCAATGAAGCGTGCGCTTCACTTTTGAAGCGAGGCAAGCCCCTGTCGCTTTTTTGCGCGCTTCTCGCTTTCAAAAACACTGAGCTTGAAAAACACTATTTACAGCAGGAAACAGAACTGTTCTGCGCCGGAAACACTGTAGCTCGCCGGAAAATTCCAAAGTTGTCGGAATTTGTCGTACCCGGAATGGATAGACTCGGAATTCCCTTGCGAGCAAGCTGTCCTGAAGAAATGTTTTCAAAAAATGGCCGGAAGGTCACTGTTCACGCCGGAAAATATAAAAGTGGTCGGAATTGATTTGAATTAGATGGGTAAGCTCGGAATTTTGAGGAGAGCAGATTGTCCTGAAGAAGCTTCGCGAAAAAATGGCCGAAAAGTGGCCAGAACCCTCGCCGGAAAAGTTGTTGTCGGCGCGTGGAGGAGCGTAGCGGCTTTTCTGCCGGATAAATTTTCAAGGGTTGGTCGTCGGAGGGTAATCTACATCGTGGTGGTGTTGGTTTTAGCACAACACCGACAGAAAGTGACTTTCACTTAGACAAGCCTTAGGTCACCGGAAAAAATTGCACGATGACTAAGTTCTTTCTTCCCGGTTAACGCTTGAATGACGCACAACGATCTTTTCTCACTAATGCTCCGATACCATGTGAGAAGGCACGGGAGAAAATATGTTATTGATATTGGATGATAAATACAATACAAGAGGTCCCTATTTATAGCTATACACTGCAAGGAGATATTACTCCTCTTCCAATGTGGGACAAGACTACACTATACATATCTGTAAACTAACACATAGGACAGGAAGCTCTAATGATTGACTCGAATTCATATCTTGCATCAAAATAAAATGTTTCCTACCATTAAGGAGGTAAAGCATACAAGGAAACATAATCTGTGTTAGTCATTCACCATTTCATCAAGACAATAAATATCTCTTCAGTTCATTTACTTATCCTTGTCAAAATTTTAACCTTCTGAAAAGCAAGCAATAGCACCTGCTTTTAAAAGTGAAATTACATGGCAAATTCTTATATTTGCTCCTCGGTTGATGAATAAGATGACCATGTATGAAATAATATAGCAAGTATGCAACAGTTCATTTCTCTCTCATTCACTCTTAAGTCTCCCCTAGACAGGACAAAGGTATTCAGCAAATCTGGCCAGATAAGCATGTTTTAGAGCAATGAAGGTTTGATAAGCAGATCGACCTATATATACTAAATGCTTGCATGTCACAATTTACAAATATTATGCAACTGCAAAGAAAAGGATTTCTCAAGCATTAATTATAACAGCAAGAACAAGCTGAATTAAATCAATTTTAACTCAAAATGTAAAGAAACACAGGTAACAATAAACTTGTAATAGTACTTCTGAGTCAAAAAGTCAAGTCTAATTCATCAAGTTCATTTTCAAGAGAAACGAAAACATTTTACTTGAAAATCATCAACAGGCAATAATTCAAGGCAGAAACCATGCCTCGAAAAGATCAGTCAGAGGATCTCTTTTAGAATCTTGTTGCCTCTGCCTTCTCCTTGAGCTTCCCTGGAAACTGTCTGCTTCGGATTTTATAAGGTAACGAGTCTTCTCTAACACGTCTTCAAGAAACAGCTCTGCCACTGGATATGTCAAGCCCTGGAAAAATAAACCTAAGAAAATTAGATGCAGAACATCATATTTGAACTTGTCTTATAACATGGAGATACACAAGCTTAAACCGCAATACCGATATATGAATTTTGGGTGCATTTCTGAAGTATTTGGAGAACAACTCAGCGTTAATAGTAGCACTCATCAGAATGAGACGCAAATCAGGCCGTCGAGGAAGGAGGTCACGTAAAATTATTAAGAGAAAGTCTTCATTCATGCCTCTTTCATGGATTTCATCAACAAGCAGATGGCTAACACCAGTCAAATCAGGGTCCTGAACCTACATTGAAAAGGAAAGGAACGAAAAAATCATCTTTCGTTCAAATAGATGTAAAAACTTTCATTCGTAGTTTCGTACTAATCCAAGATAACTACTAGATAATTATATAAATAGTATCACACCCATCTTAAGCAAACAATATATTAAGTTTTTTTTTTATGAAGTAGATTCATTGAAGGCATCAAGAAGATGCAAAATAACAAAAGTTACAAATGTGATTCTGTTAGCTCCAATACATGAGAATTAGACCAGGACTAGGGAGCATACAAAATCCAAAAAGATGATCTGTGCTATTTACAGAAGAGAGTTTACACCAGCTAAACAGACTCATAGACATCTAGCCTTTAAGGAGTGATTTGGAGTTGAGATACCATCAAAGCATCTAAGGTTCCTCTCTGTCCAGAAATATTAAGACAATACATTAAGTTTCCTTCATCTTCTATTGTTGAGCTTATATCGGAGCACATAGAAGCCGTGTTAATTGACTCTCTGAATACACAGCAGCTTAGTCATAAAAATGTGGAGACAAAAAAATAATATGTATATTAAGCATTGCAAGTAGCAATCTGCGCTGCCCTGTACTATTTCAATTAAACAAGAATTACAAAAGTCTTGGCAGAAAAGAGTTGCAGAGCGTAATACCAGCTGCCGCAATAACACTCCTGTTGTGCAAAATAGCAACCGCGTTTGAGCAGAGCGCTTTGACTCCAGTCGGATCTGGTAACCAACAGTATCAGCAAGATTCTCTCCTCTTTCAGAGCATATTCTAGCTGCAACTGATATGGCAGATATACGGCGAGGCTGAGTGCATATAATGTTACAGTCAGCACCACGGAGGGATGATATCTCCTCTTCTAGAATGAATTGAGGGAGCTGAGTGGTCTTGCCACAACCAGTTTCTCCAGAAACTACCAAAACCTGTATTGACCACATAGTGAGTATACTCTCCCTGGAAAAGCGCTAATAGGCTAGTAATGCGTTTCAAAAGCATGGAAGCACCAGAAAGACCAGGAAATTGAATTAGAATCCAGCAATAGGAAAGATTATTGCAAACATGCCAATTGACCTGCAAGCAGAGATTCCTAACAATGAATGCTTTTCAAACATGGGACAAGTTTTCCACAAAATTTCAAAGTGACTCCGAGAAAAACAAAATGGAAAGTATGAAGCATAATGAAAGGATGAACATAAAACAATTATGCCAGAAGAGGTATAGCCTGTTCGGCCAAGCTGGAGAAATCAGCTTATTTTGAGAAGTGCTTTTTTCAATTTGTGTTTGGCTAATCACTCTGAAAAGCACTTTGTGCAATAATTTGTATTTGGCCAAACTTTTCAGAAAGTGCTTTTAAGTATCAAATTACGAATAAGGACATGAATAAATTTACTTAATAGTTAATATTATAAGTAAATTAATAATCTTAAAAAATTGTTATTACAGGCAATAATTAAAAAATTTTATTTTATTTTAGTAAAATATGAAAATAAAATTTAAAAGTACTTAATTCTTTTAATATAAGTTAAAATGTATTAAAAATCATTCAACAAATATAAAAGCATTCACCCCTAAAGTCATTATATATTAGAAAACTATCCTAAAAATAATAAGAAATATTTATACATTAATATCCTAAGTATTAGGTTTAATGGTTATTTTGGTATATACTATATTTTGTTAAGGGTATTTTTGGTAAGAAGAAAAGTCAAAACTGCTTCTGCTTCTGCTTTTGGGAAGAAGCTACTTTTTTCTGCTTCTCAGAAACTGCTTTTGCTTCTTCCCAAAAGCATTTTTTTCCCCAAAAAAGCTTGGCCAAACACCTCAAGTTAGGAAAAAAAAGACTGGAAATCAAAACATCGGTGTGTAAAAGTTATCCCCAAATTAACTAATATCCCAAACCAAACATAGGATAAAGTTAATCCAAAACTTTATCCCGGGATTATTATCCTTATCTCATGTACCAAACGAGCCCTCAAACCTTAAGTAGTAAACCATTTTAATTTTAGTATAGTTGATATAAAGCTTTATGCTTTAACGTGTTTCTTTCAAGAGTGTTTCTTTTTAAGAAGTACGTGAATTATCCCCGGAAATAGCCAACCAAGGTGGCCTCTTTTCCGGCTATCGTGTCATAGTGGTGTTCCTAACCTCGCCAATATTGGTACACCTCAACGTTCCGGCGTCAACTTGATAATAATCCAACTTTTTTGGTAAAAACAATGGTGAATCCATTCGAGCCGAGTGCCTCGTCACTGTTATGAATTCTTGATTGCCCCAAAAACAATCCTCCTCAAAGGGTCTATGTAGCCAATTTTTCTCTTCATACGTGATTGTTGAGAGGTTTTCATGTGACCAAGTATGGCTTCTTTCTTCGAATTTAGTGTACCGAGCTTTGTAGAAACCAAAAATCTCATTGCAGGTTGTTTTCTCATAACTCCTCCATGACCCCATTAATCTCTTGGCTACAAATTTGATTAATATCGTATGTGTTCATCCGTCATATTATGAAAGAGCTTAGTAATTTTATACTCTTATTTGAGCCAAAAATATCTAGACTTTGTCTCCACAAAATTTCCTCCATTCTGGAAATTCTTACTAGTTCTCAACAACAACTTGTCATCATTGAAGCTTCTTTCTTCTGTGATAATATCAAGAGCTTGAATATTATTGAGGATATCGGACTTGTCGCATTCCAGATTAACAAAGGAGATCTAGTTCCATTCTTACAACTTAGCTTTTAACATCTTCAGGTTTTTTACATCATACCCCCCGGAAGTGCAGCCCTTCCTGGATCCTGCGTGAATGGGAATGCTTTGGGCACCGACTAACCCTTTTAGAATGAAATCTGGTTTGCCATGTATATAAAAAGGAGGCCCACCAATTCTTGGTTGTACCTTCAAAACCCTTTTTCTCAAGCCATATGTTTCTAAACTAAAAGTAAGGAGAGTGATCAGAGCGATCTTTAGGGAGAAGGGATTGTTTAATGTTGGAGAAAGTGCAATCCCAGCGTGTAGAAAATGAAAACGGTTTTAATCTTTAAGCAGCAGTACTATTGCCCCTCTAGACCAATTTTTTTTAGGAAGGTAAGTATTCTATCTAGATCAAGTTAATTTGACACTAGACAAAAGGTGGGTCGACAAGCTAAGGATACTCGATAAAATTAGAATATTCTTTCATGGAATTAGTTAATGTGTGGAGGTGGTTCCTCTTAGCACGAAATCTGATTAGATCACCGCAAATAGCTCGGAATTTTCAAAGAGACCCATAGTGGCAACAAGTTCGAGCCCATAATGATTCTGTGTCCGTTCTATCGGCTAGTACGCACGTCATAATTAGTGAACGAATGTAAACTTCGTTGCGCAACAGTAAGTAGTATTGCTCACAAAGCAAGCTTAGGAATGAATCTAATGGAAATTTAGGTCTCTATTCGCTTGAAAGATTAGTCTTTCCTCGGAAAGAGGGAAAAAGGTGTGTAGGAAAAGGTGTGTGGAAAAAATCCAAAACAATAGAAGATTTCATCCACCAAGTGGGACAGGGTGTGACCCCTTACCTCTCTCACTTTATTCGAGTTGAATTACATCCACCCTCTCCCTTTTTGGGGAATGGCTGCAATCACACCTGAAAGTGAACCGTTAGTGAAAACTTACTTTTTGTCTGATTAATAGGAATTTCTTGCTTGATAAGGGATTAGTTTAAGTTGGACCGAGAAGTAAGAGTTTGTAATTGAAATGGGGGGCTGAGTAGTCTCAAACTTTCTATCTGAAGTAAATGTCGGAAGTCCAAGATGGTGGTTTGGAACATCCAAGAGGACACCCGATCCGCGTTCTCTTCACTTGGTAAAGAGGAGAGACAATCAGAAGAGTTAATATAACATAAGAAATGATAGCAAGAGTTAATGTAACATTGAAGCTAATAAGATTATAATTACTAACTGTTGCTCCTGTACATATAGGATATAATTTATTCTTTTAGTTATATGAATACCAGCAGCTGAGTGGCCAAAACACAAAAGCAATTGACAAGAACCTTTCTAATTCATCTATTGTTATAATTGCATACTCCAAAACTTTCAGTCTGATATTCTGGTTTTGGGTAGGCTGTCTACGTTACACCTATTGGGGTGCGGCCCTTCCCCCAAATCCCGATCCTGCGTGAATGCGGGATGCTTTGTGCACCCGGGTTGCCCTTTATTCTGCTTTGACGTAAGATATTATTGTACTTTTCTGCTTCAAGACTCGCACTATAATAATCTGCTTCAGTACTCCAACCTTGCACTCCATTACTAAATAAAGTTCTCTTCAAGTAAAATTCAGTATCAAGAAGTTGCGAGTCATTATAAATTCAAACTATGATCCCAAAGCCATAGCAGTCATGTGATAAAACATACTCAAAAGATTGTAATTTGAATTACCAGGCAAATTGCTAGAAATCTTGCTTATGCATTCAGGTGTAGGTCCTTGTATACCTGATTCCTTTACTTCCACCTTCCATAACTAATATCTCCATGACTCAAAAGCTAAGCAGATAACGATGTGGCATATTTTGCTCTCCTAGTCCAGCCAAATTTGCTATCAACTTCAACACACACACACACACACACATAAATGTGTGTGTGTATATATATATATATAATAGGGAGAAAGCAAGTGATGACTACCCAGACAGACCAATGCATACTGTCCATGCACACTCTAAAACCACTTAAGATGAATATTGTACATTTAAATGCGTAAGTGTTTCTAAATACACATGGCAAGATCTAAAGTTTAGTAGAGTTGTATGTGAAATCATCTGCAAATTAGACAATTCGGAAATAAAATGAGCTGAAACAGCATACTTTCATGCGGCAAAAGTAATTATTACTGATATTGCACCTGATTACTTGCAACAGCTTCCAAAAATTCATATTTTACTTTAAATGCTGGAAGTTCTTCCCTGAATGAGATCATTGCCTTGACTTTTTCACTTTCCTACAAGCAGAATGATCTAAAAACAGTCAACTTCTGCAACTAAAAAGTACCATAAAAATAAGATTGAGGACAAATAAACCAGAGAGAGAAAGGTGTACGGTGTACCCTTGTCTTTTCCTGTTTCTGTTTAAGTTCATTATTAAGTCTCTGCTTGGCAGTATCATTCTCTACAGTCAACTTAGGTCTGGCCGTTTCTAGAGCTTTGGATGATAATTTGGCAGAACTACCAGATGTTGAAGAGGAAGTCCCACCAGATACAGTATCTTGTGAACTACTCAATAGATTTCCGACTCTTTCCTCAATCTCCGTAGACATCCTTATCTGTGACATAGTTACAAAGTAATTATATTTTTTATTAGTGTGGTTACAGTTAACTTACACGTTAACAAATACCAAAGAACACAAGCAACCCACCAATAATGATAAGTGAAAGAACACTCTTACCAGCTAACAGCAAGATGCCAGTATTATACCTCTTTCTGTGTAGATCCATGACGCTCGTCAAGATCAGCACGATAGCTTGGCAATGGGACTTTGCTTGCAACAAGTGCCTTTCCTTTGTTATAAGCATGGCTTTCTTCCAGCAAATACAAAAGGCATGGAAAGAACAATTAGGTAAATGCTTTACTTCACTATGACATAAAATGGTGCTTTTTAATGGTGAATCCACAAGGAAAACCATTTTTTCTTAAAACCACAAAGGAAGCCAGCTTATTTTTCAAATGAGCGGATGGAGCCAATTTATTTACCAGGTTTAGTTTCTTCTTCCATTAAGTTAGACACAAACACACAAGAAATGTCATATATCACACATGTAAGTTCCCGCAATTACCATACATTGGAAAGTGTAAGTGACATGTCTGCTTTATTGAGAATGAAACTTCTTTTTTTTTTTTTTGGAGAATGAACATGTCTGCTTTTCATCTCCTAAGTTTGAGTTACTTATAAAAAAAGTAAAAAACATATTAATTTGAGATAAAGTAGAGAATATGTAGACATTAAATAATTTAAAATAACAACTACACTTCAATCCTCAGTTAGTTGGTACCTGCCATATGCATCCTCACTATACATTTTGCCCAATATTCAATTACATAGATTCTCTAACACTAGAAAATCCCTACACTTTCTACTTGCATACAAATCTCTAATAAGATTACAAGACTCCTAGAGAATAATGGACCAAAAGTAAGCTACCAATATGTCTAAGCCTTAATCCAACTAATTGATATCACCTATGTAGCCTTTTTGCTTTCTGTCATTTTTAATAGAAATTAACAAGATCTTTTCTTTTTTCCATTATACCCTATTTTCCACTAAGTTCTCATGGATTCTGAGATATTGTAGGCCTTTTGAGATAACTTTCTTCCATGTAATTTTAAATGAATTAATAAACAAAATTAAATGGTTTACATCTTAAATAAATTGTGCAACTACTACATTCTCCGTACGTTTGCAACTTATGTGAAGATTAACAGGTCACAAATACAAAAGTCATATTTAAGTAAGTTCATTTCCTGTCTCACAACCATATCTAATATACAGGTAATGTAACAATTCCTTTTCTCAAATTCCATGATGCACTTTTCTCAAATCTTCTTTTTACGAATTTACATATATAAATAAGAAATAGAGAATGTATGCAATGTTCGCAAAGTTTTAGGACATGCATGGAGGAGAAAGGTAAATATGTGTTTTGACACAGTAGAAGCATGTTTTAAGAAATTTTTCTTTTTGTGTAAATTGTCATTTTCCTGCATTACAAAAGCAAGACTACTCGCATCTTCAATTACATTTGGTCTTTGCAATCTATGTTTAATTATAAATGTAAGTTCATAATGATGGAAATGGCAGCACATGCCATGCTAAATATAAAACAAACAAAAATAAATCAAAATCCTAGTAGTGATAACCGCAGTTTTTCCTCATGATCAAACCACTTACAAGTAAAGCTCTAATTGATACGCCATATCAGCCAACTTTTGCTGGTCATCCCTACTAAAATTCCGCCTTATTACCATTTCCTGCTCGCCTCCTTTCTTAAACTGCTCCATCTTCCCCCACCACTCATTTTCATTCATCACCTCCATCTACAACCAAAATTCACACTGTTAACTTTGAACACGCCATCAATCACTCGAATGTTATTCACAATTGCATAAACATACACATCACGACTTCATATAAACAGTGAAAAGAAAGGGTATTGTTCGTCTGCAGCCGTACATCTATATTTATACATTTCTAACAAAAGCACAAACAATGAACCAAAAAGCAGATTATGTATTATACATAAGAAGCCTTCATTTTGGCAAAAAGGAAAAAATGTGTGTGTGTAAGCTTGGCACAGGAACAGTACCTCAGCGGCTTGTTGCCGAAGGCGTTCGGCACGCCAGACAGGGTCCCACCATCTCTGTTCACCACCGCGTCCTCCTCCTCCACGACCACCGCCACCGCGGCCTGCGCCACCGCGGCCTCCGCCGCTGCCGCTGCCACGACGGCCGCCTCGGCTGTTCGGACGATAAGACATAGCAGATGATTTTAACCTAAAATGTGACGGAACGCAACTCCTTGGGGCTGATGAAGAAAGGGAGTTGCGGAAGTGAAAATGGAGAAGGGCGGAGGACTGGGGGTTCAGAAGGCGCACTGACATCAGCGCGTGTACCAACGGGGCGTAGGGGTTTTATTTAGTGAACCCCATATTAATGAATACGCAACTCTAAAAAAAAATACTATAAATATTACTATTAAACAATGTATTTTTTAAGTTATAAAATAAAAAGTAAGAAAATGTCACCAAAAAAAGAATGTTGATCTCATTTAGCTCAATTAAATCTAGAAGAATTTACGAGGATTACCTATTAAACTTAAACTAATTATCCGATTTTACCTATTTGAATAGTAATTACTAAATATACATATTCCATATAAAACTATTACCCGTCTAGCCATAAAGGAAGTCTCTAAAGGCTCCAGGGGAAATGAACATATATCCAACCCACCTTAATCTTCCGTGTTTCCAAGGTAAGAAACATTTTTATTTCTCTCTTCATCAATTTCCTCTCTTTGTTCTTGCTTTTATTTTCATAAGTTAAATTGTTTATTATGTGATGATTTCGTGTATATAACAAAAGAGGTTTACTCAATATGTGCAAATTACGATTCAATTAACTCACTACGTGCATGTAGTTTAATTTTCTCTTGTTGAATGAAAGTATCACCTATTGAATGCCTTTCCTCGCCACAAAACACTCTCTCCCTCCCTACAAATTTTATATTTTCTCGTAACTCTTTGTCATTGTTCGAGTCATTTTTCAAAATTTGATTGTGATTTCGGTACTTGGAATTTGTTATTGTTCGATGATAAACTAAGCAAATTGTAACGACCCGACCGGTCGTTTTGAGCTCTAGCACGCCGTTCGGCGGTTTGAGGCCATGAGCAACTTCACTTCAGGTATTATAACTTGTACGCGTGGTGGGAATTGAAATTTCAGAAGTTCAGAGTTGAATTGGAAAGAAAATTCTCATTTCGAAAGCTTTAAGTTGGAAGAATTGACTAAGATTGGATTTTAGAGTAAACGGCCTCGGAATCGAGATTTGAAGGTTCCAGCAGGTTTGTATGATGATTTCGGACTTGGGCGTATGTTCGGATCGTGTTTTGGATACCCCGGGAGCATTTTCGGCACCTATTGTGGAGGTTAGCATTTTGGAAGAATCCCATAAATTTGGATTGAAGTACATTTCAATGTTATCGATGTCCGTCTGGAGTTTCGAGTCTGAGAATAGCTCTGTATGGTAATTTCGGTATTGGGAGTGCATCTGGAAGTGGATTTGGAGGTTCGTAGGTCATTTTGGGGCCATTTTGCGAAAGTTAGAAATTTGAAGGTTTTTGAGAAGTTTGACCGGGAGTGAACTTTTTGATATCGAGGTCGGATTCTAATTTCGAAAGATGGAGTAGGTCCGTAATGTCAATTATGACTTGTGTGCAAAATTTGAGGTCAATCGGACGTGATTTGATAGGTTTCGGCATCAAATATAGAAGTTAAAGTTCTAGAGTTCATAAAGCTTGAATTGAGTTGTGATTCGTGATTTCGACGTTGTTTGATGTGATTTGAAGGCTTGACTAAGTTCGTAATGTGTTTTGGAACGTGTTGGTATAATTGGTTGAGGTCCCGAGTGCCTCGGGTGGATTCCGGATGGTTAACGGATAGAGTTTGGACTTGGAAGAAAAGATGAGGCAGCTGATATCTGGTGTGATCGCACCTGCGCAATAAGGGCCGCAGGTGCGAGGTCGCATGTGCGGTTTGGGCGAAGCTGGGCAGTGATCACAGGTGCGAAGGGTTGTCCGCACATGCGAGGTCGCAGATGCGGAGGTGCGTCGCAGGTGCGAGAGTGAGAGAAAAGTCTGGTAGCGCAGGTGCGAGGGTATGCCCGCACCTGCGAAGGTGCTGATGCGGAAGGAAAGGCGCAGGTGCGGAGTCGTGCTAGGCAGAAGGAATGTGCATGTGTGAGGTTTTGGTCGCACTTGCGAAGCCGCAGGTGCGACTACTGTTCCGCAGGTGCGGTAATGTCGCAGGGCAGAAGGGTTTTTATAAATAGGACTTGGCCCATTTTTCTCCTATTTTCATTTGGTTTGGACGACTTTGGAGAGCTTTAAGGGGAGATTTTCATCAAGCAATTCTAGGTAAGTGGTTTCTTCCCGTTTGTGAGTTAAATACATGAATTATGCATGAATTGGAACATAAAAATTAGTATAAATTGTGGAGTTTTTGGTAGAAGACCTAGAATTTGGTATTTTAAATTTTTGACCACGAAATTGGGCATGAAATTGAGAATAACCCATGGATTCTTCTACATGTAAGTTATTCAAAGAAGCATATAAATTCTTAGAAAGGTCAGAAGAACCCATAAATTCCAAAATATAAATTTCAATACATTCAAGCTCATGATTATAACTTTTCCCAATAATATTCGCAACATCAATAGATTCTACATAATTGCTCAAACTGTCACAGAAAGAGTCATAAATAGGTTCATGAAAGAGTATTTGATCACTAACGTCACAATAATCATGCATATCCTCTTTAATAGTAGCAAACACTTTTACAGGCTCACAATCAACATGCCTAGAAGAATGACTTCCCATCAAACAACAAAACTCACATTCTAGCAATTTATCACATGAAAACTCACTAGACACTTGAATAAGAGAAGAAAGAATATTTAACTCATTAGCAAGCCTCTTCTCATAAATTTCATGCATCTTTCCACCAAGTTGGAATGCATAATCATCTATGTCATACTCAATTTCAAAAGGAAGCAAATTACTCTTGTACTTTAACTTAGATATTACAGTTAATGACTTGATATGCATCAAAATATCATCATCCACAAAAATTATAAAGTCACCAACATAAAAAATAAGAGTATAGTTCATTACCTCCAAAAATACCTTAGGTGTTCTAGGAAGGCCAAGAATGTGAATGAACCAATTATACATATCATACTTGGACTTATTTACTAATGGAACAACATCACCTTGTATTCTTTTATGCAATGATTTCAGCTTAGCAATGGCTTTAGGAAACTCCATGTTATAAATCTATAAATAAGAATTAAAATAGTTAAAAGGTTCAATAACAAAGAATTTAACCAAGCTTTTATCTTCCACCATCCAACAAGAATTAATTTCGCCTAATTCATGTTGGAATCCAATTGGATCCTTTACCGCCATTTCTCGTGCCTCACCCCTCCTTTCAAAAGGTCTTTCAACACATGGCTGCACAAAATCACAAGAACTAAAACAAGAATGAGTTAATAGGTTAGGAAGTAAAGAAATTTTATTCTTGCTTACACTCTCTTTGGCTTTTATCACAAAACTAACTTTTCCCTCACCCTTAGCCTCTTTTTTCTCACTAAAGTTTTTTTCTTCTTCTTTACTCAAACCCTCTTGTTTTTCTCTCTCAACCTTAAAGACTTTTCTTATCTCATTGCCTTCTCTCTTTTCTTTCCCTCAAGCTCACTCTTTTTCTCAATTGATATCCTAGTCTCTTCACTCAATACAACCTCTCATTTTTCCTCTCTTGGGATGTCAACATGCACTCCCTTACTCTTTTCATTCTTTTCTCTCTCATATTTTTCCATATTCTCTTTAACAGTCTTTTCATCTTCATAAATTTGTGAGGGAGTTAAAGGTCCAAGAATAAGTTTTTTCCTATTAACCTCAAAAGAGTATCTATTTTTTTCCATGTTATATGAAGCTCTTCTATAGGTATACCATGGCTTTCCCAACAAGATATGATAATTATTCATGGGAATCACTTCACACCAGATCGCATCCTCATACCTTCCAATAGAGAATAGTAATAACACTCTTTTATCTACCTTTACTCCTCTCAACATATAGGGTTCAATATGCTCAACACAAGGCAAGTTCAATTTTTCAACCATATAAGTGCTAATTGAGTTATAGCCAAACTCTTTGTCAATTCTAAGGGCACAAATCGCAGACATCACTTTAGCTCTTGTTTGAAAAATAATTTTACCATTGTCTTCCATCCATTCGGTATACTGTAAGTTCGACTTTTCAAGCTGTTGAGTCATAGCTCGCCTCCTTTCACTATAACTACCTGTTTGAAACATCTTGAACAAAGATTAGAAGAATTATGTATTTCTCAAACTTTGGCTTTTTCCTCTAATGTTCTCGCCTCTCTTGCCTTTTTTCATTCAAAGCAATTCTTGGTCATTATACTTTAGATTTATTAATAAACCTTACTAGTCACAACCCTTAGTGATAAGAATGTGGAGTTAGAAAAAGAATAGAAAAGTGAAGGACCAAACCTTGGAAGAATAGGAATTAGTTATGTAGAAAAAATAAGGAAAGAATTTAGGAAACCCAAAACCCACAAGAATAAGGAAAGAACTTACCTTAATCTTCAAGAACTAGGATGCCCTCTTCTTGTTTCCTTTCTTAACTTGGAAACCAAATAACACTTGAATTCTACAAATAATAATGAGCCATAATGCTTTTCTTTTGGCTGATTTTAGTTTTTTTGTTTTGTCCAAGAACCTCCCAAGATTATCAAGATTGAAATCTTGATTAGCCTATGCTATGATACCACTTGATAACAACACGATAGGAGTCCAAAAATTACTAAAGAAAATCAAGAAATGCGCGGAAGCTAAAAGAAAATAAAGAAACAAAAAAACAACGAAAAATTAAAGATAGATTGAATTCAAGAAAGAGTTTCTTGAATTCAAGAAGTCTATTCTTGAAGTTGAATCCTAACAACAACAATTAGCTAACAAAGAACTAATCGCCTTTGGTAGAGAATTAAAAACAAGAGATAGATTGTGAAACCCGACCCTTTAGAATAACAAGAATAACAATAAGCCTAAACTTATCACCTTTCTTGAATACCTAGAAGTGATCTAAGATTTCGAAAGAGTTTAAACTTACCACCTTAAGTTGAGTCTTGAAGGTTGAAGAATAAATCCAAGAGTAGCCACACACAAGAGTGCAAGAAAAATCTCATAATTTTTATTGATATTATCTATAATAATCTAAAAATAAAGAATATACCCCTTTATATAGAGAGGGGGTCATGAAATTCCTACCTAAAAACAAGAAAATAAAGTCCTAAACTACTTTGGACAACAAGTCCAAATACCTTAGGAAAAGGAAAAACACTAGAAAACAAAAACCAAGTCAATCTTGGAAAGTAACTCCAACAATCTTAGAAAAAGGAAAACATAACCTTAACTACCTAGGAAAGCAATAAATCTAGTACCAAAATATATGAAAATAAGTTAAAACCAATCTTGGATAGAATCTTTAAAGTCGCAAACCAATCATGGATAGGATCTTGGAAATCTTGGAGGCAACTTGCAAGCAACTTGGCACCAACTTGTACCCAACTTCTATCACGCCTATTGAATCTTTCTTGGGAAGCAAGTAAGTCCTTTTTGTATTATAAAAACTTGGCTTCATGTAGGACTTATTGGGCTGCAAGTTTGGACACATTTTTTAGGTGCCAAATAGGTCCAATAATGGCCTGATTTGGACCTTCTTCACAAGATGTCTCTTGGGATCTAATCCACCTTTTCTTGAACATGAATTCCATAAAATAATTATAATACCTAGACAACTCATATCATTTATCCTTGAGCTCTCCATCCCAATTAATAACTTCTTTATTTGCACTCGAAGCCTAATGACCTTATTTTGTAACTCTTTAGCTTGACATTTTGTTAAAGGCCCTCTTTGAGATTCCAAAGCTTCATTCTTGTCCTTGAATAGATTTGAGCTTCCTAGGATGCTATCAGCGAGGTTGAGTCTGCTTATTAAATATTTTGAAAGGAGTTGAAATTGAAGAACTTAAGATTTAAAAGGTTTTATTTGAACTTCGTAATTTTGAAAAGAATTGAGGAATAATATAATAGCAAATCTATGTGTAACCACGTCGCATGTATGTTTCACGAGCGGGGTAATTTTCTTAAAAAGCTACAAGCTGAATTTCCCTTATTTTGAAAAGAATCAAGAAAAGGATTATGACTTACTGTTAAATTTATGTTTGACCGCCTCGCAGGTATAATTCGCGAGCGGGGTAATTCCTTAAATTTACATTTGACTGCGTCGTATGTATGATTCGCGAGTGGGGTAATAGATGCATCTATGGTTCGCGTCATTCGACCCTCTGGCAGTGCACTGTTTAAATATTTGTTGGATCGGGGTCGTACGACCTCTGCATAATTTGCGCATGCTTGTATTGCTTGCCTTGAAATTTATAAATAATGATATTGCCTCCTCGGACTAAGTTAAATAGTTAAATAATAGGAGATAAATTTGGAGATTTCTTAATTATAAATAAAAAAGCTGCTTACTTACTTCAAAATATTGAGCTTGCAACCGTTCATATAATTCATACTTAATTATATCATTGATATCCTATTTATAGCCCATAGTAAGTGTCCGAGTCGACCCCTCGTCATTACTTCTTCGAGGTTAGGCGGGATACTTACTGGGTACGCGTTGATTTATGTACTCATACTACACTTGCTGCATGTTTTGTGCATGTACATATATGACTAGTGGCCTTGTGGGCGCAGAGGCGCGGTTATTACGGAGACTTAGGTGAGCTGCATTCTATACGACGCTCTGCAGTCAACAGAGTCTCCTTCAGAGTACTTACATTTTTCCTGTCCAATTTGTATTCTGGGCAGCTGTTGTATTTTATTTTACATTCTTAGTAAATGCTCGTGCACTTGTGACACCGGGTTTTGGGATGATTATAGGTTGCATTGTATTGGAAATTTTTAAAGATATTATTACGTATTTTGTAAACTCCATCTTCTGTTATTTAATTGAGGGAAGCAACTATGATTTCAAAAATATTAAATGAGAATTTATTAAGTATTTATTGTTGGCTTGCCTGACGGCGGTGTCCGGCGCCGTCACGACCTTTATGAATTTTGGGTCGTGACACAAATCAGTATGAACTTCGCAAACGATACATTATATTTATATCTAAAATATGAATCTAATTTTTTTTAATTTTTTTCACAACTAAAATTTTCTTAGAATATTATAAAAGTTAAAATATTAAATTTAAGCTAAAGTATTTTTGAAGGAATGAACCAGTTCTCTAAGATATCCTAACGTCATATGATATATATCATGTGAGTATCATAGAGAACTAATGAGTGTTTAATAATTGAATTAAAAAAGTCCTTTTTAAACTCTTTGCGTACGACTGTATATCCTGTTGGTATAGCTATATACTATACTCGTATCATATGTTAGTTGGAACCTTTTTTGGTTGTATTAGCTATATTTAATTAGTACACTGCTTGATTTTTCTTTAGTAATAGTAGATTAATACAGTATCTTGAATTTTTTTAATTTTCCTTTATGCATGTGTATTATGTAATCATTTTGATTTTTCTTTATGCATTTGGTTTATATAATAGTATTATAGTACAATATCCTGAAATATATTATTATATTAATATGTGGTACATTATTTTTTGATTTAGTCATATATAGTTGCCTGGAATTAATTGATAGAACTGTGTACCCTATTGGTATAATTATATGTCATATTGGTATCATATGGTAGCTGGAATATTTTTTGATTGTTTTAGCTATATTTTTAAGTGAATTCTATTCTAAAATGATTTATATGATCATATTTTGTTGTGTTGGATTTTCTTCTACCTATGGACATAGATTTTGTGTATTATGTAATAATTTTTATAGTTATATGCAGTTGTTGGAACGACCTCGTACAACTATATACCATATTAGTATAGCTAAATACTATATTGGTATCATATGTTAGTTGAATCCTTTTTTGGTTGTATTAGCTGCATTTAATTGGTACACTATTTGATTTTCTTTTAATAATAGTAATATAGTACAATATCTTGAAATACTTTATTATATTAATATGTGGTACACTATTTTTTTATTTTTCTATATATGCATGTGTGTTATGTAATAGTAGTATAGTCATATAGTTATCGGAAATTAACAAGTAAAATTGTATACCATGTTGGTATAATTATATGCCATATTGGTATCATATGGTAGTTTGAACATTTTTTTGGTTGTTTTAGCTGCATTTTAAGTGAATTCTATTCTAAAATGATTTATATAATCATGTTTTGCTGTGTTGGATTTTCTTGTACCTATGGACATAGATTTTGTGTATTATGTAATATTTTTTATAGTTATATGCAGTTGTTGGAACGACCCCGTGCAACTATATACCATATTAGTATAGCTATATACTATATTGGTATCATATGCTAGTTGAATCCTTTTGTGGTTGAATTAGCTGCATTTAATTGGTACACTATTTGATTTTCTTTTAATAATAGTAATAAAGTACAATATCTTGAAATACTTTATTATATTAATATGTGGTACACTATTTTTTTATTTTTCTCTTTATGCATGTGTGTTATGTAATAGTAGTATAGTCATATAGTTATTGGGAATTAACAAGTAAAACTGTATACCATGTTGGTATAGTTATATGCCATATTGGTATCATATGGTAGTTTAAATATTTTTTTGGTTGTTTTAGCTGCATTTTTAAGTGAATTCTATTCTAACATTATATATATGAACATGATTTGCAGTGCTGGAATTTTTTTTTGTGCTGATGGACATAGATTATGTGTATTATGTAATAGTTTTTATAGTTATAGACAATTATTGGAACGACCTCATACAACTATATACCTTGTTAGTATAGGGAATGAGCAAGTTGCTTTGCGAATATTTAGCTTGCAATGTGAGCATGCAATTTTCTCATACTTTTATTGCATTCTTTAATATTTTGGTACAATAGTATAGTCGCAGATAGTTGTAGCAATATTCTAGAGCAATCATATACCCTGTTGGTATACATATATATCATATTGGTATCATATGGTATTATAAGTCTTTTTTGCTACTTATACTTTTATTGCATTTTCCAATATTTATTATCATTTCTATTCTAACTAGTATATATAGAGATTTGGTGGCCGTAGATTATGTTTTCTTGCTCCATAACTGGTTGTGTTACTGCTAATGGTAGAGTGTGTACTGATATTTGTAGGGAAGGAGATCAAGGTTTGCATAGAAATCACGTATTGATTCTTAGAAAAGGAACAGGAAATAAAGAAAAAAAAAGAAAAAAAAGAGTTAAATGAAATTAGAAAAGGAAAAAAAAAAGAAGAAAAAAGAATAAAATAAAATAAATAAATAAGGAATAAAAATTGAATGTGAAATAAGTTATGGTAAAAATAACAATAATAGAATTTGGGCAAAATTAAATAAATAGAAAAAAGAAAAATAATAATAAGAAAATGCGAAAAAGAAAAGGAGAAAAGAAAGAAAAGAAGCATAGAAATAAAAAAGAATTGGAGAAAAAAGAGAAAATTCCCCCAAAAAACTACTATGGGTAGGAAATGTAATTAGTTTGATGGGTAGAAAAACAAATGGGTAGGTAAGGGTAAATAGTTTTATTTTTGTGGGTAACTATGTCATTCACCCTTAAATCTTGGCCAACTAAGTTCTTAGATATCTTATTGTGATTTTTCGGAACTTCTTGACTATAATATCTTGTAAAAATTATTGTTATTTTTTGACCTAATATGAAAATACTTAACCAAAATTTATCAAGTATAACAAACTGAAAACTAAATCTTAAAAGAAATATTTTACAAAATTTAATTTAATATATAGGGAATGGTCGTTTGTTTAAATAGTCGGGAAAAATTAATGATGATTTGTTTAGAATAGATTTTATCAAAAGTTAAATATGTTTTCTATTAAAATTAGGACATAAACGATGATATCAAGCAAATTACAACCTTGCTAAACCTTAAGTTTCCGTTTTCTCATAAAAGGAAATACTTTGTATGGATTCTTCATGCTTATAGCATGGGTGAGTCCTATATATAAGGATTAGTTACATAGAATTTTAAATAAGAAAAGATTTAACATGTAAAATTTTAGTTGATTTTAAAGACTTAAATTTTAGGGAAATAACTAAATGAATAACTTGTCTAGTGTGAAATTAATTTTTTAAAGGGTAAAAAGGGAGAAAAATATTTTCCTAAGGCCATTCGTAAGCCTCATTTATTTGCACTTAGTGTATGTCTGAATTTTAATCTTTCAAATATTAGTCATTAAGTGTGTTTATTTTTTAGATCTTAACCAGTAAGTCTGTTTATTTTTGTAATTTTATAATCTCTTAACGGGTATGAATAGATTTTAATGATTAAGATTTATAACAGAGTCTTAATATCATTAAGATGTTATACATTCAAGAATTTATGTAAAAATGATATTTTACTATTACTCTTACACTTTCACCACCAACCACCATCGCCACTATTATCACCGTCCTCTACCGTTATAAACTACCACCATCCTTAGCCATCATCCATTACCATCATCCTTAGCTACAACTACCACCGTTGCTAAGCACGAACGTTAGTTGTCATTACTACTAGCCATCATTCACATCCATCACCACCAACCACCATTACCACAATAATTATCAATAAGCACTATATATTATCCATCACTGTTATTAGCGACCACCACCATCAAACACTACCGTTAACTACTACTTCCATCCACCATCTACTACTCATATCGCCAACCAATACCACCACCAACTACTATCCAGTCGGTACTCACAATCACTACTGTTAGCCATCACCACCATTAACTATCATAAAAGTTTTAAAATTATTTTATTAATATAGTATTAGATTAATTAGTACTATTTCATTTGAATTTATACTTATTAAATTTTAAATAAAAACAAGTTTTATACATTCAGATGTAGAGTAAACAAACAATCTTAATTATTCAATATTCAAATTATAATACAACATTTTAATATTCAGATGGGTAATCAGATTCAGACGTTTTAATCTTAATATACATATTAATATTCAGATTCAAACGTATTAAACTTAATAAAAACAAATGAGGTCTTAATATAGTATTAGTCTCTATGCTCATGCGATATACCAAATACTTTTGTAGATATTACAAAATACATACAAAAAATAATAAAACTTTCAATCTTGTGTCGAAAGAAGCGGCTTTGCTCCATTACAACATGCTCCGGTAGTTGTCGATATAGGGTTGAAGCAAGTTATAATCCAAATAAACTCATTAATAAAGGTTTGACCCAATTAAGGGACAAAATACAATGAAACATTCTAAGAGTAATGTTAAAATTTGTAAAATCACTTAAAGAATGCATTACCCTCCCGAGACCCTATTATGTGGGATTATACTAGATTTGTTGTTGTACTTAAAGAATGCTACAACACTTAATATTTTTGTTGGTGAAGATAAAAAAAATTATTAGTTACCAAAAATAAAATTACAATTTGGGACTCCCTCAAATTTAGAAAGAAAATGAAAAAATAACTAACATTTACCCCATCCTACTATCATGTATATCTCGTTTCTAAAAAAATAAAAGGTTGTAATGTAATGACACAACCGGTCATTTTAAGTATTTGCACTCAGTTTGGTGGTTTAAGGTCATGAGAAGCTTCATATGGTGTATTATGACTTGTGTGTATAGTCGTTTTGGTTTTTGAGTTGTTCGGAATTAATTTGGAAGAATGATTCTTAAATAGGTGTAACGGCCCGGTCGGTCATTTTGAGTGTATTAGCCATGATCCCCTATTTACTGCTTTTTCCGTATCTGTTTATGCTTACGTGACTTGCTAGGAGGTCTTATTTTTGGTTTCGGAGTGTTTTGGGATACGTAGTCCCTAAAACAGAAGCTTAAGTCTTAGGACTTAGGAACGCGTCCGGAATGTGATTTGAAGGCTCGACTAAGTTCGTATGGTATTTTAGGACTTGTAGGTATGTTTGGTTGAGGTCCCGGGGGCCTCGGGTTGATTTCGAATGGTTAACGGATCATTTTGGACTTAGGAGAGATAGCAGATTTCTGGTATTTTTGTTGCAGACTTTTCTTCATCGCGTTCGCGAGAGATGTCTCGCGATCGCGCAAGGCATTTGAGAGGCCAGCTGGAGTTGTTAGGGGTCGCGTTTGCGAAGGGTGATGTTGGTAAAGCTTCGCGTTTGCGAAGCTATGGTCGCGTTCGCGAAGAGTTAAGTTGAGGGGCATGCAGATTGGTCCACGCGAACGCGAGAGGGTGGTTGCGTTCGCGATGAAGGTGCATCTGGGCAGATTTAAAAGATTAGAAATGAGGGTTTCGAGTTCATATCATAAAATTGAAGTGGGAGCTCGGTAGAAGGCGATTTTTGGAGATATTATTGCGTGGGTGTTTGGGGTAAGTGATTCCTATCCAATTTTGGTCAAACGCCATGATTATGCCTTTAATTCCACCATCTAATTTGTGATTTGGGGTGAAAAATTTGGGAAAAAAAGGAAGAATTCTTGAGTTAGATTTTTGAGGTTTTGAATGGGATTTTATTAGTGGATTTGGGTAAATTTGATATGGTTAGACTCGTGAGTGAATGGGCTTTCGGGTTTTGTGACTTTTGTCGAATTTCGAGACGTGTGCCCGGGGCCCGGTTTGAGTATATTTCGGATTTTGGCTTACAATTTTGTGTTTTTCTTGTGGAATTGATTCTTTTAACCTATATTAATTATATCGTGCTGCTTGTGGCTAGATTCGGGGTGTTTCGAGGGGTAAAGGCTTTGCGGAATAGGATTTTGCACGGTTTGAGGAAAGTAACAGTTTTAAATCTGGTCCTGAGGGTATGAAACTCCGGATTATCGGATTATGTGAGTATTGGAGGTGATGCACATGCTAAGTGACGTGTGTGTGCGCGTGCACCGTAGGAATTGGGACTTGGTCCATTTCGTGAAACTGTAAAGTTGGATAACTTGTTGCTAGCTATATGCTCTCCCTGTGTTATAGAAATTTGACTGCAAATTATGTTAGAAATCATGCTTAGGCTATGTGATGGTACTATTGGGACCCGCAAAGGTCGTGTACTTGTTGAAGTAATTGCTAATTACTGTCTTGTACTCAGTCATGGTTTTACTTGCGTATCATATCTCAGTCTCTTCTTGATTCTTGTTGATACACTATGTTATATTTGTTTGGGCCGATCTTTGTGATTTCTGAGATCCCGAGAGACTAGAGAGGTTGATTACTGAGTGAGGCCGAGGGCCGGTCTGTGAGGTATTGATACTATGGCACGTGAGTTGTCCGTGCGGATCCACATATTGATACTATAGCACGTGAGTTGTCCGTGCAACACGTGAGTTGTCCGTGCGGATATAGCGCTTGGACTGAAAGGAGCCCCTCTAGAGTCTGCACACCCTCAGTGAGCGTATGTACCTATTGAGTGTGAGTATTGAAGGCTGAGAGCCGAGTGATTTGAGCTGTTGTGACGAGTTGAGTGACTGTTGCCCTGAGAGGCTGTACTTGCTTTTTCATTTGTTGATGCACATAGTTGCTATCTGTCATTGTTGTGAAATTCCTGAAGGATTCTATATCTGGATTAGCTGAACTTTAAATGTATAAAATTGATTGGACTTAAACTGTCGGATGTGAAAGCATGTCTATTCTTTGCCGGAATTATTAAAAATGAACTGTAATTGTATAGCTCGTCACTGCTTCTCAGTTCTATATTTATTTCTATTACTTGCTGAGTTGGTTGTCATGCTACACACTGCACTTCATGTGTAGATCCAGGTGTGTTTGATCACGGAGGTTGTTGAGTTCTCGCGCGATCGAGTACCGGAGACTACGAGGTAGCTGCCGACGTCCAAGACCTTGTCTCTCCTTTTATGTTTTCTTTCTTTTCTGTATTGATACTTAGACACTATTTTTATTAGACTGGTTATCTAGATGTCATGCTAGACCCTGCATTTCATGTGCAGATCCATGTGTGTTTGATCACGGAGGTTGTTGAGTTTGCGCGCGATCGAGTACCGGAGACTACGAGGTAGCTGCCGGCATCTGCAGACCTTGTCTCTCCTTCCATGTTTTCTTTCTTTTCTGTATTGATACTTAGACACTGTTTTTATTAGACTGGATATCTAGATGCTCATGACTTGGTGACACCCCGATGTTTGGGGCTATCTTTACGCATTTTATTTTGAATTCAACTCCGGTCTTTGTAAAACTTTCTGGACCCATAGTTGCTTTCTCTGTCTTTATTTATCCGACTAATTCATATAATTCAAGTTCAGTCGGGACCCACAGTTGTGGACCTCGAAGAGTGCCTAACACCTTCTCTTCGAGGTAATTTTGAGCCCTTACCCGATCTCTGGTGATGCAAACTAGTCAAACCCGAGTCATATGCAAATAGGTGCCCTAACGCACCTTAAACCGTTAGATGGCGACTCTCCTCTTTTAATACCCTCCTTTAAAAGAGTTGTCACACGTCGAAACCCGATTTTCGAGAGAGAAAAACGAGGGTGCGACAGTTGGGGAGTAGGTTCTGCTGAAGGTTTCACCCATGAAGGGTGTTATGAGATTTGGGAAGAAGGGTAAGTTGAGCCCTCGGTTCATTGGGCCTTTTGAGGTACTTCAAAGGACTGGAGATGTGGCTTATAAGCTTGCCCTGCCACCTAGCTTGTCGAGTGTGCATCCATTATTTCATGTTTCTATGCTCCGGAAGTATGTCGGCGATCCGTCTCATGTTCTGGATTTTAGCACAGTTCAGTCATTGGATTGATGAGGATTGGATAATGCAAAAACGCATAATTGCTTATAAAATAATTAATTCACGTCACACATGGAAGTTTATTGCTAGCACAGTTACAAATATTTGTAGATATTTTTGTATTAGTGATAAAATAATATCAGTTTCAATGGATAATGCTAATAGTAACACAAATGCTATAGCCTTGCTTACCACTACGCCAAATCCTGCATTTAGTAACATTTTTCATGTTAGATGTATTTGTCATATTTACCATTTAATTATGGGTGATGGTATGAGAATTTTAAATATTAAATTTGAAAAGGTTAAAATGGCTCTTAACTGGCTTATTTATTCAAACCGTAGAAGTAGACTTAGAGAATATTTTAAAAGATGAGATGAATTTGGTCTAAGAGAAAGAAAGGTTCCTAAACCTTGTCCAACTAGATGGAATTACATGTATGAAAGTTTGGTTATTGCATATAAATATAGAAACCCCATAAACTCAACGTTTAATGCACATGTAAGTGATGATGATGAGCACCTTACGAATGGGGATTAGGCTAATGTTAAAATGCTTGTTGATTTTTTAGAAACATTTCATACGGCTGCTACAAATGAATTTTCTAGGCAATATTATCCTACTATTTCTAACTGTTTAGTTTATATTGAAGAACTTGCAAATTTGTTTGCTAATTTTTCAGAGGGTGTGGAAATTTATCAACTTGCTATTGATTCTATGAGAAAAAAGTTAAAAAAATATTTTTTTCCTATTCCCCCTATTTATGGTGTTGCTGCTCTGTTAAATCCTTGTATGATATTAGGAGGTCCTCAGTTTTGGTACGAAACTGTTTATAATGGTTTATCACTTGAGGATGATGAGTTGTCTCAACTTCCGGAAGCAATAGCCTCAATTAGAATAAATACTCAAAACTATTTATAATGCTTATCAAGTTGCATTAAATCATGCTAGACCAAATATTCCAACTCCTTCTTCTTCTTCTGATTCTCACTCATCTAAAAGAACTGCAAGAGTAAGAGCACTTAGTGCTTGGGCGGAGTTTAGGGGTTCTCAAGGTTCTAGTAGTAGTGATTTTTTCACAACTAAATGAGCTTGAAGTTTATTTGTCATAGGAAATTGAGGAAGTGAATCCCGACAGCTCCTTTAATCTTTTGGAATGGTGGAAGGACAAAGAAAAACACTTTCCGGTTCTTTCAAGGATGACCCGAGACATTTAAACTATTCAAGCTTCAACAGTGGCATCGGAGAGCACTTTCAGTCAAGCAAGACTTCAACTTGGTGATTATAGAGCATCTATGAGGGAGAGCTTGGAAAAATCAGTACTTTTCAGAAATTGGATCCGTTCGCAAAGAAGAAATTTTTGACTTGCTGAATCACAACCAGAGGAAGACGAAGCTTACGAAGAACTGCTAGCTGAACTTGTCGAGGATGCTACTTCGCCCGACAATGGAAGCGGCAATGACCAAGCTACTTTTACGCTACCACCAACGGAAATTCTTCCGAACCTTGAAAGATTTATGAAGTTTGTAAGAGATACCATGTAACTTGTATGAACAAAAATTAGTATTTATTATATAACTTGTATTTTGGCACATCTTGATTAGTTTCTTTTTCTTCTCAATAGTGGTATTAGCACCTTGTTGTGCTTATTCCATAGGGGGAGAAAGACTAAGAAAGATATTGCCATATTTTTTTTAATACTATAATAAAATTACAAGACATTGTTTTGAATATCTCTTTACAATATTTTTGTCTTTAAATTTTGAATTAAAAAGTTTAGGTCACAATTCTATCATAAAATTTACAAGGCATTGCCTTAGATATTTTTTTTACATCTTTTTGTCTCTAATTTCAATTCTATTTTTTTTTAAAAATAAATAATATTTTAGCCATTGGGCCCACTTAGCCCGTTTAGCCCGAGACCATGAGTTCGCAGTCCCGGTCCCGGGCCGATTCCTAGAAAAGGACCGTTTAGCCCGGGACCGTTTGGCCCATTTAGTTAGGGACCGGCCCGGGCCCGGGAACGTTTGGACCGACCCACTTGGCCCGATTAGGGCCCGGACCGTCCCATATGCCACCCCTACCATTGCTTCATTATTTGCTTCCTCACTTGTCCTCGAATACCTTGTGGTTCGTTCCCCAATCTCCATCGGAATCAAAGCTTTAGCTCCATACTCAAGGGAAAAGGGTGACTCTCCTGTGCTAGATTTCGCCGTTGTTCGATATGCCCATAGCATCCTCGGTAACTCTTCTGGCCAATTGCCTTTAGGGTCCTCCAATTTCTTTTTTAGTTTTTGAATTATCACCTTGTTGGTTGACTCTCCCAAGAATCATACTCTTAATCACCCATCTTTACGCAAACTCGAAATTGAATACTAGAGGTTAGAACCTTACCTCTTGGGTGAAGATCTTGTGATATTTCCTTGTTGGATTTCAAAGCTTGAACAAGATCTTGATGAACAAAGCACTTGAGCTTCTTCCTCTCTCTAGAACACTCTCCTTTCTCTCTAAAAATGTTAGATTTTTGCTCCAAAATGAGCTTCAAGGGCTATAAACTCTCCCTTCTCTAAAAGAATGTCAGTTTTTGCTCCAAAATGAGCTTCAAGGGCTATAAATCGAAGTTGGGTCGGGTAAAAAATTAGAAAGAATTGAAGCCCCGATGCAGATTTGCGATCACATAACACGTATGCGGTCCATAAACTGACCGCATAATTGAAGCTCCAAAACGAGGGTCACTTGTTTAGGTCTGCGGTGATTATGCGGCCCGCATACCTATTCTGCGGTCGCATAATGCACTGTAGATTTTCTCAAATCTTGCCTCACATCCGCTTCACTTTGCGGCCATTATACGGTCCGCATAGTGATTCTGCGACCGCATAGTGGACCGCAGAAATGCCCTCTTCTACTGAAAATTTTCCTTTACTACTCAGTGCATTGTTCAACCCAAAAAGTTCGAGCCGCGAGAAATTTCTATAACCTTTGTACTAATTGATCTACCTCGGCACCACAAAACCTTAATTTCCTTAGCAAAATTCTCCGGGGTCGTTACACATAAGTCAACATCTGGTCAACCTTTTCAACTTAAATTCTAAACCTTGGAACTAGGTGTTCCAAATCATTCCAAAACCTCACCGAACCCGAACTAATTACCCCCGGCAAGTCACATAACAAATGTAAACCATAAATTGAGCAGTAAATGGGGGAGACGGGGTTGTAATACTCAAAACGACCGGCCGGGTCGTTACATTCTTCCCCTCTTAAACAAACGTTCGTCCTCGAACGGGTTTAGAATTATACCTGGAGTCTCAAATAGGTGTGGATATTTGCTATGTATCTCCCGCTCAGTCTCCCAAGTAGCTTCTCCGACTGGCTGGCCTCTCCACTGTGCTTTCACTGAAGCTATGTTCTTTGATCTTTGATCTCAACTTTCGAACCTGCCGGTCTAAAATAGCCACCGTCTCCACATCATAAGTCAAATTACCATCCAGCTGCACTGTACTAAAATCCAAAATATGAGACGGATCCCCGACATACTTTCCGAGCATGGATACATGGAACACTGGATGAACACCTGATAGACTAGGTGGAAAAGCAAGTTCATAAACCATTTTTCCAATTTTCTTAAGTATCTCAAAAGGCCCAATATACTGAGGGCTCAACTTTCCCTTCTTCCCGAACCTCAACACACCCTTCATGGGCGAAATATTGAGAAGAACCTTCTCCCCAACCATGTAAGCAACATCACGGACCTTCCGGTCGGCATAACTCCTCTGTATAGACTGCGTCATGCGAAGCCGCTCCTGAATCAACTTAACCTTCTCCAAAGCATCCTGAACCAAATCAGTACCTAATAGCCTAGCCTCACCCGGCTCAAACCAACCCACCGGACACCGACACCGTCTCCAATATAAAGCCTCATACAGAGCCATCTAAATGCTCGATTGGTAGCTGTTATTGTAAGCAAACTCTGCCAGTGGCAGAAATGGATCCCAAGAACCCCCAAAATCAATGACACAAGCGCGTAGCATATCCTCCAATATCTGAATAGTGCGCTCGGACTGTCCGTCCGTCTGAGGGTGAAATGCTGTACTCAACTGAACCTGTGTGCCCAATTCTCATTGCACTGATCTCCAAAATTTTGATGTAAACTGCGTGCCCGGGTCCGAAATGATGGACACGGGCACCCCGTGTAGGCGAACAATCTCGCAGATATAAATCTCATCCAACCGCTCCGAAGAATAAGTAGTACCAACTGGAATGAAATGTGCGGACTTGGTCAACCGATCTACAATCACCCAAACCACATCAAACTTTCTCAAAGTCCGTGGGAGCCCAACTACGAAGTCCATGGTAATACGCTCCCACTTCCACTCCGGAATTTCAAGTTTCTGAAGCAATCCGCCCGGTCTCTGATGCTCGTATTTCACCTGTTGACAATTTAAACACCGAGCTACAAACCCAACTATGTCTTTCTTCATTCGCTTCTACCAATAGTGCTGCCTCAAATCCTGATACATCTTCGCGGCACCTGGATGAATGGAGTACCACGAACTGTGAGCTTCTTGGAGAATCAACTTACGCAAACCATCTACATTAGGTACACATAGCCTGCCCTGCATCCATAATACACCGTCATCTCCAATAGTGACTTCCTTGGCATCACCGTGCTGAACCGTGTCCTTAAGGACAAGCAGATGGGGATCATCATACTAGCGCTCTCTGATGCGATCATATAAAGAAGACCGAGAAACCATACAAGACAAAATTCGTTTCAGCTCGGAAACATCCAATCTAACAAACTGGTTGGCCAAGGCCTGAACTTCCAAGGCTAAAGGCCTCTCTATTACTGGTAAGTATGCTAAGCTGCCCAAACTCTCCGACTTATGACTCAAGGCATCGGCCACCACATTGGCCTTTTCGGGATGATAAATAATGGTGATATCATAATCCTTAAGCAACTCCAACCACCTCCGCTGCTGCAAATTAAGATCCTTCTGTTTAGACAGATGTTGTAGACTCCGGTGATCGGTGTAAACCTCACAACGGACACCGTACAAATAATGCCGCCAAATCTTTAAGGCATGAACAATAACTGCTAATTCAAGGTCATGGACCAGATAATTCTTATCATGTACCTTTAACTGTCTGGACGCATAGGCAATCACCCTACCTTCTTGCATCAACACTGCGCCGAGACCAATACATGATGCATCACAATACACAGCATAAGACCCTGAACCCATAGGCAACACCAATACTGGGGCTGTAGTTAAAGCTATCTTGAGCTTCTGAAAGCTCTCTTCATATTCATCCGACCATCTGAACGGAGCACCTTTCTGGGTCAATTTAGTCATAGGCGATGCGATAGACGAGAAACCCTCCACAAAGCAATGATAATAACCGCCAAGCCGAGAAAACTTTGTATCTTAGTAGCTGAAGATAGCATGGACCAACTCTGGATCGCCTCTATCTTCTTCGGATCCACCTTAATTCCTTCACTGGACACTATGTGTCCCAAGAATGCGACCGAACTAAGCCAGAACTCACACTTAGATAATTTGGCATAAAGTTTCTCTTCCCCCAGCCTCTGTAGCATAATACTCAAATATTGTGCATGTTCCTCCTGGATATGTGAGTACACCAGGATATAATCAATAAATACCACGACAAATGAGTCAAGATACGGCTGGAATACGCTATTCATCAGGTGAATAAATGCTGCTGGGGCATTGGTTAGCCCAAATGACATCACAAGAAATTCGTAGTGCCCATAACGAGTCTTGAATGCCGTCTTTAGAATATCCGAATCCCAAATTATCAACTGGTAATACCCCGATCTCAAATCAATTTTGGAGAACACCCTCGCTCCCTGAAGTTGGTCAAATAAGTCATCAATACGCGGCAATGGATATTTATTCTTAATTGTAACTTTGTTCAACTGCCTGTAATCGATGCACATCCGCATAGTACCATCTTTCTTTTTCACAAACAGAACTAGTGCACCCCAACATTTCTCACAAAGGCCAAATATGACAAACACCCCTTCCCCACCATACGTTGGGCCTTTAAATAAGAAATTACCCTGCTGGGAACATAATCTAGAGAACCTCTCCATTCGACCTTTGGCAACCCCGGCATTGCCAATGTCACAGTTTTTGCGTGAAAGTCCAGAATAGCATGACATGGAGACAACCAATCCATACCCAGGATTACATCAAAATCAACCATACAGAGCATTAAGAGATCAAATCTAGTATCCAGTCCCCCAATAGTTACTACACGCGACCGATACACATGATCCACAATAAAAGTATCGCTCACCGGCGCAGATACACGAACAGGTGAAACTAAGGACTCACGGGGCATATCCAGATAATGAGTAAAGTACGATGACACATACGAATAAGTAGTACCAGGGTCATATAATATAGAAGCTTCCTTGTGGCATACTGAGATAGTACCCGTGATCACTGCATCTGAGGCAATGATATCTGGCCTGGTAGGAAAAGCATAGAATCTGGCCTGACCGCTACCTGATCGGCCTCCCCCTCTTAGGTGACCCCTAGCTGACTGAACCCCACCCTGTGTTGGCTGGGCGGGTGGTGAAGCAACTGGTGCTGAAGTCGTAGTCTGACTCCTCTGTTGCACTGGACTTCCCGAGCGATGAGGACATTATCTCCAAATATGCCCAAATTCCCCGCACTCAAAGCAGCTCCTGGTACTGGTGGTGGTGCAAACTGAATCGGGCCCCCAGAACCAAAATAAGTGCTAGAAGCACCCGGTGCAAATGAACCCTGAACTGAAGGGGCACGAGATGAACTCTAGTCTGGGAGGGAACTGAGAGATGACTAGCCCTGATGAGAACTGTATGAACCCGGCCGGATGATGCACCACGGTGAACTGGATGACCCGTCTGAGCGTGTTTGTAAGGACGACCCCTACCGTGGTAAAACTGACCCCCTGAAGGAACACCGCTGAAATCACCTGGTCCACGAGGCCTCTTGGCCTCCCTCTCTCCACATTCCTGACTACGGACCATCTCTATCTGCCGATCAATCTCAACTACCTCATCAAAAGTAGCACCCAATACTCTCTCCCGAGTCATAAGTAACCGCAACTGATATGTGGGGCCATCAATGAACCTCCTAATCCTCTCCCTATCAGTGGGAACCAACCAAATTGCGTGATGAGCCAACTCAGAAAATCTCATCTCGTACTGCATCACAGACATGCCATCTTGACGTAACTGCTCAAACTATCTGCGCAGATCCTCTTTGCGAGACTGAAGCACGAACTTCTCCAAAAAGAGAACGGAGAACTCCTACCATGTAAGTGGTACTGCACCAACTGGCCTGCGCCTCTCATAAGCCTCCCACCATCTAAAGGAAGAAAATTGAAAAGTAGTGAACGAGACCCCACTGGTCTCCAGAATACCCGCTGTCCGCAGTATCTGCTGGCACTTATCTAAAAATCCCTGAGCATCCTCTGACTCAGCACTGCTAAATGATGGAGGTCGAAGCCTCCCAAATCTATCAAGTCTCTTCTCATCATCTGCCATAACGGGGACTACTGGGGCCTAAGCAGCTACAGCCAGCTGGACTGGTAGTGCCCCCAGTATCTGAAGTCCCTGCACTACCTGCTCTGGAGCACGGGCAACAGGGGTGTGAGTACCTCCTCCAGCCTGAGAAGTGGCTGGTGCGGCCTAAGCCGAAACCACCTGAGCAAGGCTAGTGCAAATTGTCAATATCTGAGTCAAAGCTTCCTGTAGGCCTGGAATCTCAATGGGCACAACTGGTGCTTGAGCGGGCCTTGCCGGCTCAACTACATTTGGAATCTGCTCCTGAGCTGGAGCAACTGGTGGTGCTACAGGTGCTGCTCCAATTGCTGCACAAGCGATACCTCGACCTCTACCTCGGCCCCGACCTCTACCACGCCCGGCCTCTCACGACCCTAACTGGTGGCTGACCGTCCGATCAGGTAATACGTGTTCTCACCATCTGTGAGAGAATAGAATAACAAAATTTTAGGTTTTTTTTTCGGAATCAACAAGTTTGCACGATAGAATAAAAGAAAGTGAAATCTTCCTAAGGGTCCGGCAGCCTCTCAAAGATAAGTACAGACGTCTCTATACCGATCCGCAAGACTCTACTAAACCTGCTCATGACTCGTGAGACCTATGTAACCTAGGCTCTGATACCAACTTGTCACGAACCAAAATCTCACCCGTTGTGATGGCGCCTATCTCGATACTAGGCAAGCCGACAACATCAATAACCCACAATTTATTTTAAATACTGAAAATATAATAATTAAGTTTAAGAGTAAATCCCACAAACATTAGAAATAAACACACTCCCAAAACCCGGTGTCACTGAGTACATGAGCATCTATACATTACAAGTCTGGGGAACCCGGTCTATAATAATCCGAGACCAAATACAATAAACAAAAGGATAGGGTAGGAGAGACAAGGTCTGCGAAACATAGCAACTACCTCTGAACCTCCGGAAAATCAACTGTGTGAAAGAATCAACACCCGCTGTGTCCGGGATCACCTGGATCTGCACACGAAGTGAAGGGTGTAGTATGAGTACAACCAACTCAGTAAGTAACAATAATAAATAAGGAACTGAAAGTAGTGACACGCTTCTCAACTAAGTCCAAATACAGTACTTTCCAATAGAAAAGGGTAGGCATGCTCTCAAGTTCAACGTTAAAAATTTCGCAGTAATTTCATATCAAATTTGACAGAAACAGAAAATAATGTTTTTCCGAAATTTCTAAAACAATGATATGTGACTGGTGAAATGCAGCAATTAATGAAATCAGTGCATCCTCTTAGAGTAACAGTCACTCAGTCCTCCCATTCATTCCAACCTTACAATCACTCTTTCCTCACAATCACTCTTTCCTCATAGTCACTCATCGCTCGGCACTCGGCACTCGCACTCGGCACTCGCACTCAGTAGGTACCTGCACTCACTGGGGGTGTGTATAGACTCTGGAGGGGCTCCTTTAGCCCAAGCACTATATCAAGCCAATTATGGCATATAACAATGAAACATGCTGTGGCGTGCAGCCCGATCCCATAAATATCCTCAAAATTACGCCCTCGGACCCACTCAGTCATCAACCTCTCCAGTCTCTCGGGCTCAAGATGTCATGAAAACCAGCCCAAAAATGATAATATGATGCATCAATATATAGCAACAGAGACTGAGATATGATATGAAATGAATGAACATGACCGAGTGTGAAATTACAATTTAAACGTATAATTCAACCACAGAAATGACCCCAGTGGGTACCAATAATAATAACATATGTCTAAGCATGATTTTAATATGAGTCTCAGCTCAATTTTTTCTAACACGTAGAGAACGTACGGATATCAACAGATAATTCAACTACACAGTTCCATAGAATTTGACCAAGTCACAATTCCTACGGTGCACGCCCACACGCCCGTCACCTAGCATGCGCTTCACCTCAAAACCAATCACATAACACATAATCTGGGGTTTCATACCCTCAGGACCAAATTTAGAACTGTTACTTACCTCAAACCGTGAAATTCTTTATTCCGCTATGCCCTTGCCACGAGAATTGGTCTCTGAAAGCCTCGTATCTAGCCACAATTAATTCGACTCAGTCAATACCAATTACTGTAATTAATTCCATAACGAAATACTAATTTTCCAATAAAAATCCGAAATTAACTCAAACATCGCCTGTGGTGCCCACGTCTCAGAACCCGACAAAATTTACAAAATATGAACGCCCATCCAACAATGAGTCCAACCATACAAATTTAACCAAATTCCGACATCAACTCGACCCTCAAATCTTCAATTAAAGTCTTTGAAGATTTTTACCATTTTCAACCCAATCTTTACCCATTTGAACTCAACAATCTTTCCATAAACCTTATTGATACGTATAAATAATACTCTTACACCCAAGGATCATACTCTTAATCACCCATCTTTACCAAACTCGAAACTGAAGACTAGGGGTTAGAACCTTACCTCTTGGGTGAAGATCTTTTGATATTCCCTTGTTGGATTTCAAAGCTTGAACAAGATCTTGATGAACAAAGCACTTGAGCTTCTTCCTCTCTCTAAAACACTCTCCATTCTCTCTAAAAATGTCAGATTTTTGCTCCAAAATGAGCTTCAAGGGCTATGAATCTAAGTTGGGTCGGGTGAAAAATTAAAAAGAATTGAAACCCCGACGCAGATTTGCGATCTCATATGCGATCGCATAACACGTATGCGGTCCGCAAACTGACTGCATAATTGAAGCTCCAAAATGAGGGTCGCCTGGATAGGTCTGCGGTGATTATGCAGCCTGCATTCCTGTTCTGCGGTCGTATAATGCACCGCAGAACAGGTCTGCGGTTGCATAATTCACCGTAGATTTCCTCAAATCTTGCCTCGCATCTGCTTTACTCTGCGACCATTATGCGGTCTACAGAGTGATTTTGTGACCGCATAGTGGGCCGCAGAAATGTCCTCTTCTGCCAAAAATTTTCCTTTAAAACTCCTCAGTGCATTGTTCAACCCAAAATGTCCGAGCCGCGTGAAATTTCTATAACCTTTGTACTAATTGATCTACCTCGACACCACAAAACCTTAATTTCCTTAGCAAAATTCTCCGGGGTCGTTCCACATAAGTCAACATATGGTCAACCTTTTAAACTTAAATTCTAAACCTTGGAACTAGGTATTCCAAATTATTCCAAAACCTCACCGGACCCGAACCAATTACCCCCGTCAAGTCACATAACAAATGTAAAACATAAATTGAGCAGTAAATGGTGGAACGGTGTTGTAATACTCAAAACGACTGGCCGGGTCGTTACACTTACACACATGGCACCTTGTGTCCATATTTTTACATATCACTTCCTCATGGTAAAATTCACGTGCTACCATGTACGTAGTATCCGTGTCAAATGCTAATTAAAATGTTGAAGAGATTTATTTATATACGATAAGGCAGAATAACAACTTTGAACAAAGTAGGAAATCAGATTAGAAAATGAGTTTATTTTAGAAATTATTTGGGTGTAGAAAATAACATTTTAAATAAAATAAAGCATCGAATAAGCTACCGAGTTAAATATAGAGTGTGTTAAATTTAAATATAATGATTTTTAAGCAAAGTAAAAACATCAGATAGGGTGAGAAATTTAAGTTGAAAAATCAATTAAAGTGAAATTTGACAACTATTAAGAATAGTAAAGTACCGAATGAAACGACGAGTTTTAGCTTAAGAGTCACGTAAGATAAGCATGTTAAAAATTCTTTTACTTAAAACCGTTATGTGACTAACAACTCAACATGGTATGAGATAATAACTCAGCGTAGTAAATTCATCTTGAAATTCAATTCACCATAATAATAGTAATAGGAAGGAAAATAGGAAATGATGGCAAAACAGTAAACTAATGAAAACAACTCAATCCTCAAAATCAGTAAATCCAAAATATCAGTCCTCAGAATCTCATATGATAAATACTGAAAGATAACACAATACAACAATGAATACAACACACACAATCCGTTGCGACGCGTAACCCGATCCTACCGTACAAACACAATCCTCCCTTATTTCACCATATCAATATCAAGAATAGCATATAAAATCCGTTGTGGCGCGCAACCCGATCCCACCGTATCAATATCAAATCCTCCCTTATTTCACCATATCACATAATCCTCCCTTATTCTACTCGTTGCGGCGTCCAACCCGATCCCACCGTATCAATATCATTTATCAATATCATAATCGTCCCTTATTCCACCCGTTGCGGCGTGCAACCCGATCCACAAACAATTTAAATTAACATCAACGATCCAATACTCAATTTACAAGAATTTCCACAATCATAGGGTATGAGTACACGACAATAAAGGAACCACGTAATAATCAAGGAACACAACAATTATTACAAAAGCAACAGGACAAGTGAAGCACGTGACAACTAAGATATGCAATTACAACAATTAAGGCAAGTAGCAGATAAGCACGGAGTCATGGAAGGAACTCAACAATTAAGAGGTTACAAGACAATAAGGAAGACAACAACTTCAACTAAAGTATATAAGTGCAAAATAACAAGTAAGAGGAAGATCAAGTGCTAACAACGTCAAGTAGAGCATGTAAGAGTAGATTAACGATAAAAGATATCACAGGTTATGACACTTCAATTAATGGCATGGAAAATGTCTAGATACTCGAAGCCGGTCAAATACCACATATAGGCCGTGTACCCACTCGTCACCTCGCGTACACGGCTTTCACATAGCACGAATAACACAATTAACCTAAATCCTAAGGGGTAGTTTCCCCCTCCCCCCACAAGGTTAGGCAAGATACTTACATCAATTTGGCCAAATCAATACTCAAATTAGCTTTTTCTTTATAAATTCGCCTCTGCTCGGCTCAATCTAGCCAAAGACGACTTAAATACATCAAACAATGCAAGAGAAAACAATTTCAATTAACAAAGCTATGATCTTTATACAATTTCCAAAAAGTTAACAAAAGTCAACCTCGGGCTCTCCCGGCCAAAACCCGGGTCCAAGGGTAGGTTTTGACTACCCATAGCTCCACGAGTCCATATATGTGTTTTGTTTCCAAATCCGAGTCCAATTCGACTCTCAAATCCCAAATTTTTATTTTTTCAAAACTTTGACAAAATCTCCAATTTTTCCCTTAGATTCTCATGAATTTGATGTTAAATCTAATGTATAATCATGAAATATAATTGAAAATTGATTAGAGTCACTTACCTGATGGTTTAGTATGATAAAATGAAGCTAAGTCCCGGAATACTCAGCTATAAGCAAGCTGCAGATGTCGCATTTGCGACATGGGGTTCGCAAATACGAACTCCGTAAAAGCAAGCATTACATCGCAAAAGCGAACCAGGGAAATATCTTCTAAAGTCGCATTTGCGACCTAAAACATCGCAAATGCGAAGACAGCTGCCATCGCAAAAATGACAGACATCTTTGCAAAAGCGAACAGCTAACACTCGCAAATGCGAGAAAAATCTTCGCAAAAGCGAACTCTTCCCCAGCAACCCAGTGTCGCAAATGTGAGGGCTACTTCACAAATGCGATAGTCGCATTTGCGATAAAAACATCGCAAATGCGATGGAACCAGCACTAGTACTCAAAATTGAACAAAAATCAACCCGAAAACCACTCCGAAACTCACCCGAGTCCCCGAGGCTCCAAACCAAACACCCACACCAGTCCAAAAATATAACACGAATTCGCTCGCACGATTAAAACATCAAAATAACCTCTAGAAACATGAATCGGATGCCAAGATGCATGGAAATCACAATGAACTTCAAGAACTTCTAGAATTGCAACTACGCGTCCGAACCACATCAACTCAATCCCAAATGACACCAAATTTTGTAGGCAAGTTCCAAATGAAGAAACAGACCTATTCCAAATCCTGAAACCAAAATCCGAACCCGATAGCCTTAAAGTCAAACCATGGTCAAACTTAGGAAAATTCTAAACCTTTAAATTGCCAACATCTGCCAAATGGTGCCGAAACCTTCTAGAAACATCCAAATGCAAATCCGGGAATACGTTTGAGTCCAAAATCACCATCCGGACCTACCAAAACCTTCAAAACTTTGCTTCGAGGTCAAATACGCAAAAGTCAAACTTGATCAACTCTTTCAACTTCAAGCTTCTCAAGTGAGAGTCCTCCGTCAAAATTAATTCCGGATAACTCAAAAACTAAAGCCAACCATGCACACAAGTTATAATACACTATGTGAAGCTACTCATGACCTCAAACTGCCAAACTAGACATAATTACTCAAAACAACCAGTCGGGTCATTACATAACCACTCTTTATTGAATTAAAACAATATGGCACAACATCACAAACATAAGGATCAATAAGGCATAGTACAAAATATGTGAAGTTTTAACAGAACATCAGAGGAAGCTTAAGATCATGACTCAGTCGATTTAGCTGGTATGGTAGCTATCATTTAACTAACAGAGATGGAACACACATAGTATCAATATAAGGTTCAGTCTATTTAATCATGAAGACCTTATAGGATTTAGTCATGAGGATGGTGCAGAACCCTCATAACTAACTAAACTAGAAGAGTTAAGGTTTAATAATCATCACAAATAAAATAACAACACAAAGCAATATAACTACCAAGAAACATTATCATCCTTAGACGAAACCAGAATAACATGAACAACAAGATATAGTGAAAGCCACACACTAGCATGCTCAGCAGGTTATTATTAGTATAAATGACATTACATAATAATTTAGGGAAAAACTAAAGAGAAGAGGTCAGTCTGTACTGACCCTTTGTGGAGCAGTAAACCAAGAAAATGCTAACAACTGTCTAAAATATCCATACTTAGTACGATCAACTCACAGTGGGAATGATCATGAGTTGTGAGATTAGGGCCGAATTCTGGCTTTGAATCGCCTTCATCCTCGGGCTTAACGAGGATCAAGCCTTATGTAGTACTGGAATGACGATTCAGATAGAGTTGCGCTTGCAGGAATTTCCCTAGTATCGTGTTATGACGATACTACAAGAAGATTTTAGAACTCAATGACTTCTGAATTGTAGCTTGATTATGAGTTTGAAAGACTTGACAACATTGGAGTTCTACTGATTGAATTGAGTTGGAGTTTGGATCCTTGGATCGCTTATGAGTGTGTTGTCCCTCATAGCAGTGCAACTTGGTTTGCTACTTAGAAGAAGTTCCATGTTGTAGTATTTGAACTTGCCAAAGGAAAATACACATATACCCATATATCTTAATGCAAATACATTAGGATATGATGTCAATATGTACGAATGATAATGCATGGCTACCAGCTAGCCATTATTTGGGATCCTGTGGCGATGGGATATTTGAATTTGAAGCCTCCGAGCTCTGGAGCATTATTTGGGATGCCGGGGATAGGTATTTGAATTTGACTTGAATGTTAGCTGGGCTGTGTACCGTTCTGCAGCTGTCGGAGCATTCAAATTTTCACGCAA
Source organism: Nicotiana tabacum (assembly GCF_000715075.1). Classification (NCBI taxonomy): domain Eukaryota; kingdom Viridiplantae; phylum Streptophyta; class Magnoliopsida; order Solanales; family Solanaceae; genus Nicotiana; species Nicotiana tabacum. The sequence continues at coordinate 61,920,041 of NC_134081.1, forward strand.
TGGGAGTATTCTATTTTGAATTTCCTCACGATGGGAATATTCTATTTCAGCTTTGAATCACCACGCGATGGGAGTATCTCTACGCGATGGGAGTAGTTGACTTTGAATTTAAAATCTCCACACGATGGGAGTATCTCCACGTGATGGGAGTATTTTAACTTTGAATATAAAATGCATGTAAGCTGCATAAATAAAAACATCAAAACATTCATGGTAAAAGCAAAGAAATGAATGAGCATGACCAAGAGATACTCTTAACGACATAACTAATTTGTGATCGTCGATCGGCTGAACGTGTAGTAAAATTGAATGGTCCATCCTTCGACTGGCGAAGTTGGCGACGATCTATTTGGAATCTCCGATATGGCGGAGTGACGATGAAATCTGAACAAAGTGCTCTGATTGGCGGAGCGGGCGGTGTGGTCTGTACAAAGTGCTTTAATTGGCAGAGTGGGCGATGCGATCTATACAAAGTTCTCTAATTGGCAGAGCGGGCGGTGCGATCTGTACAAAGTGCTTCGATTTGCGAAGCAGATGATGCGATATGTACAAGGTGCTCCGATTGGCGGGGAAGACAGTTTGATATGTACAGAGTGTTCCGACTGATAGAGTGGACAATTTGATATGTACAAAGCTTCGATTGGCAGAGCAGATGGCTCGATATGTACAAGATGCTCCGACAATGTCGAAGGCTTAGCTCTGGAATACCTGCAAAGAGTTCAAAATTAGTCCTTAGCTATATGAGAAAATGAATTGAATAAGTAAGGTGAGATACGGGCTCATGATATTGTAGCGGGTTCAACATTTATTCTAGTACGCTATGGTATCCTTTGATTCCTTAATTTTGCACTCAAAGAAAAATTCTTAGTAGGGGAGTGGTGTTGATTTGTGTTGATCATAGACCTGGCCTTGCCCTGAACCTGGTGAATTGTACCATGAAGTTTGGTAGATGGAAGACTAGAATTTCTTTTAAAAGTTGTTTTAAGAAAATCATTTATGTTTAATGGCAAACACCGTTGTTTTGGATTATGACATGTTTAGAAGTTTCTTCTGATGCGAGTATCATTTCTGGATGGCTCCGCTTTGTTGATGACACTTTCCTGGGTGCCCTTGATGATGTAGCTTCTTGACGATGCGATTGCGTCCTAATCTAAAGAATGCATTACAAAGGTTTTCCTAGGGTTATGACCGAACCTTTTTAGGTTGCTTACATATTTGAACGGAATCGGGTCTAAACGTAGTTCGAGGATATGAAATGATGGAATGAAATGAAATGACCGAGCCTGACTCAGACAACCTACGTATCCAAATGGAATCAAGTCAAAACATAGTTCGATTAAAATAGATACAAAATGGAAGAATTTTGAAATGATATGGCCGAGTCTGACTCAGACTGCCTACATATCCAAATGGAATCGGGCTAACATGTAGTTCGATTACAAATAGATGACTGAATCTGATGTGGATTGCCTACGTATTGCTACCAAAGGAAATCAAGTCGTGGCATAGTTCTGAATACATGAAATGATATTTGGTTTTTCTATTACAAGAGTGGGACCGGACCTTTCGTGGGTTGCCTATGTATCCCACCGTGGCAAGTCTGGTCGGGCGTAGTTCTATTTTCAATAAAACCTAACTCTATTGTTTTCAAATGTAGTATCAATTGATTGTGTCTGAATTAATGGGCTTCGTGCTGATTCTACCGTCCATTTTTGCTTGGCTTAATTCTCCCCCCGACAATACTCGATGGACCACATAAGGACCTTGCCAATTTGGCACGAACTTCCCTTTTTCTTCTTCTTGATGGGGGAAAATCTTTTTCAAAACTAGCTACCCCAGTGTGAACTGCCGAGGTTTCACTTTCCTATTGAATGCTTTGGCCATCCTATTCTGATACAGCTGACCATGACATACTACATCCATTCTCTTTTCATCGATGAGCATGAGATGTTCTTGTCGGACACGCATCCATTTCGCATCCTCAGAAGGTAGCCAAAACCAGGGGTAGTAGGTTGATATTGATCCGCCCCTTTCTTTGTGGGAAAACCAAAAGTCCCAACACTGCTAGAGAAAAGGTCAAGGGGTGAAGGCTTTCCCATACTGCTTGATCACACTGCAATTCCTCAACATGCCACTCATAGATCTCCTGGTGCCCAAATCTGTCAAATAGTTGGTCCAGACTCACTCATCCATCCTCGATGTTTCTTAAGTTCTTGTTGCTCGTCAGACCTAGTGCATGGAGGAATCTGTGGTCTGGTATGATGACTGGTAGTATTGGCTTACACCCGATGAATAGTAACTCCGTGAAACTGGTAATCTCTTCCAGTGTTGGCGTCAGCTCATAACCAACAAATTTGAAGACCACCTTGGCTGGGTACCAAACTCTATCAGCAACCTGGTGAGTACCCTGTCACCTCAGATGTTAATGAGTGAAGTTAGTGCTCCTAGGTGTGTCCTGATCTTGTCCCCGTGCTCCCGTCGAATGTTCCTCCACCACTGCTTCAATTTGTGAGGCTCACCCATGACCATATTAATCTCCGGGACATTGCAATTGATTTCTATCTAAAGGGGTGAAATGTTTGGTAAGTCTTTTGCTCCGGATCCTTAGTGTCTTATTTGGATTGACTTGTCGTTCCATAGAAAACATGTCGTTGGGTGCATGACCCGTTGATATTAAGGTGGATTTCCTAATTGTGAGTCAATACCAAGGACCGACCCATCTAAGGTTTATGCAACATGACCTATGTTCACTAAGAGTAGAGTGTTTCCTAATTTTGGAGTTGGACTGAATAACTGTTAGACGTTATGTCAGTTGTCCTGACAAAGTCGTTCTCTGAAACTAGAGAGTTTTGAAAGAAGGTTTGGAGAGGTGAAAAGACAACCCTCGCGTGATGTGTTATTGTGTACAACCAAGACTCGATAGGAAAAATGTGATAATAGCGTATAAAGCAGTAATAATTTTTTTTCGTGAAGCAGTAATATTAAAAATAAATAGGTAAGCATGCATCAACATGTTATAAAGTGCAAACAAGTAGCATAAAGCGAGTAAACACATATTTGCAGGTCAAGTATAATTAAAGCAGAATATACAAAACATCCTCAGGTTCAAGTCTAGCCTAAGTCTGCTAAGGTCAGAACCTAAGTGTGCATCCACAGCAGAGTCGCCATGTTGTTATTTTGCATAGGTCAAAACAAAATATAACTAGTGGTTCTTCTGAAGTTGATAAAGAAGAGTCACCACGTAATATTTAAGGTATATTAGGGTACCTATAAGTCTATGAAAGTTATTATCCTGATGGTCGGCTAACCGGTGAGATTTGGGTAATGGTTCTAGTTATTTTAAGGGGAAGGTGTTAGGCATCCCTTAAGATCTACAAGAGGTAGCTCTTTAAACTTAGGCTAGGTTTGGTGAAAGAAAGCTCTATATTCTTTTTAGTTAGAGGTTAAAGTGGTTAAATAAGATTTATGAAAAGATGTTTTGAATCTGTCATGACCCAAAATCCCAACCAGCCGTGATGGCGCCCAACACACTTGCTAGGCAAGCCGTACATAACAATAGTGATCCAAAATAGTAGAAATGACAGAATTAAAATCAGTCTAAAACCTTGATCACAACATAATGATACCAATACATGATAAATCCCCCAGAATAGGTAAATATAGAGTCATGAGCTCTAAAATGGAAAATACAAGTCTGGAAGATAAATAGCTACACTGTCTGAAATAAAGACAAGAGTACAATATGTAAAGAGACACCAAGACTACAGTCGAGAATGCAGCTCTACGTCGTCAGTCAATGATTAACTCAGCTAGCAAACTCTGCTACTGGTGACTGGGTCCGACACCTGGATCTGCACAATTAAGTGCAAAGTGTAGCATGAGTACAACTGACCCCATGTACTCAGCAAGTATCATAACTAACCTCGGCGAGGTAAAACAACAAGAATTATAAATGATACTCGCTATAACCATTACAATTCATAAATTCTATAAGTACAGAACAATAACATGCTTAAGTCATAAAGCACATAAAGGACAATCCCGATGAACACATTTTATCAAGTACTCTGATCAGTCAATAATCCAGCATGTAAAGATGATATGCAAGTAAATTAGGTAAATAATAATGGAAATTGCAAGTAAAGATGAAATGCAATAACCAACAACACTAGCCAGATTTTCCTCTGAATTTCCAATACAATACCAAACCACTGATAAGTTTTTCCTCAATCCGCGTGTACACCATCAAGAGAGAAACATGAGAGGGTGACCCTAGGGGTGATTGATCCATATCCACACGCTGCACGGCGTGGTCATGTGCAATAATCATACTCCATCCGACGTGGTCACAAACTATTATCATAATCCGCCCGACATGGTCACATGCTCAATTTCACGGATCCGTCAAGTGTGGTCACAAGCATAACAACACAATCTGCTCGGCGTAGTCACAGGCATAACAACACAATCTGCCCGGCTTGGTCACATGCATCCAAGCCAAGTCATATCACACAGAAGCAAATTTACAAGAACACATGTATACGATCAGTGGATATTAGATTTCATGTTTCCGGACTAGTATAAGTGACATGCTAAAGTGTATACATGTGCAAAGTGTGCTATTATAGCTCAAATCTGCAATTTCATCACGAAAATAGCAATTATCAAGTTCAATCAGGAGATTAGCCTCTATGTAACCTCAAACATGGATCAAATAGCTCACAACATGGTTACAAATATGAGAAACATCACAGCACAAACCTTAACGATCAATTCAAGGAATATCATAGCCTAAGAAATACCCCGACCATGGATAAATATTTCGGTGCTCGCACATGGGCTCAACTCCTACGACATATGCGCACCCATAGCACATAGCTATCACAAATAACTCAGGCAACTAGTGCCTCAACCAAGTTTAGGTAAGATACTTACCTCAAGCAATCCAAATCACTCCTCTAACAAGCCCTTCCCGCGTGATCAACCTCCAGACGACTCAAATCTAGCCAAAATAACTTAATATAATCAATGAAAGCGGTAGGAATCGATTTCAATTGATAAAGCTAAGATCTTTAACCAAAATCAAAAAGTCAACCCAAAAAGTCAACCCCGGGATCGCACCTCGAAACTGAACAAACTTACAAACTTCGAGCACCCATTTGATTACGAATCTAACCATACCAATTTCATCCTGGTCGCAAACGCGATGCCCAACATCTCCATGCCTATGCGAACACGTCCCCTCTTTCGCGAACACGAAGGCTTGCACTAACTTACCCCCTCCAGGCTCCCCTTCTACGCAAATGCAGATCCTTGTACGCGATCGCGATGCACTACCTCGCCAAAGCTCCACGAACACGATCCTCCTTTCGCTTAAAATGTAGAGCAAAAGCGCCTGCCACAAAAAATACCTTCGCGAACGCGTCCGTAGTGTCGCGATCGCCATGAAGAAGACACCAAACATCAGATCAGCAATCCAATACATAGAGAAATGGTCCGAAACCCATCAAAAACAAACCCGAGGCCCCTGGGACCCCGTCCAATCACACCAACCAAAACCACACAACAAGAACCTACTAGAGGCCTCAAATCACACAAAAGAACATCAAAACCACGAATTGTACCCCAATTCAAGCCTAATGAACTAATGAACTTCCAACTTCCAAAACTCATGCCGAATCACACCAAACCAGAATGGAATGACTTAAAATTTTGCACACAAGTTTCAAATGATACAACGATCCTATTCCAACTTCCCTAACCAAAATCCAAATCCGATAACAACAAAGTCAACTCTCGGACAAACTTCTCAACCTTTCAAACCTCCAACTTTCCAACTTTTGCCAACAAGCTTCAAATCAACCTACAGACTTCCAAATCCAAATCCGGACATACGCCTAAGTATAAAATCACCATACGAATATATTGGAACCATCAAAACTCCATTCCAGAGTCATCTATACAAAAGTCAAACTTCGGTCAACTCTTTCAACTTAAGGTTCCAACCTTGGGATTAAGTATCCCAATTCACTTCACGACCTGCCCGAAGCCAAACCAACCACCCCGACAAGTCACGAAACAATTATCGCTTATTATGCTAAGCCAAACACTAATAAAAGGTATTTTGAAAAAATATTATAACTAAATGCGAAAATGTAAACTAACCTAGAAAGTAAGTAAAATGGTCAATGGCTACAAGCATAGATACACAGGGAATTTCACTCAAGTAACGATTCAATGTATTTTACGATTTTACAAATATTAGTGAGTTTATGTTAATTAGCTTCGGATAATAATTCTATATTAGCTTCTTCCGAAGACTAACAAGACTTCCTAATTGAATTATACCTAAAGCAATTAAGAAATTAAGTGCACCCGAATATGGCTACGAGTAGTTCAATCCTATCCCTAGGTAGAATCTATAAAGTGAGGGTTAACGCCTCAAGATTTTATTAATTAATCTTTCCCAACACCTAATTACCTTTTCCAAGATAAATTTGAAGTTACTGGGCGAGTCAGATGAGCTAATCCCTTTAGAAATATTAAAATATAAGAATAATTAAAGAAATAATAAACTCATTTCAATATTAATAAAAATTATTCAATACATAAGTGCAATAAGAGATTTAATCCAAACTTTAATAGTGGATTTTCCCATAAATAAGATTTAAGTATTGGAATAAATACAACACACCTAGATATTCAATACAAAGTAATGAAATGAAGAAATGAGTAAAAAGGGTAAGGAAATCTCATCAGAAGTCTTAAAATCTTCAACTCCCAAGTGTGTGTGCAAGAACCCTAGCTCCAAGCTTGTGTTTTCTTAGTCAAGAAGACCAAAAATATGCCAAAGATATGTTCCAATGAGCTAGGTTGTGTATTTGTGGGTTTTGGAATAGAGAAAATGTGAAATGCCAAGTCTTTCCAGAGGTAAAGCCCGTTGGCTGCACCTACAGAAGAATCCTCGCAGGTGCGGTTCTGTATATGCGAAAATCTGCTCGGAGATACGAAGTCATGTGGGAATTTGATATTCCGCAGAAGCGGATTCTGAAGAGTAGATGTGCAAAGTTGAGCGCAGAAGCACCTCCGTAGATGAGGAAAATTGCCCGCATATGTGGTCCCAGTGTAACGACTCCCTTTTCGCAGATGCGGACTCACTTTCGTAGATGCGAGTCCGCAAATGCGATTTCACTGGAATTATTTTCACTTCTTCAACTCTTTTTGCTCAATTTCACTTCAATTGATCTCAATTCTTTTCATGATCCATTATACCTAAAAGTATAGCAATGCACATAATAAATAACCTCATATTGTAATATAGGGATACAAAACTAAAGCAAAAGGTACTAGAATAATTAGTAAAATTACCACTTATCAACAGGGGTCTAAGGGGGTAGGCTAGGAAATTGACTTAGGGGAATATTGTGTTAACTGTTAGGAAACTTTCAGGAAAGAGGTCAAGAGGACTATTTAGTAAAGAAAAGGCAAGAAAGGTCGGCCAAGAGGTTCTCGGGGAATAAAATAAGAAAGAAAGAGAGGGGTAAAAAGAAAAGAAAAGTGAAAAGGTATCCTAGGAGCTAAGTCTATAAGTAGATGTCTTCTCCAATTATTGATTCATTTGATGAACAACTGAAAATACACCTAGCAACCTTAGAAATACCAGTTGAGATCTGAAATTCAAAAAGCCTAAAAAATAAAAGAAAAAATAGAAAGGATTTCAAAGAACCATTTTTGAAGAGTATTTTGAGCTTAAAAGGGGCTACTCGCTGCTGTTTGTTCTGTTGCGCATGTAGCTGAGCTCCATCCTTACATTTTCAGCCTTTATTTGGCTTTCTTAATTATTGTTTTTCCTGTAAAGAGGTAAGCACCACGAACTTCTCTATATTTCCAACTCATCAATGATAATAAACTATATTTGAAGCTTAATTTTGTGTGTTGATTAAATGTTTGAATGCTCGGATGATTAAATAAGTTCTTTATAAATTAAACTTAATTGATGATGGAGTCAATTTCTAGTATATGTGAAACCTGAAAAATGCTAAGTGTTAATTAAGGTATTCAAATACCATTATTGATGATGGACTGTGTATGTAGAATTGTCATGAGTTATGTTACGCGGCACCTTCCTGAAGTTCCTTGGAAGGGCGACGTAAGGCTAAGCAACCGATGTCAGTACGGTTGCTGTCTGCCAACTGAGGTCCCCTCCGTACGCTAGACTAGATTGTCAGTGCCGTACGGGAAAACCAATGTCATGAGCAATTGAAAGAGAGCAGAAAAGAGAATTGAGAATGAAAGAAAGCTTGATTGCATTGAATAAAAGCTATTACAGAAAACAAGACGGTGTCGGGGGGGAGAGACACCAGTACAGAGAATTGTTTGCTTGCTAGAAAGTTTGATTGCTTGGTCCCCCTTAATAATGCTTAAAAAAAATAAACCAAAGTTACATGACTTGACCTAAATAAGCTGTAAAATCACACTAAAAGAAAATGCAGTAAAACTACTCTATATTTAGAATGAAAAGGACTTATTCTTCTACAAAATAGAAACAAGTCCGTTGGCAGCAACTTTGTCTTTAGCATCAGGGTCGGCGCACGCGGCGTTGTCTGCACGTGCGGCGCTATTGTCATCTGCCTGTGGCTGGGCACTGGTGATGGCTATCGGTGGGGTGACAATAGCATATGCGCGCTTGTCACTTGGAGCTGCCGAGACCACGGGGCCGACCATGGCATTAGGCATTGGGAGGCTTGCCAGGACGCCACGGGGCGCGCCTAAAAGGTCATGGGGCATGGCTGGAAAGGCGCCCATGACATTCTCCCCCACCTAAGTTGGCGATGTCATCGGCGCCTTACTTGCAAGATAATCATCAAGTAGTCTCTTATAGGCTTTGAGGTTTGTTCTCCTCTCCCAGGTATTCTCCTTTGCATCACATCCCTGCCATTTCACCAAGAACTCTTGGTGATCTTTTCTTGAGGCGTGAATCACTCGATCATCAAGAATAGCTTCAGCACGCCTTTTCCCGGTTGAATTGGGGCCTCGAATACTTGGTATTGTGAGTTGGCTTCGTGAAGGATCCTCCATATCTTCCTGAAAAGGTTTCTGGAGACTGACATGGAAAACATGATGGATTTTCCACCAAGCTGGGGTATCCACCCGGTATGCAACTTTCCCAATGCGCTTTTCAATGGACAAGGGTCTAATGTATTTTTGTAATAGCCGAGGGTCATGGACCCCTGCAAATAAATACCGCTTTGGGATTTTGACCATCACTTTGTCTCCCACTTGGTATTCAACAAAGCGACAATTCTGATCAGCATGCCTCTTCATCCGCTTTTGGACTTTGACAAGATAGCTCCGCACTATCTCCAAATTTTGCTTCCATTCTCTTGAGAAGCTAGCAGCTCGAGGAGATTTTGACATGTTTGGTGCGTTCACAGTATGTGGGAGTAGCGGTTGCTATCCGATAACAATTTCAAAAGTGCTTTTATTGGTACTTAAGCTCTTTTGTGAATTGAAACACAGTTGAGCAGCATCCAAAAGCTTCACCCAGTTCTGCTACGATCCGGTTACAAAGTGCCATAGATATTCCTCTAGCATGCCATTGAATCGCTCTATCTGGCCATCTGATTGCAGATGAAAACTTTAGCTATGACTCAATTTTGACCCGAGGCACTTAAAGAGTTGGGTCCAAAAGTTGCTAGTGAAGCGTGAGTCGCGATCACTAACGATGTCTTTAGGCAGACCCCAATATTTGACGACATGAGAGAAGAAGAGTCGAGCTGTATCTTCTGCTGATATATATTGTGGGGATGCTATAAACGTAGCATACTTGGAAAACCGATCCACCACAACCAAGATAATTGTGAGATCTCCGACCTTGGTCAATCCAGTGATGAAGTCCAGGGAAACGCTTTCCCAAGGTCTTTTTGGGACAGCTAGTGGTTCCAAGAGTCCTGCCTACGTCAAGCGGTCTGACTTTTCCTTCTGGCATACTAGACAAGTCTTTACATACTAAGCGACATCGTCGACCATTTGAGGCCAATAATATGCACGGCGAAGCAATTCCACAGTGTGTTCCTCACTGGGTTGACCGGCCCACAAAGTATCGTGGCATTCTGCCAAAAGAGTCCTTCGCAAATCCCCTCCTTTAGGAACATAAAGTCAGTTTCCTTTCACTTTTAGGAAACCATCTTCTGTGTAGAACTGGCGAGTCTTGCCCTGTCCTACCAAATCAACCAAATACTGTGCAGCGGGATCCTTGATGAGTAGATCCTGTATTTGGTCTTTTATGGTGGTTGTTACTTTGCTTCCCTTTAGGGTGGCGAGTATACACACCGATGCTAGATTAGCCCTCCGACTGAGTGCATCAGCAACATGATTAGTCTTCCCACTTCGGTACTCCAGGTTGAAGTGAAATTCCGCTAGGAGTTCCTGTCACCTAGCCTGTCGACCATTCAGCTTTGGCTGGGTTATGAAATGGCTAACAACTATGTTGTCTGTCTTGACCACGAACGGAGTTTCCAGTAGATAATGCCTCCAAAGGCGTAAGCAATGAACGACAACCAATAATTCTTTCTCGTGGGCGGCATAGCGCTGCTCTGCATCTTTCAGTTTCCGGCTCTCGTATGCTACGGAATTCCCTTCTTGTAGCAAGACTCCACCAAGTGCATAGTCAGAGGCATCCATTTGTACCTCGAATGGCTTGGCCAAGTCAGGGAGGGCCAAGACAGGGCTACTGGACATGGCTATTTTTAATGCATTTAAGGCCTCTGCTCGCTTGGGACCCCAATCCCAGGGTGTGACCTTCTTGAGAAGTTCTGTCAGCGGCACTACAATGAGGGAGTAAATTTTCACAAAACGCTGATAGAAGTTGCATAGGCCAAGGAACAACCTCAAGGTGTGGATATCCTTAGGCGGCAGCCATTTTGTGATGGCCTGAATCTTCTATTGGTCCATCTTGATCCGCCCTTCCTTGATGACATGTCCGAGGAAGTCAATTTGTTTCTAAGAAAAGGAGCACTTGGATTGCTTCGCATATAGTTCGTGCTCCCGCAATCGGGCTAGGACCTTCCGCAAATGCTCCAGGTGTTCTTCCAGTGTCTGGCTATATACCACAATGTCATCCAAATAGACCACGATGAATTCGTCAATGTATTCATGGAAGACTTGCTTCATTAGGGTGCAAAATGTGGCTAGCGCATTAGTCAAGCCGAATGGCATAACCCGGAAGTCGAACGACCCATATCTCGTCACGCAGGTCATCTTGTGTTTATCACCCTCTGCAATCTGAACTTGCCAATAACCCATCCTCGGGTCTATTTTGGTGAACACCGTCGCACCACCCAGTCTGTCGAACAAATATGCCATTAGCGGAATAGGGTACTTGTTCTTCATGGTGATTTTGTTCAGAGTCCGATAATCCACACAGAGTCGTAAACTGCCATCATGTTTCTTTTGGAATAGCACAATTGACCCGTATGGGGACTTGGAGAGCACAATGATCCCTATGTCTAGCATTTCCGTCAATTGTCTCCGAAGCTCGGTGAGTTCGGGTTATGACATTCAGTATGGCGCCCGGGCAGGTGGCTTCGCACCCGGTACCAACTCAATCTCATGGTCCACAGTGCGCCTAGGCGGGAGTCGCTTTGGCATGTCTTGTGGAATTATGTCTTCAAATTCCAGTAGCAGCTCCTTCACAGGTGTAGGAATGGGACCCGAGGAGCGTTCTATATCTTCCATGCAGAGGGTAGCCAGGAACGTGGGTTCATGTCTTTTGACTACCAGTACTGGTTCTCGCTAAGGGCTCAGAAATAGAGCCAACAATTGCATTGAATGCACCTACTAGTTCGGTCTGGTCCGCATCATTGGTGTCGTCATCTGTCCCATCCTCAAAAGCTTTATGGGCGTTCATTTGTGCATGCGGGCATTCATTATTCCAATGTGGTCTGCCGCAATGACGGCAACTTGAGGGGGGTTTCCTCCCCCGATCATTGTTGTTAGATGCAGTGCTAGTACTACCTGAAGAGGGAGCCTTAGATTTGGTTGCACTCCAGTCTCCTCCACTTCTGCTAGGGCCACCAGTGTTCGGCTGGCCCCCTTTGTATCCTCCTCAGACAGGCTGTTGAGGCCTGTCCTTCCGGGCTTCCACTTGATAATCCCCAAGGCACTCTGCTGCTTGGATTGCCTTAGGTAACGTGTCTACCCTTTGTCTCTACAACACCATGCGGGCATAAGGTTTTAACCCTTCCAGGAAGGTAAAGAGTTTGTCTTTGTCCCCCATGTCATATATGTTCAGCATGAGCGCAGAGAATTCCCGCACATAATCCCACATTGATTTGGTGTGGCGGAGCTCCCGTAGCTTTCTCCTGGCATTGTACTCAACATTTTCGGGAAAGAACTATAGGCGTATGGCTGCCTTCAGTTCTGCCCATGTCTCGAGGGCATCTTCACCAGCCTTGATAGCTTCGTATTTCACCCGCCACTAGAGTTTGGCATCAACCTGAAGATACATGGCAGCAGTTGCTACCTTCTTAGCTTCTTCTAGACCTCCCACAACATCGAAGTATTGTTCGATGTCGAAAATGAAATTTTCCACTTCTTTGGCATTCCAAGATCCACTGTATGGCTTTGGCTCAGGAATTTTCAGTTTTTGTGCCATAGGGGTGAGGTTCACACCACCCCCAAATTTGTTGCCTCCTCCTCGAAGTAGGCCTTGTAAAGCATCGTTGACAACATTGAGCTGGCCTGTCAAGTTGTCTATATTTTGTTGCATGGCAGTCACCCTGTCTGCCTCTTATTCCCTGTTGGCTAAATCCTCGGCACGCTCCTGCTGGAGGACTTCAAATTTACCAAAATTTTGGTTGCCTCTGTGGCTACCATTTTTCGGTCTCCTTCAGAGTCGCGACTAATGTTTTCTATGTCAACTTTGGCCTGGACCAGTCTGCGGTCCAAGTCGTCCAACCTTTGCACTAGGCTGGTCTTTATGTCAGGCATCATTTCCACGATGGGCTGAAATGCATCAACCGTCCCCTCAAGGGTCACGATGCGATCCCCATAATTCACCATGGTCAGAAATGGTGGTAATTGCAATGTAATCCCTCGTCCGATGTCGAGCCTAGGCTCTGATACCAACTGTTACGCGGTGCCTTCCTGAAGTTCCTTGGAAGGGCGACGTAAGGCTAAGCAACCGATGTCAGTATGGTTGCTGTCTGCCAACTGAGGTCCCCTCCGCACGCTAGACTAGATTGTCAGTGTCGTACGGGAAAACCAATGTCATGAGCAATTGAGAGAGGGCAGAAAAGAGGATTGAGAATGAAAGAAAGCTTGATTGCATTGAATGAAAGCTATTACAGAAAACAACACGGTGTCAAGGGGAGAGACACTGGTACAGAGAATTGTTTGCTTGCTAGAAATTTTGATTTCTTGGTCCCTCTTAATAATGCTTAAAAACTATAATCCAAAGTTACATGACTTGACCTAAATAAGCTGTAAAATCACACTAAAAGAAAATGCAGTAAAACTATTCTATATTTACAATGAAAAGGACTTAGTCTTCTACAAAATAGAAACAAGTCCGTTGGCAGCAACTTTGTCTTTAGCATCAGGGTCGGCGCACGCGGCCTTGTCTGCACGCACGGTACTGTTGGCATCTGCTTGTGGCTGGGCACTGGTGATGGCTATCGATGGGGCGACAATGGCATATGCGCACTGTCACTTGGAGCTGCCAAGACCACGGGACCGACCGTGGCGTTAGGCATTGGGAGGCTTGCCAGGACACCACAGGGCGCGTCCAAGGGATCATGGGGCATGGCTGGAAAGCTGCCCATGACAGTTAGCTTGAAGATTCTGATGTTGTCTCATTATTTTTCATCTGTTTAGAACGACATATGATTATAGTTTGCAGTAATAACCTTGTGGTTATATTGTTGCAAACTACAAATTAGCCCGAGGAAATCACAAGTTTGGTGGACTGTTGATTATGTAGTATGGGATGCGTAGTTAATTTAAATTAGCACTTTTAGGTATTTATATATGAGAAGGAATGTATAAATTGATTATCGATTTTCTATTCGATTGGATTTGGTTGTTAATTAAATTTATTGATGTTATTGGATGTAATCCGGCCTAAATTGAAAGGCCTTATGTCTTGAAAAGCTGATGGGCTCAAACAACGTTCTAGCCCAAATCAAGGACCCAAGGAAATAATTTCGTAGGTATGCAAATGCACATGAACTGAGCTCTTAAGATAATATGCAATGCTGAGCCCAGTAACTTCACAAGCTCATTTTTTTGGTTGTATAGAAACTCAAACTATGGGGTATAAATTATGAAGGTCCATTTGGGATCTGATTGGGCCAACTTTACCGAGCCCATTAGTATTGCGAGTAGGGCTCAATGGAACCGAACTCAAGAAATTAAACATGACCAATTAATCTCAAAATGTTATTTTCAACTACTAATTAACCATGGCTAAATAATTAAGAGCAAAGATGCGATAAGGACATTCCAAATTTATTCAAAGAAACCTGTCAAGATTTTATTAATGTGAATGTAACGACCTGATCAGTCGTTTTGAGTATTGTAGCCCCGTTCCCTCATTTATTGCTTGTTCTATGCTTAATTGTGGTTATGTGACTTACCCGGGTGGTTGATTTGGTTCCGGGGACATTTTGGAATGAATTGGGACACTTAGTCCAAAAGTTGGAAGCCTAAGTTGTAAGAGTTGACCAGATATTGACTTATGTGTAAACGATTCCGGAATAGAGTTTTGATGATTTCTATAGCTCCATATGGTGATTTTGAACTTAGGAGTGTGTCCGGATATTAATTTGGAGGTCCGTAGGTCGTTTTGGTTTGAATTGGCAAAAGTTGGAAAGTTGAGAAGTTTGACAGAGAGTTGACTTTATTGATACCGGGCTCAGATTTTGGTTCTGGAAGTAGGAATAGGTGCTTTGTATTATTTATTACTTGTGTGCAAAATTTAAGGTCAATCAGAGTTGGTTTGATAGGTTTCGGCATCAATTATAGAAGTTGGAAATCCATTAGTTTCAATAGGCTTGAATTGGCGTGCGACTCATATTTTTGATGTTGTTTGATATTATTTGAGGCTTCGACTAAGTTTATAACTTGTTTTAGGACTTGTTGGTATGTTTTATTGAGGTCCCGAGACCCTCGGGTGTGATTCGAACTAAAATCGGATTGAATTCTGGCCTTAAGGAAATTCTGATCTACTTCAGTTCTGGTGCGTTTGCACCTGCGGTGGGAGTGGCCGCAGATGCGGCACCGCAGGTGTGGCCTTATGAGTGAAAGTGTGGAGGTGAATGGGTGCAGTAGGATCGCAGATGCGAGAATAATCTCCATAGAAGAGATGTCGCTTCTGCGACAAAGTGAAGTGTAGGAGTGGGAAGGACGGCAGGTGCGATTCTTTCTCCGCAGGCGCGTATGCGCAGATGCGGGTGGTCTTCGCAGAAGCAGAGGGGCAGGAATTAATTGGGTTGCACAGATGCGCTACTTTACTGCAGGTGCAGCTCCACAGAAGCGGACCTCCTAGCCGCAGAAGCAAAAATGCTAGCAGTGTCATTAAAAACGAAGGGTTTGAATTCTTCTCTCATTTTGAGAATTCTGGAGTGCGGACTAACGATGTTTGGAGAGGTTTTCACCTAGATTGAAGAGGTAAGTATTTTTTGATCACTTTTGTCCATGAATATTGAATACCTATTGATTATTTCACCTATTTATCATGAACCTAAGTTAGAATTTGGGGATTTTTGACCCATTTATTGGAGAGTAAGATTTGGAGATTTGAGGGTCGATTTGTGGTCGGAATGGGATGATTTTTGTATGGTTGGACTAGTTGTTGAATAGGTGTTCGGATTTTGGGAATTGTTTTGGGTTTTGAGGCTTGGGCCCAAGGTTGACCTTTTGGGTTGACTTTTGGTTTTGGTTAAAGATCTTAGCTTTATCATTTGGAATCAATTCCTATAGAATTTATTGATAGTATTACGTTATTTTTGGCTAGATTCGAGCCTCCTAGAGATTGATACACGTGGGAGGGGCTTGCTATCAGAGTGAATTAATTTGCTTGAGGTAAGTATCTTATCTAAACTTGGTTAAGGCACTAGTTGCCTGAATTATTGTGATAGATATGTGCTATTGGGTGAGCACATGTGTGGGATTGAACCCATGTGCTGACATCGGGGGTATTTATTCATGTTCGAGTTATGCCCAGGCTATAATAAGCATAGAATTGACTGTTAAACCTTAAGCTATGGTTCTTTGCACATTTTTGATATTGTTGTGAACTATTTGAGCCATGTTTGAGGTTACATAGAGGTTTAATCCCTGAATGAACTAATAAATGATATTCTCTAATGAAATTGCTGGTTTGAGCTATGATAGTATACTTTGCACATGCGTACACTTTAGCTTGTCATTTACAGCAGTCCAGGAGCTTGGGATTTGTTATTCATTTATTACATACATGTATACTTGTTTATTTTCTCTTGTATGATATGATTTGACTGGATTCCCGTGACCACACTAGGAGGAACGTGTTGTTGTGCCTGTGACCACGCCGTTGTTGTGTTGTTATGCCTATGACCATACCTGGCGAATTGTACTGTTATGCCTTTGACCACGTCGAGCGGATTATGATATTGAGTATGATACCATGCCGGGATGGTAGCACGTTGAAATAGCCGTGCTTGCCTGTGGTTATGGATCCATCCCCTTAGGGTCACCCTCTCATGTTTCTCTCTTGATGGTGTACACGCGGTTATTAAGGAAAACTAATCAGTGGTTTGGTACGTGTAACAACCCGACCGGTCGTTTTGCTTTCTAGATTCCCATTTCTCTAAAATAAGACTCCCCGTATGTGCTTTTACTATTTTATGACTGGGCGGGGATGGTTAGTTTAGGTTTGGAAGGGTTCGGGTTGAAATCGAAATACTTAGTTCTTTAATATTGGCTTAAAAGGGTTAAGTTTGACTTGGGTCAACATTGGTAGTAAACAATACCGTAATCGGGATTTGAAGGTCCCAATAGGCTTGTATGATGAATTTGGACTTGAGCGTGTGTTTGGATCGGGTTTTGGATGACTCGTGAGCGTTTCGGTGCCTAAAGTTGGAAGTTGGCTCATTGAAGGTTTTAAAGTTCTTTAAATTTGGTTTGAAGTAGGTTTTGGTGTTATCGAGGTCTCTTTGGAATTTCGAGCCTAGGAAAAACTCTGTCTGGTGATTTAAGACTTGCACACAAAATTTGGTGTCATTCCGAGTAGTCTAAGTATGATTCGGTGCGTTCGGAGCAAGTTGGAAGAACTTGAATTTCATAAGTTGATTCGATTTGATTTGGAGGGTGATTCTTAATTTTGATGTTGTTTTACATGTTCCGAGGGGTCGAGCGAATCCGTCTTATGCTTACGAACTTGTTAGTATGTTTCGACGAGGCCTCGAGGGCCTCAGGTGCTACTCGGACGATGCACAATTTGAGTTTGAGCTTGGAGGGAGCTGTTGGTGCACCAGTTCTGGTGTGCCCATACCTGTGAGCTTTTGGCTGCAGGTGCGAGCTCTTGGCTGCAGAAGCGATTTTGGGCGAGTGTCCAGTGGCCCGCAGAAGCGGAGGAACTTCCAAAGAAATGGCCTCGCTTTTGCCGTGAAAAATACCACAGGTGCGAGGAGAGGTTGGCCAGGCCTGGACCACAGGTGCGCTCCACTTTCCGCAGAAGCGGGAGCCCGTCCGCAGAAGCGGAGTCAGCCAGCCTAGGCTAGGACCGCACCTGCGATGGATTTTTTGTAGGTGCGGCGCCGCAGATGCGGCTCATGGTCCGCAAAAGTGAAAATGCTGGAGGCAGTGAGGTCTATTTAATACGGGACTTAGGCCATTTTGGTTAATTTATTTCACTTCTTGGGCTATTTTTGGAGCTTTTTAGAGAGGGATTTCCACCTAGCTATTGAAGGTAAGTAATTCCTTCCTAATGTAAGTTAAATACATAGATTATGGGTAAATGTTAACATGTAAAATAGTGAAAATTATGGGTTTAGTTGAAAAACCTAGATTTTGATAAAAATGGAATTTAACCACAAAAATGATTATGGAGTTGGGTGAAAAGTATATATGTGAGTTCGTGAGATTATGGGTAACATTTATCTTAGAAAATTTCTGAAATTCGGGCACGTGGGCCGGGGGGCGAGTTTTAGGAATCTTCCAATTTGGGTTGGGTAATTAATCTAATAGTTAAATTATAAACTTTTGAACATATATTGATTAATTTATATAATATTTGACTAGTTTCGGATTGTTCGACACCGAGTCTTTAGAATGAATTTGTGGGCCGGAAAGCGAGCTTTGAGACAAGGTAAGTCTCTTGCCTAATATTGTAAGAGAGAATTTACCCCATAGGTGATTTAAATTACTAATTGCTTCTAATTGTGAGGGACTACGTACGTACGAGGTGACGAGAGTCCGTGCGTAGCTACTAATTATTCTTATGTCCGGGTAGCTTAGGACCCAAATCATGAAATACTTATAATGTTGCACCCTACTTGTTAATTAAAGTGCCTAAATTATATTTAAACTTGTTAAGGAATTTGTAAAGACCGAATTACACTTACTTGAGTTTTTGGCGGGTTACTTGACTGTTAATAGAAATTGTGCTTTTTTGTGCATTAGCCTTGTATTAGCTTTTAAATCAGTTGTTCATAAAGTATCATCTCTTCTTGTGGAGAGGGCCGAATGCCTCGACAGCAGATAGATACATCTATGGTTTGTGCCGCTCGACCCTCGGCAGTGTACACATTATTTTGGATCGGGCCGTACGACCTCGGCATAGATCGTGCGTGTTAATGTTTGAAGCCTGAACATACTTGATATTACTTTTAATGAAGTGAGAGATTATAATTTATTTATTTGTTCGAAATTTACTTGGATTTAGTATGTGCTAATAGAAGACACTTGGAATTTACTACTTATTGAAGAATTATTTGACCATTATTGTTATTGTGTTAATATTATTGTTCACATACTCTATGTCTATTTAGCATTTCTGTATTTTATTGTCAGCCCATAGTCAGTGTCGATATCGACCCCTCGTCACTACTTCTTCGAGGTTAGACTGGATACTTACTGGGTACATATTGTTTATGTACCACGCTACACTTCTGCACTAATCGTGCAGGATCTGAGGCAGGTGCATCTGGCAGTCTTACCGGTGCACACCCCCGATACCCCGAGGCCTAGTGGCGAGCTGCTCTTCTGAGTCTGTTCAGCAGCACCCGGAGTATCTCTTTTGCATTACTTTCTGTTTACTCTATTTCAGACAGTAGTTTAGTGTTTTTTTGTATATTCTACTAGTAGCTCATATACTTGTGACACCGGGTCTTGGAATTATGCTAGTAGACATTTGATGGCTTTTGAGTAATTAATTCACCATACTTGCTTATATATTAGAAAAATCAACTATTTCCAAGTCGTTAAAAAGAATAAATACATGTCTAGTTTACGTTGGCTTGCCTAGCAACAACACTGGGCACCATCACGGCCTATAGGTGAAATTGGGTCATGACGACATGGTATCAGAGCACTAGGTTCACGTAGGTCTCACAAGTTTTGAGCAGGCCTAATAGAGTCTTGCGGATCGGTGCGGAGACGTCCGTACTTATCATCGAGAGGCTATAGGGTATTAGGAAACTACTCTTTCTTCATCTCCTATCGTGCAGTTGATGTTGTGCTAAGTATCTTTCTCTTATTCTCTCACAAATGGTGAGAACGCGCATGACAGATGTACCCGATCATGGAGGAGCTGCTCCCCCTGTTGCTAGAGGCCGAGGCAGAGGCCGAGGGAGGGCTCCAGCCCGTGGTAGAGGACGAGGATGTCCCAGAGTTGCCCAAGTTGTGCCACCAGTGGATCCAGTAGAGGATCCTATTATTGAAGAGCAGGGCGAGGTGCCTGCAGAAGAGCCAGCCCCGGTGGATTTCATGTACGCACCGGGATTCCAGGAGGTTTTGGGCTGTATGCTGCGATTCATGGATTCTATGACTTAGGCTTGTCTATTTCCAGTGGACCCAGCCACATCTGAGGTGGGAGCGGGAGCACAGACCCCTACCGCTCAGGATCTAGGGCATGCAACTGCCGTATATCAGACCTCGGGCGCACTACCCGTGGGCGGAGCTCAGCTAGTTGCAGCAACTATACCTAAGCCCAGACAAGTTGCGACCGGCGAGCCGCAAAAGCTATTGGATGGATGGACCAGGCTACATCCTCCTATCTTTGGAGGTGAGCGATATGAGGACCCCCAGGACTTCATTGATCGGTACAGGGACATACTGCACAACATGAGGATGTTGGAGTCCTACGGGGTAGACTTTACCCCTTTTAGTTGGAGGGCAGGGCCCGTAGATAGTGGCAGTCTTATCATCTCGCCAGACCAGCAGGTTCTCCTCCTATGACTTGGGACCAGTTCACAAGCCTTTTCTTGGATAGATATATTCCACCATCTCAGAGGGAAGAGTCGCGATTTTAGTTTGAGCAGCTCTAGCAGGGCCAGATGTCGGTGACCGACTATGAGGCAAGATTTTTTGAGTTGTCTCGCCATGCACTTATGATACTTCCTATCGACGTGGAGAGAGTGCGGAGGTTTGTTGCAGGTTTGGACTCTAGTATTCAGACCACTATGGCCCGTGAGGTTGAGATGGGGACTTTATACGATCTATTTATGGAGATAGCTCAGAGGATCGAGGGTGTCTGTCAGCGGAATTGGGAACAAGCGACGAGGGATAAGCGGTTCCAATATTCTAGAGGGTTCAGTGGTGCCCCGGATGGGGGCAGAGGTCAGTTTGTGAGGGGTTAGTCTAGCATGCCCACATATCTAGCACCGCCGCCTCCTCGGGGTGTTCCAGTGCGGCCCTATTTTAGTGCCATGCTAGAGAGCTCCTACTTCCCACCAGCCATTCAAGGTTCCTCCAGTGGGTATTCAGGACATCAGGGTCAGACTTCAGGTCAGCAGTCTACCATACCGAGGGTTGTTTTGAGTGCGGGGATCTTAGTCATGTGAGGAGGTTCTGCCCCAGGCTTCGGGGCAAGGCAGTGCAGCAGGTTCAGTAGCCTATGATTACACCACCAGCTACCACACCAATTGTCCGGCCGCCTAGAGGCGGAGGGTAGGTGGGTAGGGACTGTCCTAGAGGTGGAGGCCATGCAGGTGGGACTCCAGCCAGATTCTATGCCTTTACAGCCATACCAGATGCAGTAGCCTCAGATGTCATGATCACAGGTGTTATTTCTGTGTACGGTAGGGATGATTCGGTACTATTTGATCTAGGGTCTACATATTCATATGTTTCATCTCTGTTTGCTCACTTCCTAGGTGTTCCTCGTGAGTCCTTGGGTACTCATGTTTATGTGTCCACTCAAGTGGGCGATTCTGTTGTTGTGGATCGGGTCTATCGGTTATGTATTGTGACTTTTTGTGTTTATGAGACTAGAGCAGATCTTCTGTTTTTTGATATGACCGACTTTGAGGTCATCTTGGCCATGGATTGGTTGTCTCCATATCACGCCATCCTTGATTTCCATGCCAAGAGGGTTACCTTGGCGATGCCAGAGTTGCCTAGATTTGAGTGGAAGGGTTCGTCTGTCAGTGCATCTAGTCGGGTTATCTCTATTTTGAAGGCTCGACACATGGCCGAGAAGGGTTTTTTTAGCTTATCTAGCTTATGTTCGGGATACTACTACAGAGACTCCGACGATTGATTCAGTGCCCGTGGTCTGGGAGTTCTCCGATGTGTTTCCTTCTGATCTTCCAGGCATGCCACCTGATCGTGATATCGATTTCTGTATTCATTTAGCTCTAGGTACCCAGCCTATCTCTATTCCACCGTACCGCATGGCTCCGAGGGAGTTGAAGGAGCTAAAAGAAAAAATTGAGGAGTTGCTAGCAAAGGGGTTCGTTAGACCGAGTGTGTCACCTTGGGGTGCACCGATGTTATTTGTGAAGAAGAAAGATGGGACTATACGGATGTTCATTGATTATCGCCAGTTAAACAAAGTTACCATTAGGAAGAAGTACCCGTTGCCGCGTATTGATGACTTGTTTGACCAGTTGTAGGGTGCTAGGATGTTCTCTAAGATTGACTTGAGATCGGGGTACCATCAGTTAAAGATTTGGGATTCAGATATTTTGAAGACGGCTTTTCGGACTAGATATGGCCACTACGAGTTTCTAGTAATGTCCTTTGGTTTGACTAACGCCCCGGCAGCGTTTATGGATTTAATGAACCGGGTGTTCAGGCCATATATCGATTCGTTTGTCATTGTCTTTATTGATGACATTTTGATCTACTCGCGTAGCATGGAGGAACACAAGCAATAATTGAGAGTGGTGCTTCAGACCTTACAGGAACAGAAGCTATATGCTAAGTTCTCCAAGTGTGAGTTTTGGTTGGATTCTGTAGCATTCTTGGGGCATGTTGTATCAGGCGAGGGTATTAAGGTAGATCCCAAGATGATCGAGGCAGTTCAGTGTTGGCCTCGTCCTACCACAATGACTGAGATCAAGAGCTTCTTGGGGTGAGCAGGTTATTATCGTCGGTTCATGGAGGGCTTCTTATCTATTGCAGCACCTTTGGCTAGATTGACCCAGAAGGGTGCTCCATTCCGATGGTCTGATGATTGCGAGGTGAGCTTTCAGAAGCTTAAGACCTCCTTGACTTCAACATCAGTGTTAGTGTTGCCTTCCGGTTCAGGGATGTATACTGTGTATTGCGACGCTTCACGTATTGGTTTGGGTTGTGTATTGATGCAGGAGGGGTGAGTTATTGCGTATTCTTCACGTCAACTGAAGCCCCAAGAGAAGAATTACCCTGTTGTTTATATATATATTATTTATATATATATTATTATAATAATAAAAAGATTAAGCAAGCAAGAAAACGGATGCGCGAGGCTAACGCTATAGGCTTGAGCGCGTTAGCGCTTAATCAATCCGTTGCTTGTTCCTTTCGTGACTCAAACAGCCGGTACGCTTTCCGGCTCGCAACGACTTATGATTTGGATTTGACCGCGATAGTTCATGCTCTTAAGATCTGGAGGCATTATCTTTATGGGGTGTCCTGTGAGGTTTACACGGATCATCGTAGCTTGCAGCATTTGTTCAAGCAGAGAGATCTCAATTTGAGGCAGCACGAGTGGCTTGAGTTACTAAAAGATTATGATATTACCATCCTTTATCATCCGGGCAAGGCGAATATGGTTGCGGATGCCTTGAGAAGAAAGGCGGAAAGTATGGGTAGTTTGGCATTCAATTTAGTAGAGGAGAGGCCATTAGCTTTGGACATTTAGTCCTTGGCTAATAGACTTGTGAGGTTGGATATTTTAGAGCCTAGCTGAGTTCTTGCATGCGTGGTCGCCCACTCTTCACTATTCGAGCAGATCAAGGCTCGCCAGTACGACGATCCGCACTTATTGGTTATCAAATAGACTGTACTACAGGGTGGTGCCAAGGAGGTTACTATTGGTGAGGATGGTGTTCTGCGAGTCCAGGGTCATCTATGTGTCCCTAATGTTTACGGGTTGAGGGAAAAGATTCTAGAGGAGGCACACAGTTCTCGGTATTCTATTTATCCAGGTGCTACAAAGATGTATCGCAACATGATTCAACATTACTGGTGGCGGTGGATGAAGAAGGACATAGTTGAGTATGTAGTGAGGTGCCTAAATTGCCAGCAGGTTAAATATGAGTATCAGAGGCCAGGTGGCCTACTCTAGCAGATGGTTATACCTGAGTTGAAATAGGAGCGCATTAC
Source organism: Nicotiana tabacum (assembly GCF_000715075.1). NCBI lineage: Eukaryota > Viridiplantae > Streptophyta > Magnoliopsida > Solanales > Solanaceae > Nicotiana > Nicotiana tabacum. Next base: position 61,943,834 of record NC_134081.1, read on the forward strand.
TATGGACTTCGTAGTTGGGTTGCCGCGGACCTTGAGGAAGTTTGATGCAGTTTTGGTCATTGTCGACAGGTTGACCAAGTCGGCACACTTCATTCCGATTGTGACCATGTATTCTTCAAAGAGGTTGGCCCAGATTTATATTCAGGAGATTGTTCGGTTGCATGGTGTGCCTTTTTCCATCATATCAGATTGAGGCCCTTAATTTACTTTGCATTTCTGGAGGGCAGTATATAGTGAGTTGGGGCCCCAGATAGAGCTCAGCACAACCTTTCATCCTCAGACTGACGGGCAGTCGGAGCGGACGGTTCAGATCTTGGTGATATGCTCAGAGCATGTGTGATTGACTTCGGAGGGTAGTGGGATCGATTCTTGCCTTTGGGCGAGTTTTCTTACAACAATAGTTATCAGTCCAGCATCGAGATGGCTCTATTTGAGGATTTATACGGTCGGCGATGTCGTTCGCCCATCGGATGGTTTGAGCCCAACGAGGCTAAATTATATGGTACTGATTTGGTAAAGGATGCCTTGGAAAAGGTAAAGATGATTCAGGAGCCACTTCACACAACACGGTCCATACAGAAGAGTTACGCAGAACAAAAGGTGTGTGACTTATCATTTATGGTGGGCGATAAGGTTCTCTTGAAAGTCTCGCTGATGAAGGGAATCATGAGGTTCGGGAAGAATAACAAGTTGAGCCCAAGGTTTGTAGGTCCATTTGAAGTGTTGAGGCGAGTTGGGGAGGTTGCTTATGAGCTTGCTTTGCCTCCCAGTCTATCGGGAGTTCATATGATATTCCACGTGTCTAAGATCCGGAAGTATCATGCCAACAGGTCGCATGTGTTAGACTACAACACGGTTCAGCTAGATGAGGGTCTGGGTTATGAGGGGGAGCCAATTGCCATTGTTGACAAGCAGGTTTGCCAGTTGAGGTCCAAGAAGATTTTTGCGGTAAAGGTTCAGTGGAGGGGTTAACCAGTTGAGGAGGCGACTTGGGTGACCGAGAAGGACATGCGGAGCAGATATCCACACTTATTCGGCACTCCAGGTATGATTCTAGACCCGTTCGAGGACGACCGTTTGTTTAAGAGGTGGAGAATGTAACGACGATCGTTTTTCTTTATAGATCCCCATCCCCTAAATAAGACTCCCCGTATGTGCTTTTACTATTTTATGACTTGCGGGGATGGTTAGTTCGGGTTTGGAAGGGTTTGGGTTGAAATCGGAACACTTAGTTCCTTAATATTGGCTTAAAAGTGTTAAGTGTTACTTGGGTCAACATTTGTAGTAAACGGCCCCAAAAAAGGGATTTAAAGGTCCCAATAGGTTCGTATGATGATTTTGGACTTGGCCGTGTGTTCAGATTGGGTTTTGGATGAGCCAGGAGCATTTTCGCGCTTAAAGTTAGAAGTTGGCTCATTGAAGTTTTAAAGTTCTTTAAATTTTGTTTGAAGTAGGTTTTGGTGTTATCGAGGTCCGTTTGGAATTCCGAGCATTGGAACAGTTCCGTATGGTGATTTAAGACTTGCACACAAGATTTGGTATCATTCCGAGTAGTTTATGTATGATTTCGCGCGTTCGGAGCAAGTTGGAAAAACTTGAAGTTCATAAGTTGATTCGATTTGATTTGGAGGGTGATTCTTAATTTTGATGTTGTTTTACGCGTTCCGATGGTTCGATTGAATCCGTCTTCTATTTACGAACTTGTTAGTATGTTTGGACGAGGCCTCAAGGGGCCTCAGGTTCTACTCAGACGATGCACAGTTCGAGTTTGAGCTTGAAAGGAGCTGCTGGTGCACCAGTTATGGTGTGCCCGCACCTGCGAGGTTTTGGCCGCAGGTGCGAGCTCATGGCAAAACAAGCAGTTTTTGGCGAGTGGCCAGTGGCCCGAAGAAGTGGAGGAACTTTCGCAGAAGCGGCCTAGCTTCTGCGGTGAAAAAGACCGCAGGTACGAGTAGAGGCTGGCCAGGCCTGGACCGCAGGTGCGCTCCACTTTTCGCAGAAGCGGGTCCGTAGAAGCCGGAGCCCGTCCGTAGAAGAGGAGTCAGCTAGCCTGGGCTAGGACTGAACCTGTGATGGATTTTACGCAGGTGCGGCACCGCAGATGCGGCTCATGGTCCGCAAAAGCGAAAGCGCTGGTGGCAGTGAGGTCCATTTAATACGGGACTTAGGCCATTTTGGTTCATTTATTTCACTTCTTGGGCGAATTTTGGAGCTTCTTAGATAGGGATTTTCACCTAGCTATTGAAGGTAAGTAATTCCTACCCAATGTAAGTTAAATACATAGATTATGAGTAGATTTTAGCATGTAAAATAGTGAAAATTATGGGTTTAGTTGAAAAACCTAAGTTTTGATAAAAATGGGATTTAACCACAAAATTTATTATGGAATTGGGTGAAAATTATATATTTGAGTTCGTGAGATTATGGGTAACATTTATCTTCAAAAATTTTCGGAATTCGGGCACGTGGGCCCGGGGGTGAGTTTTAGGAATCTTCCAATTTGGGTTGGGTAATTACTCTAATAGTTAAATTATGAACTTTTGAACATGTATTGATTAATTTATATAACATTTGATTAGTTTCGGATTGTTCGGCGCCGAGTTGAGGCTTTAGAATGAATTTGTGGGCCGGAAAGCGAGCTTTGAGAAAAGGTAAGTCTCTTGCCTAACCTTGTAAGAGGGAATTTACCCCATAGGTGATTTAAATTACTATTTGCTTCTAATTGTGGGGGATACATACACACGAGATGACGAGAGTCCCTGTGTAGCTACTAATTATTCTTATGTCCGGGTAGCTTAGGACACAAATCATGAAATACTTATAATGTTGCACCCTACTTGTTAATTAAAGTTCCTAAATTATATTGAAACTTGTTAAGGAATTTGTAAAGACCAAATTACACTTACTTGAACTTTTGGCGGGTTACTTGACCGTTAATAAAAATTGTGCTTCTTTGTGCATTAGCCTTATATTAGCTTTTAAATCGGTTGTTCATAAAGTAACCTCTCTTCTTGTGGAGTGGGCCGAACGCCTCGGTAGTAGATAGATGCATCTATGGTTTGTGCCGCTTGACCCTCGGCAGTGTACACATTATTCTGGATCGGGCCGTACGACCTCGGCATAAATCGTGCTTGTCAATGTTTGAACCTTAACATACTTGATATTACTTTTCAAGAAGTGAGAGATTATAATTTATTTATTTGTTCAAAATTTACTTGGAATTAGTATGTGCTAATAGAAGACTCTCGGAATTTACTACTTATTGAAGAATTATTTGACCACTGTTGTTATTTTGTTAATATTATTGTTCACATACTCTATGTCTATTTAGCATTTCTGTATTTTATTATCAGCCCATCGACCCCTCGTCGAACCCTAGTTACTACTTTTTCGAGGTTAGACTGGATACTTACTGGGTACATGTTGTTTATGTACTCACGCTACACTTCTACACTGATCGTGTAGGATCTGAGGTAGGTGCATCTGGCAGTCTTATCGGCACGCACCCCGATAACCCGAGGCCTAGTGGTGAGCTGCTCTTCTTAGTCCGTTCGGAAGCACCCAGAGTCTCTCTTTTGCATTACTTTTTGTCTACTATATTTCAGATAGTAGTTTAGTATTTTTTTGTATATTATACTAGTAGTTCATATACTTGTGACACCGGGTCTTAGAATTATGCTAGTAGACATTTGATGGCTTTTGAGTAATTAATTCACCATACTTGCTCTCATATTAGCTTCACTTTATTTTATTAAATTTTTCACCTCTTGCTTACTTAATAAATAAGAAAATCAACTATTTCCAAGTCGTTAAAAAGAACAAATACATGTCTAGTTCACGTTGGCTTGCCTAGCGGCATTGCTGGGCGCCATCACAACCTATAGGTGAAATTGGTTCATGACAGTACGGATATGGAAAAGTTGAGGAAATTTGGCCAGTGTTTTGTTTGGATTTTACATTTCATATTTACTTGCAATTTCCTTGATCATTTATCTGATTTAACTGCATCATCTTTATATGCCGAGTATTGACTGAGCAGGGTATTTGAGAAACTGTACACATACACACACAAATGTTTTCTTACTGAGCTTTATGATTTAATTCCATTATTGTTCTGTACTTGTTTAAAAGATGAAACTGCACAGGTGATAACTAGCATCATTTAATAATTTGTGCTTCTTTTACATTGCCGTGTTTAGTGATGATACGTTTTGAGTCTCATTTACAACTTTTCATCTATCAGGGGCAGACTATGAGTTGAGCAGGCCAGCCGGCGCTGCGCCACTTACGTGGCATGAGTTCTCAGTTCTTTTCTTAGAGAAGTTTGTTCTACAAACCCAGAGAGAGGAGTTCCGTAGGTGTTTGAGCAGCTACGCCAGGAGGGTATATCAGTGACCCAGTATGAGATGAGATTTTCAGAGTTGGCTCGTCACATGATCTGGTTGGTTCCCACAGAGAGGGAGAGGTTCAGGAGGTTCATTGATGGCCTCAACTATGGATTACGTTTCATTATGACTCAGGAGATTACATCAGGTGCTAGGTTCGACGAGGTGGTTGATATTGCTTGGCACCCAGAGCAGGTTCGCAGTCAGGAGCGCGAGGAGAGGGAGGCCAAGAGGCCTTATGGTTCAGGTAGTTTCAGCGGTGTTTCTTCAGGAGGACAGTGTCATGCCCCAAACCTAGGGAGGCGAGACTAGCACCCGGTGTCTCACTTAACCGAGCATAGCAACTTGAGACTGAGGGACTCTGAACATAAAATGTCATACTTCGGCCAGAGAGCCCTTTAAGGGATTATTTCCTTCATATTTCACACTCATTATAGAGCATAAATACCAGAGATAAGACCCTGCAAAATTCTCCCAAAAATTCAACACAAACCCTAATTGATTTTCTTTTCTTTTCAAGTTCTAGTTGGAGGAAAACCTAAGGGTTGAATGACCAAGATAGGAGCTGAGATATTCACCAAATAAGGTAAGTATACTGCTCTATTTCATACATTGTTTCTGCTGGAAAAGTATAGAAACTCGTTCTATAATTGTAAGAACTCACGGGACGGTGATCGGAAGCCGTGAGTTCGAGTTATTCAACTTGTAGTGGACTGTTTTGTGGGATGTTTCGTGTTGTTGTTGGATTGTGTATTTTGCTACTATTTTATGGAGTTTTGGAGGAGAAAGGGTGTGGAGAAACACCACACAAATGCGGGGTGGTGGGCTGGTCGTTCGTCGTAATATTTTCAGTTTATTTGACACTACTATGATTGTTGTTTTGTGTGTGAAGTGATAGGGGCATGTTGGGTTGTTTTGTGGTATTTTGTGATGGATATAAGGTTGGAAAATGATGTATATATGCTGTTATTGTTGTGTTCTTATGTTGTTGGTGTTGTCTCGAATTGGGAGGAAGTAAAGATTATAGGGGATATGCTGCCCGTTTTAATATAAAATAAGCTTGTCGTTCGTTGTGCGATAGTTGTACCTTTCGTAACTTAATGATAGTATTATTATTGTTGTTTTAGATTAAGGTACGAAGAGGAGAGTTCAACTTGGTGATTGGAAAGATTGTGATAAGGTATGTTAAGGCTAAACCTTTCCTTTATTTTGGCATGATATCATAACTACATGCGTTTGATAACGAGACATAAAGAGAAGTTCGTACTCCTGAATTTATGTACATTATCCTAGTCTCATAAGTTATAGTATTCTCCCTTATCGGGACTTTATATTCAGTTAAGTATTGTCTTCTTCCAGTAAAGAGAGCAGGGTGTCCATATGTATATATAGACAGTATTAAAGTTTATTCACCACCATCGAGCTATAATCGGGAGGGGGAGGGGGGAGGGGAGGGGGGGAAGGTCCCAATTGGGCAACCTCTAATCATATGGTAAGTTATATACCGAGCCTATTGCGGCCGAGCGCCTATGAGCGAGCCTAGAATGGCCGAGATACCGATCCTAGTATGGCCGAGTGCCTATGAGAGAGCCTATTATGGCCGAGCAATTACACGTACCGAGCTTTATAAGGCCGGACAACTATTTTACTTACTATATTGAGATTGTTGAGTTAGTATCAGCAGGTAAGTATATCTTCAGATCATCTTTGACTCCCAGTTACTTTTAATTATTATATTATCAGTTCAATTTCAGCATTCTGTTATTCTATTGCCTTTCATACTCGGTGCATTATTTCGTACCGACGTCCCTTTTCTAGGGACACTGCATTTCATGCATGCAGGTTCAGATAGACAGACGAGTAGACCTCCTCAGTAGGTGCTGTACGAGGTCAACTTGATCCGTAAGCTCCACGTCTTCGGAGTTGTCGGGTCTAGAGTTTTGAGTATATTGATAGGTCGGGGCTCTGTTCTGACCACAGTACATCCATCAGTAGAGGCTTGTAGACATATCCTGTCAGTTAGTGTAGTATGTTGGGCTTGTAAGCCTTGTATGTATATTTGTTTTTGGTTTGTCAGCTGTAGTAGTTATGATAGCCTTGTCGGCCCAACTTTATATTGATGTTCAGTCAGAGCTAGTCTCCGTTCAGTTTTATATTTTGTTTCACAAATTGTCTTGCAATGTGGCCCTATGGCCAAAGTATGACATTGTATGTTCAGAGTCCCTCAGACACTGGGTGTCGGTCTCTTCTCCCCAGGTATGGGCATGACAGATAGTCCCATCACAACAGGGGTCGTCTTTATAGGCCCGCTTTGATGACTCATCCGGTTCATCATGGTGCATCAGTTAGCCATGGTTCATTCAATGAATGGTCTAAACATGCACCTACTTTGGTTTCTACAGTTGGAGAGTGGGTCCGCAGGTTCATTGAGGGGCTCAGTCATGATATCCGATTCAACATGGCTCGGAGTTAGAGTCGGAGGATCCATTTCAGCAGGTGGTAAAGACCGCTCGCTGATTAGAAGTCATGCAGGGTCAGGAGATAGAGGACGGGGAGGCTAAGAGGCATCGTTGACCGGAGAGACCTATTAATTCCTATTTTGGAGGAAGGGTACGATATGATAGAGGTTTTTTGTGGGTCAACCAGTTCAGTTTGCACTTCAGGTTTTGCACGGTGTTTCAGGTACCCATGGGTATCAGGGTACCCATACCGAACAAATTCCATAGCCACGTCAGCAGAGTGGTTGCTTTGAGTGAGGAAATACCCGCCACATGGTGAGAGATTATTCCAAACTCCGAACAGATGTGTCACAACGGGGTATTCAGGCTTTGAGTTCTGCTCCAGTTGCTAATATCCCTGCACCGCCAGCTTGGGGTAAAGGTCAGGCGAGTAGAGGGAGCCTAAGAGGGGGTGGCCCGGCCCGTTGATGTATTCTCTACAGTAGGGCTGAGGCTACTGCACTGGATGATGTCATATAGTTATGGTTTTGATTTTTTCTAGAGGAGCATCATTCTTATCTTGTCCGGTTCTGTTTATCAGGGTGAGTCCTTCTATTTTACTTCACATATGGGTGAGTTTCGTGATTTTGTACTCTAGTTGTTTATTTACCCCTGCGGGATATTCTATAGTGGTAGCCCGTGTCTATCATTTTGTTTTATTCATTATTGAGAGTTATGAGACTATAAGTGACTTTTTGTCACTCATTTTGGTAGTTCTGATTTGATTTCTGGGATAGGTTACAATTTGTGATTTAGATGCTCTACCAGTGTGGGAGTTTAGTATGTGTTGAGATTTTGTTGGCAGAATTGAATTAGTAGAAGGTTTCGGTTGGCATGATGTCTCTTCTACTTGTGATTCAGAGTTGAGGGTGAGACCCTTGCAGTCTCATGTGATTTGATGTGTTTGAACCGGGTTGCATGCCGCGGTGGAAGTTATATCAGAATGAGATCCTTGTGATTAGTTCATGTGTTTTGATTCTCCCTTGTGAAATTGGTTCGTAGTATGGTACTGATAGGGAGTGCTGTCTGTCGGGATTGTTTGATAGTTCTATCATGTGTCTCCTTGTATATTCAGTCATATTCGTGTTGTGCTTATTGGGTTTTAACTTGCGAGATGTGTGCCTAGGTGGCGTTAGATGTGACTTGTTGATTTGGGTGAATAGTTATGAGGTCTTCATGTTTATTGCATCGTTGTCATTGTTGTGAAGGTTTGAAACAGGGTTCTAATATGTATGAGGCTAATTGCTGGTGCTGGATTTGATTATGGGCAGCTACTATGGCTAGAGTTGTTAAAGGCATATGTATGATGTGTTACGTCATGTGGTTGTGCCTTGTAGGCATAGGCATAAGTTGTTGCAGCTGGTTGAGGTTGATGCCGTGTGTTGATGTGGGAATCAGGTCTTTTGGGAATGATAGGATGGTGAGAAATTTGGTTCTAAGGCTTATTGGTATTGGCGGAAGGGACAAACTTCAGTTGAGATGGTGTTGTTGGACTTATATGGATTTGTGTGACCTGGGATCACCTGTGGGTGTATGCATGGTGGTTCACTCAGTGATTTGATGACTTCGGAATGGTTCTTGGCACGTTCGAGGACGAACGTTTGTTTAAGAGAGGGAGAATGTAACGACCCAACCGGTCATTTTGAGAATTAACATCACGTTCGGCTGCATAAGGTCTCGATCAGCTTCGTATTGTGTATTATGACTTGCGTGAGTGGTCGAGTTTTGTTTTCGGATGATTCAGGATTTAATTGAAAGAACAATTCTTATTTTTGAAGCTTAAATGAAATGAGTTGACCGGAGTTTGACTTTTGAGAAAACGACTCTGGAATGGAATTTTTATGGTTTCAATAGCTTTGTATGGTGATTTCGGACTTAGGCGTATGTACGAATTTGGATTTGTATGTCTGTAGGACAATTCGCCCCATTTTGGCGAAAGTTGGAGTTTTGAAATATTTAGGAATTTAACCGAAGGTTGACTTGATTGATATCGGGCTTGGATTTCGATTCCAAATATTAGAATAGCTTCGTTATGCCATTCATGACTTGCATGCAAAATTTGAAGTCATTCCGGATTGATTTGATACTTTTCAGCACAAGATATAGAATTTGGATGATTTGAAAACTTATAATTTGATTCGAGGTACGATTCATAGTTTCGACGTTGTTTAATGTGGTTTGAGGTCTCGACTAAATTCGTATTGTATTTTTCGATGTGTTGGTATATTTGGTTAAGGTCACGAGGGCCTCGGGTGGATTCCGGATGGTTAACAAAATGGATTTTGACTTAAGAAACAACTGGGAAATTTTGGTTGTTGGTGCAACCCCTTCTGCAAAGTCTTGGTCGCAGAAGAGAGACAATCGTCGTTGAAGCAACTGGAAAGGAAGATGGGCAAGGCTGGGGAGGCTTTGCAGAAGCGAAAATTTTCACGCTTCGCATAAGCGAATGGGAAACATAGAAGCGGAAATGGTTCCGTAGGTGCGAGAGGGCACTTGTCAGTAGCACTTCACAGGTGCAAGTTTTGGCTCGCAGAAGCGAGCTCGCAGGCGTGCAAATTTGTTTTGCAGAAGCGAAACTAGGCAGAAACTTAAGGACCAAAAATGGTCATTTTCTTCATTTTGTTTTGAAGTTTGAAGCTCAATTTTTGGGCGATTTTGGAGGAGTTCTTCACGACTTTGACGTGGGTAAGTGTTCTATATCCGAGAGTGATTGTATTTCATGATTCTGTATCCATCACTTATTAGTGAATCAATTGGAAGATATTGGGATTTTTGCAAAATCTTTCAAAAACGAAAAATATAGATTTGGAGGACGATTTGTTATTGGAATTTGATAATTTTGGCATGGTTGAACCCGTATTGGAATGGGTGTTCGGGTTATGTAAATTTTATCGGGTTGACTTTTGAGTTGATTTTTTATTTTTTGTTAAAGATTGAAGCCTTATTATCCGAAAATGTTTTCTGTGAGTTTTATATATGAATTTAAGTTATTTTGGCTAGATTTGAGCCGTCCGGAGGTTGTTTCACTCGAGCAGGTCATTTTAGAGTAACGGTCTAGATTCTTTGAGGTAAGTATCTTGCCTAATTTTGTGTGGGGGAACTACCCCTTAGGATGTGAGTCTTTAGTGCTAATTGTGTCATATGAAGTTCGTGTACGCGAGGTAACGAGTACGTGCTCAGGCTTATTTGTGGAAATTTGACCGTTTAGGGCTCTTAGGTTCTTATGTTCATTAGATATGAAGTTGTTTTGTTATGATAACTCCCCCATTTACTAGTTTCACATGTATGTGTCTTATTTGGAACTAATTGCTTCATGTTCCACCTTTACTGTCGATTAGACTCTTATGTGCCTTAGCTAAAGTTGTTATCTCTTTTATTACCATGCTATCCTTCCCTAAGTGTCTATCCTTAATTGAAGTTATTATTATATTTACCGTAATTGTTCAACCATAAATGAAGTTTTGTTATCCTTTATCATTGTTGACTTATCCTTATTTGGAATTATTGACTCATGTTATCTCCTTTATCGTCAAATTGTACTTTTGCGGAATCATTGCTACACCTTCTCTCTTCCTTGTTGAACTATTTCTATGTTGTACCATTATTTCCTATTGTGTCCTTCTTGTGAATTCGTTCTTCCGTTCTCTTTGTATTCTGCAGTTACTCAGTTGATTTACTTACCGTATTCTCGTGTTACTGTTGTTGTTGCTGTTGTATTCAGTGTTGTTGAGCCGAGGGCTATGTGTGGGCACATATTGTGAATGTCATTTATTTGAGTTGTTATGCTTTGTCACACTTTTTGTTATTAAGAGAATTGTTATTGTGGTGCGAGGTTTCTGCCGTGCGGTTGTTATTGTGGCACGAGGCTTTTGCCGTGCGGTTGTTATTGTTGCACGAAGTTTCTATTGTGCGGTTGTTATTGCGGCATGAGGTTTCTGTCGTGCGGTCGTTATTGTTGCACGAGATTTCTGCCGTGCTGTTGTCACTATTTGCATGAGGTTTCTGCCGTGCCGTTGTTATTCATTTTACGATATGAGACTACGAGGTGGTACTTCGGGAGGGATCTGTTGTCATTTCCCTTTTTCTGTGCACTTGTCTTTGATTGTTGTTTTCCTTAGCATACTGCTAATTGTTTTTATCCGTGCTGGTCTATTTGCTTAGTTCTATGTAGCTAATCTTGTTGTGCTTGTCGTTATGTCCACTTCATTGCTGTGTTATTTACACTGTATATTTCGTGGTGATCGTTTCTTATGTGCCATTCCTTAACTCCACTCTTAATTGTGGACTTGAATTGTGGTAGAATACTTGCACAAGCATACACATAGATGAATCACCCATATAGGTTTAAGGAGATGAGTCCTGACGTTATTGACCATTATATGTACTCTTGTCTACTTGCGTTCTGTGTGAGAATTGTCCTCTTGGCACGTGAGTCGTCCGTGCGGTCATAGATAGAAATGTGGGCACAAGGTGCCAAGTGATTAGGATTCAAGAATTGGGACCCATGAGTTGTGATTATGAGGTTCAGTACCTCGTGGAAATGCTTGAACAAATCTGGTGTGAAAGCGGCTGTTCTTATTGAGTTGTTGCTGGTTTTCTTTTATTTGGTTTCACTGACTTAGATTGTGTTCAGTTTACTCTACAACATTATTGCCTAATTGCTTCCTGTTAAATATTGTTGTTATTAGTCTATCATTGTAAGTATTAATCTGTGTTCCTTATCCTCTGTTAGTTTACCTTCACACTTGTTCAGGTTGTTTAGTCTGGTAGGTGTCTTGACTATCCCTAGTCACTGCTTCATCGTGGTTAGTCTTGTTATTTACTGGGTACCGCTGTGGTGTACTCATACTACACTTTTGCACATTTTTGTGCAGATCCAGGTGCCACTGTTGTTGTTTATTATTAGCTGGCTAGTCGAGCTGTGGAGACTCAAGGTAAACCTGTTGTCACCTTCTGATTTCGTTTTTGTACTGTTTGATTTCCATTGCGAACAGTTGTACTTAAGGATTCTCTTAGCGAACTCAGTAGAGCTTATCACTTATACTACCGGTTTTGGGAATTGTAAGTTGTGTAATAAGGTTTCTATTTCATATTTATCAATTGTTGGTTGCATTCTTCTATTAATTTATTACGTGTTAGGCTTACCTAGTCTTAGAGAGTAGGTGCCGTCACAACATGCTACATAGGGAAATTTGGGTCCTGACATAATTCAAAGATGAGTTCGCATGGTCATATGATGACATGCCAGGATTAAGCGTCGATTTAGTGGCGCACAAACGTTCCACTTACCCCGGTTTTCCACCTGTCCAACAGAAGCGAGGAAAATTCAAAACAAACATGAGTGATAAGATAAAGGAATAGATCACAAAATAGTTGAAAGCGAATGTGGTCCCAGTGGCGAAGAAAGATGTAAAAACGCGGGTTTGTGCTGATTATAGGGACCTGAACAAAGTAAGACCCAAAGATAATTTCCCTTTGCCAAATATCCACATACTCGTTTATAACTGTGCCAAACATGAGGTACATTATTTCGTGGATTGTTATGCTGGGTACCATAAGATCCTGATGGATGAGGAAGATGGAGAAAAGACTGCTTTTACCACACCCTGGGGCACATACTGCTACAAGGTCATGCCTTTCAACCTAAAGAATGCAGGGGCAACTTATATGAGGGCCATGACCACCATTTTCCATGATATGATGCATTAGGAAATCAAGGTGCATGTGGATGATGTGAGTATCAAGTCAAGAACATAAGAAGGTCACGTGTGATATTTGAGAAAGTTCTTCGAAAGGCTTCGCAGGTACGATCTGAAACTGAATCCGGCAAAATGTTCATTTGGAGTTCTTCTGGAAAGCTCTGGGGTTCATATTCAGCCGAAGGGGCATTGAGTTGGATTCGTCAAAAATCAAAATCCATTCTAGATCTGCCACCTCCGAAAAGTAAGAAACAGGTCATGAGCTTACTTGGAAGATTGAATTACATTAGCAGGTTCATTTCTCAACTCACTACAACTTGTGAACCTATCTTCAACCTCTTAAAGAAAGATGCGACAGTTAAATGGACGGACGAGTGCCAAGAAGCCTTTGACAAAGTAAAGGAATATCTGTCAAATCCGCTTGTGTTGGTTCCGCCTGAGTCGGGAAGACCTTTGTTCTTGTACCTAATAATTTTGAAAAATTCTTTCAGGTGCATTCAGGGGCAACATGATGTAACTGGAAAGAAAGAGCAGACTATTTTTTTCTTGAGCAAGAAGTTCACCAGCTATGAGGCTAAGTATACTTTGTTGGAGAGAACATGTTGCGCCCTAACTTAGGTCGCTTAGAATCTAAGGCACTACATTTTAGCTTACACGACCTACCTCATCTCCAAAATGTATCCCTTGAAATACATATTCTAGAAGCCGATGCCGACTGGAAGATTCGTAAAGTGGCAAATTCTGCTCACTGAATTTAACATGGTCTATGTCACCTGCAATGCAATGAAAGCCCACGCTTTGGCGGATCGTCTAGCTGAAAACCTGGTTGATGATGAATACCAGCCTTTAAACACTTACTTTCTAGATGAGAAAGTAAATTTAGTCAAAGTATTCCCAGAGAATGGCAATTCTTGGAAAATGTTCTTTGATGGAGCTATAAATGTAAAAGGTTTAAGGATTGGGGCAATTCTTATATCGCCCATAGGTTAACTCTACCCGACCACAGCCCAGTTTCGTTTCTTTTGTGCCAACAATCCCGCCGAGTATGATGCCTACATAATGGGCATGAACATGGACATTGATATGGATGCACAAGAATTATTGATCATAGGAGAATCCAACTTGCTTATTTGGCAGGCTCAGGGGTAATGGGAGACCCGAGAGATTAAACTCATCCTATACAGAAAATATGTGGAAGACCTTAGTAAACGGTTTAAGTCCGTTGATTTCAGGTACATTCCCCAATTCCATAATGGGCTAGTAGATGCATTAGCTACTTTGGCTTCAATGATTCCATATCCAGGTAATACTCACATTGACCCGTTCGAAATTCAAGTCCGGGAAAAACACGATTACTAGAATGCAATTGGGACAAAATCGGACGATGAGCCATTGTACCATGATATCAAAAGGTTTTTGAAAATAAAAGAGTATCTGGAAAAAGCAAGTGGAGATCAAAAGAGAACCATCAGACGACTCGCCAGTAGTTTCTTTCTAAGTGGAGAAATCCTATACAAGAGAACTCCGGATATGAATCTGTTGAGATGCGTGGACTCCCGAGAAGCTATGAGGATCAAGAATGAAGTACATTTGAGAGTATGTGGTCCCCACATGAATGGTTACGTCCTTGCGAAGAAGATACTCTGAGTAGGTTATTATTGGATGACCATAGAAAAGGATTGTTTCAATTTCATCCGAAAGTGTCATCAATGTCAGATACACATTGACCTAATTCATTCACCACCTTCAGAAGTACATCCCATGTCTGCTCCTTGGCCGTTCGTCATCTGGGGCATGGACGTTATTGGACTAATCGAGCCGAAAGCCTCAAATGGTCACAGATACATCTTGGTTGCTATCAATTACTTCACAAAGGCGATCAAGGCAGTCACCTTCAAAACTGCCACCAAGAAAGCAGTGGTAGATTTTGTGAATCCAACATCATTTGCCATTTTGGTATTCCTAAAACTATCATTACGGACAATGCTACAAATCTAAATAGCCACTTGATGAGAGAGGTATGCTAACAATTCAAAACTACGCATCACAATTTTACCCCTTATCGATCCAAAGCCAATCGCGCCGTCAAAGCTGTAAACAAAAATATTAAGAATATCCTTAGAAAAATGGTCCAGGGTTCTAGGCAATGGCATGAAAAGACGCCTTCCGCACTCTTGGGATATCGCACAACTATGCGCACATCAATGGGAGCCACCCCTTACTTGTTGTATATGGCACTGAAGCCGTAATACATGTGGAAGTTTAAATTCCCTCTCTTTGGATCATTGTTGAAGCCGAGAGCAAGGATGAGGAATGGGTTAAAACCCATTTAGATTAATTGACCTTGATTAATGAAAAATGGCTACCCGCAATTTGTCATGGGTAGTTGTACCAACAAAGAATGACCCGCGCCTATAATAAAAAAGTGCAACCCAGGCAGTTTGAAGCGGGGCACCTTGTTCTGAAACGTACATTTCAACATCAGGAAGAATCCAAAGGAACATTTACCCCAAATTGGCAAGGTCCACACATTATTACAAGAGTGTTCCCAAAGGACTAAGGAGACATTGAAGGACATGTCCCAGAGACAACTGTCAATGCAGATGCAGTCAAAAGGTACTATGTTTGACCCATTGTGCAGCTTGAATGTTCTCTGATTGGGATGACGAAGCCTTCCTTTCTCGCTACCTGAATACCATCAACCCTTTTTGCAAACCCTTTGAGCCGGTTACCTTTCTTTGACTACCCTATTTGGAACTTTGTTATTGTTCTAAAAAAAGAGAAAAAAAAAAAGAAAAACAAAACAAAAACAAAAAACAAAAGTTCATGTTAATTGAACTACGTTCAACTTGATTCCGAAAGAATACGTAGACAACCCTACTCTGGGGTTCGGTCACACCAAACAAAATGTCCACATTTTCCCAATGGTTAAAACTGGGGTAACAATTACACTATTTTGGCTATTGGTTCTCCCGGAAGGTTCCAAATTTGTAGTTTAGACCATATTGTTTTACTTGAAACCCTTTCAAGACCTTCTGACCAATCGACAAGAATGTTAAAGAATCAAAGGTCACGGGTATTTAGACCGGATGCCATCAAGAATGAGAGAAATAAAATAAGAGAGTCTTATTGGTGAAAACCCTCATGAGCACTATGAGGCGATGATGAGTAGAGAGATAAAAATGAGAGAGTCTTGTTAGTGAAAAACTACAAAGGGCACTATAAGGCGACGATGAGAAGAGAAATGCTAGAGATCAGCTAGTAAAACCCCACAAAGGGCATTGCTGATCGAAAAGAGGATCCACATCGCCACAGCATCAACACAGTCCTGAGCAGGGGTTCTCGGTTTCAAGACAAGAGTTATGATGAGTTTCTATGAGTCGAATAGTTCACACAGATCAGGAACCCAGTCTAAGAGGCATGTCATGTTCATTGAAGTCCGCATGTGCTCCCAGATTAGTCCTTATTTCCTCTCCCCGAAAGGGACCCTATTTTTTAAACTCTTTCTTCCTCCAATGGTTTACTTTACCAATAAGATTAAAGCTTTTTTTTTATTCCCTTTCGGTCTAACTTTGTGTCAAAAGAAAGGCAAAAAAAACTAAGCTGACACATTCAAAAGGCACTCAACCTCGGCAAAGGCATCAAGTCATCCCCGACTGGCCATGATTGGAAGATGCCCTGAAATTGAAATCTTTAAAAAGAGGCCTAGTTATAATTCCCTCAAAGGTAAAATGAAGTTGAAAGGTTAAGCCCAGATGTACGACTGATTATCAGGCTGCATGTCTGAAAAGCAAAAGGTTCCACAGGGCCAAAAATGAAGATTGGTATTTAGGAAACAACCAGTTACCCTTGAAATCTGCAGCCAAGCAAAAAGATGGGCCGAGACCAAGTGTCCGAAGCACTCAAGATCACAAACAACCACCACCCCGAACTAACAATTGTTCTTTGTTGAAAAATATGAAACATACGCAATGTAGAAGAAATACCTCGCAAGAAGCAGGTACCACCGAAAGGAAAATCATGCAGAGATTAAAGAATAGCTATGTAACAGCAAACATTCTCGGAAGGGAAGTCTTCTCAAAATTATTTCCCGCATTTTTTCTCACATCCTTAAATACATTCCGAATCATGCTAGTATAGGGTACACCAATCCCTAGATGCATTTTCCAACATAGGGTATACCACTTCCTAGTTGATGATCTTTTGGACATAGGGTACACCACTCCCTAGTTGATGATCTTTTAGACATAGGGTACAACACTCCCTAGTCTCTTTACCAGTATAGGGTACACCAATCTCTAACTGTATTTTTTAGGGTACACCACTCTCTAGTTGATGATCTTTTAGACATAGGGTATACCACTCCCTAGTCTCTTTACAAGTATAGGGTACACCAATCCCTAGCTGTATTTTCCTATATAGGGTACACCACTCCCTAGTCTCTTTACCAGTATATGGTATTCCAATCCCTAACTATTTCTTTCCAACATAGGGTACACCACTCCCTAGTTGATAATTTTAGATATAGGGTACACCACTCCCTAGTCTCTTTATCAGTATAAAGTACACTAATTCCTAGATGTGCTTTCCAATATATGGTACACCACTCCCTAATTGATGATTTTAGACATAAAGTGTTGCACCCTATATTTCACAGGTCAACACAAAATACAACTAGCGGTTCCTCTGAAGTTGATAAAAAAAGAGTCGACACCTAATATTTAAGATATATTATGGTACCTATAAGTCTGTAAAATTATTGTCCTAATAGTCTACTGACCAATGAGATTCGGTGAAGAAGGTATTACTAATCCCTTAAAATCTACCTAAGGTATCTCCTTAAACTTAAGCTAGATGCGGGGAAAAGAAGTGTTTATATCCTAGTTGATTATTGGTTAAAATTGTCAAATGAGATTTTGTAAAAGTGGGAAAAATGTTTTAAAACATATTTGAAACTTGTCATTGTTTTTGAGAAAAGATGGCATAGTTATTTTAGAAATAACAATGTTTGTTCTAAAATCTTCCTATTTATGCTTTGCAAATTGAGAAGATATATTCATATTATATGACAAAAGAGTATACCTCGATTGTTGGTGAAATTTTGTTGGCGAAAGAATCCGTATATTTCCAAAGGGTATTTTTTTCTCTAAAATAGCAAGGTTGCTTCACTTTGTTTGAAATAGCATGGTTCACCTCATTTGTTTTGAAATAACATGGTTTGACTCATTTGTTTTTCAAACAGTTCAGTTTGTTTTTGAAGACCTTTGAGAGGAGTTTTTCTATTTAGACTTGTTTCAAATTCTGTTTCCTTTTAAACTCATCCGGGTCCCGTTGATGCCTAAAACCAGAACAAAACTCATTAAAGGATAAAAGAAAGATTAGTTACTAAAAACAGTTAGTTTCAAGAGCGTTCAGATTTTAAAAGTATTAAAGTTGTTTAAAAGAAAATGATAAGTCTTTGCAGTCACAATTACCTTGTATCTATTAGATTTTAACTTGCCTAAAGGTCTACCTAAGCAATCAAAATAGCCACGAATATCCAATAATATTGTTAGTTTTCTTAAAGACATACATTTAGAAGAGCAAAACGAGAATCAACAACAATTATTTAAGTAAAGGGAGGAAAGTTGAACTCTTCTATTGGGCTGGCCAAAGTAGTAAAGACCAGCTATACTAGAATCAACGGCACACTCCAACAACCCAATTTCCCTGAGCTTGGGCCTGAGTTCTCAATGAATTCAACAGGCCCAATAATCATGCAAAGAAAAAGAGGAAAAGTCAATTAGCATATGTAAATATAAAAGGGTAAATGAAGATAAAATTATAATGAACAAGAAACAGGACCTTAAGAATATGGCAAAGTCAAATCTTATTTGTTTTATTCTTATGAAGATTATCCAAGGTCAATGACTATGGACTTAGAATAAACTGTATTTATTCATAAGGTTTCCTTATGAACACCTGACACTTTAGAGTTGACGAGGGTCTCATGGACCCTAAGTAGTGCTTGTGCCAGGGAGGAATTCCTTAATCCTAAAGTCACGTTTACACCAAAATGCCCTTAAGAATTGAACCTTACTCTTTTTTCAAAGGTTTAAGAACAAACAAGTATTAACTTAGTAGTTTCACATAGTCAACATGAAAAAGGGAAGTACAGAAGTCTCATCATAAGACTTTTCAGAGGTTCGGTCACACAGAGGTACCAACAACTTAGGAACTAACAGTCATATTATCCATTGGAACCATCATTATAGTATAAAATTATAAGCAACTAAGGGCTAATACAATATTGACCTTAAGACTTCATATCAGAACACATAATATAAAGATAGGTCACTGCATATGGACTTTTAAAGTTCTAATAGTATCAAAAGGCCCTGAGGTGGCTCTTGCCATGACCCAACTCCCACTGAATTTGCGACGTCACCTAACATTACTTGCTGGCTACGTCAACAATCACACAATATCAATGAATTAGAATAAACATGGTTTAATAAACTCAACAACGGAAATATCATAAAATAACTGATGAAAACAACAACGGTACTGCTACAACCATTCCAATGATCTGGTGTCAATGAGTACATGAGCACTACTGAGTATCAAAATACAAGGCCAAATCCTCAATATAACTGTCTGAACAATAGAATAGTAATGACAGAAATACTGAAAGAGAACTTCAAGGTTAGCGAATGACATAATAGCTGCCTCATGGTCTCCCAACAACTGGTACCAAGACAACTCTAGCAATCACCACGTCCGGAAGTACCTGGATCTGCACACAAAGTTTAGAGTATAGTATGAGTACAATCGACCCCATGTACTCAATAAGTAACAAACCTAACCTTGGGCTGAAAGGAGTGACGAGCTTGGAAGAAACAGTCAGAGACCAATATCAATAACCAATAACAACTCAGGATATAAAGGAAACAATATAAGTAAATAAGTTAATGATATCATGTTCAACTTGTTCACATTTCAAAAATTTAGACATGCTTTCAAAGTATAACAGTTAAAGCCCAACATATATAAAAATATTTCATTTACCAGCTAGCATGAGGAAAATGCATCTCTATGCCTACATGTCAAATATACATATCAACTCAATATCATCACGGTGAAGCCATCAAGAATAACAATACTTAGCACTATATGGATGCCTGGCATAAATGCCCCTCACCCAAGCACGTATTTATAACACTTTGTATACGCCCACTGCTGGCATGTCATTGGACCACCTGAATGGGGCACCCTTCTAGGTCAACCTAGTCAATGGTGCATCAATAGACGAGAAACCCTCCACAAAATGGCGATAATACCCAGCCAAACCAAAGAAACTCCAGATCTCAGTAGCAGATGACGGTCTGGGCCAACTCTGAACTGCCTCAATCTTCTTTGAATCTACCTTAATCCCCTCACTGGACACCACATACCCCAAAAACGCCATCGAATCAAGCCAAAACTCACACTTGGGGACTTTAGCATATAGATTTTTCTCCCTCAAAGTCTGGAGCATGATCCTTAGATACTGCTCATGACCCTCTTGGCTGCGTTAATACACCAATATATCATCAATAAAAAATATGACGAAGGAATCAAGATAGGGCTGAAATACACTATTCATCAAGTGCATAAAGGCTGCTGGGGCATTGGTCAACCCAAAAGACATCATCAGAAACACATAGTGACCATAGCGAGTTCTAAAGGTCGTCTTCGAAATATCTGAATCTCGAATCTTCAACTGGTGATACCCGACCTCAAATCAATCTTCAACAACACTCTAGCACCCTGAAGCTTATCAAATAAATCATCAATGCGCGGTATTGGGTACTTGTTCTTAATAGTTACCTTGTTCAGCTACCTGTAGTCAATACGCATCCTCACAGCACCATGCTTCTTCTTCACAAATAGAACCGGTGCACCCCAAGGTGACACACTAGGCCTGATGAAGCCCTTATCAAGTAACTCCTGCAACTGTTCCTTCAACTCTTTCAACTCTATAGGTGCCATGCGATACAGTGAAATAGAGATGGGTTGAGTGCCCGGTACTAGGTCAATACCAAATCAATGTCTTTGTTGGGTGGCATGCTCGACAGGTCTGCTGGAAACACATTTGGGAAGTCTCTCACCACCAAAACTGACTCAACGGTAGGAGTATATACACTAACATCCCTCACAAAGGCCAAGTACGCCAAACATCCCTTGTCAACCATCCGTTGAGCCTTCAAATGTGAATTCACTCTTCTAGGAACATAATCCAGGGATAGTATCCACTCCAATATCGGCACTCCCGACATCACCAACGTCACGATCTTAGCTTGACAATCAAGGATAGCGTGATATGATGACAATCAATCCATGCCTAAAATAACATCAAAATCAACCAGGATAAGTAGTAAAAGATCAACTCTGGCCTCACAACCTCAATAGTCACCACATACGACCGATATACGCGGTCCACAATAATAGAATTGCCCACCGCATAGATACATGAACATGCATAACTAAGGAATCACGAGGCATGTCCAAATAATAAGTAAAGTATGATGACGCATATGAATAAGGGGAACAAGGATCAAATAACACAGACACATCCTTGTGGCACACTAAAACAATACCTGTGATCATAGCGTCAGAACTAGCTGCCTATGGTCAGGCGGGAAATGCATAGAATTAGGCCTGACCACCACCTAACTGAAATCCCCCCTGGGGCGACCTCCACCCCGAGCTGGCTGAGCGGGTGGCATAGCAACTGGTGAAAGAGTCATAGTCTGGCCTCCCTGCTGCACTGGACCACTGTAATTATGGGGGCACTACTTTCTCACATGACCCAACTCTCCACAATCATAGGAACCTTGAACTAAGATTGACTGTGGAGCCTGAATCGGACCCCAAGAACTAGAATAACCAATTGAAGAACCCGATATTGACGAACCATAAACTGATAGAGCATGGTACGAGCTCTAAGCTGGTAGTGCATTGAAAGACGACTAGTCCAAAAGAGTGCCATATAAATCGTGGATAGCTGATGAACCACAAGGAACCTGACGAGCCATCTGAGCAAGCCTAAAAGGACGACCTCTGTTGTGATATGACTGGCCTCCAGATGAGGCACTGCTAAAACCACCTAACACACCTAACCCACGGGGCCTCTTGCCCTCCCGCTCCTTGCGCTCAAGCCTGCGAACCTACTCAAAGCACCTAGAAATCTTGACTACCTAGTCAAACCTAGCATCTGTCTCGGCCTCTCGAGCCAAACTGTAATGTAGACCATAGTTGAGGCCATCAATGAACCTCCTGATCCTATCTCTCTCAGTGGGAACCAACCATATGGCATGACAGAGCAAATCTGCAAACCTCATCTCGTACTGAGTCACAGTCATATCTCCCTAGTGTAGCTGTTCAAATGCCCTATGCAACTCCTCTATACAAGTCTGTGGACCAAACTTCTCTTAGAAGAGAACTGAGAACTCATGCCATGTAAGTGGTGCTGCGCCAGCTGGCCTGCCTAACTCATAATCTCGCAACCATCTGTAGGCTGCCCCTATTAGCTGAAAGGTAGTGAAAGCAACTCCACTGATATCCACAATACTCGTTGTGTGAGGAATTTGATGACATTGGTCCAGAAAATTTTGAGCATCCTCTGACTCTCCTCCATTGAACTCGGTTGGATCCAGCTTCCTAAACCGCTGCAACCTCCTCTACTCTGCATCGGTCATAGGTGGACCAACCTCGGCCCGAGTAGCAATAACTGGCTGCATTGGTAATACCCCTGGTGTCTGATAACCTTAAACTAGCGGCTTTAGAGTACGGGCGGCGGGAGTCTGGGCTCCTCCTCCAACCGGTGAGGTAGCTGGTGCAGCTAGCATCAAAACCGCCTGAGCCAAGCCCATGCACACACTCAAAATCTGAGTCAAAGCCTCCTAAAGACTAGGTATCATAATAGGTATCGTCGGTGTCTGAGCTGGTAGGACCAGCTCAATAGTATCCGGTACTTGCTCCTGCACTGGAGCAACTGGTGGCTCTACAGGTGTTTCCCTCGCTGCAATGCGAGCCCCAACTTAGCCTCTACCTTGGCCCCGACCTCTCGCGGCCCTGACTGGCAGTACTGGTGGCTAATCAACTGAATGTTTTCTCACCATCTGTGAGAGAATAGAAAAGTAGAGTTTTAGACATCAAAATTAACAAATCCGCATGAAACGAATGCAAGAAAGTGAAGTTTCCTAATAGTTGGGTATCCCCTCGAAGATAAGTACAGACATCTCCATACTGATCCACAAGACTCTTCTAAACTTGCTCACGACTCGTGAGACCCAAGCAACCTAGGGCTCTGATACCAACTTGTCACGATCCAACTCCTACCGGAGCCATGATGACGCCTAACACTACTTGCTAGGAAAGCCAACGATCACATTATATCAACGAATTTGAATAAATATAGTTTAATAAACTCAACAGCGGAAATATTGTGAAATAATTGATGAAAACAACAAATATACTGCTACAACCATCCCAATGATCTGGTGTCAAAGAGTATACAAGCACTACTGAGTATCAAAATATAAGGCCAAATCCTCAATACAAATATCTGAACAATAGAAAAGTAATGATAGAAATACTGAAAGAGAACTTCAGGTCTGCAGACGACATAGCAGCTAACCTCGTAGTCTCCCATTAGATGGTTCCAAGACAACCCTAGTAATCACCATGTCCGGAAGTACCTGGATCTGCACACGAAATGCAGAGTGTATGAGTACAACTAACCCCATTTACTAAATAAGTAACAAACCCAACCTTGGGCTGAAAGCAATGACGAGCTAGGAAGAAATAGTCAAAGACCAATATCAATAACCAATAACAACTCAGGATATAAAGGAAATAGTATAAGTAAATAACTCAATGATATGATGTTCAACTCATTCACATTTCAGAAATTTAGACATGCTTTCCAAGTATAACAATTAAAGCCCGACACGGATAAAAATATTTCACTTACCACCTAGCATGAGGAAAATACATCTCTTTGCCTACATGTAAAATATACATGTCAACTCAATATCATCAAGGTGAAGCCATCAAGAATAACAACACTTAGCACTATACAGGTGCTTGGAATAAATGTCTCTCAACAAAGCATGTATTTATAACACTATACATGCGCCCACTGCTGGTATGTCAGACTCCGAAGGGGTGGATCATGCCCAAGCTCTAATCATAATCACATATCCCAATAGTGAGTCCTAGTGTAGGCGTCGCCCCAAATCGGTAACACTTAGCCCAATATGAGCCTGGCATATGCGTCACCTCAAAATCAATACCAAATCGGCTCTATGGCCCAAGCTCAGCCATCAACTGCTCAAATCTCTGTTACTCACATCTCACAGTACTCAATTCAACAGGGTAACACATATAAGGCATCAACAACATATGAGGGATCAAATAAGAAATAACTAAGATAGAAATAGCATAAATAGATATATCATCATGACTGAGAGTATGTGTACAATTGTAGCGCCCCGAAAAAGTTTTGAAATGTTATAAGGTCATTAAGAGGTCCGACGTGTACTAATTATATTAATTTATATGCAGGTGTTAATTAATAATATGAAAAATATATCATGAACATTATAGCAAGTGTACGAGGTGTATTTGAAGTGATATAGGGCCTAAGGAGAGCCCTTGGGACAAGTCGAGTTGGAAATTATATGATAGACAAAAGTTTCAAATGAGCACGCGTAAGACGTAGCTTTAGATGAGAAATATAAGGTGTTATGTGGTGAACAACCTATCAAATGAAATATCTTTGAATCTACTTTATAACGCTTCAAACCATTTGTCATTTGGACATTCCCACAAAATGTTATCATCAAATTACTGAAGGCTGGCGGTGAAGTTCTACCATAGCGTCCAGGTCCACGTCCGATCTTGGAAGAGGAGCGAACTGGGGACGCGAAGCATCTGGGGCAGCATATGAAACCGAGAAATCTGGGCCAATAAGTACAAGGTCGGGGAGAGAAGAGTTATTTTGAGTTTTAGGGGTTAGGGTTCTTGTTACACCCCATATTTTTGTACATGAAAGTATGCCATAAGTGAATTGATGAAAGTTCGGGAATGAGATTATTTTGAGGTTACAAGTATTATGCTATTTCAAACAAGGCATAAGAAAATTCGTAAAGGTGAGAGGGTAAGCAAATCGAAGAAAATGAATTTCGTCAAAGTTTGACATTTTGGGATAAAATATGGCCCGATCTAAAATACCCGATATTTATGGATTAGTACCATACAAGGTACCACATGGCCATGATAGTGAGGTGTATAAGGTATGCTAAAAATGAGTAATATTTTAAGTAATTTGGGATAATTTTTAATTATGCGGGTAATTGATTAATTACCGGATAACGGGACATTACCTAATTAACTAATAAGTTGGATAAAGATTAAAATTCCCACCCCAACCCCACGTGGCAGCAAGCCACATATTATACAAATGACTCTTGGTCATATTAGCTTAGGTGGCCATTTAAAGTGACGTACATAAGACAACAAGACATTAACGTGTAAAACATTTAAGTTTGGTTTCACTTGGACATTGAATAATCAAGTGAGAATCATATACCTTCTTCCTAATTCAAATTCAAACATTTTCAAACCAGAAGCTAGAACTCAATCTAACAAGCTTCCAACGAAATTTCTTGCAACCAAATTAATTCCAGTGAGAATTATTAGTACACTAGCAACGTGATTCTTCAAATTCCTATACAAAAAATCCAACGAGAATTATTGAAATTATAGCAACGTAAAATTTTGAGGTTCTAAAGGAGTACGGTGCAACCTTTTCCAAGAACATCATACAGACTTTTTCCTAATCCAGGTATGTTAAGGCTATCCCTTCTTTCTTTTTGGCATGATCAATAAGATACAAACGAAATGAGAAAATGCACAATTTTCATAAATGACCCTATTCATAGAAATATTAGGGGTGTATATATTCTTGATTCCCCATGTGAATTATTATTATATCTTCAAATTCAAATATTAGGGTTGATAAATTGCCCACAGTGGCCGAAATGATATGATGGGATGCCCTCAGAGGCTTGATGATGTTATGAACGCATATACCTATGCATGGTATGATATTTATACGCATATGCATGACATTATAAAAATGAAATGATTCACAAAGCTATCCCACATGTATTTCCTCATCCTTCGCTGCCCAGTTGTTTCCTTAAATCAAAATCAATCTCTGTAACACTTGAACCAATCTATCGCTACCAACTTTAAACCTTTCTGAAGATTATCTTTCTCGAGCCATCAACACTAGAAACACCGATTCGATCCTAAACCACTGCACACCGCGATTTGTGACAACCACTTCCCCGATACCATTTCACAATACCCTGCCCCGGAGGTGAGTTGAAGAAGACCATAACACCGGCAAACTTAATGCAGTCAACAAGGACAACGACACCACATCACAGATGAAAATTCCACCATGCTCGAAAATACCAAGTCTCGTTACTCCATCAACCCAAACTTGAACATTCTTAGTCTGATTGCCTTTCCTCCGTTGCAAATAAAACACTGAACCCTTGAATCATGCATTGAGAAAAAACCTACTTTCAAATCATTCACTGCCCCTACACATAGACAAGTATCCTACCATTACTCAAACACTGTGCGATAGCAACACACGAATTGTCATAACAATCAATGCCAAATCTCAAAACCTTAGGTAATACTGATACTGAGCTGCAACGACAGAACGACCTTCTGCAAGGCGACGACAATAGCCCAATCAAATACGCAGGGAGAAACATCCGACACCACATCTGTAGTACCATTAAAATTCCTTGATCCACAATTTATAACAAGTGCTTCACGTCGCATTAGACTGAATAGGAAGGGAATGAAGGCATAAGCCTCAAAGGAATCAAATCGCATAATGAGGAATCAAGAAGGGAAGTGCTCCTAACAGTCCTGTAGCCTCTCGAAGATAAGTACAGACGTCTCCGTACTGATCCGCAAGACTCTACTAGACTTACGCATGACTCGTGAGACCTAAATGAACCTAGTGCTCTGATACCATGTTGTCACGACCCAAAATCCATTAAAGGTCGTGATGGCACCAGACACCGCTGTCAAGCAAGCCAAAAATAAATACTTAATTTGGTTCTCATTTTTAATATTTTGAAAATCATATTTTTCTTCAAGTAAACAGTAAAAAATGGAATCTACAATGTAAATAATAATATTTTACAACAATTTCAATACAGGGCAACCCAAATCACCCCAAAACCCGGTGTCACAAGTGCATGAGCATCAACTAGGTATGTAAAATAAAATACAACATCTGTCCGGAATATGAATTTGGATAGGAGAAATATAAATACTCTAAAGGAGACTCTGCTGGTTGCGGATCGTAGTATAGAATGCAACTCACCTAAGTTCCCGCAATAACCGCGCTTCTGTGCCCACAAGGCCACTAGACATATATGCACCTGCACAAAAATATGCAGCAAGTGTAGTATGAGTACGTAAATCAACGCGTACCCAGTAAGTATCCCGCCTAACCTCAAAGAAGTAGTGACGAGGGGTCGACTTCGACACTTACTATGGGCTATAAATAAAATATCAATGATATAATTAAGCATGGATTACGTAGAACGGCTGTAATCTCAATATCATGAAATAAGTAAACAATTCTTTTGTTAATAAGAAATTTCCAATTTATTTTCGTCATTTAAAATTTTTGGATCTCTGGCCAATGAAAGCAATATCAATTATTATCAATTCCAAAGATATATTATGCGCAAATCATGTCGAGGTCGTACGGCCCAATCCGCTATAAATATTTAAACTATTCACTATCGAGGGTCGAACGGTGCGAACCATAGATGCATCTATTTAACCTGCCGAGGCGTTCGGTCCGCTCCACAAGAGAGAAAATACAATTTAAAACAACCAAATTCAAGATTTATCAAGGAAACTATTCAAGAAATAAAAATTCTCATTTACGGTCAAGAAGAATGGATTTTACTCTTTTTAAAGTTCCTTTAACAAGTTTCGATATGATTTAAGCAATTTAAATTAACAAGTAGGATGCAAGCATCGCAATTATAACATGATCTGGATCCTAGACTACCCAGACATAAGCATATTAGTAGCTACGCACGGACTCTCGTCACCTCGTACGTACGTAGCCCCCACAAATAAAAGCACATATTGAATTATTTCACCTATGGGGTTAATTCCCTCTTACAAGGTTAGAAAGGGGACTTACCTTACTCCGACGTTCCAAAATCGGCTCCAAGCTTTTCAAACAACTCAAATCGATGCCCAACGCTCCAAAACTAGTCAATAAATGAGCAATTCCATAAATATATACTCTAATACTCATTAAAATCTTATTTACAATAATTTCCAACTCCGTTCGAAAAGTCGATAAAAATCACTCTCGAGCCCACATGCCCGAATTCCGAAATTGGATCAGGCTGCACGCCGCAGCAGGCCATATTGGCTTTATATATATTATTATTATTATATGGATCGGGTTGCACACTGCAGTAGGGCTTATACACTTTATTATTATTAATGGGATCGGGCTGCACGCCGTAACAAGGCATATTAGCATTATATTATCGGGCTGCACGCCGCAACATGCCATATTGGCTTATATTAGCGCTTCGGCAGGATCCGCCCCTCCGGAGTCTGACATACCAGCAGTGAGCACATGTACAGTACAATGCTGAGTGACTGAGTGTGCTGAATGATTGAGCGTGATGAGTGGGAGTGCGAAACAGTGAAATTGAGTACTCAGAGAGTGTGAGTACATGAGTTCATCACTGTGTTGCATTGCATTTGACATGCATACTTGACATATAGGTATAGAGATGCATTTTCTCATGCTACACGATTTTGTGACATTCATGATTTCACATGCACATTTACATGTAGGCATAGAGATATAGTTTTCTCATGCTATCTGAGAATGAAATATCTTATCTGTTGTTGAAAGTTTTTTTGGAAAAATCACAGTTTTCCGATTTACTCATATTTTGGTAATTTCGATGAAAGATTTGGGTTTTACTGTTATACCTGAAAAGCATGCCTATATTTCCTTAACTGTGAACGAGCTAAGCATAATATCTTTGAGATATTACTTGTGTTGCTTTTATTATATTGTCACGAGTTGTTCTTGGCTATTGGTGTTGGACTCTGACCGTTGTCCAAGCTCATCATTGCTTTCAACCTAAGGTTAGGTTTGTTACTTATTAAGTACATTGGGTCGGTTACAAATTTTTGAGATGATGTTGGTGCGAGTGGCGGGAGCTGACATTGAAGATGTACCTGCGTTCCGGTTATAACTGCCTCTTATTCTTGGAAGCGTTAGATTTATAAATCGGTTTATGTACGTTTCGAACAGATGATGTATTTATTTCATACCAGCTTTGTAAACTCTAAGTCTTAGGAGCTCATGATTTATACTATCAGACCTTGGGGAATTGTATAAAATTTAGTTATTTTATTTTTGACTCTTATAATTATCATTATATTATGGTTTATTTGTTAATCGGCTTACCTAGTGGGTTGGGTTAGGTGGTATCACGACAAGTTGAATTTTGGGTCGTGACAAGTTGGTATTAGAGATCTAGGTTCATAGGTTGTACGAGTCATGAGAATGTGTCTCGTATAGTCTTGCAGATCGGTATGATGACGTCCATACCTATCTTCGAGAGGCTACAAGGCATTTCAAGTAAATTTCTGATCTCTCTTCCTTATTGTGCGGCATTAATTCAGCTTGAAGCGTATTTATTTGAATTCCTTCCACTCACTCGTATGTGCATGTGAGCACTACGTATCAGTTGTACATCAACAGCTTGTGGATTACATGGATGAGGTGCGAGATGTGTTTTCTATATTTTGGTGATGGGCTAGTTTGGAGGACTTGAGGCCCGGTTTGGACTGCAGCTTAGGCTCGATAGTTTCAGTAATGTGAGCATGTGCTTTTGGACTTCTATGTCCAGCGGTGTCCCTATGAGTGAGGTTGGTGGCTCGGTGAGTGGTTGGATGGCCATATGATGAGTAGGATGTGATTGCGGGATGTGTTCAGATGGTTTGAATGTGACGGGAAAAGTTTGCTTGAGATGTGAAAAAGACTATTGGATGCTCAATTTCTGTGGATGTGTCATACCGACTTGAGTTATGAAGGTTTTTGAGAGATTATTTTGTGTTATTTCATTTATGGAATGAAGTAGATTTTCATGTCTTGTTGATGAGTTCAAACTCATGAAGATTAAGTGATTGCATTGTAGTTGTGGCTGTGAAAGGGTATAGACATATGTTAATTTGAGGCTAAGTAGGTGTGTTATCACCTACGAGGTAATTTACGGATGTGTGATCCTTATGATGTTATGTGGAGGCTTTCTTTTCTACCAGTGTGTATTTGCATTGCGATTTGAGTTTGGATTGGTTGAGAAAGTTGACCTGACCGTCACGAGAATGAATGCGAGCTTAGCAGATTATTTGAGGTATTATATGGTTTGTGTTACATGAGCTTGTGAAGGATTTAGTTGAATCTCACTGCAGTATTATGGCAGTAATAGAGTATGGGTAGTATGAGTTATCTAGTGTTTTGATCTATGGCTTTGGGCCAAGTGGGGGAGTTTGCTATTGACGATTTGATTGCATGGTTACGTGTTGTATTGGTTTCGGTCTGAGGCATACTTGTGGATCGGTTATGACTTACAGAGGCTAGTTTTGAGGAGGACTTAAGCAAGGAAATTTTTGGATGGATGGTATATTACACTTTATTGGTATATGGGAATCATGGAATGATTGAGTTGTTATTCGTGAAGGATGTAGTTCGCATGGAGTAGGAATTTGCTCGGTTGCGTTAAAGAGGGGTTACTTCTCTGGGTGTTGTTGTGCTAACGGGGCATATGTCGTTCGGCCCGTTTGGGCGGTGCAATTGAGATTTGAGCAGAGTGGATGACTCTCGAGAAGGTTCTTATGGATTCAAGATTTACATGTAGCAATTAAGAATTTTTTGCATTTGTATATGGCTAGAATTTGAGATTTACATTGGATGGTGTCGGGAATCACGGTATTTCTATATCATTATGGATTCTACATTTCAGTATCAAGAAGGTGAAGGAAACGTCTTTAGATTCACAGAAGGTCTCTTGAGAGTGAGTGTCTCGGTTGTGGTACTTTTGGGGTGCTTGATAGGGAATACATTGGCTTATGGGCCTTAGGGTGGTGTGATTTTATGCTAGGATCTCTTGTGGTAAGCTTTGGGTAAGGATCATGGTGTTCTGGCAAGAAGAAGTCTCAACTTGAGGGTAATTCGGAAGGAACTCGGAAAAATAGGATAGCTTGGTAGTAGGTTGGATCAGCATGGTAATAGATATGATCGGTTCTTTGGATACTTATGATGTGGTGAGTCTTTACAGGTGTTTTGTGGAAATACACTTGGGTTTGGCAACCTGCGTGACTTGGTTGAGTTAGAGAGATTCAGTTCTGATGGTTTGGTTATGTGCAAATGGGTTTCAAAGAGTTCTCGATGGTTTCTACCACGGTTTGAGATTGATATTTCCTACTAGCGTGAGGAGCAAGTTGCATATTGTGATTTTCTCCTAGATGGGATCAAATGGAAGGTTTCTTACTGATCGGGTATGTATTCTGTTGGTGACTCAGAGTTGATTATGAGATTCTCGTAGTTTTCATATGATGGCATGATAGATGCGGTGTGTTGTATGGGATTGAGATTTGCATGTGCAAGGTCACGATTCAGTTTTGAAAGGAAGGTCATGAATTATTAGACAACATAGACGATTTCAGATGACTAGATGAATGCTATTACTACTTGGTATTGAGTTATGGATGCTTAATTGGTATTGTAGTACTCGCTTGGTTGATCGACTGCTGATGTTCAGATTTTGCTATGTGGAATAGAAGAATTATAGAAGTATTTCCCGTGGGAATGATTATGTATGAGAGATGTGTTAGTCATTCGAGTGGTGGAGTTGGGATCGGCTATGGTGATTCATGTATTCTATGGATTTAGAGACTGGGAGTTCTCAGAAGCAGATTGATTCGGGGTTGCAGACTATGAAGATGCGGCCAAAGTTAGGTAGATGGTAGTACATGCTATGGTTAGGTCATTGTGGACTTTTGGAGGGCCTTTTATCCATTTGGGGGTGACTGGAGTTGATTTGGGGCCCCATTGGTAGGCCCAATAAGGATGTGTATTCTACATCGGGTCAGATTTAATGACTCAGCACCGTTATTGCTGAAAGGTGTGTCATTCGGTTAGATTTGAGGTTGTTCCTGTTCTGATATGTTCTATGTGTTACTCTTCTATGCTACGAGGGGTTGTGATTTTTTGGTTACATGCACAACCGATGCGGTTCTATTTAGGCCTTATAGCAGAATTCGAGCAAGATGGTTATTGGGGGTTGAATGGTTGATTGCACCTTGGTTATGGTCTTTTCGGACCGTGGTATATTGTGTTATTTACTTATCCATGGTTATGGTCATGCACTTCGTGTACTTGATGTTGAATTGTGTGTGGTTGTTGATTTTGAGCATTGTTGCTTGAGGTATTTCATATGGACCGATGTTTAGATTGGGTCATGCATTGCAACAGCGTTATGCTAGGATATGATCCTTTGTGCTTATTTTGCGTGTTATGTTTCCCCTTGTGTGGTGGATTGATAGCATTGCACTTCATAGTGGTATCTGTTGAGCTGGAGGGATGGTTTCTTCATTTCCATTCTCTTTCCATCATTGGGTATTTTTGAGTTATTATTCGTTAGTTCAGGGATTGCATTGTATGTGGTTCCAAGTAGGATTTGTGTGACAGTTCGGTCGAGTAGCTTGTACTGGATGACGTGAGTATATTCGACCTGAGATGAGTGCCATCGGATTTGATTAAGGCATGTTAGCAAGAATTATGTCACTAGTCGGCTTAGATTTTGGCTATGGCTATTATCAGGCAAGAGAGCTCCACGGCTTGTTAATCTGATGGGTGGTTATGAGTTTCTATATGTTTCTTTCATCATTGGCTGTGTACGAAGGTTCAAGACAAGATTTTAGTTGATATGAGGTTTGTTACCGGTGTCGGATTAGTTATCGAGCAGCTATTGCGGTCAGAAATTATTGGTATGAGTATTTGAGTTATGTGGTATATCATGTGATTATATATTGAGATATGGTTATGGATTAATACAATTTGTTCAGGGTTATATGGTGCATAGATGGAAGAATCGGGTCATATAATGAGTTCCGAATGTTGGGGATTTGAGTTTTAAGGTTTATGGACTAAGGTTGAAGTAAGGATCCTCTGTTAGGTGGTGTTGTTGGGATTATATAGATTGGGTTGACGTGGGATCACCCATGGTTATGTGTATGGTTAGTGTATATGGCGATTTGATGGCTTTGGAACGACTCTTGGCACGTTCGAGGACGAACGTATGTTTAAGTGGGGGAGAATGTGACGATCCAGCCGGTCGTTTGAGCTTTAGCTTTCCATTCGGTGGTTTGAGACTTTGAGTAGCATCATATTATGTATTATGACTTGTGTGTATGTTTGGTTTCGGTTTTCGAGCGGTTCGGGATTGATTTGGAAGAATGATTCTTGTTTTAGAAGCTTTAAGTTAGAAGAGTTGACCAAGATTTGACTTTTGGGTTAATTGACTAGGAATCGGGTTTTAATTAATCCAATAAGTTTGTATGATGATTTTGGACATGTCCACAAAGTTTGGTTAAATTCCGATGAGTTTTGGATAAGTTTGGGTTGTATGGTGATTGTTTTTTGTTTTGACGTTGATTTGAGCATAAAGGTTACCATATTGAGCAAACGACCTTCGATTCGTGTTTTGACTAAACTATTATATCCGTATCGTAATTTTGGAACCATAGCAACTGAAATCATCAAGTTTCGATATCGTATGAATGAATTTATGGTCATTTTACTAAGAATTGAGTTGCTAGATTTTTAGATTCATTACGAAATTGCCACTGAATTCGTATTTAAAAATCTGCACTATTTTTAAATATTGAAACCAACATATCTCCTTCATTATAAGGTCAAATAGGGTGATTCAAAAGCCTAACTTGACTGGAATTTCATGAAGAATCTATTGG
This sequence comes from Nicotiana tabacum, assembly GCF_000715075.1. NCBI lineage: Eukaryota > Viridiplantae > Streptophyta > Magnoliopsida > Solanales > Solanaceae > Nicotiana > Nicotiana tabacum. The sequence goes on from NC_134081.1 coordinate 61,977,566, forward strand.
AGGCATTAAAAGCGAGTTTCAGAATTGTTTGGCACAAGAAACAAGACTGAACAACTGGGAGTTTTTGGCTATTGATGTTGTTGGAGTTTTTCTCATTTTGAAAGTTTGAGATTGGGAGAATTCAAGGATGTTCTTAAAGTTTCTTCCATGGGGTAAGGTCTAAACCATAACCTAAGTATTTCCATTTGATTCATTCCCTTGGTTTAAGCTTTAATCCATGATTTTAATTAAAAACCCATTTAATTCTTTAAATAAAAACCTAGGGTTATGTCCTAAATTGTAAAAACTAAAAATGAGTTAGAGTCGTTTATTTCTCGATTCCTTTTGGGGTTTTGTTCTCCTATATTAGGAGAACAACATACTCGAATTTAACGAGTTTTGGAGGAGCATCTTGGGAGATATGGGACCCAACTAGTGTGGGGTGGACTCTTGGGTTATGAACACCCAAGAGCGATATTTTGGTGAATTGGTTGAGTTATCGGACTTCGATTGAGTCGATTTTTGTTCGTGTGAGCATGTATTGGTTCGAGATTTGGTTGACTTTGGGCTTTTAATTAAATATTCGACCTTTATCGATTGAGTTTGTTTCCTTTTGCATTTGTTGATGTTCTTGAGTTACTTTTGGCTAGTTTCGAGCCATGCAGAGGTCGGTGCACGTGGGATGGCATTTCTAAAGTATTTTTTGGCTTGCTCGATACTGGATTCGGCTTGTTCGAGGTGACTAACACTTCTAAACTTGGTATTGAGGGTATGAATCTTTGATCATACGTGTTATGTGTTTGGTGTTGAGGTGACACACATGCTAGGTGATAGGCGTGTGGGCATGCACCGTGTGAATTATGACTCGGTTGATTTTGTGATACTGTGTAGTTACCTAATCTTGTTTCTACCCATGAAATTTCTACGTGTTAGAGAAATTGAGCTGTGAATCATGTTAGAAATTATTTTTAGGCTCTATGATTATTTATTTGGGGCCCACTGAGGTCATCTCTACTGTTGAGTTATTTGCTTAAATTGCTGTTACATACTCAGTCATATTCATTCATTCACATATTCTATCTCAATCTTTATTACCCTTTGTTGTCACATCATGTTATCATTATTTGGGATAATTGGCATGAGATTTGTGAGCTCGAGAGGCTGGAGAGATTGATGACTGAGTTAGGGTCTAAGAGCCGTGTTGTGAGAGATATTGTGGATCGGGCTGCACGCCGCAACAGGCCATATTGCCTTTATATATATTATTATTATATGGATCGGGTTGTACGCCGCAGCAAACCTTATAGGCTTTATTATTGTTATTGATGGGATCGGGCTGCACGCTGCTGCAGGTTTTATTGATTCATGATGGGATCGGGATGCGCACCGCAGCAGGCCATGTTGGCTTATATTAGCGCTTAGGCAGGATCCGCCCCTCCGAAGTCTCACATACCAACAGTGAGCGCAAATACCGTACAGTGCTGAGTGACTACGTGTGCTGAGTGATTGAGCATGATCAGTGGGAGTACGAGACAGTGAGATTGAGTACTCTGAGAGTGTGAGTACATGAGTTCATCACTGTGATGCATTGCATTTGACATGCATGCTTGACATACAGGCATAGAGATGCATTTCCTCATGCTACACGGTTATGTGACATTCATGATTTCACATGCACATTGATATGTAGGCATAGAACTATACTTTCCTCAAGCTATCTGAGAATGAAATATCTTATCTGTTGTTGAAAGTTTTTGGGAAAAATCACATTTTTCTAATTTACTCATATTTTGGTGATTTCAGTGAAAGATTTGGGTTTTACTGTTATACCTGAAAATCATGCCTATTTTTCCGTAATTGTGAATGAGTTGAGCATCATATCTCTAAGTTATTACTTGTGCTACTTTTATTATATTGTTATGAGTTGTAATTGTCTATTGGTGTTGGACTCTGACCGTTTTCCAAGCTCGTCAATGCTTTCAACCAAAGGTTAGGTTTGTTACTTATTGAGTACATTGGGTCGGTTATACTCATACTACACTTCTGCATCTTGCATGCAGATTGGCGGGAGCTGACATTGAAGATGTACCTGCATTCTGGTTATAGCTGCCTCTTGTTCTTGGTAGCTTTAGATTTCTAAATTTGTTTATGTACGTTTTGAACAGATGATGTATTTATTCCATACCAGCTTTGTAAACTCTAAGTCTTTGAAGCTCATGATTTGTATTACCAATCCATGGGGAATTATATAAAATTCAGTTATTTCATTTTTGACTCTTATCATTATCATTATATTGTGGTTTATTTGTTAATTGGCTTACCTAGCGGGTTGAGTTAGGTGCCATCACGACTACTTGAATTTTAGGTCGTGACAACTCCTCTGAGTTCATTCAAGCTATACTAAGCTTTCTATAACTTACGGAAACCATCAGCTCTCTCGTTTTGATGGGCTTAATCCCGAGGTCTTACATATTCTCGTCACCTTCTCACTCACCTTTTCTTATCCCTACTCATGTCTACCTAATACCTTGTCGCTCTACCATACTTTATCTTACAACCTACACGTATCTATCCATACTACTCACAACCTTCATTTTACTTTCTGGCACAATAGATTTCCTTATGTTATTCTGGAACCTCAAGCGAGACATCACGTTGCCTCTAATTCTTCTTTGTTCTCATAACTAGACCTCTCGGTACCTGGAAATCATAGGCTAGAGGATGTGCTATTAACAACACCACTATCATTTCTGAATACTGAATCATGATGCTTCTAGCCCTCTATCTGAAGTCTGGACTATTCACTACCTTCTGTACTTGAGTATCTCGTACCTTCTTCACGTTTATCTTACTTACCTTTAAATCTCGCATCATATCTTCTGTTGCTTTCATAACTTCCCTTCCACATAGGTGGAAATTACATCCATGCCTTAAAGCTCTACTTTAATACTTCTTATGACTCAGCTCTATGGCACGATCAAAAAATAAAAGAAGGGTAACATTTCCTAAATTTCCAGTAGCCTCTCAATTATAAGTGTAGTGCGCAACATACCCATAAGTGAGACTCTACTAGGCATGGCTTTGTAGACTCCGTAGGATACGACCTTCTCTGATACCACTTTGTCATGCTCCAAACTTGGGGGAGCGTGGCTGGAACTCAGTGCCGTTCTGGCCCGAGCGAACCACTCTGTAACTAGTGATCGTTCAACCAAAACTAGAACATACATAGGTCAAGTTGGCTAAACTCATTCTTTCTATAACCATCATGGTCTAACATGGCCATAACTAGTAATGCATAATTGTAAGTGGGCAAATGTTGTATCAACGAACCATCGTACTTAAAATATGAATACACATGGGCTATCAAGGCCTCTGACATACTATACATAATGAATATGTGTCTACAAAGCTTCTAAGAGTATGTGACGTCAAATGGGATAGGGCCTCAGCCTACCCATAAGTCTGTAGCAAAACTCTGACACGATGACTTATAGACTCGGTTGCACTCCGAATGAAGGGGAGTCATACCGATCCTTCGCTGAATGCTAACCTCGTCTACTATGAGGGCTTGTCAAACTGATTAGCTACACCTGTAGGCATGAATGCAGTGTCCATAACAAAAAGGACGTCACTACGAATAATGTACCGAGTATGTAAAGCAAAACTGAAACATAACAATAAGTCAACATTAATGAGAGAGATATAAGAATCAACCTGAACCCTCTGAAGTGCCACTGTATATTCATACTAATTATACTTATATATTTAATTCCTCTCTCTAAGACTATTATCCATATCGTAACATGACTGCCCAACTGATAAGTGATAACTGCCCGACCGGCTGTAGCGCGGTGGTAAAATGCATGACTACCCGACCGACCGTATCTTGGTGGTAAATGCGTAACTGCCCAACAGGCCGTAGCTCGATAGTAAATGCATGACTGCCTGACCGTCCGTAGCTCGGTAGTAAATGAATATGCGTAACTGCCCAACCGACCGTAGCTCGGTGGTAATTGCATGACTGCCCGACCGGCCGTAGCTCGGTGGTAAATGAAGATGCATATAACCTTACATTATGAAAGTCAACATCTTTATCATATACCTCATTAGACACTAGGAATATACTTAGACATGCTTTGAATTACATTTTACAAGAATGAATAACGTAGACATCCTTAACTACAAAGAGTAGAACCATTTATGGAATAACATTACGTTTACGTTTCGTTACTTGGATCATGCCAATAAAAGAAAGCATTAGCCTTAACATACCTTTGTTGGTTTTCCTCAGTAACCACAACGAAAGCCCGTTGTCACGACCCCAAATCCACTAGTCATGATGGCACCTAACCCAACCCGCTAGGTAAGCCAATTAACCTCTAACCAATTCCAATAACAATGAATAAAGCGATTAAGTAAAGAAATATCTGAATCTTATACATTCCCCAAGAACTAGTAGTATAAATCACGAGCTTCTAAGAATAGAGTTTACAAAGCAAAAATGAAATAAATACATAGTCTGTTTGAAAAGTACATAAACAGAGTTTTACAGATCTAAAGCTACCACGAACAAGAGGCAGCTGCAACCGAGATGCAAGTACATCATCAATCCATCTTCCATCGAACACAGTAACATCAACAGCCAACATCTGCACGCAAGGTGCAGAAGTGTAGTATGAGTACAACTGACCCCATGTACTCAATAGGTAACAAACCTAACCTTAGGTTGAAAGTAGTGACGACCTTGTACCAAGGTAGGGTCCAACCTTCAATAAACAATAATAGTTCATAACAACATAAAACAAGTAATACCAGAAGTAACTCAACAAAACATGATTTCTGAAAATAGTTTTGCCTTTCAAGTACATCAATGAAACCCAAATCGTTTACCAGAGTTACCAAAAATATGAATAAGTTTGAAAACAATAATTTTTCCCAGAATCCTTTCCATAATAAATAAGATGCTTCATTGTTTTTCCAGATAACCAGTGTAAAACAAATACATCACTATGCACATCTGTCAACATGTGTGAGAAATCATGAATGATGTGATACCGTATAACATGAGAAAAAATACATCTCTATGCCTGTATGTCATGTGTGCATGTCAATGCAATGTATCTCAAAGATAAACTCATGTACTCACACTCTCAGAGTACTCAATCTCACTGTCTCGCATTCTCTCTCACTATGCTCAAGGCTCAGCACACTCAATCACTCAGCGTTGTACAATACCTATTGCGGCATGTAGCCCGATCCATATATGACCATAAGGCCCATTGCGGCGTGCAACCCGATCCACAAATATATAGTCGACTGCGCTCACTGGGGTTGTGCAGACTCCGGAGGGGATCCTTCAGCCCAAGCGCTATATTGATGCGGCGTGCAGCCCGATCCAATATTGTTGCAGCATGCAACCTGATCCAATATTGCTGCGGCGTGCAACCCGATCCATATAAAATATAATCAATATCATATGCTGCGGCGTGCAGCCCGATCCCAAAATGTCACTCTCACTCAGGCCCTTGGCCTCACTCAGTCATCAATCTCTCCAGTCTCACTCACAGGCTCATAATGCCATGAAACTAGCCCGACAACAATGATATGATGTATCAATAAACAACAACTGAGACTGAGATATGATATGAATGTATGAATATGACTGAGTATAATATATCAATGAAATCAGTGAGATGACAGCAAGAAACGACCACTATGGGTCCTAGCAGTATCAGCATAAAGCCTAAACATAATATTTAGCATGATTGACAGCTTAACTACTTTATCACATAGTGAAAACACGGATATCAACAAGTGGGACCACTATACAGTGCCATGGGAACAACAGAGTCTCAATTCACATGGTTCACGCCCACACGCCCGTCACCTAGCATGTGCGTCACTTTAACACAAATCACATAACACGTATTTCAGGGTTTCATACCCTCAGCCCTAAGATTAGAAGAGTTACTTACCTCAAACAAGCCAATTTCAATACCGAGCAAGCCAAGCGATACTCCAAAAATGCCATCCCGTGCGTTCCGACCTCCGAACGGCTCGAAACTAACCAAAAACAACTCAAATACATCAAACAATGCTAAAGGAACCAATTCCAATATAAAAAGGTCGAATCTTTAATCAAAAGTCCAAAATCGGCCAAAACGCCCAACCCGGGCCCATTCCTCAAAACCTGACAAAACTCATAAAATCCGACAACTCATTCAATTATGAGTCCAACCATACTAGTTTCACTCAAATCCGAATCCGAATCGATGCTCAAAACTCAAAAATCTATATTATAAACTTTAGGCTAAATCCCCCAATTTCTCTTTAAAATCTATCAACCAATTTCCAAAAATGAAGATAAATTCGTGAAATATAATCAAAACTGAGTAGAGAACACTTACCCCAATTCTTGTGATGAAATTTGCTTCAAAAATCGCCTCAATCCGAGCCCCACATCTCAAAATATGGAGAAAGAACCAAAACCTCGATTTTTATAACTTTTCCCAGCTATTTTGCATTTGTGGTTAAAATGTCGCATCTGCGATCTCCGATGCTGAGACCTATCAAATCACGTCCGATTGACCTCAAATTTTGCACACAAGTCACATTTGACATTACGGACCTGCTCCAACTTCCGGAAATCGGAATCCGACCCCGATATCAAAAAGTCCACTCCCGGTCAAACTTTCCAAAATTTCAACTTTCGCCATTTCGAGCCAAATTCAAATACGGACCTCTAAATCACAATCCAGACGCGCTCCTAAGTCCAAAATCACCAACGGAGCTAACGGAACTATCGAAATTCCAATCCGAGGTCAAATCCTAAAAAGTCAAACTTGGTCAACTCTTTCAAATTTAAAGCTCCCTAGTTGAGAATCATTCTTCCAAATCAGTCCCGAATAACCTGAAAACCAAAATCGAGGATTCACACAAATTACAATACATCATACGGAGCTACTCACGCCTGTAAACTACCGAGCGAAGTGCAAATTCTCAAAACGACCGATCGGGTCGTTACATCCTCTCTCACTTAAAAATACGTTCGTCCTCGAACGTGCCCAGAGTTGTTCTAAAAGCCATCAAATCGCCGTGTAACCTTATCATGCACATACCCGGGGGTGATACCACATCACCCTATCCCATATAGGTCTGATAACACAACATGACTGGAATTTCTTAATCCAACCTAGCCCATAAGCCTTAGAATCGAATTCCACATCCAAAATTTTCGATAAGATCAGAACCCCGCATCTACACACTATATAAGTCTGAACAAGTTGAATCCAGTCATAGTCATAACTCAAGATAAAATCACATGATATACCACATAACTCAAACACTCATAGCAAAAATTTCTAATCACAGTGGCTGCTCAAAACAACCCAATGCCGGTAATAAACCTCTTATCAAACAAAGCCTCATTCTAACACCTTCATATACTGCCAACGATGAAAGAAACACGCAGAAACTCATAACCATTCACCAGATCAACAAGTTGTGGAACTCCCTCTCCTTCAATAGGAACTATAGCAAATTTCTAAGCCGATCAACATCAATATCCTTCCAAATATACCGCAATCAGATCCGATAGCACCCATTCTAGTACGACGACCTCATCCCCTCTAACATTATCACTCTAGTGACATGACACATCAATACAGCTTAATAAGTACCATCACAACACCATGCTAAGAGCCTAGCACACATCGTAGAACCAAAACACATGAATCCAACACAAAGGATCAGATCTCAACATAACTTCGCTGCAATGCGTGACCCCATCCAAACGTTGGTCCATATTATATACCTCGAGCCACCTTGCTCAAAATCAATAACCATGCAAAATTCGACATCAAGTACCAAAAGTGCATTACCATAACCACATAGAGCAAATAACACAAAACCTCAATCCGGAGATAGCCAACGCGCAATCAATCATGCAATACCCAAATACTCATCTAGCTCAAATTCAGCTATAAATCTCAAATAGAACCGCACTATATGTGCATATAACCAATGAATCACAACTCCTCGTGACATAGAAGAGTAATTCACTAGTCATTTCAGAACAAAAATAAGCGCAACAACAACCGAATGGCACATCCCTCAACAATGGCAGTATGGAGCCAACCAATCCGACTCGGTATAGAACACACATCCATATTGGGCCTACCAATAAACCCCAAATCAACTCTCGTTACCCACAATAGATAAATAACCCTCTGAAAGTCCCCAATAACTGAATCACAACACATACTATCTTTTGACTAACATTGGCTACATTTTCTCAGTCCACAACTACGAAACAATCTACTCATGAGAATTCCCAGTCTCCAAATCCATAGAACACACGAATCACCATGTGTGATCTCAACTCCATTGCCTGAATGTCTAACACTTCTCCAATACATGATCATCCCACGAGGAATACTTCTATAATTCTTCTGTGCCACAAAGCAAAATTTGAACATCAGCAGTCGATCAAACAAGAGAGTGCCTCAATACCAATGAAGTATTCGTAAATCAAAACACATTGCCCCTTCTGAAATGTATACCCTCATCAAGCCATACCAGATAGAAATATCATTTACCTAGTCGTCCGAAACTGTCTATGCTGCCTAAGGACTCATGACCTTCCCTTCAAAATTGAACTGTGACCTTACACATGCAAATCTCAATCCTACCCAACACACTGCATATACCATGCCATCATACAAAAAAATATGAGAACTTCGTAATCCGCTCTGAGTCACAAGCAACTGCATACTTAATTAGCCAAGAACTTTCCATTTGATCCCATCCAGGAGAAAATCACTATATATCACATTCTTCTCACGCCAGTAGGAAATATACATCTCTAACCATGGTAGAAACCATCAAGAACTTTCCGAATCCCATTTGCACAAAACCAGCCCGTCAGGACTGAATCCCTCTAACTCAACCAAGCTACGCAGGTCGCCAAAACCCAAGAGCATTGCCACGAAACACCTGTAGAAACTCACTACATCATAAGAACCAAAAAAGCCAATCACATCCGTTATCATGCTGATCCAACCCGTTACCAAGCTGCCCTCATTCTCTGAGTTCCTTTCGAGTTGCCTTTGAATTGATACCTTTCCTTGCTAGAACACTACTAACCTGACCAAAACTTGCCCCACGAACTTTAGCATAGGATCATACTGCCCTAAGGCTTATAAGCCGTTGAATTCCCTCTTTATGTATCCCAAAAGTACCATAACCAAAATACTTACTCTGAAGAGACTTCCTATGAATCCAAAGCCATTACCTTCACCTTCCTGATACTGATATATAGAATCCATAATGATATAGAAACAAGTCTTGACACCCTCCAATATAAATCTCATTTTCTAGCCAAATACACATCATGAAGATTTCCAATTGTTACATATAAATCTTGAATCCATTAGATCCATTCTTGAGAGTCATCCACTCTACTCAAATCTCAATTAAACTGATCAAACAGACCGAATGACTTGTGCCCCATTTGCACACAAACACCCTAAGAAGTAATCCACACTTCTAAGCAACCAAGTGAATTCCCTACTCCACGCACACTACATTCTTTACGGATAACAACACAGTCATTCAGTGTTTCCCATATACCCACAAACATAATACAACCCGTATCCAGAAATCCCTTTACTCGAGTCCTCCTCGAACTCAACCTCTGCTAGTCATAACTGATTCACCAGTATACCTCAAACTGAAACCAATACAGCACATAACCGTACAATCAACTTATCCATAGCAGACTCCCCCACCTGGATCCAAGCCATAGATCAAAGCACACAATAACTCACAATGCCCATACTCTGTTGCTGCAAAAATCTCGCACTGAACTTCAACTAAATTCTTCATAAGTTCATGTAACACAAACCATCTAATATCTTAAATCATCTGTAAATCTCGCATTCATCCTCGAAATAGCCAAGCCAACTTCCACAAGCGATCTAAACTCAAATTGCTCTATATATATCACTCACTGGTAAAAGAGAACTCTCTACAAAACATCATAAGGACCACACAACCTCAGGACACCTCGCAGGAGATAACGCGCCTGCTCTGTCTAAAACCGACATCTCTCTATACCCTTCTACAGTCATAACTATTATGAAACCCCTTAATCCTCCTGAGTCTGAACTCATATCACGACATGAAAATCTACTTCATTCCCCCAACTAAACAGCATGAAAAGATCCTTCAACACACCCATAACTCGAGACTATACGTCAAATCAAGAAGGAAATAAAGCACCAAATTTACATCTCAATCAAACTCTTTTCGTCACATTCGAATAATCTAAACACTTTCCGAAGTAATAACATACTCGTTATACAGCCATCCAACCGCCCATCGAGCCACAAATTCCACTCATAGGGACGCTACCGGACATTTAAGTCCAAAATCACGTGCTCACACAATCAACATCTCTGTGCTCAAGCTATAATCAAAACCCGGCCTCAAGTCCTTCAGACTGGCCCATTATCGGCATACCAAAATCACATCTTGAACCTCAACCATTGAATCACAAGTCGTCGATGCACAGCTGATACCGAGGGCCCACATGCGCATACGAATGCGTGGAAGAAATTCAAAGAGTCACGCTTCAAGCTGAATCAATGCCGCACGATAAGAAAAGAAAGATGGAAAGTATATCCTAAATGTCTTGTAGCCTCTCAAAGATAGGTATGGACGTCATCATACCGATCCGCAAGACTCTACTAGACACTTGCTCATGACTTGTAGAACCTATGAACCTAGAGCTCTGATACCACCTGTCACGAACCCAAATCCACTAGTCGTGATGGCACCTAACCCAACCCGCTAGGTAAGCCAATTAACCTCTAACCAATTTCAATAACAATTAAAAAAGCGATTAAGTAAAGAAATATCTGAATCTTATACATTCCCCAAGAACTGGTAGTACAAATCATGAGCTTCTAAGAATAGAGTTTACAAAGGAAAAATAAAATAAATACATAGTCTATTTGAAAAGTACATAAACAGAGTTTTAGAGATCTAAAGCTACCACGAACAAGAGGTAGATGCAACCGAGATACAAGTACATCTTTAATCCAGCTCACATCGAACACAGCAACATCAGCAACCAACATCTGCACGCAAGGTACAGAAGTGTAGTATGAGTACAACCGACCCCATGTACACAATAAGTAACATACCTAACCTTATGTTGAAAGTAGTGACGAGCTTGTACCAAGGTAGGGTCTAACCTTCAATAACCCACAATAGTTTATAACAACATAAAACAAGTAATACCATAAGTAACTCAACAATCAAATGCTCAACAAAACATGATTTCTGAAAATAGTTCTTCCTTTCAAGTACTTCAATGAAACCCAAATCGTTTACCAGAGTTACCAAAAATATGAATAAGTTTGAAAACAATAATCTTTCCCAAAATCCTTTCCATAATAAATAAGATGCTTCATTTTCTTTCCATATAACCAGTGTAAAATAAATGCATCACTATGCACATCTGTCAACATGTGTGAGAAATCATGAATGATGTGATACCGTATTACATGAGGAAAAATACATCTCTATGCCTGTATGTCATGTGTGCATGTCAATGCAATGTATCTCAAAGATAAACTCATGTACTCACACTCTCAGAGTACTCAATCTCACTGTCTCGCATTCTCTCTCACTATGCTCAAGGCTCAGCACACTCAATCACTCAGCGTTGTACAATACCTACTGTGGCATGTAGCCCAATCCATATATGACCATAACGCCCATTGCGGCGTGCAACCTGATCCACAAATATATAGTCGATTGCGATCACTGGGGTTGTGCAGACTCCGGAGGGAATCCTTCAGCCCAAGTGCTATATTGATGCGGCGTGCAGCCCGATCCAATATTGTTGCGGCGTGCAACCCGATCCAATATTGCTGCGGCGTGCAACCCGATCCATATAAAATATAATCAATATCATATGCTGCGGCGTGCAGCCCGATCCCAAAATGTTACTCTCACTCAGGCCCTCGGCCTCACTCAGTCATCAATCTCTCCAGTCTCACTCACGGGCTCACAATGCCATGAAACTAGCCCGACAACAATGATATAATGTATCAATAAACAACAACTGAGACTGAGATATGATATGAATGCATGAATATGACTGAGTACAAAATATAATGAAATCAGTGAGATGACAACAAGAAACGACCACTATGGGTCCTAACAATATCAGCATAAATCCTAAATATGATATTTAGCATGATTGACAGCTTAACTACTTTATCACATGGTGAAAACACGGATATCAACAAAGTAAGACCATTATACAGTGCCATGGGAAAAACAGATTCTCAATTCACATGTGCACGTCCACACGTCCGTCACCTAGTATGTGTGTCACATCAATACCAATCATATAATACGTATTATGGGGTTTCATACCCTCAACACTAAGATTGGAAGAGTTATTTACCTCAAACAAGCCAATTCCAATACCGAGCAAACCAAGCGATGCTCCAAAAATGCCATCTCGCGCATTCCAACCTCCAAATGACTCAAAACTAACCAAAAACTCAAGTACATCAAACAATGCTAAAGGGGAGAATCCCAATCAAAAATGTCGAATATTTAATCAAAAGCCCAAAATCGTCCAAAAAGTCCAACTCGGGCCCGCACCTCGGAACCCGACAAAACTCATAAAATTCGACAACCCATTCAATTACGAGTCCAACCATACTAGTTTCACTTAAATCCGACTCTGAATCGATGTTCAAAACTCAAAAATCTATATTATAAAACTTTAGGCCAAACCCCCCAATTTCTCTTTAAAATCCACCAACCAATTGCCAAAACTGAAGATAGATTCATGAAATATAATCAAAATTGAGTAGAGAACAATTACTCTAATCATTGTGATGAAATTTGCTTCAAATATTGCCTCAATCCGAGTCCCACATCTCAAAATATGGAGAAAGAACCAAAACCTCGATTTTTATAACTCTGCCCTGCTATTCCGCATTTGCGGCTAAAATGTCGCATCTGCGACCTCCGCTTCTATGGATGATGCCTCGCATCTGCGAAGCCCATGGAGACTGGCCCTTTCACACCTGCGGATATCCTTCGCTTCTGGCACGCGCATGTGCGCCAACAACCTTCGCTTCTGCGCCACTCACCGCTTATGCGGCTCCACTATCGCTTCTGCGACCATCGCACCTACGCAAACCAGCCGCAGGTGCGGTCACACCAGAACCAGCAACGATGAACCTTAGCCAAAATTTCCAAAATGCTCCGAAATTAATTTGAAACACGCCCGAGCCCCTCGGGACCACGTCCAAATATACCAATAAGTCTCATAACATAACACAGACCTACTCGAGGCCTCAAAACACACATAACAACATCGAAACAATGAATCACACCTCAATTCGAAATCATTGAACTTCAAAACTTCAACTTCCACAACTGATGCCGAAACCTATCAAATAACGTCCGATTGACCTCAAATTTTGCACACAAGTCTCATTTGACATTATGGACCCGCTCCAACTTCCGAAAATTGGAATCCGACGATGATATCAAAAAGTCCACTCCCGGTCAAACTTTCCAAAATTTTAACTTTTGCCATTTCGAGCCAAATTCAACCACGGACCTCCAAATCACAATCTGGACATGCTCCTAAGTCCAAAATCACCCAACGAAGCTAACAGAATCATTAAAATTCCAATCCGAAGTCAATTACTAAAAAGTCTAACTCGGTCAACTCTTTCAAATTTAAAGCTCCCTAGTTGAGAATCATTCTTCCAAATCAGTCCCGAATAATCTGAAAACTAAAACCGATGATTCACACAAATCACAATACATCATACGGAGCTACTCATGCCCGTAAACTACCGAGTGAAGTGAAAATGCTCAAAATGTCTGGTCGGATTGTTGCACCCGTCCAACACACGTTAGTCTATGAGACACGACAATAACGCAACAACAATCAACGAGCGGCAAGCTTGCTCTACGATTAACTAAATGGTGTTTCTCCCGCCATATTTCCTTCTAACCTTCACAAAAATAAAAAAACAAATGTATACAACCATATCCACATTCCCAGAACTTCAACACATCAAAAACAACCCCACAACACAACAAAAGAACTAAGACAATCAGTTTATGACTATTGATCGTCATCCCGTGAGTTCTTGTCCAAAATATACCTTTGATGATCATACAAGCTAGTAGAAGGTCGTTGATGATTGAGTGTACTTTTGTTTCCCTCTTTTAAACTTCCCGCCACTTTATTTCACTACGAAGTAAATTCTATCCGCTAAAAACAGGAGGGAATCGATATTATAATCGTAAAATCGATGGGAGAATCAAGTAGAGAAAGTTTAATCTTTGCTTACTTCAATAGCAAAGCGTTGCTGCCCTTAATAACATGTTTTTCATCTTGTCAAAGTTACATCACATTGCTTCTCATTTAGCAAATAATGTTGCAGTAACTTAGTAATAGAGACATTGTTCATTTTCTCCCAAAATGAACTAATATAACCCTCTTTTTCATTTAATTGAAATGTGGCTCCCTACCTAATCATATATAACTTTAATACATATCATATGGCTGTCACCTCAATCCTTATAAATGTGATTAGTCATAAGCACCCCTTGTCCTCATGATTCCACTTGGATTCATACAAATGACACTTATCCATATTATTCACTCAATACCATAATTAATCTCTTACTCTGCCATTTTATCTCAACGTTTAACCAAGTATTCACATAATTAATTTCTGAGTCTAAATAATAAATTATTTTACACACACTTCATAAACTCATTATCACTATCATGTGGTATAATTCTAGTCCATAGCCTCCTTATACATACCAAATATTATTTACTACCACCATCGTCACACTTTTAAGTCCTATATCATTTTGGGACTTCATCTTATTATACACCATGCTCTTTATTTACATACTTGAATATTATTAAAATTCTTCGTGGCTCAGATTTACTTACATACGTCGAGCGGCTCAAGCCATAGCCCGAAAACACGTGGTATTACATTGACGAAACTCATTCTCTTCGATTTCTTTAGCTTCCAAATCTTCCAACCCTTTTTTTACTTGCTGGTCATGACCTTAAATATTCGTAACCTCTAAGGTAACATTATTAACTTACTTTCAAAGAGGAACTCATTTCCGAATTTACATCAATTGACTTATGATATACTTTTACACATGAAAATATAGGGTTTAACATTATAAGGCATTGATTTAGCAACGACACTTAGATAAACATAACTAGTAAGATAGTCTCATTAGTTTAAAACAAGAATAACACAAATACATAATAAAATAGAAAAAGTCACATGTTACTGATGAACATCATGAATAACATATCTTTAACAGAAAAAATATTTAAAAAAAATAAAAAGCTACATGACTAATTGAAGAATGAAGGGGGGGGGGGGGGATCAGTGTTTACCAACCTTTTTCTGAGCAGTAAACGAAGTAGAGATAGTTACCATCCATTTAAGAACCCACTCTCACAATCAACTCACAATAGTCGAACTTGAGCAGGAATGAAAGAAAAGAAAAAAGAAATTAGAGAAAGATCTCAAAATATTTAAACAAATGGTAATTTCTTAGATTTTAGGGTAGTTGAGTGTGTGTCTGTGTGTTCGATGAGAGAATTAAAAGCTCTATTTATAGTAGCATTGAAGCCTTAGGGCTCCATTGAATTCACAGAGATAGTGGGAAGTGACGAGTTAATGCTGATGCTAGCATGGGGGAACAGAAGGAAAACATAGGGATTTCAAAGTGGATTTTACCTTGACACAAAGTGGTGAAGGACATCGATCGTCAGAGACCAAGGACCATCGGTCAAAGCTAAGGTCCAGAGGTCACTGTATTTGACCTCTGGACCGAAGGTCATGTGATATAGTTGAAATCCTCGTGAATATTCAGATGCATGTGTTGATTTGAACGAACAATGGGCAGATGATGAGATCTGAACACTTTCACTATTTGGTCTAGGGTTTCGGGATTCAAATTGAAGTGAGAAAAGGGGAAAACAATGGCGAGATTCACAGTGGAAGAGACAGAATGGATGTTTGAGGTTGATTTTGAGTGACCTTGCATGAATTTGTGCAAGGTTTAGAGATTGATGGGTCATCTGTGAGATGAGAGAAAAGAGAGAGAGAGGAAAGGGAAAGAGAGGCGGCCGGTCAGGGGTGAAATAATTAGGGTTTGGGGTTGGTCTCCTAGTTAAAATGAGAGACGGTAGATGAGCTGTTGGATCATTTTGATCAACGGCTCCAGATTTTCGATGGTTAAAAATAAAAAAAGGTTTAATACTGATAAAAAGAGGGCCATTGGATCCTTTTGATCCAACGGTTCAGATGAAACACTGGAGGATTTAAAAATAAAGGAAAAGTTGGGATTAATTGTGTACTGTTGATGATTTTAATCAACGGTCCAGATTATTTGTGTTTCTTTTGTGAGTATTTGTGAAGGGTGACATGGCGCACTGTGATTAGTTGAAAGGAGGTGGCATGGATTGCCAAATTAGATGGTGATAAGGCTGCCGGACCGGGTCGAAATGTCGGGCCTGTGCCTTTGGTCTAACTCTTTAGGTAATGGGGCTGGGATTTGATTTAAGCGATGGCCATTTGTGATAAAATTACCCAATTACAATTATAGCCTTTTTAAATTTTAACCCCTTTTATATTTAAATTAATTAGATGTTATCCCAATAAAATATAATAAAATATAATTATTAAATGTATTATTAATTAACAGTTATAATTAGTTTAAAATAATTAAACTATAGTACTCGTCTATTAAGAAACTAATTTTGGTTAATTTAAGTAATAGTGGTAAAAAGCTATAAATTTAAGACTAACTTATAAAAATAATTGTAACACTCGTTTACAAAATTATGAAAGTTAGTTTAATTAGTTAAAACAGTAGGAGTAATATAATTTTAATATTTATCGATTATGAGATTAGTATTATGAATTATTATTATGCTTATTATTGCCTATTATATTATTTAAGTTTTGAAAAAATAAGTATCATTAATACTTTAAAAATACTCTACTACAAATTAATGACCTATAATATTAAAATAAGTGCCCCTCTTTGACCGGAGACGATAGAAGAGTTCGCGGGCAAAGAAATTGACTTAATTACCAATTTTGTCTCCACTGTAGGCATGCATTGCAGGCGATGGTATGTGGAATTGAAAAAACATGACTCATGAGATTACAGCCGAATTCTGGCTTTGAATCGCCTATATACCTCAGGCTTAACAAGGATCAAGCTATATATAGTTCTAAAATGACGATTTGGAGAGAGTTACGCTTGCAGGAGTTGCCCCAGTATCATGTTATGACGATACTACAAGACAGAAAGGGTTTCGGGGCCCGATGACTTCTGAATTACACCTTGATTATAGAATTTGAGAGACTTGACAATTTTGGAGTTCTACTGATCAAATTGAGTTGGAGACTAAGTCCTTGGCTCCCTTATGAGTCTGTTGTCCCTCATAGCGGTGTAACCTGGTTTGCTGCTTAGAGGAAGTTCCACGTTGTAGTGTTTGAACCTACTAAAGGAATAAATACACATACCCATATATCGTGATGCAAATATGTTAGGATTTAATGTAAACATGCAGGAATAACAATGCATGTCTGTCGGCTAGCCTTTATTTGGGATGTCTAGGTGATGTGATGTTTGAATCTGATGCCTCCGAGCTTTAGAGCATTATTTGGGATGTCGGGGATGGGTGTTTAAATTTGACTTTGAATGTTAGTCGGGCCGTGTACCGTTCCAAAGTTGTCGGAGCATTTAAATCTCCACGCGATGGGAGTATTCTACTTTGAATTTGAATTTCCTTGCGATGGGAATATTCGACTTTTAATTTGAATCTCCGCTTGATGGGAGTATTAGACTTTAAATTTAAATCTCCGTGCGATGGGAGTATTTGACGCTGAATTTAAATTTCCACGCGATGGCAGTATTTGACTCTGAATTTAAATTTCCACGCGATGGGAGTATTTGACTCTGAATATGACAGGAATGTAAAATTGCATGTAAGCTGCACAAATAAAACGTCAAAACAATCAAGGTAAAGATGAGAGAATAAATGAGCATGCCCAAGAGATACTCTTAAATGCAGAATTAATTTGCGGCCATCGATCGTCGAAACTGTAAGGCCCCACAAAAATTTCGCCAAAGAATTTAAGGGTTCGTGGTATCGAAGTAGGCTTACATGTTTGATAATTGTAGAAATTCTTCGAGGCGAGCAAGCTCGCCGCGGTACAGACTTTTTGGGTTGAAGAATGGATTGAGGTATTGGTGGAAATATTTTTGCTGAAGGGCCAATTATGCGGTTAGATTCGCGGTCGTAGATCCATTCTGCGAGCCGCATAAGCGTCACAGAGATGAGCAGGGAGTTGTCGAATTTTGAGGGTTGTTTTGCGGTCCATTGTGCCATCGCAAACCTCTTTCGCGATCCACACTTCTGTCGCACAGTTGCATGAGGAAATTTCATTGGGCGATTCTGCGGCCCATTCTGCGGCCGTATAAGTGGTCTGCGGACCGCAGACCGGTCGCAGACCTGCTCAGATCATCCAAGTTTTTAGGCATCACTTTCGCAGTCCATTATGCGAACCACATACCTGTTCTGTGGTCAGTTCTGCGACCACAGACCTGAGTTTGGAGGGTCCATTTTTTTATTTTTATAACCGGACTCCATTTTGATAAATAGCCTTTGGGGCTCATTTTGGGGTAATTATCTGATAATTTTAGAGAGAGGTAAGAGCATTTTAGAGAGAGAAGGAGGAAACCTAACACTCTAACCATCCAATCTTGCACCAACCTTCAAGAATCAAGGAAACCAATCACTAGATTATTATCTATCCGGGTAAGACCTTGTCCTAAAATATTCATGCAATTGTTATGGGTTTAATTAGGTTATGGGGGTTGGAAATAGGCCATGCATGTGACAATAGGTTGTAGTGTGTGGGTTTAATGAAGTAGTTTGGGTGGTTTCTTGTTGAAATTGGTTAAAGGAGGAAGAGATTACCATTGTAGAGCTTTGTAGTCCATTTTGCATACTACGTGTTCGACAAAATTCCTAAGAGAGTTACACCATGTAAATCCTTCTAATTATTATCTGATTTTCGCTACCTTCTTATACATTGTTATTGCTAGAAGTGTTGGGACGTTGTAGTAACTTAAGGAAAGCTCAAACAAGGTATATTGGCTAAACTCCTCTTTTAGAATTAAACCCCACAATGTCCTTGTAAGTCCCGTGTTGCTCATTACAAATTGATTATTCCGAACAAGCCTTGTGTCAAAAGATGTATGCGTTCAAATTGTATTCCAAACGTTCTTATTTGTTGAGTTACTATTTGAGAAGGTGATTAAACGTGGGATGTGTGTTAATATGTCATGATTTGAAGCGTGATTTTAATAAAAACTAGCATGTCGAATTGTGTAAGAAATCACAGGTGTCTAAGACCCTTAATTTGGTTAGTTGCTCAAATGTGTATCTAAAGTCTTGAATTAAAATGCCCTGTCTTTGATAATCTATAAGGATGCTTGAAAGTAAAAGACTGGTGTTGGAGATGGATAGTGTGGCCACCGTGCCAATAATGAGAGTTATACTTGTGCCCAAACGTAGCTGTTTTAACTAATGTTACGCTTTGTAAGTATTTTTCAATATGTTTTGTGTTCTTACATATTCGTGAGTGAAAATTGTGTATTTCCCTTTTTGGGAAAAAAGTATTTCAAGAATAAATGGTGTGCTACTTGTTTATAATTTTAACTTGCGCTTCGATTGCCAATCATTTTGCTCCATTTCTTGGAAAGGAATCTAATGTGGTTAAAGCCTTCATTTCTAACGAACTTAAAATTTTGATTTCCGGAATATTATATATGTTGATATTTGTGATGATGATC
Organism: Nicotiana tabacum; assembly: GCF_000715075.1. Lineage (NCBI taxonomy): Eukaryota > Viridiplantae > Streptophyta > Magnoliopsida > Solanales > Solanaceae > Nicotiana > Nicotiana tabacum. The sequence continues at coordinate 61,997,516 of NC_134081.1, forward strand.
CATGGAAGGAAAGATATGAAAGTGTGGAATTTGAAATACGGCCATTGTGCCGTGAATAATGAATCTTGTGAATGGTCAAAGAGCCAAGAAAGTATTATTGTTGTGATTGGTAAAAAATACTAGTGGAGATTTATAAAATGTGAAAGATGATGAGGTGAATACATTTGTAATTATACTACCTTTGTGTGCACAAACAAAAAAAATATTTTTTTGGGAGTATCATTAGAAAACCGAGGAAGGGTGGGTCATTACGTCCTTCTTGCTTTTGGGAGGAGGCAAGTCTTGAATATCCTTGATCTTCGAGGGATCCAGGTTTATCCTCTTCCTGCTAACAATGAAACCCAAGAGTTTTCCCGCAGGAACTTCGAATGTACACTTCGCGGGATTCAGCTTCAAGTCGTACCTTCATAACTGCTCAAAGAACTTCCTCACATCATTCAAATGATCCACATTCCTCCGTGATTTATTGATGACACCATCCATATATACTTCAATCTTCTTGTGGATCATGTCATGAAAAAGGGTCATCATGTGTCTCATATAGGTGGCACATGCATTCTTAAGACCGAATGGCATAACCTTGTAGTAATAAACTCCCTATCGCATGGTGAATAATGTCTTCTCTGCATCTTCATCGTGCATCAAAATAAGTTGATATCTAGTGAAACAATCCACAAATGATTGCAAATCATGCTTAACATAATTTTTGATAAGGATATGGATGTTTGGCAGAGGAAAGTCATGTTCGGGACTAGATTTGTTTAGATCTCAATAATCCACGCATATCCTAATATTTTCCTCCTTCCTAGGCACTGGTACAATGTTCGTAAACCAGGTAGGGTAATTGGGGACCCTTACCACAATTGCTTCTATCTGCTTGGTAACTTCTTCTTTAATCCTTAGACTCAAATCAAGATTGAATTCTCTGGGTTTCTGCTTGACTGGTGGCTTGGCGGGATCGGTGGGCAATTGGTGTGAGACGATGTCACTACTTAATCGATGCATATATTCGTATGACTAAGAGAATACATCGATGTATTTTTGGAGGAGCTCTACCAATTCTTCCTTCTATTCTACCTTCATGAGGATGCTGATTCGAGTCTCTTTTACATCTTCTTCACTTCCTAGATTGATCATCTCTGTTTCTTCGAGGTTGGGCTTCTTCTGGATTTCTAGCTGTTTTATCTCTTGTTGTGAGTTCTCGGGCATCATACTATCGTCTTACTCTTCGTAGTCCATATCATTTTGCTCAAGGGTTTTGTTACATGTCATGATCGTGGAACACGAATTTTTGTTAATTTGATCATTGAAAAGAAAAGTCGAGTATAAATAAAGACAAAGGTAAATTTACAATGATTTTCATGAAAGTAATTCTTTTATTTCATTTAAAGGAATGTCTCAGCGTTCAAAGAGTCGGTTTAACAAAAAAGCACAGGCATGGTTCAGGCCTTAATTGACCAGGCATTTTTTTCAAAATTACTACAATTCCACACTACCAAGACTCGCGGCGAACCAGATATAGACTAGGTGTCCAGTTCTGCAATATCTCTCCTAGTTCGACATCCCGAATGGTCGGTGTCTTGATATCATCCGCTCCACAATATTATTCAATCATTGCCACGAGAAACCTTCTGATCACGTCGGCGTTATTCTCTTCTTATGGTAAGCTCTAACCCGGGGCCGGAACATACTCTGGTACGAGGACGTTCTTCCCAGGGTTACCATTGTAGATTCTTCTAGTTGTAGGTTGGTATCCTAAACCAGTAGTACCTTTCTGCCATTTTAGTTGGATTGGCTCAATTATCCCATATGATTTCTGCTGCTTGCATGATCTTGACTGCTGTTTGTTGTGGTCACGTTCATTCTTCCCTATATCTGCTGCTTGTATGATCTTGACTGCATGGAAGAAGACCCCATCCAATTCTACTATAAAAGGAACTGCATGTTCTAAGTAAGCTAATCGGCTCTATTCTCCAAGTATCAAAATTTCCTAGTAATCCATTTAAATTTCATGCACTGTTGGAGAGTGGAAGGAACTACCCTTGCCATGTGTATCAAGAGCTTTCCTAGTAGCAGATTGTAAGAAGACAAGGTATCCATCACCTGGAACAATATTGGGAACTCCACTGGTCCAATTTGCAGGGCTAGGTAGATTTCTCCGATTATATCTTTCTGTGACCTATCAAAAGCCCTTACTCTCACGTGGATTTCTTTTACTTATCTTAAGTGGATACCTAATTCCCGCAGATTGGAGAACAGGAAAATATTTACTCAAAATCCTGCGTCGATCAGCATCTGAGATGTGACTTTGTCTACACACTTGACAGTGATGTATAGAGCTCGGTTATGATCCATTCCCTCCATAAGAAGTTCAGCCTTTCAAAAAGAAGTGCCTCACTGGTGGTATTTCCTGGAATGCTCACCCCACTTAGCACCTTCACCAGAGCATCCCTGTTACTGTCGAAACTCATCAGTAAGTCCATAATTGATATGTGGGCAGGGTTTGTTTTTCAGCTGCTCTTCCATGGAATATTCTTTGACCGACATCTTTCTCCAAAACTAGGTTGCCTATGCATCTATTATGTTCCTCCTATGGTTTTGTTCTTTGTTCGAATTCCCTCAATTAAATTCTTCAGGAGCGTAGCACCTTCTAGATCTAGTTATCCCATGAGCGGCCGCAGTTTCCGTTATCTTTCCCTTTCCGTTCGGCTGATAAGTCAACGAAACCTCTTTGTACTACTGATTCCCATAATCTCTAACGGCTATTACGGGCCGTTGTTGATATGTCTGAACCATTACTTGTGGATTTAATTGCACATTGATCAATGGGGATGCCCGAGGAGTTGTCCTTACTTCTTCGACATTCCCGATCGTAACAATAGTCCCCTTTAAGTCATAATCCTCCTCCAAGGTAATCATGTTGGATCCTTGGTTTCTGTTATTTGGTAGTGGGTTATGGTTTACATTTGGTAGGGCTGGGGTGCACTGGATAGCTCCACTCTTGATTAGTATTTCAATTTTGTTCTTCAAAACATAACAATCCTCGGTGTCATGCTTTGGGACACCTGAATGATAGGCACAATGTTTGTTTGTGTCGAAATACTTGGTGGGTTGGTCAAGGATTTTTCCTTCCAGCAGGTATATCAATCTGGCTCTTCTCAGCCTCTCAAATAGTTGGGCTAAAGGCTCGGTAATTGGGGTGAAGTTTCTGGGTTTTATGCTTCAAAGTTTGGACGTGGTTTGGGAGCATAGGCAGGTCTATTTTGGTGAGTGATGGTTTGAACGGGAGCATATGGCCGCGGTGGGTTTGGATGTATATTGGCTCAAGGTATATTGTAGGGTAGTTGGGTATTGTAGTATGGTTGGGTGTTATACACTAGGGTGTAAGTTGGTTGGTTTGGAGGGTGAGTGTTTGCGAGGTAGGGATTGGCTCGACGACGAGGACTTGGTTGATAATAGAGGCCAATTTCAGTCACCTCTTCTTTCTTCTTCTTTCCGCTACCAATGGAATCTGACTTTATAGCATTGCTAGCAGCCTGTAGCAGAACCATTGATTGTATCTTCCTAGACTTAATATCTTCTTCCAAGAAATCTCCCATTTTGACCAGCTCGGGGAACTTCTGGCCCATTATTCCCATCATCTTCTCGTAGTAGATTTCTTCTTGAGCACAGATGAAATACTTGGTTAGGTCGTTGTCATCCGGAGGGGGTTGTGCTCTAGCCGCTTCTGATCTCCAATGACGAGCATACTCTTGAAATGACTCAGAGGGCTTCTTTTGTAGGTTCACCAAAGCGAATCTATCCGGGGTGAACTCAGTGTTGAACCTAAAGCGATTCATAAAACCTCCGGCCATGTCTTGCCATTCTCTCCAGTTCATGGGGTCCTACCTAATGTACTAAGTGAGTGCTTCCCCAGTTAGACTTCTTATGAACAATTTCATCCTTAACTTCTTGTTCCTGCCCACTCTTACTAGCTTGTCATAGTATGATCTCAAGTGAGAGTGGGGGTCGCCTGTTCTATCAAATATATCAAACTTCGGAGGTATGTACCTTGCTGGCATATCAACATCTGGGTGTATGCATAAGTCTTCATAATCCAAGCTCTCACTCCCTCGAGCAACTTGCAGATTCTTCATTTGTTTCCTTAGTACCCATAGTTATTTAGACAACGACTTGCCTTCCTTGGACTTCGCTTCCTTCTCCATTTCAGCATACTGGTCTATCTCATAAGGCATTCTGACCGTGACAGGCATGGTAAAAGTTGGTTCTGATGCGGTATATACGGGTGAAAGATATCGCTCATAGGCGGCACTGTGTGCTATAGGTATATACTGCTTATGGGTATTTGTAAAAGTAACATTGTCACGAGGAAGGGTTTGGATAAAATTGGTGGTGGTTGGTGGATTTTGGGGAGCTTGAATGTCGTTAGGGACATAAGGTGTGTGTATGGGAGGATTTGGTGAATTTGCAAGGATAACTGGCAGTATGACTTGGGTTATGGTGCTGTTTGTGATGACAATAGTTGGGGTATTAGTAGGTTGTCGGGTTGATGACGGAAAGTGGTCGGGGATTGAATCTAGTGATGGAGGACGAGGTAGTTGTGGAAGCATCGTCACAGCCAGATTTGCCAATTTTCTGATCTATTGTACCTCCTCCCTTAATGATTCCATCTCTTGTTCCATTTGAGCAACATATTCATCATTCCGAGTTTCATCATTTTCCCCTGACCCCCCTAGATTGTCAGCTACCACTAGAGCATTACTGGTCGGGTTGTCTGTTGCAGTCATATTTCCTTAGGACCTTAGGTTATATGGTTGCTCGGTCATTTTAGATATCATCACAAATCAACCTCCGTTTCGGGGATAAATAGATAAAGAGATAAAGCAGCAAAGCAAAGAAAAGTAGAAGTTAGTTTAAGGATTTCACAGATATAATCACATAGGGCAATTAGTTCTCACATAAACGTGTTCCTAAATATTCAAGTACCTCTCTTTGCCAAAGGTAGGTCCATTGTCACGACCCAAAAAAAAATCTACTAGTCAACACAACTCAAATAAGAATAATAGGAGTCAATGAATAAAATAACTGAACTTCTATACAAATTCCAAGGATTGGTAGTATAAATCATGAGCTTTTAAGACTTAGATTTTTGTAAAGTTGATACGAAATAAATACATCATCTTTTCGAAATATACATAAACGGATTGGCAAATCTAAAGCTACCGAGGACAAGTGGCAGCTATATTTGGAAAGAAGGTACATCTTCAATGCCAGCTCCCACCATACGCAGCAACATCAGCTCCGAGACCTGCATGCAGGTGTAGAAGTGTAGTATGAATACAACCGACCCCATGTACTAATTAAGTAACAAACCTAACCTCAGGTTGAAATCAGTGACGAGCTCAAAAGATAGTTGAAGTCCAACATCAATAGCGAATAACAACTCTTAATAATATAATGAGGACATTAAAGGTAAATAACTCAAGAGACATGCTCGTCTTGTTCATAGTTACGGGAATGTAGGCATGCATATCAAGTATAACAATCAAGTCTAAATCTTACCACCGAAATCAACTAAACATGAGTTTATCAAAAGAACCGTATTTGTCAAATCACCACACTAGATAAGAATTTCCGTTTACCAATTAGCATGAGGAAAGTACATCTCTATGCCTACATGACAAGTCATCAATTATCATATAACGTCTAGCATGAGGAATATACATCTATATGCCTATGTGTAAAAAATGCATGTCAAGTTATCAATTATCGTATACCGTCTAGCATGAGGAATATACATCTCTATGCCTATATGTCAAATATACATGTCAAATCATCAAATGTCATATTACCGTCTAGCATGAGGAAAAATGCATCTTTGTGCTTACATGACAAATATTCATGTCAACTCAATATCATCATATTGAAACCATCAAGAATAACCACACTTAGCACACTCACGGTGCTTGGCCCAAGGCCCTCACCAACATACACAACAATACTTAGCACTGTACGGGTTCCTGGCATAAATGCTCATCACCAAAGCACGTATGTAAAACATTGTTCCTACATCCACTACTGGCATGTCAGACTTCGGAGGGGCGGATCCTGCACAAGCGCTAATTATAATCACATAGCCCAATCGTGGGGCATGGTGCACGCGTAGCCTCAAAATCAATAAAACACTTAGCCCAATATGGGGCCTGGCATACGTGCCGCCATCATATCAATATATAACCGTTGCGGCGTGCAACCAGATCCAAGATAACTCAAAAAATGGCCCTGCGGCCCACATTAGTCATGGATCCGCCAAGTCTTCATATGTCAACATATCACATAAACATAATCTAATAATATAACACGGAATACTACAATGTCTCTCAAATACAGCTCAAACTCGTGTCACGTACAAAGACACCAATAAAATGTGAGGTAGCATATTAAGAATGCACATAGGTAGAGATATAGCATTCAGATGTAACTATAATGACTGAAACAGTATGACTACGGCTAATCCAAATAACTCAACAAAATAGCACTATCGGTTCTCAAACAATAAATTAGATAGCCTAGACATGATTTATGGCATGGATAACAACTCATGTGGTCATACAAATGGAGAAAATATGATATTAAGAAGCATAATAGTAAAACAAGACATATAATAGCCTAATAACTATCCGGATCATGAATATTCCGGTGCATACACACACGCCCGTCTCCTATCACGTGCGTCACCCCCAACCCATCACAAATATTATAGTCCCTAAGGATAATTACCCTCAAATCCAAGTTTAGATATGTTACTTACCGCGAACAAGCCAAATCAAATACCGAACGAGCCAAACAATACTCTAAAAATGCCATCCCATGCGAATAAACCTCTAAATGGCTCAAAACTAGCCAAAAGAAATTCAAAAACATCAAATAATGCCATAGGAAACAAACCCAAAAGATAAAGGTCGAATATTTAATCAATTACTCAAAGCCAACAAAATATTCAACCCCGGGTCACATCCCGGAACCCGACAAAACTAAAAAATTCTTACAATCCATTCAATTACGAGTCCAACCATAATAATTTCACTCAAATCCGACTCCGAATCAATATCCAAATCTCAAATGTCACTTTACAAAAGTTTAGTCAAAAACCTCCAATTTCTCTTTTAAATTCATCAATCAAAAGCCAAAATTGAAGATGGAATCATGTAATATAATCATATCCAAGTATAAAATACTTACCCCAATCCATATGGTGAAAATCCTCTCCAAAATCGCCTAACACCGAGCTCCAAATCTCCAAATGTGATAAAATAAATAAACCCTCGAATATATAATGTTCTTCCCAGGGAAGTCGCGTCTGCGACTGAACACCCGCTTCTGTGGTCCCGCATCTACGGCCTCAACTTTGTTTCTGCGCAAAATCCCCAACTCAGCTCATGTCACTTCTGCGACAACAAATATACTTCTGCCGTTGCGCTTCTGTGGTGAAGGGACCACACCTGCGGATGTGCAGATGTGCCCAAGTCCCCGCACATGCGGCTTTACACCCACCAGACCATCTTTGCTTCTGTGATAAAATGACCGTATATGTGGACTCGCATTTGCGTCCAACCTTCCGCAGATGCGGAAGTGCCAGCACCAGAGATTCTTCAGCAATGCAACATGAGACAAAATGATCCGAACGACGTTCAAAACTCACCCGAACCCCTCGGGACCCTGTCCGAATATACCAACAGGTCCCAAAACATGACTCGGACCTACTCGAGGCCTCAAATCACACTTAACAACTTCAAAACTACTAATCACGCCTCAAATAACACTTGATAAACTTTTTAACTTTCAACTTCCAAAACCAGTGATGAACCTCATCTAATCAACTCGGAATGGCCTCAAATTTTGCACACAAGTTCTAAATGACATAACAAAGTTATTCCAATTCCCGTAACAATAATACGAACCATATATCATCAAAGTCAACTCCCGATAAAACCTATGTATTTTCCAAACTTTCAAATTGCTAACTTCCGCCAATTAGCGCCAAAACCTTCTAGAAACATCCAAATGCAAATCTTGGCATACGCCCAAGTCTAAAATCACCATCCGGACCTAACGGAATCATCAAAACTCCGATCCGAACTCAAATACATAAAACTCAAACTTGATCAACTCTTCCAACATAAAGCTTCTAAAATATAAATCATTCTTCCAAATAAATTCCTAATCACCCGAAAACCAAAACCGACGATACACATACAAGTAATAATATGTCATACGAAGCTACTAATGACATCAAATCACCGAAGTGAGTGCAAATTCTCAAAGCGTCCTATTGGGTTATTACATTTTCCCCACTTAAACATATGTTCTTCTTTGAACGTACCAAGAGTCATTCCAGAGCCATCATATCACTGAATAAACTCATCGCACATATACTCATGGGGTGATACCATGTCACCACAATCCATATTAGTCTAACAATACAACCTAACTGGAAATCTTTACATCAACCTTAGTCCACAAACCTAAGAACCCAAATCCCTACATTCGGAATCCATCATGAGGCCCGATTCTCGCATATGAACATTGTGCAAGCCTGAACAAGTTGTATCAAACCATAACAATAACCCAAGATATAATCACATGATGTACCACATAACCTAGATACTCATAACAATAACGTCCGACCACAATAGTTTCCCAATAACGAACCTGGTACCAATAACAAACCTCATCTCAAAAAAATTCTTGTTCTTATCCTTCATACACTACCAATGATGAAAGAAACACGCAAATACTCATAACTACTCATCAGATCAACAAGTCGTGGAGATCTCTCGCCTGATAAGAACCATTGCCAAATTCTAAGTTAGCTAGAGATGTTATTCTTCCAAACATGCCTTAATCAAATCGGATAGCACTCATTCCAGGTCCAATAACCTCACCTTATCCAGTACAAGCTACTCGACCGATATGCCACACCAATGCCAAAAATCAACAACAAACACACGAAGTGCATGACCATAACCATGGAGAAACATATTGATCTCAGGGATATTTTGGTTGATTTCCATTTTTGAAGTGGGTAAAAAAAAGGGTTTGATAAGTTTTTGCTTCGAATCTTTGAGTGTCTCGTCATGGTTTGTTCGTCTTTCCACAGAAATTGTGTCGTTGGGTGAATGACCCATTGACATTAAGGTGGCTTTCCTAATTGTGTCTCGATGCAAAGGACTGAATCACCTAAGGTTTATGCAATTCGACCTATATGTGCTAGAGTAGAGTGTTTCCTACTTTTGAATTGGATTGAAGACTACGAGAAGTTATGTCAGTTGACCTGACAAAGACATTCTCTGAAACTAAAGAATTTTTGAAAAGAAGGTTCAGAGGGGTGTAAAAGACAACCCTCGCGTGACATTGTGTGTGATAGTGTACGGCCAAGACTCGATAGAAAAGAGTGTGATAACAGTATATATAAAGCGATAACATATAGTGGGTGCAATAATAACAGGCATGCTAAGTAGGCTGGCATAATGAGCAAGTAAGGCAGGTATGCATATAATTGCAAATTAAATACAGTTAAAGTAATGTACAAACAAATCTAAGTTCCAAGTTTAGTCTAAGTCTACTAAGGTCAGAACCTAAGTGTGAATCCCCAACAGAGTCGCCATGTTATTGCACCCTATTTTGCACGAGTCAAAATAAGATTCAACTTGTGGTTTCTCTGTTGTTAATGAAAGAGAGTCGCCACCTAATATTTAAAGGTATACTAGGGTACCTATTTAATTACTAAAATCATATTCTTTATTAGTTTGCTAACCTATGAGATTTTGGGTAAGGGTTCTTGTTCTTCTAAGGGGAAGGTGTTAGTCACCTCTTAAAATCTACCTGAGGTAGCTCCATAGGACTTAGACTAGGTTTAAAGGGTTAGTTGTTTTTATTCTGCTTAGTTAGTATTAGAGAGGCATGATTTAATATTTATCTAAGTGAGAGTAGATGTTAGAAAGGATTCGACATTTAAAAAGGGGTATGAGTTTTAGAAAGAGTCTTGAAAACTACCATTGATGTGATTAGAAGAATTCTAAAATTGAATGGTTTTCATGAAGCATGTAGAAAACGCTTTGTTCTTTAAAAGGATGGATGTTCATATAATTCTAAGAATATTATAAATAGATGAGTCTAAGGTATACCTTGGCTTCTGAAATTACCTAAATCTTAGACTTCAGGGGATGTTTAAAAATCTTGATGGACAACAACTCCTAAGTTTTGAAAGAGTCAAATTCTTTTAGAAGACTACTATTGCAATTCGCTTTTGATTTTGAAAGAGGGACTGCCGTCTTTGTTCAGTACACTTTTTAGATTCAAAATCTTCACGAAAAAGTTAGCATGGCGGATTAATAGTGTGAATAGTACGTGAGTTAATGAATTGGATAATAGTTACTATCTAGTATTTCTTTTAACCCTACGTACTTTAAGGCTTGCCTAAGTTATTTATGTAATTCAAAAGGTAAAACAAAATACTAATCAAATATGATGAGAGAAATGTTATATACATGTAAGAAGTATAGATAATGAAATATTAATAAATCAGTAAAGGATGAAGAGTGACTTTGGTTTGGGCCTGAAAGAGGTAGGCCCAATAATCAGTGGGAATGGACAACAACATGCTTCCTCTAAGAATGTTAAACCCTAATAGTGTTTGACAGAATCTCATGCCACCAATCTTTCTTATCTTCGGAATTATTGACATGATCACCTTTCTCTAAGAATGTTAAACCCTTAGTAAGAATAAGCAGATTGTTATGTCGAAGTAGTAGCAAGAGGAGGTTTTCCTTAAAGTTCACAAACTAGGTTCGATTCATGTTAAAGGAGAAAGAGAACTTGATGCAATTTCAAAATAGTGCAAACATGCATGAAATCATGAAGAACAAACAGAAGCAATGAAGAACTAGAATGAGTGCATGATTTCAAAATGGAATATATACAAAAGCACTTAGCAGAATTTATAAACTAGGTCTTGGCTTATATTAGATGCTGGGTTCTTAAGAGAATTAATAGAACTGTTTGTGTTGGTTGATAGGCCAATATTACCCTAGGCATATGACATGATTACATTCTTTTCAAAGAGTTCTAGGTCTCACATACATGCTATCTCTATTTGAAGGTCAAAAGACATTGCAATATTCAGGCAAAGCAGATAGTTTCAAAGTCTTTCATTAACTCTAATAATGGATTACAATAGACTTAAATAAACATAGCAGGTGTTAGTGACACTGGATACACAAGGCATAGACATAAAGGACAAACAGAGTTGGACATAACATTCTCATTCAAGTTATACATAGGATGTTTCTAGCCAAGGTTTTTATAAAGTCAGGTCAATAATATCATTAGGGAAGTTAAAGACAGGGGAGATCTTAGACTAAGTATGTTTAATTCAGTTGTACATATTAAAGGTGAATATCTAAGAATGATGGAGTTCTATTCAACTTACTAACAAAATAATTAATACTCAGCTACAACAGATATGACTATAGCCTAATTCATGAGAGATGACTTGATCTTTATAGAATACATGCAAGGATAGTTACTGAAGTTCATATGAGTTGGCCTAGCTACCTTAATGAGATTGTTTCATATAACAAGACTTATGGATGTAATTAATAGTTAAACATAGATATAAGACTTTCATAGTAATGACTTAAAAGTTGCTTTAAGGTTAACAAACACTCATGTGGAGAAAGAGAACACCTTGAACACTTAAACTTCACATACTTTAACTAAGTGATAAAGGATTAAACCAGGAGAATTCATGTATGTTCTAGTTAAAGTCATCAAACAATAACCTCACATATAGAACAGTAGAATACAGAAGTAGTGTGATAAATATAAAGATCACAACAGAACATTAAAGAAATCTGAAGTCTAGGTAAATGTGAGAAGTCATTAAGGCATATTAAGGAACTTAATTATACAGGGTGTTTGATTCAGAATAGTATTCATCAAGATTACATAATAACTCAATCAAATTGATTCGAGACACATAAAAGCATAACAATTAGCCATAAATTAATAAAAAATCATTATGAACTGGAACAAATAGTTATAAGCTAATGAAAGACATCATAAATGAAGGCAGTTAATAGAAAGACAATAGTGTATTCATGATTTCGAATTAGACAATCAAAAGAAAAGGGGGTCGAGTTATACTAACCTCCTTTTGTGCAACAGACCAAACAAGGTTTAACGTAGTCATGTAAAAACCAAATCTTCAAGCTTTGAGCAGTGAAAGAACTCAGAAATAAAAGAGAAAAGAAATTGAGAGAGAGCCTAAGCTTTGAAATCTTAGTGGTTTTTTGGCACTCGTATTAGGTTTTTTAGCTCTTGTTAGGTCTGTTAGGTGAGAGCATTGAAGGCTCTATTTATACTGTCATTCAATGTCTTAGGTTATAGATTCAAACTAGGTAGTGGAAGATGACAGAGAGTGGATGATGTGAGCACACTCGAGTGAAATTAGAGATGACAGAGGTGAGAACAATGATAGCTTTTACCTGAGAGAGAGAAACTGTCCGTTGAAAGCAAAAATGCCGGATAAAAGGCCCAATATCTAGAGGTCACTGCGCTTGACCTCTTCACCAAGAATAAAGATGATGACACTGTAAAGTGGCCATGCATGCCACTAATTTTATAGAGCACAAGGAATATCTGATGATTCGACCTTGCACCAATTGGTCTAGGATTTTGAATTTGGGATTTTGAAATTCAATCAGTGAAATGGAAAGAAAATCATAGGCTTTATAGCCTAGGGACAAACTGAGTGATTCTGTGAGTTTCGACTTGAGAGAACAAAGATGAAATGGTGTTTCGATGCTAAGATTCAGATTCTGGTGCTTCAGATTTGATGAACAAAAAAGGAAATATTAGCGGGATTCATGGATAGGGAAGGATGAGAGATGATTTGATAAGAGATCATGACCTAGCATGGATTTGTGCAAGGTCTATTGATTGGTGATCATAGGAGATTTGAGAGAAGAGAGAATGAAAGGGGAAATGGGGGCGGCTGTACGAGTGACAAATGAATTAGGGTTAGGGAGTGAGACCAACCGGTCTCTAGGTTAAAGTGGGAGGAAAAGATCTGGGCCATTGGATCATTTGATCAAAGGCCCTGATATTTTAGGTATTAACGGATTTTAACGAGGAAATATGGTGTTCGTTGGATCCCTATGATCCAGCGACGAGGACTAAATCTTTTGGGAATTTAAAATTAAGAGGAAAATGGGAGTTAAAACGTAGACCGTTGATCAAATGGATTGACGGTCTGAATCAAATGTGTTTGTTTCGTGAGTGGGTAGGACGAATGATGTGGTACAATTTTATTGGACAAAAAGAGGAGACATGGATTGCCATGGTGGAGAGAAGGGAATTGGACCCGAGTCAGATTTGGCTTTGGGCTTGGCGATTTGGGCAGAAATTAATTTAAATGGTAGCCATTTCGTATTTAATTAAGAATTTCAATTATAGCCTTTTAGTCTTTTTACCCTTTTATAATTAATTTAAATAAACTTAATTATTTTCAATAAAATATAGTAGAAATTATAATAATCAAAATACTACTAATTATTAAGATTAATTATTTATAAAATATTTTGTCTTCTAAATTATGACATTAATTTCAAATTATTAACACAGTAGCTTATTTAACGAAAATTTAAGAAGAGGGAGCACTTGGTCACCTTCCGGAGTTTGGTGGCCAAGAATTTAATTGATTATTTACTATGCAGGAAGTCTGATAGAGATATTTGCATGGATTGCAAGGTCATCCCCAGTGAGTACCTCTCGATCCTTCACAGGCTCCTGGTCATGGACCTTGAGATCACGAGGAAGATGAGAAAGAGGGCGATGTATAGCCAACATAGGATCAAGTGGGGAGCCTTGACGGAAGCTAAAGCGCAGGAGTAGGGGGTCAAGCTGTTGACTATGGGGGCTTGGAGGAGTAGTGGGGATGCAAGCGCTATGTGGACCACGACTGCGCAATACATTAGGGAAGCCGCGAGAGAGGTATTAGGGGCCTCAAAAGGTTACTCTGGTGGTCACAAAGGAGTGTGGTGGTGGATTGGAGAGGTGAAAGGAAAAGTAGAAACCAAGAAAGCAGCGTATATGAAGCTAGTGAAAAGTGTAGACGACGAGGAGAAGAGGGCTAAGAAAGAGGCAAAGCTAGCAGTTACGGCGGCCAAGACTGTAGCTTTTAGTCATTTGTTTGAGGAACTAGAGGGCCGAGGTGGGGATAAGAGGTTGTTCAGGTTAGCCAAGGCGCGAGACAGTAAGGCGCGCGACTTGGACCAAGTAAAATGCATTAAGGATGAAGAAGGTATAGTTTTCCGTCAGAGATGGCAGACCTACTTCCATAGTCTCTTGAACGAGGAGGGGGACATGAGCATTGTACTGTTAATTTGGAACTATTCGGGAGTCGTTGTGACTTTGGGTATTGTAGGCGGATCAGAGTTGATGAATTTGAGAGGTCTATGCATAAGATGAGCAGGGGCAAAGCGACCGGGCCGGATGAAATCCCGATAGAGTTTTGGAAGAGTGCAGGCAAGATAGGCTTAAAATGGGTCACTAGGTTATTTAGTGTCATTTTTAGAAAGAAGAAGATGCCCGAAGAGTGGAGGTGGAGCACTATGGTTCATCTATACAAGAACAAGGGTGATATCCAAAATCGCAATAACTATCGGGGTATCAAGCTGCTTAGCCATACTATGAAAGTCTAGGAGAGAGTGGTAGAGCTAAGGGTTCGGAGGAATGTGTCTATCTCTGAGAAATAGTTTGGGTTTATGCTAGGGAATTCGACTACAGAAGCCATCCACCTTGTTAGGAGATTGATAGAGCAATATAGGGAGAGAAAGAAGGACTTGCATATGGTGTTCATCGACTTAGAAAAAACGTACGATAAAGTTCCGAGGGAGATTTTGTGGAAATGTTAGGAGGCTAGAGGTGTACCTGTTGCCTACGTTAGGTTGATTAAGGACATGTATGATGGAGTAAAGACCCGAGTGAGGAGGGTAGGTGGTGACTTAGACCATTTTCCGGTTATGATGGGGTTGCATTAGGGGTCAGTACTCAACCCTTTTTTGTTTACTTTGGTGATGGACATACTGACGCGCCACATACAAGGGGAAGTGTTGTGGTGCATGCTATTTGCAAATGATATTTTATTGATTGATGAGACGTTAGATGGTATGAACACGCAATTAGAGGTATGGAGGCAGACCCTGGAATCTAAAGATTTCAAGTTGAGAAGGACCAAGACAGAATACTTGGAGTGTAAGTTTAGTGGCGAGACTCAAGGAGGGGAAGGGGAGGTGAGGATGGACTCACAGGTCATCTCTAGGAGAGGAAGTTTTAAGTACCTCGGGTCTATTATTCAGAGGGGTGGGGAGATTGATGAAGATGTCACACATCATATTGCGGCGGGATGGATGAAATGGAGACTCGCTTCCGGTGTTTTGTGTGACAAGAAGGTGCCACCAAAACATAAGGGTAAGTTCTACAGAGTGGTGGTGAGACCTACGATGTTGTATGTGGATGAGTGTTGGCCAGTCAAGATTGCTCATGTCTAGAAGATGAATGTAGCAGAGATGAGGATGTTGAGATGGATGTGCGGGCACACCAGGTTAGATAGGATCAGAAATGAGGTTATTCGCGATAAGGTAGGTGTGGCCCCTATTGAGGACAAGATGAGGGAAGCGCGGCTTAGGTGGTTTCGTCATGTGAGGAGGAGAAGCACATACGCCCCAGTGAGGAGGTGTGAGAGTTTAACATTGGAGGGCTTACAGAGAGGTAGAGGTAGGCCAAAGAAGAGGTGGGGAGAGGTTATTAGGCAAGACATGGCGCAACTTCAGCTGACTGAGGACATGACCTTGGATAGGAAGGTGTGGAGCTCGAGGATTAGGGTAGTAGAATAGGTAGTCTAGAGTGTTCATAACAGTAGTATTAGCACGCAGTCTCGCTTTCAGTTGTTAGTAGGTTTTTATGACTATCCGTTGTTTTCTTTCATTGTTGATCACCTTACTATCTTGTTGTTTTTATTCTGCTTTTATATGGCTTTTTGGTACTGTCCCTTCTTGTCTATATTTTCATTAATGTGGTGCTTATGCTTTCTTGAGCTGGGGGTCTATTGAAAACATCCTCTCTATCCTTACAAGTTAGGGGTAAGGTCTGCGTACACACTACCCTCCCCAGACCCCACGGTGTGGGATAATACTGGGTATGTTATTGTCGTTAAATTAATTATAAAGCCTATGTGGTATATATAAAAGTTATTTTTAAAATATTAATATAGTAAGTATATTTGTAATTACATAATACTAATACTAAATTATTAATTTCAAAACTACTAATACTTAGTTAATTAGGTATTATTGATTGAAAATATTTTTAAAATATTCATTGAAATTTATTAAGTATAAATAAATTAATTTTTAAAGGGAGAGTCAAAATTGGCCGTCAACAGGCGGTATATCTGATCGTCAGATCCAACAGTGCGTGACCTCACCATCTATTAGAGAATAGAAAGACAAAGATTTAGTTTTCGAAGTCAACCAATTCGTACGATAAGGAATCAAAGAAGTGAAGTTTTCCTAACAGTTATGTCGCCTCTCGAAGATAAGAACGGACGTCTCCGTACCGATCCGCAAGACTCTACTGAATCTGCTTATGACTCGTAACACCTATGACCCTAGAGCTATGATAACAACTTGTCACGACCCCAATTTTCCTCCGTAGGATGTCATGATGGCACATATTCTCTGCGACTAGGTAAGCCTAACATGCATAGAGCAATAGCGAAAATACTACTAAAACTTTAAATAAAATCCTTCACACTATAATAATAAACTCAATAGTACAATAGCCAAAACTCTCCACAAAACCTGGTGGAACGGAGTCATAAGCTCTACAAGAAAGTACTAATATTGCCGATATACAATACTGTTTGAAACGAGAAGTAAACAGTGGAATGTCCAAAACAGAAAGGAATCTTGTCAGGACCCAAAATCCAACCCGCCGTGATGGCACCTATCCCAACCTGCTAGGTAAGCGAAATAACAATAAAACACAATATAGTGATAATGATAAGAGTCAAAAATGAAATAACTAAATTTTTATAGTACAAGTCATGAGCCACTAAGACTTAGATTTAACAAAAAGCTAAAATGAAATAAATACATCATCTGTTCGAGATCTACATAAATAGATTTATAAATCTACACCTACCAAGAACAAGAGGGAGCTATAACTGGAATGCATGTACGTCTTCAATGCCAGCCCTCGCCATACACAACAACATCAACACCAAGATCTGCACGCAAGGTGCAAAAGTATAGTATGAGTACCATCGACCCCATGTACTCAATAAGTATCCTAATTAACCTCGGCGAGGTACAAGAAGCAAAACCTATAAATGATACTCACCAACGCCTGTACAGTTCATAATTTCAACAAGTATAGAACAGATATATGATCAAATCAGGAAAATCTCAGGTATAACCGCTTTGATGATCAAAATGCTTTGTTTTAAAATGTTTTACTCAATCAACAATCCAGCATATAAAGAAGATATGCAAGTATAGCAGGCAATAGTCAAGGAAATTGCAAATGAGGGTGAAATGCAATAACCAAATAACGGTCTGTTGTGGTGTGCAACCCGATGCAATAACCATAAACCAATAAGTCCTGTTGCCGCATATGCCCCAATCCAATAACAGTAACCAGCCCTCCCAAAGCTCACATCAACCAGAAACCCGTCGGTTTCTCACTGTCACGAACCAAAACCTCACCTGTCGTGATGACGCCTATCTTAATACTAGGTAAGCCGACAACCTCAATAAATCACAAATTCATTTATGTTTGAAAACACAATAAATGAATTTAAGAGTAAAAATCTCACAATTTTTGATACAAAATACTAGCCTTATACAATACCTTCCCAAAACCCGGTGTCACTGAGTACACAAGCATCTAAATATCAACACAGTCTGACTGATAAAAATACTGTCTGACAATATAGAACAACACAAATAACTAAAAGGGAAGAGAGTCAAGGTGTGTGGACGTTAACCATCTACCTCGATAGTCTCTATCAGATAAATCCCCAAATCTAGCAACCGGCGTACCCGTAAGTACCTAGATCTGCACACGAAGTGCAGAGTGTAGTATGAGTACAACCGAACATATGTACTCAGTAAGTAACAAGACTAACCTTTGGGATGAAGGTAGTGACGAGCTCAATAGGTACAATCCAATATAAAAATAACAGTACAATAATGTAGGCATGCTTTCAAGTTCAGCAATTTAACTCAATACAAGAAACATATTTCAAATCTGATTACATGCCATATGTGATACAACATAATGAAAATCTCACGTACTCACACTTTCAGAGTACTTAATCATTCATTACTGTACGACCAAATCCAGTCCAGGGAAGATCCACCCCTCATATAAGTAGATAAATAAGGCAACTACATGCCCTGGGAAGTCCATCCCAAATATAAACATTAAATGCGCTCACTGTTGGCTGTGGGGGGTGCAGACTCCGGAGGGGCTCCTTCAGCCCAAGCACTATATAAAGCCAATATGGCCTACTGCGGCGTGCAGTCTGATCCCATAATAATAAATCCTATAAGGCCTGCTGCGGCGTGCAGCCCCGATCCATATAATAATAAATATAATATGGCCTGCAGCGGCGTGCAGCTCGATCCCATAAATATCCTCGCAAATAGATGAACATGGCTGAGTATGAAATTTATATTTTAAAACAATATATTCAATAGCAACACGACCCTATGGGTCCCAAAATATCGGCATGTAGCCTAAATATGATCATTAATACGAGCCTCAGATCATTTTCTCTAACACGTGAGGAGCATGTGAATAATGACATGATTCTTTGATTATGCAACTCTACGAAATTTATTTAAGTCACAATTTCTATGGTGCACGCCCACACGCCAGTCACGTAGAATGTGTGTCACCTCCAAACAATTCATATAACGCGTAATTCAGGGATTCATACCCTCAGAACCAGGTTTAGAAGTGTTACTTACCTCAAACCGTGCAAGTTCTTTATTCCAATATGCCTTTGCCTTGCAAATTGGCCTCCTAATGCCTCGTATCTAGTCACAATTAATTCGATACAGTCAACACAAATTATAGGAATCAATTCCATATGAAAATACTAAATTTCCAATAAAATTCAAAATCAAAAATTATCAGTGGGGCCCACATCTCGGAACCCGACAATAGTTACAAAATATGAACGCCCATTCAACCACGAGTCCAACCATACAAAATTTACCAAATTCCGACATCAATTCGACCTCCAAATCTTAAATCTTATTTTCAAATCCCTATGCCCAATTTCTCGAATTACATCTCAAAAACACGTAATCTAGTCGAAATATGCAATGATAATTCAATAGTTTTGACTACCAATGATCACAAGTGACTTACCTCAAGTTTTCCCGTGAATGCTCGCTCAAACATCGCCTCAACCCGTGTTTGAAAGGTCCAAAATGACAAAAATGTAGCCTGACCAGCGTTTTCGCTTCTGTGGAGTACTTAACCGCATCTGCAGTCTCGCAGATGCGAGGTCCTCCCCGCTTTTGCGGCTTCTTTCGCTTCTGTGGACAAGTGTTCCAATTCTGCGGCCTCGCTTTTGAGGTCGACACTGCCGCTTCTACGGAACCAGCTGCCCCCTTCACTCCGCATCTGCGGCGCCTGACTCGCACATGCAGGCTAGCAGATGCGGAAAGCTTCATGCACCTGCAATGCAGCCCCAGGCCAGGCCCCAAATTCGCTTCTGTGCCTTGCCAGCTGCACCTGCGTAGCGCACCTACGAGAATAATTCCACAGGTGCGATTGCACCAGAATGCAGAAAATTCCAGCCTTGTTCTTAGTCTGATTTCGATCCGTTAACCATCCGAAACTCACCTAAGGCCCCCGAGAGCTCAACCAAATACACCAACAAGTCCTAAAACATCATACTAACTTAGTCGAGGCCTCAAATCACATCAAACAATGCTAAAACCATGGATCGCACCCCAATTCAAGCCTAATGCAAACTAACGAATTCCAACTTCTACTTTTGATGCTGAAATCTATTAAATTAAGTCCGATTGACCTCAAATTTTTCATACAAGTCATAAAAGACATAATGGACCTATGAAAATTTTCAGAACTGGATTCCGACCCCTATATCAAAAAGTCAACTCCCGGTCAAACTTCCAAACTTTAAATTTCCTATTTTGTCATTTCAAGCCTAATTTAACTACGGACTTCCAAATAATTTTCCAGACACACTCCTAAGTCCAAAATTACCATGCGGAGCTATTGGAATCATCAAAACTCTATTCTGGTGTTGTTTACACATGTGTTAACATCTGATCAACTATTTCAACTTAAGTTTTAAATATTGGAACTAAGTATTCCAATTCATTCTGAAACCTCCTCGACAAGTCACATAATTATAATTAAACAAAGGATGAGTAGTAAATGGGGGAACGGGATTGTAATACTCAAAACGACCGGCCGGATCATTACATTCTCACCCTCTTAAACAAATGTTCGTCCTTGAACAGGTTTATAATTATACCTAGAGCCTCAAATAGGTGTGGATATTTGCTCCGCATCTCCAGCTTAGTCTCCTGAGTAGCTTCTCCGATTGGCCAGCCTCTCCACTGCACTTTCACTGAAGCTATATTATTTGATCACAGCTTTCAAACCTGCCGGTCCAAAATGGCCACCGGCTCCATGTCATAAGTCAAATTACCATCCAACTGAACTGTACTGAAATCCAAAACATGAGACGGATCTTCGACATACTTTCGGAGCATAGATACATGAAACACTGGATGAACACCCGATAGACTAGGCGGCAATGCAAGTTCATAAGCCACTTCTCCAATCTTTTTAAGTATTTCAAAAGGCCCAATAATTCGAGGACTCAACTTGCCCTTCTTCCTGAACCTAATAACACTTTTCATAGGCGAAACTCTTAGTAGTACCTTCTCTCCTACCATGTAGGCATCATTGCGAACCTTCCGGTCGGCATAACTCTTCTATCTAGACTGCACCGTGCGAAGTCGATCCTGAATCAATTTAACCTTTTCCAAAGCATCCTGAACTAAATCAGTACCTAATAGCCTAGCCTCACCCGGTTCAAACCAAACCACCGGAGACCGACACTATCTCCCATATAAAGCCTCATACGGAGCCATCTGAATGCTCGATTGGTAGCTATTGTTATAGGCAAATTCTGCAAGCGGCATAAATGGATCCCAAGAACCCCCGAAATCTATAACATAAGCACGTAATATATCTTCCATTATACTCAATTGAACCCGTCTGCCTAATTCTCGCTGCACTACTCTCTAAAATTGTGATATAAACTGCGTTCCCCGATCTGAAATGATGGACACTAGCACACCGTGTAGACGAACAATCTCGTGGATATAAATCTCAGCCAACCGCTCCGAAGAATAAGTAGTACTGACTGGAATAAAATGCGCGGACTTGGTTAACCAATCCATAATCTCCCAAACAACATCAAACTTTGTCAAAGTTTGTGGGAGTTCAACTATGAAGTCCATGGTAATACGCTCCCATTTCCACTCCGGAATATCCAATCTCTAAAGCAATCTGCCCGGTCTCTGGTGCTCGTACTTCACCTGCTGACAATTTAAACACCAAACTATGAACCCCACTATATCTTTCTTCATCCTTCTCTACCAATAGTGTTGTCTCAAGTCCTGATACATCTTAGCAGCACCCGTATGAATGGAATACTGCGAACTGTGGGCTTCTTCAAGAATCAACTCACGCAGTCCATCTACATTTGGCACACAAATCTGACCCTACATTCTCAACATCCCATCATCTCCAATAGTAACATCTTTGGCATCACCGTGCTGAACTGTGTCCTTCAGGATAAGAAAATGGGGATCATCTTACTGGCGATCTCTGATACGGTCATATAAGGAAGACCGAGAAACCACACAAGCTAGAACCCGACTGGGCTTCGAAACATCTAATCTCACGAACTGGTTAGCTAAGGCCTGAACATCTAATACAAGTGACCTCTCCCCAATAGGAATGAAAGCAAGGATACCCGTACTCACCGCGTTTCTACGCAAGGCATCCGCCACCACATTGGCCTTCCCGGGATGATATAGAATAGTAATATCATAGTCCTTTAGCAGCTCCAACTATCTCCGCTGCCTCAAATTTAGATATTTTTTTTTGAATAAATGTTGAAGACTCCGATGATCTGTAAATACCTCACAAGACACACCGTTGAGATAGTACCTCCAAATCTTTAATGCATGAACAATAGCTACCAACTCTAAATCAAGAACATGGTAGTTCCATTCATGTGGCTTCAACTGGCGCGAAGCATAAGCAATCACTCTACCCTTCTACATTAAGACACACCCAATACCGATCTGAGAAGCATCACAATACACTATATAAGAGCCTGAAGCTGAAGGCAAAACTAGAACTGGAGCTGTGGTCAAGGCATTCTTGAGCTTCTGAAAGCTCTCGTCACACTCATTCGACCACCTGAATGGAGCACCTTTCTTGGTCAATTAAGTCATAGGCGTCGCAATAGACGAGAAGCTCTCCACAAAGCGACGATAATACTCAGCCAAGCCAAGAAAACTCCAAATCTCAGTAGCTGAAGATGGCCTTGGCCAACTCTGAACTACCTCTATCTTCTTCGGAACTACCTGAATCTCCTCTCTGGACACCACGTGCCCTACGAACGCCACCGAACTAAGCCTAAACGCATACTTAGAGAACTTGGCATAAAGTTTCTCCTCCCTCAATCTCTATAATACAATACTCAAGTGATGTGCATTTTCCTCCTGGCTACGTGAGTACATCAGAATATCATCAATAAATACTACGACAAACAAATCAAGATATGGCTAGAATATACTATTCATCAAGTGCATAAATGTTGTTGGGGCATTGGTCAACCCAAAAGACATCACGAGAAATTCATAGTGACCATAACGGGTCCTGAATGTCGTCTTTAGAATATCCGAATCCCAAATTTTCAATTGGTGATACCCAAATCTCAAATCAATTTTAGAGAATACCCTCGCTCCCTGAAGCTGGTCAAACAAATCATCAATACGTGGCAAAGGATACTTGTTCTTGATTGTAACTTTGTTCAACTGCCTGTAGTCGATGCACATCCGCATAATACCATCTTTATTTTTCACAAACAGAACTGGCGCACCCCAAGGCGACATACTAGGCCTAGTAAACCCCTTATTAAGAAGTTCCTGAAGTTGCTCTTTTAATTCTTTCAATTCAGCTGGTGCCATACGATACGGAGGAATAGAAATGGGCTGAGTGCCCGACACCAAGTCAATACCGAAATCAATATCCCTGTCGGGTGGCATACCCGACAGGTCTGCAGGAAATACATCCGCAAAGTCTCGCACTACCGGTACAGAGTCAGTAGCAGGAGTGTCTACATCAACATCTCTCACAAAGGCCAAATATGACAAACACCCCTTCCCAACCATCTGTTGGGCCTACAAATAAGAAATTACTTTGCTGGGAAAATAATCTAGAGAACCTCTCCATTCGACCTTCGGTAATCCAGGTATTGCCAACGGCACTGTTTTTGCGTGACAGTCCAGGATAGCATGACATGGAGAAAACCAAACCATACCCAAGATTACATCGAAATCAACCATACTAAGCAATAGAATATCAACCCTAGTATCCAATCCCCCAATAGTTACTACACACGACCGATACACACGGTCCACAATAATAGTATCGCCCACCGACGTAGATACATGAACAGGTGAAACTAAGGACTCACGGGGCATATCTAGATAACGAACAAAATATGATGATACATACGAATATGTGGAACCAGGGTCAAATAATATAGAAGCTTCCCTGTGGCATACTGAGACAATATATGTGATTACTGCATCTGAAGCAACGACATCTGGCATGGCAAGAATAGCATAGAATTGGGCCTGACCGCCACCTGATCGACCTCCCCTGCTAGGGCGACTCCTGGCTGCCTAAGCCCCACCCTGAGCTGGCTGGGCGGGTGGCGTAGTAGCTCGTGTAGGAGTCGTAGCCTGACTCCTCTCCTAAACTAGACCTTGCAAAAGACGGGGACAATATTTTCTCACACGACCCAGATCTCCACACTCATAGCAATACCTTTGGAAAATGGTTGTAGGTTCTGAGGCGGACATCGAGAACTAGAATAACTACCAAAAGAACCTGGTACAGATGACCCCAGAACTGATGGTGCACAAGATGAACTCTGAGCTGGAAGTGCACCAAGAGAAGACTGACTCGGTCGAGCATTGTATGAACCATGGCTAGCTGATGCGCCACGATGAGATGGACGAGCCATATGAGCAGGCTTATAAGGTCGACCCCTGCTGTGATAGGACTATCCCCCAGAAGGAACACTATTGGAATTACCCGGACCACAAGACCTTTTGGCCTCCCTCTCCTCACACTCCTAAGTACGGACCATCTCTAGTCATCGAGCACTATCAACCACATCGTCGAATTTAGCACCTGCTACATTTCCCAGAGTCATAACAAACGGAACTGATGGTTGAGGCCATTAATGAACCTCCTAATCTTCTCCCTATCAGTGGGAACCAACCAAACCGCATGACGAGCCAATTCTGAAAACTGCATCTCATACTGAGTCACGGGCAGGTCCTCCTGACATAAATGGTCAAATTGCCTGCGCAGTTCTTCTCTGCGGGTCTGTGGCACAAACTTCTCCAAGAATAATACGGAGAACTCATGCCAAGAAAGTGGTGTTGCACCAATTGGTCTGCTCCTTTTATAAGTCTCCCACCATCTGAAGGCTACTCTGGTCAGCTGAAAAGTAGTAAATGAGACCCCACTAGTCTCCAGAATACGAGTTGTACGAAGCATCCACTAACATTTGCCCAAGAAATCCTGAGCATCTTCTAACTCAGTTCCACTGAATGATGGACAACAGAGTCTCTCAAATCTTTCTAGTCTCTTATGCTCCTCGTCATTCATAATAGGACCCGCCTGGGCATGAGCAGCTACAACCGGTTGGACTAGTAGTGCCCCTGGTATCTGAAGTCCATGCACTACTTGCTCTAGAGTATGGGCGACAGGGGTATGAGTACCTCCCCCGGCCTGAGAAGTGGTTGGTTCGTCCTGAGCCGAAACCACCTGAGCAAGGCTAGTGCAAACAGTCAATATCTGGGTTAAAGCCTCCTGAAGGCCTGGAATCACAATAGGCATAGCTGGTGCCTGAGCTGGTCCCGCTGGCTCAACTATATCTGGAACCTGCTTCTGAGCCAGAGCAAGTTGTGGTTCTACAAGTGCTGCTCCAACTGCTATACGATCTACACCTCGACCTCTACCACGGCCCCGGCCTCTCGTGGCCCTAACTGGTGGCACTGGTGGCCGGCCGTCCGATTTGGTAGTACGTGCCCTTACCATCTGTGAGAGAATAGAATAATAAAAATTTAGTTTTCGGAATCAACAAATTCGCACGACATAATACAAGAAAGTGAAATTTTCCTAAGGGTTCGGCAGCCTCTCGAAAATAAGTACAGACGTCTCCGTACCGATCCACAATACTCTACTAAACATGCTCATGACTCGTGAGACCTATGTAACCTAGGCTCTGATACCAACTTGTCATGACCCAAAATCTCACCTGTCGTGATGGCGCCTATCTTAATACTAGGCAAGCCGACAACCTCAATAAATCACAAATTCCTTTAAGTTTGAAAACACAATAAATAAATTTAAGAGTAAAAATCTCACAATTTTTGATACAAAATACTGGCTTTATATAATACAACAACAACAATACTAACAAACCCAGTTTGATCCCATAAATGGGGTCTGGGGAGGGTAGTGAGTACGTAGACCTTACCTCTACCTCATAGAGATAGAGAGGTTGTTTCTGATAGACCCTCGGCTCAAAAAACAGTGAAAGTAAAGCACTAAGTAGCAAAGAATGTTAGCAACAATGTAACATAGTAACATGTGCGAATGCCGCAACTTGCGTAATAAAAAACTGTAAATAGGAAATTACAAAAATAGTCCTAGTACTATTGAATGGCCTAGGTGAAATACACTACTATATGTCAACCTACAACCCTAATCCTCGACCTCCACTCCTTTCTATCGTGGGTCATGTCCTCGATAAGCTGAAGCAATGACATGTCCTGCCTAATTACCTCTGTCCAATACTTCTTGGGCCTACCGCTTCCCTTCCTCAGACCCGCCATGGACAACCTCTCACACCTCCTCATCAGAGCATCCATGTCTCTCCTCCTCACATGCTTGAACCACCTCAGCCTTGATTCCCGCAACTTGTCCTCCACATATGCCACACCTACCTTGTCCCTAATAATTTCATTCCTAATTCTGTCTTTCCTAGTATGCCCGCACATCCATCTCAACATTCTCATTTCAGCTACTTTCATCTTTTGGACATGGGACTTCTTGACGGGCCAACACTCCACTCCATACAACATAGTCGGTCTAACCACCACTCTATAGAACTTGCCCTTGAGTCCAGGTGGCACATTATTATCACACAAAACCCCCAATGCAGCCTCCATCTCATCCACCTCGCTCTAATACGACGAGTAACATCCTCGTCAATCTCCCAGTTGCCTTGAATAACAGAACCAAGATATTTGAAACTGTCTCTTCTAGGGATGACCTCAGTACCAATCCTCACTTCGATTTCTTCTTCATGAATCCCCTCACTGAACTTGCACTCCAAGTTCATACAATACACTCCCAAAAATTGATGTCACAAAGTACATGAGCATCTAAATATCAACACAGTCTGACTGATAAAAATACTGCATCAAAATATACAATAACACAAATAACTGAAAGGGAAGAGAGTCAAGGTCTGCGGACGCCAAGCAGCTACCTCGATAGTCTTCAACAGATAAATCCCCAAATCTAGCAACCGCCGTATCCAAAAGTACCTGGATCTACACACGAAGTGCAGAGTGTAGTATGAGTACAACCGACCCCATGTACTCAATAAGTAACAAGACTAACCTTTGGGCTGAAAGTAGTGACGAGCTCATAGGTACAATCCAATATAAGAATAACAGTACAATAATTTAGTCATGCTTTCAAGTTCAGCAATTTAACTCAATAAAAGAAAAATAGATCAAATCTGATTGGTATGAGGAATATGACATCTCTATGTATACATGCCAATGTACATGCCATATGTGATACAACATAATGAAAATCTCACGTACTCACACTCTTAGAGTACTTAATAATTCAGTACTGTACGGCCAAATCCAGTCCGGGGAAGATCCATCCCTCATATAAGTAGATAAATAAGACAACTACATGCCCTGGGAAGTCCATCCCAAATATAAACATCAACTGCGCTCACTATGGGGGGTGCAGACTTCGGAGGGGCTCCTTCAGCCCAAGCACTATATAAAGCCGATGTGGCTTACTGTGGCGTGCAGTCCGATCCCATAATAATAAAGCCTATAAGGCCTGCTGCGGCGTGCAATCCCGATCCATATAATACTAATATATAAAGCTGATATGTCCTGCAGCGGCGTGCAGCTCGATCCCATAAATATCCTCGCAAATAGATGAACATGGCTGAGTATGAAATTTACATTTTAAAATAATTTATTCAATACCAACATGACCCTGTGGGTCCCAAAATATCGGCATGTAGCATAAATATGATCATTAATACGAGCCTCAGATCATTTTCTCTAACACGTGAGGAACATGTGAATAATGACACGATTCTTTGATTATGCAACTCTACGAAATTTATTTAAGTCACAATTTCTATGGTGCATGCCCACACGCCCGTCACTTAGCATGTGCGTCACCTCCAAACAATTCATATAACACATATTTCAGGGATTCATACCCTCATAACCAAGTTTAGAAGTGTTACTTACCTCAAACCGTGCAAGTTCTTTATTCCAATATGACTTTGCCTCGCAAATTGGCCTCCTAATGCCTCGTATCTAGTCACAATTAATTCGATACAGTCAACACAAATTATAGGAATCAATTCCATATGAAAATACTAAATTTCCAATAAAATCCGAGTTACACCTCAAAAACACGTAATCTAGTCGGAATACTCAATGATAATTAAATATTATTGACTAACAATGATCACAAGTGACTTACCTCAAGTCTTCCCATGAATTCTCACTTAAAAATCGCCTCAACCCGTGTTTGAAAGGTCCAAAATGACAAAAATGTTGGACTCTTCTGTTTTTGTAGCCTGACCAGCATTTCCGCTTATGCGGACTACTTAACCGCATTTACGTTCTCGCAGATGCGAGGTTTTCCCCTCTTCTGCGCCTTCTTTCACTTCTGCGGACAAGAGGTCCGCTTCTGCAGTCGCGCTTTTGTGGTCGACACTGCCGCTTCTACGGAACCAGCTGCCCCTTTCACTCCGCATCTGCGGCGCCTGGCTCGCACCTGCGACATAGCCCCAGGCCAAGCCACAAATCCGCTTCTGCACCTTGCCAACCACACTTGCAGCAGCGCACCTACGAGAATAGTTCTGCAGGTGCGATTGCACCAGAAGGCAGAAAATTCCTGCTTTGTTCTAAACCCGATTTCGATCCGTTAACCATCTGAAACTCACCCGAGGCCCTCGGGACCTCAACCAAATACACCAACAAGTCCTAAAATATCATACTAACTTAGTGGAGGACTCAAATCGTATCAAACAATGCTAAAACCACGAATCGCACCCCAATCCAAGCCTAATGAAAACTAACAAAATCCAACTTCTACTTTGGATGCCGAAACCTATCAAATCAAGTCGGATTAACCTCAAAGTTTTCACACAAGTCATAAACGATATAACAGACCTATGAAAATTTTCAGAACTGGATTCCGACCCCGATATCAAAAAGTCAACTCCCGGTCAAACTTCCAAACTTTAAATTTCTTATTTTTGCCATTTCAAGCGTAATTTAACTACGGACTTCCAAATAATTTCTCGGACACACTCCTAAGTCCAAAATTACCATACTGATCTATTGGAATCATCAAAACTCTATTCCAGAGTCGTTTGCACATAAGTTAACATCTAGTCAACTATTTCAACTTATGTTTTAAATATTGGAACTAAGTGTTCCAATTTATTCTAAAACATCCTCGACAAGTCACATAATTATAATTTAATACATGATAAGCAGTAAATGGTGGAACGGGGTTGTAATACTCAAAACGACCGGCCGGGTCGTTACACTCATAATTCGCGTGTACACCATCAAGAGAGAAATATGAGAGGGTAACCCTAGAGGGGGTGGATTTGTATCCACACGTTGCACGGATAACTCACTGCTGCACGGACAATTCGCATGCTGCACAGACAACTCATGTGCTATAATATCAATATCTTATCTGCACGGACAACTCACATTCTGCACGAACAACTCACGTGCTAATAATATCAATCCACCAGGTGTGGTCACATGCACAATATAATAATCCGCTCGGCATGGTCACAGGCATAACAACATAATCCGACCATCGTGGTCACAAACACAATATCATAATCCGCCCACCATGGTCACATGCATAATAACACAATTCGCCTGGCATGGTCACATGCACAATATCATAATCCGCCCAGCATGATCATAGGCATAACAACACAATCCTCCCGGCATGGTCACAGACACCCAGTCCAAATCATATCACGTAGAAGCTAGTATACAAGAACACATGTATATGTTGGATAAATATCAGATTTTATGCTCCCGGACTGGTACAATATCATGCAAAAGTGTAGGCATGTGCAATGTGTGCTATTATAGCTCAAATCGGCAATTTATCAAAGAAATAGCAATTACCAAGTTTATCAACGGAATTAGCTTCTTCGTAACCTCAAGCATGGCTCAAATAGTTCACAACAATGATACAAATATGAGAAACATTATAGCTTAAAGCTTAACGGTCAACTCTAGGCCTATCGTAGCCTAAGAACTACCCAAGCATGGATAAATACTCTGGTGCTTGCACATCGGCTCAGACCCCACACATATGCACACCCATAGCATGTAGCTATCACAAATAATTCTGGCAACTAGTGCCTCAACCCAGTTTTGATAAGATACTTACCTCGAACAAGCCAAATCCAATACCAAGCAAGCCGAACAATACTCTAGAAATACCATCTCGCGCGTATCGACCTCTGAACGGCTCGAAACTAGCCAAAAGCAACCCAAAAACATCAAATAATGCCAAAGGAAACAAACTCAATCGATAAAAGGTTGAATTTTTAATCAAAAGCCCAAAGTCACCCAAAACGTCAAACCTGGGGCCGCACCTCGGAACCCGACAAAACTCACAAATTCCGACAACCCATTTAATTACGATTCCAACCAAACTAATTTCACTCAAATTCGACCCGAATTGGTTTTCAAAACTCAAAAATTCACTTTAGGAAAATTTAGACAAAAAGCTCTAATTTCTCTTTCAAAATATCCAATCCAATGCCAAAAACGAAGATAGGTTCATGAAATATGATCAAAACCGAGTAGAATACAAATCAAATGTCAAAAACGAAGATAGGTTCATGAAATATGATCAAAACTGAGTAGAATACACTTACCCCAATCCATGTGGTTAAAATCGCCTCAAAAATCGCCTCAATCCGAGCTGCATAGCTCAAAATATGATAAAATATCTGAAACCTTCGAAATAGAGTTCTTATAATTCATTGAACAGACATACCCTTCGCAATCGTGAAGAACAAAATCAACTACCTCCAAAAATACTCTACGCATTTGCATAAATTCCCATACAAACACCATGACCACATATATCAATACTATGCGATCATGACACGACTAACGCGAACGTGAAGAAGAAGTCTCCAGCTCCCAGCTTCTCAACTTAACTCTATGCGAACGCGATCTGATGAACGCGAACGCGATGCTCAGGCCTCAAAAAGGTACACGAACACGATAGCATAGGCGTGAATGCGATGAAGGAAAAAGGCCAGCTCTTATAATACACTACATGATTGCAGCCTAATCCTCGCGATCACGAAAAAGGTCTGAAACACCAGAAATCAGTCGTGCCAAAGAACATGGAAATGATCCGAAACTCATCCAAAACTCACCCGAGCCCCTCAGGACCCTGTCCGAACATACCAACAAGTCCCATAACATAACACGGACCTACTCGAGGCCCCAAATCACGCATAACAACATAAAAACCATGAATCGCACCTCAAATCTATCTTGATGAACATTTGAACTTTCAACTTTCAAAACTCACGCTGAACCATATCAAATCAACCTGGAATGACCTCAAATTTTGCACACAAGTCCCAAATGACATAAATAAGCTATTCCAATTCTCGAAACCACAATCCGAACCTGATATCATCAAAGTCAACTCCCCGTAAAATTTATGAACATTCCAAACCTTCAAATTTTCAACTTTCTCCAGATATCACGAAACCTTCTAGGAACATCCAAATGCAAATCGGGGCATGCGCCCAAGTCCAAAATCACCATCCGGGCCTAACAGAACCATCAAATTTTCGATACGGGGTCAAATACATAAAAGTCAAACTTGGTCAACACTTCAAACTTAAAGCTTCTTAGTTGAGAATCATTCTTCCAAATCAATTTTGAATCACCTGGAAACCAAAACCGACGAATCACACAAGTCATAATACATCATACGAAGCTACTCATGACTTCAAATAGCTGAACGAAATGCAAATGCTCAAAACGGCCGGTCGGGTTGTTACATTCTCCCCCACTTAAACATACGTTCATCCTCGAACGTGCCAAGTGTCTTTCCAAAGCCATCAAATCGCCGTGTAACCTTACCATGCACATACTCAGGGGTGATTCCACGTCACCCTATTCCATATAAGCCTGTTAACTCAACATAACCGAAGATTCTTTCTTTAACCTTAGCTTATAAACATTGGAACCCAATCTGCAATATTCGGAATTCCTTACAAGACCCGAACCTCTCATCTACACACTGTATAAGTTTGAACAAGCTATATCAAGCCATAACCATTACCCAAGATGTAATCACATGATATACCACATAACTTGCAGCTCATAGCAAAAATTTCTGATCATAGTAGCTGCTAAAAAACAAACCCGGAACTGATAAAAATCCTCATATCATATAAAACCTCGTTCAAAACCTTCGTACGCTGCCGATGATGAAGGAAACATGCAGAAACTCATAACCACTCACCAGACCAATAAGTCGTGGATCTCTCTCTCATCCGATAAAAACCAAAGCCACATTCTAAGCCGGCGTCTGGTATTATTCTTCAAAATATACCGTGATCAAATCTGATAGTATCCATTCTAGGTTCAATGACCTTATCTCATCAAACACCGCTATTCTACTAACATGCCATAACAATACAACCTAAAGCTACAAACCGTGCAATTCGTGCACCAATAAGCAACAATTCAAATGTATTCAACATGGAAAATGACTCAAATGAGAGACCCGTCCCGCAAGTTCAACAAGTGTCACCACAAACACAATGCTATGAACCCATCACACTTGGTAGAACCAAGACACATGAATCTACCACAAGGATCATATCCCATCATAAGCCCCCTGTAATGCATCACCCATCCAAACACTGGTCCATATGAAATACCGCAAGCCACAATGCTCAAAATTAACAACCACACGCAATTCGACATCAAGTACACGAAATGCATGACCATAACCATTTAGAAGCGAATAATACTATATACCACAGCCCGGGAAGACCATAACCAAGGGGCAATCAACCATTCAACACCCCAATAACCATCTCGCTCGAATTTCGCCGTAAGGCCCAAACAGAAACGCATCTAGTGTGCAAATAACCAATAGATCACAACTCATTATGGCATAGAAGAGTAACACATAGAATATATCATAACAAGAACAAGCTCAACTCTAACCGAATGACACACCCTTCATCACTAATAGCTATGAGTCAACAAATTCGACCCGGTGTAGAATACACATCCTCATTGGGCCTACCAATAGGCCCCCAAATCAACTCCGATCATTCCCAGATGGATACATAGCCTTCCAAAAGTCCATTATGATCTAACCATAACACGTACAACTATCTAGCTAACTTTGACCACATCTTCACAGTCCGCCACCACGAATCAATCTGCTTCTGAGAACTCCCAGTCTCCAAATCCATAGAACACACGAATCACCATAGCTAATCCCGACTCCACCACTCAAACGTCTAGCACATCTCTCATACATGATCATCCCACGAGGAATAATTCCATAATTCTTTCGTGCCACATAGCAAAATATGAACATCAACAGTCGATCAACCAGGCGAGTACCGCAATACCAATGAAGCATTTGTAAGTCAGAACACAGTGCCCCTTCTGAAATGCGCACCCTTCTCAGGAAATAGCATGTAGTAGTAGCACTCATCTAAACATCTGAAACCGTCCATGCTGTCCAAAATTCCTGCCTTTCCCTCCAAAACTAAACCGCCATCTTGTACATACAAATCTCAATCCCACAGTACGCACCACATCTATCAGGCCATCATATAAAAACACAAGAATCTCATTACCAACTATGAATCACAACAAGAATACATACCCAAACGCTTGATCCCATCAGTAGTAAAATCACAATACGCAACATGCTTCTCACGCCGGTAGGAAATATCCATCTCAAACCGTGGTAGAAACCACCGAGAACACTTTAAAGTCCATTTGCATATATCCAAGCTATCAGAACTGAATCCCTCTAACTCAACCAAGCCACACAGGTTGCCACATCCAAAAGTATCACCACAAATCAACCGTGAAGCCTCACCTCATCATAAGAACCAAAATAATCGAGCATACCATTACAATACCGATCCAACTTACTCCAAGTTGTCCTATTTCCTCTCAGTTTCTACTGAAATACCTTCAAGTTAACACTTCTCCTAGCCATAATACCACGATCCTCAATCAAAGCTCACCACACGAGATCCTAGCATGAAACCATGTTGCCTAAAGCCCATAAGCTACCTTATTCCCATTTAAACACTCAAAATACCACATCTGAGATACCCACTATTAAGAGACCTTATATGAATCTAAAATTGTTTCCTTTACCATTCTGACACTGAAATGTAGGTTCCATAATGATACAGAAGTACTGCAAGTCCCGGCACTATCCAATGCAAATCTTAGATCTTAGCCATATACAAATTCAGAAAATTATCAAATGCTACATATGAATTTTGAACCCATTAGAACCTCCTCGACGGTCGTCCACCCTATACAATCTCAAAATGTGCCGCCCAGATGAGACGAACGACATGTGCTCCATTAGCACACCTAACAAACGAAGTAATCCAAACCTCTAAATAACCGAGTGAATCCCTACTCCATGCACACTACATCAGTCATGAATAACAAACTCAAACCATCTCGTGATTTCCATAGACCCATAAAGTGCAACACATCATGCATCCAGAAATCTCCTTGTTTATGTCATCCTCAAAACCAACATCTGCAAGTCATCACCGACCCACAAGTATGCCTCAGACCGAAATCAATACAACACATAACCGTTCAATCAAATCGCCGATGACAAGCTCCCCCACTTGGCGCAAAGACATAGAACAAAACACTCGCTAACTCACAATACTCATACTCTATTACTGCCATAATCTCGAAGGGAGATTCAACTAAATTCTTCACAAGCTCATGCAACAAAAACCATAAAATACCTCAAATCATCTGCTAAACTCACATTCATCCTCGTTACAGTCAGGTCAACTTTCTCAACTGATCCAAGCTCAAATCGTAACACATATAACCCACTGGTAGAAAGAAACTCTCCATACAACATTATAAGGATCACTCATCCGTAGATTACCCCGTAGGTAACCCACCCGCTCAGCCCCAAACTAATATCTCTCTGTACCTTCTCGCATCCACAACTACTACGCAATCACTTATTCTTTTTGAGTCTGAACTCATAAATAAAACATGAGAATCTACTGCGTTCCACAAATAAACAACTTGAAATATTCTCCAGCATGATCATATCTTGAGACTATACGACATATCAAGACAGAATTCAAGCATCCCATAGTCCTTTCCACATCCCAAGCAAACTTTTCTCTCCACTTCCAAACCATCTGAACTCATACCACAATCACTTCATACTTATCACATAGCCATCCAACCACTCACCGAGCCATAAATTCTACTCATAGGGACACTATTAGACATATAAGTTCAAAAGCACGTGCTCACATAACTGAAACTACCAAGCCTAAGCTGCGGTCTAAACATGGACTCAAGTCCTCCAGATGGGCCCCTCACCCAAACACAGAAAACACATCTTACACCTCATCTATGGAATCACAAGCCGCCGATGCACAGCTAATACCAAATGCTCACATACTCATATGAGTGAGTGGGAGGAATGGAAAGAGATACGCTTCAAGCTGAATCAATGTCGCACGATAAGGAAAGAAAGATGGGAAGTTTATCCTAATTTATCCGTCTCCTCTCGAAGATAGGTATGGACACCATCATACCGATCCGCAAGACTCTACTAGACACTTGCTCATGACTCGTAGAACCTATGAACCTAGAGCTCTATTACTAACTTGTCACGACCCAAAATCCAACCCGTCGTGATGGCACCTAACCCAACCCGCTAGGTAAGCCAAATAACAATAAAACACAATATAGTGATAATGATAAGAATCAAAAATGAAATAACTGAATTTTTATACCACTCCCCAAGGACTGGTAATACAAGTTATGAGCCACTAAGACTTAGATTTACAAAAAAACTGAAATGAAATAAATACATCATCTATTCGAGATCAACATAAATAGATTTATAAATCTAAACCTACCAAGAACAAGAGGCAGCTATAACCGGAACGCATGTACATCTTCAATGCTAGCCCTCGCCAGACACAGCAGCATCAACACCAGGATCTGCACGCAAGGTCCAGAAGTGTAGTATGAGTACAACCGACCCAAGTACTCAATAAGTATCCTAATTAACCTTGGCAAGGTACAAAAAGAAAAATCTATAGATGACACTCATTAACGCCTGTACAGTTCACAATTTCAACAAGTATAGAACAGATATATGATCAAATCAGGAATATCTCAGGTATAATCGTTTTGATGATCAAAATTCTTTGTTTTAAAATGTTTTACTCAGTCAACAATCCAGCATATAAAGATGATATACAAGTACAGCAGGCAACAATCAAGGAAATTGCAAATGAGAGTGAAATGCAATAACCAAATAACGGTCTGTTGTGGCGCGCAACCTGATCCAATAACCATAAGCCAATAAGTGTTGTTGCGGCGTGCAACCCGGTCCAATAACAGTAACCAATTCTCCTAGAGTTCACATCAACCAGAAAACTGTCAATTTCTCACAATCCACGTGTACACCATTAAGAGAAAAACATGAGAGTGTGACCCTAGGGGGATGGATCTGTATCCACATGCTGCATGGACAACTCACGCGATCCACGAACAATTCATGTGCTAATAGAAACAACTGCACAGACAACTCACGTTCTATAATATCAATATCTGGATCTACACGGATAACTCAAATTCTAATAATATCAATCAGCCTGGCGTGGTCACAGGAACAATATACATGGTCACAAGCATAATAACACAATTCGCCCGGTGTGGTCACACGAATAATTCACGTGCTGCACGGACAACTCACGTGCCATGATATCGTTATTTGGATCTGCATGGACAGCTCACATGCTGCATGGAAAACTCACGTGCTAATAATCACAATGTGCCCGGCGTGGTCACATGCTTAAAAACACAATCCGCCCGGCGTGGTCACAGGCATAACAACACAATCCGCCCGGCGTCGTCACATGCATAATAATACAATCTGCCCGGCATGGTCACATACATAACAACACAATCCGCCCGGCGTAGTCACAGGCACCTAGTCCAAATCATATCACACAGAAGCAAGTATACAAGAACACAAGTGTATATTGGATAAATATCAGATTTCATGCTCCTGGACTGGTTCAATAACATGCCAAAGTGTATGCATGTGCAATGTGTGCTATCATAGCTCAAATCGACAATTTATCAAAGAAATAGCAATTACCGAGTTTATTGAGGGAATTAGCCTCTTCGTAACCTCAAGCATGGCTCAAATAGTTCACAACAACGATACACATATGAGAAACATTATACCTTAAAGCTTAACAGTCAACTCCTAAGCACTACCCCGAGCATGGATAAATACCCTGGTGCTCGAACATGGGCTAAAACCCCATGCATATGCGCACCCATTTGTAGCTATTACAAATAATTCAGGCAACTAGTGCCTCAACCAAGTTTACATAAGATACTTACCTCGAACAAGCCAAATCCAATACCGAGCAAGTCGAACAATACTCTACAAATGCCATCCCACGCTTATCGACCTCTGAATGGCTCGATACTAGCCAAAAGCAACCCAAAAACATCAAATAATGCCTAAGGAAACAAACCCAATCGATAAAGGTTGAATCTTCAATCAAAAGCCCAAAATCAACCAAAACGTCAAACCCGGGCCCGCACCTTGGAACCCGACAAAACTCACAAAATCCGATAACCCATTCAATTATGAGTCCAACCATACTAATTTCACTCAAATCCGACTCCGAATCAATGTTCGAAACTCAAAAATTCACTTTAGGAAAATTTAGACAAAAACCTCCAATTTCTCTTTCAAAATCACCAATCAAATGCCAAAAACGAAGATGGGTTCATGAAATATAATCACTACCGAGTAGAAGACACTTACCCTAATCCATGTGATGAAAATTGCCTTAATCCGAGCTCCATAGCTCAAAATATGCTAAAATGTTCGAAACCTTCGAAATAGAGTTCTTATAATTCACTTAACAGACATACCCTTCGCGATCACGAAAAACAAAATCAACTGCCTCCAAAAATACTCTACGTGTTCGCGTAAATTCCCATACAAACACGATGACCACATATATCAATGCTACCCGATCGCGACACGACTAACGTGAATGCGAAGGAGAAGTCTCAAGCTCCCAACTTCTCAACTCAACTCTATGAGAACGTGAACGCGATGCTCAGGCCTCCCAAAGGTCCGTGAATGCGATAGAACATGTGCGAACGCGATGAAGGAAAAAGTCCAGCTCCCATAATACCCTACACGATCGCGAAGAAGGTCTGAAACACTAGAAATCAGCTATGCCAAAGAACATGGAAATGATCTGAAACTCACCCGAGCCCCTCGGGACCCCGTTCGAACATACCAACAAGTCCCATACCATAACACGGACCTACTCGAGGCCTTAAATCACGCATAACAACATAAAAACCACAAATCGCACCTCAAATCGAACTTGAAGAATTTATGAACTTTCAACTTTCAAAACTCATGTCGAACCACATCAAATCAACCCGAATGACCTCATATTTTGTACACAAGTCCCAAATGACATAACAAAGCTATTCCAATTCCTAGAACCACAATCCGAATACGATATCATCAAAGTCAACTCCCGATCAAACTTATAAACATTCCAAACCTTTAAATTTCCAACTTTCACCAAATATGCCGAAACCTTCTAAGAACATCCAAATGCAAATCCGGGCATAAGACCAAGTCTAAAACCATCAAAACTCCGATACGGGGTCAAATATACAAAAGTCTAACTTGGTCAACTCTTCCAACTTAAAGCTTCTTAGTTGAGAATCATTCTTCCAAATCAATTCTGAATCACCTGGAAACTAAAACCGACGATTCACACAAGTTATAATACATCATACAAAGCTACTCAAGACTTCAAATAGTTTAATAGAATGCAAATGCTCAAAATGACCGGTCGGGTCGTTACAACTCCGAGGCCTGCGGATATCGAGCAGGTATACCTTGAAGTCTCCAAAAGCAGCTACTCAATCAATCTCTAGTGTCCTGCACGAGCAAATGTACCTGGATATGCACAAAAATATTTGCAGAAGTGTAGTATGAGTATACAACAACGGTACCAAATAAGTATCAATATCACGACCCAAAACCAACCCGTCGTGGTGGCACCTATCATGGTACTAGGCCAGACGACTATTCAGACATTTCTATCTCTTTAAATCTTTGAAAGATATTAAAATAGTTTAAATAAAGGAAAATCTCTTAAAACAGGATAGGAAATCATAACTCAGTACATAAATTCTTCCCAAAATCGGGGTGTCACTGAGTACATGAGCATCTACGAAATGACAAAGTCTAGTACACTATCTAGAGGTAAAACTGAATAAGTAAACTGAAAGATAAGGGAGGAGAGTCAAGGTCTGCGAATGCGAAGCAGCTACCTCGATGATCACTGAAGGTCTGGCCTCTGCAAATCAGCAACCGTCGTGACCGAAAGCACCTGGATCTACACACAAGGTGTAGGGTGTAGAGTGAGTACAACCAACTCAGTAAGTAACAAGACTAACTATTGGGCTGAAAGTAGTGACGAGCATCATGGTGCAGTTCAATTACAGAAATTCAGTAGAGGAAAGTAGACATGCTTTTAAGTTCGACAGTTAAAGGTCAAAACCGTTAAATCATGTCAAGTTCAATTGAAACAGGATATAGTACATCTCAGTAACTACATGACAGTTATATATGTCAGCTGAAGTACAACAATAATGAAATCAGTTACAAACTTTTAGAGTATCGGTCACTTAGTCCTCCCATTCACTCTAACTTTACAGTCACTCATTCCTCACAGTCACCCGTCCTCACATCCACTCAATCCTCCAAATCGCTCGGTACTCGCGCTTGGCACTAGCACTTAATAGTTACCTAAGCCCATTGTGGATGTGCAGACTCCGGAGGGGCATTTCTAGCCCAAGCGCTATAATAAGCCAATAATGGCGTGAATCAAAATAACATGCTGCGGCGTGCAGCCCGCTCCCATAAATATCCTCACAATCAGGCCCTCGGCTTCACTCAGCCATCAATCTCTCCAGTCTCTAGGACTCTCAAGAATCATGATAATTAGCCCAAACAATGAAGATATAATGTATCAATAAAGGACAATAGAGATCGAGATAAAATATGCAGTAAAACCTATGACTGCGTACAAAATGATAGTTTAGCAAATAACTCAACATATAACACGACCTATGCGGGTCCCTACAGTACAAACACATTGCCTAAGCAAGATTTCTAACATGACTGACAACTCAATTTCTTTAACACATGATGAAAATATGAATAATGACAAGATAAATCAGCTATGTAGTTCCATGGAATCGCCCAAGTTACAATTCTTACAGTGCAAGCCCACACGTCCATCACCTAGCATGTGCGTCACCTCAACACCAAACAAATAACACATAATACAGGGTTTCTTTCCCTCAGAACTAAGTTTAGAAGTGTTACTTATCTCAAATCGTGCAAGTCCCTACTCTAATAAGCCCTCGCCTTGCGAAACGGTCTTCGAATGCTTCGAATATAGACACAAACAGTTTGATATAATCAACACGAGCTAAAGGAATCAATTCCATAAGAAAATATTAAATTCTTAATCAAAAAGTCAAAAAGTCAACTTAAAAGTCGGCCCTCGGGCCCACGTCTCGGAATCTAATAAAAGTCCCAAAATCCGGAAGCCCATCCAACCACGAGTCCAACCATACAAAATTTACCAAAATTCAACACCAAATCAACACCCAAATCCCCAATTTAAATTCTCCAAATCCCTAGCATCAACTCCCAAAATTACACCTCAAAACCTCACAATCTAGGTGCGTTATTCAATAGGGAAACATATTTATTGAATAAATTTAACTACAAGTGACTTGCCTCAAGAAACCCCTCGAAAATCCTCTCACATATCGCCTTAGACCGAGTTTGCAAAGTCCAAAATGAGAGAAATCACGAAACTCTTCGGATTTAAACACTGCCCAACTATCCCGCTTCTGCGGTCCAAAAATTCGCTTCTGTGGTACCGTTTTTGCGGTCAATACTCTGCTTCTGTGGAAAAACACTCCACTCCCGACCTCGCGCACCTGCGACCAACCTTCCGCATCTGCGGGTGCGCTCCTGTGAGACCTCGTCCGCTTCTACGACTCCAACACAACATGCCCCTTTCCGCTTCTGGGGAAGACCATATGCAGATGCGCCTTTGCATCTGCGAAAACATATCCGCTCCCATGGCTACTGCCCAATCCCTTCCGGGTTGCACCTGCGCTTCCCAGCCCGCACCTGCGACCAAAGCTCTGCAGGTGCGATTGCATCAGAAGACTTCAGCTACAGCATCCTTTTTAACTCCAAACTTGATCCGAAAATCATCCGAACTCCACCCGAGGCCTCTGGGACCTCAACCAAAAATACCAACAAGTCCTAAAACATGATACAAACATAGTCGAGCCTTTAAATCACAGCAAAACAATGCTAAAACCATGAATCGTGCATCGATTCAAGCCTAATGAACTTTTGAACTTCTAATTTCCACATTTGATGCTGCAACAAATCAAATCACGTCCGATGGTCATCAAATTTTTCACACAAGTCACAAATGACACCACAGACCTACTCCAACTCTCGGAACCCCAATCTGAGCCCAGTAACCACAAAGTCCACTCTAAACTTCTAAATTTCCAACTTTCTCTATTTCAAGCCTAATTCATCTATGGACCTCCAATTCCAAATCCGGACACACCCCTAAGTCCAAATTCACCCAACAGGGCTAACGGAACCATCAAAACTCCATTTCGGAGTCATCTACACATAATTCAACATCCGGTCAACCTTTTCCACTTAAGCTTTCAACCTTGAGACTAAGTGTCTCAATTCATTCCGAAACATTCCCGGACTCGGACCTATTCCCCCGGTAAGTCCCATAATAACAATTAAGAAATGAATGAATAGTAAATAAGGGAATGGGGCTACAACTCTCAAAACGACTGGCCGGGTTGTTATATCCTCCCCCTCTTAAACAAACGTTCATCCTTGATCGAGTCTAGAAATGTGCCTGGAGTCTGAAATAGACATGGACATCTACTCTGCATCTCCCGCTTGGTCTCCCAAGTAACCTTCTCAATTGGATGACCTTTCCACTTCACCTTCACTGAAGCTATATCCTTTAATCTCAACTTTCGGACCTGCTGACCCAAAATGGCCATCGGCTCCACGTTATAAGTCAAATCACCGTCCAACTGAACCGTGCTGAAATACAAAACATGAGACGGGTCGCCAACATACTTCCATAGAATAGATACATGAAACACTGGATGGACACTCGACAAACTAGGTGGCAAGGAAAGCTTGTAAGCCACCTCTCCAATCCTATGAAGCACCTCAAACGTCTCAATATA
Organism: Nicotiana tabacum; assembly: GCF_000715075.1. Taxonomy (NCBI): domain Eukaryota; kingdom Viridiplantae; phylum Streptophyta; class Magnoliopsida; order Solanales; family Solanaceae; genus Nicotiana; species Nicotiana tabacum. The sequence goes on from NC_134081.1 coordinate 62,039,971, forward strand.
CCGAGGGCTCAACTTGCCCTTCTTCTCGAACCTCATAACACCCTTCATGGGTGAAACCTTGAGCAGTACCTTCTCCCCAGCCACGTAAGCAACATCACGAACGTTCCGATCGGTGTAACTCTTCAGTCTAGACAGCATCGTGTGAAGCCGATCTTGAATCAATTTAACCTTGTCCAAAGCATCCTTAACCAAGTCAGTACCCAATAGCCTAGCCTCCCCCGGCTCAAACCAACCCATCGGAGATCGACACCGTCTCCCATACAAAGCCACATACAGAGCCATCTGAATGCTCGACTGGTAGTTGTTATTGTAGGCAAACTCCACGAGTGGTAGAAACTGATCCCAAGTACCCCCGAAATCTATGACTCGGGCATGTGGCATATCCTCCAATATTTGAATAGTGCACTCGGACTGCCCGTCCGTCTAAGGGTGAAATGTTGTGCTCAACACAACCTGGGTGCCCAACTCTCACTGCACGGCTCTCCAAAAATGCGATGTAAACTGCGTGCCTCGATCTAAAATGATGGACACTTGCACACCGAGAAGGCGAACAATCTCGCGGATGTAAATCTCAGCCAACCACTCCAAAGAATAGGTAGTCCCAACTGGAATGAAGTGCGTGGACTTGGTCAGCCGATCCACAATCATCCAAATAGTATCAAACTTCCTCAAAGTCCGTGGGAGCCCAACTACAAAATCCATGGTGATACGCTCCCATTTCCACCATGGAATATCAAGCCTCTGAAGCACTCCGCCCGCTCCTTGATGCTCATACTTCACCTGCTGACAGTTTAGGCACCGAGCTACAAAACCCACTATATACTTCTTCATTCTCCTCCACCAATAATGCTGCCTCATGTCCTGGTACATCTTCACGGCACCCGGATGGATGGAATACCGCGAACTGTGGGCCTCCTCAAGAATCAACTCACGTATCCCATCTACATTCGGCACACAAATCCGACCCTGCATCCTCAACACCCCATCATCCCAATAGTTACATCCCTGGCATCACCATGCTGAATCGTGTCCTTCAGGACAAGCAAGTGGGGTTCATTATGTTGGCGCTCTCTGATGCGATCAAATAAGGAAGATCGAAAAACCACACAAGCTAGAACCCGACTGGGCTCTGAAACATCTAATCTCACGTACTGTGTTGGCCAAGGCCTGAACATCAACTGCAAGCGGTCTCTCACCAACAGGAATGAATGCAAGGCTACCCATACTCACCACATTTCTACTCAAGGCATCGGCCACCACAGTGGCCTTTCCGGGATGATACACAATGGTAATATCATAGTCCTTTAGCAGCTCCAACCATCTTCGCTGTCTCAAATTTAGATCATTTTATTTGAACAAGTGTTGGAGACTCCGCTGATCTATAAACACCTCACAAGACACACCATAGAGATAGTGCCTCTAAATCTTCAATGCATAAATGATGGCAGCCAATTCCAACTCATGAGTAGGATAGTTCTTCTCATGTGGCTTCAACTGATGTGAAGCATAAGCAATTACTCTACCTCGCTGCATCAAAACACACCCAATACCAATCCGAGAAGCATCAAAATACACTGTATAAGAACCAAAGGCTGAAGGTAGAACTAGAACTGGAGTTGTGGTTAAGGCAGTCTTGAGCTTCTGAAAGCTCACTTCACACTCATCCGACCACATGAAAGTAGCACCCTTCTAGGTCAATTTGGTCAAAGGTGATGCAATAGACAAGAAACCCTCCACAAAGTGACGATAATAACCGGCCAAGCCGAGAAAGCTCTAAATCTCCGTAGCTAAGGACGGTCTGGGCCAACTTTGAACCGCCACTATCTTCTTCGGATCCACCTTAATCCCCTCACTACACACCACGTTCCCCAAGAACGCCACCAAACTAAGCCAAAACTCACACTTGGAGAACTTGGCATAAAACTTCTCCTCCCTCAACTGTTGCAACACGATCCTCAAATGTTGGGCATGCTCCTCCTAGCTACGAGAGTATACCAAGATATCATCAATGAATACTATGACAAACGAGTTGAGATAAGGCTGAAATACACTGTTCATCAGATGCATGAATGTTGCTGGGGTGTTGGTCGGCCCAAAAGACATCATAAGGAACTCATAATGACCATAATGGGTCCTGAATGCCGTCTTTAGAATATCCAAGTCCCGAATCTTCAACTGGTGGTACCCAGACCTCCGATCAATCTTAGAGAATACCCTCTCTCCCTGAAGCTGGTCAAATAGATCATCAATACGCGGCAAAGGATACTTGTTCTTGATTGCAACTTTGTTCAACTGTTTATAGTTGATGAACATTCGCATAGTACCATCCTTCTTCTTCACAAACAAAATTGGTGAACCCTAAGGCGACACACTAGGAATAATAAACCCCTTATCAAGAAGTTCCTAAAGCTTCTCTTTCAATTACTTCAACTCAACTAGTGCCATACGATACGGAGTAATAGAAATGTGCTGAGTGCCCGGCATCAAGTCAATACCAAAGTCAATATCTACAGGAAACACATTCGGAAAATCTCGCACCACCGAAACAGAATCAATAGTAGGAGTATCAAAACCAACATCTCTCACAAAAGCCAAATATGACAGACACCCCTTCCCAATTATCCGTTGGGCCATCAAATATGAAATCACTCTACTGGGAACATAATCTAGAGAATCTCTTCACTCGATCCTTGGCAACCCCGGCATTTCCAACGTCACGGTCTTGGCGTGACAATCCAGTATAGTATGACATGGAGACTACACATGACGTCAAAATCCATACCCAAGATCATGTCAAAATCAACCATACTAAGCAATAAGAGATCAACTCTAGTCTTAAATCCCCAAATAGTCACTACACATGACTAATATACATGGTCCACAACAATAGTATCGCTCACTGGCATAGATACATGAACTGATGAAACTAAGGACTCACGGGGCATATCCAAATAACGAGCAAAATATGATGATACATACAAATAAGTGGAACCAATGTCAAATAATACAGAAGCATCCCTGTGGCATACTGAGACAATACCTGTGATCATTGCATCTGAAGATATTGCATCTAGGCTGGTAGGAATAGCATAAAATCGAGCATGACCGCCACCTAATTGGCCTCTCTCTCTAGGGAAACCTCTAGCTGCCTAGGACCCATCCCGAGCTGGCTGGGCGGGTGGTGAAGTAACTGGTGCTGAAGTCACAGCCTGGCTCCTATGCTGCACTGGACCTCCTGGACGAGGAGGGACACTGTCTCCACATATGCCCAAACTCCCCGCACTCGAAGAAACTCCCTGGTAATTATGGTGGTGGGGACTAAATCGGGCCCCGAGTACCAGAGTAACTGCTAGAAAGACCTGGCATAGATGAGCCCTTAACCGATAGAGCACAGGATGAACTCTGAGCTGGGAGGGCAGTGAGAGACGACTGACCCAGATGAGCACTGTACGAACCATGGATAGATGATGCACCACGATGAACTGGATGAGCCATCTGAGCGGGCCTATAAGGACAACCCCTATTTTGGTAGGACTGTACCCCAGAAGGAGAACCACAGAAACCACCCGAACCACGAGGCCTCTTGGACTCCATCTCCTCACACTCCTGACTGCGGACCATCTCTAGCCGCCGAGAAATATCAACCACCTTGTCAAATGTAGCACACGATACAATCTCCTGAGTCATAACAAAATGGTACTAGTAGTGGAGGCCATCAATGAACCTCCTAATCCTCTCCCTCTAGTGGGAACCAGCCAAACTACGTGACGAGCCAACTCTAAGAACCTCATCTCATACTGCATCACAGACATGCCATCTTATTGTAGCTGTTCAAACTATCTGCACAGCTCCTACCTGCGAGTCTGTGGCACGAACTTCTCCAAGAAGAGAACGAAGAACTCATTCCATGTAAATGGTGCTGCACCGACTGACCTGCGCCTCTTTTAGGCCTCCCACCATCTGAAGGCAGCCCCAGTAAACTGAAAAGTAGTGAATGAGACCCCACTGGTCTCCAGAATACTCTCCATGTGAAGAATCCGCGGCACCTGTCCAAGAAGTCCTGGGCATCCTCTTACTCAGCCCCACTAAATGATGGAGGCTGGAGTCTCCCGAACCTCTTTAGTCTTCTCTGCTCATCATCAACTATCACGGGACCCACCTGGGCCTGAGCAGCTGCAACCAGTTGGGTTGGTAACACACCCGGTGTCTGCAGTCCCTGCATCACCTGCTCTGGAGTTTGGGCGGCTGGAGTCTAGGTACCTCCCCCGGCCTAAGAAGTGGCTGGTGTGGTCTGAACTAAAACCACCTGAGAAAGGTTGGTGCACACAGTAAAAATCTGAGTCAAATCCTCCTGAAGGCCTGGAATCACAATGGGCACAGCTGGTGCCTGAGCTGGCCCTACTGGCTCAACCACATCTAGAACCTGCCCCTGATCTGGAGCAACTGGTGGATCTACAGGTGCTGCTCTAGCTATTGTATGAGCTGCACCTCTTCCACTACCGCAGCCCCTACCACGACCTCGACCTCTCGTGGCCCTAGCTGGTGGTACCGGTGGTTGTCCGTCCTGTCCGGTAGCACGTGTCCTCACCATCTGTGAGAGATAGAACAATAAAAATTTAGTGACCGGAATCAACAAATCCGCACGACACAAATACAAGAATGTGAGGTTTCCTAAGGGTTTGGTAGCCTCTACTAAACCTGTTGATGATTCTTGAGACCTATGTAACTTAGGCTCTCATACCAACTTGTCACGACCCAAAACAACCCGTCGTGATGGCGCTTATCATGGTACTAGGCAAACCGACTATTTAGATATTTCCAACACTTTAAATCTTTGAAAGATACTAAAACGGCTTAAAAAAGGAAAATCTCTTAAAACAGGATAGGAAATCATAACTCAATACATAAATTCTTCACAAAATCGGGGTGTCACTGAGTATATGAGCATCTACAAAATGACAAAGTCTAGTACACTGTCTAGAAGTAAAACTGAATAAATAAACTAAAGGATAAGGGAGGAGAGTCAAGGTCTGCAAATGCCAAGCAGCTACCTCGATGATCACCGAAGGTCTGGCCTCTGCAAATCAACAACCACCGTGATCGGAAGCACCTGGATCTACACACGAGGTGAAGGGTGTAGTGTGAGTACAACCAACTCAGTAAGTAACAAGAATAACTATTGGACTAAAAGTAGTGACAACCTTCATGGTACAGTTCAATTACAGAAATTCAAGACAGGAAAGTAGGCATGCTTTTAAGTTCGACAATTAAAGGTCAAAATCGTTAAATCATGCCAAGTTCAATTGAAACATGATATAGTCCATCTCAGTAATTACATGACAGTTATATATGCCAGCTGCAGTACAACAATAATTAAATCAGGTGCAAACTCTCAGAGTATCAATCACCCAGTGATCACATTCACTTCAACCTCACATTCACTCATTCCTCACAGTCACTACATCCTCACACCCACTTAATCCTCCCAATCGCTCGACACTCGCACTAAATATGTACCTGCACCCACTATGGATGTGCAGACTCCGGAGGGGCATTTCTAGCCCAAGCGCTATAATAAGTCAATCATGGGATGAATCAAAATAACATGCTACGACGTGCAGCCCGCTCCCATAAATATCCTCACACTCAGGCCCTCGGCCTCACTCACTTATCAATCTCTCCAGTCTCTCGGGCTCTCAAGAATCATGATAATCAGCCCAAACAATGAAGATATAATGTATCAATAAAGGAAAACAGAGACTGAGATCGAATATGCAGTAAAAGCTATGACTGAGTACAAAATGATAGTTTAGCAAATAACTCAACATATAACACGACCTTTGCGGGTCCCTACAGTACCAACACATAGCCTAAGCATGATTTCTAACATGACTGGCACTTTATTTCTTTAACACATGATGAAAATAGGAATAACAACAAGATAAATTAGCTATGTAGTTCCATGGAATTGCCCAATTGACAATTCTTACAGTGCACGCACAAGCCCGTCACCTATCATGTGCGTCACCTCAACACCAAACACATAACATATAATTCGGGATTTTGTACCCTCAGAACCAAGTTTAGAAGTATTACTTACCTTAAACTATGCAAGTCCCTACTCCTATAAGCCCTTGCCTTGCGAAACGGCCTCCAAATGCCTCGAATCTGGCCACAAACAGTTCGATACAACCAACACGAGCTAAAGGAATAAATTCCATAAGAAAATACTAAATTCTTAATCAAAAGTCAAAAAGTCAATTCAAAAGTTTTCCCCTAGGCCCACGTCTCGGAATCCAATAAAAGTCACATAATCCGGAAGCCCTTCTAACAACAAGTCCAACCATACCAAATTTACCAAAATCCTACACCAAATTGACACCCAAATTCCCAATTTAATCTCTCCAAATCCCTAGCCTCAACTCCCAAAATTACACCTCAAAACCACACAATCTAGGTAGGGAATTCAACGGGGAAACATAATTATTGAATAAATTTATCGACAAGTGATTTACCTCAAGAAACCCTTCGAAAATCCTCTCAAAACTTGCCTTAGACCGAGTTTGCAAAGTCCAAAATGAGAGAAATCACAAAACCCTTCTGATTTAAACATTGCCTAGCTATCCCGCTTCTGCGGTCCAAAAATCTGCTTTTGCGGCACCGCTTTTGCGGTCAATACTCCGCTTCTACTGAAGGACACTCCACTTCCGACCTCGCGCACCTGTGGCTAACCTTCCACATCTGCGGGTGCACTCCTACGAGACCTCATCCGCTTCTGCGACTCCAACACAGCCTGCCTCTTTCCGCTTCTACGGAAAACCATACGCAAATGCGCATTCGCATCTACGAAAACATCTCCGCTCCTGTGGCCACTGCCCAATCACTTTCAGATCGCACCTGCGCTTCCCAGCCCGCACCTGTGAGCTCGCACTTGCGACCAAAGCTCCGCAGGTGCGATTGCACTAGAAGACTTCAGCTACAACACCCCTTTTCAATCCAAACTTGATTCGAAAATCATCCCAACTCCACCCGAGGCCCCCGGGACCTCAACCAAACATACCAACAAGTCCTAAAATACGATACGAACTTAATTGAGCCTTCAAATCATATCAAACAAAGCTAAAACCATGAATCGTGCATCGATTCAAGACTAATGAACTTTTGAACTTTTAATTTCTACATTCGATGTTGAAACCTATCAAATCACGTTTGATTGACCCAAGTCACAAATGACAACACAGACCTACTCTAACTCCCAAAACCCCAATCCAAACCGGGTAACCACAAATTCCACTCTTGGACAAACTTCTAAATTTCTAACTATCGCTATTTCAAGCCTAAATCAACTATGAACCTCCAATTCACAATCCGGACACACTCCTAAGTCCAAAATCACCCAACGGAGCTAACAGAACCATTAAAACTTCATTCCAGAGTCGTCTAAACATAAGTCAACATCCGGTCAACCTTTTCAACTTAAGCTTCCAACCTTGAGACTAAGTAGCCTCAATTCATTCTGAAACCTTCCCGGACCCAAACCAACAACCCCGGCAAGTCCCATAACAACAATTAAGCAAGGAATGAACAGTAAATGGGGGATCGTGGCTACAACTCTCAAAACGACTGGCCGAGTCGTTACAATCAAGCCTAACCTCGGTAGAGTAGTGACGAGGCTAGGTCAAGACACCTACTAGGACATAATGAACAATATGAAAACATAATAACGATAAATAATGGAAGGCGGAGAAATAACTGATACGAAACAAGTTAATAACATGAACTAATATCGAAATAGTAAGCATGGAGATAAAATAAAGGAATCAATTAAAGAGAACCACAATGATCATATACGGAAAATAATTGATAGAACAAGGAAGAACAAAACAACAAGAAGTGTCCCCACCAAAAACCCTTTGCAACATGAGATAAACAACAAGAATCAGAATGAGGTACTGCCTCGTGTACAATAAGAATCACAATCGAGGTACCACCTCGTATTCACATTTCTTAATTTCAATCATAATATTTTCTTATACCACCGCGTGAGCCTTACATTTAAATATTTTTGAAAATATTTTTTTTCCAAAATAATTATACGCACTTTAGCCCACCTTATGACGCCATGTGGCTTCACTTAATTCCCTTACATGCAACACGCTCATAAGTCCCACCGAATGCTGCCGTATGCACATTAACCTCCATTCTCATACCGCCGCATGCGCGTCAATATCACATCACAATAACAACTCGCACCACAAGTGCCCATATGTCACAACTTGCCAATAATCAACAACATCAATGTTTCCACAACAATAGCCAATGGCTCAACCATTACAAGAATATCAACAATAACAATGAATGTAAATTTTGCAAAAAGAAAGATGTCCCAACAACTAACACTTCACCTCATGTGATAACGGCTTGCACAACTTCAACACCAATAACTCAACAATGAGAAAGATAATGTGTAACCACGATATTAAATAAGAATAACTCACAATTGAAGAGATAACATATACCGATGACTTCAAATAAGATAATCAATAATGAGAGAGATAACATGTAGCAATGACTTTAAATAATGATAATCAACAGTGAAAGAGATAACATGTAACAATGAAAGAGGCAACAAGTTCAACTAAAGCATAAGAGCAAAATATCAAGTAAGATGTGAATCAAGTGTTAACAAAGTTATTTAAGGCATGCAAGGATAGACTAACACAAGTAAGAGTACATTGACTATGAGAATTTAGAATATGATATGACAATTCAATTAAAGCATGGAAAAAAGATTAAGTAGCCTAAACCGGTCAAATATCATATATAACCCGTGTACCCACTCGTCACCTTGCGTACACGGCTTTCACGTAACACAAAAGATAAAACCAATTCCAAATCCTAAGGGGTAGTTCTCCCACATAAATTTAGGCAAGATACTTACCTCAACTAGGCCAACTCAACCCTCCAAAATAGCTTTTCCCCTAAAATTTGCCTCCACATGCCTCAAATCTAAAGCAAAATCGACTTGATATCATCAAATAATGCAAGGAAAATCAATTACAATAGATAAAGCTATGATCTTTACACTTTTCCCAAAAAATCAACAAAAGTCAACAAAGGTCAACCCAGGGCCCGCCCGGTCAAAACCCGGTCCAAAGGTAGATTCCGACTACCTATAACCCCACGAGTCTATATGTATGATTGGTTTCAAAATCCGAGTCTAAATCGACTCTCAAAAATCAAATTCTTATTTTTAAAAAACTTGACAAAGTTTCACAAACTTTCACTTTGATTCACATGATTTTGATGTTGAAATCTAAGATATATTTATGGAATATAGTTGGAAATAGATTAGAATTACTTACCCAAAGTTTGTAGATGAAAATCTCCTCTCCAAAGCACCTCCTATCGAATCTAGGGTTCTAAAATGAGAGAATATGAGATGAAATCCCGACTTCCAGCCCTTTTGATCAGCTGCAGATGTCGCAAATTGCGACATGGGTTTGCAATTGTGAACCCTCTCAATTGTGAAGAATTCATTGTAAATGTGGCCACCGATCAACCTATAGGGCCATCGTAATTACGACAAATAGGTTCGTAAATGCAAACCATGTCCTTATGTAAAAGCGACACTTTAGTCGCAAATGCGAGCTACCAAAAATCCTGAACTAATTTGCAATTGCGAGACAGGTATCGCAATTGCGATACCCGAGCCCCCTGCTAAGCTCTCAAATGCGAACCTGGCATATGCGATACCTAGTGTATCAGCAGACCAGATCCTGTATTTCAGTTCAAAACCTTCTGAAACATGTCCGAAACTTATCCGAGACCTCGGGGCTCCAAACCAAACCTCCACACAAGTCTAAAAATATCATACGAACTCGCACGCGCAATCAAAACACAAAAATAATATCTAAAACTACGAATCGAACACTAAAACGCATAAGTTTCAAAGTAAATTTCAAGAACTTCTAGAATTGCAACTAAGCGTCTAAATCATATCAATTCAACTCCAAATGATACCAAATTTTGCAGACAAGTTTCAAATAGCATAACGGACCTATTCCAAGTCCCTATATTAAATTCTGAGCTCGATAGCTAAAAGTCAACCTACTGTCAAACTTTTCAGCTTCAAATTGCTAAATTTCGGCAAAACAACACAAATCAACCTATAGATTTCCAAAATTAATTTCGGGCACACGCCAAGTCCAAAATCATGATACGAAGCTATCCGGGTCATCAAACACCGTTTCGGGATCGCTTTCACAAAATTTAAAGTTTGATCAACATTTCTAATTTAAGCTTCTATGTCAAGAATTAAAATGTCTAAATCAATCTGAAAGATTCCCAAAACAAAACTAACCAATGCCACAAGTCATAAAACCATAAACACACATGTGTGAAGCATCAAAAGGGGATACAGGGCGCAATTACATATAATGACTGATCGGGTCGTTATATATGGTCGGCGACATACCAATAAGAGAGACTCTATTGACACAGCTCCATGACACTCTAGCACTCCTTGAATATAGTGCTCTGATACCAAGCTTGTCGAGCCCCAAACCTTAAAGGAGTGGGACATAACATCTGGTGCCTTAAATTTGTGATTGAGTGAACAAATATTTTCTTTTACGCTTAGATTTAGACCATGCATGCTTCATGATACAGAAAATTTTGAGAAGAATTTTGAATCATAATATTTGACATAATACCCATAAATCTGTTAAAAGAACTTCATAAAAAATTTTATGATTTCAATATGATGTTCTAAACATAAATACATGACCTACAATATACATTAAGCTCCTATGATAATGATGTAACGATCCGGCCGGTTGTTTTGAGTGTATTAGCCCCGATCGCCTATTTACTGTTTATCTCGTATCTGTTTCTGCTTACGTGACTGGTCGGGAAGTCTTGTTTTTGGTTTCGGGGTGATTTGGGACACTTAGTCCCTAAAATAGAAGCTTAAGTCTTAGGATTTTGACAGTAGTTAGAATTGTGTGAAGACGACTCCGGAATGGAGTTCCGTCGGTTCCATTAGCTCTGTTGGGTGATTTTAGACTCAGGAGCGTGTCTGGACTGTGAATTTGAGGTCTGTGGCTAATTTAGGCTTGAAATGGCGAAAATCAAATTTTGGAAAATTTGATCGGGGGGTTGACTTTTTGATATCGGGGTCGGATTCCGATTCCAGAAGTTGGAGTAGATCCGTAATGTCAAATATGACTTGTGTGCAAAATTTAGGGCCATTCGGACGTGGTTTGATAGTTTTGGCATATGTTGTACAAATTGGAAGTTTCAAGTTCATTAAGATTGAATCGGAGGGTGATTCATGTTTTTGATGTTATTCGAGGTGGTTTGAAGATTCGACTAAGTTTGTATAGTGTTTTGTGACTTGATGGTATGGTTGATTGAGGTCCCGGGGCTTCGGGTGAGTTTCGGGTGGTTAAAGGATCATTTTTGGCTTTGGTGTGATAGATGATATCTGCTGCTGCATTTTTCTGGTTTCCTCTTACGCGTTCGCGAGAGGAGCCTCGCGTTCATGAAGTGTGTTTGTGAGTTGGTGAGATTTTGCTCTACACGTCCGCGAAGGAGAGGACACGAACGCAAAGGTATTGCAGTGTGTGCATCGGGAATGCATGAGTGGCGTCGCATTCGCGAAGGGGAGTGAAGAAGCTGGGGACCCCCAGTCTTTTGTTCTACGTGTTCGCGAGGTAAGGGACGCGTTCGTGAAGGTCTGAGTTGCAAAGCTTCACGTTCGCGAAGCATAGGTTGTGTTCGCGAAGAGTTAAGTGGAGAGGCAGTCTGAGTTGGTCTATGCGAATGCGAGAGGACGGTCGCGTTCGCGAAGAATGAAATCTGGGCAGACAGTATTAATTTTAAAAATGAGGGTTTGAAACTATTTTGCATATTTTGAGCTAGAGAATACGGAATTGGGCGATTCTTGAAGGGATTTTTGTGGAGTTGATTGAGGTAAGTGATTCCTACTTGGTTTTGGTTAAAACACATGATTATATCTTTAATTGTATCATCTAATTGGTCATTTAGGTTGAAAAATTGGGGAAGAAGATGAAGTGTTCTTAAGTTAGATTTTTGGGATTTTGAATGGGATTTTGTTATCGGATTGGAGTAAATTTGGTATGGTTAGACTCGTGAGTGAATGGGCTTTTGGGTTTTGTGACTTTTGTCAGATTTTGAGACGTGGGCCCGGGGGGGCCGGATTCGGGCCAATTTTGGACTTTTGGCTTATAATATCGTATTTTTCATATGGGATTGATTCTTTTAGCTTATATTAATTATATTGTACTGCTTATGGCTAGATTCAGAGCATTTTGAGATTGATTCGAGGGGAAAGGGCATTGCGGAGTAGGTTTTTTTGCGCGTTTGAGGTAAGTAACAATTTTAAATCTGGTTTTGAGGGTATGAAACCCCGAAGATTGGTATGATGTGAGTGTTTGGAGGTGACGCACATGCTAGGTGATGGTCGTGTGAGCGTGCATCATGAGGGATTGTGACTTGGTCCATCCCGTGAGACTGTAAAGTCGAATACCCATTGTTATTACTTGTTTTGTTTTCCTTGCCTTTGAACAATTGATTGTCTTTCATGTTAGAAACCATGCTTAGACCTTACGATATAATTATTGGGACCCGCTGCGGTTGTATACTTGTTGAATTGACTGCTAATTATTGTCTTGTACTCAGTCACAGTCATACTTGTGTATTATATCTATGTTCCCTCTCATTTCTTGTTGATACTTGTTATATTCTCTGTTTGGACCGATTATCATGATATTCTGTGAGCCCGGGGGGCTGGAGAGGTTAGTGACTGAGATAGGGCCTGAGTGCCAAGCTGTGAACTAGGTGAGGGTATATGGATCGCGTTACATGCCACAACGAACCTTATGGCTATTTATGGACTGTAGATCGGGTTGCACGCCACAACGAGCCTTATGGCTACTTATATGATTGGGTCGGGCTGCACACCGCAGCGATATATCGCTTGGGCTGGAAGGAGACCCTCCGGAGTCTGTACACCCCCAGTGAGTGCAGGTACCTATTGAGAGTGTGTATTGAGGGCTGAGAGCCGAGAGTATCAGCTGATGAGATGAGTTGAGTGACTGCTGCCTTGAGAGGCTGTACTTGCTTTTATTTATTGTTGCACTTAGTTGCTATCCGATGTTGTTGTGAAATTTTTGGAAGATTCATATCTATTTTACTTGGGCTCGAACTGATTTGACTTATAACACTGGATATGAACTGTATTTTTATAGCTCGTCACTGCTTCTCAGTTTCTTATTTAATTATGTTACTTGCTGAGTTGGTTGTACTCATGATACACCTTGCACTTCATGTGCAGATCCAGGTGTGTGCAGTTGTGGCGGTCGCTGAGTTCATGCGCGAGATGATTATCGAAGACTTACGAGGTAGCTGCCGGCGCCCACAGTCATTGTTTCTCCTTTCTTATTATCTTTTCTCTCTTATATTGGCATTTGGCACAGACTGTAGTAGACTCTGTTTCTAGATTGGTTATTAGATGCTCATGACTTAGTGACACCCCGATGTCGGTCTATTTTTCTACACTTATGTTTTATTTGGGGTTTACCCCCATTTTTTATGAAAACCTTCGGTTATTTTAAATGTCTTAATTCATTTTTGTCAAATTTTGAAAGTGTTTTGGAAAGGTAGGCTTGCCTAGTATCACGGTAGGCGCCATCACGACGGATTATGTTTTGGGTCGCGACAAGTTGGTATCAGAGCCTAGGTTACATAGGTCTCATGAGTCATGAGCAGGTTTAGTAGTGTCTTGCGGATCGGTACGGAGATGTCTGTACTTATCTACGAGAGGCTGCAGAACCCTTAGGAAACTCCACATTCTTGAATTCTTGTCGTGCGAATCTGTTGATTCTAGTAACTAAACATCTATTATTTTATTCTCTCATAGATGGTGAGGACTCTTACTACTGGGCAGGATGGACAGCCACCAGTACCACCAGCCAGGGCCACGAGAGGCCGAGGTCGCTGTAGAGGCCGCGGTAGGGGCAGAGGTGTAGCCCGCACAGCAGTTGGGACAGTACCTGCAAATCCACCAGTTGCCCCAGATCAGGACCAGATTCCAGTTGTTGATGCACCAGCCCATGCACCCCCCTGTGCCTATTGTGATTCCAGGCCTTCAGGAGGCCTTAGCTCAGATTCTGACCGCGTGTACCAGTCTTGCTCAGGGGGTCTCTGTTCTGGCTGCAACAGCTACTTCTCAGGCCGGGGGAGGTGCTCAGACTCCTGCTGCCCGCACACCAGAGCAGGTGGTACAGGGATTCAAACACCGAGGGCACCACCAGCCCAGCCGGTTGTAGCTGTTCAAGACTATGTAGTTCCTGCTATGCCTGAGGAAGAGTAGCGTAGATTGGAGAGGTTTGGGAGACTCCAGCCTCCATCTTTCAGTGGTACCGAGGGATAGGATGCACAGGGTTTCTTGGATAGATGTTAGAGGATACTCCGTACAGCAGGTATTCTAGAGGCCAGTGGGGTCTCGTTCACTACTTTTCAGTTCTCTGGGGCTACCTTCAGTTGGTGGGAGGCTTACGAGAGGCGTAGACCTATCGTTGCAGCACCCCTTACCTGGCAGCAGTTCTCCGGTCTATTCCTGGAGAAGTTCGTGCCACAGTCCCGCAGAGAGGAGCTCCGCAAACAATCTGAGCAGCTTTGTCAAGGTGATATGTCTGTGACGCAGTACGAGATGCAATTCTTGAAGTTGGCCCGTCATGCTATCTGGTTGGTTCCCATAGACAGGGAGAGGATCAGGAGGTTTATAGATGGCCTCACTTTTCAGCTGCGATTGCTTATGACCGGAGAAAGAGTGTCTGGCACTACTTTTGATGAGGTTGTCGACATTGCGCATTAGATTGAGATGGCTTATAGTCAGGAGAGGGTTGAGAGGGAGGCCAAGAGGCCTCACGGATAGGGTGGATTTAGCGGTGTTCCTTCTGGGGGTAGTTCCAGCATGGTAGGGGTCGTCCTTTCATACATGCTCAGACGGCTCGCCTAGTCCACCGTGGTGCATCATCTGGACATGGTTCACACAGTTATCAGCAGGGCCATTCATCTCTCAATGCCCTCCCAGCTCAGAGTTCATCCCGTGCTCCATCGGATCAGGGCTCGTCTATGCCAGGTCCTTCTACCAGTCATCCCCATGCTCGGGGCTCCCTTTAGTCCCCAGCACCAGCACCGGGGAGTTGCTATGAGTGTGGAGAGTTTGTCCACATCAGGAGACATTGTCCCCGCCTTTTGGGAGGTCCGGCTCAGCAAAGGAGCTAGTCTACGATATCAGCACCAGTCTCTACACCACCCGCTCAGCCAGCCAGGGGTGGCTCCAAGTCAGTTAGGGGTCGCCAGAAAGGGGGAGGCAGATCAGGGGGTGGCCGGGCCTGTTTCTATGCCCTCCCTGCCGGACCAGATGCCATTGCTTCAGATGCTGTGATTACAGGTATTGTCTCAGTTTTCCACAGAGATGCCTCTGTATTATTTAACCCTGGTTCCACTTATTCGTATATTTCCTCGTATTTCGCTCATTTTCTGGATATGCCCTGTGAGTCTTTAGTTTTATCTGTTCATGTATCTACTCCTGTGGGCGAAACTATTATTGTGGACCGTGTATATCGGTCATGTGTGGTGACTATTGGGGGTCTGGAGACTAGAGTGGATCTTTTGCTGCTCATTATGGTCGATTTTGATGTGATATTGGGTATGGATTGGCTGTCTCCATGTCATGCTATTCTAGATTGTCACGCTAAGACTGTGACGTTGGCGATGCCTGGGTTGCCGAGGGTTGAGTGGAGCGGTTCTATAGACTACGTTCCCAGTAGAGTGATTTCAAACTTGAAGGCTCGGCGGATGGTTGAGAAGGGTTGTCTATCCTATTTGCATTTTGTGAGGGATTTTAGTGTAGAGACTCCTTCCATTAATTCTATTCCGGTGGTGCATGATTTTCCCGATGTGTTTCCTGCAGACCTGCCAGGCATGCTGCCCAACAAGGATATTAATTTCGTTATTAATTTGTTGTTGGGCACTCAGTCCATTTCTATTCCACCGTACCGTATGGCACCGGCGGAGTTGAAGGAGAAGCTTTAGGAACTCCTTGATAAGGGGTTAATTCGGCCTAGCGTATCACATTGTGGTGCACCAGTTCTATTTTTGAAGAAGAAGGATGGTACTATGAGAATGTGCATTGATTACAGACAGTTGAACAAGGTCACAATCAAGAACAAGCATCATTTGCCGCGTATTGATGATCTATTTGACCAGCTTCAGGGGGCGAGGATGTTCTCCAAGATTGATTTGAGGTCACAGTATCACCAGCTGAAGATTCGGGATTCGGATATTGTTAAGATAGCTTTCAGGACCTGATATGGCCATTATGAGTTCCTTGTGATTTCTTTTGGGCTGACTAACGCCCCGACGACTTTCATGCATTTGATGAACAGTGTGTTTCAGCGTTATTTGGACTCGTTTGTTATTGTATTCATTGATGATATCCTGGTGTACTCTCATAGCCAGGAGGAGCATGCTCAGCATCTGAGGATTGTGTTACAACGATTGAGGGAGGAGAAGCTTTATGAAAAGTTCTCCAAGTGTGAGTTTTGGCTCGGTTCAGTGGCGTTCTTGGGGAACGTGGTGTCCAGCGACGGTATTCAGTGAATCCGACGAAGATAGAGGCGGAGTAGAGTTAGCCCAGACCGTCCTCAGCCACGGAGATTAGGAGCTTTCTGGGTTTAGCGGGCTATTACCGTTGTTTTGTGGAGGGTTTTTCATCTATTGCATCGCCCTTAACCAAATTGACCTAAAAGGGTGCTCCATTCAGATGGTCGGATGAGTGCGAGGAGAGATTTCAGAAGCTTAAGATTGCTTTGACCATGGCACCAGTTCTAGTTCTACCATCAGCTTCTGGTTTCTACACAGTGTATTGTGATGCCTCACGGATAGGTATTGGAGGTGTTCTGATGCAGGAGGGTAGAGTGATTGCTTATGCTTCGTGCCAGTTGAAGACCCATGAGAAGAACTATCTTGTCCACGACCTTGAGTTAGCAGTTATTGTTCATGCCTTGAAGATTTGGCGACACTATTTGTATGGTGTCCATTGTGAGATTTACACTGATCATCGGAGTTTGCAGCATCTGTTCAAACAGAAGGATCTTAACTTGCATAAGTGGAGGTGGTTGGAGCTTCTTAAGGACTATGATATCACCATTTTGTAGCATCCCGGGAAGGCCAATATGGTGGCCGATGCCTTGAGTCGCCGGGCAGAGAGTTTGGGGAGCTTAGCATATCTTTCAGCAGTAGAAAGGCCATTGGCATTGGATGTTCAGGCCTTAGCCAGACAGTTTGTTAGATTGGATATTTCTGAGCCGAGTCGAGTATTGGCTTGTGTGGTCTCTCGGTCTTCTCTTTATGATCGTATCAGGGAGCTTCAGTATGAGGACCCACAACTACTTGTCCTCAAGGACACAATCCAGCACGGTGATGCTAAGGAGGTCACTATTAGGAAGGATGGTGCATTGAGGATGCAGGGCAGGCTATGTGTGCCAAATGTCGATGGTTTACGTGAGTTGATTCTTCAGGAGGCTCACAGTTTGCGGTATTCTATTCTTTCGGGTGCCGCGAAGATGTATCAGGACTTGAGACAGTATTACTGGTGGAGGAGAATAAAGAAGTACATAGTGGAGAATGTAGCTCGGTGCCTAAATTGCCAGCAGGTGAAGTATGAGCATCAGCGACCAGGTGGTTGCTTCAGAAGTTAGAGATTCCGGAGTGGAAATGGGAGCAGATCACTATGGATTTCGTTGTTGGGCTTCCACGGACTCAGTGGAAGTTTGATGCAGTTTGGGTGATTGTGGACCGGCTGACCAAGTCAGCTCATTTTATTCCTGTGATGACTACCTATTCTTCTGAGCAGCTGGCTCGAGTGTATATCCGCGAAATCGTCATGCTTCATGACGTACCGGTATCTATCATCTCTGACCGGGGTACACAGTTTACATCACAGTTCTGGAGGTCCGTACAGCATGAGTTGGGTACTCGAGTGGAGTTGAGCACAACATTTCACCCTCAGACGGACAGATAGTCCGAGTGCACTATTCAGATATTAGAGGATATGCTCCATGCGTGTGTGATGGAGTTTGGGGGTTTGTGGGATCCGTTCTTGGCACTAGCGGAGTTTGCTTACAACAACAGTTATCAGTCGAGCATCCATATGGCACCGTATAAGGCTCTGTATGGTAAGCGGTGTAGGTCTCCAGTGGGTTGGTTCGAGCCAAGTGAGGCGAGATTGTTAGGTACGGACTTGGTTCAAGATGCTCTGGAGAAGGTAAGGGTGATTCAGGATAGACTACGCACATCCCAGACCAGACAGAAGAGTTATGCGGATCGGAAGGTTCGCAATGTTGCATTCATGGTTGGAGAGCGGGTCTTGCTCCGGGTGTCACCCATGAATGGTGTTATGAGGTTCAGAAAGAAGGGCAAGCTGAGCCCGAGGTTTATTGGTCCATTTGAGGTATTGCGACGTGTTGGGGAGGTTTCTTACGAGCTTGCTTTGCCTCACAGTCTAGCAGGAGTTCATCCAGTATTCCATGTTTCTATGCTCCGGAAGTATCACGACGATCCGTCTCACGTGTTGGATTTTAGCTCAGTCTAGTTGGACAAGGATTTATTTTATGTTGAGGAGCCGGTGGCGATCTTAGATAGGCAGGTTCGAAAGCAGAGGTCGAAGAGTATTGCTTCTATGAAGGTTCAGTGGAGGGTTCAGCCGGTCGAGGAGGCGACTTGGGAGACCTATCATGATATGCGCAGCAGTTATCCTCGTCTTTTCATCACTTTAGGTATGTCTCTATGCTCGTTCGAGGACGACGATTGATTTAAGAGGGGGAGGATGTAACGACCTGGACGGTCATTTTAAGTATATTAGCCCTGATTCCCTATTTATTGTTTCCTCGTATCTGTTTCTGCTTATGTGACAGGTCGGGAAGTCTTGTTTTTGGTTTCGGAGTGATTTGGGACACTTAGTCCCTAAAATAGAAGCTTAAGTCTTAGGATTTTGACCGTGGTCGGAATTGTGTGAAAACGACTCCGGAATGGAGTTTCGTTGGTTCCGTTAGATCCATTGGGTGATTTTTGACTTAGGAGCATGTCTAAACTGTGAATTTGAGGTCTGTAGCTAATTTAGGCTTGAAATGGCGAAAGACGAATTTTGAGAAGTTTGACCGGGGGTTGACTTTTTGATATCGGGGTCGGATTCTGATTCCGGAAGTTGGAGTAGATCTGTAATGTCAAATATTACTTGTGTGAAAATTTTGGGGTCAATCAGATGTGGTTTGATAGGTTTCGGCATCGGTTGTAGAAATTGGAAGTTTCAAGTTCATTAAGTTTGAATCGGAGGGTGATTCATGTTTTTGATGTTATTTGAGGTGGTTTGAGGATTCGACTAAGTTCGTATAGTGTTTTAGTACTTGATGGTATGTTTGGTTGAGGTATCGGGGGCCTCGGGTGAGTTTCGGGTGGTTAACGGATCATTTTTGGTCTTGGTGAGATAGCTCATATCTGCTGCTGCATTTTTCTGGTTTCGTCTTACGCATTCACGAGAGGCGCCTCGCGTTCGCAAAGAGTGTTTCTGAGTTGGTGAGATTTTTCTCTACGCGTCTGTGAAGGAAAGGACGCGAAAGCGAAGGTATGGCAGTGTGTGCATCGCGAACGCGTGAGTGGCGTTGCGTTCGCGAAGGGGAGTGAGGCAGCTGGGGACCCCTAGTCTTTTGTTCTATGCGTTAGCAAGGTGAGGGACGCGTTCGTGAAGGTCTGAGTTGAAAACCTTCGCGTTCCCGAAGCATAGGTTTCATTCGCGAAGATTTAAGTGGAGAGGCAGCCTGAGTTGGTCTATGTGAATGCGAGCGGACGGTCACGTTCGCGAAGAAAGAAATCTGGGCAGACAATATTAATTTCAAAAACGAGGGTTTGAACCCATTTTGCATATTTTGATCTAGAGAACACAGAATTGGGTGATTCTTGAAAAGTTTTTGTGGAGTTGATTGGGGTAAGTGATTCCTACATAATTTTGGTTAAAACCCATGATTATATCTTTAATTTTATCATCTAATTTGTGATTTGGGGTGAAAAATTGGGGAAGAAGATGAAGTGTTCTTAAGTTAGATTTTTGGGGTTTTGAATGGGATTTTGTTATCGGATTGGATTAAATTTGGTATGGTTAGACTCGTGAGTGAATGAGTTTTCGGGTTTTGTGAGTTTTTTTGGATTTCGAGACGTGGGCCCGGGGGCGGGTTCGGGCCAATTTCGGATTTTTGGCTTATAATTTCATATTTTTCTTGTGGGATTGATTCTTTTAGCTTATATTAATTATATCGTACTGCTTATGGCTAGATTCGGAGCGTTTGGAGATTGATTCGAGGGGAAAGGGCATTGCGGAGTAGGATTTTTTGCGCGTTTGAGGTAAGTAACAGTTTTAAATCTGGTTTTGAGGGTGTGAAACTCCGAGGACTGGCATGATGTGAGTGTTTGGAGCTGACGCACAAGCTAGGTGACGGGCGTGTGAGCATGCACCGTGAGGGATTGTGACTTTTTCCATCTCGTGAGACTGTAAAGTCAAATAGCCATTGTTATTACTTGTTTTTTCCCTTGCCTTTGAGCAATTGACTGCCTTTCATGTTAGAAACCATGCTTAGGCCTTATGATATCACTGTTGGGACCCGCAACGATCATATACTTGTTGAATTGACTGCTAATTGTTGTCTTATACTCAGTCAAAGTCTTACTTGTGTATTATATCTTTGTTTCCTCTCATTTCTTGTTGATACTTGTTGTATTCTCTGTTTGGACCGACTATCATGATATTATGTGAGCCCGAGGGGTTGGAGAGGTTAGTGACTGAGATAGGGCCTGAGTGCCGAGCTGTGAACTACGTGATGGTATATGGATCGGGTTGTACGCCGCAACGAGCCTTATGGCTATTTATGGACTGTGGATCGGGTTGCACGCCGCAACGAGCCTTATGGTTACTTATATGATTGGGTCGGGTTGCACACCGCAGTGATATAGCGCTTGGGCTGGAAGGAGCCCCTCCGGAGTCTGTACACCCCCAGTGAGCGCAGGTACCTATTGAGAGTGTGTATTGAGGGCTGAGAGCCGAGAGTATGAGCTGATGAGATGAGTTGAGTGACTGCTGCCTTGAGAGGTTGTACTTGCTTTTCTTTATTGTTGCACTTAGTTGTTATCCGATGTTGTGAAATTTCTGGAAGATTCATATCTGTTTTACTTGGGCTCGAACTGATAACTGTTGTTGTAAGCAAACTCCGCTAGTGGCAAGAACTGATCCCACGAACCCCCAAACTCCATCACACACGCACGAAGCATATACTCTAATATCTGAATAGTGCGCTCGGACTGTCCGTACGTCTGAGGGTGAAATGCTGTCCTCAACTCCATTCGAGTACCTAACTCATGCTGTACGGCCCTCCAGAACCGTAATGTAAACTGCGTACCCCGGTCAGAGATGATAGATACCGGTACGCCATGAATCCTGACGATCTCACGGATATACACTCGAGCCAGCTGCTCGGAAGAATAGGTAATCATCACAGGAATGAAATGAGTTGACTTGGTCAGCCGGTCCAAAATTACCCAACGAAGCTAACGGAACTCCATTCCGGAGTCGTCTTCACACAATTCCGACTACGGTCAAAATCTTAAGACTTAAGCTTCTGTTTTAGGGACTAAGTGTCCCAAATCACTCTAAAACCAAAAACAAGACTTCCCGACCAATCACGTAAGCAGAAACAGATACGAGAAAAATAGTAAATAGGGGATCGGGACTAATACACTCAAAACGACCGGCCGGATCGTTACAAATGATCACTTACATGTATAAATAAACTAGACTTGAAAGTAATCACTAAAATACTAACGTGCTCACCATCACATCTGGAGAAGATAGCGAGAATCCATGTTGTTCAAAGTATCAATACATGCATCCACAAAAAGATACAACGCCCCAGTCAAAAGGCGTGAGTACATATAAAGTACTCGTATGCATTATCAATACCCTCACATGAAATGGTACAAGAACATATAGGGGGAAACATTAAAAGGTAATACGCAATTTCACAACATTTCAATTAACATTTAAAGTTTGAGCTTTAACACATTTATTATATTTGGTGTGAGTCCCTAGTCACTCACATAATAGCCACCATGTTTATGTCATGGTGCTCCGACCTTTAGCCCGAGACGGATTGCGCGTCTTGACAAAAACTTTTAAAACTCTTAATAAGTGTGTACTATGACAATTATGTTTTTCCACCATTAAAAATTATATTGTAAGTTTAGAAATTAAAGTCCAAATATTCTTCTCTAGTTTCCCTTTTCGCTTCAAAAACTCATTTTTTCTTTATAGAACTTTTTCCTTGGAGCTTCAAAATTTTTGAATATACGGTGATCCATTTTTATCTTACCTGTATAATTGATTGTATACAAATTTTCTTTTTAATCACCTAATTTTATCTAACGCATTTTTTCCGTGTTCTTGCATATTTTGTGGTCTAATTATTTTTAAATATTTTGCCAATGGTTATTTTGAAATAAAATAACACAATTAGATATTAAATAGCTTATAAACAATATGAAAATAATCTTGTTTGATTAAAAAATTTACGAACATTCTTATTTGATCTACAAATTGCATACATTTAGGTTTACTATAGAATACCTTATTAGTTAAGAACATTGTAGAAATGTATATTAAAAATTCAGTAATTACTGCTACCTTCGAAAAGATTGTGCAAATTCTATACGCTGATGTCCTAGTTTGAGTTTATTATTACATAAAAAATGATGAAAAAATAAAATCAAAACAATACTTATCTATAGCCCATGTAATCGTACCTTGTATAGTTTGAATTATCAAATTATTTGTGATTATCTAAAACGTGATTTTTTAATAAAAATAACATAATAATTATTTTGAAGTAACAATTTGTTTAGGCCAAAAACAAATGTATCAGTGCCAAAGAGGATCCTTTTATATAGTAGTGAATTTAATTATGATTAATGCAATCAATAAAATCAAATTAGCATTGCTATATTTGAATTGTGTTGCTTATTAACACATACAATTGATCATTAGTTCATTACTTCTCCAATTTTCGCAACAAATTTATTAAGTCGAGACCTCAAAACCTTCATATCATTCAAAATGAGAATCAATATAAACAATGTAATAACAAATAACAAACTGTTACTCTGAATTATATGAATGTTTGAGATTGTCACGCAAAATAAATAAAGGTAACAAGTGAATTAAAATAATCACTTATGAAATAAACAAATACTAAAAAACTATTACCCACAAATATGAATGCTTAAGATAAGCGTAGCTGCTTCGAGTTAAGTTATTTCGATCAAAATGCATTGGTGGAATACTGTGCTTGAAAAATTTTCTCCACACAAAAAACGAAAGAAATAAAAGGGGGCAAGCAATGATTACATATTTTTTCTTACATACGAAGCTTGGAATTTTAGTTATTTTAATGATCAGTATTATATTTTATCGATACAAATATCGAATAATTTTATCGGGTCGGTCGTTTTGAGCTTTAGCGTTCCATTCGGTGGTTTGAGACTTTGAGTAGCTTCATAATATGTACTATGACTTGTATGGTTGGTTGGTTTCGGTTTTCGAATGATTCGGGATTGATTTAGAAGACTGATTCTCATTTTAGAAGCTTTAAGTTGGAGGAGTTGACCAAGGTTTGACTTTTGGGTAAACAAACTCAGAATCCGATTTTAATTATTCCATGAATTTTGGATAAGTTTGGGTTGTATGGTGATTGTTTTCGGTTTCGACGTCGATTTGAGCATAAAGGTTACCATATTGAGCAATCGGCTTTTGATTCGTGTTTCGACTAAAGCACTATATCCGTATCGTAATTTTGGAATCAAAGAAATTGAAATCATCAAGTTTCGACATCGTACGAGGAATTTAAGGTCATTTTACTAAGAATTGGGTTGTCACATTTTTTTTTTCAGATTAATTACAAAATTGCCACTGAATTCGTATTTAGAAATCTGCATTATTCCAAATATTGAAACCAACTTATCTCCTTCATTATAAGGTCAAATGGAGTGATTCAAAATACTAACTTGATTGGAATTTCATGAGAAATCCATTGGAGGTATCAGCGAGTTTCAGGATCGTTTGGCATAAGAAACGAGGCAGAACAGCTGGGCATTTATGCCTATTAACGTTGTTGGAGTTTTTCTCATCTTGAAATTTTGGAATTGGAAAAATTCAAGGATGTTCTTCAATTTTTTTCCATGGGGTAAGGTTTAAACCATAACCTAAGTATTTCCCTTTAATTCATTCCCTTGGTTTAAGCTTTAATCCATGATTTTAATAAAAATTTCACTTAATTCTTTAAATCAAGACCTAGAGTTATGTCCTAAATTTTAAAAATTGAAAATAAATTAGAGGCATTTATTTTCGTATTCCTTTTGGGGACTTGTTCTCCTATATTAGGAGAACAACATACTCGAATTTGACGAGTTTTGGAGGAGTATTTCGGGAGATATGAGACCCAGCTAGTGTGGGTTGGACTCTTGTGTTATGAACACCCAAGAGCAATATTTTGGCGAATTGGTTGAGCAATCGGACTCCGATTGAGTTGGTTTTCATTCGTGTGAGCTTGTGTTGGTTCGGGTAAGCTTGGATTCGGAATTCAAGGCGAGGCCGGCTTTGACTTTGGTTGACTTTTTTGGGGAAAATGTAAAGATCATAGCTTTATTTATTGTAATTGATTTCTCTTTCATTGTTTGATGTAATTAAGTTTTTTTGTTAGATTTGAGCCGCGTGGAGACGAATTTTATGGGAAAAGCTATTTCGGAGGGTTGAGTTGGTCTAGTTGAGGTAAGTATCTTGCCTAACTTTGTATGGGGGAAACTACCCCTTGGGAATTGGGTTGATTGTTCTATTTGTGTTATGTGAAAGTCGTGTACGCAAGGTGACGAGGGGTACACGGGCTATATGTGGTATTTGACTGGTTTACATTATCTAGACTCTTTCCATGCCTTTAATTGAATTGTCATAACATGTTATATCTCTCATGGTTAATCTACTCTTACATACTCTATTTGACGTTGTTAGCACTTGTTCTACCTCTTACTTGTTACTTTGCTCTTATATGCTTTAGTTGAAGTTATTTCCTTCCTTATTGTCTTGTTACCTCTTAATTATTGAATCACTTTTAATTGTAGTTGTTATTTCGTGGAATATCTTCTTGTTGAGTTATTGGTGTTGAAGTTGTAATAGCCGTTATCACATTGAGGTGAAGTTGTTAATTGTTGAGATACCTTTTTTTGTTGAGCATTCTCATTCATTTTGTTATGGTCGAAATTCTTGTACACATTGTGGTTAAGCCATGAGCTATTTGTTGTGAAAATATTGAATTGTTCGTCCCTTCTATGACTCCCTACTTATTTGCCACTTGCCTTAACTGTTTTACTTGCACACCTTAATTGTCAAGTGCTTTACTTGTGCAACTGTTTTTGTAATATTTGTTGCATTCCTTTGATTATTACGTGGTTCCTTTATTGGCTTTCACTCATACCCTTTGATTATAGAAATTCTTGTAAATTGAGTTATTAGATTGTATATATTTATTGAAATTGTTTGTGGATCGGGTTGCATGCCGCAACGGGAATTTAAGGATAATAAATTAAAATGGTGGAATAAGGGAGGATTACGATATTGATAAATAATGATATAGCGAGATCGGGTTGCGCGACGCAACTGTTTATGTACATAATAATTGCTATTGATAAATGATAATATGGTGGAATA
The DNA here is from genome assembly GCF_000715075.1 of Nicotiana tabacum. Taxonomy (NCBI): domain Eukaryota; kingdom Viridiplantae; phylum Streptophyta; class Magnoliopsida; order Solanales; family Solanaceae; genus Nicotiana; species Nicotiana tabacum. Next base: position 62,065,862 of record NC_134081.1, read on the forward strand.
AGGAAGGATTATGATGTTGATTAATGATGATATGGCGGGATCGATTTGCGCGTCGCAACGGATTGTTTACGTTACACTTGATATTGATAAAGGATGTTATGGTGGGATCAGGTTATGCACCGTAACGAATTGTGTGTGTTGTACTGGTTGTTGTTGTTGTGTTAGTTTTAACATTTTTATATGAGATTACGAGGTTTGTTATTCTGGACTTTTTGATAGTGAGGTTTGAATTCATTTTCATAAACTAACTGCTTTACTTTCATTTCTTGTTTTCTTTCCCTGTTATTATTATTTAATTACGTGGAGTCACTATATCATATTCTGTTGAGTTGTTGGTAATATAATAGTTTAAATAAAAGAATTATTAACATGGTTTATTCTATGTGCCTCTTAAGATAGAACTCATTATCTCACTCGGTGCCTTATTATTCTAAATGGTTATCGCACTTTCACTATAATTTGGTTCTCAAATTATACTCATCACCCTGTTAGATGTTTACCTTACTTAAAATTATTGTCATATTTGTTTTTAATAAATTCTATATTTAATTCGTTAATTTAACTTATGTTTTTTTTTAAAATGATACTTTTACTCAATTTTATTGATTTCTAAACTAAACCCATCTTATACTATGTTTCATACAAATTGTATATTATTTTACTTTACTTGATTTCTAAAATAAACTCATTATTTCATTTGACACTTTACTTTATTCAAGATTATTATTATATTTTATGGTGTTTAAATATATCTTTCGTTTATCTAAATTAATATTTATCACGATTGCGAAGTAAATAGTAGCACGTGGGCTTTGCCGTGCGAAGGTGATTGTTATTGTGGGCACGAGGTGCCATGTGTGTAAGATTTGGAAATTTGTGGTCCATGACTTGTGGTTTATGAGGTGTGGTACCTCAGGGTAATTCTTGTTGTAAGTCCATGCGTGGGGAGCGATTTGATTATTTAAGTTGTCTTTTGGTTTTCCTTATTTGAGTTCTTTTACATCTCATCGGTGTTTTGATTATGTTATTTCTTTATTACTCGTTTAATACTTTCTGCCATTTATATTTTTATTACTTCATTGTTGGTTACAAAGTAATAATTTTTCCGCCGTTGGTCTTACATTGATGTTCTTTACATTGTTAGCTTATGTATTTCTTGAACATGTTTTTATATCCAGTAGGTGTCTTGACCTGGCCTCGTCACTACTCTACTGAAGTTGGGCTTGATACTTACTGGGTACCATTGTGGTGTACTCATACTACACTTCTGCACATTATTGTGCAGATCCAGGTATTCTGATTGTATTGTTGAGAGTTGCGTTTGCGTGGCGAGAGACTTCAAGGTATAACTACTTGACGTTCGCAGGCCTCGGAGTCAGCATCTTACTTCATTATGCTATTGTAAAATTGTAATTCAAAACAATATTGTATTTATAAATTCTAGTGTGTTATTATAGTGCTTATGACTCTGTACTACCGGTTTTGGGAAAAGTATAACAATTGGCCACTTGCGGTTATGTATGTCATTTAATGATTTATGATAAATGATTAAATAGTTCAATTTTGTTATTAAATCAGCATGTGTTAGGCTTACCTAGTCTTAGAAACTAGGTGCCATCACAACATCCTAAGGTGGGAAATTGGCATCGTTACAAGTTGGTATCAGAGCTCTAGGTTCATAGGTGCTACGAGTCATAAGCAAGTTTAGTAGAGTCTTGTGGATCGGTACAGAGACATTTGTACTTATCTTTGAGAGGCCACAGAACTATTAGGAACCACTCATTTCATTACTTATCGTGCGGTATTGATTCAGCTTAAAGCATATATCTTAATCCCTTTACATCCACTCGTATATGATGTTGCGCGCTCGGATCAGCTATGCTCTGACGGTTTGTAATGCGGTGGATGGGCTATGAGGGGCCCCATAGATGCTTGATCATTGTCTTGAGGCATTTTCCATACTAAGGACGCGGACGTGTAGGTAGATCTTCAGGGTTTCAAGTGTAGGAGGCAATTGGTTCGTGTATCTGATTGGTGTTGTACGAGCTTATAAAGGTCGGTAATGTGGATCATCAGATGTTGTGCCCTATGACTCCGCACCAAGTGGGTGTCATGACCCAAAACCAACCGTCGTGATGGCGCCTATCGTGGAATTAGGCAAGACAACTACTCAACTATCCCAACATAACCAAAAGCTTTGAAAAGAAAATACGGAAGCAGTTAATATTTAAGAAAAACCTTTGAAAAAAGAAATAAATACGCAACCCAATACAATCTCTCCCAAAATCGGGGTGTCACCGAGTACATGAGCATCTACAACGGAAGATAGTCTAATACAATATCTAAAGAGTAAAAACTAAAATACAAGTAAAGATAACGAAGGAGGGTCAAGGTCTGCGAACATCATGCAGCTACCTCGATAGTCTCCCGAAATCCTGACTACACACTCAGCAGTCACCGTGACCGGAAGCAACTGGATATGCACACGAGGTACATGGTGTAGAGTGAGTACAACCAACTCAATAAGTAACAAATCCAAACTTTGGACTGAAAGCAGTGACGGACTCAATCGGCACAGTTCAATATAGAAGTAACAGTGCAAAAACGTAGGCATGCTTTTAGGTTCAGCAGATAAACTCAAAATAGTAAAATAAACCAAATCTGAATGATAAGAAGAATATAACTTCTCTACTCCTACATGCCAATGCACATGCTGTATGTGATGCACCATGCTGTCAGCGTCATGTCCTCACACTCTCATTTGCTCAATCACTCAGTACTGTATATGGCCAACCCGGCCCAGGGAAGATCCATCCGGAATATATACATCGACTGACCATCAGTCACCCAGTACTGAGTAGGGCCAATCCAGCCCATGGGGAAGATCCATCCCCAGGTATATAATGCTTCGGACAATATCCATGTTCAGGGAAGATCCATCCTTCATTATAATCAACCGCGCTCACTTAGGGTATGTGTAGACTCTGGAGGGGCTCCTTCAGCCCAAGCGCTATCATAAATCAGTATAACCACTGCGGCATACAGATTGATCCCATAAATGTCACTCATAGTCAGGCCCTCGGCTTCACTCAGTCATCAATCTCTCCAGTCTCTCTCACGGGCTCACCATGTCAATGAAACTAGCCCGAAAACAATGATACGATGCATCAATAAATAACAACAGAGACTGAGATATGATATGAAATAAATGAATATGACTGAGTACTAGATATCAATGAAATCAGTAAGATAACAGCAAGAAACGACCACTATGGGTCCCAACAATACCGACATATGGCCTAGACATGATCTCTAGCATGTTTAACAGCTTAATCACTTTATCACATGATGAAAACACGGACATCAACAAGATAAGTCCACTATACAGTGCCATGGAATCAACCAGGCCATAATTCTCATGGTGCACGCCCGTCACTTGGCATGTGCGTCACCTCAACACCAATCATATAACACATATTTCGGGGTTTCGAACCCTCAGAGCCAAGTTTAGAAGTGTTACTTACCTCATTCCGAGCACAAAACTCTACTCCAACACGCCTTTGTCTCGCAAATCGGCCTCCAAATGCCTTGAATCTAGCCATAACAATGCGATACAATCAATATGGGCTAAAGGAATCAATTCTACAAGAAATTACAAAGTTATAACTCAAAAATCCAAAATCGGCCCCCGGGCCCACGTCTCGGAATCCAACAAAAATCACTGAACCCGAAAGCCTATTCAAACCCGAGTTTAATCGTATCAAATTTACTCAAATCCGATAACAAAATCTCATTCAAAACCTCAAAAATATATCCCCAAGAACTCTTCTTCATTTTCCTAAATTTTTCACTCCAAATTACAAATTTTATGGTAGAATCAAAGGCATAATCATGGAAATTAACCAAAACTAGATAGTAATCACTTACCCCAAATACCCACGTGAAAAGCCCTCCAAACATTGTCTTCTACCGAGCTGCCAAATCAATTTTGTGATATGAACTCAAAACCCTCATTTTTGAGACTTATAATCTGCCCAGTTAATTCTTCATCGCGATCGCAGAATATTCCACGCAATCGCGAAGCACAACTATGATTCTGCCCAGAAACCCTTCTACGCGAACGCGTAACAACAACCGCTATCGCATACAGCTAACTCTTCATAGCTACGCGATCGCGTCCTTCCCCACGCGACCGCATAGAACAATTACCTGGCCCCAGCTCCTGCCTCCAATACTCTACGCAAACGCGGCCTTTGCCACGCATTTGTGAACCATAACATTCTACAACTACGCGTTCGCATCCCCCTGCTCGTGAACGCGTAGAACAAAATCCTTCACTACCCATCTTAGCCTTCGCGATCGCGGACCTTTCCACGTGATCACATAAGAGGAAACCAGATCAGAGACACCAAAAAACTTCAGCTAACACGCCAAATCCAAAATCGATCCATTAACCATTCGAAACTCACCTGAGGCCCCCGGGACCTCAACCAAACATAACATCTAGTCCCAAATAATCATATGAACTTAGTCGAACCCTCAAATCAGCTCAAACAACATAAAAAATTCAAATCGCACATAGATTCAAGCCTAATGAACTTTGAAACTTCCAATTTCTATAACCGGTACCTAAACCTATCAAATCACGTCTGATTGACCCAAAATTTTGCACACAAGTCACAAATGACACCACAGACCTACTCCAACTTTCGTAATCAGAATCCGACCCTGATATCAAAAAGTCCACTCCCGGTCAAACTTCCTAAACATTCAACTTTAACCATTTCAAGCCTAATTCAACTATAGACCTTCAAATCACAATCCAGACACGTTCCTAAGTTCAAAATCACCTATCGGAGCTAACAGAACGATCAAAATTTAAATCCATGTGTCGTTTACACATAAATCAATATCCGATCAACTTTTCCAACTTAAGTTTTTCATTATGAGACTAAATGTCTCAATTCATTTCAAAATCTCTCCGGACCCGAACCAACTAACCCGATAAGTCATATAACAGCTATAAAGCATAAAATGAGTAGTAAATGGGGGAATGGGGTTACATCTCTCGAAACGACCGGCCGGGTCATTATAGTGGGGGGTCTACTATCGATGATCAGATTGCATGTCCAAGTGTCATATCAGTCTTAGTTCTGAGGTATATATGCAATGTTGGAGGGTTCCCCAGAATTGTACATGACTAAGATCTGAGGTTTTAATGGGATGGCGCTGGAACTTGCAGTATATCTGTATCATTGCTAAATCTGCTGTCACGACCCAACTCGAGGGTCATGACTAGCACCCGGGCCATACTTGCCGAGCACTAACGTACATTTTATCTAACCTTCCTTATTATCTTTAAGGGCTGACAAGATCAATATAAATAGTAGACATGGATCATGAACATCCAACAATGAAAGATAATGTCATGAACATACATAACATGGGACGACAAGACTGTCAAGAAACTATATATAAGGTACGAGCTATCATGATGCCATGAAAGACTATACAACAAAAATCAGCCGAAAAGGCATTCTAAACCATACATAAGTCGACACCTGTCTATGAGCCTCTAAAGGAACATAAGTGCTACAACATTGCCGGAATAGGGCCCCGACATACCCATAATGTCTATAACAAAAATGCATACCAAGACCACGGCAAGTCCGGAGAAGGGATCTCGCCAATAACCGCTGAACTGGATAGCCTACTGTGGTGGGGGAGCTATGTCTACCTGTCTATCAGGACCTGTAGCACGACATGCAGCATCCACAAATAAAAAGGACATCAGTACGAATAAAGTACTGAGTATGTGAGGCAAGAAAGCATAAGTAAGAACAGTAATGTAAACAGGGATAGAGAATATACAACCTGTGACATCTGGGTACCTCTGAGGGCTACTGACATGAAATACATGATACATACATATATATACATAAACTTTTAAAACATACGCCTTTGTGGGCATCACCATCATCATATCGTACCCGGCCATAATAGGCTCGGTAAAACGTACCCGGCCATCATAGGGCTCGGTAAAATCGTACCCGGCCACGTGGAGCTCGGTAAAACCCAACTGATCAGTGGTTGCACAATAGGTGCCATACCCGGCCGACTATAGCGCGGCTCGGTAGAGTAAAATAGATACATATATATGATGCATGCTGGACTCTTTGGAATCACATTTTGAACCTTTCGGAGTGACGTAAGGTCGGTATCCTTCGTACACGTTATTAGGATTAACTCTTCATCAAGAATCTTATAAGAATCAGGAACTACCAACAACATTGATAATATAAGAATAAGAGAAGTAACATCAATATCAATCGTTTCATAAGAAGGGCAGCAATGTAAGTACTGCTAGCTTCTAAGAGTAGAGTATCTTTGGGAGCTCGTTCATTACATTATGTACAATCGGAGTCGTGCAAAAGAATGAAGGGGATAGCCTCACATACCTTGTATATACTGCCCAACCTCAAGCTATGCAAATGTCACGACTCCTTAGTCTACAATAAGACAAATGACACTATCATTATCGTTTAAGCGTCGTAACTATTATGTATCGACCACAACCTATTTTACGATGAAACGGACAGCACCTCCCCTATTTATATGACTTCCCACAAGTCAATACAATCACCAAACAGCCCAAACAACATCATTAATAATCATATTGAGCCTCCAAAACAGTCCACCAACCAACAACATTACTACCAAGCCTTTCGATATATATTTCACAAGTTCTAGCTTCAACGACTTAGCTGCAACTTGGATAATCTTAAATATATATAGAGTAAGAGGTTCCTTACCTTTAAACAGAAAGAACAACTCCAATGTGACCTTAATTTTCCACGAAATATCCCTTCAATTCTGCCACAAGAACAAGGAAGCGAAGCTAGCAATTAATTCGGGTTTTTCGGCACTAGAATTACTTTAGAAGACTTGAAATCACATAGGGTTGATATTAAAAACTTGAAGGTGTATTTACAGAACATAAAACACTTAAAACAACCTCCCACACGAGCTGGAACAACACAAAAATCAGCAACAACAAGAAGAACAAGAAACTTACTAGCGCCACGGGATTCCCGACATTTGATTTGTGTTGTTTGCCCTTTGTTTGGGTCTTGGATCATGAGAGAACCTTGAGAGACTGTTTTTAGGGTTATAAGGTCTGAATATCCCGAAAAATAATGACTTAAAACGGGTTTGAGGTATCTTATATATGTCCATATGTCTTAAACCGCCTTTGTAGGCCCCATAGAGAGCAGCTTGGCGCACTCTCGCGAAAACGCGAATATCTCTCTATTTCGAGATCGTATCGATGAACGGTTTAATGCGTTGGAAACTAGGCTCATAGATCTTCAATTTGATAGGTAGATCACCCCACAATTCCAAGCACATTGGGAGAAAACTGCAGTAACATTTGACCTAAAGTTTAAGTAAAATTATAAACCTAAGTTGCGACAACTTTTATCGACTTTTGTTTCATAACTCGCTTGAATTCAAGACTTATGATGCGGATATTATATGATTCAAATACATTAAAACAAGACCTCTTGGGACAATTAATCACCTCTAGTGTTACCCGAAAATACGGGTTACAACATCCTTGATTCGTTTAACTTCAAATACTTGTTAACCACACTTATACACCCTTGTATTGTTTAAGACCAATAGGATTAACTTCTTATCATCTCAAAGATAATCTCTTCTTGGATTTACGTCGACTAACTTACGGCATGATCTATGGTATGCGAATTTGGGTTGTAACACCCTCTCCCCCTTAGGAACATTCGTCCTCGAATTTAAGGGTTTATGGGGTGTCTAACTCATTGTGGATTCCGACGGAGATTTCCGGCTGAGTTTCCCCTATAAAATGGACACTAGCCAAACTTGCAAGCAGCTAAACCTAACCTATGGCCTTACAAGACTATACAAAGCATTATGGATATGTACATTATCTGCATATTACCATTTTGTATTAAAAAAAGAGTATTCACAAGCTATTGCTTACCTCATAGAGCCGTTTCACCTTATAATGCGTCCTTCTTTCCCCCGGCATCCTCGTTATCTTCACTCTGGAATAGGTAAGGGTATTTAGACTTCATCTCCTCTTCTGCTTCCCATGTCATTTCTTCTATATTCTTGTTCCTCCATAATACTTTCACGGAAGCTACATCCTTTGTTCTCAGCTTGCGGACTTGTCGATCTAATATAGCCACTGGCACTTCATCATATGATAGATCCTTTGTAACTTGTACATATTTGATAGGGACGACCCGAGAAGGGTCTCCAATACATTTCCTCAACATAGATACATGGAATACCGGGTGGACAAATTCCAATTCAGATGGCAATTCTAACTCGTAAGCAACCTGTCCAATTCATCGAAGAATTTTGTACGGCCCAATATACCGCGGACTCAACTTACCCTTCTTCCCAAAACGCATAACACCCTTCATCGGCGAGATCTTCAGGAAAACCCAATCACCAACCTCAAATTCTAGATCACGACGTCGGACGTCGGAATAAGACTTTTGCCTGCTTTGTGCCATCCTCAGTCTCTCTTGTATCACTTTCACCTTCTCAATGGCTTGGTGAATCAAATCTGGCCCATATAATTCTGTCTCACCGACTTCGAACCATCCAACTGGTGATCTACATCTCCTCCCGTACAGTGCCTCATACGGGGCCATTTTAATACTGGAATGGTAGCTATTATTGTAGGCAAATTCTATAAGTGCCAGATGGTCATCCCAATTCCCCTTGAAATCTAGAACACATGCTCGTAGCATATCTTCAAGCGTCTGGATGGTACGTTCAGCCTGTCCGTCAGTCTGCGGATGGAATGCAGTGCTGAGATTTACTTGTGTGCCTAAACCCTTCTGAAAAGACCTCCAAAAGTTAGCCGTAAATTGAGCTCCTCGGTCTGATATAATAGATACCGGCACACCATGAAGCCTAACAATCTCCTTGATATACAACTTTGCATAATCTTCAGCCGTGTAAGTTGTCTTAACTGGCAGAAAATGGGCAGATTTTGTAAGTCGATCAACTATCACCCAGATGGAGTCAAACTTATGATAAGAGCGAGGTAATCCAATAATGAAGTCCATATTAATCACCTCCCATTTCCAGGTCGGAATCTCTATATTCTGAATCAATCCACTATGTTTCTGATGCTCGATCTTTACTTGTTGACAATTAGGACACTGGGCTACAAATTCTGCAATAGACTTCTTCATGTTATCCCACCAATACTGCTCCTTAACGTCATGATACATCTTTGTCGAGCCAGGATGGATAGAATATGGGGACTGGTGAATCTCAATCATAATCTTCTCTCGCAACCCTGCCACACTAGGTACACATAATCGGCCTTGGTATCTCAGTGTCCCATCTCCTCCGATCTTGAAAGCTGTAATCTTACACTGCTGAATTCCCTCTCTCAATCTTACTAAGGTAGGATCTTCATATTGCCGTGCTTTTACCTCGGCTACCAAAGATGATTCTGCTTTATTCTGTACAATAATACCTCCGTCATCAGAGTCCAACAATCTGATTCTCATATTGGCCAGCTAGTGAAGCTCTTTGGTCAACCCTTGTCTACCTGCCTCAATATGTATTAAGCTTCCCATTGACTTACGGCTGAGAGCGTCTGCCACAACATTGGCTTTACCGGGATGGTACAATATCTCGACGTCGTAGTTTTTCAGTAATTCAAGCCACCTACGCTGCCTCAAATTCAACTCCTTCTGCTTGAAGATGTATTGTAAACTCTTGTGATATGTGTAGATGTCAACATGGACGCCGTATAAGTAGTGTCGCCATATCTTCAAAGCATAAATTACTGCAGCCAATTCTAAATCATGAGTCGGGTAATTCTTTTCATGCTTCTTTAATTGCCTTGATGCATAAGCAATCACCTTCCCACGTTGCATCAATACGCACCCCAAACCTATACCTGAGGCATCATAATATACCACATAACCTTCTGTTCCTTCTGGGAGAGTGAGCACTGGTGCGGATGTCAATCGATTCTTTAGCTCCTGATCTTGAACTTGGTAGTTTTCTGTGTTAACTTAGTCAATGGTGCTGATATAGAGGAAAAACCCTTCTACAAACCGCCTATAATATCCTTCTAGCCCCAGGAAGCTGCGGACTTCTGACGGTGTTGTAGGTCTCGGCCAATTCTTCATTGCATCGATCTTCTGAGTGTCGACACTAATACCCTCATCAGATATCACATGGCCAAGGAATTCTACTGAGTTCAGCAAGAATTCACATTTAGAGAGCTTAGCATATAACTTATGATCCTGAAGGGTCTGGGCATAAGCCTGAATATGGGAAATATCCATGCCCTCTACCAAGGAGGTTGTTGTGCACTCATTTATCAGATGTGGTCCCAACCTGTTCACGAACAGGTGCACCCTATCACTCATCTCGGCCACCATATGGGGAGTATACCTTGCTAAAGAATCAAACTGTATACTATACTCTCGTACACTCATATTACCCTGTCGAAGGTTCAAGAACATATCAGCTCTAGCTCGTCGTATCTCAGCTGGCAAGTAGTGACGAAGAAAGGCCTCAGAAAATTCCTTCCACACGGCTGGAGGAGCGTTCGGACCCCTAGATCTCCCCCAACTATCATACCATAAAATCGCTAAATCCCATAACCGATAAGAAGCCAACTCTACTGCCTCCGTATCACTAGCATGCATAACCCGCAATGTACAATGAACCTGATCAATAAATGTTTGCGGGTCCTCCTTGGGGTCTGATCCGGTAAACACTGGAGGGTCTAGATTAATAAAATCACAAACTCTCGCACTAACCGGTTTATCAGCAGCACCGGTATTCTGCCTCTGAGCCTGAGCAGCTACCAAGCTAGTCAACAACTGCACTGCACTGCGCATATCGTGGTCTGTAGTGCCAGACGGAGGAACTGGATGTACTGGGTGCCTCCTAATATCCTCTGGAGGAGACAGAGAGGTATGAGATGGCATCTCACTCTGAGGCTCACTTTGGCCTGCTATGGCTGGAGGCACCTGAATGTTACCCTCTCCCACAGCTGTATCAAGCCGTTTACTAATCGCTTGCTTCCTAGTCGAAGGCATCGCTAAAAGAAAACAAGGTGAATATTAGATATGAACACTTACGACTCAACTCTACGCACGATCTAGATTCAGGAAGAAGGTAACAACCCTAGATGTCACGTAGCCTCCTGATTATAAATGTGGCGCGCTACACATCCATAATCAAAACTCTACTAGACACGGCTCATAGACAACCCCTAGGACAGACTTGCTCTGATACCAAGTTTGTCACGACCCAACTGGAGGGTCATGACTAGCACCCAGGCCATACTTGCCGAGCACCAACGTACATTTTATCTAACCTTCCTTATTATCTTTAAGGGCCGACAAGATCAATATAAATAGTAGACATGGATCATGAACATCCAACAATGAAAGATAATGTCATGAACATACATAACATGGGACGACAAGACTGTCAAGAAACTATATATAAGGTACGAGCTATCATGATGCCATGAAAGACTATACAACAAAAATCAGTCGAAAAGGCATTCTAAACCATACATAAGTCGACACCTGTCTATTAGCCTCTAAAGGAACATAAGTGCTACAACATTGCCAGAACAGGGCCCCGACATACCCATAATGTCTATAACAAAAATGCATACCAAGACCACGGCAAATCCGGAGAAGGGATCTCGCCAATAACCGCTGAACTGGACAGCCTACTGGGGTGGGGGAGCTACGTCTACCTGTCTATCAGGACCTGCAGCACGACATGCAGCATCCACAAATAAAAAGGACGTCAGTACGAATAAAGTACTGAGTATGTGAGGCAAGAAAGCATAAGTAAGAACAGTAATATAAACAGGAATAGAGAATATACAACCTGTGACATCTGGGTACCTCTGAGGGCTACTGACATGAAATACATGATACATACATATATATACATAAACTTTTAAAACATACGCCTTTGTGGGCATCACCATCATCATATCGTACCCGGCCATAATAGGCTCGGTAAAACGTACCTGGCCATCATAGGGCTCGGTAGAATCGTACCCGGCCACATAGAGCTCGGTAAAACCCAACTGATCAGTGGTTGCACAATAGGTGCCATACCCGGCCGACTATAGTGCGGCTCGGTAGAGTAAAATAGATACATATATATGATGCATGCTGGACTCATTGGAATCACATTTTGAACCTTTCGGAGTGACGTAAGGTCGGTATCCTTCGTACACGTTATTAGGATTAACTCTTCATCAAGAATCTTATAAGAATCAGGAACTACCTACAACATTGATAATATAAGAATAAGAGAAGTAACATCAATATCAATCGTTTCATAAGAAGGGCAGCAACGTAAGTACTGCTAGCTTCTAAGAGTAGAGTATCTTTGGGAGCTCGTTCATTACATTATGTACAATCGGAGTCATGCAAAAGAATGAAGGGGATAGCCTCACATACCTTGCATATACTGCCCAACCTCAAGCTATGCAAATGTCACGACTCCTTAGTCTACAATAAGACAAATGACACTATCATTATCGTTTAAGCGTCGTAACTATTATGTATCGACCACAACCTATTTTACGATAAAACGGACAGCACCTCCCCTATTTATATGACTTCCCACAAGTCAATACAATCAACAAACAGCCCAAACAACATCATTAATAATCATATTGAGCCTCCAAAATAGTCCACCAACCAACAACATTACTACCAAGCCTTTCGATATATATTTCACAAGTTCTAGCTTCAACGACTTTGCTGCAACTTGGATAATCTTAAATATATATAGAGTAAGAGGTTCCTTACCTTTAAACAGAAAGAACAACTCCAATTTGACCTTAATTTTCCACGAAATATCCCTTCAATTCTGCCACAAGAACAAGGAAGCGAAACTAGCAATTAATTCGGGTTTTTCGGCACTAGAATTACTTTAGAAGACTTGAAATCACCTAGGGTTGATATTAAAAACTTGAAGGTGTATTTACAGGACATAAAACACTTAAAAAAACCTCCCACACGAGCTGGAACAACACAAAAATCAGCAACAACAAGAAGAACAAGAAACTTACTAGCGCCACGGGATTCCCGATATTTGATTTGTGTTGTTTGCCCTTTGTTTGGGTCTTGGATCATGAGAGAACCTTGAGAGACTGTTTTTAGGGTTATAAGGTCTGAATATCCCGAAAACTAATGACTTAAAACGGGTTTGAGGTATCTTATATATGTCCATATGTCTTAAACCGCCTTTGTGGGCCCCATAGAGAGCAGCTTGGCGCACTCTCGCGAAAATGCAAATATCTCTCTATTTCGAGATCGTATCGATGAACAGTTTAATGTGTTGGAAACTAGACTCATAGATCTTCAATTTGATAGGTAGATCACCCCACAATTCCAAGCACATTGGGAGAAAAATGCAGTAACATTTGACCTAAAGTTTAAGTAAAATTATAAACCTAAGTTGCGACAACTTTTATCGACTTTTGTTTCATAACTTGCTTGACTTCAAGACTTATGATGCGGATATTATATGATTCAAATACATTAAAACAAGACCTCTTGGGACAATTAATCACCTCTAGTGTTACCCGAAAATACGGGTTACAACATCCTTGATTCGTTTAACTTCAAATACTTGTTAACCACTCTTATACACCCTTGTATTGTTTAAGACCAATAGGATTAACTTCTTATCATCTCAAAGATAATATCTTCTTGGATTTACATCGACTAACTTACGGCGTGATCTATGGTATGCGAATTTGGGTTGTAACATCTGCATTCCAGTATCAGAGAGGTTAGGGAAACATCTTCAGATTCAGAAGGTCTCTTTAGAGTGGGTATCTCGATTACAACATTTTATGGGTTTTCGGACGACGTGGTTCGTGCTAAGGTCTTCCGCAGCGAGCTTTGACTTAGGATCATTATGTGCCGATAAGGGAAAGTGTTGATATGAAGACAAGTCGAGGAGGAATAGAAGAAATGGGTCAGCTCGGTGGTGTTGGGTCAGCATAGCAACAAAGGAAACTGGTCTTTTGGTGTGGTAATGATTCACCAGTGTTCTGTGGAAATACTCTTGGGTTTGACTGCTTGCGTGACTTGGTTGAGTTGAAGGAGTTCAGTTCTAATGGCTTGGTGATGTGCGGATTGTCCTCGAAGAGTTCTTGATAGTGTCGACCAATGTTTGGGCTAGATGTCTGCTATCGGCATAAGGAACGTGTTGCGTGTTATGATTTTTGGCCGGATGGGGTCATGAGTTCTAGACAGCATGGACGATTTCAGATGTTTAGAAGAATGCTAGCATTATTTGATACCACCTAAGAAGGGTGCGCACTCCTGAAGGTGCAATGTGTTTCGACTTACGGATGCCTGACTGGTATTACGGTAATTGCCTGGTTGATCGACTGCTGATGTCCAAATTTTGCTTTGCGGCACAAAAGAATTATATAAGTACTTCTCGTGGGCTGACCATATGTGAGGAATGTGTCAGTTATTTGAGTAGTGTAGTTGTGATCGAATACAGAGATTCTAGTATTCTAGGGATTTGAAGACTAAGAGGGTTCTCAAGGCAGATTGTTCCATGGTTGTGAACGGTAAAGGTATGTTAAGAGGTTGGCAACTGATTGTATGTACTATAGATATGTTATTGTGGGCTTTTTAGAGGCTATCTACCTATTTCGGAGGGATCGAAATTGATTGGGAGGCTACTAGTAGGTCTAATATGGATGTGCGTTCTAAATCGGGTTAGATTTATCTACTCAACACAGTTATTGTAGAGGGGTATGTTATTGGTTAGGGTGGATCACATTCGTGTTCTGATATGTCTCATGTGTTACTCTCCTATGCTGCGATGGGTTGTAATCTATTGGTTATCTGCACACCGATGTGGTTATGTTTGGGCTTTGTAGCAAAATTCGAGCGACATTTCTCTTGTGGTGTTGAATGGTTGATTGTGCCTTGGTTATGGTCTTCCTGTTTATGGTATATAGTGATATCCATATCTCTATAGTTATGGTCACGCACTTTGTGTGTTTGATGTTGATATGCTTATGGTTGTTGATTGGGAGTATCATAGCTCGACGTATTCCAGGTGGACCGGTGTCGGATTGGGTCATGCATCGCAACATCATTATGTTAGGATATGACCCTTTGTGCTTATTTCGTGTGTTATGTTTCCCCTTGTGTGGTGGATTGATAGCTTTGTGGTGGTATCTGTTAAGCTAGCAGGATGGTTCCTTTATTTCCATTCTCTTTCCATCATTGGGTATATTTGAGTTATTGTTCGTTGGTGCACAGATTTCATGGTATGTGGCTCTAAGTAGAATTTGTGTGATAGGTTGGTCGTGTAGCTTGTTGTAATGACCCGATCGATCATTTTGTGTAATTGCGCCCCGTTTCCCCCTTTTCATGCTTCACACATGTGTGTTTATGCTTTTATGACTTGCAGGGTTTGATTAGTTTTGTTCCGGGAGGCTTTCGGTTTGATTTGGACCCTTGATTCTTGACTTAGAAGTTTAAATTAGAAAATATTGACCAAACTTTGACTTTTGTGAAAACAACCCCAAAATTATGTTTATATGACTCTGATAGCTTCGTATCGTAATTTCAGACTTGGGTGTATGCCCGAAATCGATTTGAAAGTCCGTAGATTGATTTATGGTGATTTGCCGAAAATTGGCAATTTGAAGTTGAAACGTTTCACTGTAGGTTGAGTTTTAGCTATTGTGCTTGGAATTTGATTTTGGGACTTGGAATAGGTCCGTTATGGTATTTAGAACATGTCTGCAAAATTTGGTGTCGTTTGGAGTTGATTTGATAGGATTCAGACGTTTAGATATAATTATAGAAGTTCGTGAAAATTTCTTTGAAAGTCATGCGTTTTAGAGTTCAAATCGTAGTTTTAGATATTATTTTTGTGTTTTGATCATGCGAGCGAGTTCGTATGATGTTTTTAGACTTGTGTGGATGTTTGGTTTGGAACCCCGAGAGCTCGGGTGAGTTTCGGACACTTAGCGGAGTATTGATAGAGTTTAAGTTTGTTGGTTTTTGCACAGGTGCCTCAGGTCTCGCATTTGCGAGTTTTTGGATCGCAATTGTGATTTTTGGCCAAGTCTGCTAATTTCGCATTGCGAACCCAGTGTTCGCATTTGCGATAGGTAACTGGGGGAGAGTGGGTTCGCATTTGCGATCTACAAGGCTGCATTTGCGGAGGTCCAAGGTTCGCAATTGCGAAACTTTTCATCGCATTTGCGATGACAACATAAATGGAAGGGCTTCGCTTTTGCGAGGGATTCTTTGCATTTTTGGGGTTCGCAATTGTGAATCCAGGTCGCATTTGCAACATATACGAAGGGACAAAAATCTGAGGGACGGGATTTTTGAACTCATTCTCTCATTTTTGAACCCTACACTCGGTAGGAGGCGATTTGGAGAGGGGAGTTTTACCTACAAACCTTGGGTAAGTGATTCTAATATATTTCCAATGATATTCCATCATGTTATCTTAGATTTTGACATCAAAATCATGTGAATCAAAGTGAAAATTTGTGAAACTTTTTCAAGTTTTTGAAAAATAAGAAATTGAGTTTTGAAAGTTGATATGGACTCAAAATTTGAAACCAATCACATATATGAACTCGTGGGGTCATGGGTAGACGGGATTTACCATTGGACCCGGGTTTTGACCGGGTGGGCCTCGGGTTGATTTTTGTTCACTTTTTGGGAAACGTGTAAAGATCTTAACTTTATCTATTGCAATTCAATTCCCTAGCATAGTTGATATTGAGTCAAATTTGGTTAGATTTGAGCCGTGTGAAAGCGGATTTTAAGGAAAAAACTATTTTCGAGTGTTGAATTGGCCTAGTTGAGGTAAGTGTCTTGCCTAACTTCGTGTGGGGGAACTACCCCTTAGGATTGATATTGTTTGATTCAATTGTGCTAAGTGAAATCTATATACGTAAGGTGACGAGTGGGTACACGGGTTGTACGTGGTATTTGATCGGTTTAGGCTACTTAGACTATTTCCATGCTTTAATTGAATTCCATGTCATGTTTTAATTCTCTTAATCAATATACTCGTACTTGTGTTAGTCTATTCTTACATGCATCAACTGATTTCGTTAATACTTGTTCTACCTCCTAATTGATCATTTGCTCTCACGCTTTAGTTGAACTTGTTGCCTCTTTTATTGTTACATGCTATCTCTTCGTTGTTAATTATCACTACTTGAAGTTGTTGATCGTGTTATCTCTTTCCTTATTGATTATCATTTACTTGAAGTAATTGTTCAAGTTAACCCTTTCCTTGTTGATTTCCATTATTTGAAGTTCATTGCTAAATGTTATCTCTTTTATTATGGGTTAGCCTTATCTAATATCGTGGTTATACATTATTTTCTCTCATTATTGAGTTAATTGGTGTTGAAGTTGTGAAAGTCATTAACACATGGAGGCAAAGTTAGTTATTGTTGAGACATCTATCTTATTGAGCATTTTACATTGATTGTTGTTGTTGATATTCTTGTATATGTTGTGGTGGAGCCATGGGCTATTCTTGTGGAAACATTGGTATTGTTGTTGTTGTTGTTGGCAAGTTGTGATATATGGGCACTTGTGGTGTAAATTGTTATTGTGCTATGATATTGACGCGCATGCGGCGGTATAAGGTGGGGCTTATGTGCGTGTTGCTTGTAGGTGAACTACGCAAAATCACGCGGCGTCATAAGGTGGGATAAAGTGCGTGTAGCTATTTCGGGAGAAACTGTTTTGAAAACCTATTTAAAATGTAAGGCTCCCGCGGTGATATAAGAAAAGATTGTGACTGAAATTGATAAATGTGAATACGAGGCAGTACCTCGGTTGTGATTCTTGATTATAATATTAGGTGGTACCTCTTCATTATACACGAGGTGGTACTTCATTGTGATTCTTGTTATTTATTTCATGTTGTAAAGCATTTGGTGGGAATATTCTTGTTGTTTCATTCATTCTTGTTCTAGTAGTTGTTGTTCGTACATGATCACTGTAGCCCCTTTAGTTGCTTCTTTTATGCTATTTCCATTGTTGATTTCCGGTACTAGTTCATGCTGTTATCTTGTTTTGTATTAGTTGTTCCTTCACTTTCCATTACTATCCGTATTACATTTTCATACTGCCTATTTTGTATCCTAGTAGGTGTCTTGACCTGGCCTCGTCACTACTCTATTGAGGTTAGGCTTGATACTTACTGGGTACCGTTGTGGTGTACTCATACTACGCTTCTGCATATTTTTTTGTGTAGATCCAGGTACTCCTTACACGTGCTGGTCATTAGAGATTACTTGCTAGCTGCTTTTATCATTGACTTCAAGGTATACCTGTTCGCCATCTGCTGGTCTCGGAATCACCTTCCCTTATTCTCATTTACTGTTGTATTTCCTTTCGGACAGTGATGTACTAGTTACTTTAGTTATACTCTCTAGAGCTTATGATTCAGTTCCACCGGTTTTGGGGAGCGTACTGTTGAGATTATGTTTTGATTCGGAAGATTATATCAGTATTCAGCTTGTTTTAGTATTTTGATAAATTGTTTTCTGCCAAGTTATTATTATTTATTAGGATTACCTAATCGTAGAGACTAGGTTCCATCACGACATCCTATGGAGGAAAATTGGGGTCGTGACACTTGTACTGGATGAGGTGAGGTTATTGGGCCTGAAATGAGTGTCATCGGATTTGATTAAGGTATGTTTGCAAGGATTGTGTCACTAGTCTGCTTAGATTTTGGCTATGGTTCTTATCAGGTAAGAGAGCTCCATGACTTGTTAATATGATGGGTGGATATGAGTTTCAGTATGTTTCTTTCATCATTGGCAGTGTACCAAGGTTTAGAACAAGGTTTTAGTTGATATGAGGTTTGTTACCGGTGTCGGGTTGGTTATCGAGCAGTTATTCCAGTCGGAAGTTATTTCTATGAGTAATTGAGTTATGTGGTATATTATGTTATTATGTCTTGAGATATGGTTATGGATTGATACAACTTGTTCAGAGTTATGGACTAAGGTTGAAGTAATGATCCTCTGTTAGGTAGTGTTGTCAGGCTTATATGGATTGGGGTGACGTGGTATCACCCATGGTTATGTGTATGGTGAGGTTATACGGCGATTTGATGGCATTGGGACGACTCTTGGCACGTTCGAGGATGAAGGTAAGTTTAAGTGAGGGAGAATGTAATGACCCGACCAGTCGTTTTGAGATTTAGCGTTCTATTCGGTTGTTTGAGATATTGAGTAGCTTCATATTATGTATTATGACTTGTATGTATGGTTGGTTTCGGTTTTCGAGCGGTTCGGGATTGATTTGGAAGAATGATTCTCGTTTTAGAAGCTTTAAGTTGGAGAAGTTGACCAAGGTTTGACTTTTTGGGTAAACGGACTCGGAATCGAGTTTTAATTATTCCAATAAGTTTTTATGATGATTTTGGACATATCCACAATTTTCGGTTAAATTCCGATGAGTTTTGGATAAGTTTGGGTTGTATGGTGATTGTTTTTGGTTTCAACATCTATTTGAGCATAAAGGTTACCATATTGAGTAAACGACCTTTGATTCGTATTTTGACTAAATCATTATATCCGTATCGTAATTTTGTCACGACCCAAAATTCTAACCTATCGTGATGGCGCCTAACGTAGTACTAGGCAAGCCGACATTTCAAAAATATTCCCATCACTTTTAACAGAAACCGAATTAAAGTAGTTTAAACAATAAAATTTCTCATAAACGGGATAGAAACCCAGAACACAACGCGGAAGTTCCTAACTATTGGGGTGTCATAGAGTACATGAGCATCTATACATCACAAGTCTAAAAAATACTGTCTATGATAGTCTGAAACTAAATATAATAAGTGGAAATATAGGGAAGGAGAGACAAGGTCTGCGAAACGCCAAGCAGCTACCTCGATAGTCTCCGAGAATCTGAACTCCACAACTCAGCAACCGCCGTGACCGGAAGCACATGGATCTGCACACAAGGTGCATGGTGTAGCATGAGTACAACCAACTCAATAAGTAACAAATCTAACCTTTTACTGAAAGGTAGTGACGAACTCAGCAAGTACAGATAAAATAGAAATAACAGTACAGGAATGTACGCATG
Organism: Nicotiana tabacum; assembly: GCF_000715075.1. Taxonomy (NCBI): domain Eukaryota; kingdom Viridiplantae; phylum Streptophyta; class Magnoliopsida; order Solanales; family Solanaceae; genus Nicotiana; species Nicotiana tabacum. The sequence continues at coordinate 62,086,066 of NC_134081.1, forward strand.
CTTTCGAGTTCAACATTTAAACTCAATTCAAGTAAAATAGATCAAATTCTAAATGATATGAGGAGCATGACCTCTCTACATCTACATGCCAATGCACATGTTATATGCGATAAACCACACTGAAAGTCTCGTGTACTCACACTCTCAGAATACTCAATCGCTCAGTACTGTATATGGCCAATCCAGCCCAGGGAAGATCCATCCCATATATATATCTTGACTGACTCGACTGACAGTCAGTCAGTTAGTACTGTAAAAGGCCATTCCAGCCTAGGGGAAGATCCATTCCCAAATATTAAGGATTCGGACAAGATCCATGTCCAGGGAAGATCCATCCCTCAATAATCAACTGCGCTCACTAGGGGTGTGTACAGACTCCGGAGGGGCTCCTTCAGCCCAAGCGCAATAATAAGCCAGATCCAGGCATAAATCAATAAACATGTTGTGGCGTGCAGCCCGATCCCATATCTGTCACTCTCAAATAGGCCCTCGGCCTCACTCAGTCATCAATCTCTCCAGTCTCTCTCTCTCTCTCTCTCTCTCTCTCTCACTCTCTCTCTCGGGCTCACAATGTCGTAAAACTAGCCCAAAAATGATGATATGATACAACAGTAAATAGCAACGGAGACTGAGATATGATATGCAATGAATCAATAGGACTGAGTACGAATTTCAATGTAATCATTAAGTCAATAACAAGGAAACGACCACTACGGGTCCCAACAGTACCAGTAATAGCCTAAACATGATTTCTAGCATGATTGACAGCTCAACTACTTTATCACATGATGAAAATACGGATATCAACAAGATAAGTCCACTGTACAGTTTCATGGAATCGACCAAGTCACAGTTCGTACGGTGCACGCCCGCACACCTGTCACTTGGCATGTGCGTCACCTCAACACTAATCATATAACACATAACTCGGGTTCCGAACCCTCAGAGCCAAGTTTAGAAGTGTTACTTACCTCAATCCGAGCAAATATCTACTCCAACAGACCCTTGCCTTGCGAAATGACGCTATAATGCCTCCAATCTAGCCATAACCAATTCGATATAATCAACACAGGCTAAGGGGATCAATTCCAGAAGAAAAATAATAAGTTATTAAACAAAAGTCAAAAATTGACTCAAAAGCCGGCCCCTTGGCCCATGTCTCGAAATTCGATAAAAGTCACAAAACCCAAAAGCCCATTCAACCACGAGCCCAACTATACCAACTTTATCAAAATCCGACACCAAATCATCACCCAAATCCCCAAATTAATCTCTCCTAATCCCTAGCCTCAAACTCCCAATTTACACCCTAAATACACACTAACTAGGTGGGAAAATAAATGGGGAAGCAAGATTATTGATCAAAAATGAGCACAAGGGACTTACCTCAAGTATCCCCTCAAAAATCTCCTGAAGAATCTCCAAAACCCGAGCTCAAAATGTTTGAAATGAAGCCAAAATCGATAACCCTTGTTTTAATAATCTGTCCAGCACTTCCGATTCTGCAGGAACTTAACCGATTCTGCGGCATCGCAGAAGCGGCATCACACACGTATCTGCGGCTCATTCTGCTCCTGCGGTCCCTCACTCCACTTCTGCAAACTTGCTTCTACGATTATCCAAGCTGCTTCTGCGGACCAACCCCATCTGCGCATGCCGTTTCTGCGGTCCCCCTGCCACATCTGCGGTCACGCAGATGCGGAATTCCCCATCGAACCTGCGCACCTTCCGCATCCGTGCACCTCTCACCGTACCGACGGCCACACAAGTGTGGAACAATCCCCGCACCTGTGATCCCAGTCCTCCACGATCTTGGCTGCATCTTTGAATCCTCAGCTCGCACCTGCGATCAAAGCTCCGCAGGTGCTATTACACCAGCAGAATCCCTGCTTCAGCCATGCACCAAGTTTCATTTTTGATTCGTTAACCATCTGAAATCAACCCGAGGCCCCAGGAACCACAACCAAACATACCAACAAGTCCTAAAACCTCATACAAACTTAGTCAAGCCTTTAAATTACATCAAACAACTTTAAAAACATGAATCGCACCCCAATTCAAGCCTATTGAAACTAAGGAAATTCAACTTCTACAAACGACGCCAAAACTTATCAAATCACGTCCGATTGACTCCAAATTTTGCACACAAGTCACATTTGACATTACGGACCTACTCCAACTTCCAGAATCGAAAGTCCGACCCCGATATCAAAAAGTCCACTCCCGGTCAAACTTTCCAAAAATTCAACGTTCGCTATTTCAAGCCTAATTCCACTACGAACCTCCAAATCACAACCCGGACATGCTCCTAAGTCTAAAATCACCAAACAGAGCAAACGAAACCATCAAACTCCATTCCAGAGTCATTACTCATAGATCAACATCCGGTCAATCATTTCAACTTAAGCTTTCAACCTTGAGACTAAGTGTCTCATTTCATTCTGAAATCACTCCGGACCCAAACTGACTACCCCGGCAAGTCACATAACAGCTATAAAGTATAAAATGAGAAGTAAATGGGGGAACAGGGCTACAAATCTCAAAATGACCGGCCGGGTCATTAAATCCTCCCCCTCTTAAACAAATGTTCGTCCTCGAATGGGTCTAGAAACGTATCTGGAGTCTCAAATAGGTGTAGATATCTACTCTGCATCTCCCGATCGGTCTCCTAAGTAGCCTCCTCAACTAGTTGACATCTCCACTGCACCTTTACTGAAGCTATGTCCTTTGACCTCAACTTTCGAATCTGCCGATCCAAAATGGCCACCGGCTCCACATCATAAGTCAAATCACCATCCAACTGGACCGTGCTGATATCCAAAACATGAGACGGATTGCCGACATACTTCCTGATCATAGAAACATGTAACACTGGATGCACACTCGACAAACTAGGTGGCAAGGAAAGCTTGTAAGCCACCTCCCCAATCCTCTGAAGTCCCTCAAACTGCCCAATATACTGAGGGCTCAACTTGCCCTTCTTCCCGAACATCATTACACCCTTCATAGGTGAAACCTTGAGCAGAACCTTCTCCTCAACCACGTAAGTCGGTATAACTCTTCTGTCTAGACTGCGCCGTGCGAAGCCGCTCCTGAATAAATTTAACCTTGTCCAAAGCATCCTGAACAAAGCCTCATACGGAGATCTACACTGTCTCCCATACAAAGCCTCATACGGAGCCATCTGAATGCTTGACTGGTAGCTGTTGTTATAGTCAAACTCTGTGTGCGACAGAAACGGATCCCAAGAACCCCAGAAATTAATGACACAAGCGCGTAACCTGTCCTCCAATATCTGAATAGTGCGCTCGGATTGTCCGTCCGTCTGAGGGTGGTATGTTGTGCTCAACTCAACCTGGGTGCCCAACTCTCGCTGCACGACTCTTCAAAACTGCGATGTAAACTGCGTGCCCCGATCTGAATTGATAGACACTAGCACACTGTGAAGGCGAACAGTCTCGTGGATGTAAATCTTAGCCAACCGCTCCGAATAATAAGTAGTCCCCACTAGAATGAAGTGCGCAGACTTGGTCAACTGATCCACAATTACCCAAATAGCATTGAACTTCCTCTAAGTCTGCGGGAGCCCAAATACAAAATCTATGGTGATCAGCTCCCATTTCTACTGTGGAATCTCTAACCTCTGAAGCAATCCGCCCAGTCTCTGATGCTCATACTTCACCTGCTAACAGTTAAGGCACCGAGCTACAAACCCCACTATATCCTTCTTCATTCTCCTCCACCAATAATGCTGCCTCAAGTCCTGATACATCTTCACGGCACCCGGATGAATAGAATACCGCAAACTGTGGGCCTCTTCAAGAATCAACTCGCGCAGCCCATCCACATTAGGCACACAAATCCGACCTTGCATCCTTATTACCCCATCATCCCCAATAGTAACAAATTTGTCATCATTGTGCTGAACCGTGTCCTTATGGACAAGCAAATGGGGATCATCATACTGGCGCTCTCTGATGTGATCATATAAGGAAGATCGACAAACCACACAAGCTAGAACTCGGCTGGCTCCGAAACATCTAATCTCACAAACTGGTTGGCCAGGGCATGAACATCAACTACAAGCGGTCTCTCACCAACATGAATTAATGCAAGGCTATCCATACTCACTGCTTTTCTACTCAAGGCATCAGCCACCACATTGGCCTTTCCGGGATGATATAGAATAGTGATATCATAGTCCTTTAGCAGCTCCAACCATCTCTGCTCCCTCAAATTTAGATCCTTCTCTTTGAACAAATGCTGGAGACTCCGATGATTTGTAAACACCTCGCAAGACACACCGTAGAGATAATGCCTCCAAATCTTCAATGCATGAACGATGGAAGCTAACTCCAAATCATGGGCAGGGTGGTTCTTCTCATGAGGCTTCAATTGACGCGAAGTATAAGCAATCACTCTACCTCCCTGCATCAAGACACACCCAATACTGATCCTAGAAGCATCACAATACACTATATAAGAGCCTGAAGCTGAATGTAAAACTAGAACTGGAGCTGTGGTCAAGACAGTCTTGAGCTTCTGAAAGCTCTCCTCACACTCATCCGTTTACCTAAAAATAGCACCCTTTTGGGTCAATTTGGTCAAAGGCGATGCAATAGACGAGAAACCCTCAACGAAATGCTGATAATAACCGGCCAAGCCAAGAAAGCTCTAAATCTCCGTTGCTGAGGATGGTCTGGGCCAACTCTGAACCGCCTCTATCTTCTTCGGATCTACCAGAATCCCCTCACTGGACACCACGTGCCACAAGAACTCCACTGAACTAAGCCAAAACTCATATTTGGAGAACTTAGCATAAAGCTTCTCCTCCCTCAACCGTTGCAACATAATCCTCAAATGCTGGGCATGCTCTTCCTGGCTACGAAAGTACACCAGGATGTCATCAATGAGCATTATGACAAACGAGTCAAGATAAGGCTGAAATACACTGTTCATCAGATGCATGAATGTTGCTGGGGCGTTGGTCAGCCCAAAGGACATCACAAGGAACTCATAATAACCATAACAGGTTGTGAATGCCATCTTTAGAATATCCGAGTCCTGAATCTTCAACTGGTGATACCCAGACCTCAAGTCAATCTTAGAGAACACCCTCGCTCCCTGAAGCTGGTCAAATAGATCATCAATGCACGGCAAAGGATACTTGTTCTTGATTGTAACTTTGTTCAACTGCCTATAATCGATGCACATCCGCATAGTACCATCCTTCTTCTTCACAAACAGAATCGGTACACCCCAAGGCGACACACTAGGCCTAATAAACCCCTTATCAAGAAATTCCTGAAGTTGCTCCTTCAATTCCTTCAACTCAGTCGGTGCCAAACGATACAATGGAATAGAAATGGGCTGAGTGCCCGGCACCAAGTCAATACCAAAATCAATATTCCTGTCGAGCGGCATGCCCGACAAGTTTGCAGGAAACACATCCGGAAAGTCTCGTACCACCGGAATAGAGTCAATAGAAGGAGTATCAGCACTAACATCCCTCACAAAGGCCAAATAAGATAAACAACGCTTCCCAGCCATCCGCTGGGCCCTCATATATGAAATAACTCTACTGGGAACATAGTCTAGAGAACCTCTCCACTCGATCCTTGGCAACCCCGGCATCGCTAGCATCACGGTCTTAGCGTGACAATCCAGACCATCATGACATGGAGACAACCAATCCATACCCAAGATCACATCGAAGTCGACCATACTAAGTAGAAAGAGATCAACTCTAGTCTCCAATCCTCCAATAGTCACTACACACGACCGATATACAAGGTCCACAACAATAGTATCACCCACTGGCGTAGATACATGAACAAATGAAACTAAGGACTTGTGGGGAATATCTAGATAATGAGATAAATATGATGACACATACAAATAAGTGGAACGAGAGTCAAATAATACAGAGGCATCCCTATGGCATACTGAGACAATACCGGTGATCACTGCATCTGAAGCAACAATATCTTGTCTGGCAGGAATAACATAAAATTGGGCCTGACCGCCACCTGATCGGCCTCCCTCTCTTGGGAGACCCCTGGCTGACTGAGCCCCACCCCGAGCTGGTTGGGCGGGTGGTGAAGTAACTAGTGCTGAAGTCGTAGTCTAACACCTCTGTTGAGTTGTACCTCCCGAAAGGCGGGGACAATATCTCTTTATGTGACCCAAATCTCCACACTCAAAACAACCCCTCTCTAAATATGGAGACAAGTGCTAAGGCAGACCCCGAGAACTAGAATACCCACTAGGAGCACCCGGTGCAGACGAACCTTGAAAAGAAGGAGCTTGGGACGAACTCTGAGCTAGAAGGGCACTGAGAGATGACTGACCCTGATGAGTAATGTATGAACCATGGCTGGATGATGCACCACGATGAGCAGGATGAGCCGTCTGAGCGTGCCTATATGGACGAGCCCTGCCGTGGTAGAACTGAACCCCAGAAGGGACACCACTGAAACCACCCGAGTTACGAGGCCTCTTGGCCTCCCTCTATCTGCTCTCTTGACTACGGACCATCTCTATCTACCGAGCAAAGTCAACCACCTCATTAAAAGTAGCACCAGACACCCTATCCCGAGTCATAAGCAACCAAAGCCAATACGTAAGGCCATCAATGAACGTCCTAATCCTCTACCTATCAGTAGGAACCAACCAAACTGTGTGACGAGCCAACTCAGAAAACCTCATCTCGTACTGCATCATAGACATGCCCTCCTGACGTAACTGCTCAAACTATCTGCGCAACTCCTCCCTGTGAGACTACGACACGAACTTCTCCAAGAAAAGAACGGAGAACTCTTTCCATTTAAGTAGTGCTGCACCGACCGGCTTGTGCCTCTCATAAGCCTCCCACCATCTGAAGGCAGCCCCAGTGAACTAAAAAATAGTGAACGAGACCCCACTGGTCTCCAGAATACCAGCCATGCGTAGAATACGTTGGCACTTATCAAAGAAGCCCTGAGTATCCACTCACTCAGCACCGCTAAATGACGGAGGCTGAAGCTTCCCAAATCTCTCAAGTCTCCTCTGCTCATCATCAACCATAACAGGGTCCACCTGGGCCTGAGCAGCTACTACCGGTTGGGCTGGTAGTACTACCGGTGTCTGAAGTCCCTGCATCACCTGCTCTGAAGTTCGGGGAGTGAGGGTATGAGTACCTCTCCCGGCCTGAGAAGTGGCTGGTGCGGCCTGAGCCGAAACCACCTGAGCAAGACCAGTGAAAACAATCAATATCTAGGCCAGAGCCTCCTGAAGGCCTGGAATCACAATGGGCACAGTTGGTGCCCGAGCTGGCCCCACTGGCTTAACTACGTCTGGAACCTGCTCCTGAGCTGGAGCAACTGGTGGATCTGCAGGTGTTGCTCTAACTGCATTATGAACAGCACCTCTGCCCATACCGCGACCCCTACCACGACCTCGGTCTCTCGTGGCCCTAGCAAGTGGTACTGGTGGTTGTCCATCCTGCCCGGTAGCACGTGTCCTCACCATCTGTGAAAGAATAGAACAACAAAAATTTAGTGACCGGAATCAACAAATCCGCATGACACAAATACAAGAATGTGAGGTTTCCTAAGGGTTTGGCAGCCTCTCGAAAATAAGTACAGACGTCTCTGTACCGATCTGCAAGACTCTACTAAACCTGCTCATAACTTGTGAGACCTATGTAACCTAGGCTCTGATACCAACTTGTCATGACCCAAAATCCTAACCTGTTGTGATGGCGCCTAATGTAGTACTAGGCAAGCCGATATTTCAAAATATTCCAAATAGTTTTAACAGAAACTGAATTAAATCAGTTTGAACAATAAAAGTTCTCATAAACGGGATAGAAACCCAAAACACAATGCTAAAGCTCCTAACTATCGAGGTGTCACAGAGTACATGAGCATCTATACATCACAAGTCTGGAAAATACTATCTATGATAGTCTGAAACTAAATACAATAAGCAGAAATATAGGGAAGGAGAGACAAGGTCTGCGAAACACCAAGGAGCTACCTCGATAGTCTCTGAGAATCCGAACTTCACAACTCAGCAACCGCCGTGATCGGAGGCACCTGGATCTGCACACTAGGTACAGGGTGTAGCGTGAGTACAATCAACTCAATAAGTAACAAATCTAACCTTTGGACTGAAAGGTAGTGACAAACTCAGCAAGTACAGTTCAACATAGAAATAACAGTACAGGAATGTAGGCATGCTTCCAAGTTCAACCGTTAAACTCAAGTCAAGTAAAATAGATCAAATTTTGAATGATATGAGGAGTATGACCTCTCTACATCTACATGACAATGCACATGTTGTATGCGATGCACCACACTAAAAGTCTCGTGTACTCACAGTCTCAGGATACTCAGTCGCTCAGTACTGTATATGGTCAATCCAACCCAGGAAAAATCCATCCCATAAATATATATACACCTCGACTGACAGTCAGTCACTCAGTACTGTATAAGGCCATTCCAGCCTAGGGGACGATCCTTCCCCAAATATAAATGATTCAGACAAGATCCATGTCTAGGGAAGATCCATCCCTTAATAATCAAATGCGCTCACTGGGGTGTGTATAGACTCCGGAGGGGCAACTTCAGCCCAAGCGCTATAATAAGCCAGATCCAGTCATAAATCAATAAACATGCTATGGCGTGCAGCTCGATCCCATATTTATCACTCTCAATCAGGCCCTCGGCCTCACTCAGTCATCATCTCTCCAGTCTCTCTCTCTCTCTCTCTCTCGGGCTCACAATGTCGTGAAACTAGCCCAACAATGATGATATGATACAACAAATAAATAGCAATAGAGACTGAGATATGATATGCAATGAATAAACATGACTGAGTATGAATTTCAGTGTAATGATTAAGTCAACAGCAAGCAAACGACCACTATGGGTCCCAACAGTACCAGTAATAGCCTAAACATGATTGCTAGTATGATTGACATCCCAACTACTTTATCACATGCTGAAAATACGGATATCTACAAGATAAGTCCGCAGTACAGTTTCATGGAATCGACCAGGTCATAGTTCGTATGGTGCATGCCCACACACCCGTCACTTGGCATGTGCGTCACCTCAACACCAATCATATAACACATAACTTGGGTTCTGAACCCTCAGAGCCAAGTTTAGAAGTGTTACTTATCTCAATCCGAGCAAATCTCTACTCCAACATACCCTTGCCTCGCGAAACGGCCCTCGAATGCCTCAAATCTTGCCATAAACAATTTGATATAATCAACACGGGCTAAGGGAGTCAATTCCAGAAGAAAAATACTAAGTTATTAATCAAAAGTCAAAAATAGACTCAAAAGTCGAACCCCTGGGCCCACGTCTCGAAATTTGATAAAAGTCACAAAACCTGAAAGCCCATTCAACCACGAGTCCAACCACACCAACTTTATCAAAATCCGACACCAAATCGTCACCCAAATCCCCAAATCAAACTTTCCAAATCCCTAGCCTCAAACTCATAATTTACACCTTAAATACACACCAACTAGGAGGGGTAATTAATGGGGAAGCAAGATTATTGATCAAAAATGAGCACAAGGGACTTACCTCAAGAATCCCCTAGAAATTCTCCTCAAGAATCGCCAAAACCCAAGCTCAAAATGTTTGAAATGAAGCCAAAATCGCGAACCCTTGTTTTAATAATCTGTCCAGCACTTCTGCTTCTGCGGGAACTTAACCGTTTCTACGGCATCGCAGAAGTGACATCACACATGCATATGCGGCTCATTCTGCTCCTGCGGTCCCTTACTCCGCTTCTGCGAACTCATTTCTGCGAGCATCCAAGCCACCTTTGCTGACCAAGCCCATCTGCCCAGTTCCACTTCTGCGGTCCCCCTGCCGTATCTGCGGTCACGCAGATGCAGAATTTCCTATTGCACCTGCGCGCCTTCTGCTTCTGCGCACCTCTCACCGCACCTGCGGCCATACAAGTGCGAAAAACTCCTCACACCTATGACCCCAGTCCTCCCCAATCTTGGCCGCATCTGCGCATCCTCAGCTCGCACCTGCGATCAAAGCTCCACAGGTGCGATTACACCAGCAGAATCCCTACTTCAGCCATGCACCAAGTTCCATTTTCGATCCGTTAATCATCCGAAATCAACCCGAGGCCCCCGAGACCTCAACCAAATATACCAACAAGTCCTAAAACCTCATAAGAACTTAGTCGAGCCCTCAAATCTCATCAAACAACTTCAAAAACATGAATCGCGCCCCAATTAAAGCCAATTGAAACTAAGGAAATCCAACTTCTACAACCAACGCGGAAACTTATCAAATCACGTCTGATTGACTCCAAATTTTGCACATAAGTCACATTTGACATTACTGACCTACTCCAACTTTCGGAATCAGAATCCGACCCCGATATCAAAAAGTCCACTACGGACCTCCAAATCACAACCAGGACACTCTCCTAAGTCCAAAATCACCCAACGAAGCCAACAGAACCATCAAAACTCCATTCCTGAGTCGTTACTCATAGATCAACATTCGTTCAATCATTTCAACTTAAGCTTTCAATCTTGAGACTAAGTGTCTCATTTCATTCTGAAATCACTCCGAACCTAAAACGACTACCCCGACAAGTTACATAACAGCTATAAAGTATAAAATGAGCAGTAAATGTAGGAACGGGGCTACAACTCTCAAAATGACCGGCCGAGTCATTACAAATTTTTGAACCATAGCAACTGAAATCATCAAGTTTCAACATCGTATGAGGAATTTATGGTCATTTTACTAAGAACTGAGTTGCTAGAATTTTTAGATTAATTATTGCCACTTAATTCGTATTTAATAATCTGCACTATTTTCAAATATTGAAACCATTATATCTCCTTCATTATAAGGTCAAATGGAGTGATTCAAAAGTCTAACTTTACTAGAATTTCACGAGGGATCCATTGGAGGCATCAAAAGAGAGTTTTGAGATAGTTTAGCACAAGAAACGAGGCAGAACAGCTGGGCATTTTTAGCTATTAATGTTGTTGGAGTTTTTCTCATCTTGAAAGTTTGGGATTAGGAGAATTCAAGGATGTTCTTCAAGTTTCTTCCATGGGGTAAGGTCTAAACCATAACCTAAGTATTTGTTTTGATTCATTCCCTTGGTTTAAGCTTTAATCCATAATTTTAATTGAAAACTCACTTAATTCTTTAAATCAAGACCTAGGGTTATGTCCTAAATTTTAAAAATTGAAAATGAGTTAGAGGGATTTATTTTCCGATTCCTTTTGGGGTCTTGTTCTCCTATATTAATGGAATAACATACTCAAATTTGGTGAGTTTTGGAGGAGTATTTGGGGAGATATGGGACCCAACTAGTATGGGTTGGACTCTTGGGATATGAATACCCAAGTGCGATGTTTTGGCGAATTGGTTGAGCTATCAGACTCCGATTGAGTCAGTTTTTATTTGTGTGAGCTTGTATTGGTTCGGACTTCACTCGGGTAAGCTTGGATTCGGAATCCAAGGCGAGCCCAGCGTTGACTTTTGTTGAATATTTTGGGGAAAATGTATAGATCATAGCTTTATTTATTGTAATTGGTTTCTCTTGCATTGTTTAACGTTATTAAGTCATTTTTTGTTAGATTTGAGCCGTTTGGAGATGAATTTTAGGGGAAAAGCTATTTTGGAGGGTTGAGTTGGCCTAGTTGAGGTAAGTATCTTGCCTAACTTTGTGGGGAGGGGAGGGGGGGACTACCCCTTAGGAATTGGGTTAATTGTGCTATTTGTGTTATGTGAAAGCCGTGTACGCAAGGTGACGAGTGGGTACACGGGCTATATGTTGTATTTGCCCGGTTTACATTATCTAAACTCTTTCCGTGCCTTTAATTGAATTGTCATAACATGTTATATCTCTCATGGTTAATCTACTCTTACATGCTCTATTTGAAGTTGTTAGCACTTGTTCTACCTCTTACTTGTTATTTTGCTCTTATATGCTTTAGTTGAAGTTATTGCTTTTCTTATTGTCTTGTTACCTCTTAATTTTTGAATCACTTTTAATTGAAGTTGTTATTTCATGGAATATCATCTTGTTGAGTTATTAGTGTTGAAGTTGTAATATCTGTTATCACGTTGAGGCAAAGTTGTTAATTGTTGAGATATCTTTCCTTGTTGAGCATTCCCATTCATTTTGTTATTGTTAAAATTCTCGTACATATTGTGGTTGATCCATGGGCTATTTGTTGTAGAAATATTGAATTGTTCATCCCTTCCATGACTCCCTGCTTATTTGCCACTTGCCTTTACTATTTTTCTTGCACATCTTAATTATCACGTGCATTACTTGTTCTATTGTTTTTGTAATATTTGTTGCATTCCTTTGATTATTACGCGGTTACTTAAAGCCATGCACCCATACCCTTTGATTGTAGAAATTCTTGTAAATTAAGTTATTGGATTATTTATGTTTATTGAAATTGTTTGTGGATCAGGTTGCACGCCGCAACGAGAAATGAAGGATAATAAATTGAAATGGTGTAATAAGGGAGGATTATGATATTGATAAATAATGATATGGTGGGATCGGGTTGCGCGCCACAACGTATTGTTTACAATACACTTGATATTGATAAAGGATGTTACGGTCGGATCGAGTTGTGCGCCGCAACGGATTGTGTGTGTTGTACTGGTTGTTGTTATGTGTTAGTTTCAGCACTTTTATATGCGATTACGAGGTTTGTTATTCTGGGTTTTCTGATACTGAAGTTTGAATTCATTTTCATAAACTAACTGCTTTACCTTTATTTCCTGTTTTCTTTCCCTGTTATTATTATTTAATTGCGTGGAGTCACTATATCATAGTTTGTTGCGTTGTTGGTAACATAATGGTTTAAATAAAAGAATTATTAACATACTTTATTGTATGTGCCTCTTAAGATAGAACTCGTTATCTCACTCGGTGCCTTATTATTCTAAATGGTTATCGCGCTTTCACTATAATTGGATTCTCAAATTATATTTATCACCCTGTTAGATGTTTACCTTACTTAAAATTGTTATCATATTTTCCCTTAACAAATTCTATATTTAATTCGTTAATTTAACTTATGTTTTGTTTTATTTAAAAATGATACTTTTACTTAATTCTATTGATTTCTAAACTAAACCCATCTTATACTCCGTTTCGTACAAATTGTATATTATTTTACTTTACTTGATTTCTAAAATAAACTCATTATTTCATTTGACACCTTACTTTATTCAAGATTGTTATTATGGTTAATGGTGTTTAAATATATATTTCGTTCATCTAAATTAATATTTATCACGGTTGCAAACTACGTGGTAGCACGTGGGCTTTACCGTGCGAAGGTGATTGTTGTTGTGGGCACGGGGTGCCATATGTCTAAGATTTGAAAATTGTGATCCATGACTTGTGGTTTATGAGGTATGGTGTCTCGGCGTAATTCTTGTTGTAAGTCCATGCGTAAGGAACAATTTGATTATTTGAGTTGTCCTCCATTTTTTCTTATTTGAGTTCATTTACATCTCATCGGTGTTTTGATTATGTTGTTTCTTTATTACTCGTTTACTACTTCCTGCCATTTATGTTTCTATTACTTCATTGTTGGTTGTAAATTAATAATTTTTCAGTTGTTGGTCTTACATTAATGTTCTTTCCATTGTTAACTTAAGTATATCTTTAATATGTTTCTATGTCTAGTAGGTGTAATGACCTGACCTGTCGTTTTGAGCTCTAGCGCGTCGTTCGGTAGTTTGAGGCCCTGAGCAGCTTCACTTCAGGTATTATGACTTGTACGCGTGGTCAGAATTTAATTTCGGGAAGTTCGGAGTTGATTTGGAAATAAAATTCTCATTTCGAAAGCTTTAAGTTGGAAAGATTGACTAAGGTGTGATTTTTGAGTAAATGACCTCGGAATCGGGATTTAAAGGTTCCAACAGGTTCATATAATGATTTTGGACTTAGGCGTATGTTCGGATCGGGTTTTGGATGACCCGGGAGCATTTCGACGCCTATTATGGAAGTTCGCATTTGGAAGAATTTCATAAATTTGAGTTGAAGTGCATTTCAATGTTATCAATGTCCGTTTGAGATTCTGAGTCTGGGAATACCTCCATATGGTGATTCTGGTATTGGGAGTGCATCCGGAAGTGTATTTGGAGGTCCATACGTCATTTCGTGGTCATTTGGCGAAAGTTAAAAATTTAAAGGTTTTTGGAGAGTTTGACCGGGAGTGGACTTTTTGATATCTGGGTCGGATTCCAATTCCGAAAGTTGGAGTAGGTCCATAATGTCAATTATGACTTGTGTGCAAAATTTGAGGTCAATCGGACGTGATTTGATAGGTTTCGGCATCGAAAGTAGAAGTTTGAAGCTTCAAAGTTCATTAGGTTTGAATTGGAGGGTGATTCGTAGTTTTGATATTGTTTGGTGTGATTTGAGGCCTCGACTAAGTTCGTAATGTTTTTTGGGATGTGTTGGTATAATTGGTTAAGGTACCGGAGGCTTCGGGTGGATTCCGGATGGTTAACGGATCGAATTTGGCCTTTTGAAATGCTGAAGCTGCGATCACCTGGTGTAACCACATCTGCGAGGTTTTGGCTGCAGGTGCGGGGCCGCAGAAGCAGCCCAGGGGTCGCAAAAACGGAGCAAGTCAGCCAGGGGAAGGACCGTAGGTGCGGAATTTTGGTCGTATCTGCGCAAGCGCAGAAGCGGAAAAAGGCGCAGGAGCGGAAGTACGCTCGCACCTGCAATGTCGAAGAAGCGGGGGTCTTTCCGTAAGTGCGAGGCCATGTGTTTGGGGTGAGTTCTGCAGAAGCAGAGGCGTGGTTGCAGAAGCGACGCCGCAGGTGCGGCTACTGTTCCGCAGGTACGAAAATATCGTTGGGCAAAATCGTTTTAAGAGCGGGATTTGGCTCTTATTTTCTCATTTTTCACTTGGTTGGGGCGATTTTTGGCGAGCTTCAAGGAGGGATTTTCATCATCCATGTCAAGGTAAGTTATTCCCACCTATTGCAAGTTAAATACATGGTTTGTATATGGATTTAAACATGAAAATTAGTAGAAATTTGGGATTTTGAAGAAAAACCTAGAAATTTGGTATTCTTGGATTTTTATCATGAATTTTGGCATGTAATTGGAAATAAATTATATATTTGAGTTCGTGGGCTTATGGGTAAAGTTTGTGTTCGAAAATTTTCGGAATCCGGGCACGTGGGCCCGAGGGTTGCTTTATCGATTTTTCGAGCGGAGATGGAAATGGTTATAAATTGAATTATTATGAGTATTAGAGTATATATTTATGGATTTGCACCTTTATTGACTAGTTTTAGAGCGATGGGCATTGGTTTGAGTTGTTGGAAAGGCTTTGGAGCCGGTTGTAGAATTTCGGAGCGAGGTAAGTCTCCTTTCTAGCCTTGTAAGAGGGAATTAACCCCATAGGTGAATCAAATCCTTACGTGCTTCTAATTGTGGGGGCTACGTATGCACGAGGTGACGAGAGTTCGTGCATAGCTACTATTATGCTTATGTCTGGGTAGTCTAGGACCCATATCATGTTGTACTTGTGATGTTGCGCCCTACTTGTTAACTTAATTGTTTAAAATATTTAGAAACTCGATAACGAAATTGTAGGAAGGTTAAACCTCATTTACTTGACCGTTAAATGGGAATTTGAAATTCTTGGAATATTTGCCCCATAATAAATCTTGAATTGGTTTTTTAATGTGTTTTTCTCTTTTGTGGAGCAGGCCGAACGCCTCGGTAGCAGATAGATGCATCTATAGTTCGCGTCATTCGACCCTCGGCAGTGCACAATTTAAATATTTATGTTGGAGCGGGCCGTACGACCTCGGCATGATATTCGCATGATTGAATTGTTACTTTGTAATTTATGGTAATTGATGTTGCTTTCGTTGGCCCGAGATACAAAAAAAATGTTACGCGATGAAAAATAAATTTGGAAATTTTTATTAACAAAAGAATTGTTTACTTATTTCATGTTATTGAGTTTACATCCGTTCTACGTAATCCATGCATAATTATATTATTCATATTTTATTTATAGCCCATAGTAAGTGTCGAAGTCGACCCCTCATCACTACTTCTTCGAGGTTAGGCGGGATACTTACTGGGTATGCGTTGATTTACGTACTCATACTACACTTGCTGCACATTTTTGTACAGGTGCATATATGTCTAATGGCCTTGTGGGCGCATAGGCGCGGTTATTGCAGGGATTTAAGTGAGCTGCATTCCACGTTATGAGTCCGTAGCCAGCAGAGTCTCCTTCAGAGTATTTATATTTCTCTTGTCCGGATTTGTATTTCTGGACAGAGGTTGTATTTTATTTTACATTCCTAGTTGAGGCTCATGCACTTGTGACACCGGGTTTTGGGGTGATTTGAGTTGTCATGTATTGAAATTGTTAAAAATATTATTATTTATTTTGTAAATTCCATCTTTTACTATTTAATTGAACAAAATGTGATTTCAGAAATATTAAAATGAGAACCAAATTAAGTATTTATTTTTCGCTTGCCTGACAGCGGTGTCCGACGCCATCACGACCTTTAATGGATTTTGGGTCGTGACAACATTGTATCAGAGCACTAGGTCCACTTAGGTCTCACGTGTCATGAGCGAGTCTAGTGGGTCTTGCAGATCGGTACGAAAACGTCTGTACTTATCTTCGAGAGGCTACAGGACTGTGAGGAACACTTCCCTTCTTGATTTCCTCATCGTGCGATTTGATTCCTTTGAGGCTTATGCCTTCATTCCCTTCCTATCCAATCTTATGCGACATGAAGCGCTTGTTATAAATTTGGAATCGAGGAATTTTAATGGTACTACAGATGTGGTGCAGGATGTTTCTCCCTGCGTATTTGATTGGGCTATTGTCGTCGCCTTGCGGAAGGTCGTTCTGTCGTTGCAGCTCAGTATCAGTATTACCTAAGGTTTTGAGGTTTAGCATTGATTGTTATGACGATTTATGCATTGCTATCGCACCATGTTTGTGTAATGGTAGGATGCTTGTCTATGCGTTGAAGCAGTGAATGACTTGGAAGGAGGTTTACTCAGTGCATGATTCAGAGATAAAGTATTTTATTTCCGATGAAGGAAAGGCAATGGGACTATGAATGTTCAGGTTTGGGTTGGCGGAGTAATGAGACTTGGTATTTCGAGCATGGTGGAATTTTCATCTGTGATATGGTGTCATCGCCCTGGATTAAATGTGTTAAGTTCGCCGATGTTATGGTCTTCATCAATTAGCCTTCGGGGCAGGGTAGGGTGAAATAGTGCCGGGAAGCGGTTGTCAGAGATCGCAGTGTGCGGTGGTTCAGGACTTAATCGGTGGTCCGAGTATTGAGGGCTCAAGGAAGATGATCGTCGGAAAGGTTTAAAGTTGGCAGCGATCGATTGGTTCAAGTACTACAAAGGTAGATTTTGATTTAAGGAAACAACTGGGGAACGAAGGATAAGGAAGAACATGTGGGAGGTGTCTTGCGGTGGTTAAATTTTTAGAAGGCCAAGTGTGAGAAACAGAAGTCGGGTAGTTGCTTAAAGGAGAGGGTTTGACCAAAGTGGGAGAGTGGTAGGGCAGCATACGGGTTCTGTGGTGGGATAGCCATATGCCTTGGGGGAAGTCAGAGTGATTTGGGATTCATAGTGGATAGTGACCAGGTCTACGGGCTTCATTTGGAGTATTGGCTACTATACGGGGGAAGGTTGTATACGACAGAAATGAGTTGCTTGATATGAAGAAGGATACAACATGACTTTGGATTGGAATGTATCGTCGCATATTTAGTTGATGCCAATGGGGAGTGAACGGACTTGTACAGCTTGTGAATGAGCACGGGCTCAGGATGAGTTATTGATTTCGTAGTAGTTGTACTCGGTGCAGCGCTGTTGGAAGATGTCAGCATGTAATTTCCACATGTGGGTTATCTTCTGTGAGCAGGTTAGCGGTCGTGTGGTGTTGGCGAAGCCTCTACGAAGGATTTTACTAGATATCCAGTAAGAGGTCGAATATGTGAATGTGGCTAGTGGTTCAGAATGTTCATGAAATATTTAACATAAGGATTTCAAGGAATTTGGCGGGTTGATTGTGCAAAATCATGTCAATGGGGATAAGGGATCTTGGTAGGTTCCAGAGTCATGTAATGGTAGCTTCAAGCATAAGTGGGGGAGCCCCACCGCCTACGATTGGATTGCATAGGTGTCTACTTGTGAAGTTGCTAAATATCGGCATATTGGTGGGTTGTTATGACTAAGGAAAGAGAACATCAGTGGTGATTTGAGCCAAGGACTTGAGGAATGTGTGCTACAATTGGCCTTATCGATTCATGTTCAGGTTTTGGGAAGACTTAGAGTCTATGCTTCGTGTGGATGTGATGTATAAGGAAAGGAATTCAGCTGGTTTCTTCTTTGAGAGGGTGTTTATGTGCCAGTAGGGCCTTGTTATTTGATTATATTCGGGAACAAGTCAGAGTGGGTGACTCTCAACAACGATTCTAGTGTGTTCAAAAATTCAAAGTGCGATGCCCAAGGATTTCGAGCCAATAGTATGGTTAAGTATTGAGCTTTTGCAGTGGATTATGAAAAGTGGCTTGGAGGGTTCTGTGTTATCTTCGGTCTGGGGTGTGGTATTGGAGGAATGGGAGAAAATAACTTCGGATTCATAGAGGCATTTTCAGAATGGGTGTACTAGTTGAAGATGCGAATATGCGCATAAGGAGGGTATGAGATGATTCGTGGGTTTTGGAGACAACGTGGTCTCGTGAAATAAGGTCACTCAGGATGAGTGAGGATTTGGGTTCATGATGTTTTGAATGGAGCTATTATTATTATTTCTAGGGCAAGTCCCGAGTAAAGTAGAATAAGTGGCCCGATTGGTAATGGTTGGATCAACACAGTTATGGCAGTGACCAGTTTCTCCAGCGTGAAGTTATACATGTGGTTTGTGGTTGTATACTTGGGCTTGAGCGCCACTACAACTTAGTTGATTTGGGAGGTATTCGATTCGTATGGCTTTGTTGTGTAAAGGGATTTCCGGAAAAGTTATGGTAGTTTAGATTACGACATGAGGTTGTATTTTCTGCGATTTGGGAATTTAGTTACGTGTTGCATTGGTTCTTCTGAAATGAGCTAAGTAAAAGGTTCCTATATGATAAAGTGTTTATCCTATTAGTGGATCAGGGGTTATTATGGAGATTTTGGTACTATCGCTGATGTGAGAGTTTAGGCCTGAAAGGCACTATATTCGGTTGATTGTGAATTGTGAAAGTTTGTTCCGGATTCGATGGTTGTTCTTGTGTGTCATGGGAAAAAGGTCATTGTGGATCCTTGAGAGGGCATTTTCCCAAGCATGGTATGATCATAATCGGTTTGGGGTCTGTTAATGGGTCCAAATATGGATGTGTACTCTACACAGCCTGGGTGTGTTCATTC
The DNA here is from genome assembly GCF_000715075.1 of Nicotiana tabacum. NCBI lineage: Eukaryota > Viridiplantae > Streptophyta > Magnoliopsida > Solanales > Solanaceae > Nicotiana > Nicotiana tabacum. The sequence goes on from NC_134081.1 coordinate 62,105,524, forward strand.
AGCATAGCATTCCTTATGGAGGAGTATTCGGGTGTTGGATATTAATTTCGTCGTTAGCGGCTTCATGTAATACTCTATTGTGCCGTGTGGTTTGTGAGACGGCTTGATTATTTGTACAATATGTTGAGGTCCCACGTAGCGGTGGTGTTATGTGAGCGGGATGGCTCTTGAGATGCAGATCATATATCGCACCTTAGTTGTTCTTGAGTTTTATAGCGTGTGACGCTACCTGTCTCCTCGGGATTTGTATTGTGCACTTGGCGTGCTTATGGTTGACATTCGGGTATTTCGTAGGTATAGGCGTTTTGGCTTGATGGGTACTTCCCTCTTTATTGTCGTGTGGATCGAGTGGCATGCCACCACGGGTATACAGTTGGATCGGGTGGCACTCCGCCACGGGTACGTTGTTTGGATCGGGTGGTACGCCGCCACGGGTATCATGGTTGGATCGGGTTGCACGCCGCAACAGTATGATATTTAGTACAGTTTCCCACATCTATTCTTGTGTGTTTTGTTTCTCATTTTTTGGGAAAGGTTCATAATACCTTTTCTGTCGTTTAATTAGTTACGTGGGTTGAGTAGTTCTTTTCACAACTCAACTCGTTTTCCTTATGTACCACATTCGGGTTTGTGGATTATTGGCATATGGTTGCATCATATGAGACCTTTGGTAGTGTTTGTGGTGGCTTATTGCCGGAACGACTTCTTTGGACCTGGGATCAGTGCGGTCAGATTTATATGAAGCATATTAAAGATTAAATATTGTTATTTAGTTCATAATGAGGTAATGGTCCTTGTCACGAGGAGAGACTCCATGAATTGTGATTCGGCAGGTGGTTATGAGTTTCTACACGTCCTTTCTATTGTGGCAGTATTGCGAGAGTTGAAACTGGACTTATATGCTTCTTGAGGTGTATTGTGGGCATCAGATTCGTGGGATTTCGGCTACCGTTGTTAGAGGATGTTATTATGGTCATGTGAGTTACACAGAGCATGGTATGAATTCAGTAACGGTATACAATCATGTTTGGTATAGTGTGTAGTGATTGATACGGTGTTCGTATGTTGGAAACAGGCTTAGTGGAGGATTTCGGATGTTGGAATTTGACTCTAAGGCTTACTTGACTTAATAAAGAGGAAAATCTTCAGATTGGCTCGAACTAATGTGCGCAACTAGGTTGTGGTAGCACGGGTAGGTGCACTAAGTGTTGACCAATAATTTCGGACAACTCTGGAGCAGTTCTTAGCACGTTCGAGGGCGAACGTATGTTTAAGTGGGAGAGAATGTAACGACCTGACCGGCCGTTTTGAGCTCTAACGCATCGTTCGGTGGTTTGAGGCCCTGAACAGCTTCACTTCAGGTATTATGACTTGTACGCGTGGTCGGAATTTAATTTCGGGAAGTTCGAAGTTGATTTGGAAAGAAAATTCTCATTTCGGAAGCTTTAAGTTGGAAAGATTGACTAAGGTGTGAATTTTCTATAAATGACCTCGGAATTGGTATTTGAAGGTTCCAACAGGTTTGTATGATGATTTTGGACTTGGGCGTATGTTCGGATCGGGTTTTGGATGACCCGGGAGTGTTTCGACGCCTATGATGGAAGAATTTCATAAATTTGAGTTGAAATGCATTTCAATGTTATCAATATCCGTTTGGGATTCCGAGTATGGGAATAGCTCCATATGGTGATTCTGGTTTTGGGAGCGCGTCCGAAAGTTGATTTGGAGGTCCGTAGGTCATTTCAGGGTCATTTGGCGAAAGTTAGAAATTTGAAGGTTTTTGGAGAGTTTGACCGGGAGTGGACTTTTTGATATCAGGGTCGGATTTCGATTTCGGAAGGTAGAGCAGGTCTGTAATATCAATTATGACTTGTGTGCAAAATTTGAGATCAATCGGTCGTGATTTGATAGGTTTCGGCATCGAAGGTAGAAGTTTGAAGCTTCAAAGTTCATTAGGTTTGAATTGGCAGGTGATTTGTAATTTCGATGTTGTTTGGCATGATTTGAGGCCTCAACTAAGTTCGTAATGTGTTTTGGTACGTTTTGGTATAATTAGTTAAGGTCCCGGGGGCCTCGGAGGGATTCCAGATGGTTAACGGATCGAATTTGGCCTTATGAAATGCTGAAGCTGCTGTCACCTGGTGTAACCGCATCTGCGAGGTTTTGGCCGCAGGTGTGGGGCCGCAGAAGCGGCCCAAGGGTCGCAGAAATGGAGCAAGTCAGCCAGGGGAAGGACCACAGGTGCGGAGTTTTATCCGTATCTGCGCAAGCACAGAAGCGAAGCGTGGGGCGCAGAAGCAGAAAAAGGCGCAGGAGCAGAAGGAAGCTCGCTCATGTGATGTCGCAGAAGCTGGGGTCTTTCCGCAGGTGCGAGGCCTTGTGTTTGGGGTGAGTTCCGCAGAAGCGGAGGCGTGGTCGTAGAAGCGACGCCGCAGGTGCAGCTACTGTTCCGCAGGTGCAAAAATATCGCTGGGCAGAATCGTTTTAAGAGCGGGATTTGACTCTTCTTCTCTCATTTTTTACTTGGTTGGGGCGATTTTTGGAGAGCTTCAAGGAGGGATTTTCATCATCCATGTCAAGGTAAGTGATTCTCACCTATTGCAAGTTAAATACATGATTTGTATATGGATTTAAACATGAAAATTAGTAGAAGTTTGGGATTTTGAAGAAAAACCTAGAAATTTGGTATTCTTGGATTTTGATCACGAATCTGGGCATGGAATTGGAAATAAATTATATATTTGAGTTCGTGGGGTTATGGGTAAAGTTTGTCTTCGAAACGTTTTGGAATCCGGGCATGTGGGCTCGAGGGTTGCTTTATCGATTTTTCGAGCGGTGATGAAAATGGTTATAAATTGAATTATTATGAGTGTTAGAGTATATATTTATAGATTTGCACCTTTATTGACCAGTTTTGGAGCGATGGGCATTGGTTTGAGTTGTTGGAAAGGCTTTGGAGCCGGTTGTGGAATTTCGGAGCGTGGTAAGTCTCCTTTCTAGCCTTGTAAGAGGGAATTAACTCCATAGGTGAATCAAATCATTACGTGCTTCTAATTGTGGGGGCTACGTACGCACGAGGTGACGAGAGTCCGTGCATAGCTACTATTATGCTTATGTCCGGGTATTCTAGGACCCATATCATGTTGTACTTGTGATGTTGTGCCCTACTTGTTAACTTAATTGTTTAAAATATTTAGAAACGCGATAACGGAATTGTAGGAAGGTTAAACCTCATTTACTTGACTGTTAAATGGGAATTTGAAATTCTTGTAATATTTGCCCTTTAATAAATCTCGAATTGGTTGTTTAATGTGTTTTTCTCTTTTGTGGAGCGCGCCGAACGCCTCGGTAGCAGATAGATGCATCTATGATTCGCGCCGTTCGACCCTCGGCAGTACATAGTTTAAATATTTATGTTGGAGCGGGCCGTACGACCTCGACATGATTTGCGCATGATTGAATTGTTGCTTTGGAATTTATGATAATTGATGTTGCTTTCATTGACCCGAGATACAAAAGAAAATGTTAAACGATGAAAAATAAATTTGGAAATTTTTATTAACAAAATAATTGTTTACTTATTTCATGTTATTGAGCTTACAGCCGTTCTACGTAATTCATGCCTAATTATATCATTGATATTTTATTTATAGCTCATAGTAAGTGTCGAAGTCGACCCCTCGTCACTACTTCTTCGAGGTTAGGCGGGATACTTATTGGGTACGTGTTGATTTACGTACTCATACTACACTTGCTGCACATTTTTATGCAGGTACATATATGTCTAGTGGCCTTGTGGGCGCAGAGGCGCGATTATTGCGGAGACTTAGGTGAGCTGCATTCCACGTTACGAGTCCGCAGCCAGCAGAGTCTCCTTCAGAGTATTTATATTTCTCCTGTCCGAATTTGTATTTCCGGACGGATATTATATTTTATTTTATATTCCTAGTTGAGGCTCATGCACTTGTGACACCGGGTTTTAGGGTGATTTGGGTTGTCCTGTATTGAAATTGTTAAAAATATTATTATTTATTTTAGTAAATTTTATCTTTTACTATTTAATTGAAGGAAAAGTGATTTCAGAAATATTAAAATGAGAACCAAATTAAATATTTATTTTTGGCTTGCCTCACAGCGGTGTCCGGCGCCATCACGACCTTTAATGGATTTTGGGTCGTGACAGTAGGTATCTTGACCTAGCCTCGTCACTAGTCTATCGAGGTTAGGCTTGATACTTACTGGGTACCATTGTGGTGTACTCATGCTACGCTTCTGCACATTTTTGTGCAGATCCATTTATTCTGATTGTGTTGTTCAGAGTTGCGTCTGCGCGGCGGGAGATTTCAAGGTATACCTGCTTGACGTTCGCAGGCCTCGGAGTCACCATCTTACTTCATTATGTTACTATTAAATTGTAATTCAAAACATTATTGTGTTTAAAAATTTTAGTGTGTTTTAGTAGTGCTTATGACTCCGTACAACCGGTTTGGAAAATTTATAACTATTGGCCACTTGCAGCTATGTATGTCATTTAATAGTTTATGATAAATGAGTAAATAGTTCAATTCTGTTATTAAATCAACATGTGTTATGCTAGAGACTAGGTGTCATCGCGACATCCTAGGGTGTGAAATTGGGGTCGTGACAGGTTGTTTCCCATAGGCTATCGGCTCAAGGAAAACATAAGCACATCAGTAATAAAAAGAAATATGATAGTGTAAAAGCCATGAAAAGAAGCAACAACAATAACGATAACAATAATAATAATAATAATAATAATAATAATAATAATAATAATAATAATAATAATAATAATAATATATTATTATTATTATTATTATTGTTACGTTGTCTTTTGGGGATAGGAGGAGAGATTAGAATAGTTAGGAATAAAAGAAAAGAAAGAGTAATGGATATGTGTGAGAAAGTAAGACTTTTTGACTTTTAACTTGAACCAACTTCATCCTTAAGATTTTTGGTACTCTGAAGAATTATTGCTCGCACATGGGTACATGCTTGAAAGATGCTGACTAATTGACTTACACTTTGTATTAATGCCACTAGCGTTACTATACGCGTGTTGTGCATGCTATTAATCTTTTTTAAAAATCACATTTATACTATTAAATAATGTCTTAGTTATAAAATTAAAAAATCAAAAATTTCTTATAACAATAATATTGATCGTATTTAGCTAACTTAATTAATGATGAATATTCTGAAAAAGTCTAGATTGAAATAAGGCTAAAAAATCATGAAATTCAATCGAATTTGAGATAACTTATGGCCATGTTGAAAAGATTACTTATTCGGAATAAACTGTCAAGATCTTAGTTACATGGTAACCTAACATGAATAGTTCTTTATAATTAAAGTTCTTCTTACCATTTTAATAAAGATATTGCTTCTGGAATTGAGTTACACATTTTCAAAAACTTGTAGTAACTGATTTTGTTCAAGAAAACAACTCACACGGAAAAAATACACCCATATACAAAAATATACTACGTTGCTTGAAGTTGTAAAAAATAAATATTGTAGTTCAAAGAACTATGAAACAAAATTGTTAAACTAGTCGAAAAATTAATATCAAAAGATAAAATCAATCATATCATTATATAATTGTTTACCCGTAAAACGGTACAATTTAATTTATACGTGGTTTCTAAACAAGTGAATTAATTTCATCCTGAAATAATATAACAATTGAAGAAATGTATAATACTTGGCCTTGAAATATAGATGAAACAACAGAGATGACAGTTTCGGGAACAAGGCTTCCGGGCACATCAATGATGAGATCAAAAAGCAAGTAAATAAGATTGTATTAAGCTTTGTATAGAATACAGTGTAAGGTTAGTCAGAAAATTTATGCCCCTTACAATGGTAACTGAGCTCACTATTTATAGCTATGTCTAGGGTAAAGGGTCCTAGGATCGTGCCCTTCTTTAATGTCAATTATGAGGATCATTGATGAAGATGTAACGGTAAATATAAATGCCAAATTCTCTATAACGGACCGTCGCTCTTTATATTTGCAGAATATTCCTTAGTAAATGCTACCAGACGCAGAGCATTTAATACACCTTTATGAACGTTATCCTTTCCAGTGACAACCAGAATGGCTGCGTTCGGTCCTCAGCCATCCCTTCTTGGATTCCACATGTCCTCATTTTAGTCAGCCACATGTCATATCATATTTTACTCTATACAGATAGTCCCCCTGCTTTCCGATGACATAACTTCGTGTTATCCGGAAGTTGGCAGAAACACCTTTTTAGCGGCAATTACTATAACTCCCTCTGAAGGTCTCTGACAGTTGATCAGACGCACGTCTCTCCGCATTTAATGCCCCGAACACGTGTCATCCCATGATTCAGCACAGCTTTTGCCGATTATCGAGGTAATCATGGCCATGTGTTTAGCCGCCAAAATTTTACTTATACGCAACGTTCTTTTCCTTTGCGTTTCACAATTGCTTGAGCTTCCAATTTGCATCCTTGTTTTCCATCCTTTTTCTAATTTTCTTCAAACACAAAATCGTTTCCTTCTTCTTTTCCAATGGCTTCTTCCTCTAAGCGTGCTGGTTCTATAAAGAGCAAGAACAAAACCGAGGATTCCGATCCTCCAACAGCGGATTTCATCATCCCGAGAAGGCTTAGTACTTCGAAGGATTTTGAAGAGAAATTTCCTACTGCTATCCCTCGTACATGGGCTGTTAGCAGGTACCCTTCTTCCATTCGTCCCTCCTATATTCCTGCTGTGAAGGAGGACTGCCGCTGCAATGAGTTGGAAATTATTGCTCCTGATCTATCGGAGCGAGTGACCCTTCCCAATGATGGTTTTACATACGTTTTCACGTATCCTTTTACTTTGGGTGCGTTTTCTTTGAGCGGAGAACTTGATTCCGTGATTGCGAAATTTTGACTTCGCTATCAGATGTGTTTGACACAGGTAAGTCCTATAGTGTGGAGGACGATCACATGCCTCCGACGTTTGTGCAAGAAACTAGAGAAGAGCTAACCCTAGGTCATATGATGAATCTCTATTCCGCCAAAATCATCCGCGGGGGAATGATAAACCTTTGCAAGCGTGGCCACCATGCTTTGTTGTCCGCATGGATGATGACAACAATCGTGGGTGGATGGAACGGTTCGTTGTTGTTGCCACCAACGATATCATTCCGACAATGACTTCTTCCTTTACGGTTGCTTGGAACCGCACTCGAAAGTTCTTTGTATAGTATTCCTTTTACTAGATATTCTTCTATGGTCGTATCTTCACCTTTCGCATGTTTCAACAACTTGATGGATCCCACTGGTGGTGGAAGGTTTGAACCATTGGGTTCAGAAGATCTTGGACGTCACAACGCCCAAAACTGGTTCGTGGAAAGAACTGGCCCTTAAATACGGGTGGAAGGCCAAAAATCATGGTAACTTTAATTTGCCTTGCTTCCATTTTTGTATATGAAGAGCTTGGTTGAACCCTTCTAACTTTTTCACGGAATTAGGTCTACCAGCAGGCTCTAATGTTATCCCCGAGGAGAATGTTCTGGCTGATCCTGCTAATGCAGCGAGGCTCCTTGAGGAAGCACTTACTCGAACAGTTATCTCTGGGCCTGTTTCGGGTGCAAACAATTCTTTACGGAGTCCCCGGCCGGAGGATAAACAAACAAAGAGAAGATGTTCCTCCACGGCCAGGGAAAAGAATAAAAGTGCAAAGATTGATTCCCCCGAGTCATCTCCGGTAGCGATGATGACTGGTCCTTTTTCCAGGCCGGTCGTAGACACTATGATGATCAATGATAATGAAAAAGCTAGTGATGAGGGAGCTTCTTTACATAGAAGGCGACGATCATCATCATCTCAACAGGATGCTCAACCTGTTGAGATAGCTACACCAACTAAAGACACCGTCTCAGCACTTTAGGGAGAATCTGATTTAGTATAATATGCCACTCCCGCTTCCGGGTCCCAATTGCGATAACCGGGGCTGCGGGGCTGAGTACCGGGGTCCTTGCAGTCTTTGGTTGGCGAGCTTCAAACAACCAACTGCATTTGATGCAGCTGGTTCTCACTTTTCAACTCCATCAGCTTCATCTCCACCTTCACCAACACCAGCAACTGCTACATCATTCCCTTCTTCGTCCACTCTTCCACCAGCGGTTGCTACACCACCCCCATCGGCCGCACCTGACCATGAAAAAGGTGCTCCTCTTCCACAGTCCCCAGTTCATGGGAATTTGGGGCAAAATTATGCTGCTCCTTCTAAAGATCCATAAAGGAGGAGGAACATTAATCTTTCGATCTCTACCGGGTGCAAGCTGCTATCACTTCTGGTGGAGCTTGCTAATTATCTGAAGCCTTTGGCTTCAGAAAAAGACTAGTAAAAGATTCAGACACTCTCGGGAGAGTGTTTGTTGAACAATGCTATGCATAACACTGCGGCGGTACGTTCCTTCCTTCCTCTGTTATTTCTTCTACTTTTGAACGAATGTATTCTAAGTTTTACCTCTTCTTATTTTATAGGCCAACTTTCTTGCTTCTGAGGGCCTTCAAAGGTTGATTCGTGAGAAGGAAGAACTTACTTCTGAATAGGATCAACTTTTGGCGGAATGGGACCAGACTATTCTCCGCCTCTCAGAACTGCAAACCAGAGCTATTGAGGTTGTTGTTTTGGAGGCTCATTTGCAGCAAAGCGAGCAAGAAATGGTAACCCTTAGCCAAGAAATTGGGTCGCTGAGGGTTAGCTTTGATGAGGCCAAGGCCAAATGGGCAGAACTCCAGAATGACATTCTTGCTGCAACTGATCGTGAGGCTGCCTCCGCTGAAAGAGTGATTAACTTGGAAGTAGCCTTAACTCCAAAAGTGAAGAGCTTTTTGCTGCGAAGGCGAAACATGACCAGCTATAAGAAAAGTACAGGAAAACTATGGAGCAGAATAGGCTCTTTAGTTCAACTGTCCGCGAGCTCGACGTCAGCCTCAAATCTTCTAGATCTGCCCGGGAAAACCTTTCCGCCGAGGTTACTCAACTCAAAGAAGAACTTAAGCACCAAGTGGCTTCCGTCATTGTTGAAACAACTTATTCCATGTATAGCATAAGGAGAAAAACCTTGGAAGAGGCTAAAAATGGTGTCATTGACATTGATGCCGAAATTGCTAAGGCTCGAGAGCTTGAGTTGGCTGCAAAAAATGAACTCCCGGCGCAGTCTGATGCTCCAGGTTCTTCTGATTCCAGTTCTGAGTTTTCAAAAATTAAAAAAGGATCGGAAGGCAATGAGGCTGAAGACCAAACTAGGAAAAACGTTGAGCCATCGGTGGAACCACCTACTTTTTCCGGGGATGCAGATACTTCTCTTCCTCCTGGTTTTGGAGGCACTGCTGTTTAGCTTTTCCTTTCTTTTCCCATTTTGTACTTTTGTCGTTTTGGCATGTCCTTGTAAATAAAGACATATTTTTTTCTCAAGTATCGTTTGAGTCTCACTTTCATTTGAATATTTATCCAAGTCTTTAACTTTTGCATTTGCTCGAGCATTCAGCATATGTTGTTCTGCTCGCGTTTTACTATGTTTAGTCTCAGATGCTTTTTCTTCGAAGCATTTTGGTTTCGAGTATTATCCCTTTTATGTGAGGGTTTCATTGTGCAAGTTTGCTTTTTGCATCCTTTCATATATGGCTTCGGGTGAATTTTTCCCTGATGGCATTTTAGATTCCGAGCATTGATTCTTTTGGAACCAACCCTTTAACGTGAGGGTTTTTATAAGAGAGGGCCCTCTTATGTTTACGGCGCTCTTGAAGAGGACGTCTCCTATTTATTATGGCACTAACATTTGAAGTACTTGTTTAACTTTCAAATAACAAAGTTAGTTCATCGTTCAGACAAGAAACAAGATAAAATTAAAAGGATTCCGTTTTATTCCTTTTATTTCAAAACAATACATAAGCATATTGTTATACATAAAAGAAATTGCCATTACTTGTGGCTATCTTGTACAACTTGTTTCTGCAGGGTTGGTTGTGCAGTCTCCGATCCCGATGAAGTATTTCATTTCCGGATTTTCGTTCCCGGTTGATGTGGCAGTCATTGTTGCCGTATTCTCATATCATTCCCCCCAGTGTTCGAATGCGGAGAGTGTGAATTGGAACACTGGAAGTCTTGTATCTTTGAAGGTTCCACCAATGAATTGCTAGGTAATCCTTCACTCGACAACATACCTTACTTCCCCTTATGAATCCATGCTATCGAGCGAAAGAATATCTAACAGTCCTCTAGTGGTTTGTGTTCATGAACGGTCAGGTAACCCCTGTTCGGTAACAAACTTAACTTCCCAGTGGGAATTTTCTATCGAACCAAAGATTATCTAATCGTCCCTGAGTGGAAGCCTGTTTATTCGCCTTGCTATCAAAGGTCTTATTGCTGCTATCTTCGTAGTATGCTTTCTGTTGCCACCTCGTTAAAAACCTTGCAAGAGAAACCCAATTGGGACAAAAACTGAACGAAGGGAAAAAGAGTGCAGCACATACTTTCCGTTTTGAGTGTTGTTCATCAGCAATAATATCTTTTGAGGTGTGCCACGTTCCAGTTGCTAGAAAACTTGTCTCCATTCTGGTTCTCCAACTCGTATGAACCTTTCCCGGTGACAGCCGAAATTCGGTAGGGACCTTCCCATGTTAGACCTAGCTTTCCCACGTTGAACTCCCGTGAATTTTGGGGTACTTTCCTTAGAACCAAGTCTCCTGCTTTGAAAAAATGAATGTTGGCTCTTTGATTGTAATACCGCTCCATCCTCTGCGTTTAAGCTGCCATTCTTACATGTGCCAAGTCCCTGCGTCCTTCAAGCAGTTCCAGGTTGATTAACATTGCTTCGTTGTTTGATTCTTTATTTGTCTGAGAATATCTCAAAGTGGGTTTGCCCACATCAATTGGGATTAGGGCTTCAACACCGTACACGAGGGAAAAAAGAGTTTCTCATGTACTTGATTTGGCCGTTGTTCGGTAGGCCCATAGAACTCCGAGCAACTCCTCGGGCCATTTGCCTTTTGCCGCATCCAACCTTTTCTTGAGGTTTTGATTGATCACTTTGTTTGTTGACTCCGCTTGACCATTTATGCTTGGATGATAAGGCGAAGATGTGATTCTCTTTATTTTCAAATATTCGAGGAACTTTGTAACTTTTGCACCGATAAATTATGGCCCATTGTTGCATGCTATCTATTTTGGTATTCTGAACCTGCAAATTATATTTTCCCATAAGAAGTCGACCACTTCGCATTCTCCGATCTTCTGATAATAACCTGCCTCCACCCATTTAGAAAAATAATCAGTCAAAATTAAAAGAAACCTTACATTTCTGGAAGCCGGTGGTAGTGGTTCGACGATGTCTATCCCCCATTTCATGAACGACCATGGGGACAAAATCGAATGTAAGGGTTTTGCCGGTTGGTGTTCTAGTGATGTGTAGTTTTGGCACTTATCACATTTTTGTACGAAATCTTTGGCGTCTTGCTCCATGCGAGGCCAGTAATATCATGCATGTACCAACTTCAGCACCAAAGAATCTGCGCCTGAGTGATTGCCGCATATCCCTTCATGGATTTATCTCATGACATAATTGGCTTCTGATGCTCCTAAGCACCGAGCCAACGGTCCTTAAAAAGACTTTCTATACAATTGGCCTTTCTTGAAGCTATAACGTACAACTTTAGTGTGTAATGCCCATAATGCTTTGGGATCGTCTGTAACGACCCGGCCGGTACTTTTGAGTGTATTAGCCCCGATCCCCTATTTACTATTTTCCCCTTATTTGTTTTTGCTTAAGTGACTTGCCGGGAGGTCTTGTTTTTGGTTTCAGAGTATTTCGGGACACTTAATCCCTAAAACGGAAGCTTAAGTCTCAGGATTTTGATCATAGTCGGAAGTGTGTGAAGATGACTCTGGAATGGAGTTCCTTTAGTTTCGTTAGCTCCCTTAGGTGATTTTGGACTTAGGAGCGTGTCCGAATTGTGAATTTGAGGTCTGTAGCTAATTTAGGCTTGAAATGGCGAAAGTCGATTTTTGGGAAGATTGACTGGGGGGTTGACTTTTTGATAACGGGGTCAGATTCCAATTCCGAAACTTGGAGTAGATCTGTAATGTCAAATATGACTTGTGTGCAAAATTTGGGGTCAATCGGACGTTGTTTGATAGGTTTCGACATCGGTTGTAGAAATTGGAAGTTTCAAGTTCATTAAGTTTGAATCGGAGGGTGATTCATGTTTTTGATGTAATTTGAGGTGGTTTGAGGATTCGACTAAGTTCGTACAGTGTTTTGGGACTTGATGGTATGTTTGGTTGAGGTCCCGGGGGCCTCGGGTGAGTTTCGGGTGGTTAACGGATCATTTTTGGCCTTGGTGAGATAGCTGATATCTGCTGCTGCATTTTTCTGGTTTCCTCTTACGTGTTCACGAGAGGATCCGCATTCACGAAGAGTGTTTCTAAGTTGGTGAGATTTTTCTCTACGCGTCGACGAAGGAGAGGATGTGAACGCGAAGGTATGTAAGTGTCTGCATCGCGTGAGTTGCGTCACGTTCGCGAAGGGGAGTGAGGCAGCTGGGGACCCCCACTCTTTTGTTCTACGCGTTCGCGATGTAAGGGACGCGTTTGCAAAGGTCTGAGTTTGCAAAGCTTCGCGTTCGCGAAGCGTAGGTCGCATTCGCAAAGAGTTAAGTTGAGAGGCAGTCTGAGTTGGTCTACGCGAACGTGAGAGGACGGTCGCGTTCGCGAAGAAGGAAATCTGAGCAGACAGTATTAATTTCAAAAACGAGGGTTTGAGCCCATTTTGTATATTTTGAGCTAGAGAACACGGAATTGGGCGATTCTTGAAGGAATTTTTGTGGAGTTGATTGAGGGTAGGTGATTCCTACTTTGTTTTGGTTAAAACCCATGATTATATCTTTAATTTTATCATCTAATTTGTGATTTGGGGTGAAAAATTGGGGAAGAAGATGAAGTGTTCTTGAGTTAGATTTTTGGGGTTTTGAATGGGATTTTTTTATTGGATTGGGGTAAATTTGGTATGGTTAGACTCGTGAGTGAAAGGGCTTTCGGATTTTGTGACTATTGTCAGATTTTGAGACGTGGGCCAGAGGGGCAGGGTTTGGGCCAGTTTCGGATTTTTCGCTTATAATTTCGTGTTTTTCTTGTGGGATTGATTCTTTTAGCTTATATTAATTATCTCGTACTGCTTATGGCTAGATTTGGGGCATTTGGAGACTGATTCGAGGGGCAAAGGCATTGCGGAGTAGGATTTGTGCGATTTAAGTTATGTAAAAGTTTTAAATCTAGTTTTGAGGGTATGAAACCCCGAGGATTGGTATGATGTGAGTGTTTGGAGGTGACGCACATGCTAGGTGACGGGTGTGTGAGCGTGCACTATGAGGGCATCCCGTGAGATTGTAAAGTCGAATAGCCAATTTTATAACTCGTTTTTCCTTGCCTTTGAGCAATTGACTGCCTTTCATGTTAGAAACCATGCTTAGGCCTTATGATATCACTGTTAATACCCACAACGGTCGTATACTTGTTGAATTGACTGCTAATTGTTGTCTTGTACTCAGTCACAGTCTTACTTGTGTATTATATCTCTGTTCCCTCTTATTTTTTGTTGATACTTGTTGTATTCTCTGTTTGGGCCGATTATCATGATATTCTATTAGCCCGAGGGGTTGGAGAGGTTAGTGACTGAGATAGGGCCTGAATGCTGAGTTGTGAACTATGTGAGGGTATATGGATCGGGTTACACGCTGCAATGAGTCTTATGGCTATTTATGGACTGTGGATCGGATTGCACGCCGCAACGAGCCTTATGGCTACTTATATGATTGGGTCGGGTTTCACGCTGCAACGATATAGCGCTTGGCCTGGAAGGAGCCCCTTTGGAGTTTGTACACCCCCAGTGAGCGTAGGTACCTATTGAGAGTGTGTATTGAGGGCTGAGAGCCGAGAGTATGAGCTGATGAGATGAGTGTAGTGACTTCTTCCTTGAGAGGTTGTACTTGCTTTTATTTATTGTTGCACTTAGTTGCTATCCGATGTTGTTGTGAAATTTCTGGAAGATACATATTTGTTTTACTTGGGGTCGAACTGATTTGACTTATACCACTAGATTTGAAAGCATGTTCACTCTTTATTGAAAACATTTGATATGAACTATATTTTTATAACTCATCGCTGCTTCTCAGTTCCTTATTTAATTCTATTACATGCTGAGTTGGTTGTACTCATGCTACACCCTGCACTTCATGTGCAGATCCAGGTGAGTACGGTTCTGGTGGTCGCTGAGTTCGTGCACGGGCTGATTATCAAAGACTTACGAGATAGTTGCCGGCGTCCGCAATCCTTGTTTCTCCTTTCTTATTATCTTTTCTCTCTTTTATTGGCATTTGGCACAGACTGTAGTAGACTCTGTTTCTAGATTAGTTTTTAATGCTCATGACTTAGTGACACCCCGATGTCGGGCTATTTTTCCGCACTTATGTTTTGTTTGTGTTTTACCCTCGTTTTTATGAAAAACTCCAGTTATTTTAAATGTCTTAATTCATTTCTGTTAAATTTTGAAAGTGTTTTGGAAAGGTCGGCTTGCCTAGTATCATGATAGGCGCCATCACGATGGGTTAGGTTTTGGGTCGTGACAAGTTGGTATCAGAGCCTAGGTTACATAGGTCTCATGAGTCATGAGCAGGTTTAGTAGAGTCTTGTGGATCGGTACAGAGACGTCTGTACTTATCTTTGAGAGATTGCAGAACCCTTAGGAAACTCCACATTCTTGAATTCTTATCGTGCGAATCTGTTGATTCTAGTAACTAAATATTCGTTGTTTCATTCTCTCATAGATGGTGAGGACTCGTACTACTGGGCAAGATGGACAGCCACCAGTACCACCAGCAAGGGCCGCGAGAGGCCGAGGTTGCAGTAGAGGCTGCTGTAGGGGCAGAGGTACAGCCCGCTCAGCAGCTGGGGCACTACCTACAGATCCACCGGTTACCCCAGATCAGGACCAGATTCCAGTTGTTGATGCACCAGCCCAGGCACCACCTGTGCCTATTGTGATTCCAGGCCTTCAGGAGGCCTTAGCTCAGATTCCGACCGCGTGCACCAGTCTTGCTCAAGCGGTCTCTGTTCCGGCCGCAACAACCACTTCTCAGGCCGGGGGAGGTGCTAAAACTCCCGCCGCCCGCACACCAGAGCAGGTGGTACAGGGACTCCAGACACCAGGGGTACTACCAGCCCAGCATGTTGCAGCCGTTCAGGACTATGTGGTTCTTGTCATGCCTGATGATGAGCAGCGTAGATTGGAGAGGTTTGGGAGACTCAGCCTCCATCTTTCAGTGGTACCGAGGGAGAGAATGCACAGGGTTTCTTGGACAGATGTCAGAGGCTACTCCATACAGCAGGTATTCTAGAGGCCAGTGGGGTCTCGTTCACTACTTTTTAGTTCTTTGGGGCTGCCTTCAGTTGGTGGGAGGCTTACGAGAGGCGTAGGCTGGTCGGCGCAGCACACCTTACCTGGAAGCAGTTCTCCGGTCTATTCCTAGAGAAGTTTGTGCCACAGTCCCACAGAGAGGAGTTGCGCAGACAGTTTGAGCAGTTTCGTCAGGGTGATATGTCTGTAACGCAGTACAAGATGCGATTCTCGGAGTTGGCCCGTCAGGCTATCTAGTTTGTTCCTACAGACAGGGAGAGGATCAGGAGGTTTATAGATGGCCTCACTTTTCAGCTGTGATTGCATTTGACCAGTCCCCAGCACCAGCACCGGAGACTTGCTATGAGTGTGGAGAGTTTGGCCATATCAGGAGACATTGTTCCCACCTTACGGGAGGTCCGACTCAACAGAGGAGCCAATCTATGACATCAGCACCAGTCTCTTCAACACCCGCTCTGCCAGCCTGGGGTGGCGCCCAGTCAGTTAGGGGTCACCCGAGAGGGGGAGGTAGATCAGGGGGTATCCAGACCCGTTTCTATGCCCTCCCTGCCATACCAGATGTCATTGCTTTAGATGTTGTGATTATAGGTATTTTCTCAGTTTGCCATAGAGATGCCTCTGTATTATTTGACCCTGGTTCCACTTATTCATATGTTTCCTCATATTTCGCTCATTTTTTGGATATGCTATGTGAGTCTTTAGTTTCATCTGCTCATGTATCTACTCCTGTGGGCAATACTATTATTGTGGACCGCGTATATTGGTCATGTGTGGTGACTATTGGGGGTCTGGAGACCAAAGTGGATCTTTTGCTGCTCAGTATGGTCAATTTTGATATGATGTTGGGTATGGATTGGTTGTCTCCATGTCATGTTGTTCTAGATTGTCACGCTAAGACTGTTACGTTGGCGATGCCGGGGTTGCCGAGGGTTAAGTGGAGCGGTTCTATAGACTATGTTCCCAGTAGAGTGATTTCATACTTGAAGGCTCAACGGATGGTTGAGAAGGGTTGTCTATCCTATTTGGCTTTTGTGAGGGATGTTAGTGCAGAGACTCCTGCCATTGATTCTGTTCCGGTGGTGCGTGATTTTCCCGATGTATTTCCTGCAGACCTACCGGGCATGCCGCCTGACAGGGATATTGACTTTGGTATTGATTTGGTGCCGGGCACTCAGCCCATTTCTATTCCATCGTATCGTATGGCACCGGTGGAGTTGAAGGAGTTGAAGGGAAAGCTTCAGGAACTCCTTGATAAGGGGTTTATTCGGCCTAGCGTGTCACCTTGGGGTGCATCGATTCTATTTGTAAAGAAGAAAGATGGTTCTATAAGGATGTGCATTGACTACAAGAAGTTGATCAAGGTCACAGTCAAGAACAAGTATCCTTTGCCACGTATTGATTATCTATTTGACCAGCTTCAGGGGGCGAGGGTGTTCTCTAAGATTGATTTGAGGTCAGGGTATCACCAGCTGAAGATTCGGGATTTGGATATTCTTAAGACAACTTTCAGGACCCGATATGGCCATTATGAGTTCCTCGTGATGTCTTTTGGGCTGACTAATGCCCCGGCAGCGTTCATGCAATTGATGAACAGTGTGTTTCAGCCTTATTTGGACTCATTCATTATTGTATTCATTGATGATATCCTGGTGTACTCTCGTAGCCAGGAGGAGCATACTCAGCATCTGAGGATTGTGTTATAGTAAATGAGGGAGGAGAAGCTTTATGCAAAGTTCTCCAAGTGTGAGTTTTGTCTTGGTTCAGTGGCGTTCTTGGGGCACGTGGTGTCCAGCGAGGGTATTCAGGTGGATCTGAAGAAGATAGAGGCGGTGTAGAGTTGGCCCAAACCGTCCTCAGCAATGGAGATTAGGAGCTTTCTGGGTTTGGCGGGCTATTACTATCATTTTATGGAGGATTTTTCATCTATTGCATCGCCCTTGACCAAATTGACCCAAATAGGTGCTCCATTCGGGTGGTCGGATGAGTGCGAGGAGAGCTGTCAGAAGATTAAGACTACTTTGACCCCGGCTCCAGTTCTAGTTCTACCATCAGCTTCTGGTTCCTACACAGTGTATTGTGATGCCTCACGGATAGGTATTGGATGTGTTCTGATGCAGGAGGGTAGAGTGATTGCTTATGCTTCGTGCTAGTTGAAGACCCATGAGAAGAACTATCATATCCATGATCTTGAGTTAGCATTTATTGTTCACGCCTTGAAAGTTTGGCGGCACTACTTGTATGGGGTGCATTATGAGATTTACACTGATCATCGGAGTTTGCAGCATCTGTTCAAACAGAAGGATCTTAACTTGTGTCAGCGGAGGTGATTGGAGATTCTTAAGGACTATGATATCACCATTTTGTACCATCCCGGGAAGGCCGATATGGTGGCCGATGCCTTGAGTCACCGGGCGGAGAGTTTGGGGAGCTTAGCATATCTTCCAGAAGCAGAGAGGCCATTGGCATTGGATGTTCAGGCCTTAGCCAGCTAGTTTGTTAGATTGGATATTTCTGAGCCGAGTCGAGTATTGGCTTGTGTCGTCTCTTGGTCTTCTCTTTATGATTGTACCATGGAGCGCCAGTATGATGACCCCCATCTGTTTGTCCTTATGGACATGGTCCAGCACGGTGATGCTAAGAATGTTACTATTGGGGATGATGGTGCATTGAGGATGCAGGGCAAGCTATGTGTGCCCAATATAGATGGTTTGCGTGATTTGATTCTTCAAGAGGCTTACAGTTTGCGGTATTCTATTCATCCAGGTGCCGCGAAGATGTATTAGGACTTGAGACAGCATTACTGGTGGAAGAGAATGAAGAAGGACATAGTGGAGTATATAGCTCGGTGCCTAAATTGCCAGCAGGTGAAGTATGAGCATCAACGACCAGGTGGGTTGCTTCAGAAGTTAGAGATTCCGGAGTGGAAATGGGAACGAATCACTATGGATTTTGTTGTTAGGCTTCCACAAACTCAGCGGAAGTTTGATGTAGTTTGGGTGATGGTGGACCGACTGACCAAGTCAGCTCATTTCATTCCTGTGATGACTACCTATTCTTCCGAGCAGCTGGCTCGAGTGTATATTTGCGAGATCGTCAGGCTTCATGGCGTACCGATATCTATCATTTTTACCGGGGTACGCAGCTTACATCACGGTTCTGGAGGATTGTGCAGCATGAGTTGGGTACTCGAGTGGAGTTGAGCACATCAGTTCACCCTCATATGGACGGACAGTCTGAGGGCACTATTCAGATATTAGAGGATATGCTATGTGCGTCTGTGATGGAGTTTGGGGGTTCGTGGGATCAGTTCTTGCCTCTAGCGGAGTTTGCTCACAACAATAGTTACCAGTCGAGCATCCAGATGGCATTGTATGAGGCTCTTTATGGTAGGCAGTGTAGGTCTCCGGTGGGTTGGTTCGAGCCGGGCGAGGCTAGATTATTGGGTATAGACTTGGTTCAGGATGCTCTAGAGAAGGTTAGAGTAATTCGGGATAAACTACGCACAGCCCAGTCCAGACAAAAGAGTTGTGCAGATCGGAAGGTTCGCGAGGTTGCATTCATGGTTGGAGAGCGGGCCTTGCTCCGGGTGTCACTCATGAAGGGTGTTATGAGGTTTGGAAAGAAGGGCAAGCTGGGCCCGAGTTTTATTGGTCCATTTGACGTGTTGGAGAGGTTGCTTACGAGCTTGCCTTGCCTCCCAGTCTAGCAGGAGTTCATTCAGTATTCCATGTTTCTATGCTCCGAAAGTATCATGACGATCCGTCTCATGTGTTGGATTTTAACTCAGTCCAGTTGGACAAAGATTTATCTTATGTTGAGGAGCCGGTGGCAATCTTTGATAGGCAGGTTCGAAAGCTGAGGTCGAAGAGTATTGCTTCTGTGAAGGTTCAGTAGAGGGGTCAGCCGGTCGAGGAGGTGACTTAGGAGACCGAGCATGATATGCGCAGCTGTTATCCTCATCTTTTCACCACTTCAGGTATGTCTCTATGCTCGTTCGAGGATGAATGATTGTTTTAAGAGGAGGAGGATATAATGACCCGGTCGGCCATTTTGAGTGTATTAGCCCCGATCCCCTATTTACTATTTTTCTCGTATCTGTTTTTGCTTAAGTGACTTACTAGGAGGTCTTGTTTTTAGTTTTGGAGTATTTCGGGACACTTAGTCCCTAAAACGGAAGCTTAAGTCTCAGGATTTTGACCATAGTCTGAAGTGTTTGAAGACGACTCCGGAATGAAGTTCCGTCAGTTCCGCTAGCTCCGTTGGGTGATTTTGGAGTTAGGAACGTGTCCAGACTGTGAATTTGAGGTCTGTAGCTAATTTAGGCTTGAAATGGCAAAAGTCAAATTTTGGGAAGTTTGACCGGGGGTTGACTTTTTGATATCAGGGTCGGATTCCGATTCGGGAAGTTGGAGTAGATCTGTAATGTCAAATATGAATTGTGTGCAAAATTTGGTGTCAATCGGACGTGGTTTGATAGGTTTCGGCATCAGTTGTAGAAATTGGAAGTTTCATGTTCATTAAGTTTAAATCGGAGGGTGATACATGTTTTTGATGTTATTTGAGGTGGTTTGAGGATTCGACTAAGTTCGTATAGTGTTTTGGGACTTGATGGTATGTTTGGTTGGGGTCCCGGGGGCCTCGAGTGAGTTTCGGGTGGTTAATGATTCATTTTTGGCCTTGGTTAGATAGTTGATATTTGCTGCTGCATTTTACTAGTTTCCTCTTACGCGTTCGCGAGAGGATCCTCGCGTTCGCGAAGAGTGTTTTTGAGTTGGTGAGGTTTTTCTCTACGCATCTGCGAAGGAAAGGACGCGAACGTGAAGGCATGGCAGTGTCTGCATCGCGAACGCGTGAGTGGCGTCGCGTTTGCGAAGGGGAGTGAGGCAGCTGGGGACCCCCAGTCTTTTGTTCTATGCGTTCGCGAGGTGAGGGACGCGTTCACAAAGGTCTGAGTTTGCAAAACTTCGCGTTCGCAAAGAGTTAAGTTGAGAGGCAGTCTGAGTTGGTCTACGCGAACGCGAGAGGACGGTCTCGTTCGCGAAGAAGGAAATCTGGGCAGATAGTATTAATTTCCAAAACGAGGGTTTGAGCCCATTTTGCATATTTTGAGCTAGAGAACACGGAATTGGGCTATTCTTGAAGGAATTTTTATGGAGTTGATTGAGGGTAAGTGATTCCTACTTTGTTTTGGTTAAAACCCATTATTATATCTTTAATTTTATCATCTAATTTGTGATTTGGGGTGAAAAATTGGGCAAGAAGATGAAGTGTTCTTAAGTTAGATTTTTGGGGTTTTGAATGGGATTTTATTATTGGATTAGAGTAAATTTGGTATGGTTAGACTCGTGAGTAAATGGGCTTTCGGATTTTGTGACTTTTGTCGGATTTCGAGACGTGGGCCCGGGGGGCGGGTTTGGGCCAGTTTCGGATTTTTCGCTTACAATTTCGTGTTTTTCTTGTGGGATTGATTCTTTTAGCTTATATTAATTATCTCGTACTGCTTGTGGCTAGATTTGGGGCATTTGGAGACTGATTCGAGGGGCAAAGGCATTGCGGAGTAGGATTTTGTGCGGTTTAAGTTAAGTAAAAGTCTTAAATCTGGTTTTGAGGGCATGAAACCCCGAGGATTTGTATGATGTGAGTGTTTGGAAGTGACGGGCGTGTGAGCGTGCACCGTGAGGGATTGTGACTTAGTCCGTCCCGTGAGACTGTAAAGTCGAATAGCCATTGTTATTACTTGTTTTTCCTTGCCTTTGAGGAATTGACTGCCTTTCATGTTAGAAACCATGCTTAGGCCTTATGATATCACTGTTAATACCCGCGGCGGTCGTATACTTGTTGAATTGACTGCTAATTGTTATCTTGTACTCAGTCACAGTTTTACTTGTGTATTATATCTTTGTTCCCTCTCATTTCTTGTTGATACTTATTGTATTCTCTATTTGGGCCGATTATCATGATATTTTGTGAGCCCGAGGGTTTGGAGAGGTTAGTGACTGAGATAGGGCCTGAGTCCTGAGTTGTGAACTATGTGAGGGTATATTGATCGGGTTGCATGCCACAATGAGCCTTATGGCTATTTATGGACTGTGGATCGGGTTGCACGCCGCAACGAGCCTTATGGGTATTTATGGACTGTGGATCAGGTTGCATGCCACAACGAGCCTTATGGCTACTTATATGATTGGGTCGGGCTGCATGCCGCAGTGATATAGCACTTGGGATGGAAGGAGCCCCTCTGGAGTCTGTACACCCCCAGTGAGCGCAGGTACCTATTGAGAGTGTGTATTGAGGGCTGAGAGCCGAGAGTATGAGCTGGTGAGATGAGTTGAGTGACTGCTGCCTTAAGAGGCTGTACTTGCTTTTATTTATTGTTGCACTTAGTTGCTATCCGATGTTGTTATGAAATTTCTGGAAGATACATATCTGTTTTACTTGGCATTTGGCACAGACTGTAGTAGACTCTGTTTCCAGATTGGTTATTAGATGCTCATGACTTAGTGACATCTCGATGTCGGGCTATATTTCCGCACTTAAGTTTTATTTGGGTTTTACCCCCGTTTTAATGAAAAACTCCGGTTATTTTAAATGTCTTAATCCATTTCTATTAAATTTTGAAAGTGTTTTGGAAAGGTTGGCTTGCCTAGTATCACAGTAGGCGCCATCACGACGGGTTAGGTTTTGGGTCGTGACATCGTCGGGCAACTTTTCGTGCTCGAGATAGTTGATTATTTCATTTCTCCAGTCCCAGACCAGATTAGCCGAATTTACCTCATAATAACCATCCATATCAAGGACTGAGCTCATCAGTTTTACCACCGTTCCGTACTTCGATCCTTTTATTTTCGTCGATGGACCTAAGTTTGCTAATGCATCCGCTTCTACATTATCCTCTCTCAGGATATGAGCAATTGGCCACTCCCGGAATCGTGCCAGAAGGGCCTAGACCTTTACCACGTATTATTGCATACGTTCTTCTTTGGTATGAAAGTGTTACAACCCAAATTCGCATACCTTAGATCACATCGTATGTTATTCGACGTAAATCCAAGAAGAGATTATCTTTGAGATGATAAGAAGTTAATCCTATTGGTCTTAAACGATACAAGGGTGTATAAGAGTGGTTAACAAGTATTTGAAGTTAAACTAATCAAGGATGTTGAAACCCGTATTTTTGGGTAACACTGGAGATGATTAATTTTCCCAAGAGGTAATGTTTTAATGTATTTAAATCATATAATATCCGTATCATAAGTCTTGAATTCAAGCGAGTTATGAAACAAAAGTCGATAAAAGTTGTCGCAACTTACGTTTATAATTTTACTTAAACTTTATGTCAAATGTTACTACATTTTTCTCCCAATGTACTTGGAATTATGGGGTGATCTACCTATCAAATTGAAGATCTATGAGTCTAGTTTGCAACACATTAAACCGTTCGTCGATACGATCTCGGAATAGAGAGATATTTGCATTTTCGCGAGAGTGCACCAAGCAGCTCTCTATGGGGCCCACATTGGCGGTTTAAGACATATGGATATATATATGATACCTCAACCCCGTTTTAAGTCATTATATTTCAGTATATTCAGACCTTAGGACCCTAAAAACAGTCTCTCAAGGTTCTCTCATGATCCAAGACCCAAACAAAGGGCAAACAACACAAATCAAATGTCGGGAATCCCGTGGCGCTAGTAAGTTTCTTGTTCTTCTTGTTGTTGCTGATTTTTGTGTTGTTCCAACTCGTGTGGGAGGTTGTTTTAAGTGTTTTATGTTCTGTAAATACACCTTCAAGTTTTTAATATCAACCCTAGGTGATTTCAAGTCTTCTAAAGTAATTCTAGTGCCGAAAAACCCGAATTAATTGCTAGTTTCGCTTCCTTGTTCCTGTGGCAGAATTGGAGGGATATTTCGTGGAAAATTAAGGTCAAATTGGGGTTGTTCTTTCTGTTTAAAGGTAAGGAACCTCTTACTCTATATATATTTAAGATTATCCAAGTTGCGGCTAAGTCGTTGAAGCTAGAACTTGTGAAATATATATCGAAAGGCTTGGTAGTAATGTTGTTGGTTGGTGGACTATTTTGGAGGCTTAATATGATTATTAATGATGTTGTTTGTGCTTTTTGGTGATTGTATTGACTTGTGGGAAGTCATATAAATAGGGGAGGTGCTGTCCGTTTCATCGTAAAATAGGTTGCGGTCGATACATAATAGTTACGACGCTTAAACGATAATGATAGTGTCATTTCTCTTATTGTAGACTAAGGAGTCGTGAAATTTGCATAGCTTGAGGTTGGGCAGTATATACAAGGTATGTGAGGCTATCCCCTTCATTCTTTTGCACGACTCCGATTGTACATAATGTAATGAACGAGCTCCCAAAGATACTCTACTCTTAGAAGCTAGCAGTACTTACATTACAGCCCTTCTTATGAAACGATTGATATTGATGTTACTTCTCTTATTCTTATATGATCAATGTTGTTGGTAGTTCCTGATTCTTATAAGATTCTTGATGAAGAGTTAATCCTAAAAATGTGTACGAAGGATACCGACCTTATGTCACTCCGAAAGGTTCAAAATGTGATTCCAATGAGTCCAGCATGCATCATATATATGTATCTATTTTACTCTACCGAGCCGCGCTATAGTCGGCCGGGTATGGCACCTATTGTGCAACCATTGATCAGTTGGGTTTTACCGAGCTCCATGTGGCTGGGTACGATTCTCCCGAGCCCTATGATGGCCAGGTACGTTTTACCGAGCCTATTACGGCCGGGTACGATATGATGATGGTGATGCCCACAAAGATGTATGTTTTAAAAGTTTATGTATATATATGTATGTATCATGTATTTCATGTCAGTAGCCCTCAGAGGTACCCAGATGTCACAGGTTGTATATTCTCTATCCCTGTTTATATTACTGTTCTTACCTATGCTTTCCTACCTTAGATACTCAGTACTTAATTCGTACTGACGTCCTTTTTATTTGTCGACGCTGCATGTCGTGCTGTAGGTCCTGATAGACAGGTAGATGCAGCTCCCCCACCACAGTAGGTTGTCCGGTTCAGCGGTTATTGGCGAGATCCCTTCTCCGGACTTGCCGTGGTCTTGGTATGCATTTTTGTTATAGACATTATGGGTATGTCGGGGCCCTATTCGTGCAATGTTGTAGCACTTATGTTCCTTTAGAGGCTCATAGACAGGTATCGACTTATGTATGGTTTGGAATGCCTTGTCGGCTGATTTTTGTTGTATAGTCTTTCATGGCAGCATGGTAGCTCGTACCTTATATATAGTTTCTTGACAGTCTTGTCGTCCCATGTTATGTATGTTCATGACATTATCTTTCATTGTTGGATGTTCATGATCCATGTCTACTATTTATATTGATCTTGTCGGCCCTTAAAGATAATAAGGAAGGTTAGATAAAATGTACGTTGGTGCTTGGCAAGTATGGCCCGGGTGCTAGTCATGACCCTCCAGTTGGGTCGTGACAAACTTGGTATTAGAGCAAGTCTGTCCTAGGGGTTGTCTATGAGCCGTGTCTAGTAGAGTTTTGATTATTGATGTGTAGCGCGCCACATTTATAATCAGGAGGATACATGACATCTAGGGTTGTTACCTTCTTCCTAAATCTAGATCGTGCATAGAGTTGGGCCGTAAGTGTTCATATCTAATATTTTCCTTGTTTTCTTTCAGCGATGCCTTCGACTAGGAAGCAAGCGATTAGTAAACGGCTTGATACAGCTGTGGGAGAGGGTAACATTTAGGTGCCTCCAGCCAGAGCAGGGCAAAGTGAGGCTCAGAGTGAGATGCCGTCTCATACCTCTCCGTCTCCTCCAGAGGATATTAGGAGGCACCCAGTACATCCAGTTCCTCCGTCTGGCACTACAGACCATGATTTGCACAGTGCGGTGCAGTTGTTGACTAGCTTGGTAGCTGCTCAGGCTCAAAGGCAGAATACTGGTGCTGCTGATAAACCGGTTAGTGCGAGAGTTCATGATTTTATTAATCTAGACCCTCCAGTGATTACCGGATCAGATCCCAAGGAGGACCCACAAACATTTATTGATCAGGTTCATCGCACATTGCAGGTTATGCATGCTAGTGATACGGAGGCAGTAGAGTTGGCTTCTTATCGGTTACGGGATTTAGCGGTTTTCTGGTATGATAGTTAGGAGAGATCTAGGGGTCCGAACACTCCTCCAGCTGTGTGGAAGGAATTTTCTGAGGCCTTTCTTCGTCACTACTTGCCAGTTGAGATACGACGAGCTAGAGCTGATAAGTTTTTGAACCTTCGACAGGGTAATATGAGTGTACGAGAGTATAGTATACAATTTGATTCTTTAGCAAGGTATGCTCCCCATATGGTGGCCGAGATGAGTGATAGGGTGCATCTGTTTGTGAACGGGTTGGGACCACATCTGATAAATGAGTGCACAACAGCCTCCTTGGTAGAGGGCATGGATATTTCCCGTATTCAGGCTTATGCCCAGACCCTAGAGGATCATAAGCGCCAGCAAAGGGCAGATAGGGAGCAGGATAGGGGCTAGCATAAGAGGACGAGATTTGCAGGGTATTCTGATGAGTTCAGAGGCAGTATCAGGCCCCAATCTTTGAGGAGTTTGGCGCCACCTGTAGCTAGTGCTCCTCCACAGTTTCAGAGGCCTCGGTATGATCGATTTACCTATTCTGGTTCAGGTCAGAGTTCGAGGGCATCAGGCTCACAATTTCATAGAGATACTAGTCAAACGAGACCCCCAACACCTCGTAGTGATCAGTGCGGCAAGGCCCACTTTGGACTATGTCGTCGAGGTTCCGATGCATGTTATTCTTGCGGACAGCTTGGCCATATGATGCGGGATTGTCCTAACAGAGGAGGTGGTGGTATGGCTCAGCCGACTGGATCTGTGTCTGGTTCTTCCTCATCAGTTCAACCTCCAGCACAAGGTTTTTAATAGTCGACAAGTCGTGGTAGAGGTAGAGGTTCAGTGCCAAGTTCGAGTGGTGCTCAAAATCGAACCTATGCTCTAGTAGGTCGACAAGATCTCGAGTCATCTCCGGATGTTGTTACAGGTATATTGTCTGTGTTTTCTTATGATGTATATGCGCTAATTGATCCAGGATCTACCTTATCATATGTTACACCCTTTGTGGCTAATAAGTTTGGCATTGAACCTGAATTGATAAGTAAACCACTTGCGGTATCCACTCCGATAGGAGATTCTGTGATTGCTAGAAGGGTATATAAAGGTTGCACTGTGATGATTTGTAGTCGTCAAACCTCGGCAAATTTATTTGAGTTAGAAATGGTCGATTTCGATGTGATAATGGGAATGGACTGGTTGGCCTCATGCTATGCAAATGTTGACTGTCGTACGAAGATGGTTAGGTTTCAGTTTCCTAGTGAACCTGCCATTGAATGGAAGGGGAACATTGCTACGCCGAAAGGTAGGTTTATTTCCTATATTAAGGCAAGGAAGATGATCTCAAAAGGTTACATTTATCATCTTGTTCGCGTTAGGGATGCGGAGGCGAAGCCGCCTACTCTACAATTAATCCCCGTGGTCAATGAATTTCCAGATGTTTTCCCAGATGAACTCCCAGGCCTTCCTCCTGAAAGGGAGATTGAGTTTAGCATTGATGCGTTGCCTGACACTCAACCGATCTCTATCCCTCCATACAGGATGGCCCCGACAGAGTTGCAAGAGTTGAAGGCGCAGTTGAAGGACTTGCTGGATAAGGGTTTCATTAGGCCTAGCACTTCACCTTGGGGTGCGCCAGTCTTGTTCGTGTGGAAGAAAGATGGGTCGTTAAGGATGTGTATTGATTATCGACAGTTGAATAAGTTTACAATAAAGAACAAGTATCCACTTCCAAGGATTGATGACCTGTTTGACCAACTCCAGGGTGCCAAGTATTTCTCCAAGATTGACTTGCGTTCAGGGTATCATCAGGTGAGGGTTAAAGGGAAGGATATTCCAAAGACGGCCTTCCGGACAAGATATGGGCATTTTGAGTTCTTGGTGATGTCGTTCGGGCTAACAAATGCCCCAGCAGCTTTTATGGATCTCATGAATAGTGTATTCAGGCCCTATCTTGATGTGTTCGTGATCGTATTCATTGATGACATTCTGGTGTATTCTCGTTCGGAGGCGGAACATGCGGGCCACTTGCAGATAGTATTACAGACCCTTCAGGATCATAAGTTATATGCTAAGCTCTCTAAATGTGAATTCTGGCTGAACTCAGTAGCATTCCTTGGCCATGTGATATCTGATGAGGGTATTAGTGTCGACACTCAGAAGATCGATGCAGTGAAGAATTGGCCGAGACCTACAACACCGTCAGAAGTCCGCAGCTTCCTGGGGCTAGCAGGATATTATAGGCGGTTTGTAGAAGGGTTTTCCACTATATCAGCACCATTGACTAAGTTAACACAGAAAGCTACCAAGTTCCAGTGGTCTGATGCTTGTGAACATAGTTTTCAGGAGCTAAAGAATCGATTGACATCCGCGCCAGTGCTCACTCTCCCAAAAGGAACAGAAGGTTATGTGGTATATTGTGATGCCTTAGGTATAGGTTTGGGGTGCGTATTGATGCAACGTGGGAAGGTGATTGCTTATGCATCAAGACAATTGAAGAAGCATGAAAAGAATTACCCGACTCATGATTTGGAATTGGCTGCAGTAATATATGCTTTGAAGATATGGCGGCACTACTTATACGGCATCCATGTTGACATCTACACAGATCACAAGAGTTTACAATACATCTTCAAGCAGAAGGAGTTGAATTTGAGGCAGCGTAGGTGGCTTGAATTACTGAAAGACTACGACGTCGAGATATTGTACCATCCCGGTAAAGCTAATGTTGTGGCAGATGCTCTCAGCCGTAAGTCAATGGGAAGCTTAATACATATTGAGGCAGGTAGACAAGGGTTGACCAAAGAGCTTCACCAGCTAGCCAATATGAGAATCAGATTGTTGGACTCTGATGACGGAGGTGTTACTGTACAGAATACAGCAGAATCATCTTTGGTAGCGGAGGTAAAAGCACGGCAATATGAAGATCCTACCTTAGTAAGATTGAGAGAGGGAATTCAGCAGTGTAAGATTACAGCTTTCAAGATCGGAGGAGATGGGACACTGAGATACCAGGGCTGATTATGTGTGCCTAGTGTGGCAGGGTTGCGAGAGAAGATTATGATTGGGATTCATCAGTCCCGATATTCTATCAATCCTGGCTCGACAAAGATGTATCATGACGTTAAGGAGCAGTATTGGTGGGATAACAATTAAAAGTCTATTGCAGAATTTGTAGCCCAGTGTCCTAATTGTCAACAAGTAAAGATCGAGCATCAGAAACCCAGTGGATTGATTCAGAATATAGAGATTCCGACCTGGAAATGGGAGGTGATTAATATGGACTTCATTATTGGATTACCTCGCTCTTATCATAAGTTTGACTCCATCTGGGTGATAGTTGATCGACTTACAAAATCTGCCCATTTTCTGCCAGTTAAGACAACTTACACGGCTGAAGATTATGCGAAGTTGTATATCAAGGAGATTGTTAGGCTTCATGTTGTGCCAGTATCTATTATATCAGACCGAGGAGCTCAATTTACGGCTAACTTTTGGAGGTCTTTTCAGAAGGGTTTAGGTACACAAGTAAATCTCAGCACTGCATTCCATCCGCAAACTGACGGACAGGCTGAATGAACCATTCAGACGCTTGAAGATATGCTACGAGCATGTGTTCTAGATTTCAAGGGGAATTGGGATGACCATCTGGAACTTATAGAATTTGCCTACAATAATAGCTACCATTCCAGTATTAAAATGGCCCCGTATGAGGCACTGTACGGGAGGAGATGCAGATCACCAGTTGGATGGTTCGAAGTCGGTGAGACAGAATTATATGGGCCAGATTTGATTCACCAAGCCATTGAGAAGGTGAAAGTGATACAAGATCGACTGAGGACGGCACAAAGCAGGCAAAAGTCTTATTCCGATGTCCGACATCGTGATCTGGAATTTGAGGTTGGTGATTGGGTTTTCCTGAAGATCTCGCCGATGAAGGGTGTTATGCATTTTGGGAAGAAGGGTAAGTTGAGTCCGCGGTATATTGGGCCGTACAAAATTCTTCGACAAATTGGACAGGTTGCTTACGAGTTAGAATTGCCATCTGAATTGGAATTTGTCCACCCGGTATTCCATGTATCTATGTTGAGGAAATGTATTGGAGACCCTTCTCGGGTCGTCCCTATCAAAGATGTACAAGTTACAAAGGATCTATCATATGATGAAGTGCCAGTGGCTATATTAGATCGACAAGTCCGCAAGCTGAGAACAAAGGATGTAGCTTCCGTCAAAATATTATGGAGGAACAAGAATATAGAAGAAATGACATGGGAAGCAGAAGAGGAGATGAAGTCTAAATACCCTTACCTATTCCAGAGTGAAGATAACGAGAATGCCGGGGGAAAGAAGGACACATTATAAGGTGAAACGGCTCTATGAGGTAAGCAATAGCTTGTGAATACTCTTTTTTTAATACAAAATGGTGATATGCAGATAATGTACATATCCATAATATAGCTCAGGAATCCACGATGAGTTAGACACCACATAAACCCTTACATTCGAGGACGAATGTTCCTAAGGGGGAGAGGGTGTTACAACCCAAATTCGCGTACCTTAGATCACGCCGTAAGTTAGTCAACGTAAATCCAAGAAGAGATTATCTTTGAGATGATAAGAAGTTAATCCTATTGGTCTTAAACGATACAAGGGTGTATAAGAGTGGTTAACAAGTATTTGAAGTTAAACTAATCAAGGATGTTGAAACCCGTATTTTTGGGTAACACTAGAGGTGATTAATTGTCCCAAGAGGTAATGTTTTAATGTATTTAAATCATATAATATCCGTATCATAAGTCTTGAAGTCAAGCGAGTTATGAAACAAAAATCGATAAAAGTTGTCGCAACTTACGTTTATAATTTTACTTAAACTTTAGGTCAAATGTTACTACATTTTTCTCCCAATGTACTTGGAATTATTGGGTGATCTACCTATCAAATTGAATATCTATGAGTCTAGTTTCCAACACATTAAACCGTTCGTCGATACAATCTCGGAATAGAGAGATATTCGCGTTTTCGCGAGAGTGCGCCAAGCAGCTCTCTATGGGGCCCACATAGGCTGTTTAACACATATGGATATATATATGATACCTCAACCCCGTTTTAAGTCATTATATTTCAGTATATTCAGACCTTAGAACCCTAAAAACAGTCTCTCAAGGTTCTCTCATGATCCAAGACCCAAACAAAGGGCAAACAACACAAATCAAATGTCGGGAATCCCGTGGCGCTAGTAAGTTTCTTATTCTTCTTGTTGTTGCTGATTTTTGTGTTGTTCCAGCTCGTGTGGGAGGTTGTTTTAAGTGTTTTATGTTCTGTAAATACACCTTCAATTTTTTAATATCAACCCTAGGTGATTTCAAGTCTTCTAAAGTAATTCTAGTGCCGAAAAACCCGAATTAATTGCTAGTTTCGCTTCCTTGTTCTTGTGGCAGAATTGGAGGGATATTTCGTGGAAAATTAAGGTCAAATTGGGGTTGTTCTTTCTGTTTAAATGTAAGTAACCTCTTACTCTATATATATTTAAGATTATCCAAGTTGCGGCTAAGTCGTTGAAGCTAGAACTTGTGAAATATATATCGAAAGGCTTGGTAGTAATGTTGTTGGTTGGTGGACTGTTTTGGAGGCTCAATATGATTATTAATGATGTTGTTTGGGCTGTTTGGTGATTGTATTGACTTGTGGGAAGTCATATAAATAGGGGAGGTTCTGTCCGTTTCATCGTAAAATAGGTTGCGGTCGATACATAATAGTTACGACGCTTAAACGATAATGATAGTGTCATTTCTCTTATTGTAGACTAAGGAGTCGTGACATTTGCATAGCTTGAGGTTGGGCAGTATATACAAGTTATGTGAAGCTATCCCCTTCATTCTTTTGCACGACTCCGATTGTACATAATGTATTGAACGAGCTCCCAAAGATACTCTACTCTTAGAAGCTAGCAGTACTTACATTGCTGCCCTTCTTATGAAACGATTGATATTGATGTTACTTCTCTTATTCTTATATTATCAATGTTGTTGGTAGTTCCTGATTCTTATAAGATTCTTGATGAAGAGTTAATCCTAAAAATGTGTACGAAGGATACCGACCTTATGTCACTCCGAAAGGTTCAAAATGTGATTCCAATGAGTCCAGCATGCATTATATATATGTATCTATTTTACTCTACCGAGCCGCGCTATAGTCGACCGGGTATGGCACCTATTGTGCAACCACTGATCAGTTGGGTTTTACCGAGCTCCACGTGGCCGGGTACAATTCTACCGAGCCCTATGATGGCCGGGTACGTTTTACCGAGCCTATTACGGCCGGGTACGATATGATGATGGTGATGCCCACAAAGATGTATGTTTTAAAAGTTTATGTATATATATGTATGTATCATGTATTTCATGTCAGTAGCCCTCAGAGGTACCCAGATGTCACAGGTTGTATATTCTCTATCCCTGTTTACACTACTGTTCTTACCTATGCTTTCCTGTCTTAGATACTCAGTACTTTATTCGTACTGACGTCCTTTTTATTTGTGGATGCTGCATGTCGTGCTGCAGGTCCTGATAGACAGGTAGACGTAGCTCCCCCACCACAGTAGGCTGTCCAGTTCAGCGGTTATTGGCGAGATCCCTTCTCCGGACTTGCCGTGGTCTTGTATGCATTTTTGTTATAGACATTATGGGTATGTCGGGGCCCTATTCCGGTAATGTTGTAGCACTTATGTTCCTTTAGAGGCTCATAGACAGGTGTCGACTTATGTATGGTTTGGAATGCCTTGTCGGCTGATTTTTGTTGTATAGTCTTTCATGGAAGCATGGTAGCTCGTACCTTATATATAGTTTCTTGACAGTCTTGTCATCCCATGTTATGTATGTTCATGACATTATCTTTCATTGTTGGATGTTCATGATCCATGTCTACTATTTATATTGATCTTGTCGGCCCTTAAAGATAATAAGGAAGGTTAGATAAAATGTACGTTGGTGCTTGGCAAGTATGGCCCGGGTGCTAGTCATGACCCTCCAGTTGGGTCGTGACAGAAAGATCTCGCAAACCTGATTTACCACCAGTTGTGAGTCACATTTGATTTCGATAACCTTGTAATCAAGTCCACGGGCCAACTCGTGCCCTACAATCAAAGCTTCATATTCTGCTTCATTATTAGTTAAAGGGATTGTTCTGATGGATTGACTTAAGGTTTCCCCCGAAGGCGTGATTAAAACTATTCCAAGCCCGGGCCCTTTTACGTTCGAGGCTCCGTCCGTAAATAAGGTACAAACCTCTAATGTCGATTCCGACACCATTATTTCCTCCTTGGTTGCCAGAAGTAGCAGTCCCGGACTAAAATCGACCACAAAGTCAGCCAAGACTTGTGACTTAATTGCAGTCCTCGATTTATATTCTATGTCGAATTCACTCATTTCGACGGCCCATTTCGCTGATCTACCCAATAGCTCGGGTTTATGAAGGATGTTCCGTAAAGGAAAAGTAGTCACCACAGCTATTGGGTGACATTGAAAATAGGACCTCAGCTTCCGAGCTGAGACTACGAGAGCTAAGGCCAGTATTTCCAAATATGGGTAGCGAGTTTCTGCTCCCGTTAAACTTTTGCTAACATAATAAATAGGAAAATGCGTACCTTTGTCCTCCCGGACTAAAACCGCACTTACCGCAACTTCTAAAACCGCGAGGTAAACTAGCAATGTTTCACCTTCTTTTGGTTTTGAGAGCGATGGAGGGCTTTATAAATACTTCTTCAGGTCCCTCAAATCCTGCTAGCACTCCGACATCCATTCGAAATTGTTCTTCTTTTTGAGCAATGTAAAGAAGCGATGACACTTTTCCGACGACCGGAAATTGAACCTGCTCAAAGATGCAAACCTTCCTATGAGTCTTTGGACTTCCTTTACGTTTGAAAATTGATTCGGGATATCGTCTATGGCCTTGATTTTGTCGGGTTTACCTCAATTCCTCTTTGTGAGACCAGAAACCCTAGGAACTTACCGGAGCTGACCCCGAATACGCAATTTTTAGGGTTAAGTTTCTTGTTATGCTTCCTTAGGATATCGAATGTTTCTTGCAAATGCTTAAGGTGGTCACCTGCATTCAAAGACTTAATGAGCATATCGTCTATATAAACTTCCAGGATTTTCCAATTTGCTTTTCAAACATCTTATTTACGAGCCGTTGATAAGTGGCTCCAGCATTTTTCAACCCGAAGGGCATTACATTGTAACAATATGCACCAAAATTTGTTATAAACGAAGTCTTTTCCTGATCTTTTGGGTTCATCCTAATTTGGTTGTACTCGGAATAAGCATCAAGGAAACTCATCAACTCGTGCCTGGCTGTGGCACCAATCATTTGATCGATATTTGGCAGTGGAAACGAATATTTCGGGCTTGCCTTATTAAGATCTTTATAGTCTAAACACATAAAAATTTTATTGTTCTTCTTAGGAACTACAACTACATTGGCTAGCCAGTCTGGATATCTTACCTCCCTGGCCGAACCGATTTTAAGCAAGCGGGTTACCTCTTCTTTGATGAATTTATTCTTCGCCTCCGCACTAGGGGGCTTCTTCTGTTGTACCGGTGGTACGTTGGGATCCAAACTTAGCTTGTGCAGGGCTATTTCTGTCGGGATACCTGTCATATTCTCATGCGACCATGCAAAACAATCAGCGTTAACTTTAAGGAATTCAATAAAACCAGACCTGAGCTCGGGGCGTAGTCCTGTCCCCAAGTGAAATTTTCTTTCTAAGAATTCTTAGATCAATGCCACTTGCTCTAGTTCCTCTACCGTTGACTTCATTGCGTCCGTCTCTTCCGGAACTTGGAAATATCTTGGCACCTGATATTGTTCTAACGAATCTGCCCTTAGAATAACCTCTTCTAACTCGGGAGTAGGCGTCGGTTCCTATAATTTCTATGTTGTGCGCTCCTTCCCTTTGGTACAGGAAACTGAGATTGCATTCATCTCCCTCACTGTCGGTTGGTCACCTCTTATCTGCTTGATTCCTTTGGGCGTTGGAAACTTCAGCAATTAGTGATACTTCGAAGGAACAACTTTCATCTCGTGTAACCATGGTATTCCTAAGATGATGTTGTATCCCATATCACCTTCCACTACTTTGAAGAGAATTGTTTTCATTACTCCTTCAGCGTTCGTGAGCAATAAGACCTCTCCCCGGATCGTCGCGCTCGCAAGGTTGAATCCAGCGAGGAGTTTTGTTGTCAGAATAATGATTTTGGTGAGTTTAGCTTGTTCCAATACTCTCCATTGTATGATATTAGACGAACTTCCTAGATCCACTAGAACACGCTTAATTTTAAAATCTAACACATATAAAGAGATTACCAGTGCGTCGTTGTATGGTAACAACAATCCGTCTGCATCTTCCTCCGTGAAAGTAATATCATCCTCCCGAAGTCTTTTGCTGTGAGTTATTGATACTTTAGTCTTCTTTTTCGCCGAAAAGGTGACCCTGTTAATCACGTTCCCCCCAAAGATCATGTTGATCATCTGGCGTGGGGTTTCTTCTCCTGCTTTCGAAGATTCCGTGTTGTCTCTGTTGCGATCGTAATTGTTCTTTGCTCGATCACTCAAGAATTCTCGGAGATGACCATTCTTCAATAGCGTTTCCACCTCCTTCCGAAGATGTCGGCAGTCCCATGTACGGTGATCGTTCGTCCCATGGTATTCACACCATAAATTGGGATCCCTCTGGCTGGAATCAAACCTCATAGATCTCGGGAATCGTGCTTCTTTAATGTTCCTCATGGCTGACACCAGTTCCACTATGCTGATGTTGAAGTTATATTCTGATAACCTGGGATAAGAAAGATCTTGAGACCCCGACGTTTCTTTATCTTGAAGCGATCTATTGTTTCGACCACGATCAGTCCCTCTTTCAACCGTGAACTTCTTTGTTTCTCGGAAATTTCTTCAGCGGCTTTCGATACGCTCGTAGGGCAAAACCTGGCCCCTCGAAGTCCGCCTATTCACGTCGTAGTCATCCTTTGATTTTTCTTTGTTCTTCTCTCATCCATTGGCCGATGATGTAGAACCGACCTGGTCATCTTCAATCCTTATCTTTGACTCATACCAGTTGTGAACATCTGCCCAGGTTGTTGTTTGAAACTCAAGCAGGCTCTCCTTCAGCTTCTGGGAAGCATCAAAACTTCTCGTATTAAATCCTTTGGTGAATGCTTCAGCTGCCCATTCAACGGGCCACCAACGACATCATTCCGACAACGGTTTCATCCTTTCCGATTGCTTGGAACCACACTCATAAGTTCTTTGTATAGTATTCCTTTTACTAGATATTCTTCTATGGTCGTATCTTCACCCTTCACATATTTCAGCAACTGGATGGATCCCACCGGTGGTGGATGGTTTGAACCGGTAGGTTCTGAAAATCATGGACGTCACAACGCCCGTAACTTGTTCGTTGAAAGAACTGGCCCTTAAATACGGGTGGAAGGCCAAAAATCATGGTAACTTTAATTTAACTTGCTTCCATTTTTGTATATGAAGAGCTTGGTTGAACCCTTTTGACTTGTTCATGAAATTAGGTCTACCTGCAGGCTCTGTTGCTATCCCCGATAAGGACGTTCTGGCTGATCCTGCTGATGCAGCGAGGCTGCTTCAGGAAGCACTTACTCGAACAGGCATCTCCGGGCCTGTTTCGGGTGCAAATACTTCTTTACGGAGTCCCCGGTTGGAGGATAAACAAACAAAGAGTAGATGTTCCTCCGCAACCGGGGAAAAGAATAAAAGGGCAAAAATTGATGCCCCTGAGTCATCTCCGGTGCGGATGATGACAGATCCTCCTTCCAGGTTGGTCGTAGACATTGTGATGATCGATGATGATGAAGAAGCTAGTGATGAGGGAGCTTCTTTACGTAGAAGGCGACGATCCCCATCATCTCAATAGGATGCTCAACCTGTTGAGATAGTTTCACCAACTAAAGACGACATCTCAGCACATTAGGGAGAATCTAATTTAGTAGAATATGCCAACTCCTGCTTCTAGATCCCAATTGCTGTAACCGGTGTTGCGGGGCTGAGTACCAGGTCCTTGCCATCTTTGTTGGCGAGCATCAAACAACCAGTACTGCATTTGATGTATCTGCTTCTCACTATTCAACTCCATCAGCTTTATCTCCACCTTCACCAACACCAGCAAGTGCTACATCATTCCCATCTTCGTCCACTCTTCCACCAGCAGTTGCTACACCACCCCCACCGGCCGCACCTGACCATGAAGATGGTGTTCCTCTTCCACAGTCTCCGGTTCTTGGGAATTTGGGGAAGAATTATGCTGCTCCTTCTGAAGATCCACAGAGGAGGAGGAACATTAATCTTTCGGTCTCTACCGGGTGCAACCTCCTATCACGACCTGTGGAGCTTGCTAATTACCTGAAAGGCTTCAGAAAAAGACTGGGAAAAGATTCAGACACTCTCGGGAGTGTATTTGTTGAACAATGCTATGCATAACGTTGTGACGGTATGTTCCTTCCTTCCTCTATTTCTTCTACTTTTGAACGAATATATTCTAAGTTTTACCTCTTCTTATTTTATAGGCCAACTTTCTTGTTTCTGAGGGCCTTCAAAGGTTGATTCGTGAGAAGGAGGAACTTACATGAACAGGATTAGCTTTTGGCGGAACGGGACCAGACTATTCTCCGCCTCTCGGAACTGGAAACTAGCGCTACTGAGGCCGTTGTTTTGGAGGCTCGTTTGCAGCAAAGCGAACAAGACGTGGTAACACTTAGCCAAGAAATTGGGCCGCTAAGGATTAGATTTGATGAGGCCAAGGCCAAATGGACAGAAGTCTAGAACGTCATTCTTACTGCAATCGACTGTGAGGTTGCCTCCGCTGAAAGAGTGATTAACTTGGAAGAAGCTTCGTACTCCAAAAGTGAAGAGCTTTCTGCTGTGAAGGCAAAACATGCCCAGCTAGAAGAGAAGTACAGGAAAACTATCGAGCATAATAGGCTCTTTAGTTCAACTGTCCAAGAGCTCGATGTTAGCCTCAAATTCGCTATATCTTCCTGGGAAAACCTTTCCGCCGAGGTTACTCAACTCAAAGAAGAACTTAAGCGCCGAGCGACTTCCCTCATTGTTGAAAAAAACATTTTCCATGTATAGCATGAGGAGAAAAATCGTGGAAGAGACCAAAACTGGTATCATCGACGTTGATGCCGAAATTGCTAAGGCCCGAGAGCTTGAGTTGGCTGCAAAAAATGGACTCCCGATGCAGTCTGATGCTCCTGGTTCTTCTTATTCCGGTTCCGAGTTTTCAGAAACTGAAGAAGGATCGGAAGGCGATGAGACTGAAGACAAACTGGGGAAAATGTTGAGCCATCGGTGGAACCACCTACTTTTCCTAGGGATGCGGATACTTCTGTTCCTCCTGGTTCTGGAGGCACTGCAGTTTAGCTTTTCATTTCTTTTCCTATTTTGTGCTTTTGTCGTTTTGGCACGTCCTTGTAAACAAACACATATTTTTTGCTCAAGTATCATTTGACTCTCACTTTCATTTGAATATTTATGCAGGTCTTTAACTTTTGCATTTGCTCGAGCATTCTGCATATGTTGTTCTGCTCGCGTTTTACTATTTGTAGTCTCGGATGCTTTTTCTTTGAAGCATTTTGGTTCCGAGTATTATCCCTTTAATGTTGTCGCACCTGCGTTTGCGCTGAAGCGGAGCTTGTTCCTAGGTGCGAAGGTCGGGTTTCCAGTGGTTCACCGCAGAAGCGGGAGATTGGTCGCTTCTGCAACACCGCAGATGTAGGTAAGTTGTCGCAGGTGCAAAAAGCCTGGTCAGAAATATAAATGTTGGGTTCCGAGGGTTTTATCATTTCTTGACTTTGCAAACTCGGATTAGGGCGATTTTTGAGAGGGATTTCGAAGGGTTTCTTGAGGTAAGTCACTTGTGATCATTTTTTTTCAACAATCTTATTTTCCCATTGAATATCCCACCTAGTTTGTGTGTTTTTGGGGTAGATTTTGGGAGTTTCAGGCTAGGGATTTGGAGAGTTTAATTTGGGGATTTGGGTGACGATT
Organism: Nicotiana tabacum; assembly: GCF_000715075.1. Classification (NCBI taxonomy): domain Eukaryota; kingdom Viridiplantae; phylum Streptophyta; class Magnoliopsida; order Solanales; family Solanaceae; genus Nicotiana; species Nicotiana tabacum. The sequence continues at coordinate 62,144,211 of NC_134081.1, forward strand.
TGGTGCTGGATCTTGATAAATTTGGTATGGTTAGACTCGTGGTTGAATGGGCTTCCAGATTTTGTGACTTTTATTGGATTCTGAGACATGGACTCAGGGGTCGACTTTGAGTTGAATTTTTGACTTTTGATTAAGAATTTAGTATTTTCTTATGGAAATGATGCATTTAGCTCGTGTTGATCGTATCAAATTGTTTTTGGCTAGATTAGAGGCATTTGGAGGCTGTTTCGCGAGGCAAAGGGTCGTTATAGTAGAGTTTTGCACAGTTTGAGGAAAGTAACACTTTTAAACTTTGTTCTGAAGGTATGAAACCCCAAATTACGTGTTATGTGATTACTGTTGAGGTGTCGCACGTGTGGGCGTGCACCATAAGAATTGTGACTTGGTCGATTCCATGGAACTGTATAGTTGAATAATCTTATTATTACCCGTATTTCACAATGCGTTAGAGCAATTGAGCTGCCAGCCATGTTAGAAATCCTGTTTAGGTTACGTGTTGGTACTGTTGGGACCCACAAAGGGCATGTTACATGTTGAACTATTTGCTTAACTTGCCATTTTATACTCAGTCACAGTTATTATTTGCATATCATGTCTCAGTCTCTATTGTCCTTTATCGATATATCATATCATCATTGTTGGTCTGATTATCATGTTTCTTGTGAGCCTGAGAGACTGGGGAGATTAATGACTGAGTGAGGCTGAGGGTCTATTGTGAGTGATATTCATAGGATTGGGCTGCATGCCGCAGCAGGCTTATTTTATTCATGTCAGGATTTGGCTTATTATAGCGCTTGGGATAGATCGGCCCCTTCGGAGTCTGCACATCCACAGTGGGCTCAGTTGCTAGCAATTTATTTGCATTTGGGCTGGATCTGTCCTGGTTTTGTTTGCATTTGAGCTGGATCTGCCCTTTACTGTGTTGAGTTTTATAGCAAAACCTGAAAGCATGTCTAAATTCTTGTACCGTTACTTATAGATTATGAATTACTGATATATCACTATCATGTCTTTCTGTAACTTTTTGTACTGTTAATGCTGTGTGTGGGCTGTAACACTCGGACCCATCACTACTTTCAGTCTTACGGTTAGATTTGTTACTTATTGAGATGGTTTTACTCACGCTACACCCTGCACCTCGTGTGCAGATCCAGGTGTTTCCGGTCACGGCGGTTGCTGATTCACAGAGTTTAGACATTCAGAGATCATCGAGGTAGCTGCTTTGGCGTCTGCAAGCCTTGACTCTCCTCCCCTACCTTTTAGTTTATTTATTCAGTTCTACTTTCCAGATAGTGTACCGGACTATGTCATTATGTAGATGCTCATGTACTTAGTGACACCCCAAGTTTGGGAAAACTTATGTATTGAGTTATAACATTCTATCCTGTTTTATGAGATTTTTATTAATTTAAAACTATTTTAGTATATTTCAAATTTGGATGTGTTGGAAATGTCTGATATGTGCTATCACGACAGGTAAAGTTTTGGGTCGTGACAAATTGGTATCAGAGCCTAGGTTATATAGGTCTCACGAGTCATGAGCAGGTTTAGTAGAGTCTTGCAGATCGGAATGGAGACGTTTGTACTTATCTTCGAGAGGTTGCCGAACCCTTAGGAAACTTCACATTCTTGTATTCTTGTCATGCGGATTTATTGATTCCGATAACTAAACTTCTATTATTCTATTCTCTCCAAGATGGTGAGGACACGTGCTACCATATAGGATGGACAACCACCAGTACCACCAGCTAGGGCCACGAAAGGTCGGGGTCATGATAGGGGTCGCGGTAGGGACAGAGGTGCAGCTCGTACAACAACTAGAGAAGCACCTGCAGATCCACCAGTTACCTAGCTCAGGACAAGGTTCCAGATGTGGTAGAGCCAGTGGGGCCAGCTCAGGCACCAGTTGTGCCCATTGTGATTCCAGGCCTTCAGGAGGCTTTGGCTCAGATTTTGACTGTGTGCACTAGCCTTGCTCAGGCAGTTTCTATTCAAACTACACTAGCCACTTCTCAGGCCGAGAGAGGTACTCAGACTCCCACCGCCTGTACTCCAAAGCAGGTGATGCAAGGACTTCAGACGCCGGGGGTACCACTAGCCCATCCGGTTATAGTTGCTCAGGCCTAGGTGTGTCCCATTATGACTGATGATGAGCAGAGGAGACTAGAGAGATTTGGAAAGATACATCCTCCATCATTCAGTAGAGCTGAGTTAGAGGGTTCCCTAGGACTTCTTGGATAAAAGTCATCGGATTCTTCACAAGGCGAGTATTCTGGAGGCCAGTGGGGTCTCATTCACTATTTTTCAGTTTACTGGGGCTGCCTTCAGATGGCGGGAGGCCTGGGAGAGGCGCAGGCCAGTTGGTGCAGCACCACTTACATGGCACAAGTTCTTTGTTCTATTCTAGGAGAAGTTTGTGCCACAGACTCGCAAGGAGGAGCTGTACAGGCAGTTTGAGCAGCTATGTCAAGATGGTATGTTTGTGACCCAGTATGAGATAGGGTTTTCAGAGTTGGCTCATCAAGCAGTTTGGTTGGTTCCCACTGAGAGGGAGAGGATTAGGAGATTAATTGATGGCCTCTACTATCAATTCTATTTTGTTATGACTCGGGAGAGTGTATCAGGTGCTACGTTTGATGAGGTGGTTGAAATTGCTCGGTGGCTAAAGATGATTCGTAGTTAGGAGATTGAGAAAGGGAGGCCAATAGGCCTCGTGGTTTGGGTGGCTTCAGTGGAGTTCCTTCTGGGGTGAGTTCCACCACAGCAGGGGTCGTCCTTATAGGCCTGCTCAGATGGCCCATCCAGTTTATCGTGGTGCATCATCTAGCCATGATTTGTACAGTGCTAGACCGGGTCAGTCATCTCTTAGTGCTCTCCACGCTTAGAGTTCATCTCGTGCACCTTCAGTTCAGGGTTCATATGCACCTAGTTCCTATGGTAGTTATTTCGGTTCTTGGTATCTGCCTCAGTATTTGCCACCATTTTCTGATAGGGAATGATTCGAGTGTGGAGAGTTGGGTCATGGGAAGAAGTTTTGTCCCCGTCTTACGGGAGGTCTAGTTCAGTAGAGGAGGCAGTCCACAACTTCAGCATCAGTTACTTCACCACCCGCCAAGCAAGCTCGGGGTGGGGCTCAGGCAGCTAGAGGTCGCCCAAGAGGGAAGGCCGATCAGGTGGTGGTCAGGCTCGATTCTATGTTATCCCTGCTAGGCCAGATGCCATTGCTTCAGACACAGTGATCACATGTATTGTCTCAGTATGCCACAGGGATGCTTCTGTATTATTTGACCCTGGTTCCACTTATTTGTATGTATCATCATATTTTGCTCGTTAGCTGGATGTGCCCCATGAGTCCTTAGTTTCATTTATTCATATATCTACGCCAGTGGGTGATACTATTGTTATGGACCATGTATATTGGTCATGTGTAGTGACTATTAAGGGATTGAAGACTAGAGTTGATCTCTTATTACTTAGTATGGTTGATTTTAACGTGATCTTGGTTATGGATTGGTTGTCTCCATGTCATGCTATTCTAGATTGTCATGCTAAGACCGTGATGTTGGTGATGTCGGGGATGCCAAGGACCTAGTGGAGAGGTTCTCTAGATTATGTTCCCAGTAGGGTGATTTCTTATTTGAAGGCCTAACGGATGGTTGGGAAGGGGTGTCTGTCTTATTTAGCCTTTGTGAGGGATGTTGGTGCTGATACTCCTGCTATTGATTCTGTTCCGGTGGTGTGAGACTTTCCGGATGTGTTTCCAATAGACCTGTCGGGCATGCCTCCCGATAGGGATATTGACTTTGGTATTGACTTGGTGCCGGGCACTCAGCACATTTCTATTCCTCCATATCGAATGGCACTAGCTGAGTTGAAGGAATTGAAAGAACAACTTCAGGGACTTCAGGGCCTAGTGTGTCTCCTTGGGGTGCACCAGTTCTATTTGTGAAGAAAAATCAGTGTACTATGCAGATGTTCATCGACTATATGCAGTCGAACAAAGTTACAATTAAGAACAAGTATCCTTTGCCGCGCATTGATGATCTATTTGACCAAATTTAGGGAGCGAGGGTGCTCTCTAAGATTGATTTGAGGTCTGGATATCACTAGTTGAAGATTTGGGACTCGGATATTCTAAAGACGGCATTTAGGACCGTTTATGGTCACTATGAGTTCCTTGTGATGTCTTTTGGGCTGACCAATACCCCAGCCTCATTCATGCATCTGATGAAAGTGTATTTCAGCCTTATCTTGACTCGTTTGTCATAGTATTCATTGATGATATCCTGGTGTACTCACGTATCCAGGAGGAGCATGCCCAGTATTTGAGGATTGTACTACAGCGGCTGAGGGAGGAGAAGCTTTATGCCAAGTTCTCAAGTGTGAATTTTGGCTTAGTTCGGTGGCGTTCTTGGGGGAAATGGTGTCCAGTGAGGGGATTAAGGTAGATCAAAAGAAGATAGAGGTAGTTCAGAGTTGGCCCAAACCATCCTCAGCTATGGAGATTCAGAGCTTTCTCGGCTTGGCCGATATTAACGTCGCTTTGTCGAGGGTTTCTCGTCTATAGCATCGTCTTTTGACCAAATTGACCAAGAAGGGTGCTCCTTTCAGGTGGTCGGATGAGTTTGAGGAGAGCTTTTAGAAGCTCAAGACTGCCTTAACCACAGCTCTAGTTCTAATTTTGCCTTCAGCGTCAGGGTCTTATACAGTGTATTGTGATGCTTATGAGAAGAATTACTCTGTTCACGATTTGGAGTTGGCTGCCATCGTTCATGCATTGAAGATTTGGAGGCAATATCTCTATGGTGTATCTTGTGAGGTATTTACAGATCATCGAAGTCTCCGGCACTTGTTCAAACATAAGGATCTAAATTTGAGGCAGCGGAGATGATTGGAGCTGCTAAAGGACTATGATATTACTATTCTGTATCATCCCGGGAAGGACAATATGGTGGCCGTTGCCTTGAGTAGAAAGGCGGTGAGTATGGTTAGCCTTGAATTTATTCTTGTTGGTGAGAGATCGCTTGCAGTTGATGTTCAGGCCATAGCCAACTAGTCCATGAGGCTAGATGTTTCGGAGCCCAGCCAAGTTCTAGCTTGTGTGGTTTCTCAGTCTTCCTTATATGATCGCATCAGAGAGCGCCAGTATGATGATCCCCATTTGCTTATCCTTAAGGACACGGTTTAGCACGGTGATGCCAAGTATGTAACTATTGGGGATGATGGGGTGTTGAGGATGCAGGGTCGGATTTGTGTGCGTAATGAAGATGGGCTACGTGAGTTGATTTTTGAGGAGGCCCACGGTTTGTGGTATTCCAATCATACGGGTGTCGCGAAGATGTACCAGGACTTAAGGCAGCACTATTGGTGGAGGAGGATGAAGAAGGATATAGTGGGGTTTGTAGATCAGTGCCTTAACTGTCAACAAGTGAAGTATGAGCATCAGAGACCGAGCGGATTACTTTAGAGGCTTGAGATTCCAGAGTCAAAATGGGAGCGTATCACCATGGATTTTGTAGTTGGACTCCCACGAACTTCGAGGAAGTTTGATGCTATTTGGGTGATTGTGGATCGGTTGACCAAGTCTGCGCACTTCATTCTAGTTGGGACTACTTATTCTTTGGAGCGGTTAGCTGATATCCACATCTGCGAGATTGTTCGCCTTCACGGTGTGCCGGTGTCCATCATTTCAGATTTGGGCACGTAGTTTGCATCGCATTTTTGGAGAGCCGTGCAGCGAGAGTTGGGCACATAGGTTGAGCTGAGTACAGCATTTCACCCTCGGACGGTCGGGTAGTCCGAATGAACTATTTATATATTGGAGTATATGCTACGCGCTTGTGTCATAGATTTTGGAGGTTTTTGGGATCAGTTCCTGCCTCTCGCAGAGTTTGCCTACAACAATAGCTAACAGTCGAGCATTCAGATGGCTCCATAAGAGGCTTTGTATGGGAGACGGTGTCGGTCTCTGGTGGGATGGTTTGAGCTGGGTGAGGCAAGGCTATTGGATACTGACTTGGTTCAGGAAGCTTTGGACAAGGTTAAATTAATTCAGGATCGATTTCGCACGGCGTAGTCTAGATAGAAGAGTTACACTGATCGAAAGGTTCGTGATGTTGCCTACATGTTTGAGGAGAAGGTATTGCTCAAGGTTTCACCCATGAAGGGTGTTATGAGGTTCGGAAGGAAGGGCAAGTTAAGCCCTCGGTATATTGGGACGTTTGAGGTACTTCACAGGATTGGGGAGGTGGCTTACAAGCTTGCCTTGCCGCCTAGTCTGTCAAGTGTTCATCCAGTATTTCATGTTTCTATGCTCCGAAAGTATGTTGGCGATCTATCTCATGTTTTGGATTTCAGCACAGTTCAGTTAGATGGTGATTGACTTATGATGTGGAGCCGGTGGCCGTTTTGGATCAGCAGGTTCAAAAGTTGAGGTAAAGGACATAGCTTTAGTGAAGATGCAGTAGAGACGTGAGCCAATTGAGGAGGCTACTTGGGAGAATAAACGGGAGATGCGAAGCATATATCCACGCCTATTTGAGACTCCATATACGCTTCTAGACCCGTTCGAGGACAAACGTTTATTTAAGAGGAGGAGGATATAATGACCCGACCAGTCGTTTAGAGAGGTGTAGCCCCGTTCCTCCATTTACTGCTCATTTTATGCTTAATAGTTGTTATGTGACTTGTCGGGGTAGTTGGTTCGGTTCCGGAAATGTTTCGAAATGAGTTGAGACACTTAGTTTCAAAGTTGGAACCTTAAGTTAAAAGGGTTGACTGGATATTAACTTATGTGTAAACAACTTCGGAATGGAGTTTTGATGGTTCGGTTAGCTCCGTTGGGTGATTTTGGACTTAGGAGTGTGTCCGGATAGTGATATGGAGGTCCGTAGTTGCATTAGGATTAAAATGGCGAAAGTTGGAAATTTAAAAGTTTGACTGAGAGTTGACTTTGTGGTTACCGGGCTCGAATTTTGGTTCTGGGAGTTGGAGTAGGTCCGTTATGTCATTAATGACTTGTGTACGAAATTTGAGGTCAATTGGACATGATTTGATAGATTTCGGCATCGATTGTAGAAGTTGGAATTCCTTAGTTTTCATTAGGCTTGAATTGGCACGCGATTCGTGTTTTTGAAGTTGTTTGATGTGATTTGAGGGCTCGACTAAGTTCGTATCGTGTTTTAGAACTTGTTGGTATGTTTGGTTGAGGTCTCGAGGTCCTCGGGTGGAGTTCAGATGGTTATCAGATCGTAAATGGGACTTAGAGCATTGCTGAAGTTGGGAGTCTTCTAGTGTGATCGCACCTGCGAGGGGATTGGCCGCAGGTGCGAAGAGGGAATCGCAAAAGCGGCCTGGAAGGATGTGGACTGGTTGCCCAGAAGCGGCATTGTGGGTGCATCTACGAAATCGCAGAAGCGAGGGGGCAGCGCAGGAGCGTGAAAGAGGTCCTACATGTGTTTGTGTAGAAGCAGAGCTTGTTACGCAGGTGCAAAGGTCGAGTTTCCAGTGGTTCACCGCAGAAGCGGGAGATTGGTTGCTTCTGTGACACCGTAGATGTGGGTAAGTTGTCGCAGGTGCGAAAAGCCTGGTCAGAAATATAAACGTTGGGTTCCGAGTGTTTTATTATTTCTTGACTTTGCAAACTCGGATTAGGCAATTTTTGAGAGGGATTTCGAAGGGTTTCTTGAGGTAAGTCACCTGTGATCATTTTTGTTCAATAATCTTGTTAGCCTATTGAATTTCCCACCTAGTTTGTGTGTTTTTGGGGTGGAATTTGGGAGTTTGAGGGTAGGGATTTGGAGAGTTTAATTTGAGGATTTGGGTGACGATTTGGTGTTGGATCTTGATAAATTTGGTATGGTTAGACTCGTGATTGAATGGGCTTCTGAATTTTGTGACTTTTGTTAGATTCTGAGACGTGGGCTCGGGGGTCAACTTTGAGTTGACTTTTTGACTTTTGATTAAGAATTTAGTATTTTCTTATGGAAATGATGCCTTTAGCTCATGTTGATCATATCAAATTGTTTGTGGCTAGATTTGAGGCATTCAAAGATCGTTTCGAGAGTCCAGGGCTCGTTGGAGTAGAGTTTTGCACAGTTTGAGGTAAGTAATACTTCTAAACTTGGTTCTGAGGGTATGAAACCCTGAATTACGTGTTAGGTGATTAATATTGAGGTGTCGCACATGCTAGGTGATGAGTGTGTGGGCGTGCACCGTATGAATTGTGACTTGGTCGATTTCATGGAGCTGTATAGTTGAATAATCTTATTGCTACCCGTATTTTCACAATGTGTTAGAGAAATTGAGCTGACAACCATGTTAGAAATCCTGCTTAGGTTACGTGTTGGTACTATTGTGACCCACAGAGATCGTGTTACATGTTGAACTATTTGCTTAACTTGCCATTTTATACTCAGTCACAGCTATTATTTGCATATCATATCTTAGTCTTTGTTGTCCTTTATCGATACATCATATCATCATTGTTTGGGCTGATTATCATGTTTCTTGTGAGCCCGAGATACTGGATATATTAATGATTTTGGGCTGATTATCATGTTTCTTATGAGCCCGAGATACTGGATATATTAATGACTGAGTGAGGTTGAGGGTCTATTTTGAGCGATATTGATGGGATTGGGCTTCACACCGCACCAGGCTTATTTTATTCATGCCAGGATTTGGCTTATGATAGCGCTTGGGCTGGATCGGCCCCTACAAAATCTGCAAATCCACAATCGGCACAGTTGCTAGCAATTTATTTGTATTTGGGCTAGATCTGCCCTGGTTTTATTTGCATTTGGGCTGGATCTGCCTTGTTCTATGTTGAGTTTTATTACAAAACCTGAGAGCACGTCTAAATTCTATTACTGTTACTTATAGATTATGAATTACTGATATATCACTGTCATGTTTTTATGTAACCTTTCGTACTGTTAATGTTGTGTGTGGACTGTAACACTCGGACCCGTCACTACTTTCAGTCCAAAGGTTAGATTTGTTACTTATTGAGTTGGTTGTACTCACGCTACACCCTGTACCTTGTGTGCAGATCCAGGAGTTTCCGGTCACGGCGGTTGCTGATTCATTGAGTTCAGACATTCGAAGATCATTGAGGTAGCTGCTTTGGCATCCGCAGACCTTGACTCTCCTCCCCTATCTTTCAGTTTATTTACTCAGTTCTACTTTCCATACATTGTACCAGACTATGTCATTATGTAGATGATCATGTACTCAGTGACACCCCAATTTTGGGAAAACTTATGTATTGAGTTATAGCATTCTATCCCGTTTTATGAGATTTTTATTTATTTAAAACTATTTTAGTATATTTCAAATTTGGATGTGTTGGAAATGTCTGAGTAGTCGGCTTGCCTAGTATCATGATAGGCGCCATCACGACAGGTTATGTTTTGGATCATGACACTAGTTTAGCATCGAATACCTCCTATTAATGGCTAAACTATTGCTTATGAGAACAAAGCTTCATGTGTTGGTCTAAGATTTTCTAAATTATATACAACAGCACTTGTATGCATCAGACCAATAATATATGATAAGTCCTCCCCTCACAATTGGTTTAGGATCAGAAACCAAATACTTTTACTATCTAATAACTTTTGATGTGTGGTATATGATTAATTTCTCTACCACAATGCACAAAGATAGGTTTCCCAAAGAAGATTGTGGATATATGTTAGTTTTTCTAACATTTGGGGGATGAAATAAGCAACTGAAAAATATGTTATATGAATCGAATTATCATTAATATGATCCTCATTCAGAAGATAATTCAAGTCAAATGCCAGAAGCATTTGCTGATCCAAAATTTAATATCATATTTCAGCTGCAAATGCTCCGATTAAAATTAAAGTCCCTAAAGGAAAGAGTTTACTTGTCACGAGCCAAAATCAAACTAGCCGTGATGTCACTTAATCCAACCCGCTAGGTAAGCTAATTAACAATAAAACAATTCCAATAAAGTTTGATGAGACAATAATGATGAAATAACTGAGCTTTTATACAAAATCCCAAGGACTGGTAGTACAGGTCATGAGCTTCTAAGATTTAGAGTTTACAAAGCTGGTATGAAATAAATACATCATCTGTCTGAAATATACATGAACAAATTAAAATTCTAAAGCTACCAAGATCAAGAGGCAGCTATAACCAAAAAGCAGGTACGTCTTCAATGCCAGATCCTGCCATACACGGCAACATCAGCATCAAAAATATGCACGCAAGGTGCAGAAGTGTAGTATGAGTACAACCGACCCCATGTACTCAACAAGTAACAAACCTAACCTTAGGTTGAAAGTAGTGACGAGTTGGGACAAAGGTCGGTGTCCAACACCAATAGCCAACAATAGTTCATAACAATATAATAAAAGTGATAAAAGAAATAAATCAGAGATGTGATGTGATGCTCGTTAACAGTTACGGGAAAATAGTCATGCTTTTTAGGTATAACAGTAAAATCCAAATCCTTCACCGAAATCACCAAAATATGAGTGAGTCAGAAAAACTGTGATTTTTTCCAAAACCTTTCAACAATAAATAAGATGTGTCATTATCAGATAGCATGAGGAAAGTACTTCTCTATGCCTACACTTTAGTGTGCACGTGAAATCGTGAATGTCACCAAAACCGCGTAGCATGAGAGAATACATCTTTATGCCTTTATGTCAAGTATGTATGTCAAATGCAATGCATCACAGTGATGAACTCATGTACTCATACTCTCAAATACTAAATCTCATTGTCTAACACTTTCCACTCATCACTGTAACGACCCAACTAGTTGTTTTGAGCATTTGCATTCTGTTCAGCTTTTTGAAGTCTTGAGTAGTTTCATATGACGTATTATGACTTGTTTGAATCGTTGGTTTTGGTTTTCAGATGATTCAGGATAGATTCGGAAAAAGATTCTCATGTTAGAAGCTTTGAGTTGGAAGAGTTGACCAAGTTTGACTTTCACGTATTTGACCTCGGATTGGAATTTTGATGGTTCCATTAGGTCCGGGTGGTGATTTTGGACTTGGGCGTATGCCCGGATCTTTTGGATATTTCTAGGAGGTTTCGGCACGAATTAGCGAAAGTTGGAAATTTAAAGGTTTGGAATGTTTATAAGTTTGACCGACAGTTGAATTTGTTGATATCGGGTTCAGATTGTGGTTCCGGGAATTGGAATAGCTTTGTTATGTTATTTGGGACTTGTGTGAAAAATTTGAGTTCATTTCGGGTTGATATGATAAGTTTCGGCATGAGTTTTGGAAGTTAAAAGTTTAAAAGTTCATTAAATTCGATTCGAGGTGCGATTCGAGGTTTTGATGTTTCTATGGGTGATTTGAGGCCTCGAGTAGGTCCTCGTTATGTTTTGAGACTTGTTGGTATGTTGACCTTGAGTACATGTGTAAAGATTCGGCCTTTATCGATTGGGTTTGATTCCTATGGCATTAATTGATGATTTTGAGTTACTTTTAGCTAGTTTTGAGCCGTTCGGAGGATGACTTGAGAGGGATGGTGTTTCTAGTGTATCGATTTGGCTTGTTTGAAGTAAGTGTCTTGCCTAACTTTGTTGGGAAAATATTTTCTACTAATTGCTATTATTTGCTATATGCGGGGGTGATGCATATATGAGGTGACGAGCGTATATGCATGCGCCAAGGTTAATCATGCTCGGGGGTAAATTATACGATTAATTGTGCCTTGTAGAATTACGTGACCTTCTTGTTTCACATCTTACTTGACTCCTAGATTACTAAGAATATGAAATTAAATGCTGGAAATCAAGATTTAGCTTATTATGACTTGATTAAAATTTGACGGATTTTGTGAAACCATTGATGTGTTTAATTCGGTCATCACTATGCTTAATCACTAATACATTGCTATGACCGTTATTCTCGAGATATTGGATTCTATACTTGAGTTAAAGATTATTTTAAGACTTGTCAAAATACTTGAATAATAAAGTACTTGAGGTTTATTGAATTGTTATTGGCTTGAAAGCTTTGATTGATGTTCATTCGGAATATTCGCTTAAACACTCTCCTTGATGTTATTCATACTTCCTACCTTGCTTGTCATTGATATACATATGCTTGATGAGAAAGAGTGTAAAACACGAAGAGTGATGTCGTGCCATTGCATATACATTATCATGTGAGGAAGAATGTAAAGTACGAAGGGTGATGTCGTGCCATTTTATTTACACTATCATGTGAGGATGAAAGTAAAAGCATGAAGGGTGATGTCGTGCCATTTCATTTATATTGTCATGATCTCATTTATATTATCATGTGAGGATGAGAGTAAAAGCATGAAGGGTGATGCCGTGCCGTTTCATTTATATTATAGTATTCTCATTTACATTATCTTGTGAGGATAAGTGTAGAAGCATGAAGGGTGATGTCGTTCCATTTCAGTTATACTATCATGTTTTTATATTATCATGTATTCATGGCACGAAGGGTGTTTTCGTGCTGGCGAGGACGAGGGACATGCATTATGTTGTAATATTATTTCCTTGTGTAAACGTCCATGCCTTTACCTTGATCTGTTACTGTTGTACCTATGTTTTCTATGTGACTTATCGTCGATGTTCTATCTTGTCCTATATATCAATTGATGTTGTGTTGCCCATGCCTTCTATATGTTTAACTTGAAAATATCATGTTTTTCTTCTTGTTGTTATATCTACATCCATGTCGTTCCTCATTTGTTGCACTTCCGAATAAGCTTTCTATCATGTTAGTTATTCATGCCTTCTATTTGTTAGCTCATAAAGATCATGATTTCCCATCTTGTTTGTTATATCTGCACCTAGGCCTTCTACTATGGTAGTTAGTGAGATTTATATTCTTCTTTCCTAATTGATGCCATTATTTCTATGCCTTTTACCTAGTTTGTTACCGTAGTCCATATGTACTGCCTTGTTCGTTATTGCTACCTGTGTAGTTTCCACTTTGTCATTATTGTTATTGACATTTCTTTCACCTGGATGGTACTGTTATACGTATATTTGGTGAGGATGAGATAAATGCATGAAGTGTGTTGCCGTGCCATTGACTTGACATCTTGAGTGTATTTCTCACACTATGAGCGGTATGGATTCACTATCGTGGTATATTGGTTATCGCTCTAAGAAAAGGATTGGTCGAGATATTAAAGAATATTAAATCGTGACTTTTTCTAGTAATCATTTGCTGCTTCGCATATTCACCTTGAGCACTCTTTTCTGTTATGTTGTAGTGTTGTTCTTTTGCTAGTTTACTACACATGTTATATCAGTAAGTATCTTTTAACTAAAAAGTCTCGTCACTACTTCAACGAGATTAGACAATATACTTATTGGGTACATGGGGTCGATTGTACTCATACTATACTTTTGCACCTTGCGTGCAAGTATGGAGCTGGAGTCGCTTTGTGTGGTGGGAGCTGGCATTGAAGATGTACCTGCATTTCGGTTATAGCTGCCACTTGTCCTCGGTAGCTTTAGGTTTTGCTAATCTGTTTAGGTAAATTTCAAACAGATGATGTATTTATTTCATACCATATTGTAAACTCTAAATTTTAGAAGCTCATAATATGTACTACCATTCCTTGGGATTTGTATAGAAAGTTCAATCATTTTACCCATTGTCTCTTATTACTTGATTTGAGTTGTGTCGATTGTAGTTGGCTTACCTAGCGGGCCGAGTTAGGTTCCATCACAACTAGGTTGATTTTGGGTCGTGAAAAGTTGGTATCAGAGCACTAGGTTCGTAGGTTCTACGAGTCATGAGAAAGTATCTAGTAGAGTCATGCGGATCGGTATGATGACGTCCATACCTATCTTAAAGAGGCTATAGGGCACTTAGGAAAATATCCTTTCTTTCTCTCCTTATCGTGTGGCCTTGTTTCAACTCGAAACCTATGATTTTGATTCTTCCTATTTGTTCATATGAAATGTTGTGCACTCGGTATTTGTTATGCGCTGACGGTTCGTGATGCTGCGGATAGATTATAAAGGGCTATGGATGCTCAATTATCATCGCAGTGTGATGTCTGGTCTTGAGAGCGGATGCAGTGATAGATCTTTCAGTAGTTCATTTATGGTACGAGGTGGGCTCTTATATCTGGTTGGTAAGCACGGACTTGGAAAGGCGGGCTAGTGGCCTAGTTGTTCTGATTATGGTGGGTTCATGCTAAGGTGTTGATTTGCGTACAACTGGTGGGTTATCTCCTGCATGATGAGTTTGGATCGTGTGTTTTGTGTAAGGTTTCCATTCGGTGGAATGAATATATTATCATTTCAGAGCATATAGGGAAGTTTCTTGACTATTGCAAGGATGGGTAAGCACTTGGCAGAGTCTTCGAAGTGTTCTATGACCAGTATTGCATGAGTTTTTGAAGTATTCAACTAAATAGTTGTGCGGGATCTGGGCATTCTATGAAGATATGGTACTTTGGATTATCGATGATGTATTCTACAGCTTCAAGCTAAGTGGGGGAGTTAGTTAATGATGATTGTACTGTAGGATCATGCATTGTATCAGTTTCAGGGTCGAGGGATTGCTTGGTTGTTTCTTTGAATATTCATCTAATGGTGAAGCGCGGGTTGCTTGGTGCATATTAGTTATGTATTGAAGATCAGAGTAAGGTAAGTGGTTATCGAGAAGGTTCTGATGAATTCCAGATCATATGTAGCATTTAAGGACTTCTGAATTTGTGTATGGGTAAGGCTTGAGATCGGTAGCGAATGGTTCTGATGAATTCCAGATCATATGTAGCATTTAAGGACTTCTGAATTTGTATATGGGTAAGGCTTGAGATCGGTAGCGAATGGTAATCGGATCTGCAGTATTTCTATGTAAAGAATGATTCTACATGGCAATATTGGAGGGATGCAAGAAACGGCTTCGGATTCCTAGAAGGTTCCTTCAGAGCAAGCATATCAGATTGAGTTACTTCCAGGTTGGCATTCTGGGTGATTCGGTTGAGCTAGAGGCGATCAGTTCTGATGACTCGATCATGTGTTAATGAGTTCTGAAGAATTCACCATGGTTATGGCCGCGGCAAGAGTTGATGTTTGCTATAGGTATAGAAGTTATATTGCGTGTGATGGTATTCTCCTAGATTGAGTTAAATGCAAGGTTTGCGGTTGATGAGATATTCAATTTGCTTGTGGTTCAGAGTTGATTATGAGATCGTTATATGTTCACAAGTTAGCATGTTAGTGGCGGTGCACCGGTGGGGTTGAAAGCTGCGAGTTCAAGATTGTGGTTAAGTTTTGAATGGAAGGATATGAGTTCTTGATGACACGGACGATTCCAGATATTGAAGAGGATATGGAAACTATTTGATATTACCAGAGGTGAGTGTGCATGTTGGCAGGTGCATTGTGTTTTGACTTGTGGGTATTTTTCTGTAAGATAATAGAGCATGAGTGACGTATCGGCCATTTGAGTAGCGTTGTTGAGATCGGATATGAAGATTCTGGTATTCGTGAGGTTCAGAGACTAGATGTTCTCGTTGGCAGACTATTCCTTAATTGTGAATTATGAAGAAATGTTGAGGATTAGATGATTGATGGTAGGTTTTATGGAAAGGTTGCTATGCATTTTTGGAAGGTTAATTACCTATTTGGGGATGATCAGAATTTGGTTTGGGGATTATTTTTTAGCCTAATGAGAATGTGTACTCTGTATCGGATCGGATTTGCTTGCTCTTGCGCAACTGTTACCACATGTATATCATCGGGCGAGATGGATGTTATTCGCGCCTTGGTCTATGTTATGTGTTTCTCTCTTATGCTGTGATGGATTGTGAGGGTTATATGATTATTTTGTATGCTTATTGTAATTTCGTTTAGGCCTTATGGCGTTATGGATGAGATGGTCCTCGTGATATTGACTTGCTTATTGCACCATAGTTGTGCTTGTCTTTCTCAGTATTGTTTGTGCCTAATCATCTTCCCACAATTATATTTGTACACTCTATTGTGGTTGATGTGACGCACATGTGATCAGTGAGCCCGAGCATTATGGCTCGATAGGTACCACTATGTGGATTGATACGATTGGATCGGGTTGCGTGCCGCAACGGTATTGTGATGTGATGTAACTCCTTATATTTATTTCGTGTATTTTGCTTTCACCTTGTTCAAAATAGTTCATAGGAAAATGTTAAAATTACCCTGCTTGCTTTCTTAGTAGCCTTCATATTTAACTTTCTTACCATTATCTGTCATGTCTGAATTATTACTTGTTTGGTATACAGAACAGCGTTGTGTGGGGTTCCATATGGTTTTTGGTGAGACTTGTCGGTTGGGCTGCTTTTGCTATATGGTGTGGAAGATTTATGGGAGTATTTCTCATGAGGTGGTTGTGTATGAGTGATGTGTCAGTCATTTGAGTGGGAGAGTTAGAGGTCAGAAATGGAGGTTCCCATATTCTCAAGCTTTAGAGATTGGAAGTTCTTGGAGGCAGATATATCTTGGTTGCGGACTCTGAAGGTATGTTAAGAGTTAGACAACTGATGATATTTGTTATGGATAGGTTACTATGGAATTTTGGAATTTATTTGCATGTTTTAGGAATGATCGGAATTTTTTCTAGGGGCTTATTGGGTAGGCCTAACGAGAATGTGTATTCTCTATTGGATCGGTCTTGCTTACTCTTATGCAACATTTACTGTGGGTGTATCATATGGCGGAATAGATGTTATCATGCCCTGATATGTTCATGTGTTTTTCCTCTTATGCTATGATGGGTTGCGAGACTACTTGACTATTCACACGCATGATATGGTTTTATTTAGGCTTGGTGGCGAGATTTGGAGCGAGATGGCTCTTGCAATATTGAGTTGCTTATTGCACCTTAGTCGTGCTTTTCCTGTATGTGGTATATTGTGCTATACATTTCTCCATGGTTATTGTCATGCACTTCACATGTTTGTTCTTGATACACATGTGTTTGTTGATTGTGAGCATTATGAGTCAATAGGTATCCCATATAGACCGGTATGTTTGAATCGGGTTACGCGGTGCAATGAAGTTATGTTGGGATATGATTTTTGTGCTTATTTTATGTGTTTTGCTTCTTCCTTGAGGGGTGGAATCATTGGACTATGCTTTTGTGGTTGTCTTTCTCGAACTTTTTTGACGGTTCTCTTATTTGGTTCTCCTCCCAATTTCATTATATTCGAGTTGTTGCTTGGTGGGTGCATGGATTGCATCATATGTAGCTCTAGGTGGTATTTGGTTTGGCATGTCAATCGAGCAGCTTGTACTTGGTGAGATGAGGTTATTGGGACTGGAATTGGTGCAATCAGATTTGAATATGGTACGTTTGAATAAGAATTTCATTAGTCAGCTAGAATTTTGCAATGGTCCTTGTCGACAAGAGAGCTCCATGAATTGTCGATTTGATGGGTGTATATGAATTCCTACATGTGTCTTTTATCATTGTAGTGTTTCGGAGGTTGGACACAAGGTTTTTCTTGATATGAGGTCTGTTTTCGGTAATAGGAAACTAATGTGGTCGGAAGGTATTGCTATGAGTATACTAGTTATGTAGTACATTGTGTGGTTATATCTTGGGAGTACAATTATGGCTTGCTATGACTTGTGGAACTGGTATTGTATATATGTACAAGGATTAGATCTTATAAGGAATTCTGAATGTTGGAATTTAGTTCTAAGGCTTGTGGACTAAGGTCGAAGGAAGGATCTTCTGTTGGATTATGTTAATAGATTTATATGGATTGAGGTGGCATGAGATCACCCTTGGATATGTGTATGGCAAGCTAATACAATGGTTTGCTGGCTTTGGAATAACTCTTGGCACGTTCAGAACGAACATTTGTTTAAGTGGGGGAGAATGTAACGACCTAGGTCGTTTTGAGTGTTAGCATTCTGTTCGGTGGTTTGATGTTTTGAGTAGCTTCACATGATGTATTATGACTTTCGTATATGGTTGGTTTTGATTTTTAGGAAGTACGGGATTGATTTGATAGAGTGACTCTGAATTTGGAAGCTTTAAGTTGGAAGAGTTGACCAAGGTCTGACTTTGAGGAAACGACCTTTGGATCTGGATTTAATGGTTTCAATAGGTCCGTATGGTGATCTTGTACTTGCACATATGTTTGGATTTGTATTTGGAGGTTCCTAGAAAATTTTGGAACTATATGTCGAAGGTTGGTAATTTAAAGAATTGGAGAATTCACAAGTTTGACCGGAGTTGATTTTGGTGCTATCGGGATCATATTGTTGTTTCGAGACCTTTTATAGGTCTGTTTAGTTAATTGGAACTTGTGTTCCAAATTTGGTTGTGATCCAAAATGTCTATGTGTAATTTGTATGCATACGACGAAGTTTGAAGATTTGAAAGTTAAGAGAATGATGTTGATCTTCGATTATTGGTTTTGATGTTAAGTGTAGTGTTTTGCGTCTTTGGATAAGTTTGCTCAATGTATTTGAACTTGTTGGACTAGAAGGGGTCCCAGCGGGCCTCGAGTCTGATTCGGTGTGGTTTCGGACTATTTCAAATGAGTTTTGCATTGCTGATTTTCTGATGTTCTGATGAGCTATGTGATTGCAGAAGGTCCTTCGCGATCGCGTAGAGTAATTTTGGTTGTGAGAAAAATTTTCTTCGCCTTCGTGACTGGTTGAGAGCATTTGCACAGTATTGGGTAGGATGGTGCATCGTATTCGCGTGAGGTGCCCGCGTTCACAAAGGTGTGTAGGGAGGTGGGGCTTTGGCTTTCGCATTCTCGTAAAGAGGATTATGTTCACACTGATTTGGACATTTTGGTCATCGCGCTCACGCTTGCAGCTTCGCGTTTGAGAGGTAGGGTCAGTGAGGCTGGCCGCGTTTGTGCTTCATATCGCGGGGGCCCTTTTGCAATCACGAAGAGTACAGCTGGTAAGACTTTATAAGTTATGTATTTCGGTATTTTGAGCTTATTTCTCATATTTTGACCCTTAGGGTTGGAGAAGGGGTGACGTCTCATGGAATGTTTTACACAAGACTTAGGGACAAGTGATTTCTACCTATTTGTGATTATATTTCATAAATCTACATGAATTATTAATACCCAAAACATGGAATTTTAATATGAAATTTGGTGATTTGTCTACACTTCAAGAGAGTATATTTTGAGGATTTGAGTATTTGGACTCGATATTGGAATATAATCATATATTTAGACTCGATAGGTTAGGGGTCATAATTGGTTCTGGGTTTCAGGCAAGCGGTCCCGGGGTTGAGTACTTTTGTTGACTTTTGGAGAATTCTTCAAAGAGCGATGTTTCATTGATTGAAATTACTTCATGTGGCATTGGTTGACTTCCTTGATTGATGGTTTGCTAGATACAAGCCGGTTAGAGGCGATTTCTCAAGGAAATGCGATTTTTGGAGCTTTGGACTTGCTGGGTGAGGTCAGTATCTTGCATATCTTGTGCGAGAAAATAACCCTTAGGATTTGACTTTATTTGTCTCATTTTATGTATGTAAAGCGATGTATATGCGACTGTGGTGCCTGTACTGACCCGTGTATATTGTGGTGCTTATTGTTGTTTTTGGATATCATCCAGTTTTAGGGAAAACTTTGCCGAAATTTTGGAAATTTGAAGAGTTGGACAAATTCTCAGTTCCTTGGTTCTTAATTAATTCTAGAGGGATGCTAATGAGTTAATTATACTTAGTATCTCATATACATACTCAGTTTCTCCCTAAATAGGGATAGGCTCATCCATCCAACTTATGGACGACGAGCGTCAGAATACGTTTGTGATTCCATTTATGGTTTCCTTTATGATCTCTTGAGTCCATATGATGCTGTCACATGTGTTATGCCTCATATATGCTTATATTGATTATGCTGGGGTTATAGCCCATAACGTTAGTGAGGCCTATTGATTATATGCTGGGGGAGATATCCTATAACACCAATCGGGTCTATTGATTATATATTTACCTGGTGGGGGATATAGCCCATAACGCCAATCAGGCATGTTATATATGAGTGTATAGCTACAATTTGTATTGCATGACTATACATGAGGTTGGTTCAGATGTACAATTACCTTATTGGGGGAATGTAGCCCATAACACCATATAGGTACCAGTTCAGATAGTAGTTCAATTTCAGCATAGTTTCAGCTTAAAGTTCGGTTCAGTTCCAGATCAGTTGCTAGTTCAAACTCTTCTTTAGCTTTCAGCTTATATTCAGATTTCCAACTTACAATCATACTGTAGTATGCTTTACATATGTTTTTCACCCTAGATACTTTGTACATACCATACTAACGTCCCTTCCGTGATGGTGCGTTTCATTCTGCGCTGATAGAGATAGATCAACGCTTGAGCCACATCTGTAGGCCATCCACTAACTATTGGAGTCACTCCACTTACTCCAGGAGTTACTTATCTTTTGGTATGTGTACAGTCAGCTATTCTGGGTATGGTGGGCCCCTGTTTTATCCAGTACTTATTCAGTTTAGCACTCATAGAGGCCTGTTGATATGCACATGTGCAGTTAGTATGTTTTTATATGTCAACTTATGTTAGCCTTGTCGTCTTTCCAGGTTGTACAGTTCTTACCAGCTATGCTTATGCTTGTTGAGTTTATCAGTTTATATTCATGATTAGTAGATTATCAACAATTTTAGTGATGATCGGCACATAGTGTCTGTTATCCATCACGGCCCTAGGCTGGGTCATGACATTATTCCTAAAAATGAATCTTACTAATCATAACAATAAGTACTAATATTAATAAATGTTATTACTATTATTATTATTTTTAGAAAAATATATAATAAGTACTTGAATTATCATAAAAATAAATCCATAATATATTTTACTAACTTATTATTCACCATGGAAGCATAATAAATAAACTAAAAAAGGAGAGGGCCAATATTGGTCGTCAACACCATGCATCTGAAAGAGGGTGAAATCCACTACATTGGACTCCATAAGTCCCAAATTGTGGAGAAGTCCTGGGCATTCTCTGAAGACATACCGCTAAAATGAGGAGTAGACAACTTCAAGAATTTATCCATCCTCTTCAGCTCATTGCCTGACATAAATGGCCTAACCTTAGGTTGTGAGACAATGATAGGCTGAACTAGCCCAACTGGTAACTCTCATGGGGTCTAATATCCCTAAGTCATTTGCTCCGGAGTACGAGTGGCGGGAGTTTGAATTCCTTCTCTGGCTTGAGAAATGGCTGGTGATATAGAAAGAATGCCTGCCTAAATCATGCGCTCCCACCATATGGACCAAGGGATCCTAAAGTACTAGAGTAGTAATGTACCCCTCTAGGACCTGTGTTGGTCCTACTGGCTCAACCTGAACTAGAATCTCATCCTCTAGAATCATCTAAGGCTTAGCTAATGCTGCTCCAACATGAGCGAGAGTGGATGTGGGTGTCATTGCACGTGCCCTGGGTTGGGCTATGGATATGCCCTGCCCCGTCGTCCACCTTGGCCTCTATCCCTCGTAATGGCTATGTCCAGGGGCTTTGGCACCTGATCAGCTGTGGTTGAAGTACGTGTCCTCACCATTTGTGACAAGAATAAGAGAAGAAAGTGTAGTGACCCGGCATATGATTTTGCATATTTGAGCCCCTTTTACCTATTTGATGATTATTATATATGTGTTAGTTATTTTATGACTTGTGGGGATGGTTAGTTCGGTTACAAGAAGGGTTGAAAGTTGACAAAGATTTGACTTTTATGTAGACAACCTCGTATTCGTATATTGATAGTTCTAATAGGTTCATATGATGAATTTGGACTTAGGCATATGTCCGGATTTATATTTGAATGTTCCTAGGTTGATTTGGCTCTATTTAGCGAAAGTTTAACATTTGAAGGTTTGGAAGGTTCATAGGTTTGGCCAGGAGTTGACTTTGAGACTATCGAGTTCGGATTGTTGTTCTGGGAGTTGGAATAGGTTTGTTATGTCATTTTTGGAACTTGTGTGCAAAGATTGAGGTCATTTCGAGTTGGATAGACATGGTTTGGCATGAGTTTGGATGTTGGAAGATTGAATAGTACATTAAGCTTGAATTGGTCGTCGATTATTGGTTTCGATGTTAGTCGTGGTTTTTGGAGTATTTGTACAAGTTTGGATAAGGTATTTGGACTTTTGGAATGATTGGACGGGGTTTTGGGGGCTTGGGTGTATTTCCAGGTTGCTTTGGATCATTTCTTCTTGGTTTTGGATTGCTGGTTTTTTGGTGCGCAACAGTGCTTCGCGATCGCAGAGCTTGTCTCGTGATCACGGAAAAGGAGAGGCGGTAGGGGAACTTTTACTCTTTACCTTCACGATGGAGGTGTTGCATTCGTAGAGAAAAAGGGAGCAGAAGCATCGCATTCGCGTGCGGAGAAGCACATTCGCACTGGTGTGGTGGCTGGAAATGGAATTGCCTTTGCATTCCCGAAGTGAAGCTTGCTTCGCGATTAGTTATTCGTGTTTGCGAAGAAGGGAAGCAACCGGGCAAGAATTTGGCCTTCGTGATCGCGAAGGGGATCCCGCGATCATGAAGTGTACTGGGCAGTGCACTTAATAATATAATTTCGGGATTTTGCCCATTCTCTCATATTTTGAACCCTAGACTTCGAGAGGTGGAGATTTTGGAGAGCAAGTTCACTACTACTTTGGAGGTAAGTAATTTATACTTGGATTTGACTTTATATCATGATTTTCCATGGATTTCTAAATCTAGCTTGGATTTTAAAGTGAACTTGGGGGGGGGGGGCAAAACTTTTGGAAAGCGAATAATTGTGATTTTAACCCTGATTTAGAGTCGGTTTTAGATGAAAATTTGTATATTTGGACACGTATTGGAATGAGTGTTCGGGATTTATGAGTTTTGATGGGTTCTAGGGTGTGGGCTCAGGTTGAATTTTTGGTTGACCTTGCGTATTTTTACAAAGATCGAAGCTTTATTATTTGGGGTTGTTTCCAATGACTTTATTTGATGTTATTGAGTTGCTTTTTTTTAAATAGATTAGGATCATTTGGAGTCGAAATTAGAAGGTTAGGCGATTTGTGCATGATTTGAGGTTGTCGGACGGAGGTACTTCTCTTGTCTATAATTATAATAGGAAATTCTCTCTATAGGTGACTTAATTGCTATATAATTTATGATTTAGGAGCCACGTATATGCAAGGTGACGAGCGTATATGTGAATGTAGGTTTTGGACCATACCCTCTATGTGTTGATTAGAATTGTGCTTTATTTAATTACGTGAAGTTGCTACCCATGTTCAAATTGATTCTATGACTACGTGCTAATCTTTATTCATGAAATTAGGAGCATGTCTGGGTTATGACTTGTTGATTTGACATGAAGGTTATAGTTCCATGTCAGACGTTATTATGAATTCATAAGTCATAACTTGCTTTACTTGCTCAATGATTTCTATTGGTTCTATGGAAAAATTAGCTCACAAAATTAATATGATTAAGCTAAAACATGCTAAATAGCCTATTGAGTCATTATGATAAAAAAATATATGATTTGCCATAGCTATCACTTAACATTTAATCTTTTTATTTGCATTCTTATTATTATGTATTGTGCCCCTTATTATATTATTTCTTACACATATGCATGAGTGGAAAGTGGTTGTTGATGAAAGTTGAGGATTTTAGCACTACGTGCACTTGAGGATATTGGTATTGATTATTAGATTGATGATTTTATAATTTGGATCGGGTTCCGCATCGCAACAGTTACCTTGGGCCTTAGGAGCGTAGGCACCCGTAATTTGTTTGGTTCTTGTTGCACATATGGTCTGTGTCAGGCACATGGATTGTGTTGTGAGTTGTTAAGAAAAGAATTCTGAGCATGCATATTTATATTTGTTTAGGCTAATGCTATGAATTGAAGTAAGCATTGCTAACCGATATCAGTTTTACTCGAGAATTGAGATAACTGTTATTTTATTTGATTGCAGTTATTTGAAAAGCATGCCTAAATTCTGTATGAGTTGTATTGTGCACCTTTATACTTGTGGAGGATATCATGTCCAGCTTTCTGTTAGATTATTCCCTCACCTGCTTATTTGACTACTAGTGAGTATCGGAGTCAACCCCTCACCACTATTTCTTCCAGGCTAGACTTGATACTTACTGGGTACCATGGGTTGTACTCATAATATGCTTCTGCACATTTCGTGCAAATTCTGAGGCTCATGCGAATGGTATTCATCTAGGACAATAGGTGGATCTGTGAGCACTTCGTGGTGAGATGATCTACTTGATTGATTTGCAGCACATGGAGTCCCCATCCCTACTTTCCTCTTATGTCTATCTATTATATATAGATAGATAGTGTATTAAGATGATTTATCATACTCTCATTAGATGCTTGTGATGATTGTGACATCTGGTTTTGGGCGATATTGGCCATTGTGGTCGTGTTTAGACCTTTTCTTGGATATTTTATCTATGATTATTACACTTGAGATTATTGTGTTTCCTTATTATATTGGGTATTTTTCTAAGGCTGATTTATTTGCTTTAGAGATTTGTTGGTTATTGTGTTGGCTTTCCTAGCAAGCGGGTTAGGTGCCATTACGGCCTTTGGTGGGATTTCGGGTCGAGATAAGTTGGTATCAGAGCACTAGGTTCCAAGGGTCTCACAAATCACAACCATGCCTAGTAGAGTCTTACGGATCGGTACGAAGACGTCTGTACTTATCATCGAGAGGCTATAGGTCTTTATGAAACTTATTTCTCTTGATTCCTCATTGTGCATTGATTATTGACTAGAATCTAAATCTTTCTATTCTTTTCTTGCACAGATAGTAAGGACTCGCGCGTGTGGAGTAGCAGAGGATACAGGAGCAGTACCACCAGTTGCGACTGGGAGATGCACAGGTCGGGGTAAGGCCAAGGCCTCTACTACAACTTGTACTACTACAGCTAGGGGTGGGGAATCCATTGGGGCACATGGCTAGGCCAGGGCTGTTGCAACAGACCCACTTACGGAGCAGGTGGAGGATAAGATCATAAAAGAGCATATTGAGGCTCCACTGCACACTCAGTAGCCGCATGGATTCATTACTGCATGAATATATCATGAGGCTATGACCAAGATAGTCAGTTTCTTCGATACTTTGACATAAGTTGGGGTGGTCCCATTGGCTTCAGCCATATCTCAAGCAGAACGGGGAGTTCAGACCCATATGGCTTGTACTCCAGAGCAGCATGTTGTAGTAGCTAGATCTGAGACCGTGCCTGCCATGTTTGTGGATGAGCAAAAGAAGTTAGAGAGGTTTTACAGGTTGTTTCATCCACCCTTTGAGGGCAGTGCTTCTGAGGACGCCTAGGAAATTCTAGATGGGTGCCATCAGATGCTACACAATTTGGGATTGGTAGAGTCCAACGGAGTGGACTTCACTACTTTCCAGTTTAAGGGGTTAGCTAGGAGATGGTGGCAAAAATATAAGTTGGGTAGGCTAGCTCGTTCAACTCCTCTTACTTGGGCTTAGTTTACACATATATTCCTTGAGAGGTACATCCCACTCACCACAAGGGATCAGTTTGAGCACCCTCATTAGGGCCATATGACCCTGATCAAGCGTGAGGCGATATTTACGGAGTTGTCTTGTAATGCAGATTTCTTGATCCCAACCGAGGTAGAGAAGGTGGGGAGTTTTATTGAGGGTATGACTTATAGCATTAGGGTTAATATGGCTCGGGAGTCAGAGAGGGGGCTACCTTTTAGGAGGAAGCAGATGTAGCTCGAAGGATCGAGCTTGTTCACATATAGGGTAGATAGGTCATGATGAGGAACAAGAGGCCTCGTCGTTCTCATGGTTTTAGTGGCACCTCATCTGGAGGCAGATGGCAGATAAGTAAGGACCCTCCTATCATGCTAGTTCAGTATGTGTAGTTCCATCATCCTTCAGTGCTCTTCCAACCAACTCATACTGTACTCCGTCGATACAGGGTTCCTCGAATGGATAATAGGTTCCTCAGGGGCAGTATCAGTCTAAGCCACCTTATTCAGTTCGAAGTTGCTACAAGTGTGGAGAGCATAAGAATGTGAGGGAGTATTTCCCTAGACTTATCAGAGGCACATTTCATCAGGGTTCTCAGTCTGTAGTTCTGGCACCAGTTACATCACCCCCTGCTCAGACAACTAGAGGAGGTGGTCACATAGTGAGAGGATGCCCTAGAGGGGAGGTGAGACTGGCGCTAGTCAGGTCAATGGCAGTGAGCCGCGTTGCTAGGCTTTTCTAGGGAGACCTGAGGGGATGGCCTCAGATGCTATGATCACAAGTATGGTTTTGGTTTGTCATAAAGATGCTTCCCTATTATTTGATCCAGGATATACTTATTTTTATATTTCATCATACTTTGCTCCATATTTGGATATGCCTCGTGGTTCTCTTGATACTCTTGCGCATGTGTCTACACCGGTTGGCGATTCTATTATGGTGGATCATGTGTATCGGTCTTGTGTGGTCACTATTGGTTATTATGAGACCAGTGTTGATCTCCTATTACTTTGTATGGTAGACTTTTATGTCATTTTGGGTATGGATTGGTTATCTTTGTACCATGCTATCCTTGATTGTCAGGCTAAGACACTGACAGCTATGTCGGGGTTGTTGAGGCCGAAGTGGAGAGGTTCTCTAAGTCACACTCCTAATAGGGTGATTTCATTTCTAAAGGCTCAATGGATGGTTTAGAAGTGATGTTTGGCATATTTAGCTTTTTTTCAAGATGTTAGTGTTGATACTCCTACTGTTTAGTAGTTCCAATAGTTAGGGAGTTTTCGTATGTATTTCCTACAAACCTATTGGGCATGCCACCCGATAGGGACATGGATTTCATTATTTATTTGGTGTCGGGCACGTAACCTATATCTATTCCTCTGTATTTTATGGCTCCAAATGACTTGACTAAATTAAAGGAACAATTGCAAGACTATCGGCAATTTAACAAGGTGTCTATCAAGAACAAGTATCCATTTCAGTGCACGATGACTTATTTGATCAGCTTCAGAATGACCGAATGTTCTCGAAGATTGACTTAAGATTGGGGTATCACCAGTTGAAGATTAGGACTTCAGACATCCCTAAGAATGCTTTTCAGACTCGTTATGGGCACTATGAGCTATTGTTGATGTCGTTTGGTTTGACTAATGCCCCAACAACTTTCATGCACTTGATGAATAGTGTGTTTCTGCGTTATTTGGATTTGTTTGTTAATGTTTTCATAGATGATATATTGGTGTATTCCCATAGTAAGGAGGACCATGAGCAGCATTTGTGGATCGTGCTCTAGACTTTAAGGGGGAAGAAGCTCTATGCTATGTTCTCCAAGTGTGAGAGTTTTTCGAACTCACTGGCATTCTTGGGTAATGTGGTTCTAGTTATGGGATCAAGGTGGACTTGAAGAAGATTTAGGCAGTTTAGAGTTATCCCAGACTTTCTACCGCTACAGAGATTAGGAACTTCTTAGGTTTGGCTAGTTACTACCGTCTCTTTTGGACGAATTTTCATCTATTGCAACCCTATTGACTAAGTTGACTCAGAAGGGCGCTCCGTTCAGGTGGTCAGATAAGTGTGAGGAGAGATTTTGGAAGCTTAAGACTGCCTTAACTGTGGCTCTAGTGTTGGTTTTGCCTTCCGGATCGGGTTCGTATACAATTTATTGTGATGCTTTGAGGATTGGCATTGGGTGTGTGTTGATGCAGGATGGTAGGTTGATTGCCTGCACATTGCGCTAGTTGAAGCCCCATGAGAAGAACTATCCAGTGTATAATTTGGACTAAGCAGCTATTGTGCACGTGCTCAAGATTTGGAGGCACAATCCATATAGTGTGTCTCGTGAGGTGTATACAGATCAAAGGAGTCTGCATCATCTATTTAAATAGAAAGTCTTGAAGATGAGGTAACGGATATAGTTGGAGTTATTGAAGGATTATGATATCACCATTCTTTATCATTCGAGGAATGTTAATATTGTAGGGATGCCTTGAGAAGAAAGGTAGAGAGTATGGGGATTTTATCATTTATTCAGGCCAGGGGAGAGGCCTTTGGCTATGGATGTTCAGGTGTTGGCCAATAGGTTGGTGAGATTGGATATTTCAAATCCGATCAAAGTATCAGGGTCGGATTTGTATTCCTAATGTCGATGGCTTGAGGGGTAGTTGATTCTTGAAGAGACTCATAGTTTGTGATATTCTATTCATCCAGCTGCTACAAAAATGTACCGTCATTTGAAGTAGCATCACTGGTGGAGGAGGATGAAGAAGGACATTATGGGGCATGTTGAGTGGTATTTGAATTGTCAGCAGGTCAAGTCTGAGCATCAAAGACTAGTTGGTTTACTTCAAGGGTTAGAGATATCGGAGTGGAAGTGGGAGCGCATCACTATGGACATTATGGTAAGGTTTCCACAGACCTTGAGGAGGTTTGATATGTTAGGGTCATTATGGACAGACCGACCAAGTCTGCGCATTTCATTCCGGTCATCGAAGCAGTTGGCTAATATACCAGGGAGGTTGTCTGTTTGCATGGTGTGCGTGTCTATCATCTCGGAATGTGGCACTCAGTTCGCAATGCATTTTTGTAGAGCCGTGTATCGTGAGTTGGGGGAACAGGTGGAGCTGACTACAATATTTTAACATCAGATGGATGGGCATCCTGAGCAGACCATTTAGATTTTGGAGGATATGTTGAAGACATGCGTTATTGACTTCGGTGGCAAGTGGGATCACTTATGCCTTTAGCGGAGTTTGCATACAACAATAGCTACAAGTCGAGTATCCGGATGAATCCGTATGAGACCTTATATGGGAAGCGATGTCATTCTCCGATTGGTGTGTTTGAGCCCCCTTGGGAGACTAGGTCGTTGGGCACCGATTTGGTTCGTGATGCTTTGGAGAATGTGAAATTGATTTAGGAGTAGCTTTGTACGACACAGTCCAGGCAAAAGAGTTATGCTGATAGGAAGGTTCTCAATGTAGCTTTCATGGAGGGTGGGAGGGTTCTTCTCAGAGTTTCACCAATAAAAAGGGTGTGATGAGGTTTGGGAGGAAGGGCAAGTTGAGTCCTCGATATATCGATCCATTTGAGGTTTAGAGAGGTTTGGTGAGATGGCTTACATACTTGCTTTGCCATCCAGCTTGTCGGGAGATCATCTAATGATCTATGTCTCCATGCTTAGGAAGTATCACGAAGATCAGTCACATGTGTTAGATTTCAACTTGGTGCAGTTGGATGAGAACTTAGCTTATGAAGAAGATCCGGTAGCCATTTTGGATAGGCGGGTTCGAAAGTCGAGGTAGAAGAATATCGCATTAGTGAAGGTTTAGTGGAGAGGTCAACTAGTTGAGGAGGTGACTTGGGAGATCGAGCATGATATGTGGAGCAGATATTCTCATCTTTTTGGCACTCCAAGTATGATTCTAGACCCGTTCAAGAATGAACGTTTGTTTAAGAGGGGTAGTATGTAATGACCCAGCCGGTCATTTTTGCGTATTTGAGCTCTATTTCCCTATTTGATACTTCTTGTATATGTGTTAGTTTTTTTATGACTAACAGGGATGGTTGGGTTGATAATGGGAAGGTTTGAGAAGCATTTGAGACACTTAGTCTCATTTTCAAGCTTAAGTTGTA
This sequence comes from Nicotiana tabacum, assembly GCF_000715075.1. NCBI lineage: Eukaryota > Viridiplantae > Streptophyta > Magnoliopsida > Solanales > Solanaceae > Nicotiana > Nicotiana tabacum. Next base: position 62,173,853 of record NC_134081.1, read on the forward strand.
AGAGTTGACCGGTATTTGACTTTTGTGTAGACGACCTCTAATTCGTATTTTGATGGTTTCAATAGGTTCGTATGGTGAATTTTGACTGGGGCGTATTTCTAGATTTGTATTCGGAGGTTCCTAGGTTGATTTGGCTTTATTTGGCGAAAGTTGGAAATTTAAAGGTTTGAAAGGTTCACAGGTTTGACCGAGAGTTGACTTTGAGGCTATCCGATTTTAATTATTGTTTCGGAAGTATGAATAGGTTTTTTATGTCATTTGGAACTTGTGTGCAAAATTTGAGGTCATTCTGAGTTGGTTAGACATAGTTCAACATGAGTTTGGAAGTTTAAATAGTTCATTAAGCTTCAATTGGCCATCGATTCTTGGTTTTGATGTTAGCCGTGGTGTTTGGAACATACATACAAGTTTGTATAAGGTATTGGGACTTGTTAGAATGATTGGACGGGGTTCCGGGGGGCGCAGGTGTGTTTCCGGGTGCTTTCAGATCATTTCTTCTTGGTTTTCGATTGTTGGTTTTCTGGTGTGCAACAGTGCATTGCAATCGCGGTGGAATTGCCTTCGATTTTGCAGAGCGAGGCTCGCCTTTGTATAGTCTAGGCAGGCCAGTGCACCACGTTCGCGATTAGCATTTCGATTTCAGGCAGTAGCTGGGCAGGAATTTGGCCTTCGCGATCGTGAAGGGGGTCCCGCGATCGCGAAGTATATAACAAGGCAGTGCACTTAATGATATAATTTTGGGATTTTTCCCATTCTCTCATATTTTGAACCCTAGACTTCGAGAGGTGGAAATTTGGAGAGCAAGTTTACTACTACTTTGGAGGTAAGCAATTCTCACTTGGATTTGACTTTATATTATGATTTTCCATGGATTTTTACACTTAAAAAGCTTGTATTTTAAAGTGAAATTTGGGGGGGGGGGGGGGGTTTAGCAGAACTTTTGGAAAGAAAATAATTGAGATTTGAACCCCGATTTGGAGTCGGTTTTGGATGAAACTTATATATTTGGACTCGTATTTGAAAGAATGTTCAGGATTTGTGTGTTTTGTTGGGTTCCAGGGTACGGGCCCGGGTTGACTTTTTGTATTTATATAAAGATCGAAGCTTTACTATTTGGGGTTATTTCCTATGGCTTTATTTGATGTTATTGAGTTATGTTTACTAGATTTGGGTCATTTGGAGTCAAATTTGGACGGTTAGGCGATTTGTGCTTGATTTGAGGTTGTCGGGCGGAGGTATGTCTACCCTAGTACGAGGGAATTCTCCCCACAGGTGACTTGATTGCTACTTAATTCATGACTTAGGAGCCACGTATATGTGAGGTGACGAGCATATATGTGTATCTAGGTTTTGGACAATACGTGGTATTTGTTGACTTGAATTGTGTTTTATTTAATTACGTGAAGTTGCTACCCATGTTCAAATTGATTCTGTGACTATGTGATAATCTTTATTCATGAATTAGGAGCATGCTTGGTTTATGACTTGTTGATTTGACATGAAGGTTATAGTTCCATGTTAGACATTATTATGAATTCATAGGTCATAACTTGATTTACTTCCTCAATGATTTCTATTGGTTCTATGGCAAAATTAGCTCACAAAATTAATATGATTAAGCTAAAACATGCTAAATAGCCTATTGAGTCGTTATGATAAAAAAAATATATGATTTTCCATAGCTATCACTTAACATTTAATCTTTTTATCTGCATTCTTATTATTATGTATTGTGCCCCTTATTATATTATTTCTTACACATATGCATGAGTGGAAAGTGGTTGTTGATGAAAGTTGAGGATTTTAGCACTACGTGCACTTGAGGATAATGGTATTGATTATTAGATTGATGATGTTATGCTTTGGATCGGGTTCCGCATCGCAACAGTTACCTTGGGCCTTAGGAGCGTAGGCACCCGTGATTGTTTTGGTGCTTGTTGCACATATGGTCTGTGTCAGGCACATGGATTGTGCTATGAGTTGTTAAGAAAAGAATTCGGAGCATGCATATTTATATTTGTTTAGGCTAATGCTATGAATTGAAGTAAGCATTGCTGACCGGTATCAGTTTTACTCGAGAATTGAGATAACTGTTATTTTATTTGATTGCAGTTATTTGAAAAGCATGCCTAAATTATGTATGAGTTGTATTGTGCGCCTTTATACTTGTGGAGAATATCATGTCTAGCTTTCTGTTAGATTATTCCCTCACCTGCTTATTTGACTACTAGTGAGTGTCGGAGTCAACCCCTCGCCACTATTTCTTCTAGGCTAGACTTGATATTTACTGGGTACCATGGGTTGTACTCATAATATGCTTCTGCACATTTCGTGCAAATTCTGAGGCTCATGCGAATGGTATTCATCTAGGACAATAGGTGGATCTGTGAGCACTTCGTGGTGAGATGATCTACTTGATTGATTTGCAGCACATGGAGTCCCCATCCCTACTTTCCTCTTATGTCTATCTATTATATATAGATAGATAGTGTATTAAGATGATTTCTCATACTCTCATTAGATGCTTGTGATGATTGTGACATCCGGTTTTGGGCGATATTGGCCATTGTGGTCGTGTTTAGACCTTTTCTTGGATATTTTATCTATGATTATTAGACTTGAGATTATTGTGTTTCCTTATTATATTGGGTATTTTTCTAAGGCTGATTTATTTGCTTTAGAGTTTTGTTTGTTATTGTGTTGGCTTGCCTAGCGAGCGGGTTAGGTGCCATCACGACCTTTGGTGGGATTTCGGGTCGAGATAAGTTGGTATCAGAGCACTAGGTTCCAAGGGTCTCACAAATCACAACCATGCCTAGTAGAGTCTTATGGATCGGTAAGAAGACGTCTATACTTATCATCGAGAGGCTATACGTCTTTATGAAACTTATTTCTCTTGATTCCTCATTGTGCATTGATTATTGACTGGAATCTAAATCTTTCTATTCTTTTCTTGCACAGATAGTTAAGGACTCGCGCGTGTGGAGTAGCATAGGATACAAGAGCAGTACCACCAGTTCTGACTGGGAGATGCACAAGTCAGGGTAAGGCCAAGGCCTCTACTAGAGGTTGTACTACTACAGCTAGGGGTGGGGCATCCATTGGGGCCCATAGCTAGGCCAGGGCAATTGCAACAGGCCCACTTAAGGAGCAGGTGGAGGATCAGATCAAAAAAGAGCATATTGAGGCTCCACTGCACACTCAGCAGCCGCATGGATTCATTACTGCATACATATATCATGAGGCTATGACCAGATAGTCAGTTTCATTGATACTTTGACATAGGTAGGGGTGGTCCCATTGGCTTCAGCCATATCTCAAGCAGAACGGGGAGTTCAGATCCATATGGCTCGTACTCCAGAGCAGCCTGTTGTAGTAACTAGATTTGTGACCTTGCCTGCCATATTTGTGGATGAGCCAAAGAAGTTAGAGAGGTTTTACAAGTTTTTTCATCCACCCTTTGAGGGCAGTGCTTCTGAGGACACCTAGGACATTCTAGATGGGTGCCATCAGATGCAATGCAATTTGGGATTGATAGAGTCCAACGGAGTGGACTTCACTACTTTCCAGTTTAAGGGGTTAGCTAGGAGATGGTGGCAAAAATATAAGTTGGGTAGGCTAGCTCATTCAACTCCTCTTACTTGGGCTTAGTTTACACATATATTCCTGTAGAGGTACATCCCACTCACCACAAGGGATCAGTTCGAGCACCCTCATTAGGGTCATATGACCCTGACCAAGCGTGAGGCGATATTCACGGAGTTGTCTTGTAATGCAGCTTTCTTGATCCCAATCGAGGTAGAGAAGGTGAGGAGTGTTATTGAGGGTATGACTTATAGCATTAGGGTTACTATGGCTCGGGAGTCAGAGAAGGGGAAGCCTTTTAGGAGGAAGCAGATGTAGCTCGAAGGATCGAGCATGTTCACATATAGGGTAGATAGGTCATGATGAGGGACAAGAGGCCTCGTCATTCTCATGGTTTTAGTGGCACCTCATCTGGAGGCAGATGGCAGATAAGTAAGGACCCTCCTATCAGGCTAGTTCAGTATGTGCAGTTCCATCATCCTTCAGTGCTCTTCCAACCATCTCATACTGTACTCCGTCGATACAGGGTTCCTCGAATGGACATAACTTGCTTTACTTGCTCCATGATTTCTTTGGTGCCTAAGCCTAATTAGCTCATGAAAATAATATGATTAATCTAGAAACATGCTAAATAACTTATTGAGTCGTTATTGTAAAATATGTTATATGATTTGCCATAGTTATCACTTAGCCATTTGAGCTTTTTATCCGCATTCTTCTTATTATGTATTATGCCCCTTATTATATCATTTCTTACACATATGCAGGAGTGGAAAGTGGTTGATGATGCAAGTTGAGGATTTTAGCACTACGAGCACTTGAGCGGATATTGGTACTGATTATTAGATTGGCGATGTTATGATTTTGATCAGGTTGTGTGCCACAACAGTTGATTGATGATCATTAAATGTTAAATGATCGACGCTTGGTTTATGGATCCATCACTCCGGAGTCAGGTGATTACCCATGTTATCTTGAACCCTGTGAGTGTAGGCACCCGTGATTCTTTTAGTGTGTGTTGGACACGTGGCTTGTGTCAGGCACATGGATTATGTTGTGAGTTGTTGAGAAAAGGATCTCGAGCATGAATATTTATATTTGTTTAGACGCATTCTATGAATTGAAGTAAATATTGTTGAATAGTATTAATTTTACTCGAAAATTGAAATAACAATTATTTGATTTGATTGCGGTTATTGAAAAATATTCCTTAATTCTGTATGAGTTGTATTTTGTTCTTGTATACTTGTTGATGACATCATGTCTACCTTTCTATTGGATTATTATCTCACCTTCTTATTTGAATGATAGTGAGTGTTGGAGTCGACCCATCGCCACTACTTATTTGAGGCTAGACTTGATACATACAGGGTACCGTGGTTTATACTCATACTATACTTCTGCACATTTCGTACAGGTAAAGAGGCTGGTGCGAGTGGCATTCATCCGGGGCAGTAGGCGGATCCGTGAAGACTTCGTGATGAGTTGCTGAACTTGATCGATTCGCAACATATGGAGTCCCCCTCCCTACTTTCCTCTTATATTAATCTACTATTTTATTCATACACACAGTGTATTCAGATGATTTCTCATGCTTTTATTAGATGCTTGTAATGATTGTGACCTCCGGTTTTGGGTGATGTTGGCAGTTGTAGTCGTACTTTGACCCTCTCACGACCCAAAACCACCAACCAGTTGTGATGGCACCTAATGCACTTGATAGGCAAGTCGAACATAAAAATAAGGAATCATAATTACATAAATGACAAAAATAATACAAGTCTAAAGCCATCAAGTCGGAAATACAAAGTTATGAGCTCTAAAACGGAAATACAAGTCTGAAATACGAAAAAACAATATTGTCTGAATGAAAAACAACAGTACAAATGAAGAGAGGCGCAAAGACTACGGTTGAGATGCAGCTCTACCTCGTCTCTCCGAATATAACTCAGCTACTAGTGGCTCAGACCAAATCCTGGATATGCAAAAGAAGTGCAGAGTGTAGTATTAGTACAATCGACCCCATGTACTCATAAACTATCATAACTAAGCTCAGCGAGGTAATAGAAGCAAGAATTAATAATGATACTCTCTAATCACAAGTACAGTTCATAAATCCAACAAGTGCATAACAATAATATGATCAAGTCATGAATCACAGAAAGAACCACGTTGTTGCACACAATTACTTAACGTACTCTCATTAGTTAACAATTCAGCATTTAAAGAAGATATGCAAATAAATCAAGTAAACAACCAAGGAAATTGCAAGTAAAGATGAAATGCAATAACCTAATCAAACACTAGCCAATTCTCGATATGACCTCATATCGAGGTACAAATCCCCAAAATTAGCCCTCATATGTTTTTCCCCAAAACCCAAATTCTCACACTTTAAAGTACTAAGTTTAGAGATAAAACTCTATGGGAATTCATGAGAATAAATCAAATCTAGATAAATATTACTAACTTTAGAAGTTCTCAAAAATCTCGTTTTTCAACCATTTATATCCCTTGGTGTCAGGTGTTCTTCGTGTTCGCGAAGCACTTGTCGTGTTCGTGAAGGTCACTGGCCAACTGGCCATCGCGTTTGCAAAGTCTGTCGCTTTGCAATCTTGGTGTCGCACTCGTGATGGAGAACGGTCACCAGAAACTCACCCGAGATCCCCTACGGCTCACTCTAAATATCCTTATAAGTATATAAACTTCCTACACACTCGCTCGTAAGCTCAAAACACCAAAATATAACCTAGAATCAAGAACCACATATCAAAACTCAAAGATTTCAAAGTTCTTAAGTTCAAATTTTCAACTTTTCACAATAAGCATCGAAACGACCTCCAGGTCACCTGGGCCCCCAACCAAACATGCGCACAAGTCCGAATTCATCATACGAACCTACCATAATCTTCCAAACACCGATGGGAGGTCGTTTACTAATAATATTGAACTTCAACCATTTATTTAAGCAAATATACTACTAGGTTATTCCCCTAGTAGCTGTTATATATAATAAATCCCAAACTCGGTAAAACTTACAAAATGTTTAAGTAACCTACAAACAAACAATACAATAAAGAACTGCAATGGCTATTGCTACCAAATACAATGTAGCAGTAGCTTAATGAAAGATGGAAAATACAAGGCTAGTAATTTGAAACATCCAAGTGTTGCTGACGACTATGAATGCACACACCAGTTGCCAACAATTTGTTGTAGCACCTACAAAGCTCTCACCAAATGCCATTTGTTGCAATTCAAAGGAGTAGGAATGTTTAAATCCAGTAGTTGTAAAGCAAAGCATTTTGGACATTGTGAACTTGGGGCTGAAAATTCCAGCATCATTGTTGATACATTGAACATGAATTTGAGATGAAACCATAATAGAGACAGAGCTGCCTGCTTGATACATGAGGACAATATAGTGTCTTCTCATCTCCAGATTGAGCATGCATGCACACTAATACCATTGGATAATGATATGACACTATACTGTCAATACCAAAAAATAGATGTAAGCAACAGTTTTCCTTGTATTTCAGGTGAGTAGATATCCTCAGTTTGATATACCAGTACCAACAATTGATACACAAAGAAGCGGATCATATGTGCAGCCATATAATTCTGTGAATAAATGTTATCACATCTAGTATAAGCCTTATCTATGAGATGCCTGCTTGACTCTATGGTCTTGTATGGTGTTAAACCACCCCCAGAATAAGCATGATAACATGCTAATACCACTAAGAAATAGTCTAACACCACACAATCATTACACAGTAGTCAAGATCAGGCCATGTGATAACTTTCTGTGTAGGTACATCAGATTGATGTCCAAGCCAAGCTGCTTGTGATGTATAGCAGGATAGCTTCCATTTTTTTGAACCTGATGTGTACTAACATATGTGTTGTTACTGAGTACGTACAGTAGATTGCTGATCATTTCAAGCTGATTGAAATTGATATGTATAGCATGATTGTGTTGTCATTTGTATTGCTGACGTGTTGTTGTTGTAATGTGTTGAAAAACCCCATAATGAGCATTAAAATATGCTAACACCTCTGGGAGTTGATACTAGCATAAATAGGCAATAAGAATCTTCTGGGGAGCAGCAGACATATGTTGTGTAGAAACAATAACGCTTGACTGATGTTCTACTGAGTTTTTGTGATGTCAACACCCCTTTGTATACTTGCCAGAGCAATCTTATCCTATCTATGAAACTTGTAAAATGAAGCAAACAAGTTAGGATGTAATGTTGTGCTCCCAGGTTCTTGTGTGCGCTGAAAGCTTTGAGGATGACTGGATGGTGAGTGATGGTGAATGGTTGTTGTTTGTGCTGGCTTGTGAATATCTTGTTGGTTATCTTCAAGTCATTCCCACATAGCAGTAAATAGTGGCAACTCCAACTAGCAGTTAATAACATACCAAACACTGAACATTAACCAATTAAACCAGTAGTTGTTGAGTAAGCAGTACTGGTTCTGCTGAAAACCATCATTTCTGTGATTGTCTTTTGTGCAGAAGCAGTGCAGGTTGAGCATCCTTTAGTATCTGTATGAAACTAGTCTATACTATTGCCTCCATTTTCTAAGCATGTTATTAACACCTGCAAATTGTAACAAACAGGGTTATGAAATGTATTTATGCTCCAAGACTGTTGTGTTTTCTGGTGGCAATGAAGAGGTTTTGGATTGCAGGGGAATAGCCATAACCAATCAAGCATCGACACCCTTCAATTGGCATGTACTTGAATTGCAGATTCAATATTTGTTACTGGTGCTGCAGCCAAGCATTTACAAGTGGTCACAACAGAATGTGAAAATCCCTGGAGATGTGCAGAAACAATTAGTCCATGTTATTGCCTCGGTTTTCTAAGGACATTGACTATAGCTTGTTGGCATATTACAATCAACACTACTCATGCATCTACACCCTTCAAGCCTGGAGTATGTAAGACAGAGCTGCCTGCTTGATACATGAGGACAATATAGTGTCTTCTCATCTCCAGATTGAGCATGCATGCATACTAATACCATTGGATAATGATATGACACTATGTTGTCAATACCAAAAAACAGATGTGAGCAACAGTTTTCCTTGTATTTCAGGTGAGTAGATATCCTCAGTTTGATATACCAGTACCAACAATTGATACGCAAAGAAGCGGATCATATGTGCAGCCATATAATTCTGTGAATAAATGTTATCACATCTAGTATAAGCCTTATCTATGAGATGCCTACTTGACTCTATGGTCTTGTATGGTGTTAAACCACCCCCAGAATAAGCATGATAACATGCTAATACCACTAAGAAATAGTCTAACACCACACAAATATTACACAGTAGTCAAGATCAGGCCATGTGATAACTTTCTGTGTAGGTACATCAGATTGATGTCCAAGCCAAGCTGTTTGTGATGTATAGCAGGATAGCTTCCATTTTTTTGAACCTGATGTGTACTAACATATGTGTTGTTACTGAGTACGTACAGTAGATTGCTAACCATTTCAAGCTGATTGAAATTGATATGTATAGCATGATTGTGTTGTCATTTGTATTGCTGACGTGTTGTTGTTGTAATGTGTTGAAAAACCCCATAATGAGCATTACAATATGCTAACACCTCTGGGAGTTGATACTAGCATAAATAGGCAGTAAGAATCTTCTGGGGAGCAGCAGACATATGTTGTGTAGAAACAGTAACGCTTGACTGATGTTCTACTGAGTTTTTGTGATGTCAACACCCCTTTGTATACTTGCCAGAGCAATCTTATCGTATCTATGAAACTTGTAAAATGAAGCAAACAAGTTAGGATGTAATGTTGTGCTCCCAGGTTCTTGTGTGCGCTGAAAGCTTTGAGGATGACTGGATGGTGAGTGATGGTGAATGGTTGTTGTATGTGCTCGCTTGTGAATATCTTGTTGGTTATCTTCAAGTCATTCCCACATAGCAGTAAACAGTGGCAACTCCAACTGGCAGTTAATAACATACCAAACACTTAACATTAACCAATTAAACCAGTAGTTGTTGAGTAAGCAGTACTGGTTCTGCTGAAAACCATCATTTCTGTGATTGTCTTCTGTGCAGAAGCAGTGCAGGTTGAGCATCCTTTAGTATCTGTATGAAACTCGTCTATACTATTGCCTCCATTTTCTAAGCATGTTATTAACACCTGCAAATTGTAACAAACAGGGTTATGAAATGTATTTATGCTCCAAGACTGTTGTGTTTTCTGGTGGCAATGAAGAGGTTTTGGATTGCAGGGGAATAGCCATAACCAATCAAGCATCGACACCCTTCAATTGGCATGTACTTGAACTGCAGATTCAATATTTGTTACTGGTGCTGCAGCCAAGCATTTACAAGTGGTCACAACAGAATGTGAAAATCCCTGGAGATGTGTAGAAACAATCAGTCCATGTTATTGCCTCGGTTTTCTAAGGACATTGACTATAGCTTGTTGGCATATTACAATCAACACTACTCATGCATCTACACCCTTCAAGCCTGGAGTATGTAAGACAGAGCTGCCTGCTTGATACATGAGGACAATATAGTGTCTTCTCATCTCCAGATTGAGCATGCATGCACACTAATACCATTGGATAATGATATGACACTATACTGTCAATACCAAAAAACAGATGTGAGCAACAGTTTTCCTTGTATTTCAGGTGAGTAGATATCCTCAGTTTGATATACCAGTACCAATAATTGATACGCAAAGAAGCGGATCATATGTGCAGCCATATAATTCTGTGAATAAATGTTATCACATCTAGTATAAGCCTTATCTATAAGATGCCTGCTTGACTCTATGGTCTTGTATGGTGTTAAACCACCCCCAGAATAAGCATGATAACATGCTAATACCACTAAGAAATAGTCTAACACCACACAAACATTACACAGTAGTCAAGATCAGGCCATGTGATAACTTTCTGTGTAGGTACATCAGATTGATGTCCAAGCCAAGCTGTTTGTGATGTATAGCAGGATAGCTTCCATTTTTTTGAACCTGATGTGTACTAACATATGTGTTGTTACTGAGTACGTACAGTAGATTGCTAACCATTTCAAGCTGATTGAAATTGATATGTATAGCATGATTGTGTTGTCATTTGTATTGCTGACGTGTTGTTGTTGTAATGTGTTGAAAAACCCCATAATGAGCATTACAATATGCTAACACCTCTGGGAGTTGATACTAGCATAAATAGGCAGTAAGAATCTTCTGGGGAGCAGCAGACATATGTTGTGTAGAAACAGTAACGCTTGACTGATGTTCTACTGAGTTTTTGTGATGTCAACACCCCTTTGTATACTTGCCAGAGCAATCTTATCCTATCTATGAAACTTGTAAAATGAAGCAAACAAGTTAGGATGTAATGTTATGCTCCCAGGTTCTTGTGTGCGCTGAAAGCTTTGAGGATGACTGGATGGTGAGTGATGGTGAATGGTTGTTGTTTGTGCTGGCTTGTGAATATCTTGTTGGTTATCTTCAAGTCATTCCCACATAGCAGTAAATAGTGGCAACTCCAACTAGCAGTTAATAACATACCAAACACTGAACATTAACCAATTAAACCAGTAGTTGTTGAGTAAGCAGTACTGGTTCTGCTGAAAACCATCATTTCTGTGATTGTCTTTTGTGCAGAAGCAGTGCAGGTTGAGCATCCTTTAGTATCTGTATGAAACTAGTCTATACTATTGCCTCCATTTTCTAAGCATGTTATTAACACCTGCAAATTGTAACAAACAGGGTTATGAAATGTATTTATGCTCCAAGACTGTTGTGTTTTCTGGTGGCAATGAAGAGGTTTTGGATTGCAGGGGAATAGCCATAACCAATCAAGCATCGACACCCTTCAATTGGCATGTACTTGAATTGCAGATTCAATATTTGTTACTGGTGCTGCAGCCAAGCATTTACAAGTGGTCACAACAGAATGTGAAAATCCCTGGAGATGTGCAGAAACAATTAGTCCATGTTATTGCCTCGGTTTTCTAAGGACATTGACTATAGCTTGTTGGCATATTACAATCAACACTACTCATGCATCTACACCCTTCAAGCCTGGAGTATGTAAGACAGAGCTGCCTGCTTGATACATGAGGACAATATAGTGTCTTCTCATCTCCAGATTGAGCATGCATGCATACTAATACCATTGGATAATGATATGACACTATGCTGTCAATACCAAAAAACAGATGTGAGCAACAGTTTTCCTTGTATTTCAGGTGAGTAGATATCCTCAGTTTGATATACCAGTACCAACAATTGATACGCAAAGAAGCGGATCATATGTGCAGCCATATAATTCTGTGAATAAATGTTATCACATCTAGTATAAGCCTTATCTATGAGATGCCTACTTGACTCTATGGTCTTGTATGTTGTTAAACCACCCCCAGAATAAGCATGATAACATGCTAATACCACTAAGAAATAGTCTAACACCACACAAACATTACACAGTAGTCAAGATCAGGCCATGTGATAGCTTTCTGTGTAGGTACATCAGATTGATATCCAAGCCAAGCTGCTTGTGATGTATAGCAGGATAGCTTCCATTTTTTTGAACCTGATGTGTACTAACATATGTGTTGTTACTGAGTACGTACAGTAGATTGCTGACCATTTCAAGCTGATTGAAATTGATATGTATAGCATGATTGTGTTGTCATTTGTATTGCTGACGTGTTGTTGTTGTAATGTGTTGAAAAACCCCATAATGAGCATTACAATATGCTAACACCTCTGGGAGTTGATACTAGCATAAATAGGCAGTAAGAATCTTCTGGGGAGCAGCAGACATATGTTGTGTAGAAACAGTAACGCTTGACTGATGTTCTACTGAGTTTTTGTGATGTCAACACCCCTTTGTATACTTGCCAGAGCAATCTTATCGTATCTATGAAACTTGTAAAATGAAGCAAACAAGTTAGGATGTAATGTTGTGCTCCCAGGTTCTTGTGTGCGCTGAAAGCTTTGAGGATGACTGGATGGTGAGTGATGGTGAATGGTTGTTGTATGTGCTCGCTTGTGAATATCTTGTTGGTTATCTTCAAGTCATTCCCACATAGCAGTAAACAGTGGCAACTCCAACTGGCAGTTAATAACATACCAAACACTTAACATTAACCAATTAAACCAGTAGTTGTTGAGTAAGCAGTACTGGTTCTGCTGAAAACCATCATTTCTGTGATTGTCTTCTGTGCAGAAGCAGTGCAGGTTGAGCATCCTTTAGTATCTGTATGAAACTCGTCTATACTATTGCCTCCATTTTCTAAGCATGTTATTAACACCTGCAAATTGTAACAAACAGGGTTATGAAATGTATTTATGCTCCAAGACTGTTGTGTTTTCTGGTGGCAATGAAGAGGTTTTGGATTGCAGGGGAATAGCCATAACCAATCAAGCATCGACACCCTTCAATTGGCATGTACTTGAACTGCATATTCAATATTTGTTACTGGTGCTGCAGCCAAGCATTTACAAGTGGTCACAACAGAATGTGAAAATCCCTGGAGATGTGTAGAAACAATCAGTCCATGTTATTGCCTCGGTTTTCTAAGGACATTGACTATAGCTTGTTGGCATATTACAATCAACACTACTCATGCATCTACACCCTTCAAGCCTGGAGTATGTAAGACAGAGCTGCCTGCTTGATACATGAGGACAATATAGTGTCTTCTCATCTCCAGATTGAGCATGCATGCACACTAATACCATTGGATAATGATATGACACTATACTGTCAATACCAAAAAACAGATGTGAGCAACAGTTTTCCTTGTATTTCAGGTGAGTAGATATCCTCAGTTTGATATACCAGTACCAATAATTGATACGCAAAGAAGCGGATCATATGTGCAGCCATATAATTCTGTGAATAAATGTTATCACATCTAGTATAAGCCTTATCTATGAGATGCCTGCTTGACTCTATGGTCTTGTATGGTGTTAAACCACCCCCAGAATAAGCATGATAACATGCTAATACCACTAAGAAATAGTCTAACACCACACAAACATTACACAGTAGTCAAGATCAGGCCATGTGATAACTTTCTGTGTAGGTACATCAGATTGATGTCCAAGCCAAGCTGTTTGTGATGTATAGCAGGATAGCTTCCATTTTTTTGAACCTGATGTGTACTAACATATGTGTTGTTACTGAGTACGTACAGTAGATTGCTAACCATTTCAAGCTGATTGAAATTGATATGTATAGCATGATTGTGTTGTCATTTGTATTGCTGACGTGTTGTTGTTGTAATGTGTTGAAAAACCCCATAATGAGCATTACAATATGCTAACACCTCTGGGAGTTGATACTAGCATAAATAGGCAGTAAGAATCTTCTGGGGAGCAGCAGACATATGTTGTGTAGAAACAGTAACGCTTGACTGATGTTCTACTGAGTTTTTGTGATGTCAACACCCCTTTGTATACTTGCCAGAGCAATCTTATCCTATCTATGAAACTTGTAAAATGAAGCAAACAAGTTAGGATGTAATGTTGTGCTCCCAGGTTCTTGTGTGCGCTGAAAGCTTTGAGGATGACTGGATGGTGAGTGATGGTGAATGGTTGTTGTTTGTGCTGGCTTGTGAATATCTTGTTGGTTATCTTCAAGTCATTCCCACATAGCAGTAAATAGTGGCAACTCCAACTGGCAGTTAATAACATACCAAACACTGAACATTAACCAATTAAACCAGTAGTTGTTGAGTAAGCAGTACTGGTTCTGCTGAAAACCATCATTTCTGTGATTGTCTTTTGTGCAGAAGCAGTGCAGGTTGAGCATCCTTTAGTATCTGTATGAAACTAGTCTATACTATTGCCTCCATTTTCTAAGCATGTTATTAACACCTGCAAATTGTAACAAACAGGGTTATGAAATGTATTTATGCTCCAAGACTGTTGTGTTTTCTGGTGGCAATGAAGAGGTTGGATTGCAGGGGAATAGCCATAACCAATCAAGCATCGACACCCTTCAATTGGCATGTACTTGAATTGCAGATTCAATATTTGTTACTGGTGCTGCAGCCAAGCATTTACAAGTGGTCACAACAGAATGTGAAAATCCCTGGAGATGTGCAGAAACAATTAGTCCATGTTATTGCCTCGGTTTTCTAAGGACATTGACTATAGCTTGTTGGCATATTACAATCAACACTACTCATGCATCTACACCCTTCAAGCCTGGAGTATGTAAGATAGAGCTGCCTGCTTGATACATGAGGACAATATAGTGTCTTCTCATCTCCAGATTGAGCATGCATGCATACTAATACCATTGGATAATGATATGACACTATGCTGTCAATACCAAAAAACAGATGTGAGCAACAGTTTTCCTTGTATTTCAGGTGAGTAGATATCCTCAGTTTGATATACCAGTACCAACAATTGATACGCAAAGAAGCGGATCATATGTGCAGCCATATAATTCTGTGAATAAATGTTATCACATCTAGTATAAGCCTTATCTATGAGATGCCTGCTTGACTCTATGGTCTTGTATGGTGTTAAACCACCCCCAGAATAAGCATGATAACATGCTAATACCACTAAGAAATAGTCTAACACCACACAAACATTACACAGTAGTCAAGATCAGGCCATGTGATAACTTTCTGTGTAGGTACATCAGATTGATGTCCAAGCCAAGCTGCTTGTGATGTATAGCAGGATAGCTTCCATTTTTTTGAACCTGATGTGTACTAACATATGTGTTGTTACTGAGTACGTACAGTAGATTGCTGACCATTTCAAGCTGATTGAAATTGATATGTATAGCATGATTGTGTTGTCATTTATATTGCTGACGTGTTGTTGTTGTAATGTGTTGAAAAACCCCATAATGAGCATTACAATATGCTAACACCTCTGGGAGTTGATACTAGCATAAATAGGCAGTAAGAATCTTCTGGGGAGCAGCAGACATATGTTGTGTAGAAACAGTAACGCTTGACTGATGTTCTACTGAGTTTTTGTGATGTCAACATCCCTTTGTATACTTGCCAGAGCAATCTTATCCTATCTATGAAACTTGTAAAATGAAGCAAACAAGTTAGGATGTAATGTTGTGCTCCCAGGTTCTTGTGTGCGCTGAAAGCTTTGAGGATGACTGGATGGTGAGTGATGGTGAATGGTTGTTGTTTGTGCTGGCTTGTGAATATCTTGTTGGTTATCTTCAAGTCATTCCCACATAGCAGTAAACAGTGGCAACTCCAACTGGCAGTTAATAACATACCAAACACTGAACATTAACCAATTAAACCAGTAGTTGTTGAGTAAGCAGTACTGGTTCTGCTGAAAACCATCATTTCTGTGATTGTCTTCTGTGCAGAAGCAGTGCAGGTTGAGCATCCTTTAGTATCTGTATGAAACTCGTCTATACTATTGCCTCCATTTTCTAAGCATGTTATTAACACCTGCAAATTGTAACAAACAGGGTTATGAAATGTATTTATGCTCCAAGACTGTTGTGTTTTCTGGTGGCAATGAAGAGGTTTTGGATTGCAGGGGAATAGCCATAACCAATCAAGCATCGACACCCTTCAATTGGCATGTACTTGAACTGCAGATTCAATATTTGTTACTGGTGCTGCAGCCAAGCATTTACAAGTGGTCACAACAGAATGTGAAAATCCCTGGAGATGTGCAGAAACAATCAGTCCATGTTATTGCCTCGGTTTTCTAAGGACATTGACTATAGCTTGTTGGCATATTACAATCAACACTACTCATGCATCTACACCCTTCAAGCCTGGAGTATGTAAGACAGAGCTGCCTGCTTGATACATGAGGACAATATAGTGTCTTCTCATCTCCAGATTGAGCATGCATGCACACTAATACCATTGGATAATGATATGACACTATACTGTCAATACCAAAAAACAGATGTGAGCAACAGTTTTCCTTGTATTTCAGGTGAGTAGATATCCTCAGTTTGATATACCAGTACCAATAATTGATACGCAAAGAAGCGGATCATATGTGCAGCCATATAATTCTGTGAATAAATGTTATCACATCTAGTATAAGCCTTATCTATGAGATGCCTGCTTGACTCTATGGCCTTGTATGGTGTTAAACCACCCCCAGAATAAGCATGATAACATGCTAATACCACTAAGAAATAGTCTAACACCACACAAACATTACACAGTAGTCAAGATCAGGCCATGTGATAACTTTCTGTGTAGGTACATCAGATTGATATCCAAGCCAAGCTGCTTGTGATGTATAGCAGGATAGCTTCCATTTTTTTGAACCTGATGTGTACTAACATATGTGTTGTTACTGAGTACGTACAGTAGATTGCTAACCATTTCAAGCTGATTGAAATTGATATGTATAGCATGATTGTGTTGTCATTTGTATTGCTGACGTGTTGTTGTTGTAATGTGTTGAAAAACCCCATAATGAGCATTACAATATGCTAACACCTCTGGGAGTTGATACTAGCATAAATAGGCAGTAAGAATCTTCTGGGGAGCAGCAGACATATGTTGTGTAGAAACAGTAACGCTTGACTGATGTTCTACTGAGTTTTTGTGATGTCAACACCCCTTTGTATACTTGCCAGAGCAATCTTATCCTATCTATGAAACTTGTAAAATGAAGCAAACAAGTTAGGATGTAATGTTGTGCTCCCAGGTTCTTGTGTGCGCTGAAAGCTTTGAGGATGACTGGATGGTGAGTGATGGTGAATGGTTGTTGTTTGTGCTGGCTTGTGAATATCTTGTTGGTTATCTTCAAGTCATTCCCACATAGCAGTAAATAGTGGCAACTCCAACTGGCAGTTAATAACATACCAAACACTGAACATTAACCAATTAAACCAGTAGTTGTTGAGTAAGCAGTACTGGTTCGGCTGAAAACCATCATTTCTGTGATTGTCTTTTGTGCAGAAGCAGTGCAGGTTGAGCATCATTTAGTATCTGTATGAAACTAGTCTATACTATTGCCTCCATTTTCTAAGCATGTTATTAACACCTGCAAATTGTAACAAACATGGTTATGAAATGTATTTATGCTCCAAGACTGTTGTGTTTTCTGGTGGCAATGAAGAGGTTTTGGATTGCAGGGGAATAGCCATAACCAATCAAGCATCGACACCCTTCAATTGGCATGTACTTGAATTGCAGATTCAATATTTGTTACTGGTGCTGCAGCCAAGCATTTACAAGTGGTCACAACAGAATGTGAAAATCCCTGGAGATGTGCAGAAACAATTAGTCCATGTTATTGCCTCGGTTTTCTAAGGACATTGACTATAGCTTGTTGGCATATTACAATCAACACTACTCATGCATCTACACCCTTCAAGCCTGGAGTATGTAAGACAGAGCTGCCTGCTTGATACATGAGGACAATATAGTGTCTTCTCATCTCCAGATTGAGCATGCATGCATACTAATACCATTGGATAATGATATGACACTATGCTGTCAATACCAAAAAACAGATGTGAGCAACAGTTTTCCTTGTATTTCAGGTGAGTAGATATCCTCAGTTTGATATACCAGTACCAACAATTGATACGCAAAGAAGCGGATCATATGTGCAGCCATATAATTCTGTGAATAAATGTTATCACATCTAGTATAAGCCTTATCTATGAGATGCCTGCTTGACTCTATGGTCTTGTATGGTGTTAAACCACCCCCAGAATAAGCATGATAACATGCTAATACCACTAAGAAATAGTCTAACACCACACAAACATTACACAGTAGTCAAGATCAGGCCATGTGATAACTTTCTGTGTAGGTACATCAGATTGATGTCCAAGCCAAGCTGCTTGTGATGTATAGCAGGATAGCTTCCATTTTTTTGAACCTGATGTGTACTAACATATGTGTTGTTACTGAGTACGTACAGTAGATTGCTGATCATTTCAAGCTGATTGAAATTGATATGTATAGCATGATTGTGTTGTCATTTGTATTGCTGACGTGTTGTTGTTGTAATGTGTTGAAAAACCCCATAATGAGCATTACAATATGCTAACACCTCTGGGAGTTGATACTAGCATAAATAGGCAGTAAGAATCTTCTGGGGAGCAGCAGACATATGTTGTGTAGAAACAGTAACGCTTGACTGATGTTCTACTGAGTTTTTGTGATGTCAACATCCCTTTGTATACTTGCCAGAGCAATCTTATCCTATCTATGAAACTTTAAAATGAAGCAAACAAGTTAGGATGTAATGTTGTGCTCCCAGGTTCTTGTGTGCGCTGAAAGCTTTGAGGATGACTGGATGGTGAGTGATGGTGAATGGTTGTTGTTTGTGCTGGCTTGTGAATATCTTGTTGGTTATCTTCAAGTCATTCCCACATAGCAGTAAACAGTGGCAACTCCAACTGGCAGTTAATAACATACCAAACACTGAACATTAACCAATTAAACCAGTAGTTGTTGAGTAAGCAGTACTGGTTCTGCTGA
This sequence comes from Nicotiana tabacum, assembly GCF_000715075.1. NCBI lineage: Eukaryota > Viridiplantae > Streptophyta > Magnoliopsida > Solanales > Solanaceae > Nicotiana > Nicotiana tabacum. The sequence continues at coordinate 62,192,917 of NC_134081.1, forward strand.
AAACCATCATTTCTGTGATTGTCTTCTGTGCAGAAGCAGTGCAGGTTGAGCATCCTTTAGTATCTGTATGAAACTCGTCTATACTATTGCCTTCATTTTCTAAGCATGTTATTAACACCTGCAAATTGTAACAAACAGGGTTATGAAATGTATTTATGCTCCAAGACTGTTGTGTTTTCTGGTGGCAATGAAGAGGTTTTGGATTGCAGGGGAATAGCCATAACCAATCAAGCATCGACACCCTTCAATTGGCATGTACTTGAACTGCAGATTCAATATTTGTTACTGGTGCTGCAGCCAAGCATTTACAAGTGGTCACAACAGAATGTGAAAATCCCTGGAGATGTGCAGAAACAATCAGTCCATGTTATTGCCTCGGTTTTCTAAGGACATTGACTATAGCTTGTTGGCATATTACAATCAACACTACTCATGCATCTACACCCTTCAAGCCTGGAGTATGTAAGACAGAGCTGCCTGCTTGATACATGAGGACAATATAGTGTCTTCTCATCTCCAGATTGAGCATGCATGCACACTAATACCATTGGATAATGATATGACACTATACTGTCAATACCAAAAAACAGATGTAAGCAACAGTTTTCCTTGTATTTAAGGTGAGTAGATATCCTTAGTTTGATATACCAGTACCAACAATTGATACACAAAGAAGCGGATCATATGTGCAGCCATATAATTCTGTGAATAAATGCTATCACATCTAGTATAAGCCTTATCTATGAGATGCCTGCTTGACTCTATGGTCTTGTATAGTGTTAAACCACCCCCAGAATAAGGATGATAACATGCAAATACCACTAAGAAATAGTCTAACACCACACAAACATTACATAGTAGTCAAGATCAGGCCATGTGATAACTTTCTGTGTAGGTACATCAAATTGATGTCCAAGCCAAGCTGTTTGTGATGTATAGCAGGATAGCTTCCATTTTTTTGAACCTGATGTGTACTAACATATGTGTTGTTACTGAGTACGTACAGTAGATTGCTAACCATTTCAAGCTGATTGAAATTGATATGTATAGCATGATTGTGTTGTCATTTGTATTGCTGACGTGTTGTTGTTGTAATGTGTTGAAAAACCCCATAATGAGCATTACAATATGCTAACACCTCTGGGAGTTGATACTAGCATAAATAGGCAGTAAGAATCTTCTGGGGAGCAGCAGACATATGTTGTGTAGAAACAGTAACGCTTGACTGATGTTCTACTGAGTTTTTGTGATGTCAACATCCCTTTGTATACTTGCCAGAGCAATCTTATCGTATCTATGAAACTTGTAAAATGAAGCAAACAAGTTAGGATGTAATGTTGTGCTCCCAGGTTCTTGTGTGCGCTGAAAGCTTTGAGGATGACTGGATGGTGAGTGATGGTGAATGGTTGTTGTATGTGCTCGCTTGTGAATATCTTGTTGGTTATCTTCAAGTCATTCCCACATAGCAGTAAATAGTGGCAACTCCAACTGGCAGTTAATAACATACCAAACACTTAACATTAACCAACTAAACCAGTAGTTGTTGAGTAAGCAGTACTAGTTCTGCTGAAAACCATCATTTCTGTGATTGTCTTCTGTGCAGAAGCAGTGCAGGTTGAGCATCCTTTAGTATCTGTATGAAACTAGTCTATACTATTGCCTACATTTTCTAAGCATGTTATTAACACCTGTAAATTGTAGCAAACAGGGTTATGAAATGTATTTATACTCCAAGACGGTTGTGTTTTCTGGTGGCAATGAAGAGGTTTGGGATTGGAGGGGAATAGCCATAACCAATCAAGCATTGACACCATTCAATTGGCATGTACTTGAATTGCAGATTCAATATTTGTTACTGGTGCTGCAGCCAAGCATTTACAAGTGGTCACAACAGAATGTGAAAATCCCTGGAGATGTGCAGAAACAATCAGTCCATGTTATTGCCTCGGTTTTCTAAGGACATTGACTACAGCTTGTTGGCATATTACAATCAACACTACTCATGCATCTACAGAGCTGCCTGCTTGATACATGAGGACAATATAGTGTCTTCTCATCTCCAGATTGAGCATGCATGCACACAAATACCATTGGATAATGATATGACACTATACTGTCAATACCAAAAAATAGATGTAAGCAACAGTTTTCCTTGTATTTCAGGTGAGTAGATATCCTCAGTTTGATATACCAGTACCAACAATTGATACACAAAGAAGCAGATCATATGTGCAGCCATATAATTCTGTGAATAAATGTTATCACATCTAGTATAAGCCTTATCTATGAGATGCCTGCTTGACTCTATGGTCTTGTATGGTGTTAAACCACCCCCAGAATAAGCATGATAACATGCTAATACCACTAAGAAATAGTCTAACACCACACAAACATTACACAGTAGTCAAGATCAGGCCATGTGATAACTTTCTGTGTAGGTACATCAGATTGATGTCCAAGCCAAGCTGTTTGTGATGTATAGCAGGATAACTTCCATTTTTTTGAACCTGATGTGTACTAACATATGTGTTGTTACTGAGTACGTACAGTAGATTGCTAACCATTTCAAGCTGATTGAAATTGATATGTAGAGCATGATTGTGTTGTCATTTGTATTGCTGACGTGTTGTTGTTGTAATGTGTTGAAAAACCCCATAATGAGCATTACAATATGCTAACACCTCTGGGAGTTGATACTAGCATAAATAGGCAGTAAGAATCTTCTGGGGAGCAGCAGACATATGTTGTGTAGAAACAGTAACGCTTGACTGATGTTCTACTGAGTTTTTGTGATGTCAACACCCCTTTGTATACTTGCCAGAGCAATCTTATCGTATCTATGAAACATGTAAAATGAAGCAAACAAGTTAGGATGTAATGTTGTGCTCCCAGGTTCTTGTGTGCGCTGAAAGCTTTGAGGATGACTGGATGGTGAGTGATGGTGAATGGTTGTTGTATGTGATGGCTTGTGAATATCTTGTTGGTTATCTTCAAGTCATTCCCACATAGCAGTAAACAGTGGCAACTCCAACTGGCAGTTAATAACATACCAAACACTGAACATTAACCAATTAAACCAGTAGTTGTTGAGTAAGCAGTACTGGTTCTGCTGAAAACCATCATTTCTGTGATTGTCTTCTGTGCAGAAGCAGTGCAGGTTGAGCATCCTTTAGTATCTGTATGAAACTAGTCTATACTATTGCCTCCATTTTCTAAGCATGTTGTTAACACCTGCAAATTGTAGCAAACAGGGTTATGAAATGTATTTATACTCCAAGACTGTTGTGTTTTCTGGTGGCAATGAAGAGGTTTTGGATTGCAGGGGAATAGCCATAACCAATCATGCATCGACACCCTTCAATTGGCATGTACTTGAACTGCAGATTCAATATTTGTTACTGGTGCTGCTGCCAAGCATTTACAAGTGGTCACAACAGAATGTGAAAATCCCTGGAGATGTGCAGAAACAATTAGTCCATGTTATTGCCTCGGTTTTCTAAGGACATTGACTATAGCTTGTTGGCATATTACAATCAACACTACTCATGCATCTACACCCTTCAAGCCTGGAGTATGTAAGATAGAGCTGCCTGAGGCAACAAATCCCCTGGAGATGTGCAGAAACAATTAGTCGATGTTATTGCCTCAGTTTTCTGAGGACATTGACTATAGCTTTTGGCATATTACAGTCAACAATACTCAAGAATCTACACCCTTTAAGCCTGGTGTATGTAAGCCCAGTAGAGTGAGAGAGGCAACAGATCCCCTATAGTTTGGTGTTGTGCAATGATAGCTATAACTATAATCAAACAAATACGTCTGTGCAGAAGCAGTGCAGGTTGAGCATCCTTTGGTATATGTATGAAACTAGTCTATGCTATTGCCTCCATTTTCTGAGCCTGTTATTAACACCTGCAAAATGTAGCAAACAGGGATAGGAAATGTGTTTGTGCTCCCAGACTGTTGTGTTTTCTGGTGGCAATGAAGAGGTTTTGGATTGCAGAGTAATATCCATAACCAATCAAGCATCTACACCCTTCAATTGGCATGTACCTGAACTGCAGATTCAATATTTGTTACTGGTGCTGCAGCCAAGCATTTACAAGTGGTCACAACAGAATGTGCAAATCCTTGGAGATGTGCAGACACAATTAGTCCATGCTATTGCCTCAGTTTTCTAAGGACATTGACTATAGCTTGTTGGCATATTACAGTCAACACTACTCAAGCATCTACACCATTCAAGCCTTGTGTATGTAAGCCCAGTAGAGTGAGAGAGGCAATAGGTCCCCTATAGTTTGGTGTTGTGCAATGATAGTTATAACTATAACCAAGCAAATATGTCTGTGCAGAAGCAGTGCAGGTTGAGCATCCTTTGGTATCTATATGAAGTCAACACTACTCAAGCATCTACACCCTTCAAGCCTAGTGTATGTAAGCGCAGCAGAGTGGGAGAGGCAACAGATCCCCTATAGTTTGGTGTTGTGCAATGATAGCTATAACTATAACCAAACAAATATGTCTGTGCAGGTTGAGCATCCTTTGGTATCTGTATGAAACTAGTCTATACTATTGCCTCTGTTTTCTGAGCCTGTTATTAACACTTGCAAACTGTAGCAAACAGGGTTAGGAAATATGTTTATGCTCCCAGACTGTTGTGTTTTCTGGTAGCAATAAAGAGGTTTTGGATTGCAGGGGTATAACATCCATAACCAATCAAGCATCTATACCCTTCAATTGGCATGTACTTGAACTGTAGATTCATCAATTGTTAAACACCTTGGCACATGAATATGCCAACATTTATTGAGAGCGGTACTAGTGCTGCATCCAAGCATTTACAAGTGGTCATATAAGAATATGTAAATCCCTGGAGATGTGCAGAAACAATTAGTCCATGCTATTGCCTCAGTTTTCTGAGGACATTGACTATAGCTTGTTGGCATATTACAGTCAACACTACTCAAACATCTACTCCCTTCTAGCCTAGAGTATGTAAGCCCAGTAGAGTGAGAGAGGTAATAGATCCCTATAGTTTGGTGTTGTGCAATGATAGCTATAACTATAATTAAACAAATATGCACACCATACAAATGAGAGCAAATGCATGCTTAGGAAGGCTAGTTGGTGGAGTTTTACTAGCCTACTTTTCTTTAAAAGCTTGCATGAACTGTTGAGTTAACATAATTTTTAAGAAACAAGGCAAGGCTTTATATGTTGATCTCATTAATCAGGTTCTCTTCTCTTCACAATCCTAATCTGAAGGTTAGGAATTTGTGATTTCTCCATGTTGATAAGTTTTTTTGTTGCAATTGGCAATTCATTAAAGGAATGAAATGTGTGTGTACCTACAAAAGAGAAAGCTAGATTACCCAAAAAGTCAGCAACACTGTTCCCTTCCCTTAGAACATACTCAAAGACAACATTGTAGTTGTTCTTTATATGCTTGATCTTTCTTACTTCAGCACCTATACACCAAGGAGTTGCCCATTCGCCATCAATTATTTTCCTCATCACCAATGAATCAGTCTCCATAATCAGTGGATGTAGCTGCCTTTCCACACAGTATGCCAAACCCTCCACAATTGCCTTTGCTTCTGCCACTATGTTAGTTGTCTCTCCTATCTCCTTTGCTTTCGCAAACACCAAATCGCCAGCATGATCTCGTACAAAAAACCCATACGAGCTTGGTCCAGGATTGTCTCTTGATGCACCATCAGTATTGCATTTGAACCACCCTTCATAAGGAAGCTGCCATGTAACTGTCTTATTCCCCACATATGGCTTGTAACTTTCAAAGAAGCTAATCATATCTGACCATAAAAGAGGAATTCTAGACAGCCATGGGAACCTCACCCTTGCTAGATAATGTAATGTCTTATTCACTTCATGAATTACCCTATTGCAAGAATTTGCACCTCCATACTTCATTGTATTTCTCCTCTTTCAAAGTTCCCATGTAATTACAGCTGAAGCTGCCTGAAATAATGGCATTAGTTTAGGACAACACTTTGCATTCCACCATGTTCTTATTACTTTATGCACCTGTACCAGATTGACCACCAAACCTGCTGCTTGAAGGAAGTTTTTCCATACTCTAGTTGCAGTTTCACTAGTTAAGAACAAGTGTTGAAAAGACTCTTCTTGTGGTTGTGAACAACACCAACACTCAGACACCACCATATACCTATTTCTTCTCCACAAATCGTCAATAGGAATCTTCCCCTTCCACAGTCTCCATAAGAATAATGAGATTTTAAAAGGTAGACCTTTAGTCTATATCTTAATGTAGTCAGGATTAGAATGTGCTCTATGCCTCAAAATATTCCAAGCACTACTAACAGAAAAGTTTCCTGAGGGTGTAGGCATCTATCTAGGAACATCCTAGGAATCTTCAGTAGTGTCAAATAGGACTTCTTGCCTGATATGTTGAGCAATGTCCGCAGGGAAAGATTGAGCTAGTAGCTGCTCATCCCAGGTATCATCCACTCTCAATTCAGCTACTTCTTGTATATCTTCATTGACTATATAGTTATTTGGAACAATATGGTATAGAGCTCCCAAACCAGTCCAATTCTCATGCCAAACATTAGTAGAACCCCTATTCCTTTCCCATAGTATTTCATGCTCCACCTCTTCCCAAGCTTCTAATATTTTCCTCTATACATGAGATCCTTGTCTAAATTAGACAGTTGTCGGTAGCTTCTTTTTACAGTACTTGTTCCACATAAAGTTAGACCATAAGGATTTATATGTCCTAAACTTCCACCATAATTTGGCAAATAAGGCTTTTGATACATCATGCAGTGATCTAAAACCTACTCCCCCTTCTTCCTTTGGTAGGCATAGATTTTGCCATTTTGTCCAATGTCTACTTCTACCTTCTTCCTTGTTACTCCAGAAGAATCTCGCCAAGGTTTTATGAAGGTGTTCAAGTACGTTTTTAGGTGGATCAATGATAGATAGGATGTGTGTAGGCATGCTCTTTAGGACACTAGAGATTAATGTAGCTTTTCACCCATAGGATAGTAGCTTCCCTTTCCAAGAGTGCAGCTTTGCCTTTACATTTTTTATCAGGTCATTGTAATAACCCTTCCTTCTTCTTGTGTAGAATATTGGACAACCAAGATAAGTGAATGGAAATTCACCCCTTGAAAATCCAGTGATAGTACCTATAAAGCTGGACACTGTTGAAGACACATTAGAATGCATATAAAAGGAACTCTTTGTCTTATTGATCATTTGGCCTGAAGTGTGCTCGTACTTGGACAATACTTCTACAATTTTCCCTAAAGATTATGGATCAGCTGAAGCAAAGATTATAGTGTCATCTATTTAGGCCAAATAATTCAATGTAACAGTCCATTTAGGCATCCCAAAGCCCTTGAATCTCGTGTTTTCAAATAGTTTATTTAAAGACCTAGACAGTACCTCTGTAGAGAGTATGAATAGGGCTGGAGAGAGAGGATCCCCTTGCTTGACCCCTCTTGTTGAGTGAAAGAATCCTGAGGCTTGACCATTAATCAGAACAGAATACCAGTTGTTGGAAATTAGATTCCATATCATGTTGATGAAGCATTCTGCAAATCCCATTTTCCTCAAAACATGCATTAAATACTTCCAAGAGACCCTATCATATGCCTTTGCCATGTCAAGTTTGATAACTACATTGGCAGGTTTTCCCCTTAATCTTATGTTAGTAATAATCTCCTGTGTTAACAGAATGTTTTCAAATATACTTCTCCCCTTGACAAATCCTGACTGATTGGAAGAGATCAAAGAAGGCAGTATTTTTTCCAGCCTATCATGAACAACTCTGGAGATAACTTTGTTTACAAAATTGCTTAAGCTAATAGGCCTTAGGTCGGTAAATGTTTGAACCTGTTGTTTGTTTGGTAGCAAGACAAGGTTTGTGTGGGTTGTAGACTTAGGTAAAGAACTTCCTCCATAAAATAGTTTCAGCATCTCATGTATGTCTTCCCCTATTATATCCCAACATTCTTGAAAGAAAATGCCTGTTAAACCATCTGGCCAACTTTCATTTTCACCACTTAATGCAAATATCACTGCCTTTACCTCCTCCTTTGTAAGAATTCTACAAAGTTCTATTTTTTTATCACAAGACACCATTGAGGGCACATTGTTGAGGAGCTCAGAACTTGTATGATCAGCTTCATGTGTGAACTGTTTCTAGAAAAATTCTACTGCGGCATCAGCCATTTGTTCTTGCGACTCAATCCAATTACCATCATGGTTCTGGATCCTCTTTAGTTGGAGTTTCTGCCTTTTACCATTGACATGGTTGTGAAAGAATCTAGTGTTTTTGTCTCCTTCTGCAAACCAGGGCATACCTTCTTTTTGTTTCCAATATAGTTCCTCTATGCTCAGATATCTCTTTAACTCGGATTGGGCCTTCTAAAGTACAATTCTATTCTTAACTGTTGGTTCTTCTTCAAAAAACATTTCCTTTATTCTGACAACATCTTCCCTTAAAGATCGTTGCTTGAAGATGTCCCCGTAAGTGAGCCTACTCCATTTTGACAGAGCTATCTTAACTCTTTTTAATTTCTGTTTGAACATTAAGAAGGGGTCACATGTGAAGTCAGCCTGCCAATTCTGTCGAACCGCCTCCATAAAAGAGGCATGTTTTGTCCAGAAATTCAGAAACTTGAATGGTTTAGCAAATGTGGTAGTCTTGTCACCACAAGTCATAAACAGTGGTGCATGATCCGAGCCTGTTCTAATTAGATGCTCAACCTCTGTAGTTGGGAATAGAGATTGGAATGGGGAATTGACAAAGATTATGTCCAGACTTCTAAATATGCATTCTGCATTTGGCCTCCCATTCCACCATGTGAAGGGACTTCCTTTGTAACCAGTGTCAAAGAGTTCACATGAATTTACACAAAAGGCAAAGTCTTCATATTCTGGAGGATAGACTGGAAGCCCTCCAATTTTCTCTTTTTCATTCAAAAGCACATTAAAATCCCCTCCAACTAGCCATGGTAGTTCCATGTCACTTGCAAGATAGTATAAACTGTCCCATAATTCTAATATGTCCAATGATGAGCACTTTGCATATACAAAAGTCATCATGATATATTTACCAATATCTTGATGATAGACTCTGATAGTAAGTTGTTGTTCCGTGTCAATTAACAAGTCCCACTGCACAACTGAATCCAGAAAAAGCCATATCTTGCCATTGACATTTGAGGTGGCAACATCTATGCCTAGTCACCTCCTGTAGTTTTGAATAAACCTTTGATTTTGAAAAGGTTCCATAAGTGCTATAACGAAAAAAAAACATGTCCTTTTTGCATGTTGATAACTCTCTAAAAGGCCTGTTGTGTCTTAACAGACCATATATTCCATATGAGTGTTTTAATCATCATCTAGTCGTGGAGGCTGCCCTTTTGGGCAGTATTCTTGTAGGTGGTAGCTTGGTTTTGCTTCTTTCCTTCCTTCCCCTGTTTAGTAGACAACCTAGGTGACAAATCTCCTTCTCTTGTAACATCCTTGAAGTTCCCAGCAATGGATTCATTATCACCTTCATCTTCTAGTTGCTCTTTATTGACCAAGGCAGTATGAAGTTCCATTGGTTGTTGGTTGTGTGTAATAATGTCATGCATTACAGTATTTGGATATTTTAATTGTACAATTACTTGAATCTACATTGGAGATCCTATACCTGATGCACAAGCCATAGACAATGTATTAATTGCAGTTGACCCCTTTGGGACAATAACTGTACCATTCTGTTCATATACAACGATTGCATCCTTTACAACCACATCTTGGGGTTCTGGAGCATCATCACTGACCTTGTCAGTTAGTGTGATTACCACTATTGGCCCTTGAACAGTGGCTAGTAATTTCCCAGTTGTGCTGCTGCTCAAAGCATTATTGGGTAACGCATTGTGAAGCTGTTCTAGAATTGGCTTTTCCTTATGCTCATCAACTCTAAGTATTGTTTGTTTCCCTGACCCATAACTCTTCAGTTGTGCTTCATCATTCCCTAGTTGTACAGATCATATTGTATTGACATTAGACATAGGAGATTCCATATATGTCTGTGAGGGAATATCCTGGCAGGAGTGGTTGAGTGTAACATTAAGGACTTCCTTGTGCATACCAAAACTCCTTTGAACCCAATCAATAGTATTTTCCTTTGTAACATCTGGTGTTACCCCAGCAATAGTAGCAGTATTGTTTGTACCAATTCCTAGATCTTTTGGATTGTCAATGGAATTGTCAGCAGTCTTGATATGTTGGATCTCTTGACTTCTGTTTGTTTCCATTATTTGATGTTTGTGCTGCTTGTCGGTTATGTGGTCCTTGCCATTGTTATCTGATTCATTCTATCTGTTAGTAACAATTTCAGCAATACCATTTCTTTCAAGGTTTATTTCACTTGTATCAACATGTTGAATACTGTCAATCTTGTTTTGATCAGTAGATTGAGTAAGCTGTTGCAATGACTATTGAGAACCAACTACCATGGGAGTTGTTTGGTCATTAGGTATATCATGCATAGTGTCATTACCTCCATCAGTTGCAACATCAATATCAGTAGCCCTGGCACTTGGTTCTGCTATATTCTCCAGAGCACTTGCTGTATTAGTTTGTGGTTTGGTCAGTGAACCATGGTTCTGAGCTTTTGTGGTTATTTGTTTTACATTCATTTGTTCATAAGGTTGTTTGTGTTTCTCTTGCTTATTTTTTTGGTTGATACCCTTGAAGTTCTTCTTCTTCTGAGATTGCCATTGATCCTTGGAGTGGTTTGCATTTATTAGTTATTGTGTTGTAGGTTTGATTTTTCCCTATTGTTCTTCATTTTGGTCTTGTACCACTACTTTTTGGTTGTGGTTTTGTTCCTTGTGCTGCCCCTATATGATCTGCTCCTTTTAATGTTGTATTCTATTTGTTCTTTCAGTATTGTTTGATATTTGTTTGGTCTGAGTTTGTGGATTTCAGCAGCTGCTTTTTTCTTGTCTTCTTCTTCTCTTTCTCAAACAGGGCATGGGTATTCTTTATGTCCTAAGTGCTTGCCATGTGAGCAGTATGTTGGGAGATCCTCATATACCATTTCCAGTCATTGTCCATCCCCGTTAACATCCTGATCTTCATCAAAGCCTACCCGAACATGATGATGCCTGAATTGAGTCAAGTCAACCTGCATCTTGACTTTTGCTACACTTCCTTTTGTTTTCTGCATAGAGGCTAGGTCGAGATGCAATACCTTACCAATAGGAGACAATAGTACAGATAGAACCTCCATGTAATAGAAATGCCATGGTAGTTCTGGAATAACTATCCAAACAGGGACAATTGGATTATCCTCATTCGAATTGAAGTTGGGTGTCCAAGCTTGTAATTCCATTCTTTGACCTTGGATGTACATGAAGGTTTTTGTCCAGACAGTTGTGTGATCGTACTCAGTGTCTAGATCAATATAGACTGTGCGAGCATTGAAATGGGCTATTTTAACTCCTCCTCTTAAATCTGTTTGTTCTATGAAGCTTCTCCTGATCACTTCCATTCGAGGCATTGTGTTAAGGAATTTCCCTATAATTGTATTTTGGCATTTGTATGCAAGTGTGATCATGTAGTCCTTCCTAGTGAAGATGACAGCCGGTTGGCCCTGTTTGGTAGTTGTTTTGGGGGGTGTGAACTCTATTGAGGCTATTTCTGTTGCCTGCCTTGCTCTTAATTTTGTAGCAAGTGAATGAGTTATGGTAGGAGGTGATGGGGCAGGATAGTTAGTTGGTTTAGGTGGCTGGGCAGTGGCTTCTGTTTGGTTTAGTGTGGTTGCTGATTTTGTTGAGTAAAACTGGGTACTTTGGTGGACATTTGCAGATGGTTGTAAGGAGTATGTGTGCTTTGGTATATGAAAACTGGTTAAGATGTTTGGATGTATGTTTGCAGTAGATGTACTGATTGTTTGGCTATGGTATTTGGTATGTTGTATAGTTTCTTTTGGTGTTAACATCTGAGTGTTAGTGTGACGGCGCTTAGTCTTAGTTGTATTTTTATTCTAGAAAGTAGGTGCTTTGTCAAAGTTGGTGGAGATCTTAGGAAAATTTGTTGGCATTGGTATTTGATTGAGTTGGGGGTAAGTTTGAACATTGACATTCCTAGGTAAATCAGTAGTTGTTGTATTAGACACATGTGCTGCATAAACATTACCTGAAGATGCCAAATTTGTTGTTGTAGTGATTGGCTGCACTTGAGTAGTAGGAGTTGTTGCGAGTTCCTTTTCCTTATCAATAGAGATTATCTCGACAGGTGAAACACAGGGAATTCCATGGGCAGTCAGTGAAACACTCAAATTTTCCGCCAGTGGTCGAGCATCAATGATATCAACTGGAGTTTGAAACTGGACTTGCGGGCGACCTTCAGCAACATATGGATAATTTGTTTTGTCCAATTGAGTTTCAACTGGGGTTAGGCCACTAGAAATACCAGGAACTCCATAGGCGTCATGTGGTGTTGTAGGTGATTGCCTTTTATCACCCTCATTTGTTATATTTTCTTGTAACTTATCTTGACGACTAATCTCAACATGACTTTGTGAAGCAAAATCATTCATATATTCATCAAAATTGACATCAAAACTGACCCTGGCATTTCTGTGTGTATTGTGTTCTCCCATGTTGGATCAAATTATTCATCATAGTTGTTGTTTGAGGGGTTGGGATCATTATCCAGATCAATTGGAGTATAGTGGCATTGGTTTTGAACAATTTAGATATCTGTAACCCTATGCGCAACCAACAGCTGATTGTTGTCATTGTTCACCTATGTAGAGTTGTTGAACTATGTGTATCGATTGTAATTGAGGTGTTGAGTAATCTCCATGGCTTTGAATCAGCTGATTTTGTTCAGAAACAGTGCAGTGAATTGTAGCTGTCTCCAATTGATTTTTTGGAAAGTTTACAGTTCCGCCAGTGTTGACAGTTGCAGCAGATGGGGAAGAATCAATAAGGGCGCCTACATGGGGTTTGTGCACAGGGTTGTTACGCAATTGTTGGATCTGGTCTGGTGGTTTTTCACAACCAGATGATGGAGCAACGACCATTTTGTGTGTGTTGTTACTTTTCCTATTAGTCGTCTCTCTAGAGAGCCGAAGCCTTACTCCAACCATTTTAAAGTTTCAAAATCAAGTTTTCTTTGAAACATCACATTTAAACTTTTTAAAAATCAAAACAAACCATACACACAAGTCATAAATCATCAAATAAAGCTAAATAAGTCTCAAATTACAAAATTGGAAGCTAGAACTCAAAATGACCTATCGGTTCGTTACAAGCTCATATGCTTATGGCAATTATTCTGATTGAAATCGCTACTCATTACTAAACCCGTTACCGATAAAAATACCTTATCTAAAATAAATCCTCATTCCAAGCCTTCACAACACTGTTAATGATGAGAGAAACCTGTAGAAACTCATAATCACCTAGCATATCAACAAATCATGCATCTCTATCTTATGTGGTAAACACTGTTGCCCATCCTAGGCTTCCTGAAAGCATCCCCTTCCAAATATACCCTAATCCAAATCTGGTCGCGCTAATTCCATGTCCATAAACTTTGCCTTATGTAGTACAAGCTTCTCGACCAACAAGTCACACCAAATTCTATATGGAACCTCAAATATAACCAATATGTGAAACTCAATATAAGCAATAACTCAAATATAATCAATATGTGTAAAATATAAATATCATCCATTGACTTCCCGCACCCATGGTGTTCTATATCAACAAATATATGAGTTGCTATACAACTTATTCCACATGCCCACTATGCAACCCTTAAGCAAACTCAACAAAACTCAACTCGTCTACGCAAACCACCTCTCATAACTACCACAACGACATGATGAGTTATCATTCCATCCAATTTGATGGCAAAAGTATCCCATATAACTATAACCCTTTTTGGATAACATACCCATAAAACATATGGCATTGTATAGGCAAATCTGACCTGCAGTAGTATACACACCCCCAACAATCCTATTAGTAGACACCCAAGCTGATTCCATATTCTTCTAAAGTAATAACAAGCCTTCCATAAGCTAATAAGGATCCACCCCAACCTCCACTTATGGACACACATGAAACCTCTTAGACACCAGCCTAAATTGAAAATATATATCAGCCACCCATTATCAACCCAATTACTAACTACACCACTCTTGATTAGATATAACCTCGTGGAATACAATGCATGGAATATATAAATCCTTGATCCTCTAAAGTCCTTACATAACTTGTTCATCACCCCCAACACATAGAAATAACACCAACAAACTCTTGAACAATATTCCTTCAACCAAGATCTCCAAGTAGGATATATCACCTCATTTAGGGAGATCAAAATTGTAGCGACCCGATAGGTCATTTTGAGTTCTAGCCTTTCGTTTCGTGACATGAGACATTAAATAGCTTCATTTGATATTTTATGACTTGTGTGCATGGTTCATTTCAATTTCAAGAAAGATTAGATGTGTTTTGGAAGAAAAAATCTAATTCTAGAGTCTTTATGTTGTTGGAGTTGACCAAATTTAACATTCTTGGTCACGACCTATGGTCAATGTTTTGATGATTCTGGTGGTTTGTATAATGATTTTGGACTTGTACCTATGTTGTTTGGATCCCAAGTGATCCAAGGCCATTTCGCTACTTGTAGTTGAATGTTGATAAAGTTGAACTTAAGAACTTTGAATTTTTTGTTTAATGGTTGATTCTTGATTTTGATGTTGTTTATAATATTTTGTTCCGTCGAGCAAGTTTGTATAGACTAGTTAGGATGATTGGACAAGGTCCCGAGGAGCTCAGGTGAGTTTATGGTTGGTTTCCGACCATTTTTGCATTTATTACAGCAGCTTATCTATTGTTGTGCAGCAGACCTTCATGAATACGGAGCTAATCTCGTGTTCGCATACTGTATTTTGGGACAGAGGATGTTTGTACATTGCGAATGCAGTGGTGAGTCCGTGAACGCGAAGGCTTGGGGAGGCTGGCCTTTGCACACTTGATGTAGCCTTCGTGAATGTGATGGTCAGTTGACTGTTGGTTTTCGCGAATGCGGGCGACCTTCCGCGAAAGGGAATAAGGATTTCACCTAGTGATTTATGATAGGGCAAAATTCGGGATTAGCTCATTTTACTCTATTTTTAAGAACTAGACCACGGATTAAGGCAATATTTGAGAGGATTTTCATCCCAACTTTAAAGGTTAGTACTTTTAACTTAGTTTTGATTAATTTTCATAATTTCCCTTAGATGTTCACTCCTAAATCTAGGATTTCAAAGAGTAGAAAATGGGATTTTGGGTGGTTCCTAAAGCTCATTTTGACTTATTAAGTGTTATTTGACTAGTGCACGACCCAAAATCCCACCAATGGTCATGATGGCACCTAACATGCTTGATAGGCAAGCCAACACTTAACAAGAATAATAGAATCCAATTATTAAGTCATTAATTGAGTTATGATATAAATAACAAGCGAAATAAGTCTCAAAATAGCATCATGAGTTTATATATCAAAGACATGGTCTAAACACGACCACAACTATCTCACAAACCCTCCCAAGACCTAGTGTCACATCGTCAGCATCTATCAACAGTAAGTAATCCCAATTAAATAATAGCATCTATACGGAAAAGAAAATACATAGACAGAGATAGATAAATACAGAAGGGGGACTCCATGTACTGCGGATCGGATCAAGTACAACAACTCACCACGAAGTTTCCAAACAAGCCCCTAAACAGCTGAATGGGTACCACTAGTACCTGCTCAGAATCTGCACAAAAATATGTAAAAGTATAGTATGAGTATAAAACTACGTTACTCAGTAAGTATCAAGTCTAGCCTCGAAGAAGTAGTGACAAGGGATCAACATTGCTACTTAATATCAGTCCAATAAGCAAGTGAAAACATAATTATAATATGTGATAAGGCTTGATATCATTAATCAAGTCCAAAAGTAGAAGCATAGTAAATCTGGAATTTAGTCATGCTTTTCAGATAAATAGGTAGAACACAATATTTGTTATCTCAATTCTTTTCAATATGAGTCAATCAATGCTCATATAGAGGCTAATGCATGGGTCTAGAATGTAAATGCATGCTCACGATCTACTCTCAATACCTTATAGCACAAATCCATATGCCTGACACTATCCAAGTGTCCAAACTAAGCACCAATCATGGTGCATATGCTCACATGTCCCAAAGTAACATGGGTAATTACTGACTCCAGAGGGACGGATCTATATCTAAGTATTGTTTGCACTGTGCAACCCAATCCAATTATAATACTGTTGTGGTTTGCAACCCGATCCAATCATAATAGAATTGCAGTATGCAACCCAATCC
This sequence comes from Nicotiana tabacum, assembly GCF_000715075.1. Lineage (NCBI taxonomy): Eukaryota > Viridiplantae > Streptophyta > Magnoliopsida > Solanales > Solanaceae > Nicotiana > Nicotiana tabacum. The sequence continues at coordinate 62,209,312 of NC_134081.1, forward strand.
AATCATAATATCGTAGTATCGTGCAATCCGATCCAATCATTATAACATCAATAATCAATAAATAATGTTTGCTCACAATGTCCTTAGTGCAAAATGGTTCAATATCTATTTTTAACATTCTTAAGTCTTATCATGATATTAACAAGAGCAAAATAAGCCAATAGCCATTAAATTATAATTCAAGACATTTGTATGACTATGGCTAAATTATAAAGTTCGACATGGTGAGAAGCTAGTCATGTCCAAATCAACAAGCCATAAACCTTAGTCTCCAATCTTGATTCAGATTCATCACGTGGTCATAGAATCAACAAAACATGAATAAGCAATTTACATAGTCCAAATAAGGTATATCATGCGCCTAACTGTATGCGGCTATGCTTATAACCTGGCTATGTATATATGCTCGTCATCTCGCATATACGTGGCATCTAAATCAAGTAACAAGTAGCAGAGAAATCACCAATGGGGATAATTTCATCTTACAAAGATAGACAAGAGACTCACCTCCATCTGGAAATACCTTCAAACTTCCAAAACTGCTTTTCCTTTCATATCAATCTCCATATGATTTGAATCTAGTAAAATATTACTCAAATGAGTCAAATAATATAATAGAAATTAATCTCAAACGATAAAGCTTCGATCTTTAAGCAAATCCCAAAAAGTCAACAAAAATCAACCTGAGCCCACATGGTCAAAACCAAAGTCTTGGGGTAGATACGGACTACCCATAACCTCACAAATCCAAATATGTGATTAGATTTCAAATCTGAGTCCAAATCGACCATCAAATGCTCAAAATACACCCTCTTAAGTTATAGAAACCCCCCCCCCCCCAAATTTCTATTTAAAATTTCATGTTTTAGGTGTAGAAACCCAATGGAAATCAACATATATAATCGCATCTAAGTAGTAATTGCATACCCTCAAAGTAGTAGTGAAAATCTCCTCAAAGATCGCCTCTTTCCGAGCTCCAAATCACAATAATGGTCAAAAATGAGCCAAACCCGAAGAAATGTAGTTTGCTAGGCCTTTCGCATTTGTAAGTTCGCTTCTGTGCCCAAAGTCTCTCTTCTGCGAGCTCTCAGCACGTGCGCCCCTCTGTATCCGCAATAAATCCCTGCACTTCTATGATAATGCAGGCACAACAACTAAACCGCAGGTGCGCTCAAGGCTTCGCATATGCGAGCCTCCAATCCCAGGCTTGCCCAACCATCACATGCGTGCACTCGACCTCGCAGGTGCGACCTTTGCACATGTGCACCTCCAACCACAGGAGCGCCCAAGCACTAGAACCAGCCTCTTCATAGATGCTATCCATCCATCGCAGGTGCGACCTTCGCACGCACACCTACCTTTACAGGTGCGTTGCACCAGACACCAGAAATTCCCAAACATCTCTAAAATAGTCTGAAACCATACTGAAACACACATAAGCCCCTCGGGCCCCCGTCCAATCCTGCCAACAATTCTGTATACCTAATTCAAACTTATCCAAAGGACCCGAAACACCACAAGAAACATCAAACTAAGAATCAAATATCAAAATCCATTCGTTAACTTCCAAAATTTCCAACTTTTTCGAATGCGTCTGAATCATACTTAGACATTACGAATCATAACCAAACTTTACATACAAGTTCATATCAACCATTACGACCTATCCAATGTTTCAAAACCACAATCGCAGTTCGATAACACCAAAGCCAACTACCGATCAAACCTATGAACTCTCCAATTTTTTAAATTGCCTACTTCCCAGAAATAGAACCAAAACCTTCTAGGAACCTCCAAATCCAAATAACATAATACTCCTATGTCCAAAATTATCATATGAACCTATTGGAATCATAAAATCACCAATTCGAGGTCGTTTACTCAAAAGTCAACTCTTGGTCAACTCTTCTATCTTAAGCTTCCAAAAATAGAACTAATTATTTCAAATCACTACCGAACCTTTCCTGAATAAAAAACCAAACATAATTGCAAGTTGTAATACATCATATGAATCTATTCAAGGTCTCCAACCGCAGAACAGAATGCTAGAGCTCAAAACGGTCAGTGGGGTTGTTACGTTCTCCCCCACTTATACATATGTTCGGCCTCAAATGTGCCAAGATTCATTCCAAAACCATCAAATAACTACATAAACTCATCATACAAACACTATGACTGATCCCATGTTACCTAAATCCATTAACACAATGCTGACAAAAGATTCTTCCTTCAACCTTAGCCTATAAGCCTTTGAACCAAATTTCAATATCTAGAACTCCCTCTAAGATATGAATCTTGTATATATGTACACTATATAAATATGAACAAGTTTTACTAAGCCATAAATGTACTTCCAAGATATAGCCACACGATGTCCACGTAGCTCAAATAGCACCACGTGTGCTCATAATAAATACTTATTACCAAAGCGGGTAACGGCAATATACCTCATATCAATTAAATCCTAATTCCAAACCTTCGCAACACTGCTAATGATGAAATAAACATGTAGAAACTCATAATCATCCATCATATCAATAAGTCATGGATCTCTCTCTCTCTCTCGTCTACTAAGAACCATTGCTCGTTCTAAGCTACCTGAAAGCATTCCCTTCCAGATATACCTTTATCGGATGTGATCATACTATTTCCAACTCCATAAGCTTCTCCTTATGTAATTCAAGTTGCTCGATCAACAGTCACACCAAATTCCATATGGAACCCCAAATGACATGGTTTGTACCATACAAGCAATAACCTAAATAAGGCAATTCTATGGAAAAGTAACTCATCTCCCTAATGATTTCCGTGCATGTGGTGTTCTATATTAACAATCTATAAGTATCTATACAACTTATTCCATTTGTTCATCATGTAACAATCAAGCAAACTTAATGAAACTCAAACAGAAACACCTTCCTGAACCACCACAATCACATAGTGGGCTACTGCACTAACAAATCCAATGGTAGAAGTTATCTCATATAACTATAACTCTTCCAAATAACACACCCATATAAAACCTCACACTGTATAAGAAAATTTGACATGCTCTAGAATATACATCCTCAACTGCTCTACCGATAGACACCCAACCGATTCCACATTCTTCTGAAGTAGTAATAAGCCTTCCATAAACCAATAAAGACCCATTCTAGCTCCCACTCATGGAAACAGAAACCTCTAACTCACCGGCCGCAACTGCGAATATACTCATGCAATGCGTTACTAATCTAATTACAAACCACACCATTCATGATCTGCTATAACCTTGTGGAACCTAGTGTATCGAATATACAAATCCTTGAGCCTATAAAGTCCTTACTTAAATTGTTCAATATGCCAACATACCAAAATTAATGCCAACAACCTTTGAACCATACTCCTCAAACCTAGACCTCCAAGAATGATATATCACCACAATTAGGTAGATCACGATACATTACATACCATAAACCACAAGCTCTATCAAGCACAAATCTTCTCAAGTCACCCACCACAGACATACATACGACCAACTATCTTGCTATTCACACTTCTATTATTCACAATTCCAAAAGATAGTCTCACCTCTAGGATTGCAAAACCTCCATACCTTAAAAGTATAAGATTCCTTGTCCTAGTAACTGTCATATGCCTACTCAAACATAGTAATGAAGCAACACATGCAAGCATCTCAAAATGTGCACTTCCATCATCCCTTCCATATTAAGTAACTGAAATCTAAACCTCAATAACTGACTATCATACAAATGTCGTAGCTCATAGTAAAATTTCCCATAGACCTCCTCAACAAGCACCCTCTACAACATATTCTCTTTCTTGGTGATACTGAAATCAATACTACTATACTCCTTAAGCACTCAAATCATTTGTGCTACCTCTGATCCCAATCATTCTACCTAAAGATGAATTGTGACTTTGAAAAGCAATCCAAATCTCACACGACTCACCACATCCATCATGATGCAATATCTAAGTCAAGAATCTCATTATCTACTCTAAGTCATAAGTAGGATAGACCTCAAGCTTTTAGAAACCCACTTACAAAATAATCTACCATTGAAACTGAACCTATCCAAGTTAACCAAATCACACAGACTGTCAAACCCAAAAGTACATGTATTTCCCTATCATACCAAGGGAACCGATCATTTCCATTACCATACTAATCCAAGCTGCTACAATGATGATCCAACTTTTTTAGATTACTCTTGACCTACCTTCAAGGCATCACTTCTCTTTTCTAATACATTGTGGTATTTAACAAAAATTCATCCCAAGTCACACCCCAACCTCGGCAGGTGTGACCGGTACACGATGCCCGAAGGCCCCTGCGAACCAATGTCTATACTTAAATTTTTCATCATGAATCTGGGTCGACCAGGCCTCCTAGTATGATACCAATATTAATGAGTGTTCATAATTGACTCTGAAAGAAACCATATATATATATATATATATATGCACGTCCGTTACCAACCTAGTCAAAACAACATATACATATATTTGAACACTAGTCTACAAGGCTTTAAGAGTACCAGAACATATATACAACTTGGTTGGGACAGGGCCCCGCCATACCCAAAATGATAGAGACACGTACTCTAGTACCTATTGTCTTTCGTACAGCCACTCCAGAGAAGTGGAATGGGACAATCAACCACTATAATGCACGCCCTACAGGGGAGGGACATCATCTGATCTATCTATACCTGTGGGAATGAACACAACGTCCAAAAGAAAAGGGCGCCAATACGAATAATGTACTTAGTATGTAAGAAATATGATGTATATTTCAACCCAAAGTATAACATAAAGGTTATGGACACACAAGTTTAACATGAGTACTGAAGATAAGCCACCAGGGGTGCATTCTACAGTAATCATGAAACATGAATATATGCAAGTTTTTGTAAAAATCAAGCCACTCATTGGGGAAATTCAAGTTTTATTGTACCCGGCCTCGGAGAGGGCTCGGTAAAGCCTCATGTTTTTATCACATCGCACCCTGACTCAAGAGGTCTCGGTAATGTTTGATATCACATCATCTCGTACCCAGCCTCGTAGAGGTCTCGATAGTATTACCTAACACATCATCTTGTACCCAACCTCGTGGAGGGATCGGTAGTAAAATAGAATTATATATATATAATGCAAGGTCAATTGTAAGAGATATCAACGTTAGACTTAGAGTGAACTACACCTCATGGCATTACGATACTATTCGGGAACATTTCAAACTTAAAGGAAAATGCCATCGGTAAAGAATGAATAAAAACATGAAAATCATTGTCAATAGAAGCTTAGAACAATTAAATCTTACCGCATGGGGATTATTCAGAGAAACCACTTACATAAAGACATGCCAAGAAAGAAAATGTCCTTACATACCTTTTTGAAGGATATGCTTCTTGAGTTCTTTGCTTCTATAGGGATTATCTTTACTTCCAAAGAAATCTTTAAAATGAGTAGTACAAGAATAAATATGGTACAGTGATAATCACGAGCTCCTTTACTTAAATTCTCACCAACTTTCCTTTGATTCTAGCCTAAATCGTGTTAGAAATTCTTATAATGCTGGAGAGCATTTGGGTACCAATCCTCGTAATGTTGTACATATCCCTAAAAAGGAGAAATTTGTGCTGCTATAATAATTAGTCCAGAAACTTCACCGCCCCACATGCAAAACGGGTTTTCCCGCCCCGGTCACTGCTCCTGGTGAACAACTGGCACAATTCAAATGAAATGCAATCATCTTTTTATCCGTTAGCGTGGCACCAATATGGGTGGATGAAGAGTGCGGGATGTAACATCATCCCACCTTTGGAACATTCATCTTCGAATGTTGAATTGTAGTCAATTTTTTAGAATTTCTCAATCACATTCCATAGTAAATTCGACATTATTTTCTACAGTTTGGAACAAATAGGGGTATCTTGACTTCATATCTTATTCGGCTTCCCATGCCATTTCCTCTATGTTGTTGTTTCTCCAAAGTACTTTAACTAAAGCCACCTCTTCAATTTGTAACTTGCGAACTTGATAATATAGGATAGCCATCGGAACTTCTTCATATATCAAGTTCTTCATGATTTGGATATCTTCAATGGACGAAACATGTGATGGATCACCCAAGAATTTACTAAGCATGGACAAATGGAATACTGGATGTACTACTTCTAATTACAAGCGTAACTCAAGCTAATAAGCCACTTGACTGATTCTCTGAAGAATCTGATATGGTCTAATATATCGGGGGCTGAGTTCGCCTCTCCCTCCAACCCTCATCATGCCTTTCATAGGCGATACCTTTAATAATACCCAATCTCCCACAGTGAATTCTAAATTTAAAAATCAATTATTTGAATAGGATTTCCATTTGCTTTGGGCGATCAATTATCGATCTTGAATCAGTTTCACCTTTACTATATCTTGTTGCACCAAGTCAAGACCCAATAGTCATGTCTCGCCAATTTTGAACCAGCTGATAGGGGATCTACACTTTCGTCCGTATATAGCTTCATATGGAGTTATTTGTATGCTAGCATGGTAGCTTTTGTTGTAAGCAAACTTGATGAGCGGTAGATTATCTTTCCAACTTCCTTTGAAATCTAAAACACAAGCTCGTAACATGTCCTCGAGCGTCTAAATGTTACGCTCGACTTGACCGTCCATTTGGGGATGAAACGTTCTGCTAAGGATGACTATTGTACCCAAGTTCTTTTGAAAAGATCTCCAGAAATTAGCCATAAACTAGGCACCTCGATCCCATATAATAGAAATTTGGAACCCCATGAAGCCGAACTATCTCCTTGATACAAAATTCAGCATAATCTTCAGCCGAAAAAGTGGTATTTATAGGTAGGAAATGAGCTAACTTGATGGGTCTATCCACAATAACCCATATGGAATCAAACATTCAGCGAGAACGTGGTAACCCGGTAACAAAGTTCATGTTGATTATGTCCCATTTCTAGGTTGGGATTTCCATATTCTAAAGCAATCCTCCTAGTTTTTAGTGTTCAACTTTAACTTGTTGGCAATTTGAACACCGATCGACATATTCAACAATGTTCCTCTTCATGTCATTCCACCAGTATAATTGTCGAATATCATGATACATCTTAGTTGACCCCGGATGAATAGAGTATCGGGTTTGGTGAGCATCTGCCATTATCTATCCACAGAGTCCTCTAATATCGAGCACACATAACCGACCCTAAAATATAAGGACTCCGTCCTCAGATAGCTCAAACACTTGCTTCTTCTGAAAGTGAATACTTTCTCTTATTTTCACCAAGGTTGGATCATCAAATTGTCATGCCTTTACTTCAGCCACTAGCGAGGATTCGACAGCATTTTGAACCATGGCTTCTCTATCCCTAGTGTCAAGCAATCGTACACTTAAATTATTCAACCGGTACAAGTATTTATTTATCTCCCATTTATAATTGTCCACGTGTCATAGACTGCCCATAGACTTCCGATTTAATGCATCAACCACAATATTTGGCTTCCTAGGGTGGTACAGAATATTAACATCATAGTCTTTTAATTATTCGAGCAACCTACACTGTCTCAAATTCAATTCTTTTTGCTTGAATATGTATTGCAAACTTATATGATCCATAAATATGCCAACATGAACTCCATACAGATAGTGACGCCACATTTGCAAAGCAAATATAACAGCCGCTAACTCAAGGTCATAAGTTAGATAATTATGCTCATGCTTTCTTAGTTGCCTTGATGCATAGGCAACCACTCCATCGTGCTGCATCAAAACACTACCCTATCCCACTCTAAAAGTATCAAAATATATAATATAACCTTATGATCCTTTAGGAAGAGCTAAAACAGGTCCTTTAGAAGTATCACGACATCCTACCGAGGGAAATTGGGGTCGTGACAAGTTGGTATCAAAGCTCTAGGTTTATAGCTCTAGGTTCATAGATCTCTAGGCTCTAGGTACGAGTCATAAGCAGGTTTAGTAGATTTTTGCGGATTGATACGGAGACGTCTGCACTTATCTTCAGAGGCTACGAAACTGTTAGGAAAACTTTACTTCTTTGATTCCATAACGTGCGAATTGGTCAACTTAGAAAACTGGATCTTTGACTTTCTATTCTCTCACAAATGGTGAGGACACGCACTGCTGGATCTGACGATCAGACACCTGTGCTGCCTGTCCAGAGCCGGGGCAGAGGCCGAGGAGGGGCAGGTGGTGCAGCCAAAGCACCTGCCCGGGCTACAACAGAGGAGTCACCAGTAGCGCCAGCTGGGGGACTGGCACCCTAGGTGCCAGTTGCCACGCTAGCACTTCAGGAGACCCTCACATAGTTCTTGAGCATGTTTGGTACCTTAGCTCAGGCAGGGCTGATCCCACTTGCACCAGCCATATCTCAGGCAGGGGGAGGAGCTCAGACTTCCGTGGCCAATACCCCAGAGCAGTGGATCCATGTTGATCAGGTCCTAGAGGTTATACCAGTACAGCCTTTCGTTCCAGTTTAGCCCATGGTTAGGATAACAGCATCTGAGGAGGAGTAGCTTAAACTTGAGAGGTTCAAGAAGTATCACCCCCCTACTTTCAGTGGTTTGGCTTCAGAGGATGCACATGGTTTTCTAGGGGAGTGCCATTGTATTCTCTGTACCATGGGTATTGTGGAGACGAGTGGGGTTACTTTTACTATATTCCAGTTGTCAGGAGCAGCGTATCAGTCGTAACGGGTATACGAAGAGGGTAGCCTACCCAATGCAGCTTCACTTACATGGACTCGGTTTTCAGAGTTATTCTATAGAGAGTTTGTTTCTCAGACCCTTAGGGATGCATGACACATGGAGTTCGAGCAGTTGCGCCAGGGTACTATGGCAGTGTCATAGTATGCTGTCTGATTCAGTGACTTGTCCAAACATGCACCTGCCTTGGTTTCTACAGTCAGAGAGCGACTCCCTCGATTAATCAAGGGGCTCAACTATGGTATTAGATTCAGCATGTCCTGAGAGTTAGAGACAAATACCCCATATCAGTAGGTGGTAGAAAATTCACGGAGGTTGGAAGGTATACGGGGCTGTGAGAGAGAGGAAAGGGAGGCCAAGAGGCCTCAAGGTACTGGAGGACTTAGTGGTAGCCACGCCGCAACTAAAGCCCGTCATAGTAGAGGCTATTACGAGTCGTCCGGTTATTCCAAGGTAATAGGTTGCGCACTTTGCTCAACCACTTTCTTGTGCACCTCCTGCACGGGGTGCCTTCAGCGGGCAGTCCAGCCGACCAGACCTGTCACGCCCGGTCCCCGGGAAGTGTGACCTGCGCTCAACCGTGTGAACCAAGTCGAGCAAGCCTGTTATATACTTTCTTCCCAATTAACCCATGATCAAGAAAGGCATGATTTCATTAATTATACAGTAGGAATCTCATTCATACAATCCTAAATCATTTCATTAGTCATTGCACCTTTAAGTCTCAAAATACACATTTCTTATAGTTCAAGTGGAACAAGTGATCAAACACAACATAACTTGTTTAACATTCCCAACACCCATATACAACCCACATAGTGTCTACGGAGCCTCTAAAGATACAAAAGAGAGTAAAGATGGTGCCAGCAACAAAGCCACGACTATACCTCAAAAAGTGACCATGATATAAACAAAAGGTACAATACATGACCCCGGAATGAAATGGGGCTCACCGAGTCCGCTGAGAAGAAGATGCAGCACTATCTGAGATCCGCACTGTCTACTATATAAACACCTGCATCCAGTTAAAGATGCAGTGTCCTCGGCAAAAGGGACGTTAGTACAGTCGAATAGCACTAGTATGTATAGCTAAACACCAACTCAATAGAATGAATAATAATACAAGAGGGACAACCAAGAATTCAATAAGGGCTTCAAATAATAGTAAAACAATAAGTTAAGGATCATATACATTTTCAAGACAATTTCCATATTACTAGGTTGGGTGACCTTTAGTACCGATATTCCACAATTCCCAATACCTCTGTATTCTTACACGGAGTCCGATCTCAGCCCGATCGTCTAGGCCATCTCATTTGAGACATTACCATAATTTCATTATAATTTCCGGCACAGTACCACTATGTGTGCGGCATAGCGTCCGATCACGGCCCGATCAGCTAGGCCATCTCATTTGAGATATTACCACCATTACATTCACAATACCACTGTGTTCTTACACGGAGTCCAATCGCGGCCCGATCGGCTAGGCCATCTCATTTGAGACATTACCTTCTTCAGTCAATCATCTCGCATCGAACTTCTTTCATATACTTTCAATTCATTGGCACTAGTAATTACGATTACAAAGTCATTATTGGCACTTGGACGTATTTCATAGTTTCAGTTCCCTTTTCCACCTTCAAATATCATTATCATTATCGTCATCAATAGGGCTTCCCATTTAAGACATTAATTCACATATGATAAATTTGGGAAATCTCAGGCACATAGGGGCCTTTCATACAATTTGGCAAAACAACCTTTATTTCAATCTTGACATGAAGTCTTAACATTCCTAACACATATTCCACATTTTGAACATATTCTCAAATGGCAAGATGACATGATGAAGCATTTAGCATAAACATTGAACAAACATCCTTCAACACAACCACATTAGGAAAAGCCAATTCAATAATGATCAAGGACTTACTCCAATTACATGAACACCGTGGGATTCGATTCTAAGAAGAAGGGGGGTTTAGCCAACATACCTCAATTGAGCCACTTAAAACTCTAAGATGTTCCAGACTATTAGCAATTCAATCTATTTTAGCAATATAACAAAATTGAACAAAAATTAGGAACATGAACATAGTTTTGGCTCATTTGAGCATACTATCAAACAGTAGGTGTGCATCAATGTTTTAAGGCTCTTTTGTGGAAGTTTCCATCATTTCTCAACCCACTCTCTACCATTATTAACTCACAATCTTCCCACATACTACAAGGATACATGCATGCAAGGTAAGCACTCCCATCCTTATGAATTACCTTACTAATGGCCCATTCTAGTTACATTTTGAAATTAAGAGTTTGGGTGGTAGAATCTTACCTCTTAGAAAGAAGACCTAGGTGCCTCTCTTGATAACCTTCAAGATTTAAGTGAGAATTGAAGAGCAATTTGATGAAGATCACTTCTCCCTCTAGGATATTCTCTCTCACTCTAAAAATATCAGAAAATATGCTCAAAATGGTCCATGGGGTGTGTTTTAACGAAATAGGGTCGGGTTTAAAAACCCCAAAATGAAGCTCCAGAACGGGTTCTGCGGTCGCATATGCAACCGCATAATGGTTATGTGGTCTGCATAATGACCGCAAAAATGGGTGCCAGAGCCGGAAAGAAGCTGACCTAGTCTACGGTCATTATGCGGCCTGCAGACCTGTTCTACGGTCGCATAATAAACCGCAGAATTGGTCTGCGGTCGTATAATGCACCATAAACCTGGTCTCCAAACCCTCCCTTTCCTGTCTCACTCTGCGACCATTATACGGTCCACAGAGTGATTCAGTGACCGCATAGTGGTCTCAGAAATGTTTTCTTTTCCCGAAAATTTTTCTTTACTTTTCAGTGCATTGTTCAACCCAAAAAGTCCTAGCCGCGACAATCCTCAAACACGTAAGCCTAGTTCGGCACCATGAAATATTATTTTTCTTTTGCAAAATTTTACGGGGCCTTACAATCCTCAGGGTCTACTATTAGTACCTCATGCAACTCAGATTTCATACCCTACACCAACAACCCCAAATTTAACTAACTCTCTAAATTCTCAAAAATTTGCGCAAGAGTTCCGTTTGTAACTAGGCCTATCCACCTGTCAGAGAGCCCCAGAAACACATCTTACAAATGTAAACAGAATCCAATAACACAACATAACTCATAACCACACCAACCATGGCCTCATGTAAACAACATATAATCAAAAGGAGCATATTTACATTAACTGAACAAGTGATACAAAATTCCTAGGTGACAGGCTCATAAAAGAAAGGATTACACAACTATTCAAACAAGTGAGGATACTTCTTCTGCATCTCTTCCTCGGCCTCCCACGTGGCCTCTTCAACCTGCTGGTTCTGCCATAACACTTTCACGGAGGCAATTTCTTTATTCCTCAACTTTTGGACTTGCTTATCAAGAATGGCAACTGGAATCTCTTCATATGACAATTCTTCATTAACCTCAATGGTCTCAACCGGCACAATAGCTGACGGATCTCGAACTACCTTCTTCTACATGGACACATGGAATACCGGGTGTACTAATGATATCTTGTGTGGTAGCTCAAGCTTGTATGCCACATCACCGATCCTCTGAATAATTTTGTACGGTCCGACATACCTCGGACTCAATTTCCCTTTCATACCAAATCTCATTACACCCTTCATGGGGGAAACTTTCAAGAATACCCAATCATCTTCTTTGAACTCCAAATCCCTATGACAAACATCCAAACAGGATTTTTGACAACTCTGAGTAGTTTTCAACTGCACCTTTATGATTTTAACTTTTTCATAGCCTGATGTACAAGGTCTGGCCCTATCAACTCTGCTTCCCCAATCTCGAACCACCCAATGGGAGATCTACATCTCCTACCATATAATGCCTCGAATGGTGCCATCTGAATACTAGCATGAAAGTTGTTGTTATAGGCAAACTCTATGAATGGAAAATGATCATCCCAGCTACCTTTGAAGTCAAGAACACAAGCACGCAACATGTCCTCAAACATCTGAATAGTCTGCTCTGCTTGCCATCTGTCTATGCATGGAAAGTTGTACTGAGATTCACCTGAGTACCCAAACCTTGCTAAAATGTCTTCCGAAATTTGGCCGTGAACTGAGCCCCTCGATCGAAAATGATAGAAACTGGAGTACCATGTAGCCTGACTATTTCCTTGATATACAACTGAGCATATTGTTCCGATGTGTCGGTAGATTTAACTTGCAAGAAATGAGCTGATTTCATGAGTCGATCCACAATCACCCAAATTGGGTCAAACTTGCGCGGAGTGCGAGGTAATCCTACCACAAAGTCCATATTAATCATTTCCCACTTTCACATTGGGATTTCTATGTTCTGTGCCAACCCACCAGGTCGATTGATGTTCGGTCTTCACTTGTTGACAGTTCAGACACTTTGCCATAAAGTCTGAGACATTCCTTTTGATGTTATTTCACCAATAGACTTCCTTGAGGTCATGATACATCTTCGTAGAACCTGGATGTATGGAATACCTAGAAGCGTGAGCCTCGGCCATGATTCTTTCCCAAAGACCATCTACATTCAGAACACATAGTCGCCCTTGGTACCTTAGTGTACCATCATCCATGCCAAGAGTAAAATCCATAGTCTTATGTTTTTGAATCCCCTCCTTCAATTGCACCAAAAATGGATCATCGTATTTCTTCTCTTTGACCTCCACAACAAGTGATGATTCAGCCCTATTTTGCACAATTACCCCTCCTTCACCGGAGTCCGTAAGACGAACTCCTAAACTAGTCAATCGATGGAGTTCCTTGGACAATGGCCTTTGATATACCTCCAAGTGTGCTAAACTACCCATAGACTTCCGGCTAAGAGCATCTGCCACTACATTGGATTTCCCCGGGTGATATAGAATATCGATGTAGTAATCCTTGAGTAACTCAAGCCATCTTCTTTGCCTCAGATTCAGCTCTTTTTGTTTGAAAATATATTGAAGACTCTTTTGGTCCGTGAATACATCCACATGGACCCCATACAAATAGTGACGCCAAATTTTCAATGCAAAGACTATTGCCGCACGTTCTAAGTCATGTGTTGGAGAATTCTTTTTATGATTCTTGAGTTGCCTAGAAGCATATGCTATAACTTTGCAGTGTTGCATTAATACACACCCAAGTCCAATTCTTGAAGCATCACAATACACCATAAATGCATTTGTACCCTCTGGCAGGGTCAACACCGGTGCCGTGGTCAATCTTGGTTTCAACTCCTGGAAGCTCCTTTCACAAGCATCAGACCATTAAAACTTAACTGCCTTCTAAGTCAATTTAGTCAACGGAGAGGCAAGAGTAAATAACCCCTCCACAAACTTCCTGTAATACCCTGCTAAGCCCAAGAAACTGCGAATCTCGGTGGACGTTGAAGGTCTAGGCCAATTCTTTATTGCTGAAATCTTTTGAGGATCAACCTTGATTCCTTCTCTAGAGACAACATGACCCAAGAATGTGACAGATTCTAGCCAAAATTCACATTTGAAAATTTTGCATACAATTAGTGTTGATGAAAAGTCTGCAAAACTGCCCTGAGATGATCGGCATGGTCCTCCCGACCTCGTGAATACAGGAGAATATTGTCAATAAACACTATCACAAAGGAGTCGAAGAAAGGATTGTAAACTCGATTCATAAGATCCATGAAAGCGGCAGGGGCATTTGTTAGCCCAAAAGACATTACCAGAAATTCAAAGTGCCTATACCGGGTTCTGAAAGCTATTTTCGGAATATCCTGCTCCCTGATCTTCAATTGGTAATACCTGGATCGTAAATCAATTTTGGAGAAGTATCTAGCACCTTGTAACTGATCAAACAAATCATTTATTCTTGGTAGTGCGTATTTGTTTTTGATTGTGACTGTGTTGAGCTGCTGGTAGTCAATACACATCCTCGGTGATCCATCTTTATTCCTCACAAAAAGAACTGGTGCGCCCAATGGAGACACACTCGGTCGGATGAAAACCTTCTCTAAGAAAACTTTCAGTTATTCCTTTAGTTCTTTCAATTCTGCTGGTGCCATTCTGTAGGGCGGGATAGACATAGGCTGCGTGCCTGGCATCACATCAATCCCAAAATCAATCTCCCTGACTCCAGTGTAGGTGCCTCAGTATCGGTGTCCGTAACTCAAACCAAGTGATAGATACACCCCTTGTTAATCATCTTCGTGGCCTTAAGGTAAGAAATAAACCTACCCTTTGGCACCACATTATCCCCCTTCCACTCTACAACTGGCTCACTTGGAAATTCAAACCTCACAGTTCTAGTTCGGCAGTCGAGCTTAGCAATACATGAATAAAGCCAATCTATTCCCATAATTACATCCAAATCAACCATCCCCAATTCAATGAGATCGGCCAAGGTGTCCCGACCACGCACCGTGACAACACAACCCCTATACACTCATACGGCCATAATAGACTCGCCAACTGGAGTAGATACAGAGAACGGCTCATGAAGTTATTCCGGTTCTATCCCAAATTCCATAGCAACATGAGGGGTAACATAGGACAAGGTGGAACCGGGATCATTAAAAGCATATACATCATGAGTTTGGATAGTCAATATACCTGTGACAATATCTGGAGAAGCCTCTGCATTCTAGCGACCACCCCTGGCTGCACCATGCCCTGCTGTGCCGGAGGACCTCGAGCTGTAGGGGTGTTGAAGATGTAGCAGCTACAGAACTGGATGGATGTGTTGTGCCCCTGTCCGCACACTGGCGGGATGAATGACACTCCCTATGAATATGACCCCTCAATCCGCACCTGTAACATATAGGTAAGTCCATGTAGCAGATCCCCGAGTGCATCTTCCCACACCTGGGGAATGGGGGTCTCCACTGCTGCGGGAATCCCCCTCCTGATCGGCCCTGATGGTGGAGTCCCTTGCTGCCCTGATTGGGCTTAAAGCGACTCCCATGCTGCTGGTTGTGCCCCGCTGGCGGTGCACTGGCTGAAGACTGAGCATGAGACTAGGTTGGCCCTGATGACCCTCCCCTGAAAGTTGATCTTCCCCCACCAAATAACTCCTCAAAGTTTCCCGCGGACCGAGCCTTGCTAGTACCCTCTCGCTCCCTCATGTTCTTCAACTTGCGGTCCTCTGTAGCTTGAGCAAATGCTACCATTTTGCCATAGTTCATCTCAGAATTCAAGGCAGTTATAGCGGCCTCATTGGTAACCAAGGGGCTAAGGCCCTGCACAAACCGGCTCACTCTAGCCTCCATAGTAGGTTACATGTGAATAGCATATTTTGACAGGCGCGCGAACTCCATGTGATACTCCCACACACTCCTACTCCCTTGCTTAAGATTTTCAAACTCTGTGGCACGGGCTGCCCTAGTCTTAGCAGGCAAGAAATGGTCCATAAAGGCATCCGCAAATTCACTCCATCTCGCTGGAGGTCTCCCCTCCTCCCGAGAGTCCTCCCACAACTCAAACCATGAATATTCCACCCTTTTCACGCAGTAGGTGGCCAACTCCACTCCCTCCGTCTCAGTAGCGTGCATAACCCAGAGAGTCTTATACATCTCATCAATGAAGTCCTATGGGTCCTCCTCAGGATTAGCACCAGTGAACACTAGAGGATCCAACTGAAGAAATATGTTCACCCTGGAACCGCTAAAATTCCCTTGTTGGCAAGACGAAGTGGGTGTAGTATTTGACCTTTGAGCCTGAGAAGCCACTATCTGACTCAGCATCTGAATAGCTCCCTCAGGTGTTCACCGCATCATCAAGTAAAGGGTCAACTGCCACTCCTAGGGCGGCATTGGCTCCTTGGCCAATTCTTGCTCTCTTCTTAGGTGCTATATACTGAAAGTTAAAGGAATGCACGAGTTAGAGGGGGAATAGTTGCACAATTAGTATCATCGCATAATCCAGAATATCAAAGAAGGGTATTGTTCCTAAATGTCCAACTAGCCTCCAACTTATAGATGTGGTCTACAACACACCGATAAGAAGGACTCTACTAGATACGGCTCCGAGACATCCTAAGACACTTTAAAACCTTAGGCTCTGATACCAAGTTTTGTGAGCCAGTCCCAGCAGCCACGCCCACCGAGAGCTTGTTTTAAGTGTGGCGATACCCGTCATATGGTCAGAGACTGCCCCAGAGTCAGGAGGTATGCACCTCCCCAGACTACTCAGGCTCTACGGACTTAGTCAGGTCCACAGACTTCTCAGGCCATGGTTGCTGCCCCAGATGCCGCTCCACCCGCATAGCTAGCTAGGGGTGGGGGACAGGCGGGTATAGGTCACCCTAGAGGGGGAGGCCAGGCCATATTCTATGCTTTTCTAGGTAGGACGGAGGCAGTCACTTCAGACGTAGTCATTACAGGTATGGTTCCAGTTTACCACAGAGATGCATCAGTCTTATTTTATCTGAGATCCACTTATTCATATGTGTCATCTTACTTTGATCTGTATTTGGATATATCTCGTGATTCTTTGATTTCTCCTATTTATGTGTCCACGCCTCTGGGAGATTCTATTGTTGTGGACCGTGTGTATTGGTCGTGTTTAGTTGTTATTGGTAGTTTTGAGACAAGAGTTGATCTATTGTTTCTTAGTATGGTAGACTTTGACTTTATCTTAGGCATAGACTAGTTGTTTCCCTATCATGCTATTCTGGATTGTCACGCCAAAATTGTGGCATTGGCCATGCCAAGTTTGTCGTGGTTAGCGTGGAGGGGTGCATTGGATTATGTTCCTAGGAGGGTTGTGTCATTTCTAAAGGCTCAGCGGATGGTTGAAAAGGGGTGTGATGCTTATCTAGCCTTTGTGAGAGATGTCAATACTGATACTCCTACCATTGAGTCAGTTTCGGTAGTGAGAGACTTCTAGATGTATTTTCACCGGATCTTCCGGGCATGACGCCCGATAGGGATATCGATTTTGGTATTGACTTGTTGTCGGTCACTCAGCCCATTTCTTATCCAACATATCTTATGGCCCCAGCGGAGTTGAAGGAATTAAAGGAGCAGTTGCAAGAGTTGCTTAAAGGGTCTTGTTTGTGAAGAAGAAGAAGGATGGCTCTATGCGCATGTGTATTGATTATCGACAGTTGGACAAGGTTACAGTGAAGAATAGGTATCCATTGCCACACATTGATGACTTATTTGACCAGCTACAGGGTGCCAGAATATTCTCGAAGATTGATTTGCGGTCAGGTTATCATCAGCTAAAGATTCGGGATACGAATATTCCGAAGACTACTTTAATGACTCGGTATGGTCACTACGAGTTCCTTGTGATGCTTTTTGGGCTAACCAACACCCCAGTAAAATTTATACAGCTGATGAACAGCGTATTCCAATCATATCTTGATTCATTCGTCATTGTGTTTATTGACAACATCTTGGTGTACTCTCGCAGCCGGGAAGATCATGAGCGGCACTTGAGGATCTTGCTCCAGACCTTGAGAGAGAAGAACTTGTATGCAAAATTCTCAAAGGGTGAATTTTGGCTTGATTCGGTGGTGTTTTTGGGTCATGTGATATCGAGTGTGGGGATCAAGGTAGACCTGAAGAAGATTGAAGCAGTTTAGAGTTGGCCCAAACCATCTTTAGCTACTGAGATTCGGAGTTTCCTTAGTTTGGCCGGGTATTATCGTCGTTTCATATAGGGTTTCTCATCTATTGGTTCACCTATGACCAAATTGAAGGGTGCTCTTTTCAGATGGTCCGAGGAGTGTGAGGCGGGCTTTTAAAAACTCAAGACTACTTTGACTACAACCCTAGTGTTGGTGTTTCCTACGGGCTCGGGGTCTTATACTATATACTGTGATGCGTCACGTGTTGGCCTTGGTGCGGATTTGATGCAAAACGGTTGGGTGATTGCCTACGCATCTCGACAACTGAAGACCTATGAGAAGAATTATCCGGTCCATGACTTGGAACTGGCAGCTATTGTTCATGCATTGAAGATCTAGCGGCATTATTTGTACGATGTCCCTTGTGAGGTCTACACCGACCACCGGAGTCTACAGCATCTGTTCAAACAGAAAGATCTTAACTTATGGCAGCGGAGATGGTTAAAGTTGCTTAAGAACTATGATATCACCATTCTATATCATCCCGGAAAGGGTAATATGGTGGCCGATGCCTTGAGTCAAAAGGCGGGGAGTTTGGGTAGTTTAGCATATCTACTGGCAGCAGAGAGGCCACTAGTCCTAGATGTTCAGGCCTTAGCCAACTAGTTTGTTAGATTGGATAATTCGGAGCCTAGTCGAGTTTTTGCTTGTGTGGTTTCTCGGTCTTCTCTATATGAACACATTAGAGAGAGTTTGTATGACGATCCCCATTTTCTTGTCCTTAAGGACACGGTTCAACACGGCGATGCCAAGGAGGTTTCTATTGTGGATGACGGTGTGTTGCGGATGCAAGGCCAGTTATGTGCGCCCAATATGGATGGGTTACGTGAGTTGATTCTTCAGGAGGCCCACAGTTCGCGGTACTCCATTCATCTGGGTGCCGCTAAGATGTATCAGGATTTGAGGCAGCACTATTGGTGGAGGAGAATGAATAAAGACATAGTGGAGTATGTAGCTGGATGCCTAAATTGTCAGCATGTGAAGTATGAGCATCAGAAGCCGGGTCGTTTACTTCAGTGACATGAGATTCCTGAGTAGAAATGGGAGCGTGTCACCATAGACTTCGTTGTTGGGCTCCGACGGACTCAAAAGAAATTTGATGCGGCATGGGTGATTGTGGGAAGGTTGACTAAGCCGACTCATTTTATTTTGGTAGTTACTACATATTCTTCAGAGTAGCTGGCTCAGGTTTATATCGGCGAGATTGTCCGACTTCATGGCATCCCGGTAACCATCATCTCTGATAGGGGTATGCAGTTCACATCGCGTTTCTGAGGAGCTGTACAGTGTGAGTTAGGCACACGGGTTGAGTTAAGTACATTTTTTCACCCCCAGATGAACAGACAGTCCGAGCACACCATTTAGATTTTGGAGTATATGCTTCGTGCCCATGTTATGGATTTCGGGGGTTCTTGGGATTAGTTCTTGCCACTTGAGGAGTTTTCCTACAATAACAGCTACCAATCGAGAATCCAAATGGCTCCTTATGAGGCCCTATATGGGAGACGATGTCGTTCTCTAGTTGGTTGGTGGGAGAGGCTAAGTTACTAGGCACAGATTTGGTTCGAGATGCCTTGGAGAAGGTCAAGTTGATCATGGACCAGCTTTGTAAATCCTAATCTAGAAAGAAGAGTTATGCGGATCGGAAGGTTTGTGATGTTGTTTTTATGATTGGAGAGTGAGTCTTGCTCCGGGTTTCACCCATGAACGGTGTGATGAGGTTCGGGAAGAAGGGCAAGTTGAGCCCTAGGTATATCGGACCTTTTGAGACCCTTGAGAGGATTGGTGAGGTGGCCTACAAGCTTGTGTTCCCACCTAGTTTATCTGCGGTTCATTCGGTATTCTATGTTTCATTGCTCTAGAAGTATTATGGTGATACGTCTCATGTTTTAGACTTCAGCACAGTCCAATTGGACGAGGATTTGACTTATATTGAGGAGCCGGTGGCTATATTGGATAGATAGGTCCAGAAGTTGAGATCAAAGAATATCGCTTCAGTGAAGGTTCAATGGAGGGGTCATTTGGTCGATGAGGCGACCTGGGAGACCGATCATGACATGTGGAGTCATTATCCTCGTCTATTCACCACTTTAGATATGCCCTTATGCACGTTCAAGGACGAACGTTTATTTTAAGAAGAGGAGAATGTAACGACCCGATCGGTCATTTTGTGTAATTGTGCCCTGTTACCCCTTTTTATGCTTACACATATGTGTTTATAATTTTATGACTTGCGGGGTTGGCTAGTTTCATTTCGGAAGCTTTCGGGTTGTTTTGGACCCTTTAATTCTTGGATTAGAAGCCTAAGTTAGAAATATCGACCAAATTTTGACTTTTATGAAAACAACCCTAAAACAGTTTTTTGATGGCTCTGGTAGCTTCGTATCGTGATTTCGGACTTGGACTTATGCCCGAAATTGATTTCGAAAGTCCGTAGATCGATTTATGTTGTTTTGCCAAAATTTGGCAATTTGAAGTTAAAATGTTTGACCCTAGGTTGACTTTTAGCTATTGAGCTTGGAATTTGATTTTGGGACTTGGAATAGGTCCATTATATTATTTAAAACTTGTCTACAAATTTTGATATCATTTGGAGTTGGTTTGGTAGGATTCGGACGTTTAGTTGTAATTCTAGAGATTCTTGAACTTTTCTTTGAAACTTATGCATTTTAGTATTTGATTCGTAGTTTTAGATGTTATCTTTGTATTTTGATTGTGCGAGCGAGTTCGTATGATGTTTTTAGACTTGTGTGTATGTTTAGTTTGGAGCCCTGAGGGCTCAAAAGAGTTTCAGACATGTATTAGAGTATTTTGGACTGAAATTGCAGAATCTGGTATGTTGGTACTTCAGGTATCGCATTTGTGAACACCAAGTTCGCAATTGCGAGCATAGAAGAGGGGCCTCAATTGCGATACATGGCTCGCAATTCCGAAGGGAATTAGGAAATATTGTGATTGAAATTTCGGAAAAAATATTTTCAAAACTATTTAAATGTAAGGCTCACGCGACAGTATAAGGAAATATTGTGATTGAAATTGAGAAATATGAATACAAGGTGGTACCTCGGTTGTGATTCTTATTGTACACGAGGCGGCACCTCATTGTGATTCTTGTTGTTTATCTCATGTTGCAAAGAGTGTTGGTAGGAATATTTCTTGTTGTTTTGTTCTTCCTTGTTCCATCAGTTGTTTCCCGTATATGATCGTTGTGGTTCTCTTTAGTTTCTTCCTTTATGTTATTTCCATACTTAAAATGTCGGTATTAGTTCATGCTATTAACTTGTTTCGTATCAGTTATTTCTCCGCCTTCTATTATTATTCGTCCTTATGTTTTCATACTGTTTAGTATTTTTCTGATTATTTTTGTCAAGTATTATAAAATGTTAGGCTTACCTTGTCGTAGAGACTAGGTGCCATCACGACATCCTACGGAGGAAAATTGGGGTCGTGTCATCAATCTTTGAGAAATACTTGGCGCCTTACAATTGATCAAATAAGTCATCAATCCTTGGAAGAGGACACTTGTTCTTAATAGTTACCTTATTCATCGGTCAATAATCAATACACATCCTCAACGAACCATCCTTCTTACAAACAAACAACACTAGGGCACCCCACGGGGAAGAACTGGGTCGGATGAAACCTTTATCTAGAAGATCTTTCAACTGAAATTTCAATTCCTTCAGCTCAGCAGGAGCCATCCTATACGGAGGAATAGATATAGATTGCGTGTCGGGAAGCACATCAACAGCAAACTCAATCTCCCTTTAGAGAGGGATACCCAGGAGCTATTCAAGAAATACATCGGGGAATCCATTAATAACCAGGACTGACCGGCGGGCTAGAGGCTTTATCTCCGCATCTTGTACTCACACTAACTGATAGATACATCCTCTCAAGATCATCTTTCGGTCTTTAAAGTAGGAAATAAACTTCCCCTTATGTGTTGCAACATTACCCTTCCATTCAATAACGGGCTCACTAGGAAAGTTAAAGCGAATGATTTTTGCCCAACAATCTACAGTAGCGTAGCAAGAATCCAACCAGTCTATTCCTATAATACCATCAAATTCTACCATCTCTAATTCATTCAATTCAGCTAAGGTATGATGATCACCAATTATCATATCGCAACCTCGGTATACCCGCCTAACTATCACGGATTCACCCACGGGCATAGACACTTCAAATGGCTGACGTAACAATTTAGGTTCTTTGCCACATTTACCAGCAACATATGGAGTAATATATGACAAGGTAGAACCTGGATCAAATCATACACATTAATGGAGAATACAGACAGAAAGCCTGTAACCACATCCGGTGATGACTCTATGTTCTGTCCGCCCGAGCTAGATGCTCTACCTCTACCTCTACCCCTTTCAACTGATAGTTGCATACCTTACTCATGAGGGCGTACTAATGATGAAGAAGCTGCTACAGATCCCGTTGGTTGCATCATACTATTCTCACCTCTCACCGAAAAAAAAAGCATAATGTGGTCGGGATTCCCACATGGATAACATAATCCGAACCTTGGAAACATGGCCAAAAATAGTTATTACCAAACCGGCCACAATATGGCATTAGGGGTCTTATCTTATTGGAATATCCACTGTACCGTGATCTCTTCCTTCGGGAATTCTGACCCTAACCGGAATAGGTTATCCGATTACAACTCTGACCCAGGGACAGTGATTGTGCATTAGCTACTAGATAAGAAGGATGCCTAGGAAACGAAATTCTAAATCCATATTGAGGCTCTCCCGTATCACATATAGACCGGGCTCTCTTGTGTTGGCTCTGGTCATGCTCTCGAATGGCTCGTTGCTTTCTCCTTCGATCCTCTATGTTCTGTGCATAGGCTTGAGTACAAGCAACATCCATGTTCAGATTCAGAGAAGCAGTGGTACACTCGTTAATCAAATATGGTCCCAGACCACCCACAAATCGATGTACCCTATCACTCATCTCGGACACAACTAAAGGGGCGTATCTAGCCAAGGAGTTAAACTACATACTATACTCTCGAACACTCATATTACCCTACTCAAACCATAAGAA
The DNA here is from genome assembly GCF_000715075.1 of Nicotiana tabacum. Classification (NCBI taxonomy): domain Eukaryota; kingdom Viridiplantae; phylum Streptophyta; class Magnoliopsida; order Solanales; family Solanaceae; genus Nicotiana; species Nicotiana tabacum. The sequence goes on from NC_134081.1 coordinate 62,232,748, forward strand.
CTTATCTTTCCTAGCCCGGCGGAGCTCAACAGGCAAATATTTATGTAGAAAGGTCTAGAAAAACACCCTTCATCATGTTGGTGGGGCAACAGGTCCGCTAGATTGCTCCTAAGTTTCATACAAAGTCACAGCAACGTCCTACAATCTATAAGTAACAAGCTCTGTAGACTCAGTATTAGTAGTATGCATAACTCATAAGGTATGCTACATTTGATCTAGAAAATTTTGAAGATCTTCATTCGAATATGTTCCTGTGAGTGTCGGGGGATCTAGGTTAATAAAATTCCGAACTCTAGAACTAACTACTCTACTTGAGGTGGCAGGGGCCTGACGTTAGTCCTGAGAGGCTACTAACTTAGTCAACAACTGCACAACACTTCTCATATCTAGATCCTGATCACTAACATTCGGGGGAAGAATCGAAGGTTCATTGGTTTCTCTATGTCGATCCGAGGATAGTGGTGATGTTCCCGAAACCTGAGTATCAACCACATCATGAGGTTAACATTGATTCATATGGGCAAGTGGCACCTGACTAGTACCCTCCCCTTCCTCATCGTCTATTCTCTGAATAACAGTCTGACGTCTCGTGGTAGGCATCTCTATGAACATAAGCAAGATGAAAATTAGAAAAGAACAGTTACAACTCAGCTCTATCGCACGATCTAGATCAGAAGAAAAGATATACATCCTAAATATCATGTAGCCTCCTGTTTATAAGTATGGTGCATGGCATACCCATAAACAAGACTCTATTAGATACAGCTTTCGTACTCTCTAAGATAAACCTTCCCTGATACCAAGTTTTTCACACCCTAACCTCAGGAGGTGCAGCCGACACACAACGCCCGAAGGCCCGTGTGAACTAACGTCCATACTTAAATCTTTCATCATGAATCTAGTCCGACTAGTCTTCCTAGTATGATACTAATATTAATAAGTATTCATAATTGACTGTTAAAGAAACCGCGACATATATATCCATTGCCAACCCAGTCACAACAATATCTACATGCATTTGAACACTAGTCTGCAAGCCTCTTAGAGTACCAGAACATATATACAACTTGGTCGGGACAGGGCCCCACCATATCCAAAATGATAGACATGTACTCCAATACCTATTGACTTTTGTATAGCTACTTCGGAGAAGTGGAGTGCGACAACCAATCGTTGGGATGTACATCCTAGGGGGGGACGTTACCTGATCTATCTGTACCTGTGTGTATGAACACAACGCCCAAAAGAAAAGGGCATCAGTATGAAAAATATACTGAATATGTAAGAAAGATGATTTATATATAAACCCAAAGCATAACATAAAGGGTACGGACACACAAGTTTAACCTGAGTACCGAATACAAGCCATTGGGGCGTATTCTATAGTAATCATAAAACATGAATATATGCAAGTTTTTGTAAAAATCAAGCCACTCATTCAGGTATTTCATGTTATGTCATACCCGGCCTTGGAGAGAGCTCTGTAAAGCCTCATGTTTTTATCACATCATACTCGGCCTCATAAAGTACTCGGTAGTATCACCTAACACATCATCCCGTACCTGGCCTCGTGGAGAGCGCGGTAGTAAAATAGATTTTAAAATATATATACATATATACAATGCAAGGTCACTTGTAAGAGATATCAATGTTAGACCTAGAGTGAACTACACCTCATGACTTCACGATACCATCCGGGAACATTTCAAACTTAAAGAAAAATGCCATCGGTAAAGAATGAATAAGAACATGAACATCATTGTAAAGAGAGGCTTAGAAAAATTCAATCTTACCACATGGGGATTATTTAGAGGAAGCACTTGCATAAAGATATGCCAAGAAATAAAATGGCCTTACATACCGTTTTTGAAGGATTACCTGTGCTTCCTAAGTTCTTTGCTTTTATAGGAATTATCTTTACTTCCAAAGAAATCTTCAAAATCAGTACTACAAGAACATAGATGGTACAGTGAATAATCACGAGCTCCTTTACTTAAATTCTAATCAACTTCACTTTTGATTCTAGCCTAAATCATGTTAGAAATTCTTAGAAAGCTTGAGAGCATTTTGGTACCAAACCTAGTAATGTTGTATATATTCCCAAAAGGAAGAAAGATGTTCTGCTATTGAAATGCCTGCTCTGAAAAGCCTTTCAATGAATCTGAAGTTGTTCCTGTTATCTTTCCAATACTACATTGTAGAATCAATAATGACACAAAAGTACCCCTAGCCTCTCCCCTAATACAATACACATCTAAATCCTTAGTCGTACAATAAATTTTGTAAATCCCTAAGTATCACATCTTGGAACTTTAACCCTCCAGAACCATCCTCGAGAGTCATCCACTCTGCTCTAGTCCCTGGTGCATAGCCATCACATGCCGAACGACTTGTACTCCATTAGCATACAAATACTCTAAGAAAAAACCTCATCCTAAAGCAACCAAGTAAATCTTTTTTCCCTGCACACTACATCTACAAGGAATATCAAACTCGAGTCGCTCGACCATCCTCATATATGAATAGAATGTAGTATATCACACATCCAGCAGATTCCTTACCCAAATCATCTTGATGTCGTCCTCGTCAAGTCATAACTTATCTACAAGCATACCTTAGTCCAGGAACTATAAAATCATATGCCCATGTGATCTAATTGTCGATGGTAGACTCACCCACTTGGATTTGAGCCATAATCACATTATCTGATAGCCCACAACAATTTTCACATTATTTTTCCATGATCTCACATTTCGCGCCGCTGAATTTCTTATAAGCTCGTGTAGCACTATTCATGACACATTCCAGATTATCTCCCAAATGCATACTCATCCTCGTGCCAATCATGTCATTTTCCTCAAGCAACCCAGACTCTCTCATAGTACATACATTACACTAGGTAGAAGGAAAACTCTTCATAGGAACCTCATAAGAATTTATACAACCTCAAAACTTCTCACAGAAGATAGCCCACCTATTAGCCTCATATCAACATCTTTCTATGACCTTACTATGGTTACAACCACTATGTAATCAATTGATCCTCTGAGTCTACACTCGTCCACATGCAATAAGAATCTGTTTCATTCCACCATTGAACAACTAAAAGGTCCATCGACACATCCAAAACTCAAGACTGTATGGAACACCTAGATGATAGTCAAGCATCTATAGTGATACACTCCCACTTTCACTCCGATATAACCATCTTCTGAAGAAAACCACCCAGGCTCTGATGCTCATACTTGACCTGCTAACAATTCAAACGTCGCGACATATGTCCAACGATGTCTTTCTTTATCCTTTGCCGCCAATAATGCTTCTTCACATCATGATGCATATTCGTAGCACCCAGATGAATAGAATACCTCGAACTTTGAGCCTTTTCAAGGACCAACTCCCTCAGACCATTAATATTAGGAATATAAGTCTGACCCTAAAGTCTCAATACACTGCTATCTCCAATAACCACCTCCTTAAGACCACCTTGCAACATCGTATCTTTAAGGGAAACCAAATGGGGATCATCATACTAATGAGCCTTGTTGAGCTCAAACAAGAACGATCGTGCAACCACACAAGAAAAAACTCTACTATGCTTGGGGATATCCACAACAGCTCACCACGAAGTCTCCAAGCAAGATCCAAAATAGCTGAATGGGTACCACTAGTACCTGCCTCAGAATCTGCACAAAAATATAAAAAAAGTGTAGTATGAGTACAAAAGCACGATACTCAGTAAGTATCAAGTCTAGCCTCGAAAAAGTAATGACAAGGAGTCGACAATAACACTTACTATCAGTCCAATAAGCAAGTGAAAATACAATTAGAACATATGGTAAGGCATGACATCATCAATCAAGTCCAAAAGTAGAAGCATAATATATCTGGAATTTAGTCATGATTTTCAGACAAAGAGACAGAATACAATATCAGTTATCTCAATTCTTTTCATTATCATGATATAAGTCAATCAACGATCATATAGAGGTTATTGCATTAGTCTAGGATTCAAATGCATGCTCATTATCTACTCTCAATACGTCGTAGCATAAATCATATGTCGAACACTAGCCAAATGTCCAAACCGAACACCTATCAGGGTGCCTGAGCTCAGAGGGCCCAAAGTAACATAGAGCAATCCCTTGACTCCGGAGGGAAGGAATTTCCAAATATTGTTGCGATGTGCAACACGATCTAATTATAATACAGTTGCAACATGCAACCCGATCCAATTATAATACCGTTGTAGCGTGCAACCTGATCCAATCATAATATCATTACGGCGTGCAACCCGATTCAATAATAATATTATCAATAATCAATAATCAGTATCCGCTCACAATGTCCTTGGAGCCGAAATTCTCAACTTTACTCAATATCCAACTCCCCTTACTCATACATATGCATATGAAATAATATGATAAAGACGAACAAGGACATAATAGTAGATCGTAGATCAATATTTACATAAATAAGAGATGGCTATGGCTAATCATATATTTTAACTTTTTCGTAATAGTTCAATATGCGTTTTTTAACATTCTTAAGTCTGATCATGATATCAACAAGAGCAAAATAAGCCAATAGCTATTAAATCATTAATCAAGTAAGACATTTGTATGACTACGGTTAAATTATAAAGTTCGACACGGTGAACGAAGCCCATCATGTCTGAATCAACAAGTCATAAACTGAGCATAGTCTCCAATCATGATGAAGATTCATCACGTAGTCATAGAATTAATGAAACATGAAAAAAATTCACATAGTCCAAATAAGGCATAACATGAGCCTAACTATATCCAGCTATGGTCATAACCTTGCCATGCATATTCGCTCATTACCTCGCATATACGTAGCACCTAAATCAAGTAACTAGTAGCAAATAAACCACCTATGGGAGAATTCCCTCTAACAAGGATAGACAAGAGACTTAGCTCCACCCAGGAACACCTTCAACCTTCCAAAATTGTGTTTCCTTACAAATCTACTTCCAAAGGACTCGGATATAGTCCAATATTACTCAAATGAATCAAATAATGCTATAGAATTTGATCTCAAACAATAAAGCATCGATCTTTAATCAAATCTCAAAAAGTCAACAAAAATCAACCCGGGCAAACATGGTCAAAACCCAAGTCTTGGGGTAGATCCCAACTACACATAATATCATGAGTCCAAATATGTAATTAGATTCTAAATCTATGTCCAAATCAGCACTCAAATCCCCAAAATACACCCTCTTAATTTGTAGACAAAAACCTCAATTTTTTCTTTAAAATTCCATGTTTTAGGTGTAGAAATCCATGGAGAATCAAGATATATAATTACGTGCAAGTAAGAATTACTTACCCTCAAAGTAGTAGTGAAAATTTCCTTAACATTGCCTCTTCCCGAGCTCCAAATCTCAAAAATAGTAAAAATGAGCCAAACTCGAAGTAATATGGTTTGTCTTTCGCATTTGCACCCTAAAAGCTCGCGTCTACGAGAATCACTTCTGTGACAAAACTCTCGCTTCTGCGAGCTCTCAAACCAGGCGCTCCTCTGCATCCGCGAAAAATCCCAGCACTTCTGTGAGAATGTAAGCGCCACAACTAATTCGCAGGCGCGCTCCTCGCAGACGCGCTCAAGGCTTTGTAGCTGTGAGCATCCAATCCCAACTTGCCCAACCATCACAGGCACGTACTCGACCTTATAGGTGTGACCTGCGCATCTCCAATTGCAGGTGCACCTAAGCACCAGAACTAGCCTCTCCATAAATGCGATCCATCCATCGCAAGTGTTACCTTCACACCTGTGCACCTACCTTCGTAGGTGTGATGCACCACACACCAAAAATTCCCAAACATCTCCAAAATTGTCTGAAATCATCCCAAAACACACTCGAGCCTCTTGGGCTCCCGTCCAATCCTACCAACAAGTCTGTATACCTAATTCATACTTATCCAAAGACCCAAAACACCACAAGTAACATCAAAACTAAGAATCAAAGATCAAAATTTAGTCCTTAACTTCCAAACTCTCCAACTTGGCCGAACGTGTCCGAATCATACTTAGACATTCCGGATCACAACCAAACTTTGCACAAAAGTTCATATTAACCATTAGGACCTATCAAGGTCTCAAAACAATAATCTAAGTCTGATAACACCAAAGTTAACTATCGATCAAACTTATGAACTCTCAAATTTTTCAAATTGCCAACATTCAACAAATAGAACCAAAACCTTTTAGGAACCTCAAAATCTAAATTTGAATATATTCCCAAGTACAAAATCACCATACGAATATATTAAATAATAAAATCACCAATCTAAGGTCTTTACTCAAAATTTAGTTCTTTGGTCAACTCTTATATCTTAAGCTTCAAAAAATAGAACTAAGTATTTCAAATCACTCTCGAACCTCACAGAAATAAACAAAAACAACCATATTCGCAAGTCGTAATACATCATATGAAGCTATTCAAGGTCTTAAATCGTAGAACATAATGTTAGATCTCAAATGATCGTTCGGATCATTACAACTAGATTTGAGTTATTTGAAGGCTTGTCTTAAAGGAAAAATGGTATTGGATTGTTGAACTTGTTCCGGAAAAAGGTAAGTATCTTTATTAACCTTGATTTGAGTGAATTAGCTTGTACCTAGGTCTATTTTCTACGTGCTAAGTATTGGGGTGGCGTATATGTATGGTGACGAGTGCATATGTGGATGCCATGGTTAAAGCATGCAGGAAGAATTAGCTTTATTCATCTCTTATTTGCTTCTTGTATTGTTCTTTTATGCTTTAGTAGTTCGTGAAACTACTTGATTATTCATATACATATTAGTAACTATGTTTAAGCTTTATTGAAATATTTAGACATTATGGTTCTTGAAATGTTAGTTCGCCTATTGGTACAAAAGTTATGATTATCTCTCACGTGTGTATTATGCCTTACCACTATTCTCAATATTATTTGTGTTTCCTACCTTGCTTGGTGCTATTTTATATATTCTTGGTAAGTAAAAGTGGACTTCAAGAAGGGTGTTTTCGTGCTTGTGAAGAAGAATAATTTATGCACTCTCAACCCTCTCGAAACCCAAACCTCCCATCCCCACAAGTCATAAAATATCAAAGCAACCTACAAAAAGCATTAAATAGATGGATGGGGTTCTATAACTCAGAATGATGGATTTTCGATTGTCACAAAATTGGTGTTCAAAACCTCAAAACCCATTTTCTTAAGTCTTAGACAAAAACTCCAAAGTTTTCTCTTTGATTTCATGTTTTAGGTGCAAGAATCCATGGGGAATAAAATTTTATTAATAAATCCAAGTGAGAATTACCTACTCTCAATATTGGGGTGAAATATCTCTTCAAAATCTCTTCCTCATGTTCTCCAAAACTCAAAAATGAAGAAAATGAGCTAAATCCCAATATCTGGACAAAATATGCCCTTGAGCCAAAAATGTACATCACGATCGCGACGTATACCACACGCGATCGCGAAGACCAGCAACTAACGCCACCGCGACCACAATGCTCCCACATGTTTGCGAAGAACGCTCGCACGCACAACTATTTTATTGTGACCTACAAAATTCTTCTATGCGATCGCGAGACTTAGCTCCACAATCACGATTCACTGCAATGCACCAACAAATCACAATTTCAACTTGATCAAAAATACTTCGAAACCACCCCAAAACTCACATAGCCCCAGTACCCCATCCCATCATCCTAACAAGTTTGTGACGATACAAACTTTTACAAAGGCTCAAAATACTAAAAATAACATCAAAACCAAGAATCAAGCATCAAATAAAAATCTCAACTTTCTTAAGTTAAAATTTCCAATAATAGAAGTGTTGAATCAACCCCGACCTACCCGAGACACAAACCGAACATACGTGCAAGTCTAAAATTACCATACGAACCTATCAGAACCTTCAACTCACCAGTTTGAGCTTGTTATCCCAAAATATTGGCTTTGGTGAACTCTTCCAACTTAAGGATTTTTGTAATCAACTAAGTATTCCAAATCTCTCTCGAACCCCTTGGGAACCAGACCATCCATACCCACAAGTTACAAAATAAATAAACCTACAGAATCATCAAATGGGCAAATGGAATTCGTGAACTTAAAAAGACCGGTCGGATTGTTACATTCTCCACCTCTTAAACAAATGATCGTCCTCGAACGGGTTTAGAAAAATACCTGGACTGCTAAAAAGGTGTGGATATTTGCTCTGCATATCTGACTCAGCCTCCCAAGTAGCCTCTTCATTATGTTGCCCTTCCCAAAGCACTTTAACTAAAGTGGCCTCATTTAACCTCAACATCTGAACCTACTTGTCCGAATAGCTACCGGCTCTTCTTCTTAGGACAAATTCTCATCTATATGCATTGTGCTAAAGTCTAAAACATGTTACTTATCTTCATTATACTTCTAAAGCATAGAAACATGAAAATACCAATATATCCCAATAGTGTAGGAGGCAAAGCAAACCTATAAGTCATCTCACTAACTCTTTTCAACACCTAAAATAGGCCAACAAACCTCGGACTCAACTTTTCCTTCTTCCCAAACCTCATCACACTTTTCATGGGTAAAACCTTTAGATGTAACTTCTCACCCTCCATGAATGCCACATCACAAACCTTCCTGCCCTCATAACTCTTCTTCCTACTCTGTAATGTCCGAAGTCATCTCGAATCACCTTATTGTCTCCAAAGCACACATACCAAATTTGTACCTAACAACCTAGCCTCACCAGACTCAAACCAACCAACAAGAGAGTGAAACCTTCTACCATACAAAGCCTTATATGGAGCTATTTGAATGTTGGACAAATAACTGTAGTTGTTAGCAGAACTCCGTCAAAGTTAAGATCTGATCCCATGATCTCCAAAGTCAATCACACAAGCTCGCAACATGTCCTCAAGAATCTTGATAGTCTGCTCGGATTGACTATCCATCTGTGGGTGAAAAGTCATACTAAGCTCAATATGCGTACCCAACTCTTGCTAAACAGATATCTAAATATGAGATGTGAACGGAGTACCCCCGGTGTGAAACGACAGAAATAGGCATGCCATGCAAATGAACTATCTCTCGTATGTAAATCTTGGCCAACTTCTCCTAATTATAAGTAGTTAACATCGATATGAAGTGTGCGGACTTGGTAAACCTATCCATAATGACTCAAATAGCATCAAACATCCTCAAGGTGCATGGTAAGCCTACGACAAAGTTCATAGTGATACGCCTCCACTTCCACTTTGGCTTAACCATCTTCTGAACCAAACTACCTGGTATCTTATGTTCAAAATTAACTTGTTGGCAATTCAAACCTCGCGAAATATGTTCAACAATGTCCTTCTTCATCCTCCGCCACCAAAGTATTGCTTCAAAACACGATACATCATCGTAGCACCTGGATGAATAGAATACTGCGAACTATGAGCTTCCTCTAGTATCAACTCCCAAAACCATCAACATTAGAAACACATAGTCGACCATAGAGTCACATAACACCATCATCTCCAATAAAACCTTCTTAGCACCAGCGCTGCACCGTGTCCTTGAGTATTAGCAAATAGGGATCATCATACTAGCGAACCTTAATACGCTCAAATTAGGATGATTGCACAACAATACAAGCAAGAACTCTACTAGGCTCAGAAATATCAAATCTCACGAATCTATTGGCCAAGGCCTGCACATCCATATCCAAAGGACTCTCCTCAACTGGAATAATTCAAACTACCTATACTCTGCGCCTTTTTACTCAAATCATCTGCTACCACATTTGCCTTGCCTGGATGATACAAGATAATGATATCATAATCCTTAAGCAACTCAAGCTACCTACGCTGCCGCAAATTCAAATCATTATGCTTGAACAAGTGTTGAAGACTACAATGATCATTATAGACCTCACATGACATATCGCCCAAGTACTGCCTCCAAATCATTAGCGCATGCATAATAGTTGTCAAGTCTAATTCATGAACTGGATAATTCTTCTCATGAGGCTTCAACTATCGTGATGCATAAGCATTCATTCTATCTTCCTACATCAATACAATACCAAGACCAATGTGTAAAGCATCACAATACACTGTGTATGACCCTAAACCCGTGGGCAACACTAACATTAGGGTTGTAGTTAAAGAAATCTTGAGTTTTTGATAGCTTTCCTCACACTCATCAGACCACCTAATAGGAACAAACTTTTGTGTCAACTTAGTAAATAGAGCTGCAATGGATGAAAACCTGTCTACAAAATGATGATAGTAGCCTGCAAAGCCCAAGAGCTCCTAATCTCCATAACTGAAGTAGATCTACGCCAATTTTGAACTGCTTCAATATTCTTGGGATCAACCTCATTACTATCACCAGACACTACCTGCCGCTAAAATGCAAATGAGTCCAACCAAAATTCACATTTAGAGAACTTAGCATATAACTTCTTTTGCTTCAAGATCTGAAACACAATCCTTAAATTATGCTCATTCGCCTCCATACTACAAGAGTAAATCAAGATGTCAATAATGAGCACTATTACAAATGAGTTCAAACAGGGACTGAACTCTCGGTTCATCAAATCCATGAATGTCGTTGGAGCATTAGTCAAACCAAATGACATCTCCAAGAAATTGTAATGGCCATATCGAATCCTAAAAGCTATCTTAGGGATATCCGAAGCCCATCAAGCAAGTCTTCCGGGTTTTTCTTCAACTTCTTCAATTCAACTGGGGCCATGTGATATAGTGGAATAGATATGGGTTGAGTGCCCAACATGAGTCAATATCAAAATCAATATTCCTATCCGGTGGCATATTCGACAAATCCATAGGGAACACCTCTGGAACTGTCTTATAACAAGTACCAAATCAATGAAATGAACCTCCGCACTAGAATCCGAAATGAAGGCCAAATATGCTAAACATTCTTTTTCAACCATATGCTGAGCCATCAAGAATGAAATCACCCTACCGATAGAATGATCAAGTCACCCTCTCCACTCTAATCTTGGAAACCTCGGCATAGCTAGAGTCACAGTCTTGGTGTGACATTCCAAGATAGCATGATACGAGGATAAACAATTCATGCCAAGAATCACCTCAAATTCAATCATGTCTTAAAAAAAACAATATCAACTATCATATCATACCCATTAGTAATAACTAAACAAGACAGATTAAACTCAATCCACCACGGTAAAATCTTTAATAGGTATAGACATATAAACAAAAATATCCAAAGAATTGCGAGTCATACCTAAATGTGATGCAAGGTAAGATGACATGTACGAATATGTAGAACTCGAATCAAACAATACTAAATCATCTCTATGATAGACTAAAAGAATACATGTTGTTGACGGACAATTTTAACCTTCCCTTTAAAAATTAATTTATTCACGCTTAACAATTTTCAATAAATACTTTAAAAGTATTTTCTATTAATGAATATCTATTTTATAAATTAATTAAGTATTAGTTTCAAAATTAATCATGTAGTACTAATATTGTGTAATTACAAATGTATTTACTATAATAAAAAATAACTTTTTTATAAACATTACATAGGTATTATAATTTGACAAAATTACTCCTTAATTTCTAGTGAATTAGGTTACTATGTTAATATTTTGAAATTAGTGCTATAATTTGAAATATGTGTCATTTATAGATAATTAATTAAAATAATTAGCAACATATAGTAATTATAATTTACCATATTTTTTTATTGAAATTATTAAGTTTATTTAAATTAATTTTAAGAGGTTTAAAAAAATTAAAAGGCTACAATTGCAATTACTTAACTAAATACAAAATGGCTATTAGTTAAATTATTTGTAGCCCAAATACTAAGCCCAATTCGGATTTGACCCGGTCCAAATGCCCATCTCATTCCAAATTGTGCCACGTCACCCTCATTTATCACTCACAAAACAAATAAACACGCATGCATCTTAACCGTTGATCCATTTGGTCAACGACTCCTATTTAATCCTTGATTTTTCTTTGATTTTTAAAACAGCCGCCCAAAGACCCCATCTCCACCGTTCGAACCTCATAATCCAATGGCCATTAAAATTCTTTCTAAAAAATCCTAAATGCCCAAAATTCCAGGGTCGTTGATCACCAGATCCAACGGCCCATATCCTATCTCCTAAGCTTAACCTTAGAAACGCACCAATACCCCCAAAACCTAAATCGTTTGTCACCTACCCAGCCTCCCTTATTTCCCTTTCTTATCTGTTTTCTCTCGCCTACCCTAGCTCCATCAATCAACAGACCTTGCACAAATTAGTGCAAGGTCGTGAAATTAACCTCAAATCATCTCATTTGTCCCCCATATCCACGATTCTCACTGAATCTTTGCTTGTTTCATCATCGAACTTCAAATCTCCCAAATCTAAACCCTAACCCCAGATATGAAACTTCAACTCGCTAGATTTTCTTCCGTCCTTTCTAATCAAAGCAAGTATTGGATGTTAGCTGGATACATTATTGATATTCGACACCCAGAGGTCGAATGCAATGACCGCTAGGTATTAGGGTTCTGACCGGTGGTTTCTTGTGCTTCAACGTTCAGCCTCTCATATCTCTCCACTCAAGTAAACTCAAACGCTGATTTCCCCTCTGTTCTCTCTGATTTTAACCGACTATGCTCACATCATTAACTCATCGTCACTCTCCACTATCTTAGTTTGAAATCTGAAACTCTAAGGCCTTAAATAGCACTATAAATAGGGCCTTTAATATTTTCATCAACAACAACCTAACACTAAACACACATACAGTCACGAACACTAAGCACACAAAGACACTAAGAACATTAGGGTTTCTGGTCTTAGCTTTCTTACTGTGTCCTCTCTTTTTTGTCGAGTTCTTTTGCTGGTTCAAGATCGAATGTTCTGGGATCTTGAGCAACAAAAAGAACTCGTTTGGTCAGCTACCCTTAAGAAGGTCAGCATCTTTCTCTCCCTTTTTCTTTTGTTCATCTCTCTGAATGATTTAGATATGTCTAGTTAAGTTTTGTAGATTATAATTATGTTGTATGTGTTTGACATGTTTAATATTTATGCTTTGTTAGTGTGACAACCTTTTATGGTCAGCTTGTTCTGTTATGATTCTCTAAAATGATAATCGATTAAGTCATTGATAATTGTTGATCTTTGTTCTGAGTTTTCCTACAGTCTCCATGCCTGAATTCTTACATGTTTATGTTCAATACAAACTTCATAGTTCTCAGTGACTTGCATTAAACTCATCTCTATCTTATTGCACTTCTGTAATTTTGTGAATTTTGGAAGCTGAGTTTACTACCTGATAGTTATGACTGAAATGAAACCTGAACTAAGATGACTTATATCCCCTTGCCTTTTAACATTGAACCTAAACTTGAAGTGTCTCTGCTTGTGGTTGTCCAACTATTTTACTGAGTTACTACTATAGTCTTTTACTTTGTTTTAGCTATCATTATTATTGAACCAATCATGCTCATCTAAACTTCATGCCTTTCCCTTCACTGATGATTTTGTTGAGACTTCATCTTGTTTCCCTGCACCTTACTTGCCTTATGGTTGATTTCATTATTTGGTAACCTTAACTGATATACTCCTGAAAATTCAATATGTCCATGTCACTTAAGTTGAAAGAATTTAAGTGATTAGATACTTTCCTTCTCTACATCTATATTTACTAACTCTGAGGGTGATATATGGGCTATCACTATGACCTTTTCATGATCATACTCAGCTGTTATAGGAAACTATCTTATTTGCATCAACATGTCTCCTTCTCCTGAACCCTTTTGTTATATATATTCTGTTAAGGTTAAGTTATCTTCCCCTTAATGTAAGTCATGATTTTGTTTGGATAAAGTCAACTGATAATTATTGCATAACTATGTTCGTTTCTCCCATAATCATGTTGAGATATTCATATACATGTGCAATTCAAAACTTGTGCAGTACATCCCTGTCATTAATCTTTTGAGCCCCTGTTGATTTTGTAAAGTTTGCATGCATCTATATTTAACTTATCTTCCATGAAAAAAGGACTTAGACACTATGTTATAATCAAGTGACCCTTTTAGGAGTTGAAGCATGATCACTTCATACCTATATGTTGAACTAGATTTATGTTTGAGTTTGAACTTGTTTTGATGCAATGTTTTCCATCTCCTTTTTTTACCAATATGTTGATTTAGTTATGTAATTGGTTCTATAATGTGTAAAGTTCCTCTACCTACATGCGATCACTATTTCATTTATTTTGCCTATGAACAATTGACTGAATGTTGCTAGCCTCCTTGCTTAACTCTGTAACATCATGTTCTACCTTAAGTTATGCTCAGCCCTCCTCCTTATTGTTAACCTGAAGTTGAACTTGACTCTCAAGCCCTCCTCCTTATTGTTAACCTGAAGTTGAACTTGACTCTCAAACCTTATGAAGCCTATTTGTTGATATTATCTGAATACATTGACTTGCTAATACTGTTAGAAGCATGACCCTTTTGAGACCTTAGGGGTGCCATGTTTGAACCTGTCGTCACGATGAGAGCTTAATCCCATGATCTTGATAACCTCTCTGTAACAATGGCTGACCAGGACTTTTGGTTTGAATCTGCATTGATGATCTTTAAGGTTCCAAGTAATACTATTAATACCTGTTTGAATATGTTGTGCCTTAATGATTCATTCCTATAGCAGTATGATTATGAAACTTCTTTTTTATCTATATGTATTCTGAAGTCAGCCCACCTTTAGGTTTACTTTATATGTGTTCCTTATTAAGTATCAAAGTAATTTGTATTCCCTTGTATTATTTTCATTCAGAGGAAAGTATATATTTTGTGGTAGGTAATACCTTAGTACTTAGTTTGTATTGGAAGGACCTCATTGGAACTTAAACCCGTAAGGAAAATATGTCGTCAGTGATTAAGGGTATTTAGGAGCGGAATTCGACTTTAGGTTGGGCTACCCTCTCCGGCACAAGTATTGCCCTGGGCCTTGAGTCCCTTGGGAACTTTGAAGTGTCGGGGGATCCAAAAGGAGCATCGACCTTAAGTAGGGCTCCCTCTTTAGCTCCTAATTCATTGACGCATCAAGTTCTTTAAAGGTTTAGTTATTAATGATAACGAAAGGTTTCCAATGTGAATTATTTGCTAAGTAAAGCCACCACATTAATATATAATTTTCTCTACCATATTAATCTTATTCTTGCTTTAATTATCTGTTTGTGTATTTGTCATATGCATCAAAGTATGATCTGTAGTTAGAACACGCTAAATATATTGGATATATGTCTAATGACCTTCTTATTTTTGACATGTACATCTGTTTGGGCCCCTGCGTTCATCATGAACTCAGGCCCTATTCCAGCCTTATTGCATCTCGTCGAGGAGCCAAAGTCAGTTGTATTCGCATCTCTTTACTGTTGGGCCTACCTTCTTGAGGCCCAATCACAAAGTCCAATCCTCTTTCCCTCAACTCTTTATCACTTACTATCTCGTTAGTATAGCTTACTATTTCTGTTAGTTTAAATTAATGTTAGCTACTAGAAATAAGGCCTATGGCAACCCTTCTAAAATCGTTACAGTAGATACATTAACCGACCCTATAGGGCTACTGAGACGGTTTAGGACTCGTTCCGGGATTCAGCGTTACCATAGGTCATTGGAACGGTTATTTGTAACGGTTGCAAAATCGCTCCCATATAGGGATATTATAACGGTTATGAAACTATTGCATCAATCTGTGGAACAGTTATAAACCGTTCTAATATATTTGTGCCAATGCTATTTTAAGGCTATAGCGACGGTTTTTGTGATCTATTGCAACAGTTATTAGGGGATGTTATTATTGTTGCTAGGTCTATTACAACGGTTATATTGTCAAGTAATTTCATATATTTATAGTTTCAGAATGAGGAATATTTCCCATGCAACAAAAGTTTATACACCATAACTTATATAAACTACAAAATAACATTAAAATATCCAACTAGTTTTATCCATAGACAAAAACAAAATATGAATACATTGTTTGATCAATAATTCAAAGTTAAAATAGATGAGTTTGCATACAAAAAGTTCTAAACTAAAATGTTACATCTCGCATTTCTCGTACGTTAAAGTTTCGTCTTCAGTTAATTGACATAGACTCGGGAGATGAGATTATCTTGAGGTTAGCATATTTATGCTATTTATAACAAGCAATAAGTAAGTGCCACGAAAGATAAAGGGTACACGAATTAAAGAAAATGAATTTCATTGAAAGTTGTCGATTTTGGATAATATACGGGCCGAGCAATAATACCTGATATTTATGAACTAGTACCATACAAAGTACCATATGACCATGATAGTATGATGTATAAAGTGTATTAAAAATAAGTAGAATTTTAAGTAATTTGAGATAATTCTTAATTATGCAGGTAATTGGTTAATTATCGGGTAACAGGACATTACCTAATTACCTAATAAGTGGATAAAGATTAAACTTTCCCACCCCTTCCCCACGTGCCAACAAGCCACATCTCAAAGGAATGATTCTTAGTCATTCTTATTAGGTGGCAACCTAATATGCCAAATACAAGGCATTTCAATTCAAAGAATTTACATACAAAGATACTACAATGACAAGTGGGGACGTTAGTCATTCCGATGAATTTCAACAAATTCATTCTCAAGATACTACAATTAGATTTTAACATTTCCATACCAAAGATTCTACCGTCAGAAGTGAATTCATTTAAACTTTCAACAAATCTCATTCTCAAACACTACAATTAGAAGTGGAGGAAACGTTGGCCATTCTTAGGAATTTTCAACTTTTCATTTTCAAACACTTGAATCAGATTCCAAATATTATATTAAGCAACGTGATTCTTCAACCAACCCAACGAGAATTATTGAAACTTTAGCAACGTAAAATTTTACGATTCTAACGGAGCACGGTGCAACCTTTTTCCACGAACATCATACGGATTTTTTCCCACTCCGGGTATGTTAAGGCTAAGCCCTTCTTTCATTTTGGCATGATCTCGTAATTACACGAGTTTGATAACGGAGCATAAAGAAAAATTCATATCCCGAAATTTACGTATATTTTTCTAGTTTTGTAAGTTACAATATCTCTTTATCAGGACTTCATATTCATTTGAGTATTTCCTTTATCCAGTCATGAGAGCAAAGAGTATACATATACAGTATTATAGTAATTTCATTACCATCGAGCTATAACCGATGGGCAGGCCCCTATTGGGCAACCTCTGATCAGATGGTAAGTTATATACCGATCCTACTGTGGCCGAGCGCCTATGAGCGAGCCCAGTTGGTCGAGATACAAAGCCTAGTATGGCCGAGTGCCTATGAGCGAGCCTACTACGGCAGAGCAGTTATATATATATATATACCGAGCCTTATAGGGCCATATATGTATACACACCGAGCCTTATAAGGCCGGACAACTATTTTACTTGCTAAAATGAGAGAATAGAGTCAGTATCAGCAGGTGAGTATACCTTCAGATTATCTTTGACCCCCAGTTGCTTTCAGTTATTATATTATCAGTTCAGTTTCAACTTTCAATATATTACCTTACATACTCGGTACATTATTTCGTACTGACGTCCCTTTCTGGGGGCGCTGCATTTCATGCGTGCAGGTTTAGGCAGACAGACGGGTAGACCTCCTCAGTAGGTGTTGCCCGAGTTCAGCTTTATCCGTAAGCTCCCCGTCCTTCGGAGTTGCCGGGTCTAGAAGTTTTGTGTACATCTTGTGTATATATGTAGATAGGTTATGGGTAGGTCGGGGCCCTGTTCCGATCACAGTACATCCATCAGTAGAGGCTTGTAGACATATCCTGTCAGCTAGTGCAATATGTTGGGATTGTAGGCCCTGTACGTATATTTTGTTGGCTTGTCAGTTGTAGTAATTATGACGGCCTTGCCGGCCGAGCTTTATGTTGACATTTAGTCAGCGTTAGTCTCTATTCAATTTTATATTTTGCATCGCACATTATCTTGTAATGTGGCCCATGGCCAAAGTATGACATTACATGTTCAGAGTCTCTTAGTCGCAAGTGGTACGCAAGGATAGGTGAGGCACCGGGTGCCGGTCTCGCCCCCAGACTCGGGGCGTGACATAAAATACCCTAGAACATAATAAGAAAGTCTAGCAACGATCAACAACACTCATGTAAGGTCTTCATCACTGCTTTCACCTGCAATCCCTGTACCTACAAATGACGATCAATAAATGATTAAACAAAGAAAATTTTGAGACATTTGAATCACAAGGTAATTGATTCGTTATCGATGATTTACCTACCAAAGTTGAATTATATTTACTGTCACAATTCCTTATGTAAGAGGAACAACAAGCTAAAATACAAGCAACCCATTTGAAGAGTAAAGAGGCTAACAAGAGATGAAGACTTGCTCCAGTCTCTTACTATAACCAATTTGACAACTCAAAAAATTTTGAACTCTCCAAATTCTTAAAATTTTCGGCAGAGTCTCCTTTGTAATTACGACTATCCCAAAAAGTTTAACCTGCTCAAAATATCATTATGCCATACATAAATAATCCTAATCATTTGTTATCCCAAAGAAGAAGCTAACTATTTTCTAACTTTCAATATCTCCATAAGACAACTGACAGGTTCTATATTTTCAAATGACATTAGTACTCAAAACCTCCGACTCCATTTTAAAGCAACTCAATTCCAACATAATACCAAAATAATGAAGGAACACAGAGAGATACACAGAGATATGGTCTCAACTATAGAGCGATATAGATTAAAAAAGGGAGATGCCATAAAGATTATCCAAAAAAATTAAAAATGGAGGAGATTACACAGAGAGATATGGACTCAACTACAGAGATCTACATGTACATGAAATATGAAACTTCCTCAGCTGCAAAACAATTTACATTTACTTCTAAACTGAAATTAGGTCAGTCGACCATGCAAATCTTATATAAATTACGTGTAATAGATGACCGAAAGATAATCATATTGAAAGAGAAGGCATATTAAACTAAATCAGGAAGATGAAGAAGGATACTATTACCAAACCAGTAGCATTGTAAGATAAATTATACAGCAAAAAGGAAATCCATAAGCATTTGTTTATTTATTGACAAATATATCAATATGTTTTGTTTAGAGCACAACATGAGCTCATGCATAGCACACCATCAAAAACAAAAATTGCTTATCAACGGGAGGTCAAAATATTAAGCTACAGTTGTCAGGCCTACAACCTGAAAAAGAATATGAACATACATGTATACACAAGAAGACCAAAAAAAAGAGAGCCAGATAGCATTCGTAAGTTAAGAACAGAATATTAAGGTAAGGAAACAAATGAATATCTCTTGGTATTTTGTATATGCTTGGGGGGCAAAACAATACTAAATGGAAATGTAAAATATAGCAAGCAAAGATAAATGAGTGAAGGATAACTTCTATCAATAAGTTCATTGCTTCCTAGCAACAGTCGGAGACAACATTGTTCCTCAATTGTAGAAGCTGTTTTGGACTCAAAATAAGAAACATTAGCTTATCTATTCATGATCCCAACAATGTTTCAGCTTTACCAAAAGCCTATTACTTTTGTTTTTAATATCCTCATCATCCACTACTAAAGGCAAATGCAGTGCTTTAGTTACATATTCATATAAACCCAATAACTTAGGCTCAAACTTGTTTATATGTTAAAATATGTACAAAAAAGAGAGAATGAGTTTCACATATTTAATTTGAAGGGTTAAGTAGGCATTTTATTTGGCCAGGTATTACACATATGGGATCAAGTTCATTTTGACAGTAAGCTATTTCCCAAGAAGGTATGAGGATCGCAAAAAACAGATCACACAACAACACACATTATCAACAACTAAACATCCTTCTAAATATTTTAGGTCATATAGGCATGAGCTCTTATGTCTATCAGTTACTTAGATGACATATGATTAATAAACATATAGATTCAAAGTTCAAGTATGACAGTTTGACATGTATTGACCTAAAGATAATGTTTCCAGCATTTGAACTAACTATTACAATTTAATGCTTGAATCTAAAAGTAAGATGAACTTTCCTAACATACTTATCAAGTAAACCTCAAGTTGGTCACTTCAGTAGGAAGGTGGCTGTCTAAGAAACATAGAAGTTCCCTATGGTCGTAGCTTAGTTATTTCAATCAGATTTTAGTTAACCTGCAAGCGACATAGAGCTTCACATAAAAAATAATTGAGGTCGTAGAAATCACAATTTCAAGCACAATCAGAAGACATGCACCAGTGTGTTGAATCTCCATTCAATCACACTACATCGCTCAAATAATCTCAAAAATAAAAATAAAATCAATTGAATCAGGTAACAAGGAATAGTAAAACTGAAATTTTTATAATTTGATTATCCTAAATTTATATTAGAAAGAGTTTAAGAAAACTTACGATGAGGTAACATAGAAACTATATCTCAACAAAGTTCACTCCCTCTGGCCTCTCAATGACAGACTATGACAAATAAGGGAAAAAGATAAGATTTACGACTGTCTCAATGCTAAATTAATTGGTCAGACCATCTTCGATAGTCATTAGAAGTGTCAGCAGGTCAGCAAATCGTAAACATATGCTTATACATTAATTAGATAGACTATTGGCTCCTTCATACAAAGTCTTCAATTGAGTCACATTGAACGTTTTAGCTGAGCCTCCAGAGCCATTAGCTCGCTATAACTTTTATAACTGAAAACTACTAAAATAGAAAGATCCAAGAAATGTGAGCTTAGCTAAAACCTCTTTTCTACTTTTGACCACCGACAACCTAATCGATGAACCATCGTTTTAGTTTCTAAAACGGAAGAAGGGATTTTCACTCCACCGAACAAAATGACAGATAGACACCCCATAAATCAAGAAAACTCCAAAATGTAATCTTTAACAAAAATGCAATTAACTCAAGAAACCTAAACCAAGGAAAAGAAAAATGGGGCTATGAAGAAATGGAAACTAATTCAAAGGGAACTCACAATCTTTCATAAACGAGTGACAGACATCAACATTGTTTGTCATATTTAGCAGACATCAACATCTTAATGACAGCAAGAGCAAAGAGAAAGACTAAGTAAAAACTTGAACAAGAAAGACGGTAATAGATCTCTAACGTAGATTCGAAGCTTCAGTAGAAAATACTCACCACTTTAAGGAAGGAAGAAATTCATAAGTTTAACAAGAAAGAATGAGAGCTCTTCGATTTCCAACTTGTCTTTCGATTCTCTGACCATAAACTCTAACAAGATTTGGAGAAACCCTAAAGGATTAGCACGCCGACGCCGCTGCCGCCAGTGATGGATGGTTGTTTAATCTCCTAGTAATTTCTGGAAGAACCAACAGAGGTGTAGGTTTGGAAGAGAATATCGAAGGGTCGGTCTTAATTTTGTGAGTGGGGCTTGTACTAAAATTTGGGGTTTAGAGTATTTTATTAGATATAAAAACTAAAAACTAAAATATAAAATCAGATTTTGGGCCCCTGTAGTTTTAGCGGATGTAGAAAAATTGGGTGAAAAATTCCTTTGGGAATTAATGACCGTTGAGATGGCAAAAATTTTTTATCCAACCGTTACCGTAGATAGAATTATTGTCACGGTTATGAAAATTGTTGCCATATAAACATCTATTGTAACGGTTTTTATATTATTGCAACGGTTAGGGTGCTAAAGTTTATATTATTGTAACGGTTAGGGTGTTAAAGTCGTTGCAATACACCGTCTATAGCAACAGTTACTGATCCGTTGCAATAAAAAGCATTGCCATAACCCAATTTCTAGTAGTATATGTCTTTGTTGTTGTTTATATATCATGTATATAACACTCATATATTAGATCTCATGCTTTTCTTTTATACTTTAATATCATATAAACTTAGGCAAGCCTTAAATAATATAGGATTTAAAAGAAAAATTAGTTAGAAGTAGATCCGTAATCACTAATTATAATCTGCTCACAAATTATTATATTTTTCACTCACCCATCTTTCCACTTAGCAAAACAACAGCTCTATTTCAAAAATGAAAATCAGATCTCTACTTCATTTTCAAAAGGAAAATCAGAACTTCAAGAACTGTCGCCTTTAAGAAATTTTCGGCAAATAACCTCTTCTTTGAAAACTCTCAAAATCTAAGGTAATTATAGGCTCACTTTCTTACAAACCGTCCCTTTAGAGTTATGTAAATAACTATCCCCCAAATCAAAGTATTTTCATAACTCAATCTCTTTTATAAACTTATAAAATCTAGACCACTTATATGTCAATTTCAAGACTCTTTTAATATCTCTTATGAACCTCTTCATAAAATTATATCCCTTTAGGACCCCGCATTCTTTCTATTAATATCATACTTAGGTATACAGTAAGCAGCATTCCCTATCGCTAGTCAAAGCATTTTACAAATAATTGATCCCAAACTTAGTCTAAATCCTATGGAGCTACCTTAGGTAGATTTTAAGGGGTCCCTAACACCTTCCCCTTAGAAGAATAAGAACTCTTACCCATAATCTCACCGGATAGCAGACTAATAATAAGAGCATGACTTAGTAATCAAATAGGTACCCTAGTATACCTTTAAATATTAGGTGGCGACTCTCTTTCATCAATAACAGAGAAACCACAGGTTGAATCTTGTCTTGACTAGTGCAAATTAGGGTGCAACAACATGGCGACTCTACTGGGGATACACACTTAGGTTCTTACCTTAGCAGATTTAGACTAATTTGGCTTCTAGATTTCTTTTTACATTGCTTTGATTATGATCGAAATTGGAATTAAATTCTTACATGCCTTATCTGCTCTTTACAATTGTCTGCTCACTTTGCTATATTGCTGCTACATCCTTGTTTGTTACTGCTTTATATACAATGTCATCACATCTCTTCCAATCGAATCTTGGACGTACACTATCACACACAATGGCACGCGAGGGTTGTCTTTTACACCCCTCCGAACCTTCTTTTCAAAACTCTCTAGTTTCTGAGAATGGCTTTGCTAGGTTAACTGACATAACTTTTCGCAGTTCTCAGTCCAATTCAAAAGTTGGAAGCACTCTACTCTAGTAAAATACGTCATACTACATAAACCCTAGGTGAGTTGGTCCCAGGCACCAATACACAATTAGGAAAGCCACCCTGATGTCAACGGGGTCATGTACCCAACAACATAATTTTTGTGGAAAGACAAACAAACCTGACAAGACATTTACGGATCCGAAGCAAACATTTATCCAAATATTTTTCTTCTACCCACCTCAGAAAAATGAAAATCAACCACAACATCCTTGAAATTAGCATGATAATGGGAGCACCACATAAGCTAAAACGGTGGTGGAAGAATATTCCTCGGGAACACGGAGATGAAGTTCGGATGCCTTTAGGGATATTAACTGCATTGATGAACATCAGAGCAGACAGAGTACTCACTCTCTTGTTGATAGAATTTTGGGATCTAGTTAAAGTGGTATTCAAATTTGCCGACTGTGAGTTGGTACCGATATTGGAGGAAATCACAAGTTTTATGGAGCTTCCATTCAATGGAAGAAAGCCAATGCTGCCAGTTATAATGCCCGATTATCGGTTCTTGGATGCTTTAGGTCTTACTATTAGCAGAAGCCTCAGAAGTATTGAGGACGGAGGTGTGAGCCTCGACCAGATGTTAGACGGATTTGGGCACCGTGAAAGCTGCGAGTGGTATTCAGGGGAGTTCCAATGTGACCTGGAAACGTGGGAGAGTCTCAGGCCTATCACTTTCACAATGGCACTGTTGGGATTATTGGTCTTCCCATAGCGAAGGGGATGTATCAACATCAACCTGTAACTAGTGGCCCTGGAAATCTTCCGCAGCAATCTTCAAGCTACTTTGGTGCTGATAGTGTTGGCCGAGATGTTGAAAGCCTTATCTTCATGTGAACGGGGATACAATTTTTTCAAAGGATGCAACTTGCTGCTTCAGATTTGGGATACTGAACACTTCTTCCAGTGGGATGCCACTGTCGACTACTCCGTGGGTGTCAATAATATGATCTGCATCCATAATGAAAGAATATGACACTCGATCTCCCCACATGGGCAAGAAGAATGGAGGGAAACACTGACCAATCTGACAGGAGAATGGATCAACTGGAAACTCTCTTGGTTAGGTGGAAGATCAATCTTGAGAACTCCCCAAAAGTACTTCATCGGGTTGATCGGATTAGAAGGCATTTAACCATACTCACCTCTGCGGGTCCTCGGACAATTTGGCATGATCCAAGATATGCCTCTGTGGACAAGGACGACGCTGTAAGAGGATGACTACAATTGCCAGATTCCAATTCCCAGGACAAGGAAACTGCAAGAAGAGTGGAATGACCTGGTAACAACTAGATTAACGAAGAAGAAGAACTGGCCCGCCCGAGCAGAGAGGGTAATGCTTGGTTAGAGAATATGGTGGTTACTTTGCAGATTTACCATAAAATCCTACCACATTATCTTGTGACCACATCAATGCATCGTCAGGTGGTCTCGGGATGCATTGACCATATGTTGCCACCGGCTGAAGAGGATGATCGGGTAGTAGAATGCATCCAAATAGAGTCAAGCACAGAACTAGAAGAAGATCTAGAAGAGGAGTCTTAATTCAATGATGATGAGGAAGAGTTTGAGGAAGAACCGGAGGAAGAACCAGAAGAAGAGAAGGGTACAGGAAGAAACTCAGGGGATGGTTATTAGAATTGGTTGATTTCCCCTCCTTTCCTTACTTTGTACCTTTATCCCCAGTTCTCTCTTTTACTTTCCAAAAGGGAAAATTGTCTAAGCCCATACAACTCTATGATGTAATCTTTGTTCCCGTTGTATCACTCCAAATTATCAATGAAAACAAATTTCTTTGGATCTAAATGTGTCAAGTCAAAATGTCTGTCAAACATCCGTGAATTAGGCCTACCTCCAGCAATGAGAGGTCCCTGCGAATTTTAGGAACATGCTAGTTTGTAATGCACAAATTGCCTGCTCTATGTGATTTTCTGCCCATATAAAATGAAGAGACTGACTCTTGCTCTTTTTCCTTTCTTTCTTCTTATTTTCTTTTGCTTTATTATTACCCCCCCAAAAAAGAAAGTTGGTTTGCGTCGACTAAATTGGCGGAGCCACCATACAATCTAAGGTCTAAAGGAATGATGCCAGCTGCAGAAGACCCAACTAAACATGCTCTGGTCGTAGCTGACAACCCGGGGCAATCGGAGGAAAAGGACAACACTAGGAATGATGAACAGGTGGCCAGGATGGCCCAAGAAATGGAATCTTTAAGCAAGGAGGTACAACATATCAGAGATTTGGTGCACCTGGGCGTGACAACACTTCCTCAACCACCCAAATTCCCTTCTTTGGATTCACTTTCGGATCATTTTCCTTCAACATCATGTCAAAAGAACGACACTCCAACCTCAACCCCCACCACTCAAGTCATACCTCCAGGAACTCTCGCTAACCCACCAAATCCCCTATTCACACTCCCTAATACCAAAATATCCTCATACATCACAAAACCCGCCTATTACCACTAATGCAAATACCTATCCTCGTGACAGAGTCACTTTCACTACCAACCAGCACATGCCACTACTCACGAGCGGTACGTGCCCCATGTATATGCCGTTATCGAACCTACCTTTACAGCACCCATCATAATCATGGTGCCTTATGAGATCGATCAGTACGCCGAGATGGAGAGAGAGGCCAGGCGTAGGAAGAAGAGTCGGTATCTGAGCAGTTGCAAATATTGAGAAGGCAAATGAAGAGTCTCCAAGTTGCCTGAGGAAGTGAAAGCCTAGACTATGAGGACCTGTGTATTCACCCAGATGTGGATATGCCAGTAGGATACAAACCCCCAAAGTTTAAATACCTTTGATGGGACAGGGGGACCCTCACGAACATTTAAGAGCTTATTGCGACAAGTTGGTCAGAGTGGGGAGGAATGAGAAACTAAGGATTAAATTGTTTATAAGGAGTCTGACGGGAGAAGCACTCACCTGGAATACCCGACAGGACCCGCAAAATTGGAGAACTTGGCAAGATATGGCAAAGGACTTCATATACCATTTCGATTCAATACATAGATCACTCCTTATCGGTTCGTGCTGGTGAACGTGCAGAAAAAAACCATTTGAGTCATTTCAAGAATATGCACAATGGTGGAGGACGGAGGCTTCTAGGGCACAACCGCCACTGGACGACAGTGAACTAACCAAGTACTTCATCCGAGCCCAAGAGGGAATATACTTTGAAACGATGATGGGAATGATAGGTCAAAAGTTCCTAGAGCTGGTTAAGATGAGAGATTTCTTAGAAGAGGACATAAAATCTGGTAAGGTACACTCTATGGCAGTACTGCAAGTGGCCAGCAAGGCCATCTAGTCAGGATCAACCAATAGTGGGAAGAAAAAGAAATAGGAAGTCTCAGCAGTCGTGCCCTACTATCAAACTAAACTATCTTGTGGAAGCACCTCGTACTCCACAAACAACCACTCACCACCACCCACTTATGCTCCAGTCTATAATACCCAACCATACTACCACCCTCAACCACAATACAACACTCCTCGAGCCAACAACAACCAAAACCCACAATGGCTATTTGCTCCTATCTAAACCACTACTCACCAAAACCGACTTGTGTATGCACCACGTCCTCATCCCAATTTTGAAGAAAGGGGTCCCAGAATCTACACCCCGATTGCGGAGCCTCTGTCCCAATTGTTTGAAAGGTTGAGAAGAGCATGATTGATACACCCCAATCGAGGGAAGGGTTCCTCAACATTTTTTCAAATATTTTAATGCCACTAAGAGATGCGTGTATCATTCCAATGTACCAGGGCACGATACTGAAGATTGTTTCGAGTTGAAAAATGAAATTGAAACCCTAATTCAGAGCGGAGCCATCCAGTGCACTCCAGTACCGCCTAATATTAACTGTAACCCATTACTAAATCATCGAAACCAAGGAGCCAACATGATCACATTAGACGAAGAATATGACCTGAAGGGAACTATTATCACTATAGGGAATGCAGAAGCCGCAAGGATCCCTCCTCAAAAGGCTCCCATTATTACAGTACAACGAAAGCCTACAATGATAGTTCAAACTTATCCGTAGCAACCTGCCGATGCTACTCAGGGTAAAGAAGATCGGGAATATAAAACCATACCATGGACCTATCAGCAAAAGGGAAAATCCAAAATGGCAGACTCTGGCGCAGCCCATGGTATGACTAGGTCTGGGAGATGCTACGCCCTTGAAGAGGTCAATCGAGGAAATCCGGGGAGAGAACAAATTCCATGGAGGAACATAACAGACCTAGAAACCGCGGAGTTTTGGAAAAGGATGTCGAGTAAAGAGTATTCTGTGGAAGAACAGTTAAAGAAAAATCCAGCGCAGATATCCATCATGGATCTACTGATGAGATCTGACAGCCATAAGGATGCTTTGTTGAAAGTACTAAGCGAGGTAAGTGTACTAAGTAACACCACCAGCGAGGCATTGGCCGTGACAATTGAGAAAATGGTAGAAGCAAATATGATCACTTTTACAAGAGACGGACTTTCTGTCGAAGGCGCAAGTCACAACAAGGCTCTTCACATCACTGTCAAATACGGGGACAAAGTGGTATCTTGAGTGCTGGCCGATAGAGGGTCGGGAGTCAATATTTGACCGCTCTCCACCCTGCGGGAGTTGGGAATTCATTTGAGGGAGGTCAAGGAAAGCCACGTAAGGGTGAGGTCCTTTGATGGTTCGCAAAAGGATGTTATTGGGGGAATTTATCTAGCCTTGCAAATCGGGCCGGTCGACTTTCTAGTGCTATTTTAAGTGATGGACATCTCCTCTTCTTACAATTTGCTTCTAGGCAGGCCCTGGATACATATGACAGGGGTCGTGCCGTCTACCTTGCACCAATGTATAAAATTCGATTGAGGATGCTAGGATATCATGGTCCACGGCGAGTGGGGTCACTCCGCCTATTTGGAGTATGCTCTCCCATTAATTGAGGGGCTAGACGGAGTCGCCTTCCACGCTATAGAAATCATGCAGACTACTGAGGAAGATAAGACTGAATAGAATCTGGGAATGCAATCGCCATACAGATCCCAAAAGGCCATGAAAGCCAAGTCAGATGGCATCATAGAGCCAATTAAACACAATGGGCAGAAAGGAAGGGTTGGCATAGGATATCAGCCTCCGGAAGGTAAAACTCACATTGTTATCTCCGGGAAAAAGGTTTTTGTGCCAGAGCATGTTGCAAGTTCGGGACAGAGTTCAACACCTGAAGATGATATCATCGACGGGATGAGGAAGCTGTTCATGAATATGATTGAAGAATGATGTGAAGGAACTGACATCAAGACACAGACTATCAGTCTATCTTTGGTTCGTCGGGAGTCTTGGTAGTATGAAACTGTAAAAGTTTTCTTTTGAAAGAGCACGGTCAATTGAGGCTTGTACCATGTCGGTACCTTTTTGTCATTTGCCTCTTGTGAACACTTAAAATGTTCCCCTTTTAATGAAATAAAAAGAATATTTTCCTAAATATTGCAATTTTATTTTTACTGCTCTATTTATACCTAGTTTTTCTTTTCAGTAAACAAACCAATAAAAAACTACATTCCGCGATTATGACATGTAACGAAACCGCTGAGCGCAACGATCCGGATTATGAGGAATATGTTAAGAGTATGATGCGAGATAATCTCCCGTAGGAGATTAAACAGCTGGTGAGTCCAAAGAATCCCTACCTTAAAGAAACGAAAGTAGTCAATCTTGGAAGCGAAGAAGACGTGAAAGAATCCAGAATCAACATTCACCTAGAAACCGAGCACAAGGAAACAATGATTGAGCTCCTCCGGCAGTACATCGACGTGTATGGTCCTATGATGGCATCCCAAGATTAAGCACCGACATTGTCTCGCATCGACTACCTACTGACCCTACCATACCGTCGGTCAAGCAGAAGCCCCGGAAGTTCAAACCTGATTTATGTCTAAGGATAAAGGAAGAGGTGACAAAACAAATAGAAGCAAATGTATTAAGGGTCACCAAATATCCAAGCTGGTTGGCAAACATCGTCCCGGTGCCCAAAAAGGGCGGAAAGATCAGAATATGTGTAGATTACCAGGATATTAACAAAACTAGTTCAAAGGATGATTTCCCCTTGCCAAGTATCCACATTCTCATCGACAATTGTGCCAAGCATGAACTACAGTCGTTTGTGGATTGTTTCGCCGGATACCACCAAATCTTAATGCACAAGGAAGAAGAAGAGAAGACAGCTTTCACCAAGTTAGGGAGTTTACTGTTATAGGGTTATGTCGTTCGGTCTCAAGAACGCCAGTGCAACCTACGTGAGGGCCATGATGACCCTCTTTCACGACATGATTCATAAAGAGATCGAAGTATATGTGGATGATGTCATCATAAAATCTCGAAAGAATTTAGATCACTTGGACGACTTGAGGAAATTTTTCGAACGCTTGTGAAGGTACAGTTTGAAGTTGAATCCAGAAAAGTGCGTGTTCGGAGTCCCCACTGAAAAATTATTGGGTCTTATTGTAACCAGAAAAAGGAATAGAACTGGACCCATCGAAAATCAAGGCCATCCAGGAATTACCACCACCAAAGAGCAAGAAAGATGTCATGAGATTATTGGGAAGATTGAATACATCAGTCGTTTCATAGTCCAGTCCACGGTAATCTACGAACCCATTTTTAAGCAGCTAAAGAAGAATGCTGCCACGAAATAGACGGAGGAGTGCCAGAAATCCTTCGACATAATCACAGAGTATCTTTCAAACCCGCCAATGCTGGTTTCCCCTGAACCAGGGAAACCATTATTGCTCTATTTGTCAGTCTTGGACAATGCCTTCAGCTGTGTGTAGGGGCAACACGATGAAACTGTGAGAAAGGAGCAGGCCATCTACTACTTAAGCAAGAAGTTCACACCATGCGAGGCCAAGTATACCTTGATAAAACACACTTGTTGTGCTCTGACTTGGATTTCTCAGAATCTAAGGCATTACATTTCGGAATACACCACGCATTTGATATCTCGGCTCGACCCGCTCAAGTACATTTTTCAGAAGCCAATGCCTATCGGAAAGCTAGCTAAATGGCGAATTCTCCTCAATGAATTTGACATTATGTACATAACTTAGAAGGCTATCAAAGGACTAACCTTAGCCGACCACCTCGCCGATAATCTAGTAGATGGGGATTACAAACCACTTACCACGTATTTCCCCAATAAAGAAGTACTATTTGACGGGGAAGATATTGCAGAATTATACCCTGTGCGGAGGATGTTTTTCGATGGAGCAGCAAACTTCAAAGGAGTCGGGATTGGGCCAGTCATGATTTCAGAATCTGGACAACACTATCCAGCATCAGCAAAGATAAAATTCCCTTAAACCAATAATATGGCTAAATACGAGGCATACATCCTTTTAATCAGAATGGCAGTCGACATGAACATCAAAGAACTTTTGGTCATAGGAGATTCCGATTTGCTGATCCACAAAGTCCAAGGAGAATGGTCAACTAAGAATGTCAAGATATTGTCGTATCTGCACTACGTGAAGAAGGTGTGCAAGAAGTTCACAAAGATTAAGTTCAAGCACGTCCCTAGAATTCAGAATGAGTTCGTTGATGCCCTTGCGAACTTATCATCTATGATTCAGCATCCAGACAAGAACTACATTGACCCCGTCGAGATAAAAATCAAGGATCAACATGCTTATTTCTTCCATGTGAATAAAGAACCAGATGGTCAACCTTGGTATCATGACATCAAGAAGTTCCTTGCAACCCATGAGTGCCCAGAAAATGCTATTAATGGTCAAAAGCGAACCCACAGGAGGTTGGCAAACCACTTTTTCCTCGACGGGGAAGTCTTGTACAAGAGGACCCCAGACTTAGGTTTGCTGAGATGTGTAGACGCCGCCGAAGCAACCAGACTGTTGGAAGATATACATGCAGGGACGTGCGTACCCCACATGAGCGGGTTCATGTTAGCCAAGAAGATTTTGAGAGCTGGATACTTTGGATGACTATGAAAAGCGACAACATCCGTTATGTGCAGAAGTGTCACCAGTGCCAGATTCATAGAGATTTTATCCAGGTTCCACCAAATGAGTTAAATTAATTGGTTCACCCTAGCCTTTCACCACCTGGGGCATGGATGTGATAGGACCCATAGAGCCCGCAGCGTCAAACGGACATCATTTCATTTTTGTAGCCATCGACTATTTCACAAAATGGGTCAGGCATCTACTTACAAGGTCGTCACAAAGAAGGTAGTGGCAGATTTTTTCAGGAACAACATCATTTGTAGATTTGGGATACCAAAGTCTATCATCACTGACAATGCCGCCAACCTCAATAGTGACCTCATGAGGGAAATCTACGAGAAGTTCAAAATCGTCCACCGCAATTCCACATCTTACAGACCACAAATGAATGGGGCAGTCGAGGCACATAACAAGAATATCAAGAGGATTCTGCGAAAGATAGTGGACAATCACAGACAATGGCACTAGAAGTTACATTTCGCTTTATTAGGTTACCGGACTACCATGAGAACATCTAATGGGGCAGCGCCATACATGTTGGTATACGGCACCGAAGCAGTGATACCCGCAGAAGTCAAACTATCATCCTTAAGAGTCATTCAAGAAGCAAAATTAGACGATTCAGAGTGGATACCTATCAGGCAAGAACAACTCATGCTCATTGATGAGAAGAGAATGGATGAAGTATGTAATGGATAGTTATACCAGAACATGATGGCTAGTGCATTTAACAAAGGAGTGAAGCCGCGCCAATTCACGCTGGGGTAGTTGGTTCTGAAGAAAATCTTTCCCCATCAATAAGAAGCTAAAGGGAAGTTTGCACCGAATTGGCAAGGTCCTTACGTGGTCCACAAAGCACTGTCTGGTGGAGCTCTAATCTTAGTAGAAATGGATGGGAGAGTCAACACGAAGCCTATCAACTCAGACGCAATCAAGAGATATTACGCCTGAAGATAGATAGAGTTAGGATTTTTGATGTGACAGAACTACGTTCAACCTGACTTCCCACGGAGGGATACGTAGGAAACCCACGTAGGGTTTGGTTTCTCTCCCCCTTTCTCTTCTAATAGAAAAACCAAATGTCATTTTTATATGTTATTCAGGAACTACGCTGACTTGATTTCCACAAAAAGGAATAGGCAGGCAATCCTCATCGGATTCAGACATCTTTTGTAATTGAACTACGTTCTGGCCTGATTCCACTAGGATACGTAGGTTGTCTAAGTCAGACTCAACCATTTTCATTACTTAATTTCACCATTTTGCATATATTGTAATTGAACTAAATTCTGACCTAATTCCGTTTTGGATATATTGGTTGCCTGAGTCAGGCTCGGTTATTTCATCATATTTCATCATTATCCCACGAACTACGTTCAGACCTGATTCCATTTTGGATACGTAGGCAACCTGAAAGGGTTCAGTCATAACCTTAGGAAACCTCTGTAATGCATTAGCCTTAATTAGGACGCAGTCATAACAACAAGTAGCCGCATTGTTAGAGATACCATGGAAGATCGACATCAACGGGACGAATTTCTCTAAGAGATACATTCGCGTGTAGAGAACTTTTCGTAACATGTCATAATCCGGGACGACGGAGTTTGCCTTAAAAGAAACAAGTATTTTCAAAATATTTTCAAAAATTATATAAAGTAATATGTTCCATCTATCGAACTTCGTGGCACAATCATGTCAAAGGCGGGGGCAAATCAATATCACAGTCAACGCAAACCAACTCCCCCCTACTAAGAAGTTTTCTTTGAGTGTAGGGACACTATGGAGTAAAGAATTGTTGGGACCACACTGGGGCAAATGACAGACCCGCCACTTGCCTAAGATTATCTCTCCTCCTTTTACTTTAAATTTTTTAGTGCAGCTAAGGCTAACTCTTGAATCCTTTACAGGTGCTTCAAAATCAGACATCTGACATAGAAATCTGTAAATAGCAAACTGTTTGCTCAATCAATCGGAGAACCCTGTACAAATCGCACTACAGATTCGCTCATTGAAGTGCTGTAAATAGCAAACCGGCTCAACCAACCGGAGCACCCTGTACAAATCGCACGTCGGCTTCACCAATCAAAGTCCTGTATATAGCAAACTGTCAGCTCATTAATCGGAGTGCCTTGTACAAATCGAATATCGACTTCGCCAACTGGAGCCTTGTATATAGCAAACTGCAAACTTCACCAACGAAAAGCAATCCGCATTACCACTCCATCAATCACGGATGCCGGAATAGACAATGGCAAACCTCGTCACCAATGTTCTGCCAATTAATGGCTGCTACCTAGCTTTGCAGTCAAGAGTATCTCTTGAGCATGCTTATATTTCATTTCGCTATTACTTTGAATGTTTTAACGTTTTGTTCATGTAGCTTTAGGCATGATTTCGATCACTCCCGAGCGGAGAATACTTTACATTTTAGTGCAAAGCTCTCCCAACAAGCGGAGACACACTCTACAAATCAAGCTCTCCCAACAAGCGAACACATTTCTCAGTGCAAAGCTCTCCCAGCAAGCGGGGATGTGCTTTACCAATCAAGCTCTCCCAACAAGCGGAGACAATTTTCAAATGCTCCGACACCTGCGGAACGGTACCCACCCCGGCTAACAAATCAATTCAGGATCAAGTATCCCATCATCCCAATCCCAAATAACGGCTCGCCTGCAGCCATGCATTATCATTCCCACATCATTTACATCGCATCTTAATATATTCTGCATTACAATATATTAGTATGCGTGTATTTCATTTTATTTTGTAGGGACAAACACCGCAGCGTGGAACTATTTCTTAGCAGCATACCGAACTACAACTCTATGGGGACAGCCAACCCAGTAGCGGGCCCAAGGTCCCAGCTCAAGATGACCAGTTGTTGATATCTAATTTTGCCCTCATAATTTTTTCAAATAGTATATATACCTTCAAAATATCATTTTACATCATTACTTAATTTACAAGAGTTATACAAGTATTCTCTATAAGTTTCCATAATTTTTAGAGCTTTAAATTAATTTCTTTGCATTTTTAATTACTTGATTATTTATTAATTATCCTTTTAAATTATTTTATGATGACTTAATCATCCAAATTTATTATTTGTATTCATATATATGCTTCATAATATTTTACTTTGTCTTATATAATTATATTTGTATTGCTTAAGATATTTTACATAATTTTACAATAATAGCCTATATTCTATACATAATTGTATTTATTATATTATTTATACTAAAATAGTATTTTTTATATTTAATAATGTTAAGCTAGTATTCTAAATCATTTTAATGCATAAGTTATATTTTTATTATTTATTAATTTCTTTTATAAATTATTTTTAAAACAATTTTTCATATTTAATTTATAGCCCCAACATAGGGCTAATTTCGGACCAAATTTGGCCCAAATCATTAGCCCAATCCAAACGACCCCTGTGACCAACCCGGTCACGACCCGTCAAAACGACCTGCCCCGCTCCCTTTCTATCTTGGCCGTTGATCTGAAATGATCAATGGCCCCTAATAAACTAACCCCTTTCCATGTATCCCTGCCCTCTAACTCTAAAGACCCATCTTTACTTATGCCGCCTCTACTCCCTCTATTCCTCTTTTCCTCTTCTCAAACCTAATAGCCGCCACCTCAATCCTCTCCAATTCCGGCTTAGATATGGAATCTCTCTATGATTTTCATTCCATATATGCTCGGTTCCTCTGTTATTTACATGGTTTTGGTATCACATGATACTTGCCTATCTTTGGCAAATATACGGTCCTAAATCAAGCAACCATCTCCAGACCTTCGAGATTTAGATGATATTTCGTCTATATACACCCACTATCAGGCCCTACGGGTCCGATTCAGTGAGACTTTACTATTTTTTTGTTCTTCGTTTTAAACTGGGGTTTGCCGGATTTCCCCTAAATTGATTCAAATTGATTTTCCATGCTATGTTTTCCTTATTTTGTGTTTAGTTGACTGTCTTTCCTTGTTTGGATACTTAATTTTGATGCTATATAAACCCCTCCCCAATTTACTCTTGGGAAAGGCTCCAATCGCTAAAAAAAACTACTCTTGTCTTCCTGATTCTATATTGTCTTACACTATTCTGAGGCTCATTATTTGACCGGCAGAATGCCAAGGCCACGGAACTCGATTCTTGAACCTTTCTTAGTGGGAGCACTGCCCGGGGTTCATTTGAGACCCTTGGGAACTCTGACACACTGAGATTCCTGGGTTCTACTATTCGTTTGCAATTAACACTGAAGTGTTGCTGAAATCACTCTTCTTGTTTATTTGTTCTTCTGTAACTGGTAATGTATCTATGACTCTTGCAATTTCATTTTCTTTCTGTTTGAGTTCCCGTTCTGCATATCTATATCTCTGAGATTTTTATGAACCAACATGCTATTGTATGCTCTGAAGCTCTTCTTGAGGCTCTATACCTTCTAGCCATTGAATTTGCCTATTTGTTGCCTCGATTCTATTTTCTTAAGCCTGTTTGCTCTAATGTGTATATTCGAATGCTTATTACTGTTGCTTATTCTGAGTTTAGCTTCTTGCCTTATTCTGTACTCTTGTGAAGAGTCGAATCATGCCCAGAACCTGTTCTAATTCTTGTTGAGTCATTCATGTGCAACTTAATGCTTCCCCAAAGTTAATTCTTGATCATGTCATTAGCTAAACATACTTCCTCCTATTTGATGTGTGCTCACTGATTTGTTAACTCTTGTGCTCGTTAATATTGCCTAACACTTCTAGGATGATATTCAATATCTACCTCTTCCCCTATATGTGGTTAAGACCTAGTGCTTGCATGTCCTGTTAATCTGGAGTTGAAACATCTTCACTTATCATGAGTTCTTGTATTGTTTTTGAACCTTTATACTACGATTGATATTCAATATGTTAAATCTCATGTTCAACTAAGTGATATGCTTCCAACTGTTGTAAACTATTCCCACTAGCCTATTGCTATGCTATTTGTGACCACATTCTCCTTAGGTTCTCGCATTAAAAAAGCCTTCATGTGAAAACTGTCATCCACTTGTCCTTGTCTATAACTTTGCTAGATTCTCATGTTAATTGTCTGAAGTCCTAGAGGCTCATTCTGGACTATGTTTTGCTTTTAAATTCTATCTGACGTAGTTTGCTAGCTTATGATGTTCAAACTTGTCATTGGGAACTTGTTTTTGTTTATACCATATGTGCCTATAAGGGATTTTGTGTAACCTTTATTTGTGTATCTTTGTCTGAAAATCCCTGATCTCTCTGTTAGCTATAGCATTAAGGGATGAAACTCCTAAGTCTTAAAGTGTTTGGTTGGCCTTGTACCAAGCTTGTCACTTATGTTGTTATGGCTATTTAGTATTCCATGGGTAAGTAAGGCAGCCGTCTTAATGTTTGGGCCTAGTTGTTGGGCCAGTTTGGTACTCAAAACTGAAGCGTATTAATAGCCGCCTGGAGTCTAGGCATGTTCATCCCCTAAGGTTCCAGGCTCAGTTGAAGACCCAGAAGCAGCCTTGGGTATCCTGTATTTGCTGTATTTGGGCCTGTAGCCGCCCTATTAAGTCTGTAACTATTTTATTATCCTATTTGGCCCTGTAATAATTTGTAATAACGAATAATGGGGTGATTAATGAAAAGAGGTTGGGGTATTCTAATAGTATTTGCATGAAAGGGTAGAAAACATGCCTATAGGGTATATGTGTTATATATGCTATTTCGTTCAGCATGCCTTGTTTGTTATTTCGTTTGGTATATTGCACTAATAGAAATTACGCCTATAGGAATTATGCACACTTCGCTTGTACACTGTTCAAGCATATTAGTCTAAGTATTTATCATATCATTTCAATGTAACTACTGTACATTTAGACACCATGCCTATAGCATGTATAACGTATGCTTTGTTGACCTAGATACCATGCATATAGGACTTCAAATAATCAATTGGTCAATTATTTCTATTACTCTTATTGTACTGCCCATCTAGATATCATGACTATAGGATTCTAATCTTTTAATCGACTATTTTCGTTGTTTTCATTACACTACCCCGCCTAGATGACATGTCTATAGGAATAAAGTGTTATAAAATCAAGCCAATTGTCAATCACTAGAAAACCTGCCCATAAGATGTTATTGACGACTTCACTGCCTATATACGTAAACAATTAGAAATCATGCCTATAGGACTTATAACGCTCTAATATGCCCATACGATAGTCCATTAGTCTGCAACACTATCTATATAATATTGGGATCCAGAATCATATAGAAATCATGCCTTTAGGACTTAACAATTCCTACACGTCTTAATATCGTCTACTGCCTAACCAAAAATCAGTCTGCGTCCTTTCCTGTTTATGTGTGTGGAGGTTACTTGAGCCTTTTATTGCAATTATATGCAGTCCTATCTGTCTTTGATTGTCGCCTAGTTTTATCATTTTGAGCACCTGAGTTGAGTCTAAAACTACCAAGTAGTAGGTCCAAAGCCTCCTGGACCATAGGCATGGGATGGGTAGTGCACATATAGGGCACGACTTAGAATTGAATTAGAACAATTTTAAGTAAACCACTTCAACATAGTAATTGGGTTGCAGGAGATGATAATCTGTGCCCGCTGAATAATATGAGCAACTCCTACCTAAAAGGAGTTGCGAAGTATTATTTATGTTGCACGGGGTGATCCTTTAGGCTAAAAAACTTTGGACCCCCCATTTCCCTTATATGCTTGCTAAAAGGATTTAGTCATTAAATATAGACCCACACAGTTGCAATCCTTGTGATCTTTAAAACTTGTGTCGATTATTCATATAGTTTAATAATTTTTACACTGGTTTACGTTATAATAGGACTTTCAACTTTCATTTTTTTATTTACTTATATGCTCGCCTAGTTTAATCATATAATCCACATAGTATAAAATTCGGCCGGGAACCACAGTTGTGGACCTCGAAGAGTGCCTAACACCTTCTCTTTGAGGTAATTTGAGCCCTTACCCGATCTTTGGTGGCGTTGACTATTCAAACAGAGTTATTTGCAAATAGGTACCCTAACACACCTTAAAAATCATTAGGTGGCGACTCTTCTCTTTTAACACCCATTTAAAAGGGTTGTCACATGTCGAAACTCAGTTTCGCGAGAAAACGGGTAGCGACAGCTTGGCGACTCTGCTGGGGATTTACACTTAGGCTTTTACGATAACGAACTTGACTTATGTGGATTACTTCCTTTTTTACATGCATATCCCTTCCCTTATTCACCTTTATTTGTTTAAATTTCCTATGACATGCACATCCCTTTCCTTATTCTCCTTTGTTTGTTTAAATTTGCTATGACATGCATATCCATTTCCTTATTCTCCTTTGTTTGCTATAAAATGTATGACCGCTCTCCATTTCTTTTCATCTTGACTGCTACATTATCCCTATTTTCTTACCTGCTTCATTATGTTCTCGCACATTTTTCATGAGCGAAACTGACTTCTTTCTTTTGTCTTTCATTTCTTTTCTCTTCTTTTCATGTTCACTTTTGCTATTTTGTTTATTGCTTTTTTTACACGCAAATGCTTGGAATATTATTTCTGCATGAATCATGCTCCACATCATACTTCACTCATACTAATTATCAACATAGTGGCGCTTGATAAGTGTCTGCGCTTTCCTGAAAATCGCCCTTTTTAAATCAGAAAGGCTTATTTGCGATAGACTAGTCGATCAGCGGTGCAATCAACGGTCATGTGCCTTTCGATCTCAAGTTGTCCACTTGGGAGTACCGGTCTAGACCATTCTAGAAACCCTACTCCAACTTGAAATGTACATGCATCATGCTAAACCTAGTACGGGTTGGAGCGTTATTAATGTAACAACCCGCTAAGATGAACCTTGTCCAAAGTCTGACGGGATTTCCACAATCCCAATGGACACTATCATATTATGTGCATTACTTCAAAAACATATGTCAACATATTGATCATTATTGCGTAAGTAGTCAAATCTGGAGGGGGAAAAGGGCTAACCTTTGTTTGCTTGCAGAAAATGAAGCATGAAATCCACAGGTTCGGTATGGTCCAAAACATCCCACCTATGCTACTTGACTAGTGGAACGACCTTGCACCTTGCGACAAAAATCATGTGAGGAGAGTACTTGATGACCTGCCATCCTTGATGAACGTTCGACCAAATAGGGAGTTGATCGAGGCTGCCACCACGTTTTGGGATGAGAAAAGAGCTATTTTTCGATTTGGAAATATAGAAATGACTCCTCTCCTAGAAGAAATAGGAGGCTTTGCCAAGTTGCCATGGAATAGTTCGGGATTACTGGTACCAAAGAATCGCACTCCCCGCGGTATTCTGAAAATGTTGGGTTTTAAGAAGAATGATGAGCTGCTCTATCTAAAGAAATCATACATCCCTTTTGAATTTCTTTACAAGCGTTATGGTCACGGCAAGTCGTATCGTCGTCACCATGACGAACTAGCCATTACTTCATTGGGATGGGTGCACCGCCGGGTTTATGTATTCGTTATCTACTTCTTGGGGCTGTTGATATTTCCAATGAAAGGGGGAAGGATTCATACTCGCTTAGCCATGGTCGCCAGGACCTTGATGGATGGTATCGAGGGACAAACTTATACCATCATCCCTATGATCTTAGCTAAGATGTACCGTGCTCTAGATCGGTGCAAGCAGGGATTTGGACACTTTGAGGGTTGTAATCTATTGCTACAAGTCTGGCTGCTGGAACACTTTCATAGGGGAGAGTATCGTCAAGAGCTTTTGCGAAGGCCATTGAATGACTACATAGCCAACCATCACCTAAAGAAAATGATTTTTATTCCGGACAGGTTTGCACAGCCTGGAAATGCTGTAAGTTGGGTGCGTTTCTTCAGCCATCTGACAGACGAGCATAGTTTCCTAGTAGTGAGTTCATTATCAGGTCAAGGGGGAATACCCATTTGGTACTGATCGGGTTGCGAGGCATCTATCCTTATGCTCTCATAAGGGTAATAAGGCAAGCGGGATGAAAACAGGTCATACCTCGGATTTCTAACATGGTCCAGTACAAGGTAGATTTCAAAGGAGATGTCATTCCATTTAAGTTTGAGGTGCAACATATGTGAAACCAAAATATCATTGTGGAAAGAGAAACCATTGAGCCAGATAGGTATCACGCTGGTCATATGTACTACTATCTATCATGTTTGGAGGACGACGTAGCAGAGGGACGTCAAGCCAGGAATCAATCTAAAGGATAGGATCATAGATAAGGTGGCTGAGGCACTGGTTACGTATAAGAGGCTACGCAAAAGGGTGTTCGAGACTGAAGCTAAATATCTGGAACAACACAAAGTGAACATGGAGGTGATAAAGGAATGGAAGGAGATTGCCACTAAGTCAACAGAAAGATTGGAATACTTAGAACAAGGATTGATGGAGATTGAGGGGAAGATGAGAAAGAGACTCTCAGATTGCCAAGGAATGTATGGAAGTGAAGGAGGACATCTATCAAAAGCTTACTTATTGTTGGATAAGCGCGATCTGTGGAACCTGATTGATGGGGTCAAAAGAGCCAAGAATGGAGAATGTCCTTCAGGGACCAAGTAGACTAGGAAATGATATTTTTTACTGCTTTCTAGCTTAGTTTTAGATTTCGATTCTAATAAGGCTAAATGCCATTAGTAACTTTATTATTATTGTCGATTTAATAAACGTTTGACTCATTTTTCGCATTAATGAAATGACGCAAATGTTGGCATCAATTTTCTCTAAGTCTGTGTGTCGCTTAGGCCTACCTCAAGCACAATGAGGTCCCCAAATTAGGACGCAAATTATTGCGTTACTTTGTGAAACATGTTTAAATATTGCAAACACTCTTTTATTTCACCTTACTAACTTGGTTACCTTTTCCTTTTCTTTTCTTTTTGATTATTCCCATTCCCAAATGTTGGTTCGTGCATACTGACATCATCAGCATACCACACCAGATCCACATGTCCTCTACCTCCTCCTCCACCCAACAACTTGAAAAGGAAAAACAAGGGAAAATAGAGAATACCCAAAGAGTGCTACCCATACTCAGAAGCGCACGCTTCGCAGATTAGCCAACCACTTCTTTCAAAGTGGAGGAATTTTGTATAGAAGGACTCCTGCCTTGGGATTATTGTGATGTGTCGATGCCAAGGAGGCATCCATATTGCTCGAGGAAATACATGTTGGAACCTACGGACCCCACATGAATGGTTTCGTTTTGGCAAAGAAGATACTGAGAGCAGGGTATTTCTAAATGACTATGGAAATAGACTGCATCAAATATGTTCGAAAGTGTCACCAATGCCAGATACATGCTGACATTATACGGGTACCACCTAACGAACTTAATGCAACAAGTTTTCCCTGGCCCTTCTCCGCTTGGGGTATGGACGTCATCGGACCAATCGAACCCGCTGCTTCAAACGGATATAGGTTCATTATGGTGGCTATAGACTACTTCACAAAATGGGTTGAAGCCACATCTTATAAAGCTGTAACTAAGAAGGTTGTAGCGGATTTTGTTCGGGATCGCATCGTTTGTCGATTTGGAGTGCTAGAGTCGATCATTACTGAAAACTACAGCCAATATCAATAGCAACTTGATGAAAGCCATGTGTGAAACATTCAAGATCAAGCATCAAAACTTTACAGCATACAGGCCGCAAATGAACTGAGTCGTAGAAGCCGCCAACAAGAACATCAAGAAGATATTGAGGAAAATGGTAGA
This sequence comes from Nicotiana tabacum, assembly GCF_000715075.1. Taxonomy (NCBI): domain Eukaryota; kingdom Viridiplantae; phylum Streptophyta; class Magnoliopsida; order Solanales; family Solanaceae; genus Nicotiana; species Nicotiana tabacum. Next base: position 62,274,690 of record NC_134081.1, read on the forward strand.
CAATTACAAACAATGGCACGGGAAGCTATCGTTTTCTTTGCTAGGGTATCTCACTACAGTCCGTACATCAACTGGGGCAACTCCCTATCTATTGGTTTATGGTACTGAAGCAGTTATTCCCGCCGAAGTGGAAATCCCTTCTTTAAGAATCATACAAGAAGCTGAGCTTAGCGATGCAGAATGGGTACGAAGCCGATATGAACAAATAGCTCTCATTGATGGAAAAATAATGAACGCGGTATGTCACGTTCAACTCTACCAGAATAGAATGGCAAGAGCTTTTAACAAAAAGATCAGGTCAAGGCAATTCACACCGGGGTAATTGGTACTAATACGAATCTTCCCACATCAGGATGAAGCAAAGGGAAAATTCTCACCCAACTGGCAAGGCCCTTACATGGTTCACCGGGTATTGACAGGAGGAGCACTTATACTTGCAGAGATGGATGGAGAGATCTGGCCAAAACCCATCAATTCGGACGCAGTCAAGAGATACTATGTTTGAGATTATGTTTGCACTTTCTATTTGATGTAACTGAACTACGTTTGACCTGATTTCCATTTAAGAGGGGATACATAGGCAGCCCTGTGGGTTTGGTCACATCATAATAAAATCTTCATTTGGTCGGAAACTGGGGCAAGGTCACAAGTTTTCCCGATCTTGTCATGTTCGGAATCGCCAAAGAATGTATTGTGAGAAGTATGCATTTAAACTAGGGCAGAATTTTGAGGAGGATCCTCAAAATTCCGAATCAAGAAGGTTGCAACGTCTCAAAATCCGTCACAGTCATCAGTTCATCAAAATTATTTGATCTCGTGCATTATCACATATTTCAAACAACTACATTTCTACAAATAATTTGTCAAATGCATGCACGTTTTTTTGGAAAAAATTTGTTTCCATGCAGCCAGACGTTACCCAGGGTGACTCAAGCAGGACCTCAAGACAAGAGTAAAGGAGAAGCAAGAAATTGAGAGCACGAGCCAACCCTTCCCCCCGCAAAACTCAGGATTTTTCTTTGGATGTAGGCATAATGAACATAACAGGAATGTCCGCAAATACATACACACAACAAGATCACTATCTTCATAACGACAAAAGTCGCCAAACGCAAGCACATCAAGATAAAAAATGCTTTATCCACTTACATTTAGTCATTGCTTTATCTTGCATAGGGCTAAGCTCTGCCCTCATCATTACATAAGACTAAGAATTGCCTTCCTCTGTGTAGGGCTAATCATTGTCCTCAACATTTGCATCGGGCTAAGCACTGCCCTCATTACTTGCATAAGGCTAAGCTCTGCCTCCATTCTTGCATAAGGCTAAGCAGTGCCTTCCCCTATTTGCATGAGGATAAACTCTGCCTCCATAATTGCATAAGGCTAAACACTGCCTTTCTCTGCATAGGGCTAAGCACTGCCCTCATTCATTGCATAAGGCTAAGTACTGCCTTTCTTTGCATGAGACTAATCATTGTCTCCATATTGCATAAGGCTAAGCATCGCCTTTCTTTGCATGAGACTAAACACTGTCTCCATTCCTTGCATGAGACTAAGCATTGTCTCAATTCTTTGCATGAGACTAAGCACTGTCTCCACATTGCATAAGGCTAAGCATTGCCTTTCTTTGCATGAGACTAAACGTTGTCTCCATTCTTTGCATGAGACTAAGCACTGTCTCCACATTGCATAAGGCTAAGCATTTCCTTTCTTTGCATAAGACTAAACACTGTCTCCATTCTTTGCATGAGACTAAGCACTGTTTCCATTCTTTGCATGAGACTAAGCACTGTCTCCGCATTACATAAGGCTAAGAATTGCCTTTCTTTGCATGAGACTAAGCACTGTCTCCATTCTTTGTATGAGACTAAGCATTGTCTCCACATTGCATAAGACTAAGCATTGCCTTTCTTTGCATGAGACTAAAACACTGTCTCCATTCCTTGCATGAGGCTAAACATTGCCTCCATTATTGCGTGAGGCTAAACACTGCCTCCATTATTGCATGAGGCTAAGCAGTGTCTTCCCTTGCATGAGCCTAAACACTCTCTCCGCTACACTGCATAAGACTAAGCACTGTCTCCTTTTTTTGCATAGGGCTAAACATTGCCTTCATCTCATACAAGACTAAGCCTTATCTTGTCTCGTCTTCGCACATGACTAAGCATCACATGTTTCCTCTATAAAACGATTGATATTAACACAAACTTGTACTTCATGGGCTGACACATCGCCACATTGTCTGAAGGGGCCATAGTCCGAAGGCACCATCCTCATGGCCTGAAGACACCATTCCATGGCCGGAGGATCTCTCGAAACTGCATATCATTATTCAAAGGCATCATAATAGAGAGGCACCATCCTCATGGACCGAGGACACCATTCTATGGCCTGTGAATCCCTTACCATGCACTTCATAGCCCAGGATGTCATGGTCTAACTGTATCATCCTCATCGTCCGAAGACAACCTTCATGGTTCGAAGGGAATTTGCATCATGTTTAAATTTTTGAAATAACCTATATATGTTCGCGCGCACCGTGTTTTAAGTTTTGCAGGTAACTCGGGAGGTAACCGTTCTACAAATAGGATCAATTTTTGCTCCGATTTCCATTCACAACGTTCACATCCTTAGTTATCTCAAACGTAACCGACAACCAGTAATTGATTACCTTTTGCCCCATAACCGCTCAAACACTTGCCTTATATATCCGTAACGTTCAAAATCGCATCCATAGCTCCACCTGAAATCATCCATTCTTCAACATCGCATCCAAAAGATCCTTTTCGAAACATACAACCACTCATAAAATAACTCTATCGGTTTCGTTCGTCGTTGAATATAGAACTACACACGGCTTGATTCCTATAACACCAAGGATATGTAGGCAACTCAAGAACCAAAGTTCGGGCCCTATTTTTCAAAAATACATCGTTCCTCACTCACTTCGGATAAAATTGGTCATCATATTTTTTACCCAACAACTCTTTCATCCTTCCCGGGTAAAGATGGGCAGTTGTTGATACCCAATTTTGCCCTCATATTTTTTTAAATAGTATATATACCTTCAGAATATCATTTCTAATCATTACTTAATTTACAAGAGTTATACAAGTATTCTCTATAATTTTTCATAATATTTACAGCTTTAAATTAATTTCTTTGCATTTTTAATTACTTGATTATTTATTAATTATCCTTTTAAATTATTTTATGATGACTTAATCATCCAAATTTATTATTTGTAATCATATATATGCTTCATAATATTTTACTTTGTCTTATATAATTATATTTGTATTTTTAAAGATATTTTACATAATTTTACAATAATAGCCTGTATTTTATAAATAATTATATTTATTATATTATTTATACTAAAATAGCATTTTTATATTTTAAAATATCAAGATAGTATTCTAAATAATTTTATTGCATAAGTGATATTTTTTATTATTTATTAATTTCTTTTATAAATTATTTTTAAAACAATTTTACATATTTAATTTATAGCCCCAACACATGGCTAATTTCAGACCAAATTTGGCCCAAATCATTAGCCCAACACTCCAGCCCAATCCAAATGACCCCTGTAACCAACTCGATTGCGACCCATCTAAATGACCCACCCCGCTCCCCTTTCTATCTTGGCCGTTGATCTCAAATGATCAACGGCCCCTAATAAACTAACCCCTTTTCCATATATCCCTCTCCTCTAACCCTAAAGACTCATTCCTCACTTTCGCCACCTCTACTCTCTCTATTCCTCTCTTCCTCTTCTCAAACCCTAACAGCTGTCTCCTCAATCCTCTCCAATTCCGGCTCAGATATGGAATCTCTCCATGATTTTCCTTCCACATATGCTCGGTTCCTCCGTTATTTACATGGTTTTGGTATCACATGATACTTGCCTATTTTTGGCAAGTATACGGTCCTAAATCAAGCAACCATCTCCAGATCTTCAAGATTTAGATGATATTTCGTCTATATACACCCACTATCAGGCCCTACGGGTCCGATTCAGTGAGAATTTACTATTTTTTTGTTCTTCGTTTTAAAACTGGGGTTTGTCGGATTTCACCTAAATTGATTCTAATTGAATTTTCATGCTATGTTTTTCTTATTTTGTGTTTAATCGACTGTCTTTCCTTGTTTGGGTACTTAATTTTGATGCTATATAAACCCCTCCCCAATTTCCTCTTGGAAAAGACTCGAATCACTAAAAAATAACTACTCTTGTCTTCCTTATTCTTTCTTGTCTTACACTATTCTGAGGCTAAAATTTTGGCCGGCTGAAAGCCAAGGCCACCGAAACACGATTCTCAAACTTTTCTCAGTGTGAGCACGGCCCGGGGTTCATTTCAAACCCTTGGGAACTTTGACACACTGAGATTCATGGGTTCTACTATTCATTTGCTATTAACACTGAAGTGTTGCTAAAATCACTCTTCTTTTTTATATGTTCTTCTGTAACTGGTAATGTATCTATGACTCTTGCAATTTCATTTTCTTTCTGTTTGAGTTCCCATTCTGCATATCTATGTCTCTGAGATTTTTATGAACCAACATGCTATTGTATGCTCTGAAGCTCTTCTTGAGGCTCTATAACTTCTAGCTATCAAATTTGCCTATTTGTTGCCTTGATTCTGTTTTCCTAAGCCTGTTTGCTCTAGTGTGTGTATACGAATGCTTATTATTGTAGCTTATTCTTAGTTTAGATTCTTGCCTTATTCTTTACTCTTGTAAAGAGTCGAATCATGCCCATAACCTGTTCTAATTCTTGTTGAGTCATTCGTGTGCAACTTAATGCTTTCCTAGAGTTCATTCTTGATCATGTTATTAGCTAAACATACTTCCTCCTATTTGATGTGTGCTCGCTGATTTGTTCACTCTTGTGCTCATTAATATTGCCTAACACTTCTAGGATAAGATTCAATATCTACCTCTTCCCCTATATGTGGTTAAGACCTAGTGCTTGCATGTTCTGTTAATCTAGAGTTGAAACATCTTCACTTATCATGAGTTCCGGTATTGTTTTTGAACCTTTATACTACGATTGATACTCAATATGTTAAGTCTCATGTTCAACTAAGTGATATGCTTCCAACTGTTGTAAACTATGCCCACTAGCCTGTTGCTATGCTATTTATGACCACATTCTCCTTAGGCTCTCACGTTAAAAAAACCTTCATGTGAAAACTGTCATCCACTTGTCCTTGTCTATGACTTTGCTAGATTCTCATGTTAATTGTCTGAAGTCCTAGAGGCTTATTCTGGACTATGTTTTGCTTTGAAATTCTATCTGACATAGTTTGTTAGCTTATGATGTTCAAACATGTCATTGGGAACTTATTTTTGTTTATACCATATGTGTCTATAAGGGATTTTGTGTAACCTTTATTTGTGTATCTTTGTCTGAAAATCCCTGATCTCTCTGTTAGCTATAGCATTAAGGGATGAAACTCCTAAGTCTTAAAGTGTTTGGTTGGCCTTGTACCAAGCTTGTCACTTATGTTGTTATGGCTATTTAGTATTCCATGGGTAAGTAAGGCAGCCGTCTTAAGGTTTGGGCCTAGTTGTTGGGCCAGTTTGGTACTCAAAACTGAAGCGTATTAATAGCCGCCTAGAGTCTAGGCATGTTCATCCCCTAAGGTTCCAGGCTCAGTTGAAGACCCAGAAGCAGCCTTGGGTATCCTGTATTTGCTGTATTTGGGCATGTAGCTGCCTTATTAAGTCTGTAACTATTTTATTATCCTATTTGGACCTGTAATAATCTGTAATAATGAATAATGGGGAGATTAATGAAAAGAGGTTGGGGTATTCTAATATTTTCATGAAAGGGTAGAAAACATGCCTATAGGGTATGTGTGTTATATTTGCTATTTCGTTCAACATGCCTTGTTTGTTATTTCGTTTGGTATGTTGCACTAATAGAAATCATGCCTATAGGAATTATGCACACTTCGCTTGTACACTGTTCAAACATATTAGTCTAAGTATTTATCATATCATTTCAATGTAACTACTGTACATTTAGACACCATGCCTATAGCATGTATAACGTATGCTTTGTTGACCTAGATACCATGCATATAGGACTTCAAATAATCAATTGGTCAATTATTTCTATTACTCTTATTGTACTGCCCATCTAGATATCATGACTATAGGATTCTAATCTTTTAATCGACTATTTTCGTTGTTTTCATTACACTACCCTGCCTAGATGACATGTCTATAGGAATAAAGTGTTATAAAATCAAGCCAATTGTCAATCACTAGAAAACCTGCCCATAAGATGTTATTGACGACTTCACTGCCTATATACGTAAACAATTAGAAATCATGCCTATAGGACTTATAACGCTCTAATATGCCCATACGATAGTCCAGAAACTGCAGCACTACCTGTATAATACTGGGATCGAGAATCACAAAGAAATCATGCCTATAGGACTTAACAATTCGTACACGTCTTAATATCGTCTACTGCCTAACCAGAAATCAGTCTGCGTGCTTTCCTGTTTATGTGTGTGGAGGTTACTTGAGCCTTTTATTGCAATTATATGCAGTCCTATCTATCTTTGATTGTTGCCTAGTTTTATTATTTTGAGCACGTGAGTTGAGTCTAGAACTACCAAGTAGTAGGTCCAAAGCCTCCTGGACCATAGGCATGGGACGAATAGTGCACGCATAAGGCACGACTTAGAATTAAATTAGAATAATTTTAAGTAAACCACTTCAACATAGTAATTGGCTAGCAGGAGATGATAGTCTGTGCCCGCTGAATAATATGAGCAACTCCTACCTAAAGGGAGTTGCGAAGTATTATTTATGTTGTATGGGGTGATCCTTTAGGTTAAAAAACTTAGGATCCCCCCTTCCCTTATATGCTTGATAAAAGGATTTAGTCATTAAATATAGACCGACGCAGTTGCAATCCATGTGATCTTTAAAACTTGTGTCAATTATTCATATAGTTTAATAATTTTTACACTGGTTTACGTTATAATAGGACTTTCAACTTTCATATTTTTCTTTACTTATATGCTCGCCTAGTTTAATCATATAATCCACATAGTGTAAAATTCGATTGGGAACCACAGTTGTGGACCTCGAAGAGTGCCTAACACCTTCTCTTTGAGGTAATTTGAGCCCTTACCCGATATTTGGTGGCGTTGACTAGTCAAAAAGAGTTATTTGCAAATAGGTGCCCTAACGCACCTTAAAAATCGTTAGGTAGTGACTCTTCTCTTTTAATACCCATTTAAAAGAGTTGTCACACGTCGAAACCCACTCTCGCGAGAAAACGGGGCGCGACACCAGCGAGCTCAAAATTTTGAATCATTCAAATCATGCCACAGAATTCAAGCTATCATGAGTGACCAATTTTCCATCTCGCCGTATCGTCACAATACGATACTGGGGCAATTCCTGTGAGTGTCGCTTCCTCAAAATCCATACTCCAAAACTATATGAGGCCTTATCCTCGTTAAGCCCTAGGTATGTAAGTAATTCAAAGCAAGAATTCGGCCCAATATTCCCAAGCATTCCTAGATTCTTCCTCAACTCATAATTCTCATGCCATTCTTGCAAATCATGCCTAAAGTCAGGACAAAATTGGCTTCGGTTCAATTTCTTTGCCAGAAAACTCTTTCATCGTCTCCGGTCAAAGAGAGGCAGCTGTTGACGGCCAATTTTGACCCTCCCTTTAAAAATTAATTTATTCACGCTTAACAATTTATAATAAATACTTTAAAAATATTTTCTATTAATGCATATCTATTTTTTAAATTAATTAAGTATTAGTTTCAAAATTAATCATGTAGTACTAATATTGTGTAATTACAAATGTATTACTATAACAAAAAAATAACTTTTGTATATATATTACATAGGTTTTATAATTTAAAATTACTACTTAATTTCTAGTGAATTAGGTTACTATGTTAATTTTTTGAAATTAGTGCTATAATTCGAAATATGTGTCATTTATAGATAATTAATTAAAATAATTAACAACATATAGTAATTATAATTTTACCACATTTTTTTATTGAAATTGTTAAGTTTATTTAAATTGATTTTAAAATGGTTGAAAAACTAAAAGGCTACAAATGCAATTCCTTAATTAAATACAAAATGGCTATTAGTTAAACTTTTTGCCCAAATACCAAGCCCAATTCGAATTTGACCCTGTCCAAATATCCCATCTCATTCCAAGTTGTCAATCCATGCCACTCTTTGCGAACCAATGAGATTGTGCCACGTCACCCTCCTTTATCACTCACAAAACAAACACACATGCATCTGAACCGTTGATCCATCTGATCAACGGCTCCTATTTAATCCCTGATTTTCCTTTGATTTTTAAAACAGTCGCCCAATGAACCCATCTCCACCGTTCAAACCTCGTAATCCAATGGCCATTAAAATTCTTCCTAAAAAATCCTAAATGCCCAAAATTCCAAGGCCGTTGATCACCAGATCCAACGACCCGTATCTTGTATCCTAAGCTTAACCTTAGAGACGCCCCAATACCCCCAAAATTCTAAATCATTTGTCACCTTCCCAGTCGCCCATATTTCCTCTTCTTATCTCTTTTTTCTCGTCTGCCCTAGCTCCATCAATCAACAACCCTTGCACAAATTAGTGCAAGGTCATGAAATTAACCTCAAATCATCTCATTTGTCCCCCATATCCATGATTCTCGTTGTATCTTTGCTTGTTTCATCATCAAAATTCAAATCTCCCAAATCCAAACACTAACCCCAGAGATGAAACTTCAACTCGCCAGATTTTCTTTCGTCCTTACCAATCGAAGCAAGCATGAGATGTTAGCTGGCTTCATCATTGATATTCGACACCAAAGGTCAAATTCAATGACCTCTGGGTATTAGGGTTCTGACCAGTGGTTGCTTGTTCTTCAACGTTCAGCCTCTCATATTTCTCCACTCAGGTAAACTCAAACACTGATTTCCCCTTTGATCTCTCATATTTTACCCGACTATGCTCACATCATCAACTCATCATCACTCTACACTATCTTAGTTTAAAATCTTAAACTCTAAGGCCTTAAATGGCACTATAAATAGGGCCTTTAATATTTTCATCTACAACAACCTAACACTGAACACACATACAGTCACGAACACTAAGCACACACGACACTTAGTACATTAGGATTTCTGGTCATAGCTTTCTTACTGTGTCCCCTCTCTTTAATCGAGTTCTTTTGTTGGTTCAAGATCGAAGGTTCTGGGATCTTGAACAACAAAAAGAATTCGTTTGGTCTGCTGCCCTTAAGAAGGTCATCATCTTTCTCTCCCTTTTTCTTTTATTCACCTTTCTGAATGATTTAGATATGTCGAGTTAAGTTCTGTAGATTATAATTATGTTGTATGTGTTTGACATGTTTGCTATTTATGCTTTGTTAGTTTGACAACCTTTTATGGTTAGCTTGTTCTGTTATGATTCTCTAAAATGATAATCGATTAAGTCATTGATAATTGTTGATCTTTGTTCTGAGTTTTCCTACAATCTCCATGCATGAATTCTTACATGTTTATGTTCAATACAAACTTCATAGTTCTCAGTGACTTGCAATAAACTCATCTCTATCTTATTGCACTTCTGTAATTTTGTGAGTTTTGGAAGCTGAGTTTACTACCTGATAGTTATGACTTAAATGAAACCTGAACTAAGATGACTTATATCCCCTTGCCTTTTAACCATGAGCCTAAACTTGAAGTGTCTCTGCTTGTGTTTGTCCAACTATTTTGCTGAGTTACTACTATAGTCTTTTACTTTATTTTAGCTATCATTATTATTGAACCAATCATGCTCATCTAAACTTCATGCCTTTCCCTTCATTGATGATTTTGTTGAGACTTCATCTTATTTTCCTGCACCTTATTTTCCTTATGGTTGATTTCATTATTTGGTAACCTTAACTGATATACTCCTAAAAATTCAATATGTCCATGTCACTTAAGTTGAAAGAATTTAAGTGATTAGATACTTTCCTTCTCTACATCTATATTTACTAACTCTGAGGGTGATATATGGGCTATCACTATGGCCTTTTCATAATCATACTCAGCTGTTATAGGAAACTATCTTATTTGCATCAACATGTCTCCTTCTCCTGAACCCTTTTGTTATATATATTCTGTTAAGGTTAAGTTATCTTCCCCTTAATGTAAGTCATGATTTTGTTTGGATAAAGTCAACTGATAATTATTGCATAACTATGTTCGTTTCTCCCATAATCATATTAAGATATTCATATACATGTGCAATTCAAAACTTGTGCAGTACATCCCTGTCATTAATCTTTTGAGCCCCTGTTGATTTTGTAAAGTTTGCATGCATCTATATTTAACTGATCTTCCATGAAAAAAGGACTTAGACACTATGTTATAATCAAGTGACCCTTTTAGGAGTTGAAGCATGATCACTTCATATCTATATGTTGAACTAGATTTATGTTTGAGTTTGAACTTGTTTTGATGCAATATTTTCCATCTCCTTTTTTTACCAATATGTTGATTTAGTTATGTAATTGGTTCTATAATATGTAAAGTTCCTCTACCTACATGCGATCACTATTTTATTTATTTTGCCTATGAACAATTGACTGAATGTTGCTAGCCTCCTTGCTTAACTCTTTAACATCATGTTCTACCTTAAGTTATACTCAGCCCTCCTCCTTATTGTTAACCTGAAGTTGAACTTGACTCTCAAACCTTATGAAGCCCATTTGTTGATATTGTCTAAACACATTGACTTGCTAATACTGTTAAAAGCATGCCCCTTTTGAGATCTTAGGTTGAAATTGGCATATAAGTGGTCTAGATTTTATAAGTTTATAAAAGAGATTGAGTTATGAAAATACTTTAATTTGGGGGATGGTTATTTATATAACTCTAAAGGGATATTTTATAAGAAAGTAAGCCTATAATTACCTTAGATTCAGAGGGTTTTCAAAGAAGAGGTTATTTGCCGAAATTTCCTTAAAGGCGACAGTTCTTGAAGTTCTGATTTTCCTTTTGAAAATGAAGTTGAGATTCGATTTCCCTTTTTGAAATAGAGCTGTTGTTTTGCTAAGTTCTGAATTTTGAAATCTTTAAAGGAAAGAAGGGTGAGTGAAAAACATAATAATTTGCGAGCAGATTATAATTAGTGAGTTAAGGATCTACTTCTAACTAATTTTCCTTTTAAATCCTATATTATTTAAGGCTTGCCTAAGTTTATATGATATTAAAGCATAAAAGAAAAAGCATGGGATCTAATATATAAGTATTATATACATGAGATATAAACAACAACAAAGACATAACTAACATTAATTTATAACTAACATTAATTTAAACTAACAGAAACAACAAACTATACTCACTTCCTTAGCATCCCATATTTGACTGCTCTTTCTCGTGGTCCAACTCCACGATTAGAAGTAATTACTATTTTCCATTTTATAACTCTTTCTCCTTCTTTTTTTTGCAGTAGAGGAAAATAATTTATTATATTTTAAGAGTTCATTACTCAAATATTCACTCAACTATCCCAAATTACCTATTAAAGTCATCTTTCTTTTCTTTGTAACATCAAAGTCACTCAACTATGCATTAACACTCAGAATGTCATTGAACTAGATTTCTCAAATTTTTAATTGCTAAATACCTATTCTATCCTCTAAATTATCAACGTTTATCTTCTTTTTATTTTTTTAAACTTTTTAATATTATGATATTTTTATCTTTTTAATTTATATTATGGACTTACCTACAGAATAAATAAGTTTTATTTATAAATTAAAAATAAAATAGTGTTTAAGAATATATAATGTTGGAATAATAAAATATTGAGCATAGTAAAAATATTAATTAGAACAATTTGTTCTTAATAATAATTTTGATATTTACAGCAAAAACTCAAAAAAATATTTACATAATTGAGAACGAAAGAAAATAAAGGTTTCATAATATATATTCCATGCATGTAATAGAAAAATAAATAATAAAGGTATTTTTATAATATAAATTATATATTCTTGAAAATTATGCTCAATTATATTATTATTCTGACATTAAATATGCTAGAAAATTAATTTTTTATTTTTTATTTTTTATTTTTTATTTTATAGATAAAATTTATTTGTTCTATAGGTAAGTCCATAATATCAAATACCTATTTTAGAGGGTAAAATAGGTATTTGACAATCAAAAGTTTGAGAAATCTGGTTGAATGACCTTCTGAGCTATAGACATAGTTAAGTGACTTTTATGTTACGAACGAAAAAATAATGACTTTACTTGATAATTTCAGATAGTTGAGTGATTATTTAAGTAACGAACTCTATATTTTAAACTAATGACATGTGTAACTTTAAGTACTCCATAAATTGAATATTCCATTCGTCACACCTCATCTGTTGAGATGTTTAAATTAATAAATGGAGCCAAATTTGAAGAACTATATGTGCATTTTGACCTATTGGTTGTTACGTTCACAGATAGGACATAGCTGGATGTTCTGATCAGGAACAATAGATGATTCGGTACACTAAATGTAAAATGGACCTGCTCATCTCTCAACGCTTACAAATTAATGACAAAGTTTCCCCATTGCTTTACAAGATAGCCGATTTTGTGGATTGGAATTCAGAAGTCATCTCTTAAAATGAAAATCATGGAAAAGGAAAAAAAAATAAAAAGAAGAAATCTTCGTAAATGTTGTTTTACTTTATTTTTACAATTTTAATAAGTGTTGAGTTATCATAGGAAGGAAGTAATATTACGAGGATCTTCTCTTATGCTTCTTTCGCAATGTTCAACTGATAAAGATGTGTTCTTTGGTAATGTGAGATAATTTTATTTTGGGTTTGGGTTGAAATTCTTATCTTTTTCTAAATAGTTTCAGAATTGTTTAATTATACCACATTGTAGCATCAGTCTCATATCAAACTCTATGTGGAATAATAATTACGAGGTTTATTATGGTATAATTTTTATTCCGAACACTATGTGGGATAATAATTTTGCAATTACTGAAACAACAAAATGACACGTTTGCTATTCTTCAAGGCTCTTCAGTTCTTCTCCCATAATCTTTTAAGGACGCTAATGTTAAAAGTGAAAAATAAATGATAGTTGGGTACGTAGGCCAATTAGCCTTAAATGTAGGAAGAATCCAGTCGATACAAAAAATAGATTTCCTCTAAAAAATTATCTCTATAGCTGAACCAAAGAAAACATTATCCGTTTTCCTTTTTCAGCTGGCTATACACATTGGCGAAGCTAAGAATTTACTCAAAGGTATTCAAATTTGAAAGAAGTGAAAAAAAATTCCGACAAAGAGTGTTCAATACGTGTTATATACCTCTAAAACGTAATATTTTATCTATATACACAGTGCAATTTTTCGATGAATGGTGGTCAACTAGCCACCCTTGTAATTACGTGGCTTCGCCACTGGCTATGCATAGAGGTGACAAACGGGCAGGTTGAGTCGTATATACGAATAAAATATTAGGCAAAAACAGATAAAATATCCGAATTGTTCATATTTAATACGAATAAAAAATAAGTTAACTGACGAATAATATGAGTATTCATGTTATACATGGCTTCTTAAATAAAAAGTGAGCTACTTTTCTTCGATGTGCCTCTTGTGTTTCTTTGTTTTTTTTAATGCCCTTTCATTTCTTCTTATCAATTGAGGTTCTTCGCTTTTGTTTCTATTTAATTTTAGGTGCCTGCTGCTGAGATTCTCCATGGGAAATATTATTTTCTAAAATCATCCAAAGAGTGAGCTGCTACGAATAGGAGGAAGGATTATTTTATAAAGCATGTACTCAGTGCTATGCCAATGCATCTTCTATTAATATGTTAGCCTGCTAAATAAGACAATATTACAACAAATTGAAAGAGTTTTTGCAAACTTTTTCTGGGGAAATCATGGAAGAAACTATGTTACCCAACCGAAGAAGAGGAATAGGAGTGAGACCAGTCCAAGATAAACTAGCTCAATTTGGAGGAGCTACAAATTCTATTAAATATAAAGTGGCAGCTTACACTGAAGATGGAATAGTCCTAAACTTGCAGGAACTGCCTATGAAATGTGGTGCAACAGATAATTAGAGTTAAAATTAACTCTCCACATCTAAGTTATTAGCCTATATGGACTGCCTCCACTGATGGGAGATTTAACTATAACTCTTGCTTGGACCAAGTTAAGAGACCGATAGAAACTTAGTATCCACCGAGCAGTAGAGAGAATTATGTTCTTGTTTACCCTCAAAATTGGATAACAATTGAATTTATACGTGATTTTAAGAATACACGATCTAACTTGATACAAAATGAGAAGTCAGATTAAGATTGAAATTAATGATAAGAAAAGTAAACGCAAACCATACAAGTTGAACAATCTTGGCCTTTAAAGTTGATCACCCTTGAGTCAAAAATGCTACAATCGATGCTGGAACAGAATAATGAGATAATAATAAATAGAAATGATAGTTTATTGCTTTGAGATGCGAATTACAATGTGTTTTACAAATAATTAGACCTCCTTTATATAGTAGGGGAATCCTACTTTAAGTACAACTCAATATAAGGTAAAAAATCTCATGATTTGCTAATTAATCGGTTTCATTGATACGTACCGAGATTCCCGCCATGATGTGCGACCGGTTACGGATATTTTGGTCTTCCGTTATTTTGGTTCGATGATGTTCTCTCGAGCTAATTCGGACTCAGAGTCAGTTCCGGGGTCACAGACTCGATAATCTTTGAAGGCGCATGTTCTACCCTCGTGCCTAGGTTCTATGGAATCCAGGGTCGATCTTCAATCCATTATGTTTTATCCCCGGTACGTCATGCAATAGGCGAGCTCGGTTTCTACCGTATACAATTCTCTATCAGTTCTCACAGTAATCAAATAGTAAAGAAAGAACACACGATATTTACGTGAAAAACTCCCTGCTCAAGGGATTAAAAATCACGACCTACCCTAGTAGGATTTCAATTCCACTAAACTGAGCAAACTTTAGATTATAACCTATTGCAGTCTAGGAATTAAACTATTAATCCTTTCCTGGCCCTTACAATAATTCTATTGTAAGCCCTTTGCAATAACTCTATTACAAAGCAATACACTTGACTAACTCTAGTCAAACAACCAAAATAATAATGGTTAAATGATGTCCTACAAAATATTTATAGAAAGCCGTGTATGAATAGTAGTAAAGAACTAAAGACAAAAACACAACAAACTTAAAGACTTAAGACATCTTTAGTGTTGGGAGCTCGTCCTTGGTTTGTAGCAGCTTTGTTCTTGAGTGCACCTAGAAAAAATAGTGGCGACTCTCACTTGAGATGATAAGTTTTTCAGATTATCAAGTGTTAGAGATCAACCCTTGTGTAATACGTTTATATATGAGAGAGCATATATGAAGAGATAGAGACATTACACCTTTTGGTTTGGCCTCTAGCAGCAGCGGCTGTGCCGCTACATTGCTGCCAGTTGGTACAGTAAGACAACTTTTATAACTGTAGAATTGACTGTACGACATCTGAGGAACTGATCCTTGTTCCTTATCTGTTTCCTTATTTGGTTTCTCGAGTATTTGGCCAGACGACTGAGCATGTCTGAAAAGGCACAAGGAACTGATTTATCAGGTTCTCATTTGGTTCCTCAGTACAGTTTGACAAGTCATCAAAACCATTATCGCATAACTTTTCAGAGATTGTCACATTACCACTTTTATTAACAGAATAATTTGACACAAGAAGAATCCTTTTACAATTTTCTTCTCCCTATGGAGATTACTTAAGCACGAGGTAGCAGTAGATGACAACTTGAGGAGATTTAGATATCAACTACCGTCAAAGTGTCCTTGCCGTTTGAAACCTGAACAGAAAGAGGAGGAACATCTATTCCTAAAAGGAGATATTGGAAAGACCGTATGGAGACGCCTCAACCAACTGCTTTGAATTAGAATGGCTCAATGTAAGAGACAGATGATTCTTAAATGGTGGTTGGAGAAGGAACAAAATTCTATTCAAAAGATCACCCTTCAAATACTTCCTAGTATCATCTTTTCGCAGATTTGGAAGTCTAGGTGCAAATGCAGATTCGAGAATATTAGAACATCAGCAAATAGAAATATTTTACATATTCCCCTGTTTCAATTTAGACGATGTAATTTGAATTGGCACATAGTGTAAGAAACAAAAGAAGACTTTTGAAACAAGTAGTCCTAAAAGCTTAAGGGGTAAAAGTTTTGTGAGACCATGACATTTGTGTGACTATAAAACTTGAAGTAGTTTGAAGTAGAAATATTCTCATTAAGGATAAAGTTGGTAAAATAAAGTAGTTTAAAGTTGAATTATTTCCGAATATAGAAATATACCTCTCTTTTTTTAACAGACTAATAAGGAAAGTGTATCATTTAAATTGAAACAAGGGGAATATTAACCAGAGACTCAACATGGTGGATGACAAACAATATCCCAGGATACCACTTATCATGAGATGGTATCATTTCTATGAACTTGTAGATTCTGCAAAGCCTGAGATCACTATTAGAATTATGAAATGGACACCTCCTAGGAGTGGTGGGCTAAAACTTAATTCCTATGGATGCTGCAAAGGCAATCCTGAAAGCTGTGGTGGTGGTGCCATAATTAGGGACTATCACGAAAAATGATGGCAGCTTTTGCTAAGAATCTCGACAGTGTTTTAAAAGGCATTTTTGGGACTCGTTCGGGGCTCGCCCCAGGGCGGGGCACTTGTAAAACGCCCTGGAACTCATGTATGGGGCTTAGTTCTGTGAGGCTTACGCCCTAAGCACCCGACCGTGTGCCCTAAATACGCCTAACGCCCAACGTTCGGGGCTCGCCTAACAGTTCTAACGTAAATCACGTGTCGAATTTCCTAATTAATATCTTTGACCTTCAAAATTCTTTAACAAATTAATGATAAAAGTTCAATTTATCGATAGAAATATGAAGATTGAGCATAACTCTAATCATGAGACATAGTATTGCGAATTTATATCTTCACTTGTTATTGGTCGTGTATTAGTTCATTTGTCCATCCTTGCTATACACTTTTATTAATTTTATATCTTAAACTAATTTGTATTTATTCATGAAGGAGTAATATTTTAATTATCGTACTAATAAGATTTTATTAATTATTTACTTTTAGGAAGGTAAAATGTGGAGTTTGATCATTTTTTTAAAAGAAATTGTAAGTTTTTAATTATTTGAAAGTTAAAGACGTTATACGTGATTTGTATGCATTAGTTATACTTAAGAATCATGCTAGATATTTTTTTTCTATGAGTTCCTTTAATTTTTAACTTTTAATTTATATTTTATATTTTTTGTGTTATTATGTTATTTTATTAATAACATTGCTTGTAAGTAGCGTATAATAGATTCTTTCAAATTTATCTGTTTATAAATATTTACTGTCATTATATTATTTTATAAAATATTAAAAATTAAATAGCTGTGGGGCTTACGCCTCGTTGAGGCATATGTAAAACGTTTCGCCTTACGCCCACGCCTTTTAAAACACTGAATCTGGGACATGATTCTAATAATTTTATTGAAGCACTAGCAATGGAGATTGGAATTTAATGGTGCGTGGATAATGGGATTAAAAAACTAGAAGTTGAGAGTTTACTTCTCAAATGCTGGTAAATTGGATCCTGGACAGGGCCTTAATACCATGGAACTTACACACTATAGTGATCAAAATTGAATACTGTAATTTCTAAGAGATCACAATTTTAAGGAAGAAAATACGGTAGCTGACTGCTTGGCCAATTATGGACTTAACTGTAATAACACTAACTGGTATATTGGTTTTCAGCAACTGCCAAGGAATACTGGAGGAGATTTCAACATTGATAAGACGCAATTCCCAATTTTTCCAATGAAACATAACAACTCTTTCACTTTGGACGGACAACTTCTTAGAATGTATCATTTTCTTATATCTTAACTTCTACACTCATGTACAGAGGAGGATCTTGTATAGGATTGATCACTCCCTACCTTAAAGAATTTTGTTAGCTTACTGAGTAGTCCTACATTCCCGTAAAGGTGGAGCCTGTCCCAACCTAGTAGGCACTTGATTCTGGGAAACTAGACATCCCATTACTGTACTTTTGCATATATGTGAAAGGCCCGGTGGCGGACACATGATTTTCTGCTAAGGGGTTCGAAAAAGAAAAAAGTTAAAAAGTTTGAAGAGATTGTAACTAGTGGAATTAAACCAATGACCTAACAAAGGTTTTGAACCCGACCATTGAGCTATGCTTTTGGGCTATGATTAAGTAGATTCAAAACATAATATATAAAGGTAAAAAAAAAAGATTTTACCTTTTATATACAATGTAATTTTTCGACGAAGAGGGTTAGAGGAACTCCCGCCCCCTAAATCCGCCCCCGGTGAAAGCTTATCCAGGCTCTAGAAGTAGAGATGGATAATTCGAAATAATATATATATTAATGCAGATAAGATTATTTTAAAAAAATGCATTATCGAAATCCAAAATCAGCAAACTAATATATTAGAAAGCAAAGAGAAATATAATTCTAACATTCACTTTCAGAATTCAAAGAATCAAAAGCTTGTGTTGTAGAAGAGTATTTCACTTTGAAAGGATGGGCATCATTAGGTGAAACCCATTTTGACCCAGAGGCTATTTATTTTTTTGAGTGGATACTATAGATTGATTTACATTTTATCTGGATTAAATGGATAAGTTATCCAACCCATTCTTAAATAAATAAATTGGGTGGACACTTGGATATTTTATCCATTTGCATTAGATAATAGATATACATAGTCAAAAACTAATATTCTCTGTACACACGATTGGATTTGAAATCATAATTATTGAGAAAACTCTTGGTAAGAGCCTGGTGGACTTTTTTGCGAGCTAGAAGATTCAAGGTATTAAGGTAAATCGGCCCTTTATAGGAGTATTATCACTTTTAACTCGCGCTAGAAATTATTTGTATTTGGTAATCGAAAAAGTGTATAAAATTTATATAATTTTTTGTATATAACATATAAAATATATATATATATATATACAAAAAATATAAAAAAAAATTATATATTTTTTTGACTATTATTTTTCAATCGGCTATACAATTTCATTTTTCTAACAAGGGACATGACTGCCACACACAAGTCACACTAAAAGAAATAATTAAGCATCAAGTGGTTGAGCTTTGAATATCATTGGACTTTAATCTGAGCCACTAATCTGACGATTCTTGAATTCTCCATACGACTCTCATAGAATAATATATATTTCTGTGTGAACTTATTTGACATTTCTAATTAATATATTGGAGCCATCATTTTTGGCTAATTTGCACTTGGGTGTTGCTTGTTCGAACTTGGACCATATTATTGTAATTTGAAGTTGGACTTTTTCGAATTAAATAAATACCATCTTGAAATTGAGCAACAAAAATTTTGTCAGGTAATGATATACGCACACCGCCACGTGTATATTTAATTAAAAAGCTTTATTTCTAAAAGTACACATGCAATCGCCACAGGAGTGGAATCGATATATATGAGTAATCGTAATGCACGCAATCAAATGAACCGTAAATTCTTTTTTGTAATTTTTTTCCCTTTGTTTTTCTTTCTTTTTCTTTTGTATGTTGAAGCGTACGGCAAATGTTAACCCACGAAAAAAGATGATATAGAACAAGCTCCTTGTTGAATGATGATGGGTGATTATACTTTTAAAAATCTAATATTTTCATTAAATTGTGAGGAAATATAAATACACAGATCTCGAAAAAATATACTCCCTCCGTTTCAATTTATGTGAACACATTTGACTGGGTACAGAATTTAAGAAAAGAGATAAGACTTTTAAACTTGTGGTGTAAAATGAGGCACATATATTTTGTGTGGCTATAAATCATTGCATAAAGGTAAATTGTAGTGGTCATTCTTTTTGGCACAGACTAAAAAGAAAATAGGTTCACATAAATTGAAATGGAGGAGTATCTATTTCCTCTGATTAGGATTTTCTGGAAATGGGATTCAGAGTGTGGATGTGACTGGGATATGAGGGAGTAAGGGTGACAAAATGGTTAAAAGAAAACAGTTAACCACCCATATTATCCACTAAAAAATTGGTTGGATAATAAACTTTTTAAAAACGGATCAAATATGGATAAGAACCATATTATCCATTTAGAAAATGGATAACCAATGGGTAACCAATGGACAACCAATGGGTCTAATTTTTACATTTGTAAAGCCTCAAAATGGGGGTTCCTCAAGTTAGGGAGACTAAAAATTCTCCCAAAAGTGATCATATGCAAGAAGTCATGGATAATATGGTTACCCATATTATCCGCCGATTAACCCGTTTTATATCCGTATTAAATATGTGTCGGATCGAATAATTTATCCATTTTTTCATTATTCATTTTTGACCCGAACCATATCCGACCCGCCCCGCCCGTTTGCCACTCCTACTAGGGAGCGTCAAAATAGGAAAGAAGGAAAATAGATGATGAATGCACTTAAATGCAGAATATTTGAGTTCTTATGAAATTTACTCTTTCTTATTGGGTTTTGCATTCCTACTTATTCAGTATTCAATAGAATCTACAACTTGATTTTTTTAATTATAGTTGCAAGAGCCACCTCCTTAAAATTTGATTTAATGTTACTTATTTTATCTTGAAATTTTGGGAGAGAGGAATATGTAACAGTCCAGTCCGATCGATCATTTTGAATTTTACAACTCTATTTCCCTATTTTATGATTCCACTAGGTTGCTTTGGTATTTTATAAGTTGCGGGTATGGATGGTTTGATTCCTGAAGGATTCGCGAGTGATTTGGAATACGTAGTTCCAAACTAGAAGCTTTAAGTTGGAAGAATTAACCAAATTTTATATTTTAGGTTAACGAGCTCGGATTGGTGATTTGAAAATTCAGATAAGTTCGTATGGTGATTTTGAACTTCTACGTATGTTCGGTTCGGGTCTCAGGTAGCCCAGGGTTAATTCGGCACTTCTAATCGAAAGTTGAATTTTTGAACTTGAGAAAGTTGAGATTTTTTGTTTGTTGCTTGATTCTTAATTTGATGTTGTTCTTAGTATTTTGATCCTTTAGACAAGATTGTATAGGGTATATGAACTTGTTAGGGTGATGGGATGGGTTTTCGAGGGGCTCGGGTGTGTCTCGGGGTGGTTTCAGAGCATTTTGAAAAAATTACAATTGCAAATTTGATGCATTTCATTGAATCGCATTCGGGGAGCTGAGTCTCACGATCGCGTAAAAGGATTATGGGAGCCAAGGACTTGTTCTTTGCGAACGCATTCTAGAGGTCGCGATCGCGTAGGTGTGTGTGTAGTTGTTCTTCACAAACATGTGGGGAGCATCTCGGTCGGGTTGGCCTCAGTCACTTGTCTTCGCGATTGCGTGAGGTACATGTCGCGATCGCGATGTACATTTTCGGCCTAAGAGTGTATTTTGTCCAGATTTTAAGATTTAGCTTACTTACACTATTTTTAGATTTAGAGTGCGGGGAGGAGAATTTGAAGAGGGATTTTACCCCAATCTTGAGGATAAGTAATTTTTACTTTAATTTTTTCATAAACCTTGATTCCCCATGTAGTTTTGTACATAAAATATGAAATCTAAGAGATAAATTTGGTATTCTTGTCTAAGACTTAAGAAAATAGATTTTGAGGTTTTGAATACCGAATTGGACTCGAATTTGGAAACTAATCATACATTTAGACTCCTGGGATTATGGGTCAATGAGATTTGACCTTGGACTCGGGTTGACCATATGGGCCTAGGTTGGCTTTTTATTGACTTTTGAGATTTGATTAAACATTCAGCCTTTATTATTTGGACTTGGTTTTTATGAATTTATTTGACCTTGTTAAGTATTATTTGAATAAATTTGGAGCGTTTGGAGGGCAATGATAGAGGAAAAAGCATATTGGAAAGTTGAAACCTAGTCCGAATAAAGTATATAGCTTGGCTAACCTTGATTTGAGAGAATTTTCCATAAAATAGACTTATATGCAAAGTAGTACATATTTGGGAGCGACGTATATGCGAGGTGACTAGCGTATATGCGGGCGCCAAGGTTATGTCATATTTAGGGTGAAATTTAGACCTTTTTGTGCCTAGTTTGAGATATATTTCTTCTTATTTTATGCCTTATTTGTTGTATGACTGTGAGCAAATTTATTCATGCCAAAGATTAGGTTTAGGCTTTTTGATGCTTTAATTAGAAGTAACAGGCTATATGGTATGTTGGATAACGTGTTGTAGTCGTGGTCATACTTGTACATATGCATATATCGCTGCATGTTGATTTCTCTATCCATATGCATCGTACATGCTTATTTCTTATTCATATAAGGCTGGCACGTACTCTGTTATGGACTAAGGTTGGTACGATTGGATATTCCATGTGATTATTACGATTTGGCATGATGATACATTTTATGCAGTTTGATGATTAATTTTCTGAGATATTAATGATTTATTATGGAGTTATATTGCTAGGCACATAAATCCGGATTCATCCCTTCGGAGTTACGTGATTATCCATTTTACCCTTGGGTCGGGTATGCATAGTGATATTGGACACCTAGAGGTGTCGGGCACTTGAGAGGTGTCAGTTGAGGTAAAGGTGGAGGCTTAGACATGCATAGACATTTTAGACATAGAGACATGCATACACATACTAATTGATGCATATCATCCACATATGTTGATTCTGTGCCTTACTTGCCTTCTTGATGAACTTATCTAAAAGGTATGCTTAATAGCCGATTCTTAATTGAGTATCTTACTATTTACATTCGTGGTTTCTTGGTTGTTTCTCCATTTGTCGTATATTGTTGTGATTTAAATAGGTTATGAAAATTTGTATCATTTTGTCTTAACCTCGCCACTATTTTATCAGGATCAGACTTGATATGTAAGTATGCATTGACTTTGTACTTATACTATACTTCTATTTATTTTTATGCATATCCTGGTGTTGGTCCCGATGGTGTCCAGGAGGGTTGTTAGTAGATTGTCTTGTTAAAGACTTCGCAGTAAGTTATTATGTTGGATTCGCAGCGTGTGGAGTCCCCTTCTTATCTATTCTACTGTTTATCTTCTTCTAGATAATACTTTTATCTTTTAGACTCATTTGTATTCTCTTTAGTAGCTCATGACTTTGTACTGCTGAATTTTGGGAGATTGATATAGTATATTATGTACCTGGTTGATGAGGTTATACTTATGTATGCATTACTTATATTATAGCAGCTGATTACACTTTATTTTGTATTGGCTTGGCTGTTTAAATGTGTGGGCTTACACTACTAGAAGTTCGAAAAAAATTGACCACGATCAACCGACCAATTTCGGTCGGTCAAACAACTGACCAAAAAACCAACCAAAGTTGGTCGGTTTTTTAATTTTTTTTTTTTTTTACCGAAACCGACCAACTTTGGTCAGTTTTCTTTGGCGCAAAAATGTGGAAAACTATTTTTGAGTCCCGCGAAATTTATTTTTCAAGAAACCGACCAACTTTGATTGATTTTTCATTTAAAATACATTAAAATTAACATTAAAAAAAGGACCAAAATCGGTCGGTTAATTCGGCTGGTCATTTTAAAAAATCGACCGGATTCGGTCGGTAATTTTATTTTTTTAATAAAACCGACCAACTTTGGTCGGTTATTTTCGTGCAAAAATACAATTAAAGAGTATAAATAAAATAAAAGACAGTCTTAAAATAAAATGCACCAATGGTCTAGTGGTAGAATAGTATCGTGCCACAGTACAGACCCCGGTTCGATTCTCAGATGGTGCATCTTTTAATTATATAATTAAAATACCGACCAGCTTTGGTCGGAAAAAACCGACCAACTTTGGTCGATTTTTTCAGCAATTTTTTTTTTGAATTTAATTGACCGACCAAAGTTGATCGGTAATTTCCAACCAACCTTGGTCGGTATGCCCTTCCGACATTCAAAATACCTTTCACACATAAATGATCGCGTTTTGGACGGTTATTGGCCATTACTGACCCACTTTGGTCGGGTTTTTTAGACGGTTTTGCTCGAATTCTTAGTAGTGTTACCTAGCAAGTTAGGTTTGGTGTCATCACGACCTATTTTGGGTCGTGAAAAAATTGGTATCGGCTCTCTAGGTTCATGAGTTATATGAGCCAATGTCTAGTAGAATCCTACGGATCGGTATGGAGACGACTATACTTATCTTCGAGAGGCTACAAGGCATTTAGGAAGCTTCTCTTCTTTCTTTCCTTATCGTGCATTCTTTGTTTCATCTTGAAGTTTGAATTTTTATTTTTTATTCTCTCAAAGATGGTGAAGACACATGCATCAGTAGTGACTGAGCAGGATCCAGTACCTCAGGCAGGAGCCAGAAGAGGCAGGGGTCGGGGCAGGGCTGGAGCTCAAACCAGGGCATGTATGACAGCACTCGCGAGAGCTAGAGTAGCCACAACTACTTGTGCTCGTGATAGAGATGCTTCTGACGAGCCACCTGCAGCTCCAGTGGTGGATCAGGTTGTCCTACCAATACCAACGTAGGTTCTCAAGGGTATTATTGCTACTCTAGTGCTTCAGAAAACCATGTTCTGGATTTTGAGCTATTTTGAGGGTTTATCACATGTAGGGATGATTCCCGCATTCCCCGCTACTTCTCAGGCTAGTGGGCGCGCCCAAAGCCCAACTACTCACATTCCAGAGCAGGTAAATGCTATGTTTCAGACTTCGGGAGTTCCAACTATTCCAGCAGTTGGGGTAGTTCAGCCTATTACCGTATTTAGGCCGGAGGTTAGGCCTGCTACGTCTGTGGATGAGCATAAGAGGATAGATTGGCTTCAAAAGTTAGATCCTCCACATTTTGATGGTGATCTCATAACTGATGCTCAAGACTTCTTGGATATGTGTCATGGGATTTTGCGCAATTTGGGCCTTGTAGAGTTCAATAGAGTTGATTTCACTACTTTTTAATTAAGAGGGCCAGCTAAGAAGTGGTGGAAGACTTATAACTATGGTAGGTCAGCAGGGTCACTTCCTCTCATTTGGACTAATTTTCGACTCTCTTCTAGGATAAGTTTATCCTACTTACTATGAGGGATGAGTTACGCATCCATTTTGAGTATTTGCCTCAGGGGGGCATGTTTGCTACTGAGTATGAGATGAGGTTTACCGGTTTGTCTCGTTATGTATTTCTTGATTCCCTCTAATGCAGAGAAGGTAATGAGATTCATTGAGGGGATTAATTTTAGAATTAAGCTCAGTATGGCTAGAGAGATCGAGACATCGAATACTTTCCATCAGGTAGTAGAGATAGCATAGAGGATTAAGCGTATTCGTAGTCAGGGGAGAGATACAATGAAGTATAAGAGGCTTTGTCATTCAGGAGGATTTGGTGGTGCCTTGTCTGGAGGCAAGAGTCATTTTGGTAGAGGTAATTCTAGTAGACCGATTCACACAACACTTTAGACTTCTCACGGTGCTCCAGTTAGTAATGGTTCTCATTGTTCCCTGTTCGGGGCAGGGATTCTACAGTGTGCCTCCGGCTCATGGTTACTTCGGCGGTTATTCTGGTCATCAGGGACAGACTCAGTCCCAACAACCATGCCAGTAGAGAGAATGCTTTGAGTGTGAGAATCGAGGCATATTAGGATGGATTATCCCAAAGTTCGGAGTGGTATATCTCATAAGTATACTCAGACTATAATTCTAGTCCAGTTGCCACACCACATGCCAGCCAACTAGAGATGAAGTTCATCCAATTAGTGATTGTCCTAGAGGAGAAGCACAGATCGGTAAAGGTCAGGATCATTTTTATGCTTTTCACGGTAGATCTAAGGTGGTGGCGTCAGATGTGGTCATTATATGTGTTGCACCCTATTTTGCACTAGTCAAGACATGATTCAACTTGTGATTTCTCTGTTATTGATGAAAGAGAGTTGCCACATAATATTTAAAGGTATACTAGGGTACCTATTTTATTACTAAGTCATGTTCTTATTATTAGTTTTCTAACCGGTGAAATTATGGGTAAGGGTTCTTGTTCTTCTAAGGAGAAAGTGTTAGGCACTGCTTAAAATCTACCTAAGGTAGCTCCATAGGATTTAGAGTAAGTTTGGGATCAATTATTTGTAAAATTCTTTGACTAGCGATAAGGAATGCTGCTTACTGTATACCTAACTGGACTCTGTGATTAGGCACCAAGAAGGTAGGCCCAACAGTGAAGAGACATGAATATAACTGGCTTTGGACTCCTCGACGAGATGCAATAAGGCTGGAATTGGGTCTGAGCTCATCAAGAATTCAGAGGCCCAAACAGATGTACATGTCAAAAATAAGAAGGTCATTAGACATATATCAAATATATTCAGCGTGTTCTAACTACATATCATACTTTGATGCATATGACAAATACACAAACAGATAATTGAAGCACGAATAAGATTAATATGGTAGAGAAAAATATATATTAATGTGGTGGCTTTACTTAGAAAATAATTCGCACTGAAAACCTTTTGTTGTCATTAAACACTAAACCCTTAAAGAACTGGATGTGTCAATAAATTAGGAGCTAAGGAGGGAGTCCCACTTAAGGTCGATGCTCGCTTTGGATCCCCCGCCACTTCAAAGTTCCCAAGGGACTCAAGGCCCAGGTCAATGCTTGTGCCGGGGACGGCAACCCAACCTAAAGTCGAATTTCGCTCCCAAATACCCTTAATCACTGACGACATGTTTTCCTTACGGGTTTAAGTGCCAATGAGGCCCTTCCAATGCAAACTAAGTACTAAGGTATTACCTACCACAATATATATATATATATATATATATATATATATATATATATATATATATATATATATATATATATACACACACACACACACTTTCCTATTAATGAAAATAATACAAGAGAATACAGATTACTTTGCTACTTAATACGGAACACATATAAAGTAAACCTAAAGGGGTTGACTTCGAATACATATATAGATAAAAATTATTTCATAATCATACTGTTGCAGGAATGAATCATTAAGGCACAACATATTCAAACAAGTATCAATAGCATTACTTGGCACCTTAAAGATGATCAATGCAGATTCAAACCAATAGTCATCATGGTCAGCTATTGTTACAGAGAGGTTATCAAGGTCATGGGATTAAGCTCTCATCATGACTACGAATTCACAGGTTCAAACATGGCAATATGATAAAGTAATTAAAGACAACTTTCCATGTAAATAAAATATGCGTATAGGTGGTTGGTTAGGAATTTAAAATTAATTAGTAGAATCGTTGGTTTATTTCCTAGATAACATCACCTTCCACCTCTAACTAACACGTCGTGAGTTCGAGTCACCCCAAGAGCAAGGTGAGGAGTTCTTGGAGGGAGGGGGGCCGATGATCTATCGGAAACATACTCTCTACCCCAGGGTAGGGGTAAGGTCTGCGTACACACCACCCTTCCCAGATCCCCATTAGTAGGATTATATTTGGTTATTGTTGTTGTTTTCTTTGGTATTCCTACGTTTCTTATATTCCCTCTTATTCCTTTTTCGTAAGAGTGATAAAGAATTAAAATTTATGAGCAGGGATACGAATAAATTAAAAGAAAGAAACTTTTTTTTCTTTTTTCTTTTTTGAGTGCTGTGTTCCTGCATCTACCCTTACCCAGCTTTTCTTCTCGAGCTGAATATGAATGAATCAAAAGAAGATATGGATGTGAACAATTAAATTTCATGGACTATTTTGTCCATTTTTTCTATTTTCTGAAAAGAATAATTTATGTACACAAAAATTAGTCCACTACTATTTTTTCTCCTAAGTCCTAAAATGGATATGTTGATAATAAATTGACGGGTACACAAGGAGAACTTCTCCATGCCTTAGCATGCAATTTGAGAATTTCTCTGGCTCTATCTTTTGTCTTACTTCCACAATCAACTTGAAGCACCAAACAAAGCTTTGCCACCACGCCTAAATTCAACATCTCTTGAACAACAGTTGGTGTAGCCGAAAACTTGGAGATTGAATGCAAAATCTTGATAGCCCTTTCACTTGCCAATTTAGATACCCTAAGGATTTTCTTGGAAACAATGGCTAATCCTGCAGCATGCTTCAAAAGCTCAGCTCTTCCTTCTGCACTTTGACAAAGCTGATCCAACAACATTAGCATCAATTCACAAGCCCTTTTGTCCGTCGAATCGAGGAGAAGATTCACCAAAACTCTAACCGCATCTGCCTCCGCTGCTTTCACTCTGTTCCTCCCCCATTGACACACATTCACTAGAATCTGCAATGATGCTTTGGACGCCTTCTGAGAGATCTCATCACTCAAGACTTGAACCACTTGGGTGAAGAACTCTTGCTTTAAACTCAGAATTTCAAATGAATTAAATGCTTTTTTCAGTAGCATCACTGCGTATGCCCTAGACTCATAGCTTCCAGGTTGCATGATTCGTGTCAACGACTCGATGAATTCTCCATTTCCACCCATAATAAGTGATCTCAATCCATGTTCAGATAATTTGAGATGGTAAAGGATGCTTAGCGCTTCATCTTTAGTTCCCGTCAACGACCCAAAACCCTCGTCATTCGGATTACTACTTATAATAGAAGCTAAGAACTCAGCTGCCCCTGCGGATTCCATGCAGCGTTTGTTAGCATCGTTCTCGGAAGCAATGGATCTTAAGCTCTTGAGACATTTCATTTGCATTTCAGGAGATTTTGCCTCTTTCAGGAGTTTCATGATCTGGGGCTTACTGATTGGAGGCTTCGGCGTAGGAAACCTTTCGATGCCATGGGAAGCGTTGAGAGTACACCATGATTGGATTAATCGTCGGAGAGTGACATTTGGAGTCAACTCTGTTCCTTTGAGGGATTGTTTTGTAACCGGACAAGTGTTATTCTTGGCAGAGAATATCCATTTCTCAATGTTTTCTCGATCATATGTTATTCCTGTTGAGACTGTAATGGGGTCTCTCATCATCTCTAGAGAAATTGGACAGATAAAATAAGGAGGTACTTGAATTTCATCCATTTATATTTTTAAAGATTTTAAGACTTGAGATCTTTTGAAGATAGGAATAAACCAGAAGCTTATAGATTTAATAATGAGATATATATGAGCAAAATCAAGAGGATTCTTTTGATGTAGATGAAGAAGGTGAAGTTGTTGAGAAGAGATGAGTCGTGAATTGGTTTGAAGAATGAGAGGGTTTGGTTCTGCTTTTATATATGAGTGAGAGAATAGAACGACATTTTCAAAGTCAAAACACGGGAAATAAGAGAAGACTTTTCAATGGATGTATTTTATTATTTTAAAAGATTGTTTACAGCTCGAGGAAGCGTATAAATTATGTGTATTTGCGTGGACCAAGTGTGTGTACGTAGGAAAAATAGCACACTTTTGACTTTCTCTCACTAAAAGTAATAAAAACACGTGTTTCCCTTTCTTCTCTATCTAACTCGTGTTTTATTTATTATATTAGTGTGAGAAAGAGACAGTTGCCGACAAGACAACTACTCTACGTAGAGGAGAGTTTTCCTTATCGGCTGCGCTTCCCGTGGTTTTTACTTGGCCATTTTGGCTGTTTCTAGTTGATTTCTTCTCTATTTTGACCTAACCAATTCTCTTGCTCGTTTTATTTTAGCAATGAAAATTTGCATGTTGCTGTTAAGGGCACACGCAACTATACGTGATCGATAAATAATATAAGATTGTAAATTCAGATATTATACTTATAAGAATTTGTGATTAACTATTTACTAAACTAAATTAAGACATTTAATCTATTTAAGCGCTTTTCTAAAGTATGAATATTTTATAAAACTAATCTAGAGTAATAAACTAAGAAATTAGAGAAAATAAACCGGCAATCTTAGAGTTGAATTCAATGGGAGAGAATATTCTAGAGCTATGGGTTAGCCAACAATCCCGTTGAGTTTTTCACTTAAATTGTCTAATTATTTTATCTAGTTTATTGATTAACAGGGTTAATATTACTCGTAGCCTTCTCCCGAAGTACTACTCGTCTATTCAAGCTAACCTAACGCCTATATTCCCATGGAATTAGAATTAACAAGAACACATTAATAATTCATGTATAATAACTAAGCAAGACGATTACGTATATTCCTATCCTAACCGCAAATCCGTTCCCAATACTCGAGTTCAAGATCTCGCTCTACTCAATCTTATATGCAATCTAGAATTCTCTCTCCCGAGTTCAACCCTAGATTCGTAGATAATATTTAATTGGTGATCAAGCAATCAAATAATTAAGCGCAATATTGAATAAATAAACCAATATGATAAAATAATAAGAACAATTCAAGCTTCAAACTACAACGTTCATGTAGCACCCAAAACTCTAGAACTAATAAATTATAAAATTAAAGGAAAAGACGAGAAGAAAAACTAGTTAGAAGCCTCCTCCAAGCGTGGTGTGTGTTCCTCCACGTGAATTCTCCTTCAAAGTATGTTCCATCCCCTCCAAATTAGGTTTAGGGCCCCTTTTATATGAGTTAGGACCGTGTAAGGTCGAAATAACCTTATCCCGGGCAAAAAATAAAAAAAGTCTCTGCCTCTAGCGTCCAGACCAACGCCTAGCGCTGGCCCTGACGCTGCATGCAGAATGTTTCACGCCAATTCCTTTAAATTTTGCTTTGCTTTGCTTTGCATCTCTTCTTTTCTCTTGTCTTCCACTTGGGGGGACAAAACCCAAAGGGTGTCCCCCATTATTTTTATTCTTTTAATTTTCTTTCTTTTTTTTTTCGCGTTTTATTTAATTTTGCTCCAAATCTCTTAATCTTCACACTGCTTTATTCCTATACAGTTAAAATATAATATTAAGTACAAAGTAATATTATTAATACTCAAAAGACGATTAAAAGTACTAGAATGTGAGGCAATAATAGTTAAATATATGCATTTTTGGCCGAACATCAACACCCCACACTTAGACTCTTGCTCGTTCTCGAGTAAACATTAAAACCACTCTCAATAAATCAAGCCTGGAAATACTACCACTTCGGTTGATACTAACAATTAGGCCCTATAGCAACTCAAATCATTAGCCATACGCTTCAAAGAGGGACTCTAACTTATCAAATTTAAGCTAGCTCACCTACTCTGTCAAAGAAGCTAATAAAATCATCTATCTATCATGAAACAAGTGCCCTCACAAGAATAAATAGTCCATACACTCAAATCAAAGAATGAATATAATATAAGGACTTAGTGTCAAAGAACAACTCTCGCACTCCCAACGAATTCACATGTATGCACAAAGAACCATAGGCTTGCCCATTATATACATCTCTACTAATTAATTATGCCCGAATAGAATCAAATAGGACTTTAACGGGTTGTAATGTTGGCTAAGGAACGGGTATGAGAATTATATAATAGTGACTTACACTTCCCTAGCCACTTTGCACTTATTTTTGACTTCATCACCCATTATTTTCATCACTTAATTTTATTTTTCAGGCGTCTCTTCATTAATTGTTTCACATATATTTCCTTCATATCAAGAACGTTTCATTTTTTTCAAAGTAATTTTTCATTCTTTTTTTTTTTTCATGTCACATTCCTTCTAAGAGGAACTTTTCATCACTTTTCAGCTATCGTTGATCACCATTTTTCACTTAATCATCCCTTTCTTTAAATTTGTCAATTAATATCACATTCTAAGCAACAATGCTCAAGGAAGTAGGGTGCAAAAACTAGGGATTCAACAAACGAAAGGAAGTACATTAGCCATTTCGTTCGCCTCGGCCTTCATTCTCATGATTGTTGCACTTCTTTGTATAGCCTTTTGATTTTCATCTTGTTGCTCGGCTACTTGCCTCATCATGTCCATGATACGGGTAACACGCTCTATATCCTCCACTTCATTGCTCCTATCAAACTCATAAACATTATTAGAAATATCATAATAAGGGCTCAGAGAAGGGTAAAAAGAATTAGGACAACTATCCCAATGGCCACCTTGACAACCACACACATTACAAAAATTTCACTCATAAGATTGAGATTCATAATTTTTCCACAAGTGTGATTCTCCACAATATGAACAGGGATCACCAAAATAAGAATAACCAATATTCGACCAATTCTCATTCCAAGATGACATGTCAACAAAGATAATAAAATATTAAACTAAGGTAAAATTTAAAAACTTGAATAGACAAAAAGTAAAAATCTAATCTAGTAGACTAGTTAATTTCTAATTCCCCGGCAACGTCGCCAAAAACTTGTTGCTCCCAAACGCACACGCAAGTATACGTGGTCGACAAGTAATATAGGATTATAAGTCGAGATATCGTACCCACATATACTTGTGATTAACTATTCACTAAATTAAACTAAGATATTTAATCTATTCAAGCACTTTTCTAAAGTATAAATATTTTATAAAACTAATCTAGAGTAATAAACTAAGAAATTAGAGAAAATAAACCGGCAATCTTAGAGTTAAATTCAATGGGAGAGAATATTCTAGAGCTATGGGTTAGCCAACAATCCCGTTGAGTTTTTCTCTTAAATTGTCTAATTAATTTATCTAGTTTATTGATTAACAGGGTTAATATTACACATAGTCTTCTCCCGAAGTACTACTCGTCTATTCAAGCTAACCTAACGCCTATATTCCTAACAAGAACGCATTAATAATTCATGTATAATAACTAAGCAAGGCAATTACGTATATTCCTATCCTAACCGCAAATCCATTCCCAATACTCGAGTTCAAGATCTCGCTCTACTCAATCTTATATGCAATCTAGAATTCTCTTTCCCGAGTTCAACCCTAGATTCGTAGATAGTATTTAATTGGTGATCAAGCAATCAACTAATTAAGCGCAATATTGAATAAATAAACCAATATGATAAAATAATAAGAACAATTCAAGTTTCAAACTACAACGTTCATGTAGCACCCAAAACTCTAGAACTAATAAACTATAAAATTAAAGGAAAAGAAGAGAAAAAAAACTAGTTAGAAGTCTCCTCCAAGCGTGGTGTGTGTTCCTTTACGTAAATTCTCTTTCAAAGTATGTTCCATCCTTTCCAAATTAGGTTTAGGACCCCTTTTATACGAGTTAGGACCGTGTAGGAACGAAATAACTTTGTACCGGATAAAATAGGAAAAGTCCCCCCAAAAGGTGTCCCCCCCCCTTTTTTTTTTTTTTAAATTCTTTTAATTTTTTTTTTTTAATGTTTTATTCAATTCTGCTCCAAATCTCTTTATCTTCATACTGCTTTATTCCTACACAATTAAAATATAATATTAAGCATAAAGTAATATAATTAATACTCAAAAGACGATTAAAAATATTAAAATATGAGACAATAATAATTAAATATATGCATTTTTGGCCGAACATCACAACAACTTTCCAGAGGGTTATTTTTGCACTTTAATTTGCAGTTACGACCAGGTTGTAGTTGAAATATTCTACATGATGGTTTAGTTTAAGAGTTATAACATCTAACTTAGACGAATTCAACTTGGTGCAATGCATAGATTTCTTTAGCTTTTGCTTGGTTACTTCTGTACTAAATCTCTATTGATTATTACTCTGTGAGTCTGTGTTTTAATCAGAAGGTTTAATTTGGTAAACGCTCATTGTATAAATTATTATAATCCTACAGATATAGTTTAACCTCCTTCATGTTAAACACGACTTATTTTAGCCTCAACATTTAAACAAGTTAAAATTTAAGTTCTATCCGTTGACAATGTAAAACTACTTACTCCCGTTTCAATTTGAATGACACGCTTTCCTTATTAGTCTGTTTCAAAATATGACATATTTTTATATTTGAAAACAATTTAACATTAAACTTTCGTTATACCCACTTTGTCCTTAATGAGAAGTTTTTATGCCCACACAAATATCATGACCCCATAAAACTTTTGTCCTTAAGCTTTTATGACCACATGTTTTAAAAGTCTTTTTTTTCTCTTAAATTTGGTGTCAAGTCAAACTATATCATCTAAATTGAAACAGAGGGAGTACATAAGTATAGGGCAAGTGCACACAGTCATTCTTAGGTATGTTATTTAGAGATTAGCCAGTACTTATTTTGTCCTAAAATTTTAAATTAAAAGTCTTAACTTTAGGACAATTCATGTCATTTTTGTCCTGAAATATTGAATTTGCAAAACTAAAATTCAGAACGCACTACCTAATACCAAAATAGCAGCCCTTTAGAGTGGCTATCTGATGTCATTTCTACCATAATTAATCTATGTGAGTGGCTCCAACATGTAACCCATCTTATATATATATAAGGCATATTGCGTGGTCAGATGCTTATGTGTATCTTGCATAGAAAGTCAGGAACAAGATTCAAATAAATCAAGATAAGGTAATGAGTCGACAGATGCTTAAATACATCTTCTAATGAAAATACACGAACAAGATTAAGAAAAATCAAGATAAAGTTGGAAATATATCTTATTTTCATGACTTGTTTCTAGATGTAAGCGCATTTACAGAAAATAATAGAATATGATAATAATTGGGGTATATCCATGCACTGCTAAATTATTAGATGTATATACTTTTTTTCTTCTGAAAAGGGAATATATTAAAAACTAAAAATAAGAATTATTGCAAGTACTCGGGAACAAATCTAGTTTACTTAATTTGTCCCTGTTAGGTTCGATACGTAAAAGTTGTTTACATGGTAAAAAGTAAAAGTTACTCACACGGAATATTTATACCAAATTACACCAACTTACTATGATTAAATGGTTTAAATTATTTAAAGAAAAGGTCTTCTTGACCATCCAACCTCAAACTCCATTTTGCAAATTGATCAGCAACTTGGTTGGCCTTTCGAAATAAGTGTTCTACTCTTGGTGACCATGCTATAATCATTAATGACCTAAAATCATCAATAATACGTTAGAACGCCCATGATTCTGCAATCGCAAAGGGGTCAACCCTCGATTGCCGGTCAACCCTCACTGACCGGCCAACCCTCACCACGATCATGAATATCGTTCCACACGCGATCATGGGAAAGTGAATTTTTTCGGCTATTTATACGGTTAAAACCGGGCCCACCCGATTTTACTATTTGACCGAGACCGGGAGGTTGCATCGAAGGACGGCCTCGTAATGGAACAAATCACGAGGATAAGGTACCGAGTTCAGAATCGAGGTACCTGTCGAGATCGAGGCTAGTAGCGATCGAAGCCAAATGAAACAGATATCGAGCAAGATCGAAGATAGCACAGTAACAGAAAGACGAGATATCCGTGACTGGTCGAGGATCATGGCGTAAATCTCAGAATGGATCAAATCGAAAACGGTTAATTAGCTAATCATGAGATTTCCTTCTGTAATTAGAATTATACCATAAGTAAAATTCCTCTACTATTTAAAGGGGGGTTCAAATCATTTGTAACACACATTGTTCACAGATATCAAAGCAATATAATTCTCTTTCTCGTTTACACTATTGTTCATCAGCTTGTTATATTTTAATTGTTCTTGCATCAACCAGTTCGAGGGTATCCAAACTCGAGGGCTGAGTTTCATTCTAACACTGGTTTGCTTTACTTTATAGTTCATTTTTGTTATTAATCTTCATATTTATCAATTGGTATTAAGTGAAATCACGTATCCTAAGAACCACATTATAAGTTTAATTGTTATCCAATTTTAAGGGTAAACAGCTTGGCACCCACGCGGGGCCAAAGATAATAGTTATTGCTTAATACTGATTCCGATAACACATGCTGCTTTACACTTGTTCTCGTAAGAATCTTTATTTTCAGGATAAACATGTCAAAGTCACAAGCAGCACCTATACATGGTGACAACGACCTCAGATTTTACGGGAAAAATGACAATATAGACGCCCAGGGATCGAGGCGCCTCTGGCTGACCTCGAGGGAACACCAATTGCAAATTTCATCGATGTCAGTTCACATGTCGCCCTAAATGCAAATTTAGGCATTGATCCCGAAGGTAGCGTAAGCATGAAAGTTCGATTAGGTGGTCGAGATACGCAGGGCGGAGAAGATGGTGGAGTTAGCCTCCAATTGATTTTTGAAATGTTACAGGCTCAACAAGCCACTATAGCACAACTACAAAATCAGCACCGAACACCGAGTAGCATCGAGCCAGAAGTCGTCCACAGGACCGAGCCTGTGCCGGAAAAGTCGAATGTCAACGAATTGGGGACTGACCCCGCAATTATGAAAATGCTCGAGGATCTCACTAAACGGATTAAATCGGGAGAAAAGAAAATCGAGGCAAATGACAAGAAAGTAGAGACATACAACTCCCGGGTTGACCAAATACCGGGGGCACCGCCGATTCTAAAGGGTATGGATTCAAAGAAATTCGTACAGAAGCCTTTTCCTCCAAGTGCGGCTCCGAAACCCATTCGGAAGAAATTTAGAATGCGAGAAATTCCTAAGTATAATGGGACCGCCGACCCTAATGAGCATGTCACTTCTTATACATGCGCAATAAAAGGGAATGACTTGGAAGACGATGAGATTGAATCTGTTCTACTGAAGAAATTTGGAGAAACCTTGTCGAAAGGAACAATGATATGCTACCATAATTTACCGCCTAATTCCATCGATTCCTTCGCCATGATTGCAGATTCCTTCGTAAAGGCACATGCCTGAGCAATAAAGGTTGCGATTAGGAAGTCGGACCTCTTCAAGGTGAAACAAAAAGATAACAAAATATTGAGGGAATCCGCATCTCGGTTCCATATGGAACGCATGGAACTACACCGGTCACAGACGATTGGGATGTTCAAGCCTTTACTCAAGGTTTGAACGAACGAAGTTTGGTGGCATCACGACAGCTAAAGCAAAATTTAATTGAATATCCAACGGTAACCTGGGCCAATGTACATAATCGGTATCAATCAAAGATCAGGGTCGAGGATGATCAATTGGGGACCCCTTCCGGTTCCGTTTATCCAAACAGGTCCGTCGGCAGAACTCAAAGGGATATCGACAAAGAACCCCTGTCGAACAGAGATCGGTATCAACCATACAACGCAAATCGTAGAAACAACGGCCCAGGATACAATCCCATCCAAAATAATCGAAGGAACGATCGGGTACAGAGCTCTCGAGGGCTCATGAGAAAAAGTGGCTTCGATAATCATGCCGATCCCACAGAAGCACCACGATTATCAGATTACAACTTCAGCATCGACGCATCAGGTATTGTGTCAGCCATTGGGAGAATCAAAGATACTAGATGGCTCAGACCCCTACAAACTGATCCATCCCAAAGAAACCCCAATCAAATATGCAAATACCAAGGTACACATGGTCATAGAACCAAAGACTGCAGACAACCAAGGGAGGAGGTGGCCCGTCTATTCAACGAGGGTCACCTTCGAGAATTCTTGAGCGATCGAGCTAGAAATCATTTCAGAGACGGGGATGCAAATAGGAAAAACGATCAAGAAGAACCACAGCATGTGATTCACATGATCGTTGTTGGGGTCGATATTCCACAAGGGCCCGTGTTCAAATGCTCTAAAGTATCAATCATCAGGGAAAAATGAACTCGAGACTATGTTCCAGAAGGCACTTTATCATTTAATGATAAGGAAGCAGAAGGGATCTCACAACCCCACAATGATACTTTGGTAATCTCTATCATTATGAATAAAATTCAGGTTAAACATTTTTTAATTGATCCAGGAAGCTCGGCCAATATTATTTGATCGAGGGTCGTGGAGCAGCTCGGCCTATAAGATCATATCGTACCCGCAGCTTGGATTCTCAATGTCTTCAACATGGCGAGTGAAACAACTAAAGGTGAAATCATCCTACCAGTAAATGTAGCCGGAACTATTCAAGAAACAAAGTTCCATGTGATCGAGGGCGATATGAGATACAACACACTACTCGGAAGACCCTGGATTCACAACATAAGGGCGGTCCCTTCAACCCTTCACCAAATGCTGAAGTTCTCAACACCGGATGGAGTAAAAACGGTGTATGGGGAACAATATGCTACTAAAGTGATGTTCGCGGTCGATGAAGTAATACCTGTATCGGCACTTTCGTCAACAAAGGGATCGGAGTCCAAAGGAAAACAGGAAGCTAAATAGCAACCACAGCCACCAGACTCGACTCAGTCGGAGAAGCAGGAAACGGATGAGGACGATGACTACTAGACCCCTCGATCCTTCATAATCCCCGAGGATTCCGACGCCACCAAATCGACAGTCGAAGAGCTAGAAAAAGTCATATTGATCGAGCATCCACCCGATCGAAAGGTATACCTGGGTACGGGATTAACCCCCGAGCTCAGGGAAAAACTCATCAAATTTCTTATCAA
The DNA here is from genome assembly GCF_000715075.1 of Nicotiana tabacum. NCBI lineage: Eukaryota > Viridiplantae > Streptophyta > Magnoliopsida > Solanales > Solanaceae > Nicotiana > Nicotiana tabacum. The sequence continues at coordinate 62,313,135 of NC_134081.1, forward strand.
TAATATGGATTGTTTTGCTTGGTCCCACCTAGATATGACAGGGATCTCGCCGGAGATCACTACACATCGACTGAGCTTGGACCCGAAGTTCCGCCCGGTAAAACAAAAGAAAAGGCCCCAGTTCGAGGTAAAACATGCATTCATCAAGGACGAGGTAGCCAAACTTCTCAAAATAGGATCCATTCAGGAAGTAAAATATCCCGAATGGTTAGCAAACGTAGTCGTAGTCCCTAAAAAGGGAAATGAACTTAGAATGTGTGTAGACTATAAAGATTTAAACAAAGCATGTCCTAAAGACTCTTTTCCTCTGTCGAATATCGATCGCATGATCGATGCCATGGCCGGCAACGAGATCCTTAGTTTTCTCGATGCCTACTCCGGGTACAATCAAATACAAATGAACCTGGAGTATCAAGAAAAGACTTCGTTCATCACTAAGTACATCACCTATTGTTATAATGTAATGTCGTTTGGAATAAAAAAATTTTTGGTGCCACTTATTAGCGCTTAGTAAATCGAATATTCGAAGAACAAATAGGTAAATCAATGGAGATTTATATTGACGATATGCTAGTTAAGTCCCTGCGAGCAGAGGACCATTTGACACATTTGCAGGAGACCTTCGATATACTAAGGAAAGACTACATGAAACTCAACCCGGAGAAATTTGCATTCGGGGTCGGCTCGGGTAAGTTCTTCGGCTTTATGGAATCAAATCGGGGGATCGAAATTAACTCCGATAAGATCAAGGCAATCGAAGACATCACAGTCGTGGACAATGTTAAGGCCATATAAAGATTAACAGGGCGCATAGCCTCCCTAGGCCGATTCATATCGAGGTCTTCAGATAGAAGTCACAGGTTCTTCTCACTATTTAAAAAGAAGAACAATTTTGCATGGACCCCGAAATGCCAACAAGCATTGGAAGAATTAAAGCGGTACCTCTCGAGCCCGCCACTACTTCATACTCCAAAAGCGGACGAGCAACTCTACTTATACTTAGCAGTCTCGGAAATCGCGGCAAGTGGGGTCCTAGTTCGAGAAGAGCAAGGTACGCAATTTCCTGTTTACTATGTTAGTCAAATTTTAGGTGAGGCCGAGACCCGGTACCCACACTTAGAAAAATTAGCGCTTGCCCTAATAAGCGCCTCTAGGAAATTAAAACCATATTTTCAGTGTCACCCGATCTGTGTGGTGACTGCTTATCCCCTTCACAATATTTTGCATAAGCTCGAACTTTCGGTCCGATTGGCCAAATGGGCCGTCGAGATTAGTGGGTACGATATAGAGTATCGACCTCGAACGACCATCAAGTCTCAAATCTTAGCGGACTTTGTGGCCGACTTTACGCCAGCCCTCGTACCCGAGGTCGAAAAGGAACTATTATTAAAGTCGGGTACATCATCGGGGGTGTGGACCCTCTTCACAGACGGCGCTTCGAATGTGAAGGGGTCCGGGCTAGGCATCATTTTGAAGCCGCCCACGGGTAATACAATTAGACAAGCTATCAAAACTTTCAAGTTAACTAACAATGAGGGCGAGTATGAGGCCATGATTGCAAGTCTAGAGCTAGCTAAAGTTTTGGGAGCAGAGGTCATCGAGGCCAAATGTGACTCCCTGCTTGTGGTAAACCAAGTCAAAGGAACCTTCGAGGTTCAAGAAGATCGAATGCATAGGTACTTGGAAAAACTACATATGACTCTCCATCGGTTTAAAGAATGGACCCTACAGCATGTGCCTCGAGAACAAAACAGCGAGGCCGATGCCCTTGCACATTTGGGGTCATCAGTCGAAGACAACAAAATTAGCTCGGGGACTGTCATATAACTTTCAAGGCCAGTAATCGAAGAAGGCCACGCCGAAATCAACTCCACAAGTCTGACTTGAGATTGGAGGAACAAATATATCGAGTACCTAAAGAACGGGAAGCTTCTATCGGATCCTAAGGAATCGAGGACTCTACGTACGAAGGCCGTACGATTCACATTGGCCAAAGATGGAACACTATATAGAAGGATGTTCGATGGACCATTGGCAATATGTTTGGGACCAGGAGATACCGACTACGTCCTACGAGAAATCCACGAGGGCATCTGCGAACATCATTCCGGTGCCGAATCATTGGTTCACAAAGTCATCAGAGCAAGATACTATTGGGCCGATATAAAAAAGGATATAAAAGAGTTTGTTCGAAAGTGCGACAAATGTCAAAGGTATGCGCCGATGATTCACCAACCCGGAGAGCAACTCCACTCAGTCTTATCCCCATGGCCATTCATGAAACGGGGAATGGATATCGCCGGCCCTCTACCATCGGCCCTAGGTAAAGCTAAATTTATTTTGTTTATGACTGACTATTTCTCTAAGTGGGTTGAAGCACAAGCTTTCGAGAAAATTAGAGAGAAAGAAGTCATAGACTTCATCTGGGACCACATTATATGTCGATTCAGGATGCCTGCCGAGATCGTATGCGATAATGGAAAGCAATTAGTCAGCAGCAAAGTGACAAAATTTCTCAAAGATCACAAAATAAAAAGGATCCTGTCGATGCAATATCATCCTAGTGGGAACGGACATGCCGAACTGACAAACAAGACCATCATTCAAAATCTAAAGAAAAGATTGAACGGCGCTAAGGGAAAATGGAGAGAAATATTGTCCGAAGTCCTTTGGGCATATCAAACAACGTCAAAATCCAGTACGGGGGAAAGACCATTCTCTTTAGTATATGGCGCCGAAGCTCTGATCTCGGTTAAAGTCGGGGAACCTAGCGTCAGGTTTCGATATGCAACGGAAGAGTCAAATCACGAGGCTATGAATATAAGCCTTGAATTGCTAGATGAAAGAGGGGAAGCCGTCCTCGTTCAAATGGCCGCACTGAAACAACGGATCGAAAGGTACTACAATCGAAGAGCCAATCTTCGATACTTTAAAATCGGGGACTTGGTTCTGAGGAAGGTCACCCTCAATACTCGAGACCCAAACGAAGGAAAACTTGGCCCGAACTGGGAGGGACCGTATCAGGTCCTCGATATCATTAGAAAGAGATCCCACAAACTTGGCACGATGAACGACGAACAATTACCAAACAATTGGAACATATCACTCCTCAAACGATATTACTGTTAAGGTATGACCTTCTCCATTTCGTTTATATTTTATACTAACCATTTGCAGGTGTTTAATCGAAGACACCAAAGGATTCTTCAAACACAAAGTCCTTAGGTCTGAAAGCATGCGTTGCACTCTTTTTCCCTTAGACCGTTTTTGTTCCAAATGGGTTTTTCCGGTGAGGTTAACGAGGCAACCATTGTTCGTCCTAACTTAGAGCAATTCAATAGTATCCGAGGCTCCTTTACAATCAACCTCGAATACTGGGGGGCATCACCCTCAAATAGTTACAAGGAAAATACTTCATGTCAATAGGGTCTCGATAGGTAAAGGACCAAACGGTCAAATGAACCGTGTCCATGTAGATTACTCGAGCCCTAATGGCAAAACATGTACGCATGTATAATCTATTAAAAGAAGTATTTTTCCTTACTAGATGTTCCATGCCTTAGAGAAATTTATACTTTATAATTTCATACTTATGATCTATTGTGAAAACTGGCTTAAGGGCCGATCACAAATGAAGTTCAAATAATTTACCCTATACTTGGGGACTGCCGTTAAAAAAATCGACATGATCGAATTACTAAACCTCAAAATCGTAAGACCTTAAAAAGGCAATCCTCAATTTTATAGGCCACGGCCACCCCACTCGGGGACTGACACTTCGAACGAGTTCGAAGTATAGCAGGGAAACACGCCTAAGGGACAAATCCCAAACTAAAGTCTACGACCAAATTAACACGGTTCAGAGACGTCCGAATTCCGCTATAAAATAGGCCTTCAAATATTCTCATAAACCGGTTAAAAAAGGCAACCCTCGACTGAATTACTAAGGGTCTCTATAATATCGACCCTCAAAAAACCCTAAGGGGTATCGAATTGTTCGAACTCCCGGACAATTTTGTCCTAAGGCATAACAATGCAAAGGATTTCGATAATACCAATCCTTGAAAAACCTAATGGGTACAAATTTATCTCGTGCTAAGTCATGACAAAGTTTTATGATTAATTTTTCAAGCCGAAAAAGGGGAAAAGCCATTCTTTTGAGGCCATATCGGCCTAATTCAAGAGCCTAAGGTCTATTTTATTTTTTAAGTTCGAGAAATCATCCTTACTCAACTAAAACCTAAGGGTCACTCTACTTCGAGTTCGAGCAAGTACTCACTCGATTTTAAAGACTACACTGGTCCGACTTCGGTCTAGTTGCCTAAAATCCCAAACTTGTGAGCAAAATCTCCATAAGGCATGAAGGCATGAATGAAATAGAATTTTCACGAGCCAAGAAATAGAATAAAGAAAAGTCAAAGAGAAAAAATATCTTTTGTATATAAGAAAATATTTACAAGGACCGATCAGGGTCCCGCACAAAAAAATCAAAAAAGAAAAAGCCTAAGATTCCTAATTTTCCTCAGGGGCAGCTTCTTCTCCATCGAGGTCCTCCCCATTCTCGGACCCGCTCTTGCTTCCATCATCATCATCATCATCGAAAGAGGCTAGCGCTCTAGCATCAACTTCATGCTGTTTAGCATTTATTATCTCGTCGGTAAGATCGAAACCTCGAGCATGGATCTCCTCGAGGGTTTCCCTCCGAGATTGGCATTTGGCAAATTCAACAATCCAATGTGCTCGAGTTTGAGCGGTCTCGGCTGCCTCTCTCGCTTGGACTTGACCGGCTTCAGCATCGGCCCGGTAGACGGCCACGATTGCCTCTGCCTTGGCCTTTGCCTTTTCGGCTTCAGATTTGGCCTTTGCAAGTTCGAAAGCCAATCGAGCCTCGAGCTCCTCTATTTTCTTTGCCTAAGCTGAGCTTTTCTCCTTCATGCCTCGAAGTTGACAATTGGGCTCGAGCAGCCTCTTTTTTAGCAGCAAAGCGTTCCATACTTTCTTTCCACCCCAAGGTCTCCGCCTTCATTATGTTGACCTCCTCGCGGAACTGCTCGATCCTCTCGACCTTCTGCTGCAACTGTGAGATTGAAATGTTAGCCACCGTTCCCGAATTGAGCCCATGAGCTTTTATGATTTTCATTACCTGCTCGATCAGGTCGGTCTGATCTTGGTAAGCCTTGGCCAACTCGGCTCAGAGGTCCTTGATCTCCTCTTCTTTTTGCCCACTGAGAAGTTTAAGGGCATTTCTCTCCTCCGTGAGCCCTCGGAGGTCGGCCTCACATCGGCTCAGCTTTGCTCGGGACTTTGAAAATGCCTCCTGATGGAGTGCCAAAGCCTATACGGAAAAAAAAGAAAGGAAATTAGATAGGAAGAATAGAAATAAACTAAGTATGATATCAACAAAGGGAGTTGAGACTCACCCGATTCAAGGCTTGTTGAGCCTCATCGAGGAGAATTGATGCTTTACTCAGGTCGGTAGCATCCTCGACCCCAATAAAGTAACCACGAAAGGGGTCCTCCCCTCCATGGGCCCTGTCTACTTCGGGAGTCCTCGTAACTTGGGCCTCCCGAATTACCTCCTCGAAAAACGCAGGGAGAATCAGCGAATATTGCCCTAAGTGAGCCACTTGGGGAGTTCTCCTCGCTGCGAAGGACCTCGGAGCCGGCCCCTTCAGACATACCTGCCTTTTGCTCATCTCGGCGGGAGGCATCTTTGATCTTTGACAACTCGGGGACTTTGCGCGAGTCCTTTTCTAAGATTCGCTCGGCTCGAGGCGGAATATCCTCAACCACCACCGACTCAGAGGCCTTTGGGGCCTCGATGGTTTTCTTCACTCGGGCCACCAGTTCCGAGCCATTGTCTTCATCTTCTTCTTCTTCCTCCCTTAGCCGTTGAATCACATCTGCAAGCAGGGCAACAATGTCTTTCTTCGGCTTACGAACCGGATTCTTCTTAGGCTTTGGATCCTTGGAGGTTGAGGTCCTTTTCCTCTTCTTATCCTTCTCCAGCTTTAGAACCAGGGTCGAAGTCTCCTCCTCACCAGACGAGGGCCTCATGACTGCATTATTTCCCAGGCCTGTACACGAGAAAATTGAATAAGTAGAAGAAGGGCATCTTAATCAAATCATCAAATACAAAAAAGTGGGCTTATCATGATTCTTGGCCTCCCATCGGCCCTTTGCTAAATCGCACCATGAGCGCTCGGCGTTTGTAGAGGCCGAGGCCAGGTTCTGAACCCAGCTCTCGAGGTCGAGAATCACATGGGGCATCCAAGCGACCGCTACATCATGGAGAAAGACATCAATGATAAAAGACAAAGGAACAAATAATACATGGAAGCTAATAGTGAGACAGTACTTACGATTCATGTTCCATTTCTCAGGAAATGGCATCTTTTCGACTGGGATTAGGTCGGAAGTCCTCACTCGAACGAACCGGCCCATCCAACCTCGATCCTTGTCCTCGTCTATGCTCGAGAACAACACTTTGGTAGCATGACGTTGGAGTTTTATTAACCCGCCTCGATAGAGGCGGGGGCTATACAATCTGATAAGGTGATTGAGGGTGAAAGGGAGCCTTTCGACTTTGCTCACGAAGAATCACAGCAGAATAACAATTTACCAAAAGGAAGGATGGATTTGGCCTAGGGTTATTTGATATAGATGGCAAAAATCAACGATTACGGGGTCGAGGGGGCCCAGAGTGAAAGGGTAAGTGTAAACACTTAGAAAACCTTCCACATGGGTGGTGATGTCTTCTTCGGGGGTCGGGATCACCACCTCTTTGCCCTCCCAGTTGCAGTCTTTCTTTACCTGCTTAAGGTATCCCTCAGTTATCGAGCATATATACCTCGACATTGGCTCGCATCGACCAGGAATCGACGAGGCTTTATCGGTCTTGAAATCGGAGTTTAGCGCGCACCCCCGAGGAATGCATTCCTCAAGACGGGGTTCCACCAGCGTTTTCCCGCCGGCCGGTCGAGAAGATGAAGCAACTTCTTTTTGTGGTACTATTTTCGATGTTTTTACCATTTTTGTGTAAGTTTGAAGAAGAGGAAGATAATAGGACTTGACGTTTGAGAAAGGATTAACAGCAAAACCTGAAGATTTGTAGAAGGGAAGAACTTAAGAGATGTAAAAGCTTTGGAGATTAGAAGGAAGTGAAAGTAAAGTTTGAATCAATGAGAAAGGGGTCTATTTATTGAATTCACTGCGACGGTTCAAAGGCACTAGTGGCCGACCACCAACTAATACTCATTAATGACTTGGGGAACTGTACCGGCGGGACGTTTTGGTCACTCCCGTCACTTACATCACGAGGATGACGTCATGACAGGTCGAGGTAGAAAATTGAAGGCTCAATTTGTTTCTTGTCATTTCACTCTAAAAAATGAGGGGACTATCTGTATACGGTTAAAACCGGGTCCACCCGATTTCACTATTTGATCGATACCGGGAGGTTGCATCGAAGGACGGCCTCGTAACGGAACAAATCACGAGGATAAGTTACCGAGTTCAGAATCGAGGTACCTGTCGGGATCGAGGCTAGTAGCGATCAAAACCAAATGAGACAGCCATCGAGCAAGATCGAAGATAGCACAATAACATAAAGGCGAGATATCCGTGACTGGTCGAGGATCATGGCGTAAATCTCGGAACGGATCAAATCGAAAATGGTTAATTAGCTAATCATGAGATTTTATTCTGTAATTAGAATTATACCATAAGTGAAATTCCTCTACTATTTAAAGGGGAAGGGGGGGAGGGGGAGGGGGGGTTCTAATCATTTGTAACACACATTGTTCATAAATATCAAAACAATATAATTCTCTTTCTCGTTTATACTATTATTCATCAGCTTGTTATATTTTAATTGTTCTTGCATCAACCAGTTCGAGGGTATCCAAACTCGAGGGCAGAGTTCCATTCTAACACTGGTTTTCTTTACTTTATAGTTCATTTCTGTTATTAATTTTCATATTTATTAATTGGTATTAAGTGAAATCACATGTCCTTAGAACCACATAATAAGTTTAATTGTTATTCAATTATAAGGGTAAACACCCCAGTTTATCTCGGCTGCAATCGCAGTCTAAGTCTTGCGTTGGTAGCCCACCTGCGTTGCCACCTTACTATTTCTTTGTTATGATTGTGGCTCTCCTTTTGCAATTGCGGTTACACGAGAACGTGTGCTGGTGTAGAGTTCACGTTTCAAACTTGTCCAGAATGCATCTGGAATCCTTGGAACTCAACTAAAATCATTCATACACGTGACATTCAGTTATATCAACTTTGTAGCATGCTCAGAATACAATTTAGAACGCAAATAAGAAAACCTTGGTACCGGGCTTCTTTCTTCCCATAATTCTTTTGCCTTAATGGTTGAAATGCATCCGTAATTTAGAAGTACTCTAAAGTTCCCTAATATGGTCCAGTTTGAGCACACATATCCAAGTGCAAATAAGCCAATAACTATATTTGATCAATAGAAATGTCAAATAAGCTCACACATATATACTTGTATGTTATTCTTTGAAAGTCGTACGAAAAATTCAAAATCTTCGTATCAGTGGCTTAGATTGAAAGTCCGATATTCTTCAAAGCTCACCTAATTAATGCTTGTTCCTTTTAGTGGACGAGTTGCACTCATGATCACACTGCCATAAAATTTGAAGTGCTAATAAAGTTTAAACAATAAGGGCCAATTATTTTGAAGGCCATCGATTTTCTAGATCGTGAAAAGTCCACCTGGTCCTCACTAAAGAGATTTCTCCAAAATTATGATTTCAACTTAAATCCTCTGCACATAGATAGATAGACAGAGTTCTAATTTTCCACTATGTCTATATATATCATTCTTAAAGGGAATTTGTGAGAGTCACGACCGAAAATCCAAACCGTCGTTATGGCACCTAACCCAACCTGCTAGGTAAGTCAATTAACAAAATAATATAATATAATAACATTGATGTGAATCAAAGATGAGATAACCAAATTTTGTACAACTCCCCAAGGACTGCTAGTACAAATTATGAGCTTCTAAGCTATAGAGTTTACAAAGCTGGTTTGAAATAAAATAGACCATCTATTTGAAATATACATGAACAGATCTGAAATACTAAAGCTACCAAGATCAAGAGGTAGCTGTGACTGGAACGCATGTACATCTTCAGATTTCAGCTCCCGCCGTACGCAGCTACATCAGCATCCAACATTTGCACGCAAGGTGCAGAAGTATAGTATGAGTACTACTTACCCCATGTACTCAATAAGTAACAAACGTAACCTTAGGTTGAAAGTAGTGATGAGCTGGGACAAGGGTCAGAGTCCAACTTCAATAACCATCAACAGTTCATAACAATATAATAAAAGCAACACAAGTAATAACTCAACAATAAAGATGCTCAGCTCATTCACAGTTCCGGAAAATAGATATTTGCTTTACAAATATAATAGTAAAACCCAATCTTTTGTCGAAATCACCGAAAATATGAGTAAGTCTCAAAACTGTAATTTTTCTCAAAACTTTCAACAACATATAAGAAATTTCAATATCAAATGGCATGAGGAAAAATACTTCTCTATGCCTATATATCAAGTATGCATGTCTAATGCAATGCAGCACAGTGATGAACTTATGTACTCACACCCTCAGAAAACTCAATCTCATTGTACATGGAAGATCTAGCCCAAGGAAGATCCATCCCTCACACTCAGTCACTCAGTACGGTTTAGGGCAAATCTAGCACAGGTAAGATCCATCCCAAATATAAATAACAAATGCGCTCACTAGGGGAGTGCAGACTCCAGAGGGGCTCCTTCAGCCCAAGCGCTATAATAAGGCAAATCCAGGCATCAATCAATAATACATGTTGCAGCGTGCAACCCGAACCCATAAATATATAGTCGTAAGGCTCGTTGCGGCGTGCAACCCGATCCACATAATACATAGCCATAGGGCTCGTTGCGGCATGCATCCCGACCCACATATACATAGCCATAGGGCTCGTTGCGGCGTGCAACCCGATCCACACACATATATATATATATATATATATATATATATATATATATATATATATATATATATCACAACACGACACTCAGGCCCCAACTCAGTCACCAATCTCTCTAGTCTCACGGGCTCACAACGCTCATACTAAGCAGCCCTAATCAATGATGACAATATGATGTGATAACAAATGATAACAGAGATTGAGATGTGACATGTAAATGAATACGTATGACTGAGTATGTAACTGTAATTAAGCAAATAACTCAACAGCAAAGAACGACCACTATGGGTCCCAGTAGTGCCAACATATAGCCTAAACATGATTTCTAGCATGAATTACAGCTCAAGAGCTCTAACACATAGTGTATAGTAAAAATGTTCAGATAAGATGGCTACACAGTTCCATGGATACGACTAAATCATAATTGACACGGTGCATACACGCCCGTCACATAACATGCGTGTCACCTAAACATCAATCACATAACACGTAATTTGAGGTTTTCATACCCTCAGCACCAAGTTTAGAAGTGTTACTTACCTAGAACAAGCCAAATCCAATACCGAGTAAGCCAAGCGATGCTCCAAAAATTCCATCCCGCACGTACTTACCTCTGAATGACTCGAAACTAGCCAAAAGCAACTCAAAAACAACAAACAATGGCAAAGGAAACAAACCCAATCGATAAAAGTCGAATCTTTAATCAAAAGCCCAAAATCATCCCAAAAGTCCAACTCGGGCCCGCACTTCGGAACTCGACGAAACTTATAAAATCCGACAACTCATTCAATTTCGAGTCCAACCATACTAGTTTCACCCAAATCCGACTCCGAATCGATGTTCAAAACTCAACAACTCACTTTATGAAACTTTAGGCTAAATCCCTCGAATTTCCTCTTTAAAATTCATCAACCAATTGCCAAAAATGAAGATAGATTCATAAAATATAGACAAAATCGAGTTAAGGATGCTTACCCCAATTAGTGTGGTGAAATTCCTCTTCCAAGTCGTCCAAAACCAAGCTCCAAGTCTAAAAAATGGGAGTAAAACGACCAACGCTTGAAAATATAGCTTCTGCCCAGCACGGTTGGCATCTGCGAAGAAAATAGCCGCTTCTGCGGCAACATCATGCTTCTGCGATCACAACTAACTAGCCAACCCCTTGCACTTGCAGAACAATATCCGCTTCTGTGACATCGCAAGTGCGAGCTCCTCTTCGCTCCTGCGCAAGACCCCGCTTCTGCGCCCAAACTTACCGCATCTGCGCCTTCGCAGGTGCGAAAAAACCTCCGCTTTTGTGGACTCCTGCTCCCAACAGCACTCCCGCCTCTGCAATTCCACTGCCGCTTTTGCGGCTCCGCACCTGCGCCCATAGCTCCGCAAGTGCGATCACACCAGAAGCCCAGCCACACCAGCCTAGCCAAAAATGATCCAAACGAACCGAACCTCGTCCGAAACTCCTCCGAGCCACTCGGGACCCCGTTCGAATATACCAACAAGTTTAGAAACATAACATGGACCTACTCGAGGCCTCAAATCACGCATAACATCATCGAAATGATGAATCGCATCTCAAATCAAACTTAAATGAACTTTGAACTTTCAACTTTCAAAACTCGCTCTGAAATATATCAAATCAACTCAGAATGAACTTAAATTTTGCACACAAGTCCCAAATGACATAACGAAGCTACTTCAATTCCCGGAACTACAATCCGAGTCCGATACCATCAAAGTCAACTCCTGGTCAAACTTGTGAACTTTCCAAACCTTCAAAATTTCTATTTTCGCCAATTAGTGCCGAATCCTTCTAGGAACATCTAAATGAAATTCCGAGCACATGCACGAGTCCAAAATCACCATCCGGACATAACGGAACCATCAAAACTCCAATCCGAGGTCAAATACTAAAAAGTCAAACTCGGTCAAATCTCCCAACTTAAAGTTTCAAATATGAAATTCATTCTTCCAAATCAAACTCCAGGTCACCTAAAAGCCGAACCGACGATTCACACAAGTCATAATACCTCATACGGAGCTGCTTATGCCCTCAAACTACCGAACAAAGTGCAATTGCTCAAAATGACCGGTCGGGTCATTACATCCTCCCCACTTAAACATACGTTCGTCCTCGAACGTGCCAAAAGTTGTTCCGAAGCCATCGAACCACCATGCAACCTTACCATGCACATACCCGGGTGTGGTCCCATGCCACCCTATTCCATATGGGCCAGACAACACAACATAACTGAAGATTATAACTTCAACCTTAGCCCGTAAACCACAGAATCCAATTTCCAACATCCAGAATTTCCTAAAAGACCCGAACCTCGCGTCTACACACTGTATAAGTCTGAACAAGCTGTATTAAGCCATAACCATAACCCAAGATGTAATCACATGACATACCACAAGACTCGTAGCAAAATTTCTGATCACAGTAGCTGCTCAAAATAACCCAATACCGGTAATAAATCTCATATCAAACAAAAACCTCATTCTAAAACCTTCGTACACTACCGATGAAGAAATAAACATGCAGAAACTCATAACCACTCATCAGATCAACAAGACATGGAGCTCCCTCTCCTTCGACAAGAATTATAGCCAAATTTCTAAGCCGACTTCTGATATTATTCTTCCAAACATACTGTAATCAAATCCGATAGTATCCATCCTAGGTCCAATGACCTTACCTCATCAAGTGCAACTTTTCCATTGACATGCCACACCAATACTACTTAGAATCGTAACCTGTGTTACCCGTGCACTAATAAGCAATAATTCAAATGTACCCAAAAATGGAAAATGACTCAAGCGAGAGAACCGTCCCGCAAGCTCAATAAGTACCACTACAACGCAACGATAAGTATCCATCACACACAGTAGAACCAAAACACACGAGACCAGCACAAAGAATCATGTCCTATCATAGCCCAGCTTTAATACGTGACCCCATCCAAACACGGGTCCATATGAAATACCTCAAGACACCATGATCAAAATCAATAATCGCGCGCAATTCGACATCAAATACATGAAGTGTATGACCATAACCACGGAGAAGCAAATGACACAATGCCACACAAACCAGAAAGAATATAGCCAATGCGCAATCAATCACTCAACACCCGTATACCCATCTCGCTCAAATTCCACTATAAGGCCCAAATAGAACCGCACCACATGTGCATATAACCAACAGATCACAATCCCTCATCGCATAGAAAAGTAACTCATAGAACATATCAGAACACAAATGAGTTCAACTCTAACCGAATGGCACATCCCTCAACCATAGCATTACGGAGTCAACCAATCCGACCCGGTGTAGAATACACATCCTCATTGGGCCTACCAATGTGCCCCAAATCAACTCTGGTCATCCACAAATAGATAAATAACCCTCCGAAAGTCCACAATGACCTAACCATAACACATACCATTCTCTATCTAGCTTTGGCCACATTTTCACAGTCCACAACCACGAAATAATTTGCTCCTGAGAACTCCTGATCTCCAAGTCCATAGAACACATGAATCACCATATCTGATCCGAACTCCACCGCCCGAATATCTAACACACCTCTCATACACGATCATCCCACGAGGATTACTTATAATTCTTTCGTGTCACATAGCAAAATCTGAATATCAGCAATCAATCAACCAGGTGAGTACAACAATACCAATGAAACATTCGTAAGTCAACACACAGTACGCCTTTTGAAATGCGCACCCTTCTCAGGAATTACCAAGTAGTTATAGCATCAATCTAAACATCGAAAACCGTCCATGCCATCTAAGAATTTATGATCTTCTCTTCAAAACTGACCGTGACCTTGCACATGCAAATCTCAATCCCACACAACACACCACAGCTATCATGCCATCATATAAAAAGTACGAGAATCTCATAATCAACTCTGAGTCGCAAGCAAACTACATAATCAATTCTGAGTCGCAAGCAAACTACATACTCAATTGGCTAGGAACCTTCCATTTGATCTCATCCAAGAGAAAATCACAATACGCAGCATGTTCCTCACGCAGATAGGAAATATACACCTCTAACCGTGGTAGAAATCCTCGAGAGCACTTTGAAACCCATTTGCAGACAATCAAGCCATCAACACTGAATCTCTCTAACTCAACTAAGCCATGCAGGTCGCCAAATCCAAGGGTATTGCCGCCGAGCACTTGTAGAGACTCACCACATCATAAGTACCCAGAGAACTGATCATATCTATTACCTTGCTAATCCAACCTACTACTAAGCTGTACTATTTCTCTGAGTTCCTTCTGAATTACTCTCATGGTGACACTTCTTATTGCCAGAACACCACAATCCTTAACCAAAACTCACCATGCGATATCCTAAAATAAAACCGCACCTCCCTAAGGCCCAAATGTTGCTGTATTCCCTCTTAAATACCCCAAAAGTACCACAACCGAGATACCCATTTTGAAGAGACCTTCTGTGAATCTAAAGTCGTTTTCCTCTACCTCCTTAATACTGAAATGTAAAATCCATAATGACATATAAATACCGCAAGTCTCGACACCATCCAATGTAAATCTCAGATCCTAGCTATAAAATAATCTGGAAAAACTCACAATTGCTACATATAAATCTTGAATCCATTAGATCCTTCTCGAGAGTCATCCATTCTGCTCAATCTCAATTGCGTTGCCCAAATAGGCCAAACAACCTGTGCCCCATTAGCACAACAACACACAAAGAAGTAATCCACACCTTTATTCAATCAAGTTATTTCCTACTCCACGCGCACTACATCCTTCACGAATAACAACTCAATCATCCCATGATTCTCATATACCCATAAAGTGTAACATAACCCGTATCCAGAAATTTCTTTACTTGAGTCATCCTCGATCTCAACCTCTGCAAGTGATAACCGATCCACAAGTATGCCTCAGACCAAAACCAATACACACGTAACCGCACAATCAAATCGTCGATAACAGACTCCCCAACTTAGCTCAATGCCATAGAATAGAACATCTGATAACTTACTATACCCATACCCTATTACTGCCATAATACCACAAGGAAATTAACCTAAATCCTTCATAAGTTCACACAAGACAAACCATATAGTACCTCAAATCATCTACTAAGCTCGCATACATCCACATGACAATCATGTCGACTTTCTCAACCAAATTCAAATTCAAATGTCAACACATATACCCTGCTGGTAGAAAGGAAACTCTCCACACAACATAATAAGGATCACACCTCCGTAGATTACTCCGTAGGAGATAACCCACCTGCTTAGCCTCAAATTGGCATCTTGCTATACCCTTTCGCAGCCACGATTACTACGCCATCACTTAATCTTCCTCAGTATGAACTCACAACAAGACATGAAAATCTACTTCATTCCACAATTAAACAACATGAAAAATCTTCCAACACACTCATAACTCGAGACTATACGTCACATCAAGGCAATAATCAAGCACCCAATAATCCTTTTTACATCCCAAGAAAACTCTTTCCGTCACATTCAAACCATCTGAACATATACTGCACTCACGTCATACTCATCATGTGGCCATCCAGCCACTCATCGAGTCACAAAGTCTGCTCATAAGGACGCTACCAGACATATAAGTCCAAAAGCACGTGCTCACACAACTGAAATCCCCGTGCTTAAGCTACGGTCAAACCCAGCCTCAAGTCCTCCAGACTGGCCTATCATCAGCACGCCAAAATCACATCGCGCACCTCATCCATGGAATCACAAGCCGTCGATGTACAACTGATACTGAGCGCTCATATGCACATACGAATGCATGGAAGGAATTCAAAGAGTTACGCTTCAATATGAATCAATGCCGCACGGTAAGGAAACAAAGATGGGATGTTTATCCTAAATGCCCTGTAGCCTCTCGAAGATAGGTATGGACGTCATCATACCGATCCTCAAGACTCTACTAGACACTTGTTCATGACTTGTAGAACCTATGAACCTAGAGCTCTGATACCAACTTATTACGATCGAAAATCCAAACCGCCATGATGGCACTAGCCCAACCCGCTAGGTAAGCCAATTAACAAAATAACATAATATAATAACTTTGATGTGAATCAAAGATGAGATGACCGAATTTAAAACAACTCCCCAAGGACTGGCAAAACAAATTATGAGTTTCTAAGATATAGAGTTTACAAAGCTGGTTTAAAATAAAATACACCATCTATTTGAAATATACATGAACATATCTAAAATACTAAAGCTACCAAGATCAAGAGGTAGCTGTGACTGGAACGTAGGTACATCTTCAGATTCCAGTTCCTGCCGTACACAACTACATCAACATCCAACGTATGCACGCAAGGTGCAGAAGTATAGTATGAGTACTACCGAACCCATGTACTCAATAAGTAACAAACCTAACCTTAGGTTGAAAGTAGTGACAAGTTGGGACAAGGGTCAATGTCCAACTTCAATAACCATCAATAGTTCATAACAATATAATAAAAATAACACGAGTAATAACTCAACAATAAAGATGCTCAGCTCCTTCCCAGTTTCGGAAAGTAGACATTTGCTTTTCAAGAATAACAGTAAAACCCAATCTTTTGCTGAAATCACCAAAAATATGAGTAAGTCTGAAAACTGTGATTTTTCTCAAAACTTTCAACAACATATAAGAAATTTCAATATCCGATGGCATGAGGAAAAATAATTCTCTATGCCTACATATCAAGTATGCATGTCTAATGCAATGCAGCACAATGATGAACTTATGTACTCACACTCTCAGTGTACTCAATCTCATTGTACAGGACAGATACAGCCCATGGAAGATCCATCCCTCACACTCAGTCACTCAGTACGGTTTAGGGCAAATCTAGCACAGGTAAGATCCATCCCAAATATAAATAACAAATGCGCTCACTAGGGGAGTGCAGACTCCAGAGGGGCTCCTTCAGCCCAAGCGCTATAATAAGGCAAATCCAGGCATCAATCAATAATACATGTTGCAGCGTGCAACCCGAACCCATAAATATATAGTCGTAAGGCTCGTTGCGGCGTGCAACCCGATCCACATAATACATAGCCATAGGGCTCGTTGCGGCATGCATCCCGATCCACACACATATGTGTGTGTGTGTGTGTGTATGTGTGTGTGTGTGTGTGTGTGTGTGTATATATATATATATCACAGCACGATACTCAAGCTCCAACTCAGTCACCAATCTCTCCAGTCTCACGGGCTCACAACGCTCATACTAAGCAACCCTAATCAATGATGCGAGATGTGACAATATATAAAACCGAGACTGGGATATGATATGTAATGATGAATACGACTGAGTACATAACTACAATTAAACAAATAACTCAACAGCAAAGAATGACCACTGTGGGTCCCAGTAGTGCAAGCATATAGCCTAAACATGATTTCTAGCATGAATTACAACTCAAGTGCTCTAACACATAGTGTACAGTAAAAATGTTGAGAAAAGATGGCTACACAGTTCCATGGAATCGACTAAATCACAATTCACATGGTGCACACCCACACGCCCACACGCCCGTCACATAGAATGCGCGTCACCTCAACATCAATCACATAACACATAATTTGGGGTTTTTATACCCTCAACACCAAGTTTAGAAATTTTACATACCTCGAACAAGCCAAATCCAATACCGAGTAAGCCAAGCAATGCTCCGAAAATGTTCTCCTGCTCGTACCGACCTCCGAACGGCTCGAAACTAGCCAAAAGAACCTCAAAAACATCAAACAATGCCAAAGGAAACAATCCCAATCGATAAAAGTCCAATCTTTAATCAAAAGCCCAAACTCAACCCAAAAGTCCAACTCGGGCCCGCGCCTCGGAACTCGATGAAACTTATAAAATCCAATAACCCATTCAATTACAAGTCCAACCATACTAGTTTCACCTAAATCCGACTCCGAATCGATGTTCAAAACTCAAAACTTGACTCTATGAAACTTTAGGCAAAACCCCCTCAATTTCCCTTTTAAAATTCATCAACCACTTTCCTAAAATGAAGATAGATTTTTGAAATATAGACAAAACCGAGTTAAGGATGCTTACCACAATTAGTGTTGTGAAATTCCTCTTCCAAGTCGCCCAAAACCGAGCTCCAAGTCTCAAAAATGAGAGTAAAATGACCAACCCTAAAAAATATAGCTTCTGCTCAGCACTGTTCGCATCTATGAAGAAAATAGCCGCTTCTGCGGCAAGATCACACTTCTGCGATCACAACTAACCAGCCAACCCCTAGCACCTGTGGAACAATATTCGCTTCTGCGACATTATAGGTGCGAGCTCCTCTTCTCTCCTACGCAAGACCCCACTTCTGCGCCCAAACTCACCGCATCTGCGCCTTCACAGATGCGAAGAAACCTCCGCTTCTGCGGACTCCTGCTCCCAGTAGCATTCCCGCCTATGCAATTCCATTGCCACCTTTGCGGCTTCGCACCTGCGCCCATTGCTTCGCAGGTGCAGTCACACTAGAATCCCAACCACATCAGCCTAGTAAAAAATGATCCAAATGAACCGAACCTCGTCCGAAACAACTCTAAGGCACTCGGGACACCGTCTGAATATACCAACAAGTTTCGAAATAGAACACGGACCTACTCGATGCCTCAAATCACACATAACAACATCGAAACGACGAATCGCACCTCAAATCAAACCTAAATGAACTTTGAACTTTCACCTTCCAAAACTCACACCGAAACATATCAAATCAACTCGGAATGAACTCAAATATTTTATACAAGTCCCAAATGCCATGACGAAGCTATTCCAGATCCCGGAACCACATTCCGAGTCCGATACCATTAAAGTCAACTCCTAGTCGAACTTGTGAACTTTCTAAACCTTTAAATTTCCATTTTCGCCAATTAGTGCTGAATCCTTCTAGGAGTATCTAAATGAAATTTCGGGCATACGACCGAGTCCAAAATCACCATCCGGACCTAATGGAACCATCAAAACTCCAATTCGAGGTCAAATACAAAAAAGTCAAACTCGGTCAACTCTCCCAACTTAAAGCTTCAAACATAAAATTCATTCTTCCAAATCAAACTCCGGATCACCTGAAAACCGAACATACGATTCACACAAGTCATAATACCTCATTCGAAGCCTCTCATGCCCTCAAACTACCGAGCGAAGTATAATTTCTCAAAATGATCGGTCGGGTCGTTACAGCGAGATGCTTTGATGGTTGTGATATTCGGCTTAAAGTATGTATATTTATATGCATATTGCCTCACATTTTACTCATATTTCATAAATTTCGGATGTGTAATGTAATAATTTGTGCTAATTCGTGGTATTTTTATCTGTAGGACTCATCCTGAGGCAATGTGGGATAAAGGTGAACGATTTGAAGCAAAAAGGGAACAAATTGGAAAATTTGTCACAAAGTGGCGCCACAGTTGGGGGGGGGGGGAGGGGGCTACCTGTGGCGCAGTTTCCTAAAGCACAAAATTTCCAACGCTAGGGCTAGAGCTCCATGCTATTTAAAAGTAAGTCGAAACCTATTTTGGAGAGGGAGACGCCACTTTAAGATAAAAACACAAGTACGAAATACTTGAGAGCACGGAATTCATCAGTTCTTCAATTCTTCTTCAGGTATTGATAGCTTTTATGTTTAAAAACAATATTTTGATTTTTTTTGAATATGAATGGCTAAGAACCTCATTATTCTGGGGTTATGGGTCGTTCTTGACTATTGTAACTTGACGGTTGATAGTTTTGCTTGACTTTATCATATTAATTTATTTATTCAATCTTGCACTTAATTATTCTATTGCATAGCTAACAATAGTGTACTATCTATGAATTTATAGTTAAACTCGAAAGTGGGAACTATAAATTGTATATAGGATTGAATAAAGTAAGTTCTTGAATCCGGGCATCGGAGAATAGATTCGTGATTAGGATAGACATATTCAAGTTTCCTTGCTTGGTTATTTTTGCAGGAAATATACATGCGTTCTTGTCAAGTTTAATTCTATAGACATATAGTCTTAGGTTGGCTTGAATAGGCGAGCGAAGTGTCGAAATAACTTCGCAAGCATAATAAACCATGCTCATCAATAAATTAGATAAGTAAAGTGATTACATCAACCCAAAAAATGTAATAGGAGAGACGTTAATCCCATAACCCTGGAATATCCCCATCTCATTGAATTCTTTCTAAGTGTTTGTTTGCTCTACTTGCGATTTTACTTTCTTGCTTGTTTATTAATTCGTAGTAATTTAGTTACAAAAATCACAATCATCTTCTTCACTCACTTGAGCATTAAATTTATAAATAGCTTAGATTGGACAATAGTTGATCATAAATCCTCGTGGGAACGATACTTTCTTATCACTTTATTTATCTTCTTCACACTCACGTGTGTGTTTGGACCCAACAAGTTTTTGGCGCCATTGCCGAGGATTTAGAAATTAGTTATTTTTCTGAAATAAGCTCTTATTTGTTTTTGTTCAAGTGTTAATCTGTTTGACTGTTTCTAAATCTACAGTTGTTCACCTTGAATGCTTAGAAGAAGCAACAGTTTGAGCAACCTTCCTCCTCCTGATCCTTAACCCGAAAGACTCTTCCACATATTAAGGAGTGAGGCGGAAGAAAGAGCAAGAATTACAGAGTTGGGTATTGTAGTCCAACCATAGCCAATCGAGATGTCAGAAAATAAAGAAAGACCGGTGATTGAGGTCGCAAGGCCTAGTCTCGCGAACATGACTCAGGCTATTGTGAAGCCTGATATAACTAGGCACTTTGAGCTGAAGTAGTACATGGTGCAACTGATTCAATCCACAGGGCTATTTGTAGGGTTGTCAAGTAAAGATCCCCAAAGGCATATACAAAATTCCTTGGAGATTACGGATACATACAACTATCTGCACGTCTCTAAGGACTATGTTAGAGTGACTTTGTTTCCCTTTTCTCTAATGGGGGAAGCAAAGGAATGGTTAAACAAGGAGCCTGCAAACTCGATCCACACTTGGGATGATCTGGCGCAAAAATTCTTAATCAAGTTTTTTCCCACTAAGAAGACAAAGGCACTGAGGAGCCAGATTCTTGGGTTTCAACAACGAGATGGTGAGACTCTTCGTCAAGCTTGGAAAAGATACAAGAAAATCCTCAAAGACTGCCCACATCATTGTCAGACAAATGAGGTACTAGGATATTCGTTTGTGGATGAGTTGGACAAGACCTCCAAATTAAATCTAGATTCAGCTTGTGGAGGAAGTTGCATGCAAAAGCCATACAGTGAGATTCAGACTCTACTAAATAATTTCACTACAAATGATCATAACTGGCATGGTGAAGGTGCCTCAAGAAGGATGATAAAATAGAAAGCAGCAGGTACACTCGAGATGGATGAGATGTCAACTGTGCGAGCAGAGATTGCTAAACTAAACAAACAAATGGCTAAAATGGAAATAGGTCAAGGGAATCAGATGCAGCAGGTTCAAATGATGGCTATATGTTGTGAAATTTGTGGAGATGGCCATATGAGTGACCAATGTCCAGTGAATCCTGAATCTATTTATTATGTGGACCATCAAGGTAGAGGTCCAATGAACTAGAATAATCAATGTGGGTACACCTATAATCCCTACTGGTGGAATCACCCAAATTTCTCATGGGGTGGGAACTAGACCACTCAGAATCAATACAGTCCTCAAGGGAACTATAATAAGCCTCAAAAGCCATTTCAATAGATAGAAGAAAGCACTAATGATATGTTGGAAAAGCTATTGATTGACAACCAACAACTTCGAACAAATAATGAACAATTGAGGACCGAATTTCGAAATATAGAGAGGCAGATTGGGCAGTTGGCTGCACAACAAAATACTCGACCCGCAGTGGCCCTTCCGAACGATACAGATAATAATCCTCAGGTAAATGCTGTAACTTTAAGGAATGACAGAGAATTAGAATAAGTACCAAAAAGAAAGAAAGAAAGAATAAGTCACTACTAAGGGTGAACCGGTCCCCAAAATTGTGGTGAAAACTAAGAAAGAAACTGAAGAAAGTGAAAAGACTCAATTTGCAAGGCCACCACCTCCCTTCCCACAAAGATTGAAGAAGAAAAGTGACGACAGGATGTTCAACAAATTTCTTGATATGCTGAGTCAAATTCAATTATATCTACCATTGGTTTATGTGCTACATAAAATTCCAAAATATGCTAAGTACATCAAAGATATTGTGGCCAATAAAAGAAGGTTGACAGAGTTTGAAACGGTTGCACTTACTGAGGAGTGTAGTGCTAGAGTAGAGAGTAATATCCTGCACGAGGTTGGTAGAGCCTTGTGCGATATGGGAGTGAGCATTAATTTGATATCACTATCAGTGTTCAATCAGCTCAATCTTGGAGTCCCCAGGCCTACTACTATAACTATATAGCTAGCAGATCGATCATTAGCAGTGCCTGAAGGAATTATTGAAGATGTGCTGGTGCGAGTGGGGAAGTTCATCTTTCCCGCAGATTATATTATTCTTGACTACATGGTCGATGATGAGGTTCCAATTATTTTGGGGCGACCATTCCTGAATATTGGTGGAGCACTTATTGATGTGAGGGAGGGCAAGCTAAAGATGAGACTGCTTGATGAAGAAATCACATTTATTGTGTACACGACGCTTAACCTTCTTAAGCATTATAAGGATTTGTACATGATCTTTGTGGTAGAATCAAAATTGATAGAGCAAGATCCTCATGTGGAGCCTACTGGCATGGAAAAGAAAATTGAGTTAGAAAAAGTGGTGTTGCAAGCTGAATGTGTAAATGTAAAAGAGAAAAGGATTAGAGAGAAAGAGGAGATCCTCCTAGAACGCGCAAGAAGGCAAAGCTCCATGGAAAGAAGAGGAAACGAAATCACCCAGCCTGAGTAGAGTAGCAGAGTCGTGCCACGACTATAAATAAGGCGCTTGTTAGGAGGAAACCCAACATGTATTTTATTTATTCTTATTTATTTTTAGTGTTATATTTTATTTATTTTTATTTTGCAGATTACAGGAAGTCTGAGTATCCGAAGTTGAAGTTGAGGAGCATGTTTGAGCTTAAGTGTGGGGTCATCCCGACCCTTTATATTGAGGATCATATGCTAGCCAGGACCTAGAGGGTCTCAAGGAGTATTTCTTATCCTTGTTTTAATATTCTTCTATGTGATCATGCATCGAGGACTATGCATGTCATAAGTGTGGGGTGGAGGAATTACTTTATGAGGTAGTTGTATGAAAATATTTTCTCATTTTTTTAATATAACCCAGTTAGAAGTAGTCTAGTTTAGAGTAGTATACTTTAAAAAAAGAAAAAAACAATTTAAAAATGAAAATATAAATAATAATAATAAAAAACTCGGACTTTTCCTGACGATGAATCTCTTGGACAACTTTCTTGAGGGATTAAGGTCCGACTAAAAACACCAAAAGGTTTTTTTTTTTTTGATTTTTTAGATAGTTAGGTAATATCCCTTGGTTTTTCTTTGGGTGCCGGTTCTTTTCCAAGGGTGTAGCCTGAACCAGATATTTTGCTCTTATCTTTTTAGGAGTAGGATAGGAAGAAATCTAAGTTTCTCTAAGATACCTGTTGACATGTTTGGTGCCGGTACATTAGGCTATGTCATGCGCTCTGTCTTCTTGTTATATTTCATTTGAATTATGATGCCTAAGTAATATAAATAGACTACTCTGTGATGCCTTTTCTCAGTTGTTTGACTTGTATGTCACCTAGTGCATTATTGCTTAAAATTTCTCAACTGTATGTGCTTGTTGACTTGAGAGTTGAACATAACCGTATTGATTGAGTCATGTGCAAAGTGTGTGTAAGGATTCGTGATATTCTGTACTATCCTGTGTAGTATAGAACTTGCCCCGTGTGTTAATCCAAGCGAAATCATTAAGTTGTACTAGTCTAGGAGACGGCGTAGGCGTTTCTTGCTTGATCATAGAGGTGCTTGTCACTTAAAATTGAATTTTTCCGTTGCTAGCCCTTTTAGCATATAGACCTTTTCTTTGGCACCCACACTACAATCCTTATCCTAATTTTGTTCGTAATTTGAGCTTATTGAACCTTTACCTCCGAAGACACTTCATCGCTAAAAGAAGTAAGGTGAGAGATTTGGAAAGCAGCTTTCGAGTGAAATCATGGAAGGGCCCATAAGGTGTACTAAAGTTGTGAAAAATACCACTAGCTGATGAACCTTAATGTATGGAGTGTGTGTAGAAAAAAAAGAGTAAAAGAAATTGCAAGAAAAAAATAGACAAATAATATTGATAGTCAAAAAGAAGAAAAACACACACCTCCTAATCTTACTAATTTGTGCTAGTGGGGATGTAGAAGTGCTTAACTGAAGAAAGGGCTATGTTTTGTATGGTTTGTGGCGAATGAATTAGTTGAGAAGAAAAAGTGCTCGATTCTTGAGTGTAGTGTACTAAAGTGCTTAGGAGGGTTAGTCACTATTTCTAAATGTATCTTACCCATCCCTTAGCCGACATTATAACCTTAAAGTCTTAATTGATCCTAGATTTGGCTTGCTTAGATTAGTAGAGATGTACACTACTGACAAGCTTATGGTACGACCAAGGGATGCACATGAAATTCTTTGTGAGAGTGAGCGAATTTTGTTCAATTGTGTGATGTCCTTAATTTATGTTCAAAGTCATATTTGAATGTGCGAACAATTTCTATATTCACTCTCTTATTTGTTGGTGAGTTCACTTGATCTCATGACGGATTGGTAATATTGTGAACTTCTTTTGTTGGGTGAGTGCGCGAGTTGAGGGTACTTAGTGGTAATGAGTCGACTCTTGAGGTAGGGTGGTTATGGGTAGGTTGTTTGAATTACTTGAAGTAAATTGTTTATACTGGGGCATGTTTAAAGTGGGAAGAACGTGAATTTCATATGTTCATGCTTGACTTTCGGTATCGACCCTAGTCAACGGTAGAGTGTATGATTGAAAAATTGAATTGCTCCTCCATAGTTGATGTGTACGTTATTGGGGTGTAGTTATAGTTCCATTGCTCGAGGGAGAGCAAGAGTTAAAGTGTAGAGTGTTGATATTCGGCTTAAAGTATGTATATTTATATGCACATTGCCTCGCATTTTACTCATATTTCATAAATTTCTGATGTGTAATGAAATAATTTGAGCTCATTCATGGTATTTTTATGTGTAGGAATCATCCGGAGGCAATGTGGGATGAAGGTGCACGATTTGAAGCAAAAAGGGGAAAAAATTGGAAAATTGTCACAAAGTAGCTCCACAGGTAGTGTGGGGCACTACCTGTGGTGCAGTTTCCAGAAGCCCAAAAATTCCAGCGCCAGGGCTAGCTCCCCACGCTACCCCTGGACGCTGGGTGACGAGAACTTGTCCTATTTCGCTTGGGACTTGGTTATTTCGACCCAAGACGTCCCCAACTGGTATAAAAGCAAGTCTAAACTTATTTTGGAGAGGGAGATGCCACTTTAAGAGAAAAACACAAGTACAGAACACTCGGGAGCACATAATTCATTAGTTCTTCCATTCTTCTTCTAGTATTCATAGCTTTTATGTTTAAAAACAATATTTTGATGATTGTTATGAACATGAGTGGCTAGGAACCTCATTATTCTGGGGTTATAGATCGTTCTTGACTATTGTAACTTGACACTTGATTGTTTTGCTTGACTTTATCATATTAATTTGTTTATTCAATCTTGCAATTAATTATTCTATTGCGTAGCTAACAATAATGTACTATCTTCGAATTTATAGTTGAACTCGAAAGTGGGAACTATAAATTGCATATAGATTGAATAGAGTAAGTTCTTGAATCCGGGCATCAGACAATAGATTCGTGATTAGGATAGACATATTCTAGTTGCCTTACTTGGTTATTTTTGCAGGAAATATACATGCGTTCTTGTCAAGTTTGATTCTATAGACATATAATCTTCGGTTGGCTTGAATAGGCAAGCGGAGCTTTAAAAGGACTTCGCGAGCATAATAAACCATGTTGATCATGCCCAACTATGCCTTGTAAGAAGGACTAAGCGGTCGCTGCAAATATAACCCGGTTCAAGTCTGGAGTCGAATCCCACAGGGAACTAACCTATTTACTACAACCTTAAATAGTACTAATGTTAAGCTCAGACAACTTTCAGATGCAATAGTTCTATGAATAATCAGTGGAATTTATTTAGCCAAGGAAAAATGACAATAAAATTAGCAATAATCAAGATTAAAATTAAATTCAAGGGTAAAAGGATATAGGGCTATTGATTTCCCCAATTGCCGGATTAATTCTCAACTCTTTAGCTATAATCTCGCCGTAATACTCTATGAGGATTATGAGTTCCGGGCTACCGTAATTACCTTTCGATCAATTACGATAATTTACTAGAAGCATTATCTCGAACTACTCTAGTTAACAAGTTATGCAACTCAGAATCATCCCACCAAAGCTTTGTTATTTCTAACCCCACTTTTAAATTCAAGTAATTAATCTCTTAACTTCCCCCAAAGTGGTATTGTTTAACAACAATCTAACCAAGTGTTCTTTCTCAAGCAACACAAGGTGAATAGACACGATTGATCAAGGGCCCTTTCAATTAACCAGAATACAATACGTAATTGAACAATCATAGAACAAACACGTCTTAATTATAACAAAATAGAGTCAAGACTTCATCCAACAATTGGTTCCATCAACCTTAGATAACAGATTTAGCTACTCATGCTAATGGAAAACAAGTCACTAAAATAAATCATAATCAACAAATAGAAGTATCAAGAAGAAGATGAAAACTCTTAGGAATTTATCTGTCTTCTCCCCCTCGTTCTTGCCTCTAAAATCTTCTAAAAATAGCTATATCTCACTTCTGGGCGAGTTTAGGTTTCATATAGGTATAGGTTAGTCACCTAGAAAATTACATAATTAACCCTGCGTGTTTGGCTTTCGTCTGCCCGTCCGCGGCCGCAGATTCGACCGCGGATCCGGCCACGGATTTGGACTGCCTCACTGCCTTGAGTTCACGGACCAGTTCGCGACCCACTCAATGGCCGCGTACCTGGAGGGGTCGTTTCGCTACTTTTCTCGCTCCTTTTCGATCGGGCTAACCTTTGATTGCCCTTTCACATTCCATGTTGACTCCAAAACACTCGTTAGCTCCCTCCTAGCTCGGAGTAGCTCCTGCAAAGCATCAAATTCTTAATTAGAGCATTTTGTTATCTTTTAGCAATCAAATATCAATAAAGAGCGGCTAAATTAGAGTGTAAGTAGTGTCTAAATTGCATGAATATAGCCTACTATCAACACCCCACACTTAAACCATTGCTCGTCCCCGAGCAATCAAACCACACTCTAAGAGGCTTCACTGAGCGACTTCCCTACTCGTCACACCAAGAATATTTTACATAAATTGAGTACATTAGTGCAACATCTACACCTCAAAAGTTGACTCCCTCTAGCCACGCAATGTTCCTAACTGGCTTACTTACTCTATATCAAAGGTCCAGACTTACCTCTCCTTCATGAATCAAGTGCCTGCTCACAACAAAAGAGACTCATTTCACAATCAGTAAAATTCACACACATTGAGGAACTTTAAAAGGAACAGAATTCACTCACCCTCAGAAATGACATTCTTGTGCCACAGAAAATGCACTATAGGCTTGCCCGTAGTGTACGACTCTACTAATTGAGCTCACTCAGTCTAGGATCAAGTAGGACTTTATTTGGATGTAATATAGGCTGTAGGTTGGGTAGGATATATTTGTATATATAATAGTGACTATACCTCCCTAAGCACTTTAATACATTTATTTTACAATCAAGTCCACACCTAAGTTAAACCAATATTTTCATTTTTGTTTAACACCACATATACCACCCCACACTTCTTCTTTGAGCACAATCACCTTAAAAGCCACCAAAGATTTATTACCAATCAACATGATATACTATTAACAATGTTCTTCTCTTTTTTTTTCTTTTTTTTTTCCAAGTAGCCTTTTCCAACAAGATTTACCTTTCTCCTTATTTCCTAGTTCCACTCAAAAGCTCCATCAACTACCCCACACTTTATCCTTTGTAAATTCATAGTATTTCCAGTGCTTACGAGAGGTAAAGAATTCGAAAAGATGGTCAATTCAAATAAGGGATAGGGCTTGTAATGTGGTTGCCAAGGAAACAAGATTACATGCTCAATGGGGTTAACTATGGTACATAGCAAATAGGTGGGTGGAGTATGTATATATATGGTTCAACAAAGAAATGACTATATCACTTCCCAGACTAAACAAGACTACCATTTCGCTTTGCAGGCACACAGGGCAAGTTCTAGGCGTTAAATGTCGTGCATAGAATATAACAAGCCTCCCACACACATGGAACATGACTCATTCTAGATTAGATCATCAAACACTCAGATCAGGGTATTTCAGCCAAATTAAGAACATACATTTTAAGGCCTTCTTATAAGAGTCAACAAATGAGCCTAAGCGTCACACTAAAGTAACTGCTATATTCAAGGCATTACAAAATCAAACAAGGCTTCCTATTTTAATTCTGCCCATAGCCCATAAGTTCCTAACTAAAAAAAATAAAAAGCTAACGACACCCGGTTCAAACAAAACCCTTGGAAAAGAACTGTGATTTGAAGAAAAACCAAGGGGGGAATTGATACACTACTACAAAAGAAAATCTTTTTTTTTCTTTCGACTTTAGTCCTTCAAGAAACCCGTCGAATGATATTTATCATTGGGCCAAGTCAAAATTGATTTATACAAATAAACTACGAAACTATCTACATACAATAAAGTATTCCCCACCCAACACTTAAAAAGATGGCATGTCCCTATGTCATACAAAGTAAATTAATGTGAGGTAAAGGAACTTCCCTGGTGGATCATTCTTGATCGGAGACAGTGCCAGGGTCGAGATGATATGCTCTCCCCAGCGCAAGTAGCCAGCCCGTGATTTTCTTTTCTGACTTCGCATTTTGGGTTGCCAAAGCATCAACTCTGGTCCCTAATTCTATGACGGAAGTGTGCAGTCCTGCCATGGCTTGTTCTAGAGCTGTCATTCACGTACTCTGTCTGACCTGGGATGGTCCTTCAGCCACTGCAGCTTCTTCCTACGGGGGTGAGGTAGGTTTAACCTCCTCTTGTCCTTCGTCTCCCTCTTCCGACGCATTAGAATCGTCACTATGAGCTGCTCCTGGTGCCACCGGGTCTTTCCCGATGGTCACTTTGTCAGCCCGGAGCTTTGCTTCTTTCTTTACCATGCCATCCGCATTTTGGTTCTCAGGCACCCTTGCTGCCCGGCACAATCTAGTGATCAGAGAGGGGAAAAAAGAACCCATACCTCTTCTATGTTGAACGGACGAACATCTCAGACTGAAGAACCTTGGCCACATCCAAGTCGTGGCCATTCACGAAGCACCATATCAAGGCTGCTCTCAGACCATTTACCTCCGTGGTGTTGTGGGACGGCAGGAAGCGATTGTTGATGATGTACAACCAGCATTTTCCTTCAAAAGTGAGTGAGGAAGAGTGTAGCTTCGATCCCGGCACAACCCACACTACCTCTTTGTCTGGTGCACAGATAGTTCTGAAAAACCTGTTCCATGTGATGGGTTCTCTCCTGTAAGTATCATAGAAATCTTTCTCCCCATTGATTTCAGGCAATCGATACACTCTCCTGATGGCTTCTAATGAGGCATCCACCTTCGTGTGTCGCACAATGCATATTCTATCCTCATGTTCGGGGCAGTTGGCATAGAACTCCCGAACAAGAATCAAGTTACCCTCCTCCGGCTCTTCGAAAAAGCTGTCCAATCTGTTCCTGATCAACTCCCGATACATATTAGGGCATTCATCCTAGTACGATCAAACTGAGCTGCACTGGTCTGTGCCCGTCCCCGAGATGAGCCTCCATGACCACTTGATGAGGCCCTGATAGCGCGTCTCTTCCTTGAGGGTTGCATTTTACCTACACAATAAATACTACTATCAGTGGATAGAGGAATATGTGTCCCAATGGCGGTTACTCAGACTTCACTCGCATAATTGGTCACAATTTATCTTCAACACTCATTAAGGCAAATCAACAAACAGGTAATGTGCCTAAGTACCCCCAAGTCACCCAAATACCCAATCAAACCCAACAATGGCTTCCTCCAAATCAATCAATTCAAATAGCCTCCATATACCACATATAAACCACAATCCAAATCCTAAATAAAAGTACCTATGATTTTACTACCCTATATAGAAAAGGAAAATAAAATTAAAAAAAATACTAAGAAAGAGGAATAAAATCATGTACTTACTTGGAGATCTTGAGAATAGAATTTTTCCGTTGCTAGCCCTTTTGAGCATATAGACCTTTTCTTTGGCACCCACACTACAATCCTTATCCTAATTTTGTTCGTAATTTGAGCTTGTTGAACCTTTACCTCCGAAGACACTTCATCGCTAAAAGAAGTAAGGTGAGAGATTTGGAAAGCAACTTTCGAGTGAAATCATGGAAGGGCCCATAAGGTGTACTAAAGTTGTGAAAAATACCACTAGCTGATGAACCTTAATGTATGGAGTGTGTGTAGAAACAAAAAGAGAAAAAGAAATTGCAAGAAAAAAATAGACAAATAATATTGATAGTCAAAAAGAAGAAAAACACACACCTCCTAATCTTACTAATTTGTGCTAGTGGGGATGTAGAAGTGCTTAACTGAAGAAAGGGCTATGTTTTGTATGGTTTGTGGCGAATGAATTAGTTGAGAAGAAAAAGTGCTCGATTCTTGAGTGTAGTATACTAAAGTGCTTAGGAGGGTTAGTCACTATTTCTAAATGTATCTTACCCGTCCCTTAGCCGACATTATAACCTTAAAGTCTTAATTGATCCTAGATTTGGCTTGCTTATATTAGTAGAGATGTACACTACCGACAAGCTTATGGTATGACCAAGGGATGCACATGAAATTCTTTGTGAGAGTGAGCGAATTTTGTTCAATTGTGTGATGTCCTTAATTTATGTTCAAAGTCATATTTGAATGTGCGAACAATTTCTATATTCACTCTCTTTTTTGTTGGTGAGTTCACTTGATCTCATGACGGATTGGTAATATTGTGAACTTCTTTTGTTGGGTGAGTGCGCGAGTTGAGGGTACTTAGTGGTAATGAGTCGACTCTTGAGGTAGGGTGGTTATGGGTAGGTTGTTTGAATTACTTGAAGTAAATTGTTTATACTGGGGCATGTTTAAAGTGGGAAGAACGTGAATTTCATATGTTCATGCTTGATTTCCGGTATCGATCATAGTCAACGGTAGAGTGTATGATTGAAAAATTGAATTGCTCCTCCATAGTTGATGTGTACGTTATTGGGGTGTAGTTATAGTTTCATTGCTCGAGGGAGAGCAAGAGTTAAAGTGTAGAGTGTTGATATTCGGCTTAAAGTATGTATATTTATATGCACATTGCCTCGCATTTTACTCATATTTCGTAAATTTCTGATGTGTAATGAAATAATTTGAGCTCATTCATGGTATTTTTATGTGTAGGAATCATCCGGAGGCAATGTGGGATGAAGGTGCACGATTTGAAGCAAAAAGGGGAAAAAATTGGAAAATTGTCACAAAGTAGCTCCACAGGTAGTGTGGTTTCCAGAAGCCCAAAAATTCCAGTGCCAGGGCTAGCTCCCCACGCTACCCCTGGACGCTGGGTGACGAGAACTTGTCCTATTTCGCTCGGGACTTGGTTATTTCGACCCAAGACGTCCCCAACTGGTATAAAAGCAAGTCTAAACTTATTTTGGAGAGGGAGATGCCACTTTAAGAGAAAAACACAAGTACAGAACACTCGGGAGCACATAATTCATTAGTTCTTCCATTCTTCTTCTAGTATTCATAGCTTTTATGTTTAAAAACAATATTTTGATGATTGTTATGAACATGAGTGTCTAGGAACCTCATTATTCTGGGGTTATGGATCGTTCTTGACTATTGTAACTTGACACTTGATTGTTTTGCTTGACTTTATCATATTAATTTGTTTATTCAATCTTGCACTTAATTATTCTATTGCGTAGCTAACAATAATGTACTATCTTCGAATTTATAGTTGAACTCGAAAGTGGGAACTATAAATTGCATATAGGATTGAATAGAGTAAGTTCTTGAATTCGGGCATCAGACAATAGATTCGTGATTAGGATAGACATATTCTAGTTGCCTTACTTGGTTATTTTTGCAGGAAATATACATGCGTTCTTGTCAAGTTTGATTCTATAGACATATAATCTTCGGTTGGCTTGAATAGGCGAGCGGAGCTTTAAAAGGACTTCGCGAGCATAATAAACCATGTTGATCACGCCCAACTATGCCTTGTAAGAAGGACTAAGCGGTCGCTGCAAATATAACCCGGTTCAAGTCTGGAGTCGAATCCCACAGGGAACTAACCTATTTACTACAACCTTAAATAGTACTAATGATAAGCTCAGACAACTTTCAGATGCAATAGTTCTATGAATAATCAGTGGAATTTATTTAGCCAAGGAAAAATGACAATAAAATTAGCAATAATCAAGACGAAAATTAAATTCAAGGGTAAAAGGATATAGGGCTATTGATTTCCCCAATTTCCGGATTAATTCTCAACTCTTTAGCTATAATCTCGCCATAATACTCTATGAGGATTATGAGTTCTGGGCTACCGTAATTACCTTTCGATCAATTACGATAATTTACTAGAAGCATTATCTCGAACTACTCTAGTTAACAATTTATGCAACTCAGAATCATCCCACCAAAGCTTTGTTATTTCTAACCCCACTTTTAAATTCAAGTAATTAATCTCTTAACTTCCCCCAAAGTGGTATTGTTCAACAACAATCTAACCAAGTGTTCTTTCTCAAGCAACACAAGGTGAATAGACACGATTGATCAAGGGCCCTTTCAATTAACCAGAATACAATACGTAATTGAACAATCATAGAACAAACACGGCTTAATTATAACAAAATAGAGTCAAGACTTCATCCAACAATTGGTTCCATCAACCTTAGATAACAGATTTAGCTACTCATGCTAATGGAAAACAAGTCACTAAAATAAATCATAATCAACAAATAGAAGTATCAAGAAGAAGATGAAAACTCTTAGGAATTTATCTGTCTTCTCCCCCTCGTTCTTGCCTCTAAAATCTTCTAAAAATAGATATATCTCACTTCTGGGCGAGTTTAGGTTTCATATAGGTATAGGTTAGTCACCTATAAAATTACATAATTAACCCTGCGTGTTTGGCTTTCGTCCGCCCGTCCGCGACCGCAGATTCGACCGCGGATTCGGCCACGGATTTGGACTGCCTCACTGCCTTGAGTTCACGGACCAGTTCGCGACCCACTCCGTGGCCGCGCACCTGGAGGGGTCGTTTCGCTGCTTTTCTCGCTCTTTTTCGACCGGGCTAACCTTTGATTGCCCTTTCACATTCCATGTTGACTCCAAAACACTCGTTAGCTCCCTCCTAGCTCGGAGTAGCTCCTGCAAAGCATCAAATTCTTAATTAGAGCATTTTGTTATCTTTTAGCATTCAAATATCAATAAAGTGCGGCTAAATTAGAGTGTAAGTAGTGTCTAAATTGCATGAATATAGCCTACTATCAACGCCCCACACTTATACCATTGCTCGTCCCCGAGCAATCAAACCACACTCTAAGAGGCTTCACTGAGCGACTTCCCTACTCGTCACACCAAGAATATTTCACATAAATTGAGTACATTAGTGCAACATCTACACCTCAAGAGTTGACTCCCTCTAGCCACGCAATGTTCCTAACTGGCTTACTTACTCTATATCAAAGGTCCAGACTTACCTCTCCTTCATGAATCAAGTGCCTGCTCACAACAAAAGAGACTCATTTCACAATCAGTAAAATTCACACACATTGAGGAACTTTAAAAGGAACAAAATTCACTCACCCTCAGAAATGACATTCTTGTGCCACAGAAAATGCACTATAGGCTTGCCCGTAGTGTACGACTCTACTAATTGAGCTCACTCAGTCTAGGATCAAGTAGGACTTTATTTGGATGTAATGTAGGCTGTAGGTTGGGTAGGATATATTTGGATATATAATAGTGACTATACCTCCCTAAGCACTTTAATACATTTATTTTGCAATCAAGTCCACACCTAAGTTAAACCAATATTTTCATTTTTGTTTAACACCACATATACCATCCCACACTTCTTCTTTGAGCACAATCACCTTAAAAGCCACCAAAGATTTATTACCAATCAACATGATACACTATTAACAATGTTCTTCTCTTTTTTTTTTCCAAGTAGCCTTTTCCAACAAGATTTACCTTTCTCCTTATTTCCTAGTTCCACTCAAAAGCTCCATCAACTACCCCACACTTTATCCTTTGTAAATTCATAGTATTTCCAGTGCTTACGAGAGGTAAAGAATTCGAAAAGATGGTCAATTCAAACAAGGGATAGGGCTTGTAATGTGGTTGCCAAGGAAACAGGATTACATGCTCAATGGGGTCAACCATGGTACATAGCAAATAGGTGGGTGGAGTATGTATATATATGATTCAACAAAGAAATGCCTATATCACTTCCCAGACTAAACAAGACTACCATTTCGCTTTGCAGGCACGCAGGGCAAGTTCTAGGCATTAAATATCGTGCATAGAATATAACAAGCCTCCCACACACATGGAAGATGACTCATTCTAGATTAGATCATCAAACACTCAGATCAGGGTATTTCAGCTAAATTAAGAACATACATTTTAAGGCCTTCTTACAAGAGTCAACAAATGAGCCTAAGCGTCACACTAAAGTAACCGCTATATTCAAGGCATTAGAAAATCAAACAAGGCTTCCTATTTTAATTCTGCCCATAGCCCATAAGTTCCTAACTAAAAAAAATAAAAAGCTAATGACACCCGGTTCAAACAAAACCCTTAGAAAAGAACTGTGATTTGAAGAAAAACCAAGGGGGGAATTGATACACTACTACAAAAGAAAATCTTTTTTTTTCTTTCGACTTTAGTCCCTCAAGAAACCCGTCGAATGATATTTATCGTTGGGCCAAGTCAAAATTGATTTATAAAAATAAACTACGAAACTATCTACATACAACAAAGTATTCCCCACCCCACACTTAAAAAGATGGCATGTCCCTATGTCATACAAAGTAAATTAATGTGAGGTAAAGGAACTTCCCTGGTGGATCATTCTTGATCGGAGATAGTGCCAGGGTCGAGATGATATGCTCTCCCCAGCGCACGCAGCCAGCCCATGATTTTCTTTTCTGACTTCGCATTTTGGGTTGCCAAAGCATCAACTCTGGTCCCTAATTCTATGACGGAAGTGCGCAGTCCTGCCATGTCTTGTTCTAGAGCTGTCATTCACATACTCTGTCTGACCTGGGATGGTCCTTCAGCCACTGCAGCTTATTCCTGTGGGGGTGAGGTAGGTTTAACCTCCTCCTGCCCTTCGTCTCCCTCTTCCGACGCATTAGAATCGTCACTATGAGCTGCTCCTGGTGCCACCGGGTCTTTCCCGATGGTCACTTTGTCTGCCCGGAGCTTTGCTTCTTTCTTTACCATGCCATCCGCATTTTGGTTCTCAGGCACCCTTGCTGCCCGGCACAATCTAGTGATCACAGAGGGGAAAAAAGAACCCATACCTCTTCTATGTTGAACGGACGAACATCTCAGACTGAAGAACCTTGGCCACATCCAAGTCGTGGCCATTCACGAAGCACCATATCAAGGCTGCTCTCAGACCATTTACCTCCGTGGTGTTGTGGGACGGCAGTAAGCGATTGTTGATGATGTACAACCAGCATTTTCCTTCAAAAGTGAGTGAGGAAGAGTGTAGCTTCGATCCCGGCACAACCCACACTACCTCTTTGTCTGGTGCACAGATAGTTCTGAAAAACCTGTTCCATGTGATGGGTTCTCTCCTGTAAGTATCATAGAAATCTTTCTCCCCATTGATTTCAGGCAATCGATACACTCTCCTGATGGCTTCTAACGAGGCATCCACCTTCGTGTGTCACACAATGCATATTCTATCCTCATGTTCGGAGTAGTTGGCATAGAACTCCCGAACAAGAATCAAGTTACCCTCCTCCGGCTCTTCGAAAAAGCTGTCCAATCTGTGCCTGATCAACTCCCGATACATATTAGGGCATTCATCCTGGTACGATCAAACTGAGCTGCACTGGTCTGTGCCCGTCCCCGAGATGAGCCTCCATGACCACTTGATGAGGCCCTAGTAGTGCGTCTCTTCCTTGAGGGTTGCATTTTACCTACACAATAAATACTACTATCAGTGGATAGAGGAATATGTGTCCCAATGGCGGTTACTCAGACTTCACTCGCATAATTGGTCATAATTTATCTTTAACACTCATTAAGGCAAATCAACAAACAGGTAGTGTGCCTAAGTACCCCCAAGTCACCCAAATACCCAATCAAACCCAACAATGGCTTCCTCCAAATCAATCAATTCAAATAGCCTCCATATACTACCCTATATAGAAAAGGAAAATAAAATTAAAAAAAATACTAAGAAAGAGGAATAAAATCATGTACTTACTTGGAGATCTTGAGAAGAACGGAGGTTAGAGATCGGTTGAGTGGAGAAGAGAAGGAAGGAGAAGAGTCTTGTGTTAAAAGGAAAATATGGGGGAAAGGAAGGGTTTGGGTTCTTGAGGTTAGTGAGGGAAGAAGAGAAGTGGTGGGGGGGAGTGAGGGGTTTGGGTTCTTGAGGTTAGGGAGGGAAGAAGAGAAGTGGGGGGGGGGGGGGAATGAGGGGTTTGGGTTCTTAGAGTTAGGAAGGGAAGAAGAGAAGTGGGGGAAGTGAGGGTTTGGGTTAAGGAAAAGAAGGGGGTGGGGGATTAAAATAAAAAAACTTACCCGGACAAGCCCGGGCTTCCGTGCCCCAATCCGCAGTCCAATCCGCTCCCGCGGATTCTGGGCAGAGGGGGTCCCAAAATCCGCGGTCCAATCTGCGGCCGCGGACGGGGGGCAAAACACAGGCCTAAATCCGCGGTCCAATCCGCGGCCGCGGATCTCCGTCTCCAGCCAATTTTTGTGTTGCCGCATTTTGTTTACCTAGTCTTGGGTTAATTTCGACCCCCAAATCCTTCCGATACGCGTGATCTTTGCCCTGCACACTAGTAGTTCGGTCAAAGTCGTTCAAAATCAATTACAACAAAAGAATTAAGAAAAATAATGGGTTGCGTCCTAAAAAGCGCCTAAGTTAATGTCGCGACACGACGATTTACAACAAACCATGGGTTGCCTCCCAGGAATTGCCTAATTTAACGTCGCGGCATGGCGCAGGCTTTCATTATCACTCCTCGTTCGCGTACTGGGGCTCTTCCAAAGTTATATCTACTCTATCCCCTTTCTCTTTGACCATTCCAAGGTAATGTTTCAACCTTTGCCCATTTACCGTGAACTTGTTTGTCCTATCTTCGGATTCAATCTCCACAGCTCCGCTTGAGAACACTTGCACCACTCTGAAGGGTCCTGACCACCTGGACTTCAACTTACCCGGAAACAACCTCAATCTCGAGTTGTATAACAATACTAAGATCTCCGGACTTGAAGTTCCTATCTAAGATGTGCTTATCATGGATCATTTTCATCCTTTCTTTGTATAATCTGGCATTTTCAAAAGCATGGAACCTGAATTCCTTGAGCTCATGTAACTCAGTGACTCTGCTGGTGCCTGCGGTCTCTATATCCAGATTCAGCTACCGCAATGCCCAAAGTGCTTTATGTTCGAGCTCTACCAGAAGGTGGCATGCCTTTACAAATACCAACTTGTACGGTGACATACCAATTGGAGTTTTAAATGCTGTGCGGTATGCCCATAATGCATCATCCAGCTTCTTCACCCAATCGGTCCTTGTTGCATTCACTGTCTTTGTCAGGACACTTTTAATTTCTCTATTGGACACTTCAACTTGCCCGCTCATCTGTGGGTGGTATGGTGTGGCTACTTTGTGGCGAACTCCATACTTTTCCAACAGACGTGTGAATGCTCTATTGCAAAAATGGGTTCCACCATCACTGATTATAGCACTCGGGGTGCCAAAACATGTGAAGATGTTTTTCTTTAGGAAACGTATTACCCCTTTTGCATTATTGGTTGGGAGAGCCATTGCTTCGACCCACTTGGAGACATAGTCAACCGCTACCAATATATATTTGTTACCATACGAGCTGACGAACGGCCCCATAAAGTCGATCCCTCACATGTTAAAAACCTCCACCTCTTGAATTGTTGTCATCGGCATCTCGTGACGGCGATATATGTTGCCTGTCCTTTGGCATTCATCGCAACTTTTGACCCAAGCATGGGCATCCTTGAACAGAGTAGGCCAATACAATCCCGATTCCAACACTTTTGCTGCTGTCCGAATTCCTCCAAAGTGTCCACCATATGGTGAAGCATGGCAAGCCTGCAAAACAGAAGGTTGATCTTTCTCGGGGATACACCTCCGGATCATGTTATCTATGCATATTTTAAACAATAGAGGTTCATCCCAATAAAAGGCTCGGCAGTCGTGGAAGAACTTTTTCTTTTGAATTGAGGAGAGTTCATAAGGTACAATACCGCTTGCTAAATAGTTAGCAATATCAGCATACCAGGGCATCTCCTCCATTGTCACAGCAAGTAACTGTTCATCCGAGAATGTCTCTGTTATGTCTTCAACCTCCATTCTCTTTTCAGCTCCTTCCAATCTTGAGAGGTGGTCTTCCACTTGATTGTCTGTTCCCTTTCTCTCAAATTTTCAGATCGAATTCTTGTAGCAAAAGAACCCAGCGAATCAAGCGTGGCATTGACTCCTTCTTTGATATCATGTACCTAATTGTTGCATGGTCAGTATAAACAATAACTTTTGAACCAATTAAGTACGACCTGAATTTGTCGAAGGAAAACACTACAGCCAGCATTTCCTTTTCCGTTACAGTGTAATTGAGATGTGCACCGCTGAGCGTCCTGCTTGCATAGTAAATCGGGTGTATCATCTTGTCTTTTCGCTACCCCAAAACTGCTCCTATAGCATAATCACATATGAGCTCGAATGGTTGCTCCCAGTTGGGTGCAACAATGATGGGTGCAGTTATTAGTCTCTTCTTCAGCTCCTCAAATGCCAACCTGCAATCATTAGAAAACATAAAGGGCTGATCCTTTTCAAGAAGTTTACATAAAGGGTTAGCAATTTTGGAAAAATCTTTTATGAATTACCTGTAGAACCCGGCGTTCCCAAGGAAACTTCTCAATGCCTTGACCGAAGTGGGCGGTGGTAGTTTCTCAATCACATCAACTTTAGCATAGTCGACCTCAATTCCCTTACTGGACACTCGATGCCCCAAAACTATTCCTTTTTGAACCATAAAATGTCACTATTCCTAATTCAACACCAAATTTGTCTCCACACATCTTTTGAGCACTCTTCTTAAATTGTGAAGACAATATTCGAATGAATCCCCCACCATGGAGAAATCATCCATAAACACCTCCATAATATCCTCCACCATGTCAGTGAAAATGGCTAACATGCACCGCTGGAATGTAGCCGGTGCAATACAAAGTACAAAGGGCATTCTCCAAAAGGCAAAGATGCCATATGGACAAGTGAAGGATGTTTTCTCTCTATCTTTCGGGGCTATTGAGATCTGGTTATACCCCGAATATCCATCCAAGAAACAGAAGTGGGACCGTCCAGCTAACCTGTCCAAAATTTGGTCAATGAAAGGCAATGGGAAATGGTCCTTTCGAGTGGCTATGTTAAGTTTCTGATAGTCCATTCAAATCCGCCACCCTGTGACTGTACGAGTCGAGATCAACTCGCTATTCTCATTTTGTACGACCGTCATTCCTCCCTTTTTCGGCACACATTGGACAGGACTGACCCAGTGGCTATCAGAGATGGGGAAGATGATACCCGTATCTAGCCACTTGATCACTTCCTTCTTTACTACTTCCTTCATATTTGGGTTCAGACGTCGTTGATGTTCCCTGGAAGGTTTGTGCCCCTCTTCCAGAAGAATCTTGTGCATGCAAAAGGCTGGGCTGATACCCTTTATGTCTGCCATGGTCCAACCAATGGCAGTCTTACATTCTTGAAATACCTTCAATAGTTGCTCTACCTGCACAACTAGCAAACCAGATGATATAATAACAGGCAAAGTAGAATTAGGCCCCAAGAAAGCGTACTTGAGGTGGGCTGGAAGCGGTTTCAGGTCCAGCTGTGGTGGCTCCTCTATTGATGGTTTTGCAGGTGGTGTTGCTCTCTCTTCTAAGCATAGGGGCTCGAACTGAGGTTCCCTTTTCCAGAATCCTTGACCTTTGAGAGCCATGACCCACACTGCCAAACCTTCACCGTCCATCTCTTCCAAATTCATCAAGTAGGCTTCTAGTGGATCCTTGACATTAAGGGTCTTATCCTCTTCTTGCAGTATCACATCTACGGCCTCCACTAGTGAGCAGTTTGCAAATTCATTGGGTCTCCTCGTGGATTGTTGAACGTTGAATATTATTTCTTCATTGTTCAACCTCATTTTCAACTCTCCAGTCTCACAATCAATTAATGCTCTCCCAGTGGCTAAGAATGGCCTTCCCAGAATGATGGGTATCTCTTCATCCACCTGACAATCAAGAATAACAAAGTCTGCAGGAAATACAAATTTCCCCACTTGCACAAGCACACCATCAAGAATTCCTTTCGGTCTTTTGATTGTGCAATCAGTCAGTTGCAGCAACATTGAGGTTGGTCTAGCTCTGCCAATGCCCAGTTTTGTATAGATTGCCAAGGGCATAAAGTTTATGCTGGCTCCTAAGTCACACAATGCTTTAGCAAAAACATAACTCCCAATAGTGCATGGGATAGTGAAGCTACCTGGATCAGACACATTTTGGGCCATAGGTCTTGTCACTACCGCGCTATAGGTCTGTGTCAGAGTTACAGTGGACAGGTCCTGGAAGTCAAATTTCCGCGACATCAGATCCTTTATCATTTTTGCATACCCTGGCATTTCCCTCAAATCATCCATCAGTGGAATATTTAATTGAATCTGTCGAAGCATTCCCATAAATTTCCTGTATTGATCATCTTTATTTTGTTTTGCCAATCTCTGAGGGAATGGTGCAGGAATCAATCTCTGTCCATTACTTGATTTATTTCCTTTGTTGGAAGCTTCTGGCACAAGAGGTGCCATATGTTCTGAGACTTGTTCACCGTCCTTCTCCTTACCCTTGTCAACCTGTGCTTGTTCAATTACAACCTTGGTGAGCTTTGCTGACTCATCTGCCTCTAATGTAACTGGAGTAGTTGGCGTAGTCTCTCTCCTAAATTGAGCAACTTCTTGCTCTCTCTCTAAATCTATTCCATTCCTGAGACTCACTGCCATTAGTTGATTTGGGTTCTGTTCCTTTGGGTTAATATTTGTATCTGCAGGCAATGTTCCTTGGGGGCAATTTTTCAAGGCCATAGACAGCTGTCCCAGTTGAGTTTCAATGCCTTTGATTGCATCTTACCATTTGTTCCAATGAGTTGTTGCAGCATACCCCTGACTTCTACCATATTGTTGTTCTGTTGTTGATGAGGTGGTTGGTAGGCCAACTGTTGCTGATGCTGCTGATTATAGCCCTGCTGCCTTTGATAAGGCACAACTTGACCTTGTGGTCGTGCGCCTCCAGAATTGGGGTTGTGTGTGGCAGGTTGGGTTTGTACTGCTGGTTTGGTACTGGTCCCCATTGTTGCCCACCTTGCCTCTGACCTCCAAAATTATTGACATAATTCATGTCTTCTTTGAAGCCCTGATTGTCATTCTCTCCACTCCACGAGCACACATATGACTGGTTTATGCAAGGAGTGCACAATCCTCCATTCGTTGTATCAACAATGTGCACTTGCTTTGTACCCATCTCATCAATTTTCTTTGTCAGTATGCTCATCTGAGTCATGAGAGTGGATATGTTCTCTACATGGGAATTGTTTGGGTCAAGAGCAACGGAATGCACTATTGGTGTAAGTGTCCTACCTCTAGCCATGCAGCCTGAATTTTAAGTCATCTTGTCAAGAAGAATCTTGCACTCTGTGAATGTCTTGCTAAAAAAAGCACCCTTAGCTGAAGTGTCTACATTAGCCTTCAAACTATCTGCTAAACCCATGTAGAATCTCTGTCCCAGCATCTGATCTGGAATGCCATGGTGTGGACACTTCACTAGCATACCCTTGAACCTCTCCCAGGTTTCTTGCAAGGACTCAGTTGGTTTTTTCCTGAACTACAATATCTCATCAATCTGCCTTGCAGTCTTGTTGGGAGGACAAAACTTGTTTAAGAACTGTTTGACTTATTCTTCCCAAGTGGCAATGGAGTTTATTGGGAGTAAATTCAGCCAAGTTTGAGCCTCTCCAGTCACAGAGAATGGAAACAGTAATAGCTTGATGGCTTCAGGAGTCACATTTGGTTGTCTTTGGGTCACACATATTGATAAAAAGTTCTTCAGATGTTGTTGTGGGTGTTTAATGTATGACCCGGAGAACAGTCCCTTATGTTGCAATAGATGCAGCATGTTGTTGGTGATCTGGAATGTCTCCACTTGTATCTGAGGTACAACAATGGCGGTGGCTAAGTTATCAGCAGTTGGTTGTGTCCAATCATATAGAGTAGCTTCTGGCACAAGAGGTGCCACCGCTCCATTGTTTGGGTCAACCCGATTATTCTGATTGTTTTCGTTGACATCGTCCACGTTATCCATTTCAATTTCGAGTGTGTGTTTTTGTTGTAACTGTTTGTTCTTCTTGTTGGCTCGATTTAATTCCCTGAATGCTTTCTCAGGGTCTGAAAGTCCTTCAAAAAGTTCACCATCCCTCGAAGAGCTTCTAGACATACACCTCAGTCACAGAAGAATTCAAACGTGAGAATTTCAATAAAAAAAAAAATTTAAACACCGTAAGAAATTGATCCAAACTAAGAATCCTAGCAATTCTTCTAAGTTGTAATAAATAACACCGTTAGTTCCCCGGCAACGGCACCAAAATTTAATCACGTCCAACTATGCCTTGTAAAAAAGACTAAGCGGTCGCTGCAAATATAACCCGGTTCAAGTCCGGAGTCAAATCCCACAGGGAACTAACCTATTTACTACAACCTTAAATAATGCTAATGATAAGCTCAGACAACTTCCAGATGCAATAGTTTTATGAATAATCAGTGGAATTTATTTAGCCAAGGAAAAATGACAATAAAATTAGCAATAATCAAGACTAAAATTGAATTCAAGGGTAAAAGGATCTAGGGCTATTGATTTCCCCAATTGCCGAATTAATTCTCAATTCTTTAGCTATAATCTCGCCGTAATACTTCATGAGGATTATGAGTTTCGGGCTATCGTAATTACCTTTCGATCAATTACGATAATTTACTAGAAGCATTTTATCGAACTACTCTAGTTAACAATTTATGCAACTCAGAATCATCCCACCAAAGCTTCGTTATTTCTAACCCCACTTTTAAATTTAAATAATTAATCTTTTAACTTCCCCCAAAGTGGTGTTGTTCAACAACAATCTAACCAAGTGTTCTTTCTCAAGAAACACAAGGTGAATAGACACGATTAATCGAGGGCCCTTTTAATTAACCATAATACAATACGTAATTGAACAATCATAGAACAAACACGGCTCAATTATAATAAAATAGAGTCAAGACTTCATCCAACAATTGGTTCCATCAACCCTAGACAACAGATTTAGCTACTCATGCTAATGGAAAACAAATCACTAAAATAATTCATAATCAACAAATAGAAGTATCAAAAAGAAGATGAAAACTCTTAGGAATTTATCTGTTTTCTCCCCCTCGTTCTTGCCTCTAAAATCTTCTAAAAATAGCTATATCTCACTTCTGGGCGAGTTTAGGTTTCATATAGGTTTAGGTTAGTCGCCTAGAAAATTACGTAATTAACCCTGCGTGTTTGGCTTTCGTCCGCCCGTCCGCGGCCACGGATCCGGCCGCGGATTTGGACTGCCTCACTGCCTTGAGTTTGCGGACCAGTTCGCGACCCACTCTACGGCCGCGCACCTGGAGGGGTCGTTTCGCTTGCTTTTCTCGCTCTTTTTTGACCGGGCTAACCTTCGATTGCCCTTTCATATTTCATGTTGACTCTAAAATACTCGTTAGCTCCCTCCTAGCTCGGAGTAGCTCCTGCAAAGCATCAAATTCTTAATTAGAGCATTTTGTTATCTTTTAGCATTC
The DNA here is from genome assembly GCF_000715075.1 of Nicotiana tabacum. NCBI lineage: Eukaryota > Viridiplantae > Streptophyta > Magnoliopsida > Solanales > Solanaceae > Nicotiana > Nicotiana tabacum. Next base: position 62,357,486 of record NC_134081.1, read on the forward strand.
AAATATTAATAAAGTGCGACTAAATTAGAGTGTAAGTAGTGTCTAAATTGCATGAATATAGCCTACTATCATGTGCCTTAGATAAGTAAAGTGATTACATCAACCCGAAAAATGTAATAGGAGAGACGTTAATCCAATAACCCTGGAATATCCCCATCTCATTAAATTCTTTCTAAGTGTTTGTTTGCTCTACTAGCGATTTTACTTTCTTGCTTGCTTATTAGTTCGTAGTAATTAGGTTACAAAAGTCACAATCATCTTCTTCTCATTCACTTGAGCATTAAATTTATACATAGCTTAGATTGGACAATAGTTGATCATAAATCCTCGTGGAAATGATACTTTCTTATCACTTTATTACTTGTCGACCGCGTATACTTGCGTGTGCATTTGGACCCAACAACTTGTCCTTCTTTATCTACTAGGGTGGGAATCTCTCACCATACTTGAGGCTCTTGATCAGCCAGGTGTAACAAAGAGAAACATTTGAAGGTACCTTTTCCATATAGTTTGAGAAAATGAATCATCCTTTTAAAATTAGCGATTTAAAGGAAATTTAGAAAACGGGATAAATGAAATATTTAAACACCTCCATAATATAAGATTATGATTAAGTTGTGGATATACACTTGCATTTAATTTTAAAAACACTTAACACCTGATATATTGAAAATTGTGTACACATATAACAGTTACCTTTATATTTCAAAGGTAAATACTTAAAAGTCCCTTTAGAATACAAATCTTACGTACACAAAATGCCAGTTTGGACCAAAACATCCTCTATCATTCCCTCGGGAAAAGGATGTTGGGCATATTTGCATAGGTTTTGACATTACTTTATTAGCATTTTTATCGCTTTTTTAATCGTATTTTATGTTGAGCATGCCTCGACTTAACTTGATTACTGGTTTTACACTGATTTAGGGTGTTAATATATTTTTTTTAGGAAAAATGGAAGAGGAATTAGAGTGCAAAGTTAAATAGTTCTGAGCAAAGTAAGTAGCTTTTAGTTGGCCAAGTAGAGTCGGCTGAAACTAGCTTCATTGTATGATTACATGCATAATGTTCCAATCAAAGGAGATCAGGTCACACTCTTGGAGCTTTTCTAATTCGATAATTTTGTTTGAAAATAAAAGCATCAAGATTTCAAGTCAGTGTGAATGGTAACGAGGCAAACATGAATCGTAGCGTAATTAGAAAAGGCCAAAGCTATCCGGCGGTGTTTTAAGCAAGGTTTCACATAATTTTTAGGGGAAATCACGTCGGGAGGCAGCAAATGAATGTAGCAGCGCTGTTGGAGCACTTTGAAAGCCAACGCCGAGTTTTTCTTCTCTTTAATTTTAAGTTTATTAGTACTGAAGATGTGGTTGATCATGATTATTGAACGATTATTTTCGTGTTAATACGAATTACCATTCTTGATTGTTTTTTTAATTCTAGTGCATAATTGCTCGATTGTTTTCCCATCAGTTAAGTTTTATTTACTATCTATGTTGTGCTTGAAAAAGGCGTACTTAGAATCGAGAAGAATTAAAGAGAGCATATTTAATTTCTGAATCCGTACCTTGAGAATGATTTCACATTTGGAATAAGGATATACCTAACAGTCTTGCTCAGTTGAATATTGTATTTTATTCGTGTTTAATAGATTCAATTTCATAGGGATATAGGTGTTGATATATCTTGAATAGACGAGTAGTATTGTGGGAGTATGCTAGTCATATTTACGATCCAGTTAATTAGCAATCATAGGTAATTTGAATTAATAGGTGTAATCAAAACTTAATTGAATTAGTAAAACAACCACAACCTTGAAATATTCTCTTTTATTGATGTCAATGCAAACTTGCCTAATTGTCTTCATTAATTGCTTTATTTTACTATTTTAAATTAATTGTAGTTAGTTAAAATTAACAACTTGAGAAATCACTTGAATAAATAAATTGCAATAGTTTAACTTAGTTAACCGTAAAGAATAAGTATTCGTGGGAACATTAATTTACTTATTACTTTATTACTTATCGATCACATATATTTACATGTGCATTTGACTGCAACAAATCTTGAGCGTTGTTGCTGGGGACATAGAAATAAGCTATTTTTTATATTAGACTTTTACTTTTTTTTTTTTTAATCTATTTAAGTTCTTAATTTTAATTTTTCTTAATATTGCTTTACGTTTTTTGAGATGGCATCTTGAAGTAAAAATTGATCGAATTCTGGTAAATTCATATTTTTGTGATCCTTGTCCATATAATGAAGGACCCTGATGGTGAAAAAATTATCAAAATATTCTTGGAAGCGACATTTGTGCACCATCTAAATCCTTTGTGTAGAACATTTGTAATATCTGTGGTGGTCAAGAATACCATTGTAATAGTTGTACTAATCCTTTTATTCGCCCATGAGTATTTGTTATGATGATTCTAATAATTCTTGTAATTTTGATATGAGCAATAAATTAGAGGTTGTGGAATTTGACGCTCATATAAATGATATGGTGAGGCAATTAGTGGAGCAAAGTGATAAACGCCAAAAACACATGAAAAATCTCAAAGTAACATTAAATTAAGAGAATCAAGGCCACAGTTGGTTAAAACATTGGAAATTTTATCTCCTATAGCAAAGGTATACACCCTATTTATTATAAATTAAAATTATTTTAAAATATTATTTTCTATAGCTACATTTTATATTTTATAACAAAATAAGTATTTATGGTATATACTACCATTGAGGAATTAAATAAGGCATGAAATATGCTATTATATTTTTCCTATCTCTTAGATAGCTGGACATACCTATTTTTAAGGTGATTGCCGTTACTGTATTCATGAATACATGACGCGAATACATGTAAATATATGCGCATACAGCAGGAATGCCATGATTTTAGGCACTTTTTACTGTTGTATTCATGAATACAGCAGCACGAATACATGCGCGTACAACTGGACTGCCTGATTTTAAGCGCTTTTTGCTGCTGTATTTATGAATACATGGCGCGAATACATGTGAATACATGCGCGTACAGCTGGACGACTCTGATTTTAGGCGCTTTTTACTGCTATATTCATGAATACAACAACGCGAATACATGTGAATATATGCGCGTACAACTGGACTGTCCTGATTTTAGGTGCTTTTTGCTGTTGTATTCATTAATACCTGACGCGAATACATGTGAATACATGCACGTACAGCCGGACTACCTTGATTTTTAGGCGCTTTTTGCTGCTGTATTCATGAATACAACAGTGCGAATACAACGAATATACTACCGTAATAACTGAATAGTAGCCATAGGAAGTAATTATGTATATGGTAGCTATAAGAAGTTAATAGCCACTAAACAATAGTGGTTTCTAAAAATTCCTCTAAAACATTCAATGATTAACAAGCTGCAGACTTATAGCCTGCTTGGCCAAGTTTTTTTTTGGGCCAAAAGTGTAATTTTTGGCTAAACGTTTTGGCAAACGATTGTGGTGTTTGGCCAAACTTTTAGAAGAAAAAAAAGTGCTTTTGAGGAGAATCAGAAGCAAATTTTGAAAAGCAGAAAAATGTAGCTTCTCTCCAAAAGCACTTTTCTGAGAAGCACTTTTGAGAAAAATATACTTAGAAGCAGTTTTCAAAAGTTTGGGCAAATACTAATTACTACTCAAAATTGCTTTTCAAATTAATTAGCCAAACACAAATCGATTCTCATCAAAAGTACTTTTTTGAAAAGCACTTTTGAAAAAAGCACTTCTCAAAATAAGCAAATTTTAAAAGTTTGGCCAAACAGGCTATTAGTTGATATTTAGGACGAGCCTCAAATAGAAGAAGAGAGTGAGTTTTAGCAAGAGAGAAATTTTGAAGAAGTGAAGATTTTGAGTCAAACTTGGCTAATGGAATAAGCTCCAGATTTAGAAATATATGAGGCTCAGGTGAGAAAATTATAAATGGGATGAGATTCTTTATACAAATGAGAGGTGAAGTCGGACAAGAGATCGACCGATTTGGTATTGCTATTCATGATCTGGAGACTAAAGTGAGTGCAATGGTTGAAACATCTATAGCCCACTAATCAATTAGTAATTATGAGTTGTGTGAAGTTAGAAGAAAAACTTGATAACCAAATTGTGGAGTAAATAGTAAAATTCCAACCCTTCGACTCTCTGATATTTGATGATACTAGGATTAAGGAAATGATACTAGAATTAAATAAAAAAGTAGAAAAAATTATAAAGATTTTAGTGTGTGCAAAGATAAGAATGTCGAAAATAATACAATCTTGAAGTTGGAGCTCCTTGCGCCTTATTCCAAATACTTTTCAATATTACGTTTGGCTGGTGACATGGGAATCGTGGCATCCGCATCTATGGATGATTAAAGGGAGGAGGAACAAGATGCATATAATCTGAAATTTATCATGCAAATGAGACAAAATGAACCCAGAAATATAAAATGTGACAGTATTTACTTGGTTCTTTTGAATTTGTACCACCACCCCCAAAAACATAGCTGAAAACTTGAATCAAAATTGGAGATACAATTTGTATCTTCAAAGTGAAAGCAAAAGTGGCAAAGTTGGTACATATTGTGTCACAACGTTAATAAGGTAATTCTTGAGAGGCAACCAAGCATTTTAATTCGCTTTCAGAGTTTATATTTTAATTCTTCTATTTTAAAATTTTGATAGTTTGTTATTTTTGTTCTGATCTTACATTAATTTTGTAGGAATTATTTTTCAGAGGAGTATGGAACTTGGAGAAGTGTTGGGAAAACTGCTGGGAGTAACAAAGGTATACATGTTACGTTTGTATCAGTTTTCAGTGAAAAAGTGCAAAGAAAAATTACTTCAGGTATGGGAACGAAGGGGATGTGTCGCGAGCAAAATTGAGTCTACTAAAATCTTTAAACAGTGTACTCCTTTTATCGCGACTAAGGTCGCATCCTGTGAAAATTGGAAATATCACGTTGTACACATCTTGTCCCTTTCAGCGCGCCTAAGGATAATTGTTTCAACTGAACAATTAAACGCACAACACATTGTTGCATCCTATTTTGCACAAGACAAAACAAACTACAACTTATAATACTCTACAAGGTTATTTAAAGTTTAGAGTCGTCACCTAGTATTTAAGGTATACCAGGACACCTACACTATACTACGTAATATAAAATTTAACTATGATCTGCGCAACCAATGAGATTCTAGGTAAGGGTTCAAGTTATCTCGAGGGGAAGGTGTTAGGCATCCTTCAAGATCCACAAAATGTGGTTCCTGTGGACTCGATCAAATAAGGGAGGGAAGGTTCAAAAGAATGATTAACAAATACTCACAATTATTACAAAGGATAAAAAGAATGATCAACGTCTACTAGAATGAACAGTGATGATATTAAATATGTAATGAATTATGTGCGGATAAAGTATGCAAGTATTTTTGAATGAAATGATTAAAATATATTAACTCGTATGAAATATATGAAAAGTGGACAAGGGAATTGTATTCCAAAACATAAGCTTTTGCGGAGAATCATTGGAGGCCGCTCACCGCACCTGCGGAGAAAGCCCCGCTTCTGCACTAACGCAGGTGCGGCCAGTGTTGCGCTTCTGCGTTGCCTCTTTGCTCCTGCGCCTTTCTCGTCCGCTTCCGCGATCACTTATTTTCCGCACCTGCGGAACTGCCCAGACCTGCCCATTTCGCTTCCGTGACCATTTCACGCTTCTGCGTGCACACACCCGCGGACCCTCACGCGCAGGTGCGAAGACACCAGTTAACAGAAAATTGCAGCAGCCCCAAACAATGCTCCAACGATCCGAACCCCGTCCGAAACTCATCCGAGCCACTCAGGACCTCGTCCGAATATACCAATAAGTCCCATAACGTAACACGGACCTACTCGAAGCCTCAAATCACATCAAACAACATCGAAATTACGAATCGCACTACGAATCGAACTTATGAATTTCCAAGTCTTCTAACTCCCAAAACTGGTACCGAAACATATTAAATCAACCCGGAATAATGCCAAATTTTGCATGCAAGTCCCAAATGACATAACAGAGCTAATCCAACTCTCGGAACCGCAATCCGAGCCCGATATCAGCAAAGTCAACGCTCGGTCAAACCTCTCAATCTTCCAAAACTTTAACTTTCCAATTTTTTGCCGAATGCTTCAAATTACCCTACGGACCTCCAAATCTAAATCCATACGCACGCCCAAGTCCAAAATCACCATACGAAACTATTGGAATCACCAAAATGCCATTTTAGAGTCGTCCATACAAAAGTCAAAACTCTGGTTAACTCTCACCGCCTAAGCTTCTAAAACAAGAATCCTTCCTCCAAATTGATCCCGAATCATCCGAAAACTAAACTCGGCCATACACGCAAGTCATAACACATAAACGAAGCTACTCGAGACCTTATGCCGCCGAACAGGACATTAATTCATGAAACGACCGGTCGGATCATTATATTCTCCTCCTCTTAAACAAACGTTCGTCCTCCAACGTGATAAGAACTATTCCGAAGTCATCAAATCACTGAGTGAACCCCCATGCATACACCCGCGGGTGACCCCACATCACCCCAATCAACATAGGCCCGACAACACTATCTTCACTGAAGATTATTCCTTCCAGCCACACTAATAGGCCTTAGAGTCAAATTTCTCACCATCCGACCATCTCCAAAAGACCCGATTCCTACATCCACACCCATTATCAACCTCAGCCAGCTGCAACAACTTATGCCTACACCTACAAGGTGCAACCACACGATGCAACACGTCACACATATGCCCATAACCACATCTCTAGCCACAGTAGTTTCCCATAATCATATCCAGCACCGGCAATTAGCCTCATAACAGTTAGAACCCTGTTTTAGACCTTCATAACACTGACAACGATGCAAGAAACATGAAGACCTCATAACTATTCACCCGAATCAATAAGTCACATCTAACGCCACCGAGGCACACACCTCGTAAGCTAGAACTCAATAAGAACAGCACGAATATGACTGAATATACAAGGAAACACATGAAGGAACTATCAAACAATCCCGACAGGCATCACCCCCTATCAGTACCATACTACAAACCAATTACACAAGGGAGAATCAAAACATATGAACAAATCGCAAGGATCTCATCGTGATATAACTCTACCATGGCACGCAGCCCAGTTCAAACACATCGAAACACATGACACCGTGAGGGTCTCACCCTCAACTCTGAAACACAAGTAGAATAAACATCATACCAACCGAAACCTTCCACTAATTCAATTCCTAGAACAAAATCACAACACATATTGAACTCCCACACCGATAGAGCATCTAAATCACAAATCGTAACCTATCACCCAGAAATCACATCAGAACTACTGAAATGAGTAACAGTAGGTCACTTCTAGTCTCATAACTCTCAATAATGAATAAAATAAAATGATGGACACGGGCTACCACTATAGAATCTCCCGACAAGGGTAAACACATAAGCAGAGTACAAAATCGCGAAACTCACCCATATGTGAAGTAAAATAGAAGGACTCACCCAGATAAACAGAACTGGAATAAGATACGAATGATGCTCCTCTATAACAAATTGAAACCATAACCGTACGACATCATCTAATGCAGCGGCCTCAGCCCTACTATAGAAAACACATCAACGAGCCGGGCCTCCCCCTCTTAGGCACCCTCTATTCGCCTGACCTATACCCCAAGCTGGCAGTGCAGGGATATTACCCATGGGTACCTGAAACACTGTGTGAAACCTGAAGTGCAAACTGAACTGGCTGACCCACAAAAACCTCTACCATGCCGTACCCTGCCTCTAAAATAGGAACTAATAGGTCTCTCCGATCTACGAGGCCTCTTAGCCTCCCTGTCCTCTCTCTCCTGACTCTGCATGCCCTCTAATCGGCGAGCGTTCTCTACCACCTGCTGAAATGAAACATCTGACTCCAACTCCCGAGCCCTGTTGAACCAGATATCATGACTGAGTCCCCCAATGAACATGCGACCTCTTTCTCTAACTATAGAAACCAAAGTAGGTGCATGTCTGGACAATTTATTGAATATAATGGCATACTCCGACACTGACATAGTGCCCCGGTGCAGCTGCTCAAACTCCGCGCGCCATGCATCCCGAAGGGTCTGGGGAAACAAACTCTCTCAAGACCACCTATGAAAACTGTACCCATGAAAGTGAAGCTGCATCGGCCGGACTACCCAACTCATACGCTCGACACCACTAATATGATGCTCTCTTAAGCTGGACCATAGTAAAAGCAACCCCACTTGTCTCCACAATACCCATGGAGCGGAGAATACGGTAGCACTCCCCTAGGAACCTATGTGCATCCTCTGAAGCCAAACCACTGCAAGTAGGAGGGTATTACTTCTTGAACCTCGCAAGTCTAAGCTGCTCTTCCTCATATGTTATTTCCCTAACCACAGACTGAACTGGAGCAACCGGATGTGTCGGCATGATACCTAGAACCTGACCAACGTGGACTCGCTGCTCTGGAGTACGGGCGGCGGTAGTTTGAGCTCCCCCCATATGTGATATAGCTGATGCAACCGGAATCAACCCTGCCTGAGCTAATGTTCCAAATATGCTCAGGAACCATGCTAAAGTCTCCTGAAGTCCTGGGGTAACAATAGGCGCCTCCGGTAACTGTCCCCCCAACAAGAGCTACTGGCGGCTCCTTAATTGTTGCTCTGACAGATGCTTTAGCTGTAGCACGTGCTCCTCCTCGGCCTTTTCCTCTGCCCCGGTCCCTAGCAACACAGGCTCTGGGGCAGTGTTGTCGGTAACTGCAGTGCGTGTCCTCACTATTTGTGAAAGAATAGAATGACACAAGTTCAAACTCTGAGATTAATAAACTCGCATGATAGGAATGAAGGAAGTGAAACTGTCCTAATAGTTCCGTAGCCTCTTGAAGATAAGTACAGACGTCTCCGCACCGATCCACAAGACTCTACTAAAATTGCTTATGACTCGTAGCACCTATGAACCTAGAGCTCTGATACCACCTTGTCACGACTCAAATTTCCCTCCGTAGGATGTCGTGACAGTACCTAGTCTCTAAGACTAGGTAAGCCTAAGAATTACTTAATTAATAGAAGAATTTAACTAATAATTGATAAATAAGAAATAGAAACCTTATTACACAACTTACAATTCCCAAAACCGGTAGTACAAGTCATAAGCTTTACTGATTTTACTAGGAAAATCCCGAAATACAATTGTTTGGAATGGAAGTTAAACAATACAAATACTAAATAAGAGGGTGACTCCGAGGCCTGCGAACGCGACGACAGGTTTACCTTGAGTCTCCACAGCTCGACCAGCCAGCTAATAATCAACAACAACCGTGGCACCTGGATTTGTACAAAAATGTGTAGTAGCGTAGTATAAGTACACCACAGCGGTACCCAGTAAGTATGAAAACTAACCTCGGTGAAGTAGTGACGAGGGACAGTCAAGACACCTACCGGGCTAGCCTGAACAACTATGAAGGTGAACTAACAGAGGAAACAATATTAAGATAAAGCTAAGCAGGATAAGGAACACAAATTAATACTTGCAATGATACACTAATAACAACAATTTTCAACAGGAAGCAGTAAGGTAATAATGTTGTAGAGTAAACTGAACAAAGTCTAAGTTAGTGAAACTAAATAAAAGAAAACCAACAACAACTCAATAAGAACAATCGCTCTCACACCAGATTTGTTCGAGCATTTCCACGAAGTACTGAACCTCATAATTACGACTCAAGGGTCCTAATTCTTAAACTCTAATCACTTGGCACCTTGTGCCCACATTTCAATCCATAACCGCACGAACGACTCACATGCCAAGAGGACGACTCTCACACAGAAGGCAAGTAGGCAAGAGTACATGTGATGGTCAATAACGTCAGGACTCATCTCCTTAAACCAATATGGGTGATTCATCTACGTGTATGCCTGTGTAAGTGTTCTACCACAATTAAGAGTGGAGATAAGGAATGACACATAAGAAACGATCACCACAAAATATACAGTGTAAATAGGACAGCAATGAAGTGGACGTAACGGCAAGCACAACAAGATTAGCTACATAGAACTGCACAAATAGAGCAACACGGAGGAAAATAATTAGCATTATGCTAAGGAAAACAACAATCAAAGACAAGTGCGCAGAAAAGGGGAAATGACAACAGAGCCCTCCTGAGGTACCGCCTTGTAGTCTCAAATCGTAAAATGAATTACAACGGCACGACAGAAGCCTCATGCCATAATAACAACCTCACGGCAAAACCTCGTGCCACAATAACAACCGCCCGATAGAAACCTCGTGCCATAATAAAGAATGCATGGCAGAAACCTCGTGCCACAATAACGACCACATGGCAGAATCCTCGTTCCACAATAACGATCGCACGTCATAAACCTTGTGCCACAATAACAACAGCATGCTAGAAACCTCGTGCCACAATAACAACCGCACGGCAAAAAACCTCATGCCAGAATAACAATCGCACGACAGAAACCTCGTGCCACAATAACAACCGCACGACAGAAACCTCGTGCCATAATAACAACCGCACGCCAAAAACCTCTTGCCACACAACACTGAATACAGCAGCAACAACAACAATACATAAGAATACGTCAAGTAAATCAACTCAGGAACTCCAGAACACAAAGAGACGGAAGAATGAGCTCACAATGAAAGACACAACAGGAAATAATGGTACAACATAGAAATAGCTCAACAAGGAAGAGATACTGTGTAGCAATGATTCGACATAAGTACAATTCAACGATAAGAGGGAAATCGTGAATCAGTGACTCTAATTAAGGGTAAGTCAACTGTCACACCCCGACCTCGGGGAGCACGACCGACGCTCAACCGAGATACCCCGGTTAAGCAAGCCTGTTAGATTTCTTCTACCCAACCTTGGCCATTAACAATATAAAAACCAATATAAGTGATAAACATGAGAAGAGTCAAGTGTTCCACAATATTTTCCACTACTAAAGGATATTCATTTATGATTCCCAAAATATAACAAGTTTACTGATATGATAAAAACATGTTCGCCCAAATACCAACACTTACTAGTTTAATTCCCAACATCATATACCACCCACAACCTGTCTACGAAGCCTCTAAGTACAATAGAAGAGTAGTATGGATGTGTCGGTGACAAGGCCCCGGCTATACCTCAAAATATAATGTACAACGTCAAATAACATGAAGCCCAGAATAGAGTAGGGCTCACCAAAATCTGCTGAATAGAGAGTAACTGCTAACGAGGCTCAAAATCACCTGCTAACGAATCACCTGCATCCATTGAAGATACAGCGCCCCCGACAAAATGGACGTTCGTACATATGGAATAGTACTAGTATGTAAAGCTAAATGTCCACTTTCAAAATAGAATACCATTATAAGAAAGGGAAAATCATAGAAACAGCAAGTCACAATCAACAAAATCCAAATGGCCAGTTTTCAAAATACAAAAAATAATATATATTTTTGGTTACGAGATCATTAGCACCGATATACCACTGTGTTTTTAGCACGGAGTCCGATCACGCCCGATCGGCTAGGCCATCTCCCCACGGACAATGTGGTTGGATATGTGATGCGAAAAATGGGTGTTACCAAGAGCAGTACTACCATGTGCGCAATATGGCGTCCGATCTCCACCCGATCGGCTAGGCCGCCTTCCCACATATGCCGTGTGGGTTGACTTTCCAATTCACAGCTAATATCAATCTCATCCAAAGTAAGGGGAATAATCACAATCAATCACCATCCACCCCTACACCAACAACTGTAGTTTCGGGTGTGGGCTTTATGACCCACCCTTCCTCGGTTTGCTAATGATACTCCCAAAAACATGTTTTTTTTTTCATACAAAGGTAGTATAATTTCAAATGTATTCACCCCATCATCTTTCACATTGTATAATCCTTCATTAGTATTTTCAATGACTCACAACAACAATATTTCCTTGGCTCTTTTGGCCATTCACAAGATTCATTATTCATGGCACGTCGGCCGTATTTCATATTCCACACTTTCTTTTCTTTATCTTCAAGGATCATCAACATAAGCTTCAACATATAGAGTATTCTGGAAATCACAATTTTAAGTTATTAGCAGTGAAGACTTAAACACAATGAATTCCTTTCCACGAAATGAAGTAAAATGGTTGGCAATCAAAGCACATGTTAGAAGCATAAATGAGTAACACATCATTTAATCTTGAAATACTTTTCCCAAAAAGGGAAATACACACTTTCAACTCATGAATATATATATAAGAGCTAAAGACACAATGGAAACACTTACAAAGCATATCATTAGTTAAAACAACCATGTTTGGGCACAAGTATAACTCTCATTATTGGCACGGTGGCCACACTATCCATCTCCAACCCCCTTCTTTTACTTTCAAGCATCCTTATAGATTATCAACAACAAGGCATTTTAATTCAAAACTTTAGATACACATTTAAGCAACTAACCAGATTAAGGGTCTTAGACACATGTGATTTCTTACACAATTCGACATGCTAGTTTTCATTAAAATCATTAATAGTATCTCAACAAAGAAGAACGTCTTCTCAAATAGTAACTCAACAAAGAAGAACGTCTGGAATTCAATTCGAACGCATATATCTTTTGACACAAGGCTTGTTCGGAATAATCAATTTATAATGAGCAACACGTGACTTACAAGGCCATTGTGGGGTTCAATTCTAAAAGAGGAGTTTAGCCAAAATATCTTGTTTGAGCTTTCATTAAGTTACTACAACGTCCCAACACTTCTAGCAATAACAATCTATAAGAAGGTAGCGAAAATCGGATAATAATTAGAAGGATTCACATAGTGTAACTCTCTTAGGAATTTTGTCGAACACCTAGTATGCAAAATGGACTACAAAGCTCTACAATGGTAATCTCTTCCTCCCTTAACCAATTTCAACAAGAAACCACCCAAACTAGTTCATTAAACCCACACACTTCAACCTATTGTCACACGCATGGCCTATTTCCAACCCCTATAACCTAATTAAACCCATAACAATTGCATGAAGGTTTTAAGACAAGGTCTTACCCAGATAGATGATAATCTAGTGATTGGTTTCCTTGACTCTTGAAGGTTGGTGCAAGATTGGATGATTAGAGTATTAGGTTTCCTTCTTCTCTCTCTAAAATGCTCTTATCTCTCTCTAAAATCATCAGATAATTGCCTCAAAATGAGACCCAAAGGCTATTTATCAAAATGGGGTCAGGTTATACAAATAAAAAAATAAACCCTCCGAACTCAGGTCTGCGATCGCAGAACTGATTGCAGAATAGGTATGCGGTCCACATAGTGGACCGCGAAAGTGATGCCCAACAACTGGGATGATCTGGACAGGTCTGCGGTCCACAGACCACTTATGCGGCCGCAGAATTGCCCAACAAAATTTCTCGTGCAACTCTGTGATAGAAGTGCGGACAGCGAAACAGGTTTGCGATCGCACAATGGACTGCGAAACAACCCTCAAAATTCAACAACTTCCTGCTCAACTCTACAACGCTAATGCGGCCCGCAGAATGGATCTGCAGCCGCGAATCTGACCGCATAATTGGCCGTTCAGCAAAAAATATTTTCCACCAACACCTCGATGCATTCTTCAATCCAAAAAGTCTGTACCGAAGCGAGCAAGCTCGCCGCGAAGAATTTCTACAACCCTCAAACACGTAAGCCTACTTCGACACCACGAACCCTTAAATTCCTTGGAAAAATTTTCGGGGCCTTGCATCAACAGTAATAAGGGATAACAAAACATTAATTAGGGTTGAGCAATTACGGAAGAGAATCAACAAACTCAATTAAGAAGAAGCAGATTATAGGAAAGATAATAATAACTTCAATCAAGGATAAGCAATTACGGAAAGGATATCACAACAATAAAAGAAGCAATAAATTTAGTTAAGGAACATAAGATTTTAAGTAGCAATAAGGGTAAAACATGGAGCAATTAATTCCAATTAAGACAGATAAGGGTCAATTTCGTAAATGGGGATTTAACATAACAAAACAACTTCATATCTAATGAACATAAGAACCTAAGAGCCCTAAACGGTCAATCTTCACAAATAAGCAAGAGCACGTACTCGTCACCTCGCGTACACGAGCTTCACATGACACAATTGGCACCAAAGACTCAAATCCTAAGGGGTAGTTTCCCCACACAAAGTTAGGAAAGATACTTACCTCAAAGAAGCTAGGCCGTTGCTCTAAAATTACCTTCTCGAGTGAAACAACCTCCGGACGCCTCAAATCTAGTCAAAATAACTTCAATTCATAAATTAAACTCATTGAAAAAACTTACGGGTAATAAAGCTTCAATCTTTAACAAGAACTAAAAGTCAACCCAAAAGTTGAACCACGGGCCCGCACCTCGGAGCCCTATAAAATTTACAAAACCCGAATGCCCATTCCGATACGAGTTCAACCATACAAAAATTATCAATTTCCGACATCAATTTGTCCTTCAAATCATCATTTTACATTTTGAAAGATTTTTTCATAAATTCCTATTTTCCTCAACTCAAAACACTAATTATAAGATAAAAATAATGATGGGATCATGGAATATAGTAAATTCAGTGTTAAGAACACTTACCCCAATGATTTACTTGAAACACCCACGAAACATCTCTTAAACCGAGGTCTACAACTTAAAATATATTGAAAATGGCCAAACCCTTGACTTATATGATTCTGCCCAGGCACGATCCCACCTGCGACGCATTGGCCGCTTCTGCGGCATCGCATTTGCGACAAAACATCCTCTTTTGTGGAGAATCACTGGAGGTCGCTCACTGCACCTGCGGAGAAAGCCCCACTTCTGCACTAACACAGGTGCGGCTAGTGTTGCGCTTCTGCACTGCCTCTTCGCTCTTGCGCCGCCTCTTCGCTCTTGCGCCTTTCTTGTCCGCTTCCACGATCACGCAGGTGCGGAATATTCTTCGTAGCTGCGGCACTGCCCAGACCTGCCTATTTCTCTTCCTCGACCATTTCACGCTTGCGTGCACGAACCTGCGGACCCTCACGTGCACGTGCCAAAACACCAGCTAATAGAAAATTCTAGCAGCCCCAAAACAATGCTCCAATGATCCGAATCCCGTCCGAAACTCATCCGAGCGACTCGGGACCTCATCCGAATATACCAATATGTGCCATAACGTGAAATGGACTTTCTCGAGGCCTCAAATCACATCAAACAATGTCGAAACTATGAATCACACCACAAATTGAACTTATGAATTTCCAAGTCTTCTATCTCCCAAAACGGGTGCCGAAACATATCAAATCAACCCAGAATAACGCCAAATTTTGCATGCAAGTCCCAAATGACATAACGGAGCTAATCTAACTCTCAGAACCACAATTCAAGCCCGATATCACCAAAGTCAACTCTCGGTCAAACCTCTCAATCTTTCTAACCTTCAGCTTTCCAATATTTCACCGAATGCTTCAAATTACCCTGCGGACCTCCAAATCCAAATCTGGATGCACGCCCAAGTTTAAAATCGCCATACGAAGCTATTGGGATCACCAAAATTCTATTTTGGAGTCGTCTACGTAAAAGTCAAAACTTTGGTCCACTCTCACCGCCTAAGCTTCTAAAACAAGAATCCTTCCCCCAAATTAATCCCGAATCATCCGAAAACTAACCTTGGCCATACACGCAAGTCATAACATATAATACGAAGCTGCTCAATACCTTGTCCCACCGAACGGGATGTCAATTCATGAAACCATCGGTCGGGTCGTTACAAACTATAATTTTTTGAAAAGACAATAAATTGATAAAATATCCTAATATTTGAAAAATAAGATAACTGTCAATAAATCACTTAAAATTTAGAAAATTCGCAAAAACGGTAATCTTTAGCTAATTGCAATAAAATGATAAAAATTCTTATATTTTGTAAGAATATGAGTAATTATCAATGAATTGCATTAAAGCTAAATAATGTGTAAAAACTATATTTTTATCATTTTTGACAAGGAAGCCTACAAAATTTGTTTTTAAATACGGAGGGTCAAAATTGGCTGTCAATAGCTGCCCTCTTTGACCGGAGATGATGTAAGAGTTTTCGGGCAAAGAAATTGACATCATACTCAATTTTAACCCGACATGACAGAGTGGGGGGGGGGGGGATGAGGAGGTTTTGAAGAATGTGACTGAACTCTGGTACCTGCATTGCCTACATATCTCGGGTTTCACGAGAATCAGGTTGCATGTAGTTCTGGACGATTGAGTACTACTTATGAATCGTAGCCTCCTGGAGTGGAAGACAAATGTTGAAGGCCGAAAAGGTTCGCGTGATCTCGACATTGCTTCTAAAATTGCCCCGGTGTCGGATTGTCGTGACATTGGGATGTGGATATTGGATAACAGATGGATTGATTGATAGGTTTGTATGGATATGGCCGGGCTTTGTGTTGAGTTTTCCTACATATCTCAGATGTAACGAGAATCAGGCCAATTGTAGTTCGACAAGGCGATGAGATGAATTGAGTTTTGATTTTGAGAGTTGCCCAAAACGTCAAGCTGTGAGGATACTGGGTATTTTAGTTGACTACGGGGGTTCGGATTGCCTGCACACCCCATGTCAATGGGACGTAAAAACGATACTTGGGGACATGTCGCTGATTGCTGTTGGAAAGCTCGATGCCCATCCTCAAAATCTGCCCCACTTTATTTGCTAGAAGATAATTCCACATTATGTCGCGCCTTTGATAAGCAAAGTTGACGATGTGTGAACTATGCTTCCGTTTGACTTGTGAAGATGAATATGTGATTTTTTTGAACAAAATAGGATCCCAGGTTGGAACTCTAATTTGAAAGGGATCCGGGCTAGGTACCAGTCCGAACTGATCGGAGCAGTATATTTTGAAAGAAATTTGGGCTGGATATCGGTCAAAAGTGATCGGAGCACTTTGATTTTTAAAGTAAATCCAGTCTGTGTACCGGTCCGAAGTGATTGGAGCACTTGAAATATAAAATACCCGTATTAGAAGGTGAGCGCCTGTAAAATTTGAACTTGAAATGAAATGCCCATTGTTCAGAAGGGCTCCTGGAAAGTTGACTTTGAAATGAAATGCCCATTATTTAGGAGAGCGCATGGAAATTTGACTTTGAAAGGAAATGCCCATTGTTCAGGAGGGCGCCTGGAAAAGCTATAAGCTATTTTTTTTTCCTATGTAAGAAAATGATGAAAAGGGTTATGTTATTAATGACTCAGGTAGGTGATAGCTGCAAAATGATAGGATTTTTAAATGATATGGCCGGGTCTGACTAAGACTGCATACGCATCCCAATGGAATTAGGCCAAGACGTAGTTCGATTGCAAAAGATGACTGAATCCGATGTGGATTGTCTACGTATTCCTACCAAAGGAAATCAAGTTACGGCATAGTTCCGGATATATAGAAATGAGTTTTTTTGATTTTCTATTCCAATAGTGGGACCAGACCCTATGTGGGTGCCTACGTATCCCCCCGTGGGAAGTCAGGTCGAGCGTAGTTCTGCTACAACAAAACCTAACTCTGCCGTCAACAAAACTTGACTCTTTTTGTTTTCTGTATTTTTGCTATTTTGTAGCTTTTTGTAGAGAATATTGTAAAGAAGGATTGCTATTTTATTGATTGATTATCTTTTTGACTTGACGTTGGTTAGTACCAACAATTAGTTTTGTGCGTAGGAATTCCCACCATATACTTTCCATCAAACCGAGATCAGCTTATGGGTAATTCTTATAGTTTCGAGTGATACCTCAGATATACCCAAATTCGACAAGATTTGTTCGTCCTGCTTCAATCATAGGTTCTAAATTCTTTCTAACTCATGTGTCAAGTGCCTCACTACAAAGAAAGTCCTAATTTTCACACAAATATGAAGTCTTTTTTTTTTTGTATTTTGACTTTTAGGACATTTTGAGAAGTACGCTTACACTCAGAATGACATTCAATGCATGCGATTGAGATACCATATGCTTGGCCTTTATGTGAGTATTCACTAATGTGAGAACACTTGGAATAGGATCATGTAGGACTTTATCATTGGCTTGTAATATAAGCTTGGGGTCGGGTAAGATGTTCCTTTGGGATAAAAATTGTTAATCCCTCCCTGAGAACTGCACTGTGTCCGTGTCTTCAGAGTTCAAACCATGCTTCGGAGCTTGATCTTGCTTGACTCGATGTGCCTTTCTTTGCTTTGACTTCATTTGAACTTGTAGGATGTTCTTCTTCCATTTTTGGAGGTTTTTTCCTTTATTTTATTTTTTTTTTCCGAGGATTCTCCTGTGTTGCAAGAGTTTTTCCCTTCTTCTCTTTTTTTTTCGTGGGGGTTCCTCCTCTTTGAATTGTGGAGTTTTTCCTTTTTTCTCCTTTTTTGATTTTTCTTTGAATTTGTGGAAGTTTTCTCCTTCTTGTTGGATCCTCCTTTTGAATGGTGGAGTTTCCCATTTCTTTTCTTGAAGTCATGTCTCCGTTTTCTTTGACTTTGCATCCTTCGCCTTTTCATGCTTGTCGCCTTCGCGTTGGTCTTCGTCCGAAATTATACGTTTTCAGTGTGCGCCAGGAGGTTAGGCCAAGAGAGGGGTAGTACTCTTAAGCACAAAAGGGTATAAGCTAACATGTGATTGTCAAAGAAAAAGGCTTAAGGCTCAAAGGGGGAATGCTAGGGATTGATGTCATTTAGTAGGCTAGAAAGGCTCAAACGGGTCAAAGAAGGCCTACGATCCTTTCCCAAACCAAGTGTTACTCAGGATTCGCCTCAACAAACATTCGGGCCAAGTTCTAGATCTACAATATAATGAATTTTAATCTAGGATCACCACACAATGCACATAAAACGATGAAGTCGGCTTTGTTCTTACCCTAACTGTAAGCACGAGAATTTTTCAAGTGTCACTAAGGTATAATTAAATGGTACCACAAGATTTATAGTTTACCCGAAGCTGATCCTTTCCGTCATACCACTTAAACATTTATTCTTTACCATGCACACTCCTAACTATGTTGGTAGCAAGCAAGTCAATATTTAATAATTTTTCCTTTTTTTTTTTGATTTTTTGATAAATGGGACTAAATCAAAGGAAGAGTTCCCCCTTTTTTGAATTTTTGGATTTTGACTTAACAACAATATTTGTTTTTCTCTCTCTTTTTTTTGACTTAATCAAATTTTTTTTGTGATTTTTTAAAAATGAGACCGAACCCGAAGGTTGCCTACGTATCTCGTTGAAATGAGAATCAGGTCAAGCGTAGTTCAAGAAGGGTGGAAAAAAATATATTTTAGATATTCATTTCATTTTTTTAAATTTTGACTTAATCAATTTTTGTGATTTTTGATAAAGAGAATTGAATGTAAAACGGGCTTTGTGGTTACCGTTCCGAAGCGCTATCAGAGCATTGAATGTTAGACGGGCTTTGTAGTTATCATTCCATATAGGAGCATAGATAGGAAAGTAAAATGACGGGTTGTGTACCGTTCCGTATAGGATCATTGTTAGTATGAGAGTGGGTACCATTCGGTTTAGGAGCGCTGGCAGGAAAGTAAAATGGCGCGCTAGGTACCGTTCCATTTAGGAGCACTAAAAAGAAAGTAATATAACAGGATATGTACCGTTCCGTATAGGAGCATTGTTAGTATGGGGTTGGGTACCGTTTCGTTTAGGAGCGCTGATAGGAAAGTAAAATGACGGGCTGTGAACCATTCCGTATATGAGCATTGTTAGTACGGGGCTGGGTACCATTCCATTAAGGAGCGCCGACGTAAAAGTAAAATGATGGGCTGTGTACCATTCCCTATAAGAGCATTGTTAGTACGGGGTTGAGTACCGTTCCATTTAGGAGTGCTGTCATGAAAGTAAAATGACGAAATGTGTACCGTTCCGTATAGGAGCATTGTTAGTACGAGGCTGGGTACCACTCAGTTTAGGAGCGCTGACATGAAAGTAAAATGACGGGCTGTGTACCGTCCCGTATAGGAGCATTTTTAGTATGGGGCTGGGTACCGTTCCGTTTTTGAGTGCTGACATGAAAGTAAAATCTCCGCACGATGGGAGTAACAGGAATTGAAAATCTACAGACGATGGGAGCATTTTTTGATTTTTTGAAAAATGAGATCGAACCCGGGGAGGGTCCTTGATTGATGATTTTTTTTTTTGAAAAATGAAATCGAACCCGGGAAGGGTCCTTGATTAATAATTTTGTTTTCATTTTTTGAAGAAATGAGATCGAACTCGGGAAGGATCTTTGATTGATAGTTTTTTTTTTTTAAAATGAGCTCGAACCCGGGAAGGGTGTATGCATATAAATTTTATTGGAGTTAAATCCATTAAATAATTGGGACTATATTTTAAATTCGAGATATATTAGTTCAAATGAATTTATTGGGCTAATATAATTGAATTAAGTATAAGTCCAATATATATGGATTAAATAAATAATCTTAATCCATTGGGCTACAAATGATGAACCCACTTTATTAGGCCCAATATGCCATCTTTCTAGAGGCCCAATTTGGTGGCTTGTGTCAAATGACATGGCACGCCAAGTTAAACAGAAGAGTCATTAGGATCGTGCCATGTGTCAAAATGACAAGGCCTATCAAGTCAAATTAAAAGGCCAATGAAATCATACCACGTGTGTAAGTGACATGTTCTAACCAATCAAATGGGGCCTTGTCACCCTTCAATCTAATTGGTCGGAAAGTGTTTGTTCTCATCACAACTCTTTCCTCCCACAACTATAAATAGGGGTCTTCATAACCCAGAAAAAGGACCAGAAGTTATAACAAGATGACACAAGGGAGCTCGTGGATCAAAGGCCACAATTCTCTGCAAACTGCAAGTGTTCAAGCATTCAAGCACTTCAACAAAAAATTCAAGTATTCAAGATCAAGAACGAAGTCAAAACAAATACAAGGCGTTCAAGATCAAGGCTACTTGTTCGTGATAAAATTTGTGGAAACAATCAAAGCGTTCGTGACTAATAAATTAAATTCAAATCAAATACTACGATTGTTGCAATATTTTTCAGTCTTGATTATTTTTTTTAGACAATAAAATTGCGTGCATTCAAATTATATTTTCGAACACAGAGTATTATTATCCGATCAAATTACCGCATCCCAATTCATGTGGGAAACTAATTATCAGAGCCGCCTAAACATTGATCCCACATCGGCACTTCACGTTCCAGTATCCCCCTTTGAGATCTATATAAACCCATGCTCATATGTTTATTAAGCATCAATTGCAATTTACAAACTTGCTCGAATTCGTATCTGACAGGTAAAATTTTTCTTCTTCTTTTTCTTGCGTTTTTGTCTCTTTTGTTTTGGTAGGTCAAACAAGAAGGATAAATTTATGACGACATATAGATGATCAAATCCACAACAACATATAAGAAGATAGATCCCTCGCAACATATAGATGGACAAATCCACATTTCCATATAGACGAATAAATCCATATCAACATTTAGACGGATAAATCCATACCAACATATAGACGGGCAAATCCCTTAACAACATATAGAAGGATCAAATTCGTGATGAGACTAGCTTAAGGTGCAAAGGGACTACAACGTCCACCTTAAGACCGAAAAACTATAGTTCCTTTTAAGGACAAACCCGTGAAGAGACCAACTTAAGGTGTAAAGGGATTTAAACGTCCACCTTAAGATTGGCAAATTTTAGTTCCTTTTAAGGATAAACCCGCAAAGAGGCCAACTTAAGGTGCAAAGGGATTTAAATGTCCACTATAAGATCGGAAAATTATAGTTCCTTTTAAGGACAAACCCGCGAAGAGGCCAACTTAAGGTGCAAAGCGACTAACTTGTCCACATTAAGATTGAAAATTTATAAAGCTTCAACTTAAAGACTTGGTGGATTTGTAGACATCAACCTGAAGACCGACAAACTTGATGATTTGACGGACTTTGGCGCGTTAAATTGAAAAGTAGTGGACTTTAAACTTCAACTTGAAGCATTAGTAGACTTGCAAACTTCAACTTAAAGACTTGGAAGGTTTAAACCACTCAACTTAAAGACCGGCGGACTTAAGACTTCAACTTGAATACCGATGAACTTGAAGACTTGGAGGGCTTGAAAACTTTAACTTGAAGATTTGGCGGATCTAAAGATTTTAACTAGAAGACCGAACGACTTGAAGACTTGGAGGATTCGTAGATTTCAACTTGGAGACTTGACGTATTTGAAGATCTCAACTTGAAGACTCGAAGGAGTTAAACACTTGAACTTGAAGACCAAAAACTTGAAGGTTTGGCAAACATAAAGACATAGCAAATCCCCGGACTTAAATGCAAATACTTGGCATCCTCCTAAAATCGTCCCATTGAAGATACTAATTTACCATGGAGGGTTGCCCCCTTTAAATCAAATGAGATCTAAAGTTCAACAGAAGAATGGCGTTTCAGCTTGTTTTTATATTTCTTCATACTTCACTCGGATAACAATTGGGGAAATATGTATCTTTTGAACTTATACGAATGAACTTAGAATGAAACTCTAAGCTGCCTACGTACCTCAGTGAAGAGGATCAAGTCATACCATAGTTCAGAATGGGTGAGTTTTTTATTTGGGTCGTACACAGTTTATACTCTTGCAGGCCAGGAGTAACATGCAGTTTATGCTCTTAGGTTAAGGAGCGTAGTGACTTGCAATTTAAGCTCGTATTTTGATGAGTTTGCAACTTAAAGATTTTTCTCAAATTTGAAGTGTTTCATGACATGCAGTTTTAGGCTCGCGCGTCCAGAAGCATTGTAATTTGAAGATTTAACTTATAATTTGAAATGCTTTAAAACTTGAAGACTTGATCAACTTAAAAGTATTTTGCAACTAAAAGTTCGGCTCGAATTTGAAGAGCTTCGTGACTTGAAGATTTAGCTAAAAGTTGAAGTGCTTTGTAACTTGAAGTTTGGCTCGAATTTGAAGTGCTTTGTGACTTGAAGAATTAGCTCGACTTTGAAGAGCTATCGATTTGAGCCTTTGCTTGAATTTGAAGATCTTTGCGACTTGAACACTTTTCTCGAATTTGAAGAGCTTTACGTCTTAAAGATTTAGTTCAAATTTGAAGAGTTTCGTGACATACAATATCGACTCATGTGCCAAGAAGCATTATAACTTGCAGTTTAGGCTCGTGTGTTGAGGAGCATTATAACTTGCAGTTTAGGCTTGATCATTGAGGAGAATTTTAACTTGTAGTTTAGGCTTTTACATTGAGGAGCATTATAACTTACAGTTTAGGCTCATGCGTTAAGGAGTATAGTGACATGCATAGACTCTTCAGTTTCATTTTCGAATGAAAACTTGTCCCCATCCTCGCCTTCTTGCTCTTCTTCTTCGGTCGAGCAAGCCTGTACGGTGCCGTCTACCCAATCACCCACAAATAAAGAGAAGAATACAGTTCAATAATAAGTCAATAAGAATTCATGTGAACAACACCAGTTCATCTCTATTAGTTAAGTCATTAACAAGTTTTCAAAATAGTACATTGTACAATCATAGTTAAAGTGGAACATATGATAAAATTATAACATTTTTAGTCTAAACTTCCCCAAAACAGACACAACCCACACTATGTCTACAGAGCCTCTAACAAGAACAAAAGAGAGCTATGATAGTGCCGGCAACAAGGCCCTGGCTATACCTCAAAATGCTATGTACAAAGGATAGAAAATATAGGACCCCGAAATGAAGTGGGGCTCACCAAATCAAATGAGGAGAGGGTGTGCTGCTATCACTGATCAATACTACCTGCTTTTGAACCACCTGTATCCATTAAAGATGTAACTCTCCCATCAAAAGGGATGTTAGTACATATGAAATAATACTAGTAT
Source organism: Nicotiana tabacum (assembly GCF_000715075.1). NCBI lineage: Eukaryota > Viridiplantae > Streptophyta > Magnoliopsida > Solanales > Solanaceae > Nicotiana > Nicotiana tabacum. Next base: position 62,381,429 of record NC_134081.1, read on the forward strand.
GTAAACTAAGCACCCTCTCAATAGAACGAGCAACAGTAAACGGAGAATAAAACATGATATCAATAAGAGACTCAAACGGTATCAAAGTGCCACATTAGGGGAAATGTAAATTTCAAGTAGGTTTCGGTAATTTAAGTTGGGAGATCTTTAGCACCGATATACCACCGTATTATAGCACGGAGTCCGATCTCAGCCCGATAGGCTAAACCGTCTCGCCCTGAGACATATACTAACAATACCAACATGTGCGCGACATGGAGTCCGATCTCAGCCCGATCGGCTAAGCCGTCTCACCACAATTCCGTGTGGGTTGACATTACATCACATCTAGCTAGCAATAATCTCATCCCATTTAAGGGGAAAACATATCAATAATCTCCTACACCGGCACATGTAGTTTCGGGGTTAGGTTGTTCCGACCTACCCTTCCTTGGTGGCTAATCGATACTCCCAAGGCATTTGTTATTAAAAGTATTTACCACTCAATTCATATTCTTTTACATGTCATTCATTTTATTGACATCGTTGGCCATAACGCAATATCATTCTTGACACATTGGCCGTACTTCATAATTCAGCTCATTATTCCATTTTCAATCGTTATCATGAATAATCGACAACAAGGCCTTTCAAAATTAAGACTTTAATCACATACTTGAGCAAATTAGGGTCTTAGGAACATATGATTACACAATTGACATGGTAGCTTTCATAAGAGTTCACGCTTTCAAATCATAACATAGTAACACACAGCCCATACGTAAACCACATCCTCAAACATTTACTTAAAATAGCAAGAATCTTTTGAATGCATATTGAACGCATAATTATTTCGACACAAGGCTTATTCGACAACAATTCAATTTATAAAGGGCATCACGAGACTTACAAGGACATTGCGGGCTTCAGTTCTAAGAGAAGGGTTTAGCCAACATACCTTGCCTCGAGCCTTTTTAAATTACTACAATGTTCCGGAATTCTTAGCTTCTTCGATATTTTTTGAAATATAGCAAAATTGAACACAAATTAGGAGAGAGTTTATGGTTCTAGCTCATTTGAGCATTTTAGCAAACACTAGGTGGGTATTATGATTTCAAGGTCCTCCTATGGTGGATTCTTTCCCTCCACTACCCAAAGTCTACCCAATTTAGCTCAACATTCTTCCCCCAACCCCTGACAGTACATGCATGTAAAAAATAAACAACTCTCACACCCAAGAATTGCCTTACTAATTACCTATTTTTAGTTAAATTTCAAAATTGAGGGTTAGGGTGTAGAATCTTATCTCTAGGATGAAGACCTAGTGTGTTTTCCTATTTAATCTTCCAAGATTTGAGTAAGAATTTAGGAACAATTGGATGAGGAACTCTCTCTCTCTCTCTAGAGCATTTTCTCACTCTCAAAATGTCAGGTTCTTACTTAAGAAATAGTCCATAGAGTCTATATAACAAAATGGGGTCGGGTTATAAAAAAAAAAAAGAAAAAAAAAAGCTCCGAAACAGAATCTGCGGTCGCATATGTGACCACATAATGCTTCTGTGATCTGCGAAATGGGCCACAAAATAGCCCCAGTAACTAGGCACTCCTTCCCTACTCTATGGCCATTATGCGGCCCGTAGACCTGTTCTGCGGTCGCATAATGTGCCGCATAAACTCCCTCCAGAAAAATCTTCATGCTGGTTTCGCAGTCGATGTGTGGCCCGCGAAATAGTTTTGCGACCGCATAATTGATCGCACAATACCATCCAAACTTGCCCAGTTTCCTGCTTCGCACTGTGGCCATTCTGCGACTGCATAGTGGGCTACATAAAAATGTCTTTTTCTGCCAGCATTTTCCTTTAACTCCCTAGCGCACTGTTCAAAGAATTTCTACCATCACCAAACATATTAGCCTACCTTGCCACCACGGAACCTCGGGTTTTAGGTGAAATTTTACGGGGTCTTAATATAAAGTCTGCCCAGGGATTCCTCTTCGCTTCGAATGAGGGTCTAAATCCGTCATTAGTACTCAACATGACCCAACTGTTACTTCACACACTAGTAGTCCGAATTTGACCAAGTCCCCAAATTCCCAAAAAGTTCGGCAGAGTTTCCCTTGTAACTGGGCCTATCCACTTGTCAGAAAATCCCAGAAACCAATCCTAACAGCATGTACATAATCCAACGATGCAACATAATATGAAACAACACCAACCCTGGCCTCATAAGCAATATATTACTAGAAAGGAAATATCCTGAGCCTAAACTGTACAAGTGATACATAGTTCATATGGAGTAATTTCATCGAAATTATTACATAGCTATTCAAACAAATGAGGGTACTTCTTCTTCATTTCTTCCCCGGCCTCCCAGGTGGCCTCTTCAACCTATCGATTTTGCCATAACACTTTCACGGAGGCAATCTCTTTGTTCCTCAACTTTCGGACATGCCTATGAAGGGTGGCACCTGGAATTTATTCATAAGTTAATTCTTCATTAACCCCAATGGTCTCAACTGGAATAATAAACGGTTCTCCAACCACCCTCTTCAACATCGACACGTGGAAGACCGGATGCAACAAAGACATCTCTGGAGGTAGCTCTAGCCTATAAGCCACCTGACCAATCCTCTGAATGATTCTGTGCGGCCCGACATACCTCGGACTTAACATGGGGGAAACCTTCAAGAATACCCTATCATCTTCTTTGAACTCCAAATCCCTGCGACGCACATCTGAATAGGACTTTTGACGACTCTGAGTAGTTTTCAACCACTCCTTAATAATCTTAACTTTTTCCATAGCATGATACACGAGGTCTGGCCCTATCAACTCTGATTCCCCAATCTTGAACCACCCAATGTGACATCTACATCTCCTACCATATAAAGCCTCGAACGGTGCCATCTGAATGCTATCATGATAACTGTTATTGTAAGAAAATTTTATTAGCGGAAAATGATGATCCCAGCTACCCTTGAATTCAAGAACACAAACGAGTAACATATCCTCAAGCATCTGAATAGTCCGCTCTGCCTGCCCGTCAGTCTGTGGATGGAAGGCTGTACTAAGATTCAACTGAGTACACAAACCTTGCTGAAATTTCTTCCAAAATTTAATCGTGAACTATGCCCCTTGATCTGAGATAATAGAAACTGGAGTGCCATGCAACCTGACTATTTCCTTGATGTACAACTGAGCATACCATTTCGCTTTGTCGGTAGCCTTAATCGGAAAGAAGTGTGTTGATTTCGTGAGTTGATCCACAATGACCAAAATCGAGTCGAATTTGCCAGGAGTGCGAGGTAGCCCTACCACAAAGTCCATGTTAATCATTTCCTACCTCCACATTGGAATTTCTATGTTCTGTGCCAACCTACCGGGCCTTTGGTGTTCGGCCTTCACTTGCTGAAAATTTCGATATCTCGCCACATAGTCCGCTACATTCCTCTTCATATCTTTCCACCAATAGACTTACCTAAGATCATGATACATTTTTGTAGAGCCCGGGTGCACGGAATACCTAGCAGTATGAGCCTCGGTCATGATTCTTTCCCGTAGATCATCTACATTTGGAACACATAGTCGCTCTTGGTACCTTAGTGTACCATCGTCCACAACAAGAGAAAAGGCCATGTTCTTATGTTTTTGAATCCCCTCCTTCAATTGTACCAACAATGGATCGTTCAATTGCTTCTCCTTGACTTCCAGCACAAGCAACAATTCAGCCCTATTTTGTACAATCACCCCTCCTTCTCTAGAGTCCGTAAGATGAACTCCCAAACTAGCCAACCGATGAACCTCCTTGGCCATCGGCCTTTGATATGCCTCCAAGTGAGCCAAACTGCCCATAGCTTTCCGGCTAAGAGAATCCGCTACAATATTAGCCATCCCTGGATGAAACAGGATATCGATTTCATAATCCTTGAGTAACTCAAGCCATCTTCTCTGCATCAAATTTAATTTCTTCTGTTTGAAAATATATTGAAGCCTCTTATGGTCCGTGAATACATCCATATGGACCCCATACAAATAATGACGTCAAATCTTCAACGCAAAGACCACCGCCGCAAGCTATAAGTCATGTGTTGGATAGTTCTTTTCATGATTCTTGAGTTGCCTAGAAGCATACGCTATCACCTTGCCATGTTGCATTAATACACACCCAAGTCTGATCCTTGAAGCATCGCAATATACCAAAAATCCATCTGTACCCTCACCGGTGCTGTAGTTAATCCTGATTTCAACTCTTGGAAGCTTTTTTCACAAGCATCTGACCATTGGAATTTAACCGCCTTCTGCGTCAATTTAGTAAACGGAGAGGAAAGAGTAGAGAACCCCTCCATAAATTTTCTGTAACATCCAGTTAAGCCTAAGAAACTGCGAATCTCTGTTGGAGTAGTAGGTCTAGGCCAACTCTTCACGGTTGAATTTTTCTGGGGGTCAACCTCAATTCCTTCTCTAGAGACAACATAACCCAAGAACGTAACAGATTCAAGCCAAAAGTCACATTTCAAAAGCTTCGCATATAACTGGTGCTGATACATGACCTGCAAAACTGCCCTGAGATGATCGGCATGGTCCTCCCAACTCCGCGAATAAACAAGAATATCATCAATAAACACTATCACGAAGGAGTCGAGGAAAGGTTTGAAGACCCAATTCATAAGATCTATGAAAGTTGCGAGGACATTTGTTAGCCCGAAAGACATTACCAGAAATTCAAAGTGCCCATACCTAGTCCTGAAAGTTATTTTCGGAATATCTTACTCCTTGATCTTCAATTGGTGATACTCGCATCTTAAATCGATCTTGGAGAAGTACTTAGCACCATGCAAGTGATCAAACAAGTCTTTAGCACCATGCAAGTGATCAAACAAGTCATCTATCCTTGGTAGTGGGTACTTATTTTTGATTGTAACCTTGTTGAGATGCCGATAGTCAATACACATTCTTAGAGACCCATCCTTCTTTCTTACAAATAGAACTCGAGCGCCCCAAGGCGACACACTCGTCCAGATGAAACCCTTCTCTAACAAATCTTTCTATTTTTCTTTTAGCCCTTTCAATTCTGCCGGTGCCATTATGTAGGATGGAGTAGACATAGGGTGCGTGCCTAGCATCACATCAATCCCAAAATCAATCTCTATGTCTGGCGGGATCCCAGGGAGCTTATCTGGAAAGACCTCTGGAAATGCATTCACAACAGACACAGACTCAAGTGTTGGTGCCTCAACATCGGTGTCTGTAACCCGGACCATATGGTAGATACACCCTTTGTTAATCATCTTTGTGTCCTTAAGGTAAGAAATAAACCTACCCTTCGGCACCACATTATCCCCCTTCCATTCAATCACTGACTCAGTTAGAAATTCAAACCTAATGGTTTTGGTTCGCCAGTCAAACTTAGGGAAACATGAGTAAAGAGAATCCATGCCCATTATTACATCAAAATCGACCATCCCCAATTCAATGAGATAGTCCATAGTGTCTCGACCATGCACCGTGACAACACAATCCCTATAAACCCGCGCGGCCACAATAGACTCACCAACCAGAGTAGACATAGAAAATGACTCATGGAGCTATTCCGGTTCTATCCCAAATTCCATAGCAACATAGGGAGTGACATAGGACAAAGTGGAACCGAGACCAATAAGAGCATACACAACATGAGATTGAACAGTCAATATACCTGTGACAACATCTGGAGAAGCCTCTGAACTCTAGCGACCCCTCATAGAATAGAAACGGCTGGGTCCTCCGAAACATTATGTGCCACCCCTAGCTGCACCACGCCCTATGGATGCTGGGGTGCCTCGAGCCGGAGGAGGTGCTGCGGATGTAGTAGCTGCAGAACTGGCTGGCTGTGCTGTACCGCTGCCCATGCTCTGGTGAGACGAACGGTAATCCCTATGAATGTGACCCCTCATACCACACTCGTAGCATTTGGGCTGGTCCATGTAGTAGGTCCCAAAGTGCATCTTCCCGCACCTAGGGTATGGGCGCCTTCGCTGCTGCTGAAATCTCTCAGCAGACCGACCCTGCTTGTAGGATCCTCTGTTGCCATAGCTGTGTATAAAATGGTTCCCCTGCTGCTGACTGGGCCCCGATGGCGGTGCACTGACTGAATACTGAGCAAAAGACTCGGACGACCCTGATGATCCTCCCTTGAAAGCTGTTCTACCACCACCACTATCACCAGAAGTACCATTGAAGTTGCCCGCTGACCGGGCCCTATTGCTACTTTCTCGCTCCATTCTATTCTTCCGTTTGCGGGTCTCTGTGTCTTGAGAAAATGCCACCATCTTACCATAGTTCATATCAGAGTTCAAGGCATCTATAACGGCCTCATTAATAACCAAGGGGCTAAGGCCCTACACAAACCAGCACACTCTAGCGTCCATAGTAGGCAACATGTAGATGGCATATTTGGACAAGCCAGCGAATCTCATATGATACTCCCACACACTTATGCTACCAAGTTTTAGGTTCTCAAACTTGGAGGCATGGGATGGCTTAATTTCAGCAGGCATGAAATGATCAATGAAAGCATCGGCAAATTCACTCAACCTTGCCGGATGGCTCCCCTTCTCACGGGAGTCCTCCCACATCTCAAACCAAGAATAGGCCACCCCTTTCAGGCAGTAGGAGGCCAACTCTGCTCCCTCCATCTCAGTAGCACACATGACTCGGAGGGTTTTGTGCATCTCGTCAATAAAATCCTAGGGGTCCTCTTCAGGATCAGTACCTGTGAACATTGGAGGGCCCAACTGGAGAAATCTGTTCACCCTGGAACTAGTGGAATCCCCTGGATGACTAGCCGAAGTGGGTGCAACATCTGATCTATGGGCCTGGGAAGCCACTATTTGAGCCAACATCTGTATGGCTCCCCTAAGTTCCCCATCAGATATACCGGGACTGGAAGCTGGGGCTGGAGGTGGAACTGGTATATCAGTTGGAGGGATCGTTAAACCCTCAGTAGGTGCAGGAACTGGTGCGGTCTGACCATGTGTAGTGGAATCATGAAGTGTAGTAGTCGGGGGAATATTCTCACCCCTCGGGTGTTCATCCGCATCATCAAGTAAAGGGTCAACTGCCACTCCTGGGGTGGCATTATCTCCTTGGCTAGTTCTTGCTTTCTTCCTAGGCGCTATATACTAAACATTAGAGCAATGCACGGGCTAAAGGAGGAACAATCTTACAATCAGCTTTATCGCACGATATAGAATAAATAAGGGTATTATTCCTAAATTCCCAAGTAGCTTCCTAATTATAGATGTGGTCGACAACACACCGATAAGAAGGACTCTACTAGACACGGCTCCGAGACATCCTAGGACACTTTAAAACATTAGGCTCTGATACCAAGTTTGTCATGACCCGACCTCGGGGAGCGCGACCAATGTTCAACAAAGTTACCTCGGTCGAGCAAGCATGCATGGTGCCATCTACCCAACTCACCCACAAATAAAGAGAAAAATACAATTCATTAATAAGAAGTCAAGTGAATAACACCAATTCATTTCCATTAGTTATGTCATTAACAAGTTTTCAAAATAGTACATTGTACAATCATAGTTAAAGTGGAACAGATGATAAAATTACAAAATTTTTAGTTTAAACTTCCCCAAAATAGACACAACCCACACTATGTCTATGGATCCTCTAAAAAGAACAGAAGAGTGCTATGATAGTTCCGGCAACAACGCCCCAGCTATACCTCAAAATGGAATGTACAAAGGATAGAAAATACAGGACCCCGAAATGAAGTGGGGTTCACCAAATCAGCAGAGGAGAGGGTGTGCTGCTATCACTGATCAATATCACCTGCTATGGAACCACCGCCCCTGGAAAAAAGGATGTTAGTACATATGAAATAGTACCAGTATGTAGAACTAAGCACCATCTCAATAGAACGAGCAACAGTAAATGGAGAATAAAACATTATAGCAATAAGAGACTCAAACTGTATCAAAGTGCCACATTAAGGGAAGCGTAAATTTCAAGTAGGTTTCGGTAATTTAAGTTGGGAGATCTTTAGCACCGATATACCACCGTATTTTAGCACGGAGTCCAATCTCAGCCCGACCGGCTAAGCCGTCTCACTCCGAGACATACACTCACAATACCACCATGTGCGTGACATGGTGTCCGATCTCAGCCCGATCGGCAAAGCCGTCTCACCACAATGCCGTGTGGGTCAACATTACATCACATCTAGCTAGCAATAATCTCATCCCATTTAAGGGGAAAACATATCAACACAACAATCTCATCCCATATAAGGGGAAATAGTCTCATCATAGTAACACATGGATTTAGACCTCAATCACTCCTACATCGGCACATGTAGTTTCGGGGTTAGGTTGTTCCGACCTACCCTTCCTTGGTGGCTAATCGATACTCCCAAGGCATTTGTTATTAAAAGTATTTACCACTTAATTCATATTTGTTTACATGTCATTCATTTTATTGACATCATTGGCCATAACGCAATATCATTCTTGGCACATTGGCTGTACTTCATAATTCAACTCATAATTCCTTTTTCAATTGTTATCATGAATAATCGACAACAAGGCCTTTCAAAATTAAGACTTTAATCACATACTAGAGCAAATTAGGGTCTTAGGAACTTATGATTACACAATTGATATGGTAGCTTTCATAATAATTCACGCTTTCAAATCATAACATAGTAACACACAGCCCATACTTAAACCACATCCTCAAACATTAACTTAACATAGCAAGAATCTTTGGAATGTTTATTGAACACATAATTATTTCGACACAAGGTTTATTTGACAACAATTCAGTTTATAAAGGGCATCACGAGACTTACAACGACATTGCGGGGTTCAATTCTAAGAGAAGGGTTTAACCAACATACCATGCCTTGAGCCTTTTTAAATTACTACAATGTTCCGAAATTCTCAGCTTCTGCGATCTATTTGGAAATATAGAAAAATTGAACATAAATTAGGAGATAGTTTATGGTTCTAGCTCATTTGTGCATTTTATCAAACACTAGGTGGGTATTATGATTTCAAGGTCCTCCCATGGTGGATTCTATCACCCCATTACCCAAAGTCTACCCAATTTAGCTCAACATTCATCCCCCAACCCTTGATAGTACATGCATGTAACAAATAAACAACCCCACACCTAAGAATTGCCTTAATAATTACCTATTTTTAGTTAAATTTTGAAATTAATAGTTAGGGTGTAGAATCTTACCTCTAGGATGAAGACCTAGTGTATTTTCCTTGTTAATCTTCCAAGATTTGAGTAATAATTGAGGAACAATTGGTTGAGGAATTCTCTCCCTCTCTAGAGCACTTTCTCACTTTCAAAATATCAGGTTCTTACTTAAGAAATGGTCCATAGAGTCTATATAATGAAATGGGGTCGGGTTATAAAAACCAAAACAATGAAGCTCCGAAACAGAATCTGCGGTCGCATAATGCTTCTGCGGTTTGCGAAATGGGCCACGAAATAGCCCCAGAAACTGGGCACTCCTGCCCCACTTTGCGTCCATTATGCGGTCCGCAGACCTGTTATGCAGTCGAATAATGCGCCGTAGAACTTTCCTCCAGAAAAATCTTCATGCTGATTCTGCGATCGATGTGCGGCCCGCGAAATAGTTTTGCGACCGCATAATTGACCGCACAATACCAACAAAACTTGCCCAGTTTCCTGCTTCACTCTGCGGCCATTCTGCAGCCGCATAATGGGCCGCAAAAATGTCTTCTTCTGCCAAAAAGTTTCCTTTACTCCCAGCGCACTGTTCAACCCAAAAAGTTTGTAACCAAACATATTAGCCTACCTCGCCAGCACGGAATCTCGGGTTTTAGGTGATATTTTATGGGGCCTTATATCCTCCCCCACTTAAGATCATTCATCCTCGATTGAGGGTCTAAATCTGTCATTAGTACTCAACATGACCCAATTGTTAATTCACACACTAGTAGTCCGAATTTGACCAAGTCCACAAATTCCCATAAATTTTGGCGAAGTTTCCCTTGTAACTGGGCCTATCCACATGCCAGAGAATCCCAGAAACCAATCCTAATAGCCATTACATAATCCAACGATGCAACATAATATGAAAAAACGCCAACTGTGGCCTCATAAACAATATATTACTAGAAAGGAAATATCCTGAGCATAAACTGTACACGTGATACATAGTTCATAGGAAGTAATTTCATAGAAACTATTACACATCTATTCAAACAAATGAGGGTACTTCTTCTTCATTTCTTCCTCGGCCTAATAGGTGGCCTCTTCAACCTACCGGTTTTGCCATAACACTTTCACGGAGGCAATCTCTTTGTTCCTCAACTTTCGGACTTGCCTATCAAGGATGGCAACTAGAATTTCTTCATAAGTCAATTCTTCATTAACCCCAATGGCCTCAACCGGAATAATAAGCGACAGATCTCCAACCACCTTCTTCAACATGGAAATCTGAAGCACAATCCTAAAATGATGCTCGGGCACCTCAGTGCCACGGGAGTACACCAAGATATCATCAATGAAAATGATTACAAAATTATACATATAAGGCTGCAATACAATGTTCATCACATGCATGAAGGCTGATGGGGTGTTAGTCAAACCAAAAGACATTACCAAGAACTCATAGTGCCATAACGAGTCCGAAAGCAGTCTTCGGGATGTCTGAAGCCCTATTCTTCAACTGGTCATACCTCGATCTCAAGTCAATCTTCGAGAATACCTTAGCACCCTGAATATGATCAAATAAATCATCAATTCGAGATAATGGATACTTGTTCTTGATAGTAACCTTGTTCAACTACTGATAGTCAATACACATTTTCATAGACTCATCCTTCTTCTTTACAAACAACACATGTGCACTCCGCAATGATACAGTAGGCCGGATGAATTACTTATCTAGAAATTCTTGCTACTACTCATTAAATTCCTTCAACTACGCTAGAGCCATGTAATATGGAAGAATAGAGATAGGCTGCATACCTGGCACCAAATAAATACCATAATCTATATCCCTATTGGGTGGCATGCCCGGTAGATCTTCAGGAAACACATCCGAAAACTCCTTCACTATTAAAACTGAATCAACACTAGGAGTATCAGCTCAAACATCTCAAACAAAAGCCAATATGCCAAACATCACTTCTCAACAATCCGTTGAGCCTTCAGAAATGAAATCACTCAACTATGAGTGTGACCAAGAGAACCACTCCACTCCAGCCTCGGCAACCCCAGTATAGCAAATGTCACGGTCTTAGCTTGACAATCAAGTATTGCATGGTATGGAGATAACAAATCCATACCCAAAATCACGTCAAAGTCCACCATACTAAGCAATAGTAGATCAACACTGATCTCATACCCATAAATAATGACCACACAAGACCGATTCACACGATCTACCACAATAGAGTTACTAATAGGTGTAGACACATGCACAGGAGTATCGAGAGAACCATGGTGCATATCCAAATAAGGAGCAATGTATGATAACATATAAGAATAAGTTGATCCTGTATCAAACAACACACAAGCATATTTATAACAAACTAAAACCATTGTTGTGATCACATCATACGAGGTCATCGCCTCGGGTCTCCCTAGAAAAGCATAGCAATGGGGATGAACACCACTAGCCTGACTAGAACCAACTTGACCTCCCCCTCTAGGGCATCCTCTCACTGCGTGACCTTCCCCTCTAGCTGTCCGAGCAGGGGTTGATGAAATTAGTGCTGGAACTACGGACTGAGAACCCTGATAAGTGCGCCTCTGATAAGTCTTGGGCAATACTTTCTCACATTCCCAAGCTCTCCAAACTCATAGTAACCCCAAGCTAAATATGGTTGTTGAGACTGATACTGTCCCTGAGGACCCGAATACCCACTAGAGGAACCCTGCATCGATGGAGCATGGTATGAGCTCGCTGGAAGAGCACTGAAGAATGACAAAACTGGAGAACTAAAAAATGACTGAGACACCACACTGCGGGCCCCTTGCTGCACATACTGAACTGGCCTTCTAGGAGAGCATCTACTTATCTTCCCTCTACCTCGAGATGAGGTACCCTTAACACCACCAGAATGATGCGGCCTATTTTTTCTCATCATGACCTCTCTACTGTCATGCCCCAAAACCGAGTGAACCCGACCGAGCAAGCCTGTTAGATTTCATTCTACCCAAACTCATCCATGAATAGAGATAACACATATTATCATTAATTAGACGAAAATGTGTTCATGTCTACTATACCAATTCATTTCCAATTGTTTCATCATTTTTAAAGTCTCAAATGGACAAGAAATACATCCACAACATAACATAGTTTGTCTTTCTCCAGCACTAATACACAACCCACACTATGTCTACGGAGCCTCTATAGATAAAGAAGAGTACAATGATAATGCCGGCAATAAGGCCCCGGCTATACCTCAAACATAATACACAAAGTACAAAAGATTTATGACCCCGGAATGAATTGGGGCTCACCAAGTCTGCTGGGAAGAAGGTGCACTGCTATCACTGATCAATATCTCCTACTGTGGAACCACCTGCATCTATTTAAAGATGCAGCGCCCCCGGCAAAAGGGACGTTAGTACTGTCGAATATCACTAGTATGTATAACTAAACACCCTCTCAATAAAATGACCAATAATACAAATAAGATTATCATAATATCAATGAAAGACTTAATCAACATCAAACCTCAATTTAGGATCAAGACAATGTTTAAATTAATTTCCATATCTCACATTGTGAGATTTTTAGTATCGATATACCATTATCCACAATACCATTATTCACAATACCATTATTCACAAAACTAGTACCACCGTACTCTCAACATAGATTCCGATCATGACCCGATTGATAAGGCCATCTCATTAGTGGCATCAACCACAATTTCTCTCAATATCAATACCACCGTCTTTAACAGGGAGTCCGATCATGACCCGATCGACTAGGCTATCCATTAGGGACATCAACCACAATTACTATTTCAATTACAATATCCAGCACAATCACAACCATGTGTGCGGCATGGTGTCCGATCACGATCTGATCGGCTAAGCCGTCTTATTTGAGACATCAACCTTTTTATATCAATCATCGCATTTCATAATACTTTCACATCTTTTTATTTCATTGGCACTAGTGGCCATAACTATAAGATCATTCTTGGCACGTTGGCCATATTCAGTATTTCATGCTCATATTATTAATTTCAAATATCATCCTCATCATCAACAACAAACAGAATTCAAATCAGAGTGCGTAGTACACATGTGAGCAATTTAGAGTCTAATGCACATTGATATATTTCAAAACAATTGGCATAATAGCCTTCATTTGAACTTGACTTAAAGTCGAAACATTATTAATGCACATCCCATATTTTAACACATCCTCAATTGGTAACATAACATGAATAGAGCATTTGTGATGCTTGTTGAACATATATCGTTCAACCTAATCTTACTCGGAATAGCCAATTTCATAATGAATCACTTGGGACTTACATAATTTACATGAATATCGTGGGATTCAATTCTAAGAGAAGAGTTTAGCCAACATACCTCACTTGAGCTTCCTTACACTCTAAATGTTTCGGAATTCTTAGCAACTTTAATCTATTGTATAAATATAACAAATTGAATCAAAATTAGGAAGGTGATCATGGTTCGAGCTCATTTGAGCATTTTATCAAACACTAAGTGTGCATGAAGGTTCCAAGGTCCTTTTATGGAGAATTCCATCATCCCACAACCCAATCTTTACCATTTTTAGCTCAACAATCTTCCTACACCCTTTGATAACACATGCATATAAAATAAACAACTCTCATGCCCAAAATTTATCTGGCTAGTTACCCATTTTCAGAAAATTTCGAAATTAGAGTGTAGAATCTTACCTCTAGGATGAAGACCTAGTGAGTTTCCCTTCTTAATCTTCCAAAACTTGAGCAAGAATTGAAGAAAATTATCGAAGAACACCTTCTCACTCTAGGGCACTCTCTCTCACTCTAAAATATCAAATTATGACTCAAAAATGGGCCAAAGAGTGTATTTAACGAAATAGGTTCGGGTTTTAAACCCAAAAATGGAGCTCCGGAACAAGGTATGCGATCGCATAACCGATATGCGGACTGCATATCGGTCGCATAATTGGTTGCAAAATAGCCAAAAGAACTGTCTGTGTATGCGGTCACTATGCGGTCTGCATAATTGTTATGCGGTCGCATAATACACCGCATAACAGTTATGCAGTCGTATAGTCGACCACATAGTTGCTTCCAACCGACCCAATTAACTGCCTCACTCTGCGGCCATTATGCGGTCCGCAGCGTGGTTCTGCGGTCGCCTAATGGACCGCAAAAATGCACTTTCTCCGTCAAAAACTTTCCTTTACTTTCCGTTGCATTGTTCAACCCAAACACGTAAGCCTAGTCCGGCACCATGAAACATTATTTTCTTTGCAAACTTTACCGGACTTTACAGTTAAGTACTTCGAAATTTGTTTTTCGGGTGTTATATTGTCCCCCGCTTAGGATCATTCGTCTTCGAATGAGGGTAAAAATCCGTCATTAGCATCTTATGTAACTTAGTTTGTTTCATACCACATTCGAGCAGCCCCAAATTTGACTAACTCCCAAAATCTCCAAAACGTTCGCCAGAGTTTCCCTTGTAACTAGGCCTATCCACCTGTCAGGGAGCCCCAGAAACACATCCTAATAACATATACGTATTCCAACGATGTAATATAATACAAAACAACACCAAATGTGGTCTCATAAGCAATATATATCCAGAAAGGATCACCCTTAATGCCAATTGTTCACATGATATAAAATTCATAAAAAGTAAGTCTTATAATTTTTTTTTCCTAGATCACAATTTTAAATACATGGTCATTCAAACAAATAAGGATGCTTTTTCTTCATTTTTTCCTTGGCCTCCCAAGTAGCCTCTTCAACCTGTTGGTTTCGCCACAACACTTTCACGGAGGCAATTTCTTTATTTCTCAATTTTCGGACTTGCCGATCAATAATAGAAACCGGAATCTCTTCGTAAGTCAATTTCTCATTTATCTCAATGGTCTCAACCGGAATAATGAGTGTTGGATTTCCAACTACTTACTTCAACATAGACACATGAAACACCGGGTGTACTAAAGACATCTCAGGTGGTAGCCCAACCTTGTACGCCACCTCACCGATCCTCTGAATGATTTTGTATGGTCCGACATACCTCGGACTCAATTTTCCTTTCTTACCAAATCGCATTACCCCTTTCATGGGGGAAACTTTCAAGAATACCCAATCATCTTCTTTAAACTCCAAATCCCTACGACGAACATCCGAATAGGATTTCTAACGACTCTGAGCAGTCTTCAATTGCTCCTTAATGATTTTAACTTTTTCCATGGACTGATGCACGAGGTCTGGCCCTATCAACTTTGCTTCCCCAATTTCGAACCACCTAATGGGAGATCCACATCTCCTACCATATAAAGCCTCGAACGGTGCCATTTGAATGCTAGCGTGATAGCAATTGTTGTAGGCAAATTCTATGAGTGGTAAATAATCATCCCAACTACCTTTGAAGTCTAGAACGCAAGCACGTAACATATCCTCAAGCGTCTGAATAGTCCGCTCTGCCCGCCCGTCAGTCTTGCCACAAAGTCCTCCAAATTCCTCTTCATATCATTTCACCAATAGACTTTCTTAAGATCATGATACATTTTTTTAGAACCTGGATGCACGGAATACCTAGAAGTGTGAGCTTCAGTCATAATTCTTTCCCGGAGATCATCCACATTTGGAACACAGAGTCGCCCTTGGTACCTTAGTGTACCATCATTCATGCTAAGAGAAAAGGCCATGGTCTTATGTTTATGAATCCCCTATTTCAATTTCACCAACAATGGATCGTTATATTGCTTCTCTTTGACTTCCACAACAAGCGATGATTCAGCCCTATTTTGCACAATTACCCCTCCTTCACTAGAGTCCTCAAGACGAACTCCCAAACTAGCCAATCGGTGAACTTATTTGGCCAATGGGCTTTGATATATCTCCAAGTGTGCTAAGCTACCCATAGATTTTTGGCTAAGAACATCCGTTACAACATTAGCCTTCCCCGGAAGGTATAAAATATCAATGTCATAATCCTTGAGTAATTCAAGCCATCTTCTTTGCCTTGGATTCAATTCCTTCTGTTTGAAAATATAATGAAGGCTCTTATGGTCCGTGAATATATCCACATGGACCCCATATAATTAATGATGCCAAATTTTCAATGCAAATACCACCGCCGCAAGTTCTAAATCATGTGTTAGATAGTTCTTTTCATGATTCTTTAGTTGCCTAGAAGCATAAGCTATCACCTTCCCAAGTTGAATTAATACACATCAAAGCCCGATTCTAGAAGCATCACAATATACCACAAATCCATCTATACCCTCTGGTAAAGTCAACACCGGTGCCGTAGTCAATCTTGCTTTCAATTCCTGGAAATTCTTTTCACAAGCATCTGACCATTGGAACTTAATTACCTTCTGCGTCAATTTAGTCAATGGAGAGGCAAGAGTAGAAAACCCCTCCATAAACTTTCTGTAATATCCACCTAAGCCTAAGAAACTGCAAATCTCTGTTGGAGTTGTAGGCCTCGGCCAATTCTTCACAGCTGAAATTTTCTGAGGATTAACCTTAATTGCCTCACTAGAAACTACATGACCCAAGAATATGACTGATTCAAGCCAAAATTCACACTTTGAAAACTTTGCATATAACTGGTGCTGATATAGGGTTTGCAGAACTACCCTGAGATGGTCAGCATGGTCCTCCTGACTTCGTGAATATACAAGAATATCGTCAATGAACACTATCATAAAGGAGTCGAGGAATGGCTTATAAACGCGATGCATAAGATCCATGAAGGCTGCTGGAGCATTTGTTAGCTCAATACATTACTAGAAACTCAAAATGCCCATACCGGGTTCTAAAAGCTATTTTCGGAATATCCCGCTCCCTGATCTTCAATTGGTGATACCCGGATCGTAAATCGATTTTGGAGAAGTACCTGGCACCTTGCAATTGATCAAACAAGTCATCTATCCTTGGAAGTGGGTACTTATTTTTGATTGTTACCTTATTAAGCTGCCGATAGTCAATACACTTTCTTAGTGACCCATCTTTCTTTCTTACAAAAGGACTGGTGCGCCCCAAGGTGGCACACTTGGCCCGATAAAACCCTTTTCTAATAAATCTCTCGATTGTTACTTTAGCTCCTTCAGTTCTGTCGGTGCCATTCTATAAGGGGGAATAGATATAGGATGCGTGTCTAGCATCACATCAATCCCAAAATCAATCTCCCTGTCTGGTAGGATCCCAGGGATTTCATCTGGAAAGACTCCTGGAAATTCATTCGCAACAGGCACAGACTCAAGTGTAGGTGCCTCAACATCGGTGTCCGTAACCCGAACCAAATGGTAAATACATCCCTTATTGATCATTTTTGTTGCCTTTAGGTAAGAAATAAACCTACCCTTCGGCACTACATCATAACCCTTCCACTTAATAACTGGCTCATTTAGAAATTCAAACCTAACAGTTCTGGTTCGGCAATCAAGCTTGACAAAACAAGAATAAAGCCAATCCATCCCCATTATCACATCAAAATCAACCATTCTCAATTCAATAAGATTGATCACGGTGTCCCGACCATGCAACATAACAACACAATCCCTATTAACCTGCGTGGCTAAAATAGACTCACTAACCGGAGTAGATTTAGAGAACGGCTCATAAAGCTATTCTGGTTCTATCCCAAATTCCATAGCAACATAAGGTGTGAAATATGACAAAGTGGAACCGGGATCAATAAGAGCATATACTTCATGAGATTGGACAGTCAATATATCTGTGACAACATTTGGAGAAGACTCTGAATTCTGGAGACCCCTCATAACATAGAAACGGCCGGATCCTCCCGATCTTTGTGCTCTACCCCTAGCTACACCACGCCCTGCGGGTGTTGGAGTTCCTAGAGCTGGAGGAGGTGTTGCAGATGTAGTAGCTGCAGAGCTGGCTGGCTGTGCCATGCCCCTGCCCGCATCCATAGCATATGGGTAAGTCCATGTAGCATATTCCTAGGTGCATCTTTCCACACCAAGTGCATGGGGGCTTCCTCTGCTACTGGAATCTACCACCATGGCGACCCTGCTGATTGGATCCCCTGTTGCCCTGACTAGGCCTGAAACGGCTCCACTGCTGCTACTGACTAGGCTCTGATGGCGGTGCACTAGCTGAAGACTGAGCAAAGGGCTGTGATGGCCCTGGCGACCCTCCTCTGAATGTTGACTTGCTACCACCTAAAGAACCACCAAAGTTGCCCGTAGACTGGGCCTTTTTACTACCCTCTAGCTCCATTTTGTTCCTTAATTTGCGGGTCTCTGTGGCTTGAGCGAATGCCACCATCTTTCCATAGTTCATATCAAAATTCAATGCTGCTGTAGCGGCCTCATTATTTACCGAAGGACTAAGGCCCTGTACAAATCAGCGAACTCTGGCCTCCATAGTGGGCAGCATGTAAATAACATATTTAGACAGGTACGCGAATCTCATATGGTAATCCTACACACTCAGGCTACTTTGCCTCAAGTTCTCAAACTCAGTAGCATGGGCTGCCTTAGTCTCGGCAGGCAAGAAATGATCAATGAAGGCATCGAAAAACTCACCCCACCTCGCCGGAGAGATCCCTTCTTCACGAGACTCCTCCCATAGTTCAAACCAAGAATATTCCACCTCTTTCAGGCGGTAGGAGGCCAATTCCACTGCCTCTGTTTCAGTAGCATGCATAACGCTGAGAATCTTGTGTATCTCATCAATGAAATCCTGGGGATCTTCCTCTGGGTTAGTACCCGGGAACACTGGAGGATCCAACTGGAGAAAACTGTTCACCCTAGAACCAGTAGAATCCCCTGGCTGACTTAAAGAAGTGGGTGCAACATTTGACCTCTGGGTCTGGGAAGCCACTATTTGAGCCAACATATGTATGGCTCCCCTAAGATCAACATCAGAAACACAAGAATCAGAAGCTAGAACTGGTATATCAGTTGGGGGAACTGTTACACCTTCAGTAGGTGTAGGGACAGGTGCGGTCTAATCAGTTGTAGTAGAGCCAGGCAGTGTAGTAACTGGAGGAATATTCTCACTCCTCGGGTGCTCACCCGCATCATCAATTATATGATCAACTATCACTCCTGGGGTGACATTGGCTCTTTGGCCAGTTCTTGCCTACTTCTTAGGTGTCATGTACTTAAAATTAGAGCAACTCAGAAGTTAAATAAGGAACAATCTTACAACATGCTTTATCACACGATCAAGAACATAAAAGAAGGGTATTATTCCTAAATGCCAATGTAGCATCCTAATTATAGATGTGGTCGACAACACACAGATAATAATGACTCTACTAGACACGGCTCCGAGACATCCTAGGAAACTTTAAAACCTTGGGATCTGATACCAAGTTTGTCATGCCCCAAAACCGAGGAGCGCGACTAGCGCTAAACCGAGTGAACCCGACCGAGCAAGCTTGTTAGATTTCATTCTACCCAAACTCATCCATGAATAGAGATAATACATATTATCATTAATTATACGAAAATGTGTTCATGTCTACAATACCAATTCTTACCATAAGTTTCACCATTTTTAAAGTCTTAAATGGAAAAGTAATACAACCACAATATAATATAGTTTGTCTTTCCCCAGCACCAATACACAACCCACACTATGTCTACGGAGCCTTTATAGATAAAGAAGAGTACAATGATAATGCCGGCAACAAGGCCCCGGCTATACCTCAAACCGAATATACAAAGTACAAAAGTTACATGACCCCGGAATGAAGTGGGGCTCACCAAGTCAGCTGGGAAGAAGGTGCACTGCTATCACTGATGAATATCTCCTGCTGTGGAACCACCTGCATCCATTTAAAGATGCAACGCCCCCAGTAAAAGGGATGTTAGTACCGTCGAATAGCACTAGTATGTCTAACTAAACACCCTCTCAATAGAATGACAAATAATACAAATAAGATTATCATAATATCAATGAAAGACTTAATCAACATCAAACCTTAATTTAGGATCAAGACAATGTTCAAATTAATTTCCATATCTCACATTGGGAGATTTTTAGTATCGATATACCATTGTCCACAATACCATTATTCACAATACCATTATTCACAAAACCAGTACCACCGTACTCTTAGCACGGAGTCCGATCACGACCCGATCAGCTAGGCCATCTCATTACAGGAATCAACAACAATATCTCTCAATGTCAATACCACCATATTTAACACGGAGTCCTATCTCGACCCAATCGACTAGGCTATCCATTAGGGACATCAACCACAATTACCATTTCAATTACAATATCCAGCAGAATCACCACCATGTGTGCGGCGTGGTGTCCGATCATGATCCGATCGGTTAGGCCGTCTTATTTGAGACATCAAACTTTTTATATCAATCATCACATATCATAATACTTTCACATCTTTTTATTTCATTAGCACTCGTGGCCATAACTATAAGATCATTCTTGGCACGTTGGCCATATTCAGTATTTCATGCTCATATTATCAATTTCAAATATCATCCTCATCATCAAAAACAAACACAATTCAAATTAGAGTGTGTAGTACACATGTGAGCAATTTAGAGTCTAATGCACATTGAGATATTTCACAAAATTTGGCATAATAGCCTTCATTTGAACTTGAATTAAAGTAGAAACATTATTAATGCACATCCCATATTTTAACACATCCTCAATTGGTAAAATAACATGAATAGAGCATTTGTGATGCTTGTTGAACATATATTGTTCAACCCAATCTTATTCGGAATAGCCAATTTCATAGTGAATCACTTGGGACTTGCATAATTTACATGAATATCGTGGGATTCAATTCTAAGAGAAGATTTTAGCCAACATACCTCACTTGAGCTTCCTTACTCTCTAAATTTTCCGGAATTCTTAGCAACTTCAATTAATTGTAGAAATATAAAAAATTGAATCAAAATTAGGAAGGTGATCATGGTTCGAGCTCATTTGAGCATTTTATCAAACACTAAGTGTGCATTAAGGTTCCAAGGTCCTTTTATAGAGAATTCCATCTTCCCACAACTCAATCTTTATCATTTTTAGCTCAACAATCTTCCTACACCCTTTGATAACACATGCATATAAAATAAGCAACTCTCATGCACAAAATTTATCTTGCTAGTTACCCATTTTCAGAAAATTTCGAAATTATGGTTTAGGGTGTAGAATCTTACCTCTAGGATGAAGACCTAGTGAGCTTCCTTTCTTAATCTTCCAAAACTTGAGCAAGAATTGAAGAAAATTATTGAAGAACACCTTCTCACTCTAGGGCACTCTCTCTCACTCTAAAATATCAAATTATGACTCAAAAATGGCCCAAAGAGTGTATTTAATGAAATAGGGTCGGGTTTAAAAACCCAAAAATGGAGCTCCGGAACAAGGTATGCGATCACATAACTGATATGCGGACCGCATATCGGTCATATAATTGGTTACAAAATAGCCAAAAGAGCTGTTTGTGTATGCGGTCACTATGCGGTCCACATAATTGTTATGCGGTCGCATAATGCACCGCATAACAGTTATGCGGTCGCATAGTTTCTTCCAACCGACCCAATTAACTGCCTCACTCTGCGGCCATTCCACCAAAAACTTTCCTTTACTTTTCGGTGCATTGTTCAACCCAAAAGGGTCCAAGCCGCGGCTCGCAAGCTCGCCGCAAAGAATTTTTACAATCCTCAAACACGTAAGCCTGGTTCGGCACCATGAAACTTTATTTTCTTTGCAAACTTTTCCAGACTTTACACTTAAGTACTTCGAAATTTTTTTCCGGGGTGTTACATCTACCCTGGCTGCGAACATGCTCGATCCTCTAAGCTATCCCTACTGTCTGCTGAAATGAAGTTCCCATCTTTGACTCTCGAGCCATAGTAACCCTGATGCTATACATTAAACCATTAATAAACCTCCTCGCCTTCTTTAACTCGGTGGGGATCAGGAAATCTACAGGATGAGATAACTCACTTAATCTCATCTCAGCTTAGTCACTGACATACGACCTTGCTGAAGGTGCTCAAACTAGCACTTCAACTTCTCCCTCGTGCTGAGTGAAATGTACCTCTCATGGAATAGATGCGTTAATTGAGCCAACATAAGAAGATTTGGACCAGCTAGACTGCCTAGCTCATATGTCTGCCACTATCTCCTTGCCGCTCCCTTGAACTGGAAAGTAGTGAAGTCCACAACGTTGGACTCTACCAAGCCCAAGTTGCGTAACATTTGATGCCACCTGTCTAGAAAGTCTTGGGCATCCTCTGAAGCACTGCCCTCAAAGTGTCGAGAAAACAATTTCAGAAACCTCTCTAACCTATTTTCATCTTCAATAGACATGGAAGGTTTGGTCTCAGATCTAGCTGCTACAATAGGCTACTCTAGAGTACAAGCCACAGGGGTCTGAGCTCCCCCTCCTCCCTAATATGTGGCTGGAGCCACTTTGACCCCCCCTCCCGTCCTGGGTCAAAGCATCAATGAAACTGACTATCTTTGCCGTAGCCTCTTGGAAAGTGGGTGCAACCATGAAACCCTCCGGGTGCTGAGTGTGCACTGAAGCCTCAATATGTTTTTCTATGATTTGCTCCTCCACCTGCTCCATAGGTGGGTACGCTGCAACTGCCCTGGCTTGGCCACCCCTAGCTTTAGTATTACGACTTCTAGCAGGAGCCCTGGCCCAACCTCGACCTATGCCACTCCCGGTCACAAATGGTGGTATTGCTCTTGCATCCTCTACTACTCCAGATGCACAAGTCCTCACCATTTGTGGGAGAATAGAATAGAATGACTTAGATTCAAGTCAATAATAAACGCACGATGAGGAATCAAGAAAAGGAAGTTTCCTAAAGCACTATAGCCTCTCGAAAATAAGTATTGACGTCTCTGTGCCGATCAACAAGACTCTACTAGGCATGTTTGTGATTTGTGAGACCCTTAGAACCTAGTGCTCTGATACTAACTTGTAATGAACTGAAATACCACCAATGGTCGTGATGGCGCCTAACTCGCTTGCTAGGCAAGCCAACACAATAACGATCATAAATCTAAAGTGGGTTAGTCAACTTTTAAAAATTACTCAATAAGATAATGGGAATAGTATAATATTGAATCTAACAATATAAATAACTATCCAGGGCAGGGTCTAAACACGACCACAACTGTCAATATCGCTCCAAAACCGGATGTCACAATAATCACAAGCGTCTAATGAGAGTATAAGAAATCATTTGAATACATTGTTTTTCTAAATAAAAATAGACAGACATAAGAGAAAAGTAGGGGGGTGACTCCATGTGCTACAAATCAATCAAAAGAATCTCACCACGAAGTCTTCACGGATCCACCTGTTATCCCGAATAACAACCACTTATACCAGCCTCAGAAACTGCCCAAAATGTGCAGAAGTTAAAAATAATGGTGCCCAGTAAGTATCAAGCCTATCATCGAAAAAATAGTGGCGAGGGGTCGACTCCGACCCTCACTAGCAGTCAAATAAATAGATGATAAAATAATCCAACAGGAAGCTAAAAATGATATCATCAACAAGCATAGAAGCACAAAATACAAGTCATACGAAATTTAAACATGCCTTTCAAGTAATCAGAATCAAATAAAATAATAGTTATCTCAATTTTCGTGTAAAATTGATGCCAGCCAAAAATACTTACTTCAATTCATAACATGAGTATAAACAAATATAAATATGCATGCTCTAAATCCTTTTCTCAACAACTCACAGCACAATCCATATGCCTGACACCACCTGAGTCTGGAGGGACGGATCCACAATCCAAACACCGATCGTTTTATAATTATAATCATTAACCAACTATTGCAGCGCACAACCCGATCCAATCATAAGATTATCAATCCAATAATCAGTACTAAAATGATCGAGTTGTGCTATGTGTAAGATTATCAATCCAACTCCATTCATGCATATGTGTAAAACTGAGATAATAAAGGGCACAATATATGATAATATGAGTGCGCATAAAAGCTCAAATAGCTAAGTGATATCTATGAAAATTCATATATCTCATTTTATCATAACGACTCAATAAGTTATTTAGCATGTTTCTAGTTAAGTCATATTATTTTCGTGAGCTAATTAGGCCATAGTAACCATGAAATCATGGATCTATTAAAGCAAGTATATAACAATGAAACTGCAATAAAGCCTGACAAGGCAATAACCCTCATGTCAAATCGACAAGTCATAACCCTAGGAATGCTCCTAAATCATAAATAAATACTATCACATAGTCATAGATTCAATTGAACATTGGTAGCAAATTCACATAATTAAATAAGGCACAATTCAAGCCAACAAGTACAGGATACAGTCCAAAACTTAGCTACGCAAATACGCTCGTCACCTCGCATATACGTAGCTCCTAAATCATGTATCAAACAACCATCGAGTCACCTATGGAGAAAATTCTTTCTTACGAGGATAGACAAGAGACTTACCTCTACTCGACAACCTCAAATCAAGAAAAACCTGCATAACTGTCCAAATTCTACTCCAAATGACCCAAATCTAGTAAAAAAACTAATTCAATAACATCAAATAATGCCATAGGAAATAACCCCAAATAATAAAGTATCAATATTTATGCAAATATGCAAAGTCAACCAAAAAACTCAAAATTTTCGAACACCCATTATAATACGAGTCCAAATATACAAGTTTCATCAAATTTCGACTCCAAATCGGGGTTCAAATCTCTATTTTTCACTTTAGAAAAGTTTTGCCAAACCCCAAAATCAATGATATAATCATGAATAATAATCAAATGCAAAAATCAATGATATAATCATGAATAATAATCAAATTTAAGTCAAAAACACATACCCAATCCAAGTGGGTGAAAATAGCTTCAATCCAAGCTCCCAATCTCATAATATGATAAAATAAGCCAAACCCTCGATTATAAGTGTTCTGCCCAGCAACTATCTCACTTGCGGTCTCGCTTTTGCGACACTACATCCGAGGATAAATCCTCATAGATGTGTAATCCACTTAAGCCCCGACCATTCGCTTCTACTGGCAAAACTTCGCTTCTACGGAGCCGCTTCTGCGATCCAAGCAGTTCACCTGCGCAATCACTTCTGTGATCAGGCCCCCACATTTGTGGCTCTCTCCTGCCCCATCCTTCCTTCGTACGTGCGACCCATTGTCTGCATCTGTGGACTTGCACCTGCAAACACACCCTCACAGGTACAAAAACACCAGAATTGAAACACACCTGAGGTCCCCGGGACCCCGTCCAATCACACCGAACTCAAACCAACCAATCGGAGAACGACAACATCTACCATACAAAGCCTTACAAGAAGCCATCTGAATACTAGACTGATAATTGTTATTATAAGCAAACTCCGCCAAAGATAAGAACTGATCCCATTGGCCTCTAAAGTGAATCATACAAGATCACAACATGTCCTCAAGGATCTGAATTGTCCATTCAGACTGACCATCCATCTGCTAGTGAAATGATGTGCTAAGCTCCACCTGTGTACCCAACTCCAGCTGAATAGCTCGCCAAAAATGAGATGTGAACTGAGTTCCACGGTATGAATTTATAGAAACAAGCATGTCATGTAAAAGAACTACCTCCCGGATGTAAATCTGAGTTAGCTTCTTTGAAGTATAAGTAGTCAATACCGGTATGAAGTGTGCGAACTTGGTCAACCTATTAACAATGACCCAAATAGCATCAAATTTCCTCAAGGTATGTGGTAACCCTACCATAAAGTCCATAGTGATATGCTCCCATGTCCATTTTGGTATAACCAACTTCTGAGTCAAACCACCTGGTTTTTGATATTCATACTTAACTTGCTTGCAATTCAAACACCGTGAAACATGAATAACGATGTCCTTTTTCTTCCACTGCTGGTAATAGTTCTATTTCAATCATGACACAACTTCGTAGTACCTGGATAAATAGAATATTGTGAATTGTGAGCCTCCTAAAGTATCAACTCCCTCAAACCATCAAAATATGAATACAAAGCTGACCCTGTAGTCGCATGACACCATCATCTCCAATAACCACCTTCTTAGAACCACCTCGCTACACCATGTGCTTAATAACTAACAAATGGGGATCATCAAACTGGACATCCTTAATGTACTCAAACAAGGAAGAATATGCAATAATACATGCAAGAACTCTACCAGGCATAGAAATATCCAATCTCACAAATCTATTGGCCAAGGCCTGAACATCCATAGCCAAAGGCCTCTCCTCAGCTAGAATGAATGCCAAACTACCCATTGTCACGATCCAAACCGTAGGGCCGCGCTGGCCACCTGATGCCTTACGCAATCGAGTACCAACATAACATATCTCTCTTATCATACCGTCATGGGTAAGTGGGCCAGAAGGGCCGTCATGAGATAACATGAATAAAACATAAGGGAATACTAGACATAGGATGACCCAAAGTGAGATAGAAACTTATACATGTGACATATGGGCCTATAAGGCAGACATGATCATTTGTATGCAAGCCTGTAAGAGTACATAAATGTCATAAAGGTCGGAACAGGGCCCCACCATACTAATCAATACATGTCCAAATCATACTGAACAAATAGGCAAGACCAAAGCAAGTGGAGTGCACCAACACCTTCCGCTGAGCAGATAGCCTACTAGAAGGACTGTCAACCTGTCTATCGGGACCTGCGGGCATGAAACACAGTGTCCCTAGGCAAAAGTGACGTCAGTAAAACTAAAGTACCGAGTATGTAAGGCATGAAAGGAGTATATAAAAGACATAAAAGAAACATGGAGTAAGGAACTCAACCTGTAAGTTTGATTAGCTCTGTGAATTATGGAAACATTTATAATGCCATTCATATGTGTATAAATGTCATATCTTGCATAGGTATATGCGTACATAACATCATCAAGCCTCTGAGGGCATCCCATCATATCATCTCGGCCTTTGTGGGCGAAATCATCAACATATACCAGCTGATTAGGTGGTGTTGCGTATATAATGCCTTAACCTTTTCCCATACCCCATATACATATAATATACGCGTATATAATGCCATCTGTTCATGGGTCAGTGTACATGTATAAATGAAAGCAATGCATAATGAAGTAAGTCAATAAGATCTCTCGGAATGTCATTAGATCGATATGCCTTCGGATAAACTTTATCCACTTACGTTTTCTTTAGACCCATGAACAGACGATATAATAATAGGACACATGGGGAATCAAGAACATAGGCACCCGTAGTACTTCTAAGAGTAGAGTCATTTGTGAAAGTTCCACATTCGCTCGTTTCGTTTGTATCATATGGATAATGCCAAAAGGAAAGAAGGGATAGCCTTAACATACCTCAAGTTGTCAATGCAACTCAACAACAAGCTTACAACTACTAGTGCACCAACCATATAACAAAGAAATACATGTACAACTTAGATGTTGCTAGTATATCACGTATCTCAAACGATAACTCGATTCTAAAATAAAACGGGCAGCATTTCCCCTAATTTTACTGCTCCCTCAAGCATACCATGGGCGAGATATAAACACAATACATAAGCAACCCAAAAATAACCCAACTACAATTCGGGATCTTCAATACAACAAAAACCCTAAATATACCATAACACACCCAATCAACAAGTTATCAATTAGCCTAAAATTGCAACGACGAGAGACCAGCCCACTACCCTACCACATGTGGCGTTTCTCCCCATCCTCTATCCTTCCAAACTCCATAAATCAGCAGCACAACAGGACAACATGAGTGGACTACAAAACAGTCTACTATAAGAGAAATAAATCGAACTCACTGCTTCATTTCACCGTCCCGTGAGTTGTAACTATTAGGAAATGAATTTATCAACCTTCCTTAATATTTAAAAGCTTAAATACAGAAAATAGGCATTTTATTAACTATGAAGTACCTTCCAAAACTCAAACTACAAAGAAAAAGAGAGGCGATATAGCGATACTTACGTCGTAGGGATCGTTCTAATGTTATCACTTCTTGATTTCGTACCCAGGTTGTTAATCTTCTTTGAAACTTTTGTAGAGAGCTTAAAGGGTAAGTTTATGGGGGCTCTCTGGTCGTTTTCTATTAAAAATGAAGCGAAAGATGATTTAAAACCTATATATATCAACTTTTGAAAAGTCAAAGAGGTGCTAGCTTGGCACCCTAGCATTGGCTCATCTTCTGACTCTTATATCCTTTTATCCGGATGTGGTATGAAGGAACGGTTAAGAGTGTTGAAAACTACATTCCAATACCTTCAATTTGGTATATAATATGTTCCATGAAGAGCTCATATAGCACACGAAATGTATTATTCAAAAAGCTTCAGTAACACACCTACTTGTCACCTATGCAGTCTGCGCAGTCTCACAAAACTGCAAATATCTCTCTACTGCGATGTCGTATCGATAAACGGCTTAATGCGTTAGAAACTAGACTCGTGGATCTTCAATTTGATATGTGGATCATACTGTAATTTGTTGGTTCCCCAAGAACGTGAAGTTTAGCTCTACATAGACATTGTAGCAAAACAACAAATCATCAAGAAAAAGTAAATATTACTAAGTTTGATGGAAGAAAGATGGAATCTGATGAATTTCGGCCTCCACGGCGGCTCCGTGCTCTCCCTTCATCTGAATTCTGTCTAGATCGGTCTCCCCTCTTTAAAAAATAGCGTTTAATGATTATTTATACCTGTAGGGAAAAGGCCTAGACGAAATAACCAAGTCCAAAACCAAAAAGGAGACAAAATAGTCTTTAAAACACGGAACATGCGAACACCTCGCGACAGACCGTGCGACGCAAGCTCAAAAGCGCGCTGCATATCGTTGTATGTTGTGCGACGCGAGCTCTTTAGCGAGCAAACTGGCTCGCTTCGCCCAACTGTTGCTACGTTTCTAATTTGGCTGCCTAACTTTTCCCTTCTTTCACGTTTTTGTTTCCTCTTTTCCAATTGACTTTTGTCTCCTTTTGATTTGTCTTCAATCATTGCACAATAATACATCACAATATTTTCTGTCATCAAATAATCACGAACCATTCTTTGTAGTATATAAAATACACATAAAATCTCTACTTTGCTCCCAATTTCATCTTCAACGTACCTACACGTTAAATAAAGTCAATTAAGCATAAATATAGTATAATTTAACATTAAAGCACCTAAATATAAGGTAAGTAATGCACTAAAAATATATAATTATATCCAAACATCACTACCCCACACTTAAACATTGCTCGTCCTCGAGTCAACCAACAATTCACACTATCTTTGAGCATTTTGTTTTTACACAATTGAGGCAGACTACACCAATGACCATGGTTTATAGCAACAATTAAACTTTAGCATGTGCAATCACATACACTTCCCTTTTATTATGCCATACTTCACTAATATTCACAACTAAGACAACGTGCTCCTAACAATCCTAGCCTCAAAAACCAACTCAATGTCACAATGCACCCATGGCTTAAACACCCAACATCATAGAAAGAAGTCTAATAACGTTACCTATCCCTTGTGAAACCATGTGCCCTTACAACAAGAACAAGAGAGTAAGTTGAATTCATACATTCAAATCAAATGCTCAAATATATTTTAAGGACTCATATATATCAAAGAATATCAATCACTCTCACAAAAGAAGTCACATGCATGCAATTGGTATCATAGGCTTGCCTTTAATGTAAATCTCTTCTAATGTAGGCTCACTCAGTCTAAAATCAATTAGGACCTTTTTTATGATTGTAATGTGGGCTAAGGGACGAGAAGGATATATTTAGGAATAGTTGCTAACCCTCCTAAGCACTTTAACACATCACATAATCATTTGTAAGCGCAAATTCTTCAATCGCAGTTTTAATTTCACAACTAAAATCATCCCTAACAATGTTCCCTCTTTTTTTAAGCACTACTTTAATTTATTCCCACTAGCAAGAACAAAATATCAATTTATTCATCTAATTTCTTTTTTCTTTTTCTCTTTTGCAATTTTCATGGTGGTGTATTCTTTTACAAAACAAGTGCACCTTTCTTCCTTTCACTGGTTTCACTCAAAAGCCACCCCACACTTAGTCCCTTCTTACTCCTTTTAGCGCTCATCTCACAATTAAAGTACTTTAAGAGGTAAAAGGATCAAAACAATATTAATTTAGAACAAAAGAGGTTTAGGCTTGTAATGTGGGTGCCAAATAAATGTCTATAAGCTCAAAATAGTTAACTAGGGATATATTTTTATTTGTGATAAGCATTAAACTCAAAAAAAACAAAGATAGCCTAAAATCATTTTTAAAACCTAGTATCACCTAAAATTTCGCTTCGACTCACATACCGGGCAAGTTCTAGATACAAGCACAATAACATGGAATATACAAAAATCTCACTACACATGGCACATGACTTACTAAGGACGGTTTCATTCTGACTCTCAAACTAATGCAAGTATTAACTGAGCCACAAGATGTAAGCATTAAGCACAAAGTGAACATAAGTCAAGAAAATAAGACATAGGCGTCACAAAACATGCAATCCAAATAACCAAGGCATCCTAAGAATTTTTAGCACATAGGGAAGATACTACGCATGCCAAAGCCTAAATATGATACTATCAAACAAGTCAAGGGCGCCTAGGAATCTCATCTTTCTTCATCCATTTATTCCATATTTCTAATCTACTCTAAAAATAAAAAAATAAAAGGAAAAACAATTACCCGATTCAAACTACATCCGATGGAAAAGAACCGAGGCATAAAGAAACACCACAGGGGATTATTACTACCTAAAGAAAGCTAAAAGACATATTTATGAATTTTTGTTTAGACTTTAATCCCTCAAGAAAACTTTCTAGGAGATCCATCGTCAGGAAAGTCCAATTTTTCTCCCTTTTTTGATTTTTTTTATTTTTATTTTCCACATTAAAAAAAATAAATTAAGCTACTAAAATGCTACACAACTACGAAAACAAAAATAAGAAGCTAAAATGTAACGACCCGACCGGTCGTTTTGAGCTCTAGCATGTCATTCGGCGGTTTGAGGCCATGAGCAACTTCGCTTCGGGTATTATAACTTGAACGCGTGGTCGGAATTGAACTTCGGGAAGTTCGGAGTGGATTTTGAAATAAAATTCTCATTTCGGAATCTTTAAGTTGGAAGAATTAACTAAGGTTGGATTTTTGAGTAAACGACCTTGGAATTGGGATTTGAAGGTTCCAACAGGTTTGTATGATAATTTCGTACTTAGGAGTATGTCCGGATCGGATTTTGGATGACCCACGAGCATTTCACGGCCTATTGTGGAAGTTAGCACTTGGGAAAAAATTCATAAATTTGGGTTGTAGTGCATTATAGCGTTATCGATGTTCGTTTGGGATTCCGAGTCTGGGAGTAGCTCCGTATGGTGATTCCGGTATTGAGAGCGTGTATGGAAGTGGATTTGGAGGCCCGTAAGTCATTTTGAGGTCATTTGGCGAAAGCTAAAATTTTGAAGGTTTTTTAGAAATTTGACCTAAAGTGGACCTTTTAATATCAGGGTCAGATTCTGATTTCGGAAGTTGGAGTAGGTCTGTAATATCAAACGTGATTTGTGTGCAACATTTGAGGTCAACCGTGTATTATTTGATAGGCTTCGGCGTAGAACGAAGAAGTTCAAAGTTCTAAGGGTCATTAAGTTTGAATTGGGGTGTGATTCGTGATTTTAATGTTATTTGATGTGATTTGAGGCCTCGATCAAGTTTGTAATGTGTTTTGGGGCGTGTTGGTATAATTGGTTTAGGTCCCGGGGGCCTCGAGTAAATTTCGGGTGGTTAACGGATCGAAAATGGAATTTGAGGAAGAATTGAGGGAACTGATATATGGTGCAACCGCACCTGCAAGGTTTTGGCCGCAGGTGTGGAGCCGCATAAGCGGCCTAGGAGTCGCACATGCAGGGTTGGGCAGTCAGGGGAAGGAGCACAGGTGCAGAGTATTGGCCGCATCTGTGCAAGCGCAGAAGCGAAGGAGTTGACCGTAAAAGCGGAAGAAGCCGCCGAAGCGAAGGGAACCTCGCACATGCGAAGCCGCAGGTGCGGTTACTGTTCCGCAGGTGCGGAAATGTCGCTGGGTAGAAGGGTTTTTATAATAACGGGACTTGGCCCATTTTTCTCCCATTTTCATTTGGTTTGGACGATTTTGGAGAGCTTCAAGGGGAGATTTTCATCATGAAATTCTAGGTAAGTGGTTTCTTCCCATTTGTGAGTTAAATACATGAATTATACATGGATGAGAACATGGAAATTAGAATAAATTGTGGGATTTTTGGTAGAAGACCTAGAATTTGGTATTTTGGATTTTGACCACGTAATTGGGCATAGAATTGAGAATAAACTATATATTTGAGTTCGTGAGGTTATGGGTAAAGTTTATCTTCAAATACTTTTGGAATCCGGGCAAATGGGCCCGATGGTTATTTTTATCGACTTTACAATCGGGGTTAAAAATTGCTATAAATTAGATTATATTGAGTATTCGAGTGTATATTAATGGGTTTGCATAATTATTGGCTATTTTAGAAGAGTTGAGCATCAAATCGAGTTGTTTGAAGGGCTCAGAAGCCGGTTATGGAACTACAGAGCGAGGTAAGTTTGCTTTCTAACCTTGTAAGAGGGAATTAACCCCATAGGTGAACTAAATTATTGTGTGCTTCTATTTGTGGGGGCTACATATGCACGAGGTGACGAGAGTCCGTACGTAGTTACTAGCTATGCCTACGTCCGGGTAGTTTTAGGCTCACATCATGCCTTGTTGATATTGTTATGGATTTATGTTTATTGTTTGCCTTGAGAGGGAGCAAGATTGAGTCTGATTATTAAATGTTTTGAAAGGAGTTGAAATTGAAGAACTTAAGATTTAAAAGGTTTCATTTCAACTTCATAATATCGAAAAGAATTGAGGAATATTACAATAGCTGAAGAAATCTATGTGTAAGCGCGTCGCATGTATGTTTCGCTAGCGGGGTTATTTCCTTAAAAAGCTTCAAGCTGAATTTCCCTTATTTTGAAAATAATCAAGAAAGAGATATGATTGTTATGTTAAATTTATTTTTGACCGCGTCGCAAGTATGATCCGCGAGCGGAATGATTCATTAAATTTATGTTTGACCATGTCGCACGTATGATTCGCGAGCGGGGAATTTTCTACTACTCTTATGGGATCGGGCCATTCGCCTCGGCAGGATTTAGGTACCACACTCTCATGGGAGCGGGCCGTTCGCCTCGGCAGGTTAATAGATACATCTATGGTTCGTGCCGTTCGACCCTCGGCAGTGCACAATTTACTTTTATGTTGGTCGGCTCGTATGCCTCGGTATTTCCTATATATATTATCCTCATGGAATCGTGCGTAATATTTGGCAAGAGGCCAGTGTATCTGAGGTTTTTCCCCTGATTTGAATCTTGACAACCTCTTTGATTAGATCCACTATCTCTATATATATGCTCCAGTTACGGAGGGAACTTGCTAGTTGAGAGATTGAGTAAAATTGTAAAGAAGGGAATTATACCACGTATTTTATACATGTTTATTCCATATATTTACTCGGTTTCATATTTATTCACTTCTTTACTGTACCTGATATTATTGGACCACTAGTAAGTATCGAAGTCGACCTCTCGTCACTACTTCTTCAAGGTTAGACGGGATACTTACCGGGTACGCGTTGTTTTTGTACGCATACTACACTTGTTGTACATTTTGTTATATAGGTACATGTATGGCTAGTGGCCTTGTGAGCGTAGCAGCGTGGTTGATACGGGGACTTAGGTGAGCTGCATCTTGTGAGATGATCCGTAGCCATCAGAGTCTCATTCAGAGTATTTGTATTTTCTTTTATGTCCAAATTTTTATTTCGGACAGTTATTGTATTTTATTTTGTTCCCTAGTAAATGTTCATGCTCTTGTGACATCGGGTTCTGGGATGATTATGGGATTATTCAGTATTGAAATTTGTAAAAAATATTATTATTTACTCTGTGAAGTTCATCATTTATTATTTAATTGAAGTAAATTTATGATTTCAAAAATATTAAAATGAGAATTTACTAATTATTGGTGTTGGATTTCCTGACAATAGTGTCTGGCTCCATCACGAGCTTTCAAGGATTTTGGGTCGTGACAACATGGTATGAGAGAACTAGGTTTACTTGGGTTTTATGAGTCATGAACGAGTCTTGCGGATCGGTACGGAGACATCTGCACTTTTCTTCGAGAGGCTACAAGGCTGTTAGAAGCACTTCCCTTCTTGATTCCTCGTCGTGCGATTTGATTCCTTTGAGGCTTATGCCTTCATTTCCATCCCATTCAATCTTATGCGACGTGAAGTGCTGGTTAAAAATTAGGAATTTGAGGGACTTATAATGGTACTACAATGTGGTGCAGGGTGTTTCTCCCTGCGTATTTGATTGGGATATTGTCGTCGCCTGGCGGAAGGCCGTTCTGTCGTTTCAGCTCAGTATCAATATTGCCTAAGGTTTTGAGATTTGTCATTTGATTGTTATGACGATTCGTACGTTGCTATCGTACAGTGTTGGTGAAATGGTAGGATGCTTGTCTATGCATCGAAGCAGTGCATGACTTAGAGGTTCAGTATTTTATTTCCGGTGGAGGAAAGGTAATCGGACTATGAATGTTCAGATTTGGGTTGATGGGGTAACGAGACTTGGCATATTCGAGTGTGGTGGAATTTTCATCTGTAGTGCGGTGTCGTCACCCTTGATTGAATGTGTTAAGTTCGCCGGTGTTATGGTCTTCGTCAGTTCCCCTTTGGGGGAAGAGTATTGTGAACTAGTGCCGGGGAAGCAGCTGTCCGAGATTGCGGTGTGTGGTGGTTCAGGATTAAGTCGGTGTTCCTGGTGTTGATGGCTCGAGAAATATGATCTTCTAAGGGGTTTAAAGTGGGTAGCGATCTTTTAGTTCGAGTGCTACAGAGATGGATTCTTGATTTAAAGCAACAACTGGGCAGCGAAGGATGATGAAGGACATGTGAGATGTGTCATGCAGTGGTTAAATTTTCTAGAAGGCCAGGTGTAAGAAGCAGAAGTCGAGTAGTTGCTTAAAGGAGTTAGTTTGACCTAAGTGGGAGAGTGGCAGAGTAACATGTGGGTTCTGTGATAGGATAGCTACACGCCTTGAGGAAAGTATGGAATGA
The DNA here is from genome assembly GCF_000715075.1 of Nicotiana tabacum. Lineage (NCBI taxonomy): Eukaryota > Viridiplantae > Streptophyta > Magnoliopsida > Solanales > Solanaceae > Nicotiana > Nicotiana tabacum. The sequence continues at coordinate 62,416,811 of NC_134081.1, forward strand.
TTTGGGATTCATGGTGGACAGTGACTAGATCTAAGGGCTTAATTTGAAATATTGGCTATTATTCGGTGGGAGATGGGATACAACAGAAATGAGTTGCTTGACATGAAGAAGGGTACAACATGACTTTGGATTTGGAATGTGTTGTCGCAACTTTTGAAATATCAATGGGGAGTGAATGGACTTGTACAACTGATGAATGAGCACAGGCTCAGGAAGTGTTACTGATTTCGTAGTAATTGCACCCAGTGCAATGACGTTGGAAGATGTCGGCATTTAATTTCCACATGTGGGTTATTTCCTGTGAGCGAGTTAGCGGTCGCGTGGTGTTGACGAAACTTCTACGAAGAATTCTACTGGCTAGCCAGCAAGAGGTCGGACATGTAAATGTGGCTAGTAATTCAGAGTGTTCATTAAAGGTCTAACAGAAGGATTTCGAGGACTTTAGCGGTTTGATTGTGCAAAGTCATGCCAATAGGGGATATGGAAACTTTGTGGGTTCCAGAATTATGTAATAATTGGCTCCAAGCTAAGTGGGAGAGTCCCACCGCCTACGGTTGGATCACATGATCGTCTATTTGTGAGATTTCTAGTTATTGGCATATTGGAGGGTTATTACAACTACGGAAAGCAAATATCAACGGTAATTTGAGCAAAAGCTTTGGCAAACTGTGTGCTATATTCGGCCTTAAACGATTTATGTTCAGGTGTAGAGGTGATTTACAAGAAAGGTGATTCAGCCGGATGTTTCCTTGAGAGGGTGTTCATGTGCTGGAAGAGCCTTGAAGTAGATAATATTCAGGACCGAGTCAGAGTGGGTGACTCTCAGCAACGACCCTAGTGAATTTAATAGTTAAAGTGTGGTGCCTAATGATTTCAAGTTCGCAGTATGGTTGAGTATCGAGCTTTTGCAGCGGATTGTGAAAGGGGGGCTTGGATTGTTCTATGTTATCTTCGGCCTGTGGGGTAGCATTGGAGGAATGTGAGAAAATAACATTGGACTATTAAAGAGAATATCAGAATGGATATACTAGTTAGCAACGGTTGAAATGGCATGATGGTGGTAGTGATCAGTTCCTTCAGCGTATTAAGTTATACAAGTGATTTGCGGCATTACGTGCGAGGCTTGACGACAGTCGTAATTTGATTTATTTGAAAGCATTCGAGTGCTATGGCCTGTTATGTGTAGATGGATCCCGGAAGAATTATGGCGGTTTAGACCACTACTTGAGTTTGGTAATTTTTGCGGTTATGGGAATTCAGTCACGGGTTGCAAAGGTTCTCTGAAATGAGTTAAGTAAAAAGGGTTCTATATGATGAAGTGTTTAAATTATTAGTAGTTCAGGAGTTATGATGAAATTCTTATAATCTTACGCATTGTCATGATTAAGTGCTGTGAGTAGCGTGGAAATTGGAAGTTGAGGATCACGGCCGCGGCTCGGTGTTGGCAAGAATGTCACGGGCTCGGATGAGCGAGGGAGGAGCAAGATGGTTGGAACCAGCTGATATTGTCTTTAGCGTCACCTGAGATCGGTGTCTTGTGTAAGAGGCTTGAGTTATGATTTGCGGATTTTTGATTTGCTTCACAGTGTTAGTGTGGCCAGTGGGATTATGGACGTTTGTTCCGAATTTGACGGCTGTTCTTGTATGTTAAAACTGGAGGGGGAGGGGGCTATTATGGACCCTTGAAAGGTTATTAGCCTTGTGCGGTGCGATCAGAATCGGCTTGAGGTCTGTGGATGGATCTAATTACGAATATGGGCTCTATATCAGGCCGGATGTGTTCATTTCAGCATAGCGCTCCTTATGGAGGGGTATTCGGATGTTGAATGATACTTCGTCATCGGCCATTTTGTGTAATACAATATTGTGCCGTGTGAGTTGTGAGACGACTTGATGAATCAAACTGCACACATGTTGAGGTTCCGCGTAGCGATGGTGTTGTGTGAGCAGGATGGCTCTCGAGATCCAGATCATATATCGCACCTTAGTTGTGCTCGGGTTTTGTAGCATATGGCGCGATTATTTCTCCCCAAGGATGGTATTATGCACTTAGTGTGCTTGTGGCCGGTATTCAGGTATTTTGTAGTGATGAGCATTCTAGCTCGGTAAGTATCTCCTTATATAGATTTTTTGTGTGGATTGGGTGGCACGCCGCCACGGGTATGTTGTTTGGATCGGGTTGCATGCCGCAACAGTGTGATGTTGAGTATGATTTCCCCTATATCTATTCTTGTGTATTTAGTTTCTCGTTTTCTGAGGAAGGTTCATAATGCCATTGCGGTAGTTTAATTAGTTACGTGGGTTAAGTAGTCCTTTCCAGAGCTGGTTTCCTTATGTATCCCATTCGAGCTGGTAGCGTGTGGCATCATATGAGATTTTTGGTCTTGTCTGAGGTGGCTTATAGCCTGAGCAGCTTATACTGGGCGAGACGAGATTAGCGGATCTGGGATCAGTGTGATCAGATCGTATTCAGTATATTAAAGAGCAAATACCATTATTTAGTTCATAATGAGGTGATGATTCCAGTCAAGAGGAGAGACTCGACGATTTGTTGAATCTGCAGTTGGTTACGAATTTCTATACATCGTTTCCGTCGTGGCAGTATTGTAGGAGTGAGAACAAGACTTATATATGTCATGAGGTGCATTGTGAGCATCAAATTCGTGAAATTTTGGCTATTGTTGTCAGAGTATGTTATTATGGTTATGTAAGTTACGCAATGCATAGTGTGAATTCAGCAAAGGTATGCAATCATGTATTGGTACATCGCATAGAGATTGATACGATGTTCGTATGATGGAAGCAGGCATGGCAGAGAATCCCGAAAGTTGGAATAGAGCTCTAAGGCCTATTTGGCTAAGTAAAAGGGAAAATCTTCAGATTAGCTCAAGCTAGTGTGCTCAACTGAGTTGTGGTAGCACGGGTAGGTGCACGAGGTATTGAACAACGATTTCAGACAACTCTAGAGCAGTTCTTAGCACGTTCGAGGACGAACATATGTTAAAGTGGGAGAGAATGTAACGACCTGACCAGTCATTTTGAGCTCCAACGCGTCGTTCGGCGGTTTGAGGCCATGAGCAGCTTCGCTTCGGGTATTATGACTTGAACGCGTGGTCGGAATTGAACTTCGGGAAGTTCGGAGTGGATTAGGAAAGACAATTCTCATTTCGGAAGCTTTAACTTGGAAGAATTGACTAAGGTTGGATTTTTGAGTTAACGACCTCGAAATCAGGATTTGAAGATTCCAACAGGTTCGTATGATGATTTCGGACTTGGGCATATGTCCGGACCGGGTTTTGGATGACCCAGGAGCATTTTGGTGCCTATTGTGGATGTTAGCGCTTGGGAAAAATTTGATAAATATAGGTTGTAGTGTGTTACAATGTTACCGATGTCCGTTTGGGATTGCGAGTCTGGGAGTAGCTCCGTATGGTGATTCTGGTATTGGGAGCACGTCCGGAAGTGGATTTGGAGATCAGTAGGTCATTTTGGCGTCATTTGGCGAAAGTTAGAAATTTGAGGGTTTTTGAGATGTTTGACCGGAAGTGGGCCTTTTAATATCGGGGTCGGATTCCGATTCTGGAAGTTGGAGTTGGTCTGTAATGTCAAACGTGACTTGTGTGCAAAATTTGAGGTCAACCGGGTGTGATTTGATAGGCTTCGACATCGAACGAAAATGTTCAAAGTTCTTAGGTTCATTAAGTTTGAATTTGGGTGTGATTCGTGATTTTAGCATTGTTTGATGTGATTTGAGGCCTCGAGCAAGTTTTGGAGTGTTGAGCATCGAATCGAGTTGTTTGAAGGGCTTGGAAGCCGGTTATGGAACTACTGAGCGAGGTAAGTCTCCTTTCTAACCTTGTAAGACGGAATTAACCCCATATGTTAACTAAATTATTGTGTGCTTCTATTTGTGGGGGCTACGTATGCATAAGGTGACGAGAGTCCGTACGTAGCTACTAGCTATGCCTACGTCCGGGTAGTTTTAGGCTCACATCATGCCTTGTTTATATTGTTATGGATTTATGTTTATTCTTTGCCTTGAGAGGGAGCGAGATTGAGTCTGATTATTAAATGTTTTGAAAGGAGTTGAAATTGAAGAACTTAAGATTTAAAAGGTTTCATTTGAACTTCGTAATTTCGAAAAGAATTGAGGAATATTACAATAGCTGAAGAAACCTATGTGTAACCGCGTCGCATGAATGTTTCACGAGCGAGGTAATTTTCTTAAAAAGCTACAAGATGAATTTCCCTTATTTTGAAAATAATCAAGAAATATATATGATTTTAATGTTAAATTTATATTTGGCCGCATCGCAGGTATGATCCGCGAGCGGGGTGATGCCTTAAATTTATGTTTGACCGTGTCGCATGTATGATTCGCGAGCGGGGCATTTCCTACTACCCTTATGGGATCGTGCCGTTCGCCTCGGAAGGATTTATGTACCACACTCTCATGGGAGCAGGCCGTTCGCCTCAGCATGTTAATAGATACATCTATGGTTCGCGTCGTTCAACCCTCAGCAGTACACTATTTACTTTTATGTTGGATCGGGTCGTGCGCCTTGAAATTTCCTATATATATTATCCTCATGGAATCTTGCGTAATATTTGTCAAGAGGCCAATTTATCTGAGGTTTTCCCCTGATTTGAATTATGACAACCTCTTTGATGAGATCCACTATCTCTATATATATGCTCCCGTTACGGAGGGAACTTGCTAGTTGAGAGCTTGAGTAAAATTGTAAAGAGGGGAATTATACCACGTATTTTATACATGTTTATTTCATATATTTACTCGGTTTCGTATTTATTCACTTCTTTACTATACCTGATATTATTGGACCACTAGTAAGTGTCGAAGTCGATCTCTCATCACTACTTCTTCGAGGTTAGATGGAATACTTACCGGGTACGCGTTGTTTTCGTACTCATACTACACTTGTTATACATTTTATTGTATAGGTACATGTATGGCTAGTGGCCTTGTGAGCGTAGCAGCGTGGTTGATACGGGGACTTAGTTGAGCTGCATCTTGTGAGACAATCCGCAGCCAGCAGAGTCTCCTTCAGAGTATTTGTATTTTCTTTTCTGCCCAGATTTATATTTCGGACAGTTATTGTATTTTATTTTGTTCCCTAGTAAATGCTCATTCTCTTGTGAAATCGGGTTCTGGGATGATTATGGGATTATTCAGTATTGAAATTTGCGAAAAACAATATTATTTACTCTGTGAAGTTCATCATTTAGTATTTATTGGAAGGAAATTTACGATTTTAGAAATATTAAAATGAGAATTTACTAATTATTGGTGTTGGCTTTCCTGATAGCAGTGTTGGGCGCCATCACAACCTTTCAAGGATTTTGGATCGTGACATAAAATCAAAATAAGTTAATATTTTCTAACATCCTAATATTAATTATTTAGAGAAATTCTCCCACCTCACACTTAAAAGATTGCAGTATCCCCATTGCAAAAATAAAGCAAAATAATAACGAGGGTGGACAAGAAACTCCCTGAAAGGCCAAAGGCCGAAGCAATAGCGTCTCACGGGTACTCAGACTTCCCCTCCAGGCATGGTCCTTTGTGTGGTCACCCCACACTTAGTTCTCACCATCTAGATCGCTTTTGCACTCTTTCAATGGCTTTGACTCCTATGCTTATAATCCTACAAAATAAAAACAGACACTACAACAATAATAAGATAGCAATAAAAATAAAAGAAACCAATAAAGCTGGGTTGCCTCCCAACAAGCGCCTGATTTAACGTTGCGGCAAGACTTATAGCACTTTTTGTCTCCATCTCGAACTTATGAATTGAGCCCCCAATAGGGCATCCAGTCTGTGGCTATGCTCATTCGGTGGGGCTACAAAGAAAATTAGGCCAAGCAATAAAGTTTTCGCTCTACACCTCTTGACCTTTAGATGAGGAATGTAATTTTTAATTTTTGGCACAACAAATTCAAGAATATAGGCACCCCATTCCTCGTCTATTGGCCCCTCCAAAGGCTCAGATGACTCGATTTACATGTCATCATCCAAATACAATGTTGAAATATGTATGGAATGAGGACCAATACGCCATAATTCTAGAATTGTATTACTTTTTACATCCTCATATGTACACATACTAGAGTCTTCAAATATAATATTATCTACTTCCTCACATGACTCTAGAACACTCCTCTTAGCATTGGCATCCTCTAGAAAAATATGATCTAATGTTTGGTATTCTTGTTTTAGCTCCTGAATTTGGTCTAGAAGATTTTTTTAAGTTTTACACAACTCATTATTAAATTGGTGGGCATTGAACGCATCAACCTTTGCACTCAAATCTGCATCCAAGTTGTGCAAAACCAAGCAAAACTTGTCAATTTCTTGTGCAAGATCAACTCTCTCCTTCGACCACTCATTCACCAACTTTGTTAGAAGATAACGTCGTTTCTCATATTCCCTTAATCGTGAATATTCGTTCCAATACCAACCCTTACTTCCATATTCAAATTCAGACCTCCCAGAGTTCAAGTCATGAAAAGCCCAAAAAGACGGGCCATAAAAGTCTTCCGTCAACCAAGCGTCTTCATCACTAACCTTACCTCCAGATATTTCATCCCCAGATGTCATGTTGAGAGAGCTATGAGCACACTAAGAGAAAAATTAAATTTTTATGAAAATAAAAATATTTATAAAAAGAAAAAAAAATTAACAAAACCTATAAAGATAAAAGTAAAAGTCTAATCTAAAAAAATAACTAAATAGGAAAATTAAAAAATTGAACAAAAATCAATTAAAAGCAAAACTTAGACAAACAATCAATAACTAAGTCCCTGACAACGACGCCAAAAACTTGTTAGTTCCCCAAGTACACGCAAGTATATGTGGCCGTCAAGTAATAAAGTGACTCGAAAGAGATGTCGACCCCAAAGAGACTTAGATTAACCGTTAACTAAGCAAACTAAAATTAATTTACTGTCCAAGATGATCTAAAATTTAACTTTTCTATTACAACTATTATTGCGAAATTTAAACACGTAACTAAGGGAGATATAGATTCTAAGGTTGTTGTTGATTTATCAATCCTATTGAGTTCGTAATTACACCTGTTAATCCAAATTATCTATGATTGCTAGTTGAACGGATCATTTATATAAATAGCATGTTCCCACAATACTATTCGTACATCCATAATATATCAACCCTATATTCCTATGGTCTTGAATCTATCATGAACGAATATAATACGGTATTCAACTAAGCAAGACTGTTAAGTATATTCCTATCCTAACCGCGAAATCTTTCCCCGAGCCATGGGTTCAGAAACAAGCTCTCTCCAATTCTACTCTAATCTAAGCACCGCTTTACCAAGCATAGCATTGATAGTAAATAGAACTCAACTGCTGGCCAAACAATTAAGTAATTATGCACAGAATTAGAGAAACAACAAAAGATGATAACTCGAATTAACGGTAATATAATTAATAAACTTCAATATTCATGACAACCACAACCCTAGAACGTGAAGTTTAGCTCCACATAGACATGGAAGCAAAACAACAAATCATCAAGAAAAAGTAAAGATTACTAAGTTTGATGGAAGAAAGATGGAATCTAATGAACTCCAGCCTCCACAGCGGCTCCGTGCTCTCCTTTCATCTAAAGTCTGTCTAGATCGGTCTCCCCTCTTTAAAAAATGGTGTTTAATGACTTTTTATATGTGTAGTAAAAAGGCCTAGACGAAATAACCAATTCCAAAACCAAAAAGTAGACAAAATAGGCTTTAAAACCAAGAACACACGAATACCTCGCGACAGACGGTGCGACGCAAGCTCAAAAGCGAGCTCCATCTCGCTGTATGCTGTGCGACGCGAGCTCTTTAGCAAGCAAACTGGCTCGCTTCGCCCAACTGCTGCTACGTTTCTAATTTGGCTGCCTAACTTTACCCTTCTTTCACATTTTTGTTTTCCTCTTTTCCAATTGACTTTTGTCTCCTTTTGATTTGTCTTCAATCATTGCACAATAAAACATCACAATATTTTCCGTCATCAAATAATCACAAACCATTCTTTGTAGTATATAAAATACACATAAAATCTCTACTTTGCTCCCAATTTCGTCTTCAACGTACCTACATATAAAATTAACTCAATTAAGCACAAATATAGTATAACTTAGCATTAAATCACCTAAATGTAAGGTAAGTAATGCACTAAAAATATATAATTATAGCCAAACACCATAATTCTAACTAAGTATATTAGGAGAATTCTACATTTGACCTAATATTCAGCACATTATGAATGTAACTTGTGATGACCTTTGCCAACTTTTGTTCCACAACTCGCTTGACTTAAAAATGTAACACACGACTATCATACAACTAAAATAACTCATAATATAACCTCCTTATCATTTTAATAACCCTAGTGTCACCCCAAAAGTACATGTTATAACATTCCTAACTTGTAGACATTCGACGAAACTCATTTTCTTCAATTTGTTTAGCTTCTAAGCCTTTCAACCCTCTTGGTACTTGTTATCCATGATCTTAAATATTTGTAACCTCCAAGGTAACATGATTAATTTACTTTATGTACTTTCAAATATGATCTCATTTCTTAGCTTACATCAATGGACTTATGATGTACTCTCACGTACGGAAATATGGGGTGTAACATCATTCCCCCTTTTGGATAATTCATCCTCGAATGTTGATTGATGCGCCTATCAGTATCATAACATATAGCTTTTATGAAAACTTTAATATTGTCCTTGCCATCTAGGCAACTGTTCTGTGAGTAAATTCAAAGGCCAGGGCATTCCCCCCCTTTAGGCCTCTTTCTCACACCACGACTTGTGGTCAAAAACTTTCCAATCTCATCACTATTGCTACCTTCTGTGATGCAGCCTGTATGACTCTGTCCTTTTATGCGTGACTCTTCTCTACTTTTTCCTCCAAGTTTTAGTCAATATTTTGTGCTCACTTTTTGAACCTATATAGAACTATGATAAGTTGTCCCTCTAGGAATCTATAGGTGTACTGAAGTTCTTCGCTCGGTACTTTGTCGAACTTACGACCATTGCTATAGCTTGTTTCATAGCCTCGGTTATCTATGCTTATGGTTGTAATACATCTAGGTAGGTTATACTATACCATAACACTTACTTTGATTTATTATTACTAGGTCTGCTACCCAACTCTTGGTTACTCTCGTTGCTTATACAATTTTATTTTCTCAAGGCCTGTCACCTCTTGTCTTTTCCTTCACTTGACTATAGACTCTGTCAGTCTGTCATATTTTGATTTACCGTTATCACCCATTTATCACATCTTACTCATAATTCTTCATTTACTCTCTTCTTATTCTCTGACTAATATTTCTATCTATCACTTTATTATGAAAACTTCAACAAAATATTCTTTCACTTTTAGCTTCCCTTGCTCAATCTCGCTATCTCTTCGGGTAGCCTAATATCCTCTCTTGACTAGGGACATGAGCCATACTAACATAAATATTTATCCCTTCTAGGATTCCATTGCCTATCTTCTGAAATTTTTGAACATTCTAGTATTTATATATGACTGTACTATACTAGAGTGCACCATCTGGCTATCTCACAAGGATAGCTATTCCCATGTTTTGAACTAGCCTTCGGAAATATTAGATAATGATAACAATCCATCCACTATTTTGGGTTACTCTAACCCCAGCTGGATCCTGATATCCTATCATTCTCCTAAACTATATCTGTTAGCTCCCATAGGGAATAATTGAGATGGGTGTGGTCAATTGTATATAGCTCTTTTACTGTTGAAAGTAACTCAAAATGCTTATATTTCTCTTCCTGAATTATAAAAACTGATAATCTTTACTAACTGGGTACCTCGTACTCTTCTTCACCTTGCTTTCTTTTACTTGTTGAAACTTGTATCTACCTTCTGATTCTCTTATTGCTTTATACCATATGGGTGTATATGATACTTGATTCTTATGTTAGTTATTTCCATTGGTCGTGTGAGGCCATTGGTGTTCGGTGGGTAGAACTCGGGCACTCGTCATAGCCCATCGGTTTGGGTTATGACAAAAGTGGTATCGGAGCACTTTTGTCACGATCCAAATCACGGGGCCGCGACGGGCACCCGGTAACTTACGCAATCGAGTACTAACGTAACATATCTTTCTTATCATACCGTCATAGGTAAGTGGGCCAGAAGGGTGGTCATGAGATAACTGGAATAAAACATAAGGGAATACTAGACATAGGACGAACCAACATGATATGGAAACTTATACATGTGACATACGGACCTATAAGGCCTACATGATCATTTGTACACTCAAAACATAGGCCGACAAGGCCATACAAGTATCTCTATACATGACATATGTCTGCAAGCCTCTAAGAGTACATAAATGTCATAAAGGTCAAGACAGGGATGCGCCATACTAATAATTACATGTCCAAATCATACTGACCAAATAGGAAAATCCGATGCAAGTGGAGTGCACAAACACCTTTCGCTGAGTAGATAGCCTACTAGGAAGATTGTCAACCTGTCTATCAGGACTTGCGGGCATAAAATGCAGCGTCCCCAGGCAAAAGGGATGTGAGTACAAATAAAGTACCGAGTATGTAAGGTATAAAAGCAGTATATAAAAGACATAAAAGAAACATGGAGTAAGGAACTCAACCTGTTAGTCTGAATAGCTCTGTGAATCATGGAATATTTATAATGTCATGCATATGCGTATAAATGTCATATCTTTCATAGGTATATGCGTACATAACATCATCAAGCCTTTGAGGGCATCCCATCATATCATCTCGGCCTTTGTGGGCTAAATTATCAACGTATATCAGTCAATTAGGTGGTGGTGCATATATAACGCCTTAACCTTTTTCCATACCCCTTATACATATAATATACGAATATATAATGCTATCTGGTCATGGGTCAATGTACATGTATAAGTGAATGCAATGCATAATGAAGTAAGTCATTAAGATCTCTCGGAATATCATTAGATCAATATGTCTTCGGATAAACTTTATCCATTTACGTATTTTTTTAGACCCATGAACAGACGATATAATAATAGGACATATAGGGAATCAAGAACATAGGCACCCCTAGTACTTCTAAGATCTTAGACATTTGTGAAAGTTCCACGTTCGCTCATTTTGTTTGTATCATATGGATAATGCCAAAGGAAAGGAGGGATAGCCTTAACATACATCTAGTTTTCAATGCAACTAAGCAACAAGCGTACGACAATTAGTGAGCCAACCATATAACAAAGAAATATATGTACAACTTAGATGGCGCTAGTATATCACGTATCTCAAACGATAACTCGATTCTAAAAAAAAATGGGCAGCATTTCCCCTGATTTTACTTCTTCCTCAAGCCTACCATAGGTGAGATACAAACACAATACATCAGCAACTCAAAAACAACCCAACTACCATTCGAGACCATCAATACAACAAAAACCCTAAATATACCATAACACACCCAATCAACAAGTTATCAATTAGCCTAAAATTGTAACGACGAGATACCAGCCCACTACCCTACCACATGTAGTGTTTCTCCACGTCCTCTATCCTTCCAAATCTCATAAATCATCAGCACAATAGGCCAACATGAGTGGACTACAAAACAGTCCACTAAAAGTGAAATAAATCAAACTCACGGCTTCCGATCATCGTCCCGTGAGTTCTAACTATTAGGAAACAAATTTATCAACCTTCCTTGATATTTAAAAGCTTAAATACAGAAAATATGTGTTTTCCTAACTATGAAGTACCTTCCAAAACTCAAACTACAAATAAAAAGAGAGGCGATATAGCGATACTTACGTCGTAGGGATCGTTCTAATGTTATCGCTTCTTGATTTCGTACCCCGGATGCTAATCTTCTTTGAAACCCTGGTAGAGAGCTTAAAGGGTAAGTTTATGGGGGATCTCCGGTCGTTTTCGATGAATAAATAAGAGAAAGACGATTTAAAACCTATATATATCAACTTTTGAAAAGTCAAAGAGGAGCTAGCTTGGCACCCTAGCATTGGCCCATCTTCCGACTCTTATATCTTTTTATCCGGATGTCGTTTGAAGGAACGGTTAAGAGTGTTGGAAACTTCATTCAAATACCTTCAATTTGTTATGTAATATGTCCCAAGAAGACATCATATACCATGCGAAATGTATTGCTCAAAAAGCTTCAGTGACGCACCTACTTGTCACCTATGCAGTCTACGCAGTCTCGCAAAACTACAAATATCACTCTACTCCGAGGTCGTATCGACAAACAGTTTAATGCATTAGAAACTAGAATCGCAGATATTCAATTTGACATGTTGAGCATCCTATAATTCTAAGTATATTAGGAGAAAAGCTCTGCTATATTTGACCTAATATTCAACACATTATGAATGTAACTTGTGATGACCTTTGCCAACTTCTGTTCCACAACTCTCTTGAGTTAAAAATGTAACAGACGACTATCAGACGACTGAAATAACTCAGAAACTAAATTCCTCATCATGTTAAGAACCCTAGTATAACCCCAAAAGTATATGTTATAACATTCCCAACTTGTAGACATTCGACGAAACTTATTTTCTTCAATTTGTTTAGCTTCTAAGTCTTTCGACCCTCTTGGTACTTGTTATCCATGATCTTAAATATTTGTAACCTCCAAGGTTACATTATTAACTTACTTTATGTACTTTCAAAGATGATCTTATTTCTGAGCTTACATCAATGGACTTATGACGTGCTCTCACGTATAAAAATATGGGGTGTAACACCCATACTCTCTGCCTCTCAACTCTAAGCATCTGCTACCATATTCGCCTTACCCGGATGGTACATGATAGTGATAGCATAATCCTTAAGCAACTCAAGCCACCTCTGTGCATCAAATGTAACTCTTTCTGCTTGAACAAGTGCTGAAGACTGCGATGATCAGTGTAAACCTCACATGGAACAACATACAAATAATGCCTCAAAATCATAAGTGCCTGAACAATCACCGATAACTCGAAATCATGAACTGGAAAATTCTTCTTATGGAGCTTCAAGTGTCGTGATGCATAAGCAATCACTCTACCCTTCTGCATCAACACCGCACCAAGACGAATATGTGAAGTACCATAGTACACCGTGTATGGCCCTGAACCTATAGGCATCAACAACACTAGGCTTTATTCAAAGCGAAATTGAGCTTCCGATAGTTCTCCTCACATTCATCGGACCATAAAAAAGGAACAACTTTCTGAGTCAACTTAGTCAATGGAGTTGCAATGGATGAGAACCCCTCTACAAAACGATTATAGTAGCCTGCCAAACCTAAGAAACTCCTGATCTCTGTAGCTGTAGTAGGTCTAGGCCAATTTTAAACCACCTTAATCTTCTTGGGAACAATTTAATACTATCACCAAACATTGTGTGACCCAAGAATGCAACTGAGTCTAAATAAAACTCACACATAGAAATCTTGCATAAAGCTGCTTCTCCTTCAAGGTCTGAAGCTCAATCCTCAAATGTTTCTTATGCTTCTCCCTTCTACGAGAGTAGTCAAATATGTCGTCAATAAACATAATCACAAAAGTTCCCAAATAAGGCTTGGAGCATTAGTCAAACTAAATGATATTATCAAGAAATCATAATGACCATAACGAGTCTCAAAAGCCGTCTCAGGGATATCCGAATCCCTAATATTGACATGATGATAACCCGATCTCAAGTCAATCTTACAGAACACCTTAGCACCTTAAAACGAACAATCAAATCATCAATACAAGGTAATGGATACTTATTCTTGATAGTAACCTTGTTTAACTGATGGTAATAAATGCAAATCTTTAGAGTACCATCCTTCTTCTTCACCAACAACACTGGTGTGGCCCAAGGAGAATCTCTCGGTCTAATGAACCCTTTTCAAAGAAATTCTTGTGCTCCTTTAATTCCTTAAACTCAGCTGGAGCCATGCGATATGGTGGAATATATATGGGATGAGTTCCCTGAACCAAGCTACTATAAAAATCAATATCCATATCTAGTGCAATACCTGACAAATCTATACTGAACACCTTCGAAAACTCTCTCATTATCGGTATCGAATCCATAGAAGGAGCCTAAACACTAGAATCTTGAGTAAAAGCAAAATATTCGAGACATCCCTCCTCAACCATACATCGAGCCTTTGAAAATGAATCACATTACTTGTAGAATGACCAAGTAACCATCTCCACTCTAATCTAGGCAAACCTGGCATAACTACAGTCATAGTCTTGGCGTGACAATCTGAGATAACATGATAAGGAGATAACTAATCCATGACAAGAATAACCTCAAAATCCACTATGTCCAACAATAAGAGATCAACCATCATGTCGTACACATATTACTATTAATTACACTATTAATTACACACGACCGATAAATTCGATCCACCACAATAGAATCTCTAATAGACATAGACATATAAATAAGAATATCCAAAGAATCACAAGACATACCCAAATATAATACAAATCAAGATGACACATATAAATAAGTAGAACCTGGATCAATTAATATTGAAGCATCTCTGTGATAAAGTAAAACAATTCTTGTAATGATACATCGGATGCCACCGTCTCATGTCTAACTAGAAAAGCATAAAAATGAGTCTGACCTCTACCGGCCTGTCCTTCTTCTTTAGGACGACCTCTAATTGACTGAGCTCCGCCTCTAGCTAGCTAGCATTCACCTCTAACTAGCTGGGTAGGTGGTGTGTCAGCTGGGGCTGGAATCAGAGTCTAAGTACTCTACTGAGATACACTACACCGAAGTCTAGGACAATCTCTTCTAAGATGCCTTAAATCTCCACACTCAAAGCAACCTCTCTGTTGTCATGGTTGTTAGGACTGGATCTAACCTTGACGACCAGAATAAACACCATAAGAATAATAAGGTGGAGGTGCTTTGTAGGATGTCTTCCCTGAACGAGCATTGTGAGAAGCATGAATGTCTGGAGTATCATAAGAAGTCTGAAGTGCTATGTGAACTGGCCTACTAGAGTAGCCTCAACCAAAATAACTCTTTCCTCTAGACAAGGCAACACTAAATCCTCTTGAATAACAAGGTTTCTTATTCATCATCGCCTTTCTCCCCTGAACATGGATGTGCTTAATCTTTCGTGCTATATATACTATAGGCTAGAAAGTAGTCCGGTCTCTGTCTCTCTAGCCATACTAAGCTTAAATCCAAAATTAAGCCCCTCAATGAACCTATTCACCTTATTAGTCTCGATTGGAATCAAGAAAGCTGCATAATAAGACAATCCTCAACCTCATCTCACACTGAGTGACTAACATGCCATCATGTTGTAAGTTCTCAAACTGACTATGCAACTTATCTCTCCCGGTGAGTAGACCAGGAAGTGAGTATAAAACTGAGTCCAAGTGATAGAAAGTGACCCTGCAGACCTGCCCAACTCATATGTTTGCCACCATCTCTTGGCTAGCCCTCTTAACTGAAAAGTAGTGAAATCAACTCCATTGGACTCCATAAGGCCCAAATTGTGCAAAATCTCATGACACCTAACCAAGAAATCATGGGCATCAACTGTGGGATCACCATTAAAATGTGGATGGTCTAACTTTTGGAATCGATCCATCCTCTTCTACTTATTAATAAACATGTCATGCCTAACCTCCGGCCTAGCTGCAGTAATTATCCGAACTACACAAATAGGTGGAGCATCCGAAACTCCCAAAGTCTAAAATATAGTAGTGGCCTTTTCTAGAGTGTGAGTAGGGTGGGTCTATTCTTCCCATCCATCCTCAGAATTAGCTGGACCATAGGAATTATCTCGGCCTATGTTAAACTGTCGAAGTAACTCAGAATATGGACCACAGTATTTGGAAGCACTGGAATAGCAATGAGACCCTCGAGAATCTGAGCTAGTCCCGGTAGAACAACCTGATATGGAACTTTGTCCTCCTCTAGATCTATAGGTGGCTCCTCAAAAGTGGCTCTAGTATGAGCATGAGTAGCTGGAAGTGCTCAATCTATGGGTACTACTCCACACGCCTTGGTTTGGTCTCCAGCCCTACATCTGCCCCAACCTCTACCTGTAGTAGCGGCTGCAAATCGAGGCACTAGCTCCTGCTCACCAATTGCGAGGACTATGTGAATTGTTTATCCATGTTTTCTCTATTTCATGACTATGTGATGAAGCTTATATTTGATTATAAACCATGCCTAGGGTTATGTATTGTTGATTTGGTGGTAGTCATATTTTTGCCCTACTTGATCTATGATTTAGTGGCTATTGGCTCATTTTGCTCATGTTTGGTATCATGATCGGACTTAAGAATATTAAATAAGCATGTTGAACTATTATGAAAGTTTAATTACATGGTTATCCATAGCCTTCTCTTATTCGTGTAAATATTCATCTGCTTTTATTATTATGTCATGGTGCATGTTTATCATATCGCCTCATATGGATATGCATGAGTTGAAAAGTTGGATATTGAGGAAAGTTGAGGATTTTGACACTAAGGACATTGTGAACGTGTATTAATTTTTGGATATTGATGGTATTATGATTGGATGGTGTTGCACGCTGCAACAAAGCTTTGATATGGATTTGTCCCTCCGAAGTCAGCCTTGTGAGGGTAGGCACCCAGATTGGTGCTTAGTTTGGATACTTGGCCAGTGTCAGGCATATGATTTGTGCTGTAAGGTATTGAGAGTGGATAATGACCATGCATTTGCATCCTAGATTCTTTTAGTAGCTTTTATAAAAGCATTGATTAACTCATATCATAATTATGAAAAGGATCGAGGTATCTGACATTGAATTCTATCTCTTTTGCCCAAAAAACATGCTTGAATTCCAAATTTATTATGCATTTAGCTTTGTACATACTTGATGATACCATGCCTTATGATCTATTTATGCTTTTACTTGTTTATTGGACTATTAGTAGGTTTCGGTGTCGACCTTTCGTCACTACTTTCTCGAGGCTAGACTTTATACTTACAAAATATCGTAGTTTTGTCCTCATACTACACTTTGGCACATTTTGTGCAGATTCTTAGGCAGGTACTAGTGGTACTGTCATGACCCGAAATCCCAAGAAAAGGGTAGTGATGGAGCCTAACACCACTTTCTTGGCAAGCCAAAGAATAAAGAGTATAAAGGCAATACAAAACGTAAAATATCATGATAACATAAATAAAAGATAAAACTTAGAATAAGTATACCAAGTCTAAAACCAACAACCATCTAACACCTCCCAGAAACTGAAGCCACTAAGTACATGAGTGTCTACAATATCACTAAGTACAAAGTCTAGAATAAACAAAACACTACTCGAATCAAAATACATAGTAATAGTAATATGAGATAGGTGACTCTAAAGCTTGTGAATGAGAGTGCAACACTACCTCGGGTCTTCACAATCAGCGTGCTAGTCCGTCCTCTTAGTAGCATAGCCAATTCCCCAGTCTACATAGTAAATTAAGGAACAAAAGATATCAATCGAATAGCATGGTATCACCCTTTGTGCTTATATATCAAACGGATGGCACGACATCACCCTTTGTGCTTTTGCTCTCAACCTCACTAGCGCGGAAACATCCTAATTTTATTCACTCTTCCTCGCCTTGCATAAACATGTAAAGCAGTATCAAGCAAAGTGGGAAGCACAAATAATATCAAGAAGAGTGATTGAACACAACCTGCCATATAAGAAATAATCATCACTTTACACCAATAGCAAAATAAACACATTAATAGTCTTACTACCCAATATCACAACAAGCTCATCACGGCTACTAAAACGAATAAAAATAGTCAAAGAGCTTTACAATATGGTTTATGCATTAAAGACACGATACATGAAGCAACAAAGTGCAAATAACTCATTCTACTTGCATGCTCAATCCGTAGCAAACCCGTATACACTTGTTACCTTGCCTATATGCCGCTACTATTTAACACATAGAAACTAGACACAATTACACCCAAAATCAGTCAAATCAAGGTTAAGCAAGATACTTATGTCAGACCCCGTACTCGGAGAGTGTGACCGGCGCTCAACCGAGTGAACCCGGTAAAGCAAGCCTATTAGGTACTTTCTACCCAAAATCACCTATCAATAATGATAATACATATTTTCGTTAATTAGACAATAAAGAGATCATGTATACAATACCAATTCATTACCATTAGTTACTTTATTTTAAAGTCTCAAATTACACAAACTTTCATAGTTTGAAGTGGAAGATGTAACACACATACAACATTACTATCTTGACTTTCCCAATACCAATACACAACCCACACCATGTCTACGGATCCTCTAATAGATACGAAAGAGTACTATGATAGTACCGGCAACAAGGCCCCGGCTATACCTCAAACACAGTACACAAGGAACAAAAGATACATGACCCCAAAATGAAGTGGGGCTCACCAAGTAAGCTGGGAAGAGGGTGTACCGCTATCACTGATCAATTTCTCCTGTTGTGGAACTACCTGCATCCATTGAAGATGCAGCGCCCCCGGCAAAAGGGACGTTAGTACGTATATAATAGTACTAGTATGAATGAAAAAACACCCTCTCAATAGAATGATAAATAATACAAGCATGAACAATCATAATATCAGTGGAAGACATAAAAAACATCAAACCTCAAATTAGGATCAAGACAGTGTTCAAATAAATTTCCATTTCTTATGTTGGGAGATCTTAATTACCAATATGCCACCGTTCACAATACCAATACCACCGTACTTTTAGTACGGAATCTGATCACGGCCAGATCGGCTAGGTCATCTCATCCGAGACATCAACCACAATCACAATTTCAATTACAATTTCCAGCACAATCACCACCATGTGTGCGGCATGGCATCTGATCACGACCCGATCGGCTAGGCCGTCTCACCACAATGATGTGTGGATCGACATCATCCTTTTCTACCAATCATCTTGGTTCATACTTCTTTTACATCATTTCATTTCATTAGCACTAGTGGCCATAATTATAAAATCATTCTTGGCACGTCGGCCGTATTTAGTAATTCATGCTCACCTTTTTCACTTTCAAACATCATCATCATCAACAACAATAATGCGTTTCAAATCAAGGTTTTTGGTACACATGTGAGCAATTAACAGTCTTACGCATATAGATACGTTTCACAAAATTTGGCATAATAGTCTTCGTTGGGACTTGACTTGAAGTCGAAACATTCTTAATGCACAACCCATACTTTGAACACATTCTCAAATGATAACATAACATGATAAAAGCATTTAGTACACATATTGAACATATATATTTCAACACAAGCTTATTTGGAATAGCCAATTATATAATGAACATCTCGGGGCTTACATAATTTACATGGATACCGTGGGATTCAATTCTAAGAGAGGAGTTTAGCCAACATGCCTCGATTTGAGATTTCCTTAAATTACTACAAAGTTACGAAAATCCTAGCAATTCCAATCTATTTTGAGACATAACAAAATTGAACACAAATTAGGAAGATATTCATGGTTTCAGCTCATTTGAGCATGTTATCAAACCCTAGGTGTGCAAATTTAGCTACAAGGTTCTTCTACAAGATTTTCTTCATTCCACAACCCAATCATTACTTATTTGAGCTCAACAATCTTCCCACAAATCTTATTGGTACATGCATGTATACATAATACTCTCACACCTAAGAATCATACTGCCAATCACCCATCTTTTACCCCAAACTCGAAATTGAAGAATTGCGAAAAAAAATTCTTACCTCTTTGAAGACCTAGCAAGATCCTTGTGAAACCTTTAAACCATGAGCAAGAATTGATGAACAAATTGCTAGGTCTTCTCTTTCTCTCTCTAAGATACTCTCACCTCTCTAAAAATATCAGATGAAACCCTTAAAATTGAACCCCAAAGCCTTTTTATAAAAATGGGATCGGGTAAAATTTCCAAAACTTAAACTTGCCGAAACCGGGTCTACAATCGCACACCGTGCCGCATAATGGTTGCGAAAGATGATGTACAAAAACTAGACCCGTCTGACGTAGTCTGCGACAGTTTTGCGGTCCGCAGACCTATTCTGCGATCGCAGAATCATATTCTAGATTTCCTCATGCAAAGTCTGCGACTAAAATGTTGTCCGCAAAGTGCATATGTGATCGCATAATGGGCCGCAGAAATGACTTGCAAATTCAACAATCTCTCTGCTTCAATTCGCGGCAGATCTGTGGTCCGTAGATTAATTATGTGACCGCAGAATGAACCGTAGAAATTCCCTATGCTTCCGAAGATTTTCTTCAACTACCCAACGCACTGTACAATCCCCAAACACGTAAGCCTATATCGGCACCACGAAACCATAAATTCCTTTATGAAATATTACGGGGCCTTACAACTTACCTCTTTCCGGCACGAATAAACTCTCCAACACTGCCTTTCCTTTAGCACAAGCATGCAAGCCACTCGAATCTTGCCAATTAATGTTCAAATAAGTCTACAAAATCTTTAAAAACTACCCTCATATAAAAAAGTTTCGATCTTTAATATATTTGGAAAAGTCAACAAAAGGTTAACCCGGGCACACATGGTCGAAATTCGAAATTAAGATCAATTTCCATTTACCCATTCTCCTCCAAGTCCATATATGTAGTTTATATCAAGATTGAACCTCAAATCGAGGTCCAAAACTACAAAATTAACTCTATAATTTTTCCCCAAAACCCCATTTTCTACACTTTAAAATACAAGATTTAGGGATAATAATCTATGGGTATTCATGAAAATAAATCAAAACTACTTAAAAATTACTAACCAATGAAGTTGGGATGAAAATCTCTTCAAAAATCTCCACAATTCGTGATCTAGGTCTCAAAAATAGTAAAAATGGATAAATCCTTATTTTGAGCCCTTTTTTTACCTGGGCATCAGGCAGTCTTCGCGTTCACGAAGGACCGGTCGAGTTCGCGAGTAAGACTAGCCAACTGGTCCACGTGCTCGTGAAGGCCTCCTCGCAGTTGCAAAAGCATTTCCCCCCTAAGCCTCCGAGTTCGTGATCCAAGGGTCACGTTCGTGATGAAGAACCATCTGCCAGCCCTCGAGATCCCATGCCGACACGATCGTGTGAGGGATGTCACATCCACGAAGGCCAATTTCCCCAGGCACTTGCATTACGCAAGCTTCCCTTCCTGTTCACATAGTGTAAATTACCCCTGCCCCATTTTCCTATTTTCGAACACGAGACCAGCTACGCGTTCGCGATGCATAATGCACCAGCAATATAGTAACTACTGTAAAATATATAAAAGTGGTCGAAAACCACGCGAAACTCATTCGAGCCCCTCGAGCCCCACTGGAAACATTCACACAAGTATGTAAACCTCATACGAGCTCGTTCATAAGCTCAGAACACCAAATTAACATCAATAATCAAGAATCACACCTCAAAACTCAAAAATTTCAAAGTTCATAAATTCGAATTCAACCTTTCATAACAAACATCAAAATGTCATCGGTTCCCCTAGGACCATGGCCAATCATGTGTACAATTACAAAGTCATCAAATAAACCTATCAAAATCAAAACACTGACCTGAGGTCGTTTACCAAGATTGTTGACCATGGTCAACTCTAACAACCTTTAAGTTAAAAAATCAAGCTTCATTTGAAAAATCACACTTAAACATTTCCGAATTCAAAATAGACAATTCACGCAAGTCATAAATTATCAAATTAGGCTATTCAAGGTCTAAAAGCATGAAACGACAAAGTAGAACTCAAAATGACCCATCGAGTCGTTACATTCTCCACCTCTAAAAGAAACATTTTTCCTTGAATGAACATAAAAATGTACCTGAATTGGCAAAAAGATGCGGATATATACTCCTCATATCAGACCTAGACTTCCAAGTAGGCTCCTCAGTTTTCCAAAGCACTTTCACAGAAGAAATATCTTTAGATCTCATCTTTCGAACCTGTCGATCTAGATTAGCAAATGACACTTCCTCAAAAGTCAAATCCTCATCAAGATGCACTGTGTCTAAGTACAATACATTTGACATGTCTTCATGATATTTCCGAAGCATAAAGACATGAAATACTAGATGTACCCCTACTAGGATAGAAGGTAATGGAAGCCTATAAGAAACCTCCCCAACTCTCTCTATGATATCAAATGGGCCAATAAACCTTGGGCTCAACTTTCTGTTCTTCCCAAATTGCATCAC
Organism: Nicotiana tabacum; assembly: GCF_000715075.1. Lineage (NCBI taxonomy): Eukaryota > Viridiplantae > Streptophyta > Magnoliopsida > Solanales > Solanaceae > Nicotiana > Nicotiana tabacum. The sequence continues at coordinate 62,439,076 of NC_134081.1, forward strand.
GCTCTTCATAGGAGAAACTTTAAAAGGTACCTTCTCACTCTCCAGGTAAGCCACACCATGGACCTTCTTATTCGCATAACTTTTCTGCATGTTCTATGTTACACCCCATGTTTTTGTACGTGAAAGTGCGCCATGAATAAATTAATGGAAGCTCGAAAATGAGATGTTACATCCCGCATTTTTGTACGATAAAGTTTCGTCGTAAGTTAATCGATGTATGTTCGGGAATGAGATTATTGTAAGATTATAAGTATTATGCTATTTCAAACAAGTGATGAGTAAATTCGTGAAGGTGAGAAGATAAGTAAATCGAAGAAAATAAATTTCGTCGAAGTTTGACATTTTGGGATAAAATACGGCCGGAGCTAAAATACCCGATATTTATGGACTAGTGCCATACAATGTACCACATGACCATGATAGTGAGGTGTACAAGGTGTGCTAAAAATGAGTAATATTTTAAGTAATTAGAGATAATTCTTAATTGTGTGGGAAATTGGTTAATTACCGGGTAACGGAATATTACCTAAGTAAATTAATAAGTTAGGTAGATAAAGACTATAATCTTCCCCCACCCCACGTGGCAGAAAGCTACTCTAAATATATTACTCTTAAGTCATATGGATCATGTGGATAGATTAAGGATATGTGGTTAAGCCACCACATAAGGTGGGGCCCACATCCATGTTAACAAAAGACATCTCTCACAAAGAGAGATCATATGTAACGTAAGCTTTCCATGAGAATTTCATCTTGGCAGCGTGATATATTTTTTGCAATTCAAAGGAGAGATTCATCAACTTATTCAAAATATTGGCAACGTGATTTTGCTACAAAAATCATACGAGACTACGTAATATTATAGCAATGGGATTTCGCGATTCTAAGGGAGTACGGTGCAACCTTTCTCAAGAATATCATATGGATTTTCCCCTACTTCGATCCGCCGTTACGTGAGTTGTCGCAAAAGATGTATGTTGGAAGGATTGTCAAGAGAATTAGTTCAGGTATGTTAAGGCTATCACTTCTTTCTTTTTTGAATAATCCATACGATACAAACGAAACGAGTAAACGTACAATTTTCATAAATGACTCTATTCATGGAAGTATTATAGGTGTCTATGTTATTTATTCCCCATGTCAATTATTATTATATCTTCTATTCATGGGTCTCAGAAAAATACGTATTTGATAAAGTTTATCCGAAAGGCATATTGATTTTATGACAATCCAAGAAATCTTATGAATGTAATTCTTATGCATTTCATGCGTTTATACATGTACATTGACCCATGACTAGATGGCGTTATATACGTGTATATTTATGTATATGGGATATAGGAAAAAGTTATGGCATTATATACGCACCACTACCTGATCAGCTGGTATACGTTGGTGAATTGCCCACAGTGGCCGAAAGGATATGATGGGATGCCCTCAGAGGCTTGATGATGTTATGAACACATATACCTATGCATGGTATGACATTTATACGTATATGCATGACATTATAAAAATGAAATGATTCACAGAGCTATGCAGACGTACATGTCGAGTCTTTTACTCCATGTATTTCTCATGTCTATTATTTACTGGTTTTCATTCCTTACATACTTGGTACATTATTTGTACTGACGTCCCTTTTGCCTAGGGACGCTGCGTTTCATGCTCGCAGGTCTTGATAGACAAGTCGAGAGTCCTCGGAGTAGGCGATCAGCTCAGCGAAAGATGTCGATGCACTCCATTTGCTCCGGAGTTGCTTGATTGGTCAGTATGATTTAGATGTGTATTGTTTGGTATGGCGGGGCTCTGTCCCGACCTTTATGAAAATTATATATTCTTAGAGGCTTGTAGACAGATGTCATATATATGAAAGATTGTACGGCGTTGTCGGCCTATGTTTTGAGTTTATTAATGATCATGGTGGCCTATTAGACCCGTATGTCACGTGTATATGATGATGTAATAAGAACGATACGTTTTGTTGGTACTCGGTTGAGTAAGGCACGGGGTGCCCGTCGCGGCCCATCGGTTTGGATCGTGACAAAAGTGGTATCAGAGTAGTTCTGTCCTAGGGAGTCTACAAGTTGTATCTAGTAGAGTCTTGTTTATGGGCGTGTTGTATACCACACTTATAAGCATGATCTTACAGGGCATTTAGGACTATCACTCTTTCTTCGTACTCTAGATCGTGTTGTAGAGCTCAGTCGTAAGAACTCAATTTCCTAAACTCTATCTTATTCATAATACGATAATGCCTACATCCAAAAAGACGGTTGGTAAGAGATATAGTTGTGGAAGAGTTGAGTTAGAGGAACTCAATTTTTGCATCATGCTTATGATAAGTAAATGTAAGGTCTCCAGTAGATCATGTACACACTAAGACGTGTGAGCTTCTGGAAAGGGAGCCCTAAGGCATGAATATCTATCCACCCATATGGTAAAATGCAACGAGAGATTCAGAAGGTAGATACAGGCTTCAACAATTAAAAGGAGCAAGGTGAGAAGGGTACGAGGTACCAAGTTAATAAAGATTATCGGTATTTACAATTCAGGCTGAGGAATATAAGCATTCTGAGAAACCTTTAACAGTAACGGAGATATATACAATTGATCACACCCATTTCAGTTATGCCCTATGGGGGCTGACAAGTGTAGTTTAAGAGAAGGGCATGATATCAGGATCCGACTGGGGTTAGAGTAACCCAAAGTGGTGAATGGATTGTTTGTGTTAATTGGCATTTTCGAAGGGTATTGCAAATGTGGTAATAGATCTCCTTGTGAGACACCCAGATGGTGCACTCTAAAATAGTACAGCAAGATATGAGTACTACAAAGATAGGCACTGGAAGCCTTGAAGGGATAAACATCACCTTAGTGTGGCCCCCGTCCCTAGTAGAACGGGAATGTTAGGCAACCCGAAGAGCCAGGGGATGGAGCAAGGGGAGCTAAAAGCAAAGAATGTCTTGTTGAAGTTTTCTGAATAAAGTAATAGACATAAATATTAGCATAAAATAAGAAGAGAGTTAATGAAGCATTATGAGTAAGATGTGATACATGGACGACAACGGTGACAACGGTAGATCAAAAAGATGATAGTATTATAGAATCTATACTCAAGTGACAGAAAATACGAGAGGTGACAGGCCTTGAGACAACAAAAGAGTATAGGCCATAAAGTCTTATCCTCATTTCGAGAAATAAGTTCGTGAATCCAACGCGACTACCAAAAGGAAAAGTTAGACCACAGAGTAATAAAAACAAAATTAGCATGGACTGATGAACAAGATAAAGTAAACATGAACTAGGGACTGAGTAATAGTCGGCATCATGAGAATTTCACAGATTGCGTCACGACGATAATAGAATGGACGACAGAAGAATACCCTTTAAAGGTCATTTAAGGAGACTCTTCCCTAAAGAAAGCAATGTGAGCAAAGTTAAGCTTAAGGGACTGTATGTGCCAGTTGCACTAAGTGTCACCATCGCGAGTAAGAAATTTTGTTATCCTTGGTACAGAAGGATTACCGCAAGGCGAGTAAGGGTTATCGATGATGTGAAAGGACGCCAAAGATGAAAAGGTAAACCATCTATAGGTAGGTCATCGTAGCTCCAACTCTTAGCACTCCCCTAAAGGGGGGAATATGGAGTGATGTGGTATTAAGTCAGTATTAAGTGGTTCTAGTAACTATAGATTAATAAAGGAAGAATGTGATAAGAATGAGAAAGGGATAAGATTGCCCTTATTCAAATCCTACAGATATGCTACGATTCCAGAACAGTATGCAAACACGACGTTAAGGAGAGGAGGTAAGGGTTCCTTCCTGAGATGTTATTGATAGATAAGGAGCTAGTGCGGGACGTAAGATAAGATAAAGCAAATGACCCATGAAAGATTACGCAGAATATTGATATGAGAATGAACCGATGAATAGTTAGTAGTTGATTCAGGAATAACCTAGTATGGCTAGACAAGAGGATACAGACAAATCAACAGATCGTGCAAGATAAACATAGTGAACCCTAACATGGGGAAATTAAGTCTCGCAGATATGAAATTGTAATACTTGAGAAATATTCAGATAGGAGTCTGGGTAGTTAAAGGTACCATATGAATGTTATGGAAATAAAAGATAGTCTCACTGGGAAGACCGTCAAAACTTTAGTTCAGGAGCAACCCTACAAGCACAAGGGCGTGGAGGTAAATAACTATGGACAATTATAGGCAAGGAAGGACATCAAAAGGTCCGTTGAGTATACGATGTAATAAGCTCGTAGCTTTACAAGAGTCAGAGGGTCCTCCCTAAGTACGACAACGAAAGACTAGCTGAGGAAATAAGAAAGAAGGCTTCAACATAAGCACATTGACTAAAAGAGGAAATGGTTTTGTAACAACAGTCTCAAAACAACATTGTATGCACTCCATAAGAAAGTGGCACCTAGCGTGGCTAATGAGCGAGAAATGAAACCAAAAGTAATATTCAAGATCATATGACTTGCACAAAAATTCTGACATGCGTGGAAACAAAGCTAAGCTAAGCATGCACGCAACAAGGTGGCAGAATGATCGGGAAAAGTAATAGCTTACGTTTAAATGAAGCTCAGAGGAAACTAAAGAGTTACATTAACCAAGTAAATTAGGAGTCTAATTATTGGACCCAGAAAATTATAGAAATTGTGATTGAGAACATTGCAGGATCACTCTTAATATCAAAGGTACAAGAGAGAAAGTACAACAACTATATTCTATAACGGCCCTACGATAAAGCCAGTTGAAAAAGTACCAGCCTCATAAGAAGTCAGTACGAAGCTCCCACCAGATAGTGTATGCACCAGAGATGCAAGTATTATAATAGAGCTTTGAGTTATGGACGTGAATTATACTTATGTGGAAGGGAGTTATGAAAGAGATAGAAGGTACGATGCAAGATTTTAAGGTAGTAAGGTAAAGGTGAACAACATACGAAATACCCAAATGCATAAGGTTGTGTATAGTCCATACTTCAGATACAAGGCTAGAAGCATTGGGATTCAGTATCTAGGAATAATAGCGGCGTCGTCAGTGGCATATATCTTCCTGCCTATGGTTTCTAGGTATCGAGAGGCCTAGTTCAAAGAGTAAAGAAGAGTTTGAGACGATGTGATGTCTCGCTTGATGTTCCAAAATAACATAATTAAGTCTATGGTGCAAGCAAGTTGAAAGAAGGTTGCGAGTAGTATAACTAGATATGTGTAGGTCGCAAGCTAAAGTATGGTGAAGCGACAAGGTTGTAGGAAGAAAGGAACAAGGATAAGAAAGGGCGAGCGAGAAGGTGACGAGAATGGATAAGTCATCAGGATTAAGCCCCTGAAAACAAGAGAGTTGATGATTTCTCTAAGTTATAGAAAGCTCAGTATAGCCTGACTGAACTCAAAGAAGTCTAAGACTAATGACATTTAGAAGAGATGGAATGCCGCCCTGATAGTACAATGAGGGTATAATTGTTATAGATAAAGAATGACGATTGGGCCTTCGATTGAGTAATGAATTGATGAATTGTACATGACTAAAATACCCACGTAAGGAGAATCATATTGGGATGCTATGAAATACGATTATGGAAGTATAGTATCGTATCGACCCCAGGTGGATCAGGAAAATCACTTCAAATGTTCCACTACGCAACGTGAGCCCTAGTGATTATGTAAGAGGTTTCAAGTTATCAGTGGTAGATTGTAGATCAATATTGAGGTGAATCAACAATGGATGTACAAAAGTCACAAAGTATGAGATGCGATTAGGCCGTCATTCCTAAGATGAATAGTAGTGAGGAAGTATTAAAGGACTCAGATTTATACATATGGGATAAGCAACGAAAGTAACCTGGAGTTTGGTAGCAGACCTCAGTAACAATAAATCGAAGTAAGAGTTATGGTATAGTATGGCCTACTTAGATGTAGTAAAGCTAATGACGCCCAGAGGGATAGCTTGGCATAATTTTGTATATATTCACAAAGTGAGGCCTAGAGATTGGCTAAGAGCTGGAGGAAATGGGAGAGAAGCGTTGCATAGGCGCACATACAAAGTTAGAGTCGTATAGGCTGCACGATAGGAGATAGCAACGGTTAAGAGATTAGAAGGATTCCGACTACAAGTTGTAGTGTGAGAAAGAGGATTAAATGGGGGAATGCCCTGGCCTTCAGATTTATTCAAAGGACAGTTGTCTAAATGGAAAAGAGAATATTGAAGTATTCGCAAGAGCTATGGGTTGTCAGAATGATAAGTGCATCAGTCAACATTCGAGGACGAATGTTCCAAAGGGGGGAATGATGTTTCACCCCATGTTTTCGTACGTGAAAGTGCGCCATGAATGAATTAATGGACGCTCAGAAATGAGATGTTACATCCCGCATTTTTGTACGATAAAGTTTCATCGTAAGTTAATCGACGTAAGTTCGGGAATGAAATTATTGTAAGATTATAAGTATTATGCTATTTCAAACAAGTGATGAGTAAATTCGTGAAGGTGAGAGGATAAGCAAATTGAAGAAGATGAATTTCGTTGAAGTTTGATATTTTGGGATAAAATACAGACCGAGAGCAATAATACCCAGTATTTATGGACTTGTGCCATATAAGGTACCACATGACCATGACAGTGAGGTGTATAAGGTATGTTAAAAGTGAGTAGTATTTTAAGTAATTCGAGATAATTTTTAATTATGTGGGTAATTGATTAATTACCGGATAACGGAATATTACCTAACTAAATTAATAAGTTAGGTGGATAAAGACTAAAATATTCCCCCACCCCACGTGGCAGCAAGCCACTCTAAATATATGTTACTTAAGTCATATGGATCATGTGGCAAGATTGAGGATATGTGGTTAAGCCACCACATAAGGTGGGACCCACATCAATGTTAACAAAAGACATATCTCAGAAAGAGAGATCATATGTAACATAAGATTTCCATGAGAAGTTTCAGCAAGATTCTCATAAGTATCTTCAACAATAGTTCAAAGACAAATTTCATCTTGGCAGCGTGATATTGTTTTTGCAACATGATTTTGCTACAAAAATCATACGAGACTACGTAATATTATAGCAATGCAATTTCGCGATTCTAAGGGAGTACGGTGCAACTTTTCTCAAGAATATCATATGAATTTTCCCCTACTTCGATCCACCGTTATGTAAGTTGTCGCAAAAGATGTGTGTTGGAAGGATTGTCAAGAGAATCGGTTTAGGTATGTTAAGGCTATCCCTTCTTTAATTTTGGCATAATCCATACGATACAAACGAAATGATTAAATGAACAATTTTCATAAATGACTCGATCATCTTTGTGGCCTTAAGGTAAGAAATAAACCTACCCTTCAGCACCACGTCATTCCCCTTAAATTAGATAACTAGCTCATTTGGAAATTCAAATCTAACGGTTCTTGTTCGGCAATCAAGCTTAGAAAACCATGAATAAAGCTAGTCCATCCCCATTACTACATCAAAATCAACCATCCCCAATTCAATGAGATCGGCCATGGTGTCCCGACCACGCACCGTGACAACACAATCCCTATAAACCCGTGCGGCCACAATAGACTCACCAACCAAAGTAGATATAGAGAACGGCTCATAAAGTTGTTCTGGTTCTATCCCGATTTCCATAGCAACATAAGGAGTGACATAGGACTGGAATCGGGATCAATAAGGCCATATGCATCATGAGATTGGACAGTTAATATACATGTGACAACATTTAGAGAAGCCTCTGAACTCTGGCGACCCTTGATAGCATAGAAAAGGTCGGGTCCTCCCAAACTCTATGTACCACCCCTAGCTGCACCATGCCCTGCAGGTGCTCGAGTGCCTCGAGCTGGAAGAGGTGTTGTGGATTTAGTTGTTACAGAGCTGGCTGTTTGTGTCGTATCCCTGCCCACACCCTGGATGGATGAATAACAATCCCTCTGAATGTGGCCTCTCAACCTGCACCCGTAGCATAAGGGTAAGTCCATGTAGTAGACCCCTAAGTGCATCTTCCCACACGTAGGGCATGGGGGCCTCCGCTGCTGCTGGAATCTCCCACCATGCAAACCCTGGTGATAGGATCCCCTGTTGCCCTGGCCGGGCCTAAAATGGCTCCACTACTGCTGACTGGGCCCTGACAGCTGTGCACTGACTGAAGAGTGAGCAAAGGAATGGGATGGGCTTGATGACCCTCCCCTAAATGCCGTCCTACCACCACCACTACCAGAAGAACCATCAGAGTTGTTCGTGGATCGGGCCTTATTACTACCCTCTCGCTCCATTCTTTTCTTTAATTTGCGGTTCTCTGTGGCTTGAAAAAATGCCACTATCTTTCCATAGTTCATATAAGAATCAAGGCAGTTGTAGCGGCCTCATTAATAACCAAGGGGGTGAGGCCTTGTACAAACCAGTGCACTCTAGCCTCCATAGTGGGCAACATATAAATAACATACTTTGACAGGCACGCGAATCTCATATGGTACTCCCACACACTTAGGCTACCTTGCCTTAGGCTCTCAAACTCGATGGCATGGGCTTCCTTAGTCTCGGCATGTAAGAAGTGATCAACGAGGGCATTGACAAACTCACTCCACCTCGCCGGACAACTCCTCTCCTCACGGGACTCCTCCCACAGTTCAAGCCAAGAATATGCCACCTCTTTCGGGCAGTAGGAAGCCAACTCCATTGCCTCTATCTCAATATCACGCATAACTCGAAGAGTCTTGTGTATCTCATCAATGAAGTCCTTTGGGTCCTCCTCGAGATTAGTACCCGTGCACTCTCGGTAGGTGCAGGAACTAGTGCAGTCTGAGCAGGTGTAGTAGAATCAGATAGTGTAGTAGTTGGGGGAATATCCTCACCCCTCGGGTGCTCACCCACATCATTAGGTATAGATTCTTCCTAGGCGCCATATACAGAAAATTAGAGCAATGCACGAGTTAGAGGAAAAATAGTCTTACAATCAGCTCGATCACACGATCCAGAACATCAAAGAAGGGTGTTATTCCTAAATGCCCAAGTAGCCACCTAATTATTGATGCGGTCGACAATACAACGATAAGAAGGACTCTACTAGATACGGCTCTGTGACATCCTAGGACACTTGAAAATGTTAGGCTCTAATACCATGTTAGTCACACCTCGACCTCGGGGAGCGCGATCGATGATGAACCGAGATAACCCGGCCGAACAAGCCTGTGCAATACCTTCTACCCAAACTCACCCATGAAAAAAGAGAAGATTTATTTTACTAATTAGACAAGGAGAAGATCATGTGAGCAACACTGATTCAATACTATTAGTTACATCAATTATAAATACTCAAAATACATACACTTGCATAGTTTAAAGTAGAACAAGTGGTACAAATACAACATTACTATTTTAACTTTGCCAACACCAACATACAACCCACACTATGTCTACGGAGACTCTAAGAGATACACAAGGGTACGATGATAGTGCCGGCAACAAGACCCTGGCTATACCTCAAAATATAATACACAAGGAACAAAAGATACACAACCCTGAAATGATGTGGCGCTCACCAAGTCAGCTGGGAAGAGGGTGTACCTCTATCACTGATTAAAGTTGCCTTCTATGGAACCACCTGCATCCATTAAAGATACAGCGCCCCCGGTAAAAAGGACGTTAGTACATATGGAATATGTACTAAGTATGAATGACTAAACACCCTCTCAATAGAACGAGTAATGAAACAAGGAAGAACAATTATAGATTCAATGGGATCCTCAAACAACATCAAGACATCAAGTTACGAGCAAGACACGTTTTCAAGTAAATTTCTATATTTTTAGGTTGGGAGATCTTTAGCACCGATATACCACCGTGAGTTTTGGCACGTAGTCCGATAACAGCCCGATCGGCTAGGCCATCTCACCCAAAGACATCAACCACAATCACAATCACTATCAAGATCTCAATCATTATCTCAATAACAATCTCAAGCACAATCACCATCATGTGTGCGGCATGGCGTCCGATCTCTACCCGACCGGCTAGACCGTCTCACCAAAATGTTATGTGGATCGACATCACCCTTTTCTAGCAATCATCTCAACCCATTTAAGGGGAATAATATCATCACATCAATCCCATCCCAAACAAGGGTAATAATCACAATACATACCTATAACGGCACGTGTAGTTTCGGAGTTAGGTCATTTCAACCTACCCTTCCTCGGTGACTAACGATACTCCCAAATGTTTATTATATAAAGGACTTTCAGCTCATTTCATAGTCATTAACTCATCTTTTCATTTCATTGGCACTAATGGCCACAAATATAATATCATTCTTGGCACGTCGGCCGTATTTCCAATTTCATGTTCACCCCTTTCATTTTCAAACATCATCATGGATTGTCAACAACAAAGCATCTCTAATCATGACTTTTAATACACATATGAGCAAATATGAGTCTTAGGCACATTGAACTTTCTTCCACAATTTGGCATAATAACTAGCAATTTAGACATAATTGAATTCATAATATTTCAACACGTGTTCACATTTGAATACAATCTCGAAGGAAAACATAGTATGATAGGAGCATTCAGAATACATTTTGAACATATAGCTTTTGACACAGAGTTTATTCGGAATAGTCAAGTTTATAAAAAATAACTCGGAACATGAAACATAATAGTTTGAGCCAATCATAACTACAACTTATGAGGACATCATGGATTCGATTCTACAAGAGGTGTTTAGCCAACATACCTCGCTTTGAGCTCTCCTCAAATTACTACACAATTCCGAAAATCCTAGCAACTTTGATCTATTTAGAGATATAATAAAATTGAACCACAATTAGGAAGATAATCATAGGTTCAACTCACTTAAGATCAAGCACTAGGTGTGTATTATGATTTCAAGGTCCTCCTATGGTGGATTCATTCATCCAACAACCCAATGTCTGCCTTTTTGAGCTCAACAACCTTCCCATAACTTTGTTGGTACATGCATGCATAGATAACACCCTTATACCTAAGAATCACACTACCCATTACACATCTTTTACCCCAAACTCGAAATTGAAGACTAGAGTATGGAACCTTACCTCTTGGATGAAGACCTTGTGATTTTTCCTTGTGAATTCTCCAAGTATTGAGCAAGGATTGATGAACAATTAGCTTAGGAATCCCCTTCTTATTCTAGACCACTTTCCTCTCTCTAAAATATCAGTTAGAACCAGCCAACATAAACCCTAACTTGTTTTTATAAAAATAGGATCAGGTGAAGTTTTCCAAAACTTAAACTCTTTAAAGTCAGGTCTGCGGTCGTAGATCGGACCGCAAAACAGGTATGCGGCCCGCGAAGGGGACAATAGAAAGGGTCCCAAAAACTAGGTAGGGCTGGACATGTCTGCGATGGATCTGCGGTCGCATAATAGACCGCGGAACCTCCTTCTGAAGTTTTCTAATACTGGATTTGTGATGGGTTGTGTGGCCCGCATAATGGTCCTCAAAATTAGCTCAAGTTTTACTTCACTCTGCGGCCGATCTACGGCCCACAAAGTGGTTCTACGGTCGCATAGTGGACCGCAGAAATGCCATGGTCTGCAAAATGATTCCTTCAACTCTCTGACATATTGTACACCCAAAAGGTCCGTACCACAGTGAGCATGCTCGCCGTGATGAATTTCTTCAATCATCAATCACATTACTCTACCTCGACACCACGAAACCCCAGGTTTTAGGTGAAATTTTATGGGGCCTTACAGACTACGTCCATGTATTTCATTTGAGATGGTGGCTTCTATACTTAGGTAGTTTAAATATGACGGAAAGGAGTTGTCTTGCAATGAAGAGGGATAGGAATGCTTGATTTCTGTTTTGGGATGCTTTGTACCTTTGAGTTTCAAACGTATTGATGGACCTTCAGTTGATGCTAATGGTATGAACGGACTCTTACAGCTAACGTACGAGTGTGGACTTAGGAGAATTAACTAATTTCATAATGGATGTGATTATGGCTATACCGTTGGAGGATGTCGGTATGAGGTTACACAGGTGGTGTATCTCTTATGAGAAGGTTAGGAGTTGTATGACTTCTAATAAAGTTCTTATAAAGAGTTCGGCCTTCTATCAAATGGGATGCATGTATTGCGATATGAGCTTCGATCTCTTAAAGAAAATGGTATGACTGTCATGAGGTCGGGTGCACGATTGTGGTTGAAAATTCGGCATGTGTTATGATTAGTGCAACAAGAACTTATTAGATATTTGGCTGAGTAAGGGTGTGAGATCATGGTAACTAAGAAGGAGGAGTTATTGTGGGTTCTTGATTTATGTGATATTGGCTTAAAGCTAAGTGGTGGAGCCTACAGTCTATGATTAGGACACATGGTTATGTGCTTTGCAATTTCGGGTTATCGGTACATTGGTGGATTAGGTATGACTAACGGAATAAAACAACAGGGGTAATTCGAGCAAGGGATTTGATGGATGTGTGCTACGTGTAATCTTATTTATATATGAGGGTTGTGTAATGATTTAGACTTTATACTTCTAGTGGAAGTTATATATCCAGTTGCTTCATTAGAGTGCTCATGTTCTAATGGAGCACTAGTTGTTAGGTTAAATAATCAGGACTGGTAGAGTGGGCGACCATCAATAATGGTTCTAGTGGATTGGAGATTCAAGGTATGGTGCTTAAGGATTTTTGGGTTCACTATGTATGGCTGAGGATTGGGTTTTGTAGCAGTGTGTGAAGGGTACTTGGAGTATTTCCATGTCATCATCAGGTCTGCGGTGCAGTATTAGAGAAATAGGAGATACAACTTCGGATTCAAAGAAGATCTAATTAGAATAAGAGTATCGGTTTGAAATACTATTGACCGCATGAGGAGAGTATAGAGTGGCTTATGGGTTTTGAGGCGAGGTGGTCTTGCGGTTTGGGAATGAGGCATATCATGTGTTGGGAAGGAGAGGTATTGATTCTGAAGGCAAGTCAAGAAGAAATCGGAAAAAGTTGATTAAGTTTGGAAGTGGTTTGGAGCAACATGGCAAAGGAAATGATTGGTTCCCTTAGGTATGATAAGGCTATACAGGTGTTTTGTGGCTATACTTGTGGGCTTAGTAGTCTCCGTAATTTGATTGACTTAGAGATTTTTGATTTCTAGTATTTTGTTATATTTAAAGGGGACCCCGAAAGAGTTATGGTGGTTTAGGCCACACTTGAGGTTCGTGTTCTCTACGGTTATAAGAAGTTGGTTGCATGTTGTGATGTTCCTCCTGAAATAAGTTAAGTGAAAGGTTTCTAGCCGATGAAGTGTTTATTGTACTCGTGGTACAGAAGTTATGATGGAATTTTTGCACTCTCGTGTAATAGCATAATAGGTGCAGTAAGCGGTGTGGAATTAGAATTTGAGGGATCAAGGTTGCGGTTCAGTTTGACCGGAATGTCACGAGCTTGGAGGAGCGGAGAATGATTTTAGATGTTCAGACTATGCTGGCACTAATTTAGTCTCGCCTAAGAATGGTGTTTTCTGTGGAAGAGGCATTGTGTATTGAATTGCGGATTCTTGAAATGCATTACAGAAATAGAATGTCCCATTGATGTTTATATTTTTCTACCTGGCGCGGAAGGTTGTGGGAGTATCTCCCATGGGATGATCGCAACATTGTGATGTGTCTCTCATTTAAGTGGTAAGGATTGAAAACAAGCACGAAGATTTTGGTACTGTCACTGATTGAAGAGTTTATGTTTGAGAGATTATCTATTCCTGATTAGACGATTGATCGTTGGATAGGGTCATTGTGGATCTTTGGGAGGTTATAGACCTATTTGGGAATGATCATAATCGTCCTTGAGGTTGGTAGATAGGCCTAATATGAATGTATATTCTATATCTGATAACATATGCTTACTCGGCGTAGCATTGCTTATAGATGGATCTTCGGGAGTGGTGGATGATATTCCTGCCTTCGTCTATTTCAGGTGCTACTCTTTTATGCATTGTGGGTTTTGAGACGACTTAATTATTCACATGTGTGTTCTGATCCTGTGTATCTTGTGGTGTTACATGAGCGGGATGGCTCTAGAGATGCAGGTCGTTTATTGCACCTTAGTCGTGCTTGGCATTTTGTAGCGTATGGCTCTATCTGTCTCCCCAGGGTTGTGTTTAAGCACTTGGAATGCTTGTGGTCGGTATTTGGGCATTTCGTGGGTATGAGCATTTTGGCTCGATGGGTATTTCCTTATTGATTGTAACGTATGGATCGGGTGGCACTCTGTCATAAGTATGATGTTTAGATCAGGTTACATGCTGCAACAGTGAGATGTTGAGTATTGTTCCTTATAATTATTTCGTGTGTTTTGTTTCTTACCCTTGAGAAATAATCATAGGGATTTTCTAGTTGATTTAAATGTTATGTGGGCTCGGTAGTTATTTACCATATTTTGTTATTCCTTATTAGTCATATTCGAGTTGTAGATTGTTAGAATATTGATGGCGTCGTATGAGATTTTAGAGGGTGTTTCAGGTGGCTTATTGCACGAGCAAGATTGTACTGGGTGAGACTAGGTTGTTGGACCTGAAATCAGTACAATCAGATTTATATAACGTATATTAGATGGAAAATGTCATAAATCAGTTTAGAATTAGGCAATGGTTCTTGTCAAGCGGAGAGACTCCATGAGTTATTGATTTGGCAGGTGGTTATGAGTTTCTACATATCTCTTTCACTGTTGCAGTATCGCGGGGGTGAAACAGGGCATGTATGTGTTATGAGGTATATTACGAGCATCTGATTCGTAAATTTGTAGGTATTGTGGTTGGAGGATGATACTATAGGAAAATGAATTATGCAGTGAATTGTGTGATTACAATATGGGTGTATGATCATGTTTTGGTACTGCTTCTTAAGATTGATACGGTGTACGAATGCTGGAATCGGACCTTGCAGAGAATTTTGGATGTTGGAATTTGGTTCTAAGGCTTGCGGGCTAAGATAGCAGGAAGGATCTTCAGTCTGGGTTGAGCTAATGTGCTCATATGGATTGTGGTGGCACAGGTAGGTGCACGAGGTATTAAACAGTGATTTTGGGCAACTCTAGAACGGTTCTTGGCACGTTTGATAACGTATGTATGTTTAAACGGGGTAGAACGTAATGATCCGACCGGTCATTTTGATCTCTAGTACGTCGTTCGGTGGTTTGAGACCTTGAGTAGCTTCATTTCATGTATCATGACTTGCACATGTAGTTGGTTTTTATTTTTGAGAAGTTCGGAGATGATTTGGAGGAATAATTCTCAATTCGGAAGCTTTAAGTTAGAAAAGTTGACCATGGTTTGGCTTTTGAGTAAAGGACCTCAGAATCGGGATTTGAAGGTTCCTATAGGTTGTAAGTTGATTTCGGACTTGGGCGTATGTTCGAGTTGAGTATCGGACGGTCCGAGAGCGATTCGACGCTTATTATTGAAAGTTTGCATTTTGAAGGTTTTGAATTTTGCTAAGTTTGACTTACAGTGGACTTTGGTGTTATCGGACTCTAGGAGGTGTTCCGTGACCTTGGATACGTTAATTATATTGAATGGAACTTGTGCGTGAAGTTTAGTCGTGTTCTGAAATGTCTAAGTGTGATTCGGACGCGTTCGGCGAAGGATGAAGGTTTGAAAGTTAATAGAATTTAAAAAATTAAGTTTGATCTTTAATTCTTGATTTCGATGGTGTAATTCATGTTTTGAGCCTTTGGACAACTTTACATAGGGTATATAAACTTGTTAGAATGATTGGACAGTGTTCCTCAGACCTCGGGTGAGTTTTCGGTGGTTTTGAACTGCTGATAACTGATGTCAGGGGTGTGAATCACGTTTGCGGAGGTCTAGGCCGTGATCGAGAAGAGAAAAATGCATTTCAAGCCTTGTGAAGCGCGATCGCGGAAGATAGGGTCGCGATCTCGAAGAAGGATTTTCTATTGTTAGTGGTCTAGCTTCGGGAGCTTATATCTTACAAAAGGAAAGTTGTAGCCCTTTGAATCTAGTTTGCAGAAAGTCAAACCGTTTGTCATTCAGAATTTTGTAAAAAACGTTATGGCCATTATACTTAAGGGTGTCTCTGAAGAGAAAATACAATTTGTACATCGCGATCTTTGGCCTCTTGGCCGCGATCACGATGAATAAAAAGATGGCGGAACATTTGTTAACCGCGATCGCATGGCTAATGACCGCGATTGCGAAGAAGAAGGCCTGGCAGGTGTATTAAACATCTAATTTCGATATTTCGTTTCATTTCGTCACTTTTAAGTTGTTGGAGCATATGTGGGGCGATTTAGGGTGATTCTTGAAGACCATTTTCGCCATATACCAAAAGGTAAGTTATTGCTACTTGTTTCAAGTTATATACATGGATTATATATGGATTTTAATATGGAATTTGATATAAATTATGGAATTTTTTGAAGAAAACCTAGAAATGGTATTTTTGGATTTTGACCACGAAATTGGACATGGAATTAGGAATAAATTATATACTTGAGTTTGTGGTGCTATGGGTAATATTTATCTTCGAATATTTTCAAAATCCGGGCACGTTGGCCCGACGGTTGACTTTGTTGACTCTTCGAGTAGAGTTGCGAAATGTTAAGAATTGTTAATAGAGTATGTTTTGATTGGTTTGCACGTTGTTTGATTAGTTTCGAATCATTATGCAGCGGTTTAAGGTGTTAGACATGCATTGGAGCTGATTATCGGATTTCGAACCGAGGTAAGTCTCATGTCTAACCTTGTGAGGGGGAAAGTACATTGTAGGTGTTATATTTAATATTTATCTTCGAATATTTTCAAAATCCGGGCACGTTGGCCCGACGGTTGACTTTGTTGACTCTTCGAGTAGAGTTGGGAAATGTTAAGAATTGTTAATAGAGTATGTTTTGATTGGTTTGCACGTTGTTTGATTAGTTTCGAATCATTATGCAGCGGTTTAAGGTGTTAGACATGCATTGGAGCTGATTATCGGATTTCGAACCGAGGTAAGTCTCATGTCTAACCTTGTGAGGGGGAAAGTACATTGTAGGTGTTATATTTGTTATGTGCTACTTTTTGTGGGAGCCACAAATACACGAGGTGATGAGAGTCTGTACGTAGCTAAAATCATGTTTATGTCCGGGTAGACCTAGGACTTTATCATGCAACAATTGTATTATCTGAACTCAACTTGTTAGTTTAATGACCTAAAACTTATAAATGAAATTTGATTAGAGATCATGTTAGGTCGAACCTCATTACCTTGAGTTGTTTGGCGGGTTATTTGACTGTTGGTAAAATTTATGCATACTTTATGTTCCTATTCTTGTGTTGCAAAAACGTGGCCCGTAATTCGATAAGTTTCTTCTCTTCTTGTGGATTGGGCTGAATGCCTCGGCAGTATATTTGAGATACATCCATGGATTAGGCCGTACGACCTCGGCAGTGTATGTACATGACTTTATGGATCAGGTCATACGACCTCGACATAACTCGTGTGTAATATCGTTAGGAGTCCGAATATTCATGAGATTTCTCTTTTGATCGAGGCCTAGCATTTACATGATATTCCTTATCTGTTTGAAATAGCGCTTGATATTCCTTATCTGTTTGAGATAGCACTTGATATTTCTTATCTATTGAGATAGCATATGATAATTGAGAAATTCATATGGACATTATATTGGAGGATTATGATAGTTACAGTTCTTTCCTCATTTCTACCGTTGTGTTTCATATCTATTTCTAATTTACTGTACTGATTTATTGGACCACTAGCAAGTGTCGATGTTGATCCATCATCAGTACTTCTCTGGGGTTAGGCGTGATACTTACTAAGTACGTGTTGATTTATGTACTCATGCTACACTTTTGCATTGGTTGTGCAGGTATATTTGGTGGTCATTTGGGTGCATGAGCGCAACTGTTGAGGGGACCTTACGGTGAGCTACATTCCATATTACGATCCGCAGCACACGGAGCGCAATTGTATCAGTATTGTACTTCCTAGTATATGCTCATACATTTGTGACACCGAGTTTTGGGAGTTTCTCGTAGATGTTATGGTTTTGCTTAATATTGTAACCATTTCCTTTTCATGTTTTGTATGGCCATGATTTTCTCCGCATTGATTTTCTTTATTTAATAAAACTCATGTTTTCAAAAGTAATAAAATAAATAAATAGTTCACTGTTTACTTGCCTAACGGCGACGTTGGGCGCCATCATGGCCTATAGTGGAAATTCGGTCTTGATAATAACCTCCGAAAAGTCCACAATAATCTATTCATATCACATACAATCAGTCGTCAACCTCTTAACATACTTTCTACTTGACCCCATCCAGGAGAGAAACCACAACACACAACATACTCCTCATGCCGGTAGCAGGCATCTGTCCCAAGCGATGGTCGACACTATCAAGAACTCTTCGAAACCCGTCCGCACATAATCAAGCTATCAGAACTGAATCCTCCTAACTCAACCAAGTCACGCAGGGTGCCAAACCCAAGAGTATTGCCACAAAACACTAGTAAAGCCTCACCACACGAAAGGAATCAATCACCTTTATTACTATGCAGACTCAAACCACCACTAAGCTAACCCATTTCTTCGAATTCTCCTTGACTGGACTTCGAGTTAACACTTCACCTTTCCAGTACATTATGATCCTAAACCAAAGCTTACCATAATCCTCGCATAAACCACGTCTTCTGAAAGCCATAAGCCATTGTGTTCCCTCTGAAGCACCCAATGATGCTGCAAGCGAGATACCCACTATGAAGAGACCTTTTGTGACTCTGAAGCTGTTTCTTTAACCTCTCTAATACCTAAATGTAGAATCACTAATGATACAGGAATATCGCAAGTCTCAGCACCATCCAATGAAAATCTAGATCTTAGCCATATACAAATTCGGGAAATCCACAAATACCACATACAAACCTTGAACTCATTAGAACCTTCTTGAGAGTCATTCACTCTGCTCAAATCTCCCAATGCACTGCCAATATGAGGTGAACGACTGGTACTCCATTAGCACACAAACACCTTAACACTACATCCACCATGAATGATAACCCGAATCATTCCAAGGTTTCCATATACCCATAAGGTGTAATACATTATGCATCCAGAAATTTCCTTACTCGAGTCATCCTTGAATCCAACCTCGTCAAGTCATAACCAATCCACAATTATGCCTCAGACCAAAACTAATATAACACATGACCATGAAATCTCATTGTTGATAGTAGACTCCCCCACTTGGCTCGATGCCATAGCACATAACACCCGACAACCCACAATACCTTTATTCTATCAGTGCCATAATCCCGCACTATAATTCAACTAAATCCTTCATATGCTCATGTGGCTATAATCATAAAATACCTCAAATCACCCGCTAAGCGCATATCCATCCCCGTGGCAGTCATGCAACCTTCCTCAAGTGATTCGAACTCAAATTGCAGCCCATACACGTCCCGCTGGTTGAAAGAAAACTCTTCACAGAAACCTCATAGGGATCACACAACCTCAGAACATCCCACAGGAGATAACCTACCCGCTTAGCCTCAAACTAGCATCTATCTACGCCTATCATGGTAACAACCACAATGCAATCACTTAATCTTCCTGAGTCTAAACTTGTCAACAAGACATAAGAACCTATTTCATTCCTTAAATGAGTAACATGAAAGATTCCTTCCACACGCTCATAACTCAAGATTGTACAACACATCAAGATAAAAATCAATCATCTATAATCATTTCGCATCCAAAGCAAAACATTTCCTCGTCACATCCAGACCATCTAAGCACACTCCGCAGTCACATCATACTCACCATATAGATATCCAACCACTCACCGAGCTATCAATCCCACTATCGGACATATGAATTCGAAGCACATACTCACACAATTGAAACCACCGAGCCCAAACTATGATCTAAACCTGGCCTCAAGTCCTCAAAATTAGCCAATCTCCACAACATGGAGAACACATCTCGCACCTCAACCATGATATCACAAGCCGTCAATGTACAACCAATACTGAATGCTCAACATAACGTACGAGTGGATAGAAGGAATTCAAAGAAACATGCTTCAAGTTGAATCAATGTCGCACGATAAAGAAGGAAATATGGAAAGTTTCCTACATGCCTTGTAGCCTCTCAAAGATAGGTATGGGCGTTAGTATTCCGATCCACAAGACTCTACTACACACTTGCTCATGACTCGTAGAACCTAAGAACCTAGAGCTCTAATACCAACTTGTCACGACCCAAAATCCCA
Source organism: Nicotiana tabacum (assembly GCF_000715075.1). NCBI lineage: Eukaryota > Viridiplantae > Streptophyta > Magnoliopsida > Solanales > Solanaceae > Nicotiana > Nicotiana tabacum. The sequence continues at coordinate 62,459,372 of NC_134081.1, forward strand.
CTAAGTCATGATGGAACCTAACCCAACCCGTTAGGTAAGCCAAGCAATATAAGTTACAGCTAACCGAGAAATCAACAATATATACAATAGAAGCTACAACTAAATTCAATACAACTACCCCAAGGAGTGGTAGTACAAGTCATGAGCCCCTACGATTTGGATTTACAATGCCGATATGAAGAATAAATACAAAATATGTTTGAAGTTTACATAAACAAAGATAAATTCTAAACTACCATGAACAAGAGGTAGCTTGAATTTGGAACACAAGTATGACTTCAATGCAAGGCTCCGTCTTCCACAGCTATGCAGCTCCAATATCTGCATGCAAGGTACAAAATTTTAGTATGAGTACAACCGATCCCATATACTCAGTAAGTATCTTGACTAACCTCGGTGAAGTAGTGACGAGTTTTTTAAGTCAAAATATACTAATATCACATGTTCAGATAGATTGGCAATAGAAACACTACTAGGAATAATAGAGGAGTACATGAAAAAATATGCGAAGCAGTAAATGATTACTAAAAGAAGTTATTGTCAGTTTTCTCAATATCGCAACCAACCATCCCCCAATAAATCTAGGCAAGACACTTACCTCAAACAAGCTAAATCAAAACTCTAAGAATCCCTTCCCGCGTGAAACAACCTTCGGGCAGCTCGAATCTAGCCAAAAATAACTTAATATCATAAATAAAAACCATTAAAATGATTCCTAATAATAAAGCTTCGATCTTTAACTAAAATCAAAAAGTCATCCGCAGGCTGACACCCCAGACTCCAACAAAACTCACAAACTCCAAATATCCATTCTGATACGAGTCCAACCATACTAATTTCATCCAATTCTGACCTCAAATCGGCCTTCAAATCATCAATTTATGATTTAAAAATGTTTTTAATAAAAACGCCCAATTTCTTCAATTTGATTCATCAAAAAATCACTAAATTGAAGGTTGGAATCCCCTCCAAAGTTGCTCAAAGTCAGTCTCTTAAATCTTGTGAGAAAAAGTAACTAAATTCTGAAACAAGTAAAAATGCAGCAGCTGTCCCAGCCCGAATCAAATCCTAGATGATCCCGAAACTCATGTTTGATAATCCCAACATGGTCCTTGCAATATTACACCCAAGATAGCCTTTTTAATCACCCAATTTGGCCTTAAAATGAGGGAGATATGCTGTATTGAAGTTTTAGAGGAAGTCTGAAAATTTTAGGGACATAAATGGTATTTTTGTAATTATTTACACGAGAAAAAAACCAACAACAAAAAAATCTTCATTTTAGCACCCAAAACTCATTTGAATCTCCCATATACAAAATATATATGCATTTGAATCATAAAACACGCTATCAATCTGGTCGCACACTCAAAACACCAAAAAGAGGTCATCTTGACCCGATATTGACCATGGACACATAACTAATTTCTTCACCAATGATCCAAAAATGCACTCGAGCCCATCGGAACCATCCAATCATACCAACAAGTACAAATATATTATCCAAACATATCTAAAGCCTCAAAACACCCACGGGAATATCACAACAAAGAATCGAGGCTTAAACCGAATAGAATTTCTCTTAAGTTGTTAAATCTTCATTATTTCAAAAGAGTGTCTGAATCATACTTAAACACTTCGAATTACTTCCAAACTTTTCACACAAGTTCAATTCAACTATATAAACCTATCCAAAGTCTCAGAATACCAATTGGAGTCCTATAATATCAGAGTCAGCTCTTGGTCAAACTTATGAACTCTTAAGTACTTCAAATGTCGACTAATAGTGTCGAATTCTTCTAGGAACCTCCGAAACAAATACGTACAATCCCAAAATTATCATACGAACCTATCCAAAGAATGAATAACCAATTCTAAGTCCGTTTACCCAAAAGTCAAACCTTGGTCATCTCTATCAGTGTAAAGCTTCCAAATCAAGAGACATTCTTCCAAATCAATCTCCAACTACTCAAACATTAAACCCAACCATACACTCAAGTTATAATATATCATATGAAGCTACTCAAAGTCTCAAATACCGAATGAAACGCTAAAACTCAAAATGACTGATCCGGGTCGTTACACAGTAGAAGAAAAAAAAGGGATGGAGATCATGTCACATTTATACTTGAATTAACATTAAATAAAATAAAGTAGGTAAATGGTACTAATATACTATTCATAAATTAGACAATTGAATAATTGATAACAATATGATAGAGGTTAAAAACAGTATTGTACTAGAAGTCATAGTGCAAATTAATAATACTTAGTAGTAGATAATTTAACAAAGAAAAAGGAAAAACATAAATTATTCGATGGCTATTTCATTTTCTTCCTTTAATATTCGACATGATTAATATTCTTTAATATTGTGCGCATATCGTACAAGTTCTATACTAATTAAGGTATAATAGGCATTAAATGGTGAATAATTTGTATGGTTAGTGATATATTATGTTATAAGGATGTATAGGGCAAAATTAGTTTACATTAAATGATCGAATGACAGCATAAGATGTGGAACTAAAGACAGGTAAAAAGTAAATTGCGTAGCAACAGTACCAGGAACAACAGCTGCAATTGACATAGGGCTGACCCCGAAGGGAATATGATCAACGTTAGGAGAATAAAATGCTTGCCATCAGATATCATTCAAAGAAGAATATTCCCTAGCATTAAATGAGTAGCCGTTGCGGAGAATATTTGCATTCATGGCCTACTGTTACATATTTATCAATGGCCCTCTTTATTGTCATCTAAGAGGGGCTTGATCCTATGATCTTGTTTCCCTAGGTATAACAGTAAATAGTAGACTCAACATCTATTGTAAGGGAGGAAATTCATGGCAAAACTTATGCTACATTCTATTCTTAACCTAAACCAAATAACTTTACTTGCTTTTTATATTGTTCTTACTTCTATCCTCAGAGGCGTTGCTCCCGAAGCCAAACCTGTCATTTTCTTTGATTTTAACGCTAAGTCTTATTTTTAATCTAGTTTATTTATTATTTTGATCAAATTAGTTCGCTTGTCTATAAATCATATAACAAATTCAACTGTACCATTTTACGGTAAACAGTTTGGCACCCACCGTGGGGCTTAGACAGTTACGTAATTAAGTTAGTCCTTGCGTCTATTACTAACTTGTTTGGTTCTTTATTTTTTAGCGAAAAATCAAAAATGGCAGCTAACGATGTCAACATCGCACTCAACGTTGAAGGACATGAAAATCTACCTCAACAAGAGGATTCAATCAGTGACACCCGCAACGAGGGGGATGAGACAACCCCAATCCGTGAAAAACAATACTCGCGACATGTACGAAAGCCAACTCCTGATGACGCCAAAGACAGACACATTGTGGAAAATATTAAGGATCTTGATAGAGCAACAAAAGGCTATCATGGGCCATCTCTCAAGGCAGGAACAGGTCATGACAAAATTGAAGCAACCATTGCCAGGCGCTTCTAACAACGCAAACGGAAGAGGTCCGTCTCCGCTCGGTGTCTCTGTAAATCAGATGGCTAAAAAAGTTGATAACAATACCCCTAGGGGTGTGGTCTGCTTTGACGGTGCCAGGGGGACCGGTAGCGGATTCGGTAATGACAATGGTAATGATCACTTCAAAACCGAACTCATGAGAATTATGAGGGAGATGAACGAGCGATTGATCAAAACAGGAAGGAGTTTGATGGACCAGATTCCGGGCGCACCACCAGTTTTAAGGGCCTGGATTCGAAAAAAATATACTCAATTACCATTCAAACCAATCGCAGCACCGGAGTTAATCCCAAAGAGGTTCATGATGCCAAACATACCAAAATATGATAGGACTTTGGACCCTCAGGAGCATATCACAACTTACACAACGGCTATGAAAGGGAACAATTTGGCTAAACACGAGATCAAAGCGGTTCTGATGAAAAAGTTTGGAGAAACACTCACCAAGGGGGCCTTGACATGGAATTTGCTTATACCCGAGCATTCAATTGACTCTTTTGAAAGTCTTGCACATTCATTTATTAAGGCTCAAGTCGGGGAAAGAAAGGTCGAATCTAGGAAGGCAGACATATCCAAGATCTCACAGGGTGAGTCCAAATTGCTTCGGGAGTTCGTTATTAGATTCTAGAAAGAGAGAAAGCTGCTATCGGTCGTACAAGACAAATGGGCAGTGGAGTCATTCACTAAGGGTTTGAACCCGAGGAGCTCTGACATCTCCCAAAAGTTGAAGGAAAGCATGCTCGAATTCCAAGCGACCATATGGGCGGATGTCCAAACCGCTATGAATCGAAGATAAGAATAGAAGATGATCAGCTCGGGTTCCCGACATCAACCAAAGGGCGACACCAAGACAAGAACTGGGATAAGTTCAAGGATGATTTTGATGCAGATCGGTGATATTCTAAATGCCGCTTTTTGTCTTACGAGAGAGCCGAGGTACACGGCAGCAAAGGGTCCGGTCCTCGAATAGGTTCTCTCCCGGAAGAAGAATTGACCATGGTCGGAACAACATATTGTTACAAGGAAAAGAGGTATCGGGGACCCGAGATTCCACTTATCCCAGGTTATCAGATTACAATTTCAACATCAACATAGTGGAGTTGGTATCGGCGATGAGGAATATCAAAGAAGCACTATTCACGAAGCCAATCAGATCTTTTCCCAGCCAGTGGGAGCCCAACTTATGATGTGAATATCATGGGACTCACGACTAGAGAATTAAGTACTACCGACATCTGCACGAAGAGGTGGCAACGCTGTTGAAGAACGGCCATCTCAGGGAATTCTTGAGCGAACGAGCCAAAAATAATTACAGCCACAATCGAGACAACGCAGAACCCTCGAAGAGAGGGGAAGACCCTCCTTGGTTGACTATCAACATGACTTTTGGAAGGAATGAAATCAATGGTGTAACCTTCTCAGTAGCCAAGAAGACAAAAGTATCGGTGACACACAATAAGAGACTCTGGGAAGTTGCCGAAGAGGACATCACCTTTACAGAGAAAGACGCTGACAGACTTATTCTGCCGCATAACGACGCCCTGGTAATTTCTCTTAATGTTCTAAATTTCAAGATTAAACGTGTTTTGTTTGACCTGGGAATCTCAACAGCATCGTTAAATGGAGAGTGTTGGAACAAGCCAAATTAACCGAAAGTATCATTCCGGCAACAAAGCTCCTCGATGGGTTCAACTTGGTGAGTGTGACAACCTGAGGAGAGATCCTGCTGCCCACGAATGCCAAAGGGGTCACGAAGACCTCCTTATTAAAAGTGGTAGACGGTGACATGGGCTACAACATAATTCTTGGTAGACCATGGTTACATGATATGAAGGTCGTACCATCAACATATCACCAATTGTTGAAATTCCTGACCCCAGAAGGAATCAAACATATAAGAGGAGATTAACCGACAACAAGAGAAATGAACGCAGTATCGATTTCTAGCAGTAAAGGGAAGGAGCCCATCAAATAGCAATTACAGGAACTGGCACCTGCTCCTGTGCCAGGTGAAGATGATAAGGGCGAGTATTCGTCGAAATCCCACCAGGTACCAAGATACTCTTAGGTACCGGAAGAGACAGACAAAGAACAAAAAGTTACCTCCTGAATGGTTAGCTAATATAGTTGTTGTTCCGATAAAGAACAAAAAGTTTCGAATGTGCGTAGATTATAAAAACTTGAATAAGGCGTGCCCTAAAAACTCATTCCCATTGCCAAACATTTATCAAATAATTCATGCAACATCCAAGCATGAGTTAATGAGTTTCCTCGATGCCTATAACGAACTTTAGCACATATTGTTACAATGTAATGCCCTTCGGGCTTAAAAATGCTGGAGCCACTTATTAGAGGCTTGTGAACAAGATGTTCCAGAAGAAAATAGGTAAAACGATAGAAGTGTATATAGATGACATGTTGGTCAAGTCTTTGAATGCAGGTAATCGTTTAAAGTACCTCCAAGAAACCTTTGATATCTTGAGGAAGCATGACATCAAGCTCAACACGAATAAATGCGCGTTCGAAGTTGGCTCTGTTAAGTTCTTAGGTTTCTTGGTTTCACGAAGGGGGATCGAGGTCAATCCCGATAAGATCAAATCCATCGAGGCCATCCATTACCAACTGACATGCGTAAAAGAAGAACAGAGGCTAACCGAAAGATTGGCCGCTTTAAGCAGGTTCATCTCTCGATCCTCGGAAAAATGTCATCACTTTTTCTCACTTCTAAAGAAGAAGAAAAATTTTGAATAGACCCCAGAATGCCAACAAGCCTTAAAAGACCTGAAACATTATTTATCGAGCCCCTCGCTGCTATCAAAGTCGTGGAAAGGTAAACAATTGCTAATATACCTAGCGGTCTCAGAGGTAGCGGTAAGTGCCGTTCCAGTCCGGGAGGACGAAGGTACACAATTTCTTGTTATTATATTAGCAAAAATTTTCCAGGAGCGTAGACTCGTTATCCGCACTTCAAAAAAACTAGACTTAGCTCTCGTAGTCGCCTCTCGAAAGCTAAGGCCTTATTTTCAGTGCCAGTTGATAGCCGTTGTGACAACCTTCCCCTTGAGGAATGTTCTTCACAAGCCTGAGTTGTCAGGCCGGTTGGCCAAATGGGTAGTCAAAATTAGTGACTTTGATATTGAATACAAGCCTAGGACTGCGATCAAATCACAAGTTTTGGCCGACTTTGTGGTCGATTTTAGTCCCGGGTTATTTTCCCTGGCTACTAAAGAAGTAGTGTTGGTGTCGAAAACGTTATCAGGAGTTTGGACCTAGTTCACAGATGGAGCTTCCAATGTGAAAAGGTCCGGGCTCGGGGTGGTCCTAATCACGCTTTCGGTGAAAATCCTAAGGCAGGCCATAAAAATTATTTTGTTGACTAACAATGAAGCCAAGTATGAGGCGTAGGTTGCAGGACTCGAACTGGCCTGGGGACTTGGCTTTGATGTCATAGAAATCAAATGCGATTCCCAACTAGTAGTAAACCAAGTGTACGGGATTTTTGACACAAAAGAGAAAGGCATGCAACAGTACATGATTAAAGTTTAAACATTTCTTGCACGATTTCGGGAGTGGCCGATCACACACATCCCGAGAGAAGAGAATGTAGAAGCAGATGCACTGGCCAATTTGGGGTCGTCCAGGAAAATGAAAGGATCTGACTCTGGTACTGTCTTTTAACTTATGCATTCGGTACTAGATATGGATGGCTATTGTGAATTAAATACAACCAACCGGGTCTGGGACTGAAGGAATGAGTTTGTCGATTATCTTCAGCATGGCAAGTTGCCCGAGGACCCGAAGGCATCCTGGGAACTACGCAGCAAAGCCACTCGCTACAGCTTTTGGGTGGACAATTATATAGGAGATCATTCCAAGGCTCGTTGGCCCAATGTTTAGGAGCCTCAGACGCAGACTATGTGATGAATATCGGTCCATGAAGGATTTGCGGGAACCATTCTAGTGTAGATTTGTTGGTGCTAAAGCTAGTTAAGGCAGGATACTACTGGCTCTGGATGGAGTAAGACGCAAAAGCGTTCATTCAGAAATGCAACAAGTGTTAGCGCAATGCACAGTTGGTGCACCAACCGGTGGAAATTTTGCATTCAATATTGTCCCCATGGCCATTCATGAATTGGGGATGGATATAGTTGGTCAGTTGTCATCGGGTCCTGGAAAGGTAAGATTCTTTTTCATTTTAACCGATTACTTCACTGAGTGGGTAGAAGTAGGTCCTTACCAAAAGATCAGTGAGCACGAAGTGATCGACTTCCTATGGGAACAAATAATTTGCCGATTCGAAAAACCAAAGAAAATTGCCTACAATAACGGACCGCAGTTCATAGGCTCCAAATTCACAAAGTTTCTTGAAAATCTAAAAATCAAAAGAATTACCTCCTCACCGTACCATCCAAGTGCTAATGGACAGGCGGAGTCAACCAATAAGGTAATTATCCAAAACCTCAAAAGAGGTTAGAAACTGCTAAAGGCAAGTGTCCCGAAGAGTTACCGGACGTGCTATGGGCATACCGGACAATGACAAAATCAAGCACGGGAGAGATACCTTTCTCTCTCATATACAGCGTGGAAGCTTTGATCTAGGTGGAAGTGGAAGAACCAAATTTACGGTTCTTCCGAACAGATGAAGAACACAAACAATGAGGCATTGATGGTGAAGCTGGAACTGCTCGATGAACGCAAGGACTTAGTAATCATGAGGATGGTGGCTCATAAGAAAAGGATGGAAAGATACTATAACCGGAGCGCCAATATCCGCTACATTATAGTAGGAGACTTGGTTTTGAAGAAAGTGACTCAGAACACTCGGGAAATCAATGGTAGGAAGCTGGGTCTGACGTGGGAAGGCCCCTATCGGGTTTCAGTTGTCATCGGTAAGGGATAATACGAACTGGAGAATCAATATCGAGTCAAATTTCCCAGCAATTGGAACGTGACTCACCTCAAACGGTATTATTGCTGATGGATCCTGCATATACTGAATGTATATGCTGCACTCTTTTTTCCTTCGACCAATATTTGTCCCGATCGGGTATTTCTAGCAAGGTTTTTAAAGAGGCAACAAAGGAAAGAATACTATGAAGGAAGCGTCATCGGAAGCCTTAATACATCCCACCTTGCCTTAGCATCTTAAAGTTGTGCATGTAGCTGAGTGGCTTCTTGGTTGTGGGCGATCACTTCCTGCTCAATCTACTGCAACCGGGCCTCAAGCTCGACCGCTTCGGCGGCCTTTGCCTCCAGCACCAGGAGGTGCGCAGCAAGTTGATTCCTTTCGGCAAACAGTTGATCCCATTCGGACATAAGTCCCTCTTTATCAAGGATCAATCTCTGAAGGCCCTCGAAAGCGAGGAAGTTGGCCTACAAAACATATATCAAAGTCAGAAACACTATTATAATAGATAAATAAAGAATAAGCAGTAAGAGAACAAGTATGGTACCACTGTCGCATTGTACATGGCGTTATTCAACATACGCTTCCCTAAAAGGGAGTGTATCTTCCCCTTGTCTTTCTCTGAAGCCAGCGGATTCAGGTTGTTGGCAAGCTCCACCGGGTTGGACAGCAAATGGCACCCCTTTGAAATCGAGAGAGTGACACTCCTCCTCTCTCGAGGATCTAGAGAAGGGGGTGAATAGTTTTGCCCAAAATTCCCATAGTTAGGGGACTTGGGAGGAGAAACATCCTCTTCTCGAGCGTCTGTGGCTGGCAGAGGAGATGCAGTGGATGCTGATGGAAAAGGTGCAACTGGTGTAGATAGGCATGAAGTTATTGGTGTTGTAGGTTGAGAAGCAGCTGTAACAGGAGCAGTGCTGATTATTGGTTGCTCATTAACTGAAGGAAGAAGAGGCCCGGATTCTGACCTCCCAGGACCAGAAACAGCAACGGGGACAGGACAGCGGGAGTTGGCATTATCAACAAAATCAATCTTGCCCCACAGTGCTCGAACCTCTTCATCGGTTAGTTCTAAAAGCTCTCCCATTTGAGCACTTGGTTGAGCTGATTAAGATTGTTGTCTTCATTAAAGGGAAGCCTCTTCATCACTAGCTTTACCATCATCTTCAATGACCACAGTGGTTACGGTCGGCTTAGGTGTGGCCTTATTTACTTTCTTGTTTATATCCCCAGCCGAGGAAGAGCGTCGCCTTTTTGGTCACTTGTTCTCTGGCTGGGGATTCTGAGAGGAAATGACTTCACCAGAAGCAGACCCGAGGGCACCACTCCGAGTGAGAGCATTTTGCAGCAATCTAGCAGCCTCCATAGGATCGGCCAAAACCTCAACTTGGGGACAAGTAACAAAGCCATATGGGAATCCTGAATCAAACAAAAGGATATGGTTAGCAAGTTTACTTAGGTACATTCAGAGGCGGAAAGTAGAAGGACTCAGTTTACCATTATTCTTGGCCTTCCACCCATATTTGGGGGCCATCTCCTTCCACCGACGGGTTTCTAGCATAATAATATTCAAAATCTTCTAAACCCATTGGTCCAGGGCTTTAACCCATGGTGGTGTCCACCGAACAGCTGAAACAACAGAAACAAAGAGGTCAATGATGACGAGAAGTAGTCTTTTTACGAGTGAAAGAGACGAATAAATCACAAACTTATGTGAACGGCTCCATGATTCAGGAAAGGATGGAGTTGTGGCCGAGTTGATATCCCTAGTAGTAATAATGATAAACCGCTCCATCCATCCTTGGTCATTGTGTTCATTCACGCTGGTAAGAAGGGCGTGATGGCCACATTTACGGAAATTTATTACTCCCCCACGGAAAAGTTTTGGGGAGTAGAGGTTTATCATATGTGTCAGGGTTAGGGTTTTCTCTGTCTCCGTGCACAACCGGCATAGACAAGCCACCATTCGCCATAGAGAAGGGACTACTTGTGCAAAGCAAACCTGGTACCGGTTGCATAACTCCAAGATCACGGGGTAAAATCCCCCGCTCAAAGAAAACGGGCCCAAAGTGAAGGGGTACATATAGACATACGTAAAATCTTTCTTGGTGTAGGTAACTCACTCCACCAGGTCAGGAACAATGATGTTTAGGTCTGGGCAGTTATAGTCTTCCTTCACACTAGGAATACTGGAAGGATGAATAGAAGAAGGATACCAGCTAACAGCCCAAGTCCGGGGATGCACATAGGGAAACTTCTCTTGGAAGTCATTAACGGTGCTCAAATATTTGGGTATAATGGTGCTTACCGTAGGAGGATCAGCATCGACATCAACCTCTTTAACTTTGCTTCTCTTCGGGCCTCCACCGAAGAGAAGACCAGGGTTCTTAAAAGACTCAGTAAAAGAAGCCATAACATTAAGAAGATGATGGAGTTTTTGAAGAAAATCGGAAAGAGATGAAAGCAAAAGAAGGTTAAGTGCAAAGAATGTAAGAAACTTATGAAAATCTTGGAAGTGAATGAGGTATGATGATGAGTATAAGTATAGATATAGACGGCAAAAATTATGGTGATGATTATCTCGAGAATCGGAGAAAATATTGCTAAATCGTAGAAAAACACGTGTTCGAGGTATTAAATGCGAGAAGACATGCGTCTTTTCAAGCGTTAGAGACTGTTTAGAAGGTTTTTTCAGAAGATTTCCCGCCAGGAAAGGAATCTTCACCAACTTCCCAGTGACACAAAGATATGCCACTGGAAAGCAGGGGAACTATCTGTATATGGTAAAATTAGTTTACATTAAATCATGATAACATAACCCGTGGAATCGAAGACAGGTAGAAAGTAAATTGCGTAGCAACCAATACCAGGAACAACATATGTAATTGACATCGGACTGACCCCGAAGGGAATATAATCAACGTGGGCAGAATCAAATGCTTGCCATCAGATAACATTCAATGAAAAATATTCTTTGGCATTAAATGAGCAGTCATTGCGGAGAATTTTGTATTCATGGCCTACCATTACATATTCATCAATGGCCCTCTTTATCGTCATTTGGAGGGGCTTGATCCTAGGATCTTATTTCCCTATGTATAACTATAAATCTTAGATTCTAACAACCATTGTAAGGGAGGAAATTCTTGGCAAAACTTATGCTACATTCTATTCTCAAGCTAAACCAAATAATTTTACTTGCTTTTTATATTGTTCTTACTTCTGTCCTCGGAGGCATTGCTCCCGGAGCCAAACCTGCCGTTTTCTTTGATTTTAATGCTAAGTCTTATTTTTAATTTAGTTTATTTACTATTTTGGATCAAATCAGTTCGGTTGTCTATAAACCACGTAACAAATTTAGTTGTACCGTTTTTACGGATAAACAAAGGAATCTCTCTGTCTTATTTAAAGATTGAAATATTCTGATTTTCCCTTTGAAAAAGTTGATCACATACATAATCCATTGAGATAGAAATGCAAATCGCATGAAAACAATTGCACTGAGAAGTTAATTGAAGGGAAATTGTTGAACAGATAAAGTAAATCAAAGGGACTACCAATCTACCATAAATGCTTTTTCTTCAAATAGTATAAAAGCCATATACCCAAAACCCCATAGAAAGTTTCTTTGGTCCCCTTTTGTATATTAGAATGCGTACTTTGACTCCAAGATCATTAATTAATACCTATATTACTTGCACAAGTTATGGAAGAAATTCAGATCAGAAATACCGAGCAATCACCTACGTCGATACCAACAATTTAAACCGACAAAGTCAAGCTTCATCGAACTTATAAGGTATTAAATTTAGAAAATAAATATTCAGTCTGACAGCCCTTCAAATGAGGCTTCAAGGGAAAGAAACACCCCTTTGTTGGGAAATTTTTTATCAGGTAAATTCTAAATTAGAATAAGCTTACAACTCTCTTATTAACAATATATATAAAATAGTCGGATTGCAGATTAATTTAAGGTGTACAGCTCCACAATCTACATTCACATATAACATAAAAGCCATTCGCTAATTAGATAATAAACAGAAGATCATAAAAAAATCTCTTTTCTTTTTTTAAGCTGCTGAAGAATTCTATTCTGATCTATTCTTATAAATCAGAATTATATTCGTTAGACATGCTCAAAACATGCATCTACCTTGAGCCCTACAAATTAATAGAACAACATACCAAGTAAAGATTGTTTGAATACATGAAACGATAAGATTTACCAAAGACTTGAAATTTGTCCTATTAGCCATCTATACAAGTGGATCCTTCACTGGAAATAAAGAAGTTCTTCATTTACTTGCAAAATGATTTCAACCAATAACATTATTAAATGAGATCAAAAGTTATACTGCATGTACAAAATTGTTCTGATATTAATTTGTAATTCTTGTAATAATTAATGATTAAGCATACCTTGTTAAGGTAGCAACTTCAACACAGGGTGAATTCTTCCAAACATCAAAATGTGTTCTTAGGATTTCCCTTGCTTTATCCTTGAGATGTGAAGGACAATCTGCTTGAAGCACCGTGCAAAGCTTTGACACGGTTTTAACTTTCAACATCTCCTGAAGCACTCCACTTGTTGCAGAATACTTGGAAATCAACGAAAGAATCGACATGGCTCGTACATCTGCGGTGGGAGTCACCTTTAGAATCCTCTTTGTGATCATGGCAATTCCAGCAGCATGACTAAGAAGTTGCGCTCTTCCATCTGCACAAGAACACAAATGGAATAGTATCCCTAGAATGAGCTCTGTTGTCTTTTTATTTGAAAATTTGAGTTCGAGCTCGATGAGCTCGAACACTGCCCTTGATTCAATCATCATATTTCGGTTTCTGCTCAGAGAACTAGTATCTAACATGACATGTAAAGCAGCATCAAGTCCTTTTTGTGTGATTATACTACTCTCTCGTAAAAACCCTGTTATTTTCTTGAAAAACTCAGGTTTCAAGCTCTCTAATGTCCCCGAATTTGCCTTACCGATGACAGTTCTCAACACACACATTGCATGGTTTTTTATTACTGCATGATTTTGCGTCTCATGGTCAAGACCTAATGCCCACATAATCGGATCTACTATTTCTTCATGATTTTCGACCTTAGTTTCACAAGAAGAAATAGTCCAGATCAAAGAAAGAGTAGTAAGGGCTTTTTCAAGACCATTTATATCACCTTTCTTGTAACATTGGATCAAGAAACTAACTAGGGCATTATGAACTCCACCTTCAACCATGTACTGCCTGTTCCTCTCATTTTCCTTAGCCAGCAACTCCAACTTCTCTAGCGTCCTAATCTTCGCTCTGGGGACCGAAAGATCAAGCACCAGGTTGAGGACATAGAATTTGCTTGGAGGAGGCTTTGGAGTTAGAATCCGATCAATACCGCTGGCTCCATTTGCTATACACCATGCTTGAATCAGACGGCGGAGAGTGTGATTTGGTGTCAAGTAAGAGTCTGTTGGCAAAGGCTGCTTAGTAACTGGACATATGGTATTATGGTTCTTGAAAAGCCAATGTTCTATGCTTTCACGATCGTAGGAGATTCCTGTAATTGCCGTCACTGGATCTTTCATGGTTTGTAAAGAAATTGGACAAATGAAATACTCAGGGACTTCTATATTTTCCATGATCTTTTTGGTTTCTCAATTTTGTTACTTCTTTGGAATTCTAATAAAAGAAGTGATGCTAAATGGAGAGGTGTGGAACCGACAAGGAAGAGAATTTACTTGTGTGGTAAGAGAAAGCGGCTAATGCATTGAAGTAATAGAAGGAGTAAGAAGACTGGAGACTGGAGACTGGAGACTGGAAATCTTATGATTGAGCCAAGGAATAAGATGGGTCGTTGTTACTAGTCATGCTTTCTCACGATGTGATTGCTTGGGACCTTGGTCAAAGTTAAGAGTAACTGCCTATCTGACCAAAATTGGACAAAGAAATCAATTTGTTTTCATTTTATATTTGTTACTTCCTCCATTTTTACAAACTAATTTTTCGGCATGTTCATTGCACTTTTATGCCGAGTTTTGTAATACAAGGTGTTGTAAAATAATATCAATAATATTAAAATAAAGCATAGAGTACAATAGCAATTGTTGATGTATAAATTATGAAATTAGTGAATTACTAAAAAGAGATATTATTATGAAAATAATATATCCAGACTGGGAACAAACCCGTGTTGGAATGTTGCTAAAGTACTAAAAAGAGAACTTCTTCGCACTATTTAAATATAATCCACATTGAGATATGTTAGATAAAATAATTAACCCCAGTTAGCTGATATTTAATTTAAATTTTTGAAAAACAAACACTACTAAAAATCAGGAAAAAGCCGACCAAGCCATATCGATCAACGTTGGTCGGTCAACAAAAGCGATCAAAAAATCGTCCAAAACGGAGGGAAACTACCAACAAAAAAAAAAAATTGTTTTAAAATTACATAGTATATTGGTTAAAAATTTGACCGCAGTGGTCAAACTTGCTTAGTCAAAGTAAAGTTTTTATTACCGACCAATATTGGTCGGTAATGTGGTTCCACATTTTTAAATTTTAATAATTATATTATTATTTAAAAGATTTTATAAAATTATAAAATTTATAGTTAAGTTTAACGACCAAAGTTGGTCGGTTATTGTAGGGGAAGATTTTACCGATCAACTTTGGTCGGTATATGTAATTTTCTGAAAAATAACCGACCAAAGTTGGTTGGTTAATAGGTCAAACATGGTTAAACTTTTGAATCACACTAATATTTACTATCTAAATAATATAAATGTAATATGTTAACACTTTATTTTGTAATACAAATAATGAATACACTAACATATACTATAACATGCTATATAATTAAAGTAGTACAACGTGTGTGTGTGTGTGTGTATGTGTGTGTGTGTGTGTGTATATATATATATATATATATATATATATATATATATATACACACACACACATAAAAACACGAAGCGCTAGAGCCATATGGTCGGGTTCGGATAGACTTGTGAAGAAGCAATAATCTAATTAGTATATATAATTGATCATCATTAAATATATCTCTTTGTAAAATAATTCATCGACTTATAACTTACTTAGATGCATCGAAGAATATTAAAAACAAAATATTTTGACCTATATCGATGAATATTAAAAATAAAACGTCTCGACCTATATCGATTAATCTATGTCATGCATTATTAGTGATGAATGAATGAAATATAGAAGAATTAATACTAAACATCTTCGACATGTATATATGGATCACAAATTAAAGAAACGAAATAAGTTATTAGCATTAAGTAAACTAGTTAATAGATCAAACATGGTTAAACTTTTGAACCACATTAATATTTACTATCTAAATAATATAAATATAATCCGTTAACGCTTTATTTTGTAATACAAATAATGAATACACTAACATATACTATAACATGCTATATATAGTTAAAGTAGTACAACGAAGTGTGTGTGTGTGTGTGTATATATATATATATATATATATATAGAGAGAGAGAGAGAGAGAGAGAGGTATAGCCGCATATACATAAGAACACGAAGCGCTAGAGCCACATGATCGGGTTCGGATAGACTTGTGAATATTAAAAATAAAACGTCTCGACCTAATCGATTAATCTATGTCATGCATTATTAGTGATGAACGAATGAAATATAGAAGAATTAATACTAAACATCTTTGACATATATATATGTGTAACGACCCGACCGGTCGTTTTGAGTGTCCCAACCTTGTTCCCCCATTTACTGCTGAATTTATGCCTTATAGTTGATTTATGACTTATCGGGTTAGTTGTGATGAGCCAAAATATCATCTTTAAATTTAATAAGTAATTCTATATTCTAAGACCTCGAAAAACATAATTTATCATTTCTCGACTTGCATGCGCAGTCCATAAACTTTTTCGGAAATTTTTCATGTGAAAAATGGATTAAAATGTGAAAGAAAGCTTTAAAACTCAACTGAGTTGACTTTGGTCAACATTTTTAGTAAACGGACCCGGATAAGTATTTTTACAGTTCCGTTAGCTCCGTATCATGATTTGAGACTTGGGCGTATGCCCGGAATTTAATTTGGAGGTCCCTAGCTCAAGTTATGACCATTTAACGGAACTAGCAATTTAAAGGCTAAAGATTTCCAAGTTTGACCACGGGGTTGACTTTTTGATATCGGAGCCGGAATCCGATTATGAATATTTGAACAGCTCTGTTATGTCAATTATGACTTATGTGCCAAATTTGAAGTCATTTCGGATTCATTTAATATGTTTTGGCACAAGGTTTGCAAATTAAAAGTTTAAAACTCAAAGTTTGAATCGGGGTGTGAATTATAATTTCAGCGTTGTTTGGCATGATACGAGACCCCGAGTAAGTCCGTATTATATTATTGGACTTGTTGGTATATTCGTACGGGGTCCCGAGTACCCCGAGAGTGATACAGATTGAAATCGGATCAAGAACTGGACTTAAGCAAAATCTATATTTTTCCTTTAGTTGTAATCGCACCTGCGAATTTTTCTCGCAGGTACGAGCTCGCAGAAGCGATCCTTCGATCGCAGATGCGCCCGGGCATGGCTTGGCAAAAGTCCGCAGGTGCGAAAACCTGCATGCACCCGCGCGTCCGCAGAAGCGGACCAAACGATCGCAGAAGCGAAGGCAGCGCATGTGCGCATTTTTCTCCGCAGGTGCGAGGCCTCGCCTGGCAGCCCCATTTCGCAGATGCGAGATTTTTCTCGTAGATGCAAGCTCGCATGTGCGAGCCCAGGCACCGCAGGTGCGGAAATGCCTGGGGCAGTGTATATATCGAAGAGTCCGATATTTTTACTCATTTTGGTCATTTTGAGCGCGGTTAAGGCGAATATTTGGGCGATTTTCACGGGAAACATTGGGGTACGTGTTCTTTATCCTATATTGATTATATTTCATAATTCCATACTCGTTTATATCATGAATCCGTGAATTTATGGAAGAAAAATGAGATTTTTCTAAAATCTTTCAAAAACGAGAAATTTAGATTTGAAGGTCCATTTGATATCGGAATTGGACAATTTTTGTATGGTTGAACTCGTATCGGAACGGGTGTTCGTATTTCGTGAGTTTTTCTGGGATTTGTGATGTGGGTCCCACTGTCGAATATTTAAATAAATTTTAAATTTTTATCCGAAAAATTTGTAAATTCATATGGAATTAATTCCTATGATTAGTATTGAATATATCGAATTGTTTGTGAATAGAGCTGATACTTTTGGAGGTAAATTTAAAAGGAAAAGTTGTGGTTGAGTAATTGGTTAGAATTTACAAAGCGAGGTAAGTGTCGTGGTTAACCTTGACTTGAGGGAATAGAACCCTTAATTTAATTGCTATGTGAATTGCATGTGAACGACGTATAGGTGAGGTGACGAGTGTCTATACGTCATCAAATTAATTGTTTGCCTGCTTACTTGAAAAATCATAAATTATTTTAAATCATAAATTAATTATTATAATAATTATTTCTCTCCTATTCTTTGTCAAATTTTAATTCTTGAATTCCTGCATTAATTGTTACATGCTATTTGAATTGTGTGTTTTAATTGTTATTTGACATTTAGCATATTAAATATTAAACTGCCTATTTTTTCCCTGATTTCCATAATAATCTGTTATTTGTCATTATTTGTTTCATAATTAAATTATTATTATTGTATGCTTGTTGTCTTATAATTTTATATTAATTGTTGTATTTATTGGGAAATTTCTTCTATAAGAATTGGTAAATGAATATGTTGGAGGAGCGGGTTGCACGCCGCAACAGACTTATGAAAAGTCCATATTGGAGGATCGGGTTGCACGCTGCAACAGACTTATGAAAAGTCCATATTGGAGTATCGGGTTGCACGCCGCAACAGACTTATGAAAAGTCCATATTGGAGGATCGGGTTGCACGCCGCAACAGACTTATTAAAAAGTCGACATACATATATATTTATTGGGGGATCGGGTTGCACGCCGCAATAGATTTGATTAAAGGAATATATTGTTAGAGCGGGTTGCACGTTGCAACAGAATTGAATGTGAATATATTGTGAGAGCGGGTTGTACGCTGCAACAGAATTGAATGTGAATATGTTGTGAGAACGGGCTGCACGCTGCAATAGAATTGATGAAAATGATAATTGGTTATGATTGCTGAGTTGGCTTCAATTATTATAAATGAGTTACCTGATTTATTTCTATTATTGTTGTTGATACTAATATTGCGTACAGGTAATGTAAGTGACCCGCCTTAGCCTCGTCACTATTTCGTCGAGGTTAGGCTCAGCACTTACCAGTACATGAGGTCGGTTGTACTGATACTACACTCTACACTTCTTGTGCAGATTTCAGAGTTGCTCCCAGCGGCATGCCATAGACTTGCTAGTATTTCAGCTATTCAGAGGAGACTTGAGGTATAACTGCATGGCGTCCGCAGTTCTGAAGTCCCCATCCATTTTACTTTAGCTATGTGTCTATTTTCAGATAACTTTATTTTATTCAGACCTTTATTTGTATTATTCTAGAAGCTCGTGCACTTTTGATACCAATTCTGAGATGGTATTTAGACACCATTATTTTTATGAATTATTTTACTATATTTCAAACTTTGCTTCCATTTTTGGTTCCCTGATTATTAATACTGTAAATGTTGTTTAAAAATTGGTTAATATTATTCTAACGTTGGCTTGCCTAGCAAGTGAAATATTAGGTGCCATCACGGTCCGAAGGTGGAAATTTCGGGTTGTGACAGTTGGTATCAGAGCACTAGGTTACATAGGTCTCACGAGTCACGAGCAAGCTTAGTAGAGTCTAAAGGTTCGATACAGAGACGTCTGTACTTATCTCTCAGAGGCTATGAAGTTTAGGAACAATAACATTTTTTTCTTATTCTGTCGTGCGATTTTATTCTATCATCGATGATTGAACCATTCTACTCTTATTCTCTCGCAGATGCTGAGAACACGTAATACCTCTACCGATGGACAGGAACCAGAACCCCTGGTGGTAACTGTGGCCAGGGGTAGAGGTCGAGGTCGAGGTCGTACTAGAGGCCGAGGCAGAGGCCGAGGTATAGCTCAGTCCAGAGCTCAAGCAGCTGCACCTGTTGTAGAATCTCAAGTGGACCTTCAGGAGGAGGTTCCAGTTCAGAATGTACCAGTTGGACCAGTTCAGGTCCCGGAAGGATTCATAGCCACTCCAGTACTTCAGGATGCTCTAGTCCGTTTGGTAAGTCTTATGGAGGGCGTGGCCCAGAATGGTACATTTCCAGTGACACCAGTCGTCTCACAGGCTGGGGAGAAGCACAAACTCTCATTACTCCCGCTCCAGAGCAGATAGCTCCCCAGAATCAGGCTCCAGTAGCCCCGCCAGTTGGGGTAGTTCAGCCAGTTGTTATGGCACAGATCGATGATTGGCCCTCCATGTATTTTCAGGCTTTATTGAGACTGGATAAGTTTACCAAGCTCTTTCCAGTTCACTTCAGTGGTACACCTTCTGAGGACCCACAGGATTATATTGAATGCTGTCATA
Organism: Nicotiana tabacum; assembly: GCF_000715075.1. NCBI lineage: Eukaryota > Viridiplantae > Streptophyta > Magnoliopsida > Solanales > Solanaceae > Nicotiana > Nicotiana tabacum. The sequence goes on from NC_134081.1 coordinate 62,479,344, forward strand.
AGGTGCTGCGGAACATGGGTATTGTTGAGACCAATGGGGTTGATTTTGCTGTATTTCAGATGACGGGTTCCGCCAAGAGATGGTGGAGAGATTATACATTGACCAGACCAGTTGGATCGCCTGCACTTACATGGGAGCAGTTCTCTCAGCTATTTCTAGAAAGGTTCGTCCCTATCACACTGAGAGAGGAATTCCGTAAGCAATTTGAGCGTCTACAGCAGGGCAATATGACTGTTACTCAATATGAGTCCCGTTTTGTGGATTTGGCCCGTCATGCTCTCCTTTTACTACCTACGGAGGCAGAGAGAGTGAGGAGTTTTATTGAGGGACTCACTCACCCTATCAGACTTCAGATGGCCAAGGAAACCTGGAGTGAGATTTCTTTTCAAGCGTCTGCTAATGTCGCAAGGAGGATCGAGATGGTTCTTGCACAGGAGAGAGGGCAGAGGTTCGATAAAAGGCCTCGTCAGTTTGGTGGTTTCAGTGGTGCCTCGTCTGGATGCAGGGGTAATTTTGGTAGGGGTCATCCTCCGACCGTTTCATTCAGCACTTCATGCATCTCCTGGTGCTTCAGGGAGTCACGGTCCTATTATGCCTTACACTGGGCAGCCAGTATTCAGTGCACATTCAGCTCCTATCAGTGTACCACCACTCCAGAGTTACTACAGTGGTTATCCGGCCCATCTGGGTCAGCTTCAACTTCAGCAGCCACAGCATCAGGATGGGTGTTATGAGTGTGGGAACATTGGTCACATCAGGAGGTATTGCCCTAGATTGGCGAGTAACAGATCTCGGCAAGATTTTTGTGCCATCATACCGGCATCGGTTTCTTCACCGCCTGCTCAGCCAGCTAGAGGTAGGGGTCAGGCACCTAGAGGTAGAGGTCGGGCTATTAGAGGTGGAGGTCAGGCCATTAGAGGTGGAGGTCAGACCGTTAGAGGTGGAGGCCAGCCTGTTAGAGGCCGTCCCAGAGATGCAGTTCAGAGTGGTGGGGCCCAGCCCCGATTTTATGCTTTTCCAGCTAGGCCTGAGGCCGAGTCATCTGATGCTGTGATCACAGGTATTATTCCAGTTTGCCATAGAGATGCTTCAGTTCTATTTGATCCAGGATCTACTTATTCCTATGTGTCCTCCTATTTTGCTTCATATTTGGTTGTGCCTTGTGATTCTCTGAGTGCTTCTGTGTGTGTATCTACATCGGTGGGAGACTCTGTTGTAGTATATCATGTCTATCGTTCGTGTGTGGTTACTATTGGTAATCTTAAGACTAGTGTGGTTCTTTTACTTCTTGATATGGTAGATTTTGATGTCATCTTGGGTGTGGATTGGTTGTTCCCTTATCATGCTTTATTGAATTGTCATGCCAAGATAGTGACCCTAGCTATGTCAGGGTTACCTCAGTTAGAGTGGAAATGAACTCTTGGTCATTCTGCCAGCAGGGTTATTTCTTATATGAAAGCTCGGCGTATGGTAGAGAAAGGGTGTCTTGCCTATTTGGCTTATATTCGCGATCCCAGTATGGATGCTCCTTCTATGGACTCAGTACTGTTTGTGAATTTCCAGAAGTATTTCCTGCAGATTTGCCAGGGATGCCACCCGATTGAGATATTGACTTCTGTATCGATTTGGCTTCGGGCACTCAGCCCATTTATATTCCACCATACCGTATGGCCCCGCCAGAGTTGAAAGAATTGAAAGAGCAGTTACAAGACTTGCTTGATCAGGGATTCATTAGACCTAGTGTCTCGCACTGGGGTGCACCAGTATTATTTGTAAAGAAGAAAGATGGCTCTATGCGGATGTGTATAGATTATCAGCAGTTGAAGAAAGCCACTATCAAAAACAAATATCCGCTGCCAAGAATTGATGACTTATTTAATCAGCTTTAGGGTGCCAAGGTATTTTCGAAGATCGATTTGAGGTCTGGTTATCATCAGTTGAAGATTAGGGCATCTGATATCCCTAAAACAACTTTTCAAACTCGGTATGGGCATTATGAATTCCTAGTGATCTCATTTGGGTTGACAAATGCCCCAGCAACATTTATGGATTTGATGAATCGGGTGTTCAAGCCTTATTTGGATTCTTTTGTGGTTGTATTCATTGATGATATCTTGATTTACTCCAGCAGTCGACATGAACATGAGCAGCATCTTTGAAGTGTGCTTTACACCTTGAAGAATAATCAGTTATATGCGAAGTTTTCAAAATGTGAGTTTTGGTTAGACTCAGTTGCCTTTTTAGGGCATGTTGTATCGACATAAGGCATAAGGGTGGATCCTAAGAAGATAGAGGCTATTCAGAATTGGCCTAGACCTACTTTAGTTACAGAGAACCAGAGTTTCCTGGGTTTGGCAGGTTATTATCGTCGGTTCGTGGAAGGGTTTTCATCTATAGCAAGCACATTGACCAGACTAACTCAGAAGGGTGTCCCATTCAGATGGTCAGGCGAGTTTGAGTTGAGGTCTGGTTATCATCAGTTGAAGATTAGGGCATCTGATGTCCCTAAAACAACTTTTCAAACTCGGTATGGGCATTATGAATTCTTAGTGATGTCATTTGGGTTGACAAATACCCCAGCAGCATTTATGGATTTGATGAATCGGGTGTTCAAGCCTTATTTGGATTCTTTTGTGGTTGTATTCATTGATGATATCTTGATTTACTTTAGCAGTCGAGAGGAACATGAGCAGCATCTTTGAAGTGTGCTTCACACCTTGAAGAATAATCAGTTATATGCCAAGTTTTCAAAATGTGAGTTTTGGTTAGACTCAGTTGCCTTTTTAGGGCATGTTGTATCGACAGAAGGCATAAAGGTGGATCCTAAGAAGATAGAGGCTGTTCAGAATTGGCCTAGACCTACTTCAGTTATAGAGATTCAGAGTTTTCTGGGTTTGGCAGGTTATTATCGTCGGTTCGTGAAAGGGTTTTCATCTATAGCAAGCACATTGACCAGACTAACCCATAAGGGTGTCCCATTCAGATGGTCAGACAAGTGTGAGTTGAGCTTTCAGAAGCTCAAGACCGCTTTGACTACAGCGCTAGTGCTGGTATTACCCACAGGTTCAGGATCGTATAAGGTATATTACGACGTATCTCACATTGGGCTTGGTGCAGTATTAATGCAAGATGGCAAGGTAATTGCATATGCGTCATGGCAATTGAAAGTTCACGAGAAAAATTATCCTGTTCGTGACTTAGAATTGGCAGCCATTGTTCATGCACTGAAGATTTGGAGGCAGTACCTCTATGGTGTCTCGTGTGAAGTATTTACTTACCATCGCTGCCTTCAGTATCTGTTCAAACAAAAAGATCTTAATTTGAGGCAGAAAAGATGGTTGGAGTTGTTGAAAGACTATGATATCACAATTTTTGTATCACCACGGAAAGGCTAATGTGGACGCCGATACTTTGAGTAGAAAGGTTGTGAGTATGGGCAGTCTTGCGTATATTCCGGCTGGTGAGAGGCCATTAGTTGTAGATGTTCAGACTTTGGCTAATCACTTCGTGAGGTTAGACGTTTCAGAACCCATTCGGGTTCTAGCTTGCACAATCGCTCGGTCTTCTTTATATGAGCTCATCAGAGAGAGGCATTATGATGATCCTCATTTACTTGTCCTTAAGGACACGGTGCGGCACGGTGATGCCAAACAGGTTGCTGTAGGGGAAGATGGGGTTCTGTGAATGCAAGGTCGTATTTGTGTGCCTAATGTGGATGGTCTTCGTGAATTAATTCTTGAAGAAGCACATAGTTCTAGGTATTCTATTCATCCAGGTACCGCCAAAATGTATCAAGATTTGCGGTAACATTATTGGTGGAGGAGAATGAAAAAGGATATAGTTGCATATGTAGCTCAGTGTCTGAATTGTCAGCAAGTTAAGTACGAGCATTAGAGACCTGGTGGTTTGTTTCAGAAGTTAGAAATTCCTGAGTGGAAGTGGGAGCGTATCACTATGGATTTTGTTGTTGGGCTCCCACGGACTCAGAGAAAATTTGACGCAGTTTGGGTCATTGTGGACAAGTTGACCAAGTCAGCACATTTCATTCCAGTGGCAGTTACCTATTCTTTAGAGAGGTTAGCTGAAATTTACATTCGTGAGATTCTCCGCCTTCACGGTGTGCCCGTGTCTATTATTTCATATTGAGGTACACAATTTACCTCACATTTCTGGAGGGTTGTACAGCGTGAGTTAGGCACGCAGGTGGAGTTGAGTAGAGCATTTCATCTACAGACAGACGGACAGTTAGAGCGCACTATTCAGATATTGGAAGATATGCTCCGCGCTTGTGCTATAGACTTTGGAGGTTCTTGGGATCATTTCTTGCCACTTGCGGAGTTTGCTTATAATAATAGCTACCAGTCGAGCATACAGATGGCTCCATATGAGGCATTATTCGGAAGGCGATGCCGATCGCCTGTTGGTTGGTTTGAACCACGAGACGCTCAGTTGTTGGGTACCGATTTGGTACAGGATGCCTTGGATAAGGTCAAGATTATTCAGGATCGACTTCGCACATCTCAGTCTATGCAAAAGAGTTATGTCGACTGTAAAGTTCGTGATATTGCATTCATGGTTGAAGAAAGAATATTGCTCCGGGTTTCACCTATGAAAGGTGTAATGAGGATCTGAAAGAAGGGCAAGTTGAGCCCTAGATATATCGGACCCTTTGAAATTCTTGAAAGGGTGGGTGAAGTAGCCTACAAGCTTGCTTTACCACCTAATTTATCAGCGGTTCATCCGGTGTTTCATGTGTCTATGCTCCGAAAATATCATGGTGATCCATCACATGTGTTAGATTTCAGCTCAGTCCAATTAGACAAAGATTTGACTTACGAGGAGGAGCCGATGGATATTCTAGCCCAACAGGTCTGACAGTTGAGGTCTAAGAGTTATCCTTCAGTTCGGGTGCAATGGAGAGGTCAACCTTTAGAAGCATCTACCTGGGAGTCTGAGTCGGACATGCAGAGTAAATATCCACACCTTTTCTCCAGCTCAGGTACTTTTTCTAACTCCGTTCGAGGACGAACGTTTGTTTTAGAGGTGGAGAATGTGATGACCCAAAATGTCATCTTAATATTTAATAACTCATTATGTGTTCTAAACCTTGAAAAGAATCATTTATCATTCCTCAACTTGCGTGCGCAGTCCATAAAAATTTTCTGAAATTTTTCATGTGAAAAATGGATTAAAATATGAAATAAATCTTTAAAACTCAACTGAGTTGACTTTGGTCAACATTTTTAGCAAACGGACCCGGATCAGTATTTTGACAGTTCCGATAGCTCCGAATCGTGATTTGGGACTTGGGCGTATGCCCGAAATTTAATTTGGAGGTCCCTAGCTCAAGTTATGACCATTTAACGGAACTAGCTATTTAACGGCTAAAGATTTCCAAGTTTGACCACGGGGTTGACTTTTTGTTATCGGAGGCGGAATCCGATTATGGAAATTTGAACAGAACCGCTATGTCAATTATGACTTATGTGCCAAATTTGAAGTCATTTCGGATTCATTTAATATGTTTTGGCACGAGGTGTGCAAATTGAAAGTTTAAAACTCAAAGTTTGAATCGGGGTGTGAATTGTAATTTTAGGGTTGTTTGGCATGATATGAGACCTCGAGAAAGTCCGTATTATGTTATTGGACTTATTGGTATATTCGTACGGGGTCCCGAGTACCCTGAGAGTGATACGGATTGAAATCGGATCAAGAACTGGAATTAAGCAAAATCTGTATTTTTCCTTCTGTTGTAATCGCACCTTCGGATTTTTCTCGCAGGTGTGAGCTCGTAGAAGCGAGCCTTCGATCGCAGATGCGCCCGGGCGTGGCTGGGCAAAAGTCCGCAAGTGCGTACACCTACACGCACCCGCACGTCCGCAGAAGCGGACCAAACGATCGCAGAAGCGAAGGCAGCGCAGGTGCACATTTTCCTCCGCAGGTGCGAGGCCTCGCCTAGCAGCCCCATTTCGCAGATGCGAGCTCGCATGTGCGAACCCAGGCACCACAGGTGCGGAAATGCCTGGGCAGTTATATATCGAAGAGTCCGACATTTTTACTCATTTTGGTCATTTTGAGCTCGGTTAAGGCGAAATTTTGGGCGATTTTCACGGAAAACATTGGGGTAAGTGTTCCTTATCCTATATTGATTATATTTCATGATTACATACTCGTTTATATCATGAATCCGTGAATTTATGGAAGAAAAATCAGATTTTTCTAAAATCTTCCAAAAACAAGAAATTTAGATTTGAAGGTCCATTTGATATCGGAATTGGACAATTTTTGCATGGTTGAACTCGTATCGGAACGGGTGTTCGGATTTCGCAAATTTTTTTAGGATTTGAGATGTGGGTCCCACTGTCGAATATTTAAATGAATTTCTAATTTTTATCCGGAAAATTTGTAAATTCATATGGAATTAATTCCTATGATTAGTATTGAATATATCGAATTGTTTATGAATAGATTTGAAGCTTTCGGAGGTAAATTTAAAGGGAAAGTTGTAGTTGAGTAATTGGTTGGAATTTGCAAAGCGAGGTAAGTGTCGTGTTTAACCTTTACTTGAGGGAATATAACCCTTAATTTAATTATTATGTGAATTGCATGTGAACGACGTATAGGCGAGGTGACGAGTGTCTATACGTCATCAAATTAATTGTTTGCCTGCTTACTTGAAAAATCATAAATTATTTTAAATCATAAATTAATTATTATAATAACTGTTTCTCTCCTATTCTTTGTCAAATATTAATTCTTGAATTCCTGCATTAATTGTTACATGCTATTTGAATTATGTGTTTTAATTATTATTTGACATAGCATATTAAATATTAAACTGCCTATTTTCTCCCTGATTTCCATAATAATCTGCTATTTGTCATTGTTTGTTTCATAATTGAATTATAATTATTGTATGCTTGTTATCTTATAATTTTATATTAATTGTTGCATTTATTGGGAAAATTTCTTCTATGAGAATTGGTAAATGAATATGTTGGAGGAGCGGGTTGCACGCCGCAACAGACTTATGAAAAGTCCATATTGGAGGATCGGGTTGCACGCCGCAACAGACTTATTAAAAAGTCGACATACATATATATATATATTGGGGGATCGGTATTTAAAAGTCGACATACATATATATATTGGGGGATCGGGTTGCACGCCGCAACGGATTTGATTAAAGGAATATATTGTGAGAGTGGGTTGCACGCTGCAACAGAATTGAATGTGAATATATTGTGAGAGCGGGTTGCACGCTGCAACAGAATTGAATGTGAATATGTTGTGAGAACGGGCTGCACGCTGCAATAGAATTGATGAAAATGATAATTGGTTATGACTGCTGAGTTGGCTTCAATTATTATAAATGAGTTACCTGATTTATTTCTATTATTGTTGTTGTTACTAATATTGCATACAGGTAATGTAAGTGACCCGCCTTAGCCTCGTCACTACTTCATCGAGGTTAGGCTCAGCACTTATCAGTACATGGGGTCGGTTGTACTGATACTACACTCTGCACTTCTTGTGCAGATTTCGGAGTTGGTCCCAGCGGCGTGCCATAGACTTGCTCGGATTTCAGCTATTCAGAGGAGACTCGAGGTATAACTGCATGGCATCCGCAGTTCTGAAGTCCCCGTCTATTTTACTTTAGTTGTGTGTTTATTTCCAGACAACTTTATTTTATTCAGACCTTTATTTGTATTATTCTAGAAGCTCGTGCACTTGTGACACCAATTCTGGGATGGTATTTACACTTTGTTTTTATGGATTATTTCACTATATTTCAAACTTTGCTTCCGCTTTTGGTTCCTTGATTATTAATACTGTAAAGATTGTTTAAAAATTGGTTAATATTATTCTAACGTTGGCTTGACTAGCAAGTGAAATATTCGGCACCATCACGGTCCGAAGGTGGGAATTTCGGGTCATGACATTAGTTGGTTCGGGTCCGGAATGATTTCGGAGTGAAATGAGATACTTAGTCTCATAATTGAAAATGACCTTGGAATTGAATTCTGATGATTCCAGTAGCTCCGTATGGTTAATTTGGACTTAGGAGCGTGTCCAAAATATTATTTGGAGGTCCGTAGTAGAATTAGGCTTGAAATGGCGAAAGTTGAATTTTTGGAAAGTTTGACCGGGAGGTTGACTTTTTGATGTCGGGGTCGTAATCCGATTCTGGAAATTGGAATAGGTTCGTTATCTCATTTATGACTTGTGTGCAAACTATGAGGTCAATCGGACTTGATTCGATAGGTTTCGACATCAAATGTAGAAGTTAGAAATTTCATAATAGACTAAAGTCACACACACACACACACACACACACACACACACACACACACACACACACACACACACACACACACACACACACACACACACACACACACACACACACACATATATATATATATATATATATATATATATATATATATATATATATATATATATATATATATATATATATAAATAAAATATCTTTGAGTCTAGTTTCTAACGCTTCAAACCGTTCGTCATTCGGACATTCCTACGAGAAGTTGTGACCAAATTACCAAAGTCTAGAAAAGTGTGATTTTGCGACCAATTATGCGATCGCAGAACCATTATGCGATCGCAGAAGTAGTTATGCGACAACAAAATGGTCGCAGACCTATCCAGTGAAGCCCATTTCTGGGCATCGATTTTGCGGTGCATTTTGCGACCCGCATACCCATTCTGCGGTCCATTATGCAACCGCAGACCTGCTTTCAGAGAGTTAATTTTTCTATTTTCATAACCCCAACCAATTTTGATAAATAGGGTTTGGGACTCATTTTGGAGCAAAAATCTGACATTTTTTATAGAGAAAGGAGAGTGTTCTAGAGAGAGTAAGAAGCTCAAGTTCTTTGTTCATCAAGATCTTATTCAAGCTTTGAAATCTAACAAGGAAATATCACAAGATGTTGACCCAAGAGGTAAGGTTCTAACCCATAGTCTTCAATTTCGAGTTTGGGTAAAGATGGGGGATTAAGAGTATGATTCTTGGGTATAATAGTATTATTTATAAATACCAATAAGGTTTGTGGAAAGATTGTTGAGTTCAAATAGGTAAAGATTGAGTTGAAAATGGTAGAAATCTTCATAGACTTTAACTTAAGATTTGAGGGTCGAGTTGATGTCGAAATTTGGTGAAATGTGTATGGTTGGACTCGTGGTTGGATGGTTATTCATACTTTGTAACTTTTGTCGGGTTCTGAGACGTGGGCCCCACGGGCGATTTTACAGTTAATTTTGGATTTTTATTGGAAAATTAATATTTCCGTATGAAATTATTACTATAATTGGTATTGACTAAATTGAATTGATTGTGGCTAGATACGAGGCTTTTGGAGACCAATTCTCGTGACAAGGGCATTGGCTCTGAGGGTATGAATCCCCGAGTTTGGTATGATATCAATTGTTTGGAGGTGACACACACGATAGGTGACGAACCTGTAGGCGTGCACCACAGAAAGTGTGTCTTGAATAAATCCTGTGAAGTAGTAAAATTAAATAATCATGTTATTATCTGAACATGTGGCACGTGTTAGAGGAATTAAGCTGAGGCTAGTAATAAAGATCATGTTTAGGCTATGTGCTGATATTTTAGGACCCATGGGGTCGTGATGCTATTGAATTAATTGTTCTAAAATATACATTTCACACTCAGTAATAATTGTCCACTGTGAGTATATTTATGGGATTGAGTTGCGCAACGCAACAGGCTAGAATGGCTTTATACATTATTATTGTTCTGGATCGGGGCTGCCCTCCTGCAGCAGGCCTCATTGGCTTTATTATAATACAGATTGGGACTGCCCGCTTGCAGTAGGTCATATTGGCTTTATATCACGCTTGGGCTGAAGGAGCCTCTCCCACAGTCTGCACACACCCCTAGTGAGCGCGGTCGACTTATAGCGCTTGGGCTGAAGGAGCCCCTCCGGAGTCTGTACACCCCTAGTGAGCGTAAATGATTATATATATTTGGGATGGACTTGCCAGGGCATGGACTTGCCTTACTTACTGCTTATATATATATTTGGGATGGATTTTCCCAGGGCATGGACTTTCCTTATTTATGTTGTAATGAATTTACATGGACATGGATCTTGTCCGTATCATTTTTATTTGGGGATAAATTACCCAGGGCTGGATTGGCCTTATATGGTACTGAATGACTGACTGTCAGTCGATGTGTATATATATACGGGTTGCAACACCTGGACTGGCCATAAACTGTACCGAGTGACCGAATAATTGGTGACTAGTATCTACAGGATATCTTGCTACTGAGATGACATATTCCTCATATCACGTAGTATTGATCTATTTCACTTGTACTCAGTTTAACTGTTGAACTTGAAAGCATGCCTACATTTTTGTACAATTATTTTTACTGGATTGTACCTGCGGAGCGCATCATTTCTTTCAGCCCAGAGGTTAGTCTTGTCACTTATTGAGTTAGTTGTACTCATACTACACTCTGCACCTCATGTGCAGATCCAGGTGCTTTCGGACACAGAGATTGTTAGATTTCAGAGTAATATCAGTTGGAGACTATCAAGGTTGCCGCTTGGCGTCCACTGACCTTGTCTCTCTTTCCTTCAGTTATTGTATTATTCTATACTTTCAAGCAGTGGTTTTTATCAGTCAAACATTGTATTCACATTAGATGTTCATATACTCAGTGACACCGGGTTTTGGGAGTGATATATTTGAAACTTTGAGATTTTTTCCGTTGAATTTAATTATTTTGTTTTCAAATTTTAAAGAAATGGTGGTTTATTGAGATTTTTGGCTTGCTTAGTATTGAGATAGGTTCCATCACGACAGATGAGATTTTGGGTCGTGACAAGTTGGTATCAAAGCTCTAGGTAACATAGTCATGAGCAGGTTTAGTAGAGTCTTGCGGATCGGTACGGAGACATTTGTACTTATCTTCGAGAGGCTACCGAACCCTTAGGAAACTTTCACTTTCTTGTATTCTATCGTGCGAAATTGATTTAGCTTGAAACATAACTCTCTGAATTCTTTCCACGCATTCGTATGCGCACATGAGTGCTCGGTATCAGCTGTGCATCGTCGGCTTGTGATTCCATGAACGATATTTGAGATGTGTATTCTGTGTTCTGGTGATGGGCCAGTCTGGAGGACTTGAGGCCAGGTTTAGACCGCAGCTTAGGCTCGGTAGCTTCAGTTGTAACCTATACATTTGGACTTATATGTACGGTAATATCCCTACGAGTGGAATTTATGGCTCGATGAGCGGTGTAATGGCTTTGTGATGAGTATGATGTAACTGCGGGATGCGTTAAGATGATTTGAATGTGACGAGAAGTGTTTCCTTGAAATGTAAAGGAAGGCCATGGGGTGCTTTATTTTCGTTTTGATGTGACATGCAATCTTGAGTGTGAATATTTTGAAAGATTTTTCACGTTGTTAAATTTTGGGGAAAATTAAATTCTCGTGTCTGGTTAATGAGTTTGCACTCAGAAAGATTAAGTGATTTCATGGTAATTGTGGATGCGAAAGGGTATAACAAGATGCCAATTTGAGACTAAGCAGGTGGGTTATCTCCTGCGCAGTAATCTATGTAGGTGTGTTCCTTATGATGTGAATAGAGAGTTTGTTTTCTCCCAACGGGGTATATGTGTTGAGATTTGAGTTTGGATTAGTTGAGAAATTTGACTTGACCGTCACGAGAATGAAGGCGAGCCAAGCATATGAATTGAAGTATTCTATGATTTTGTGTTAACTAAGCTTATGAAGAATTTTTATTGAACTAACTGCAGTATTATGGCAGTAATAGAGTATGGATATTGTGAGTTATGGATGTTTTGTTATATGGCTTTGAGCCAAGTGTGGGAGCCTGCTATTGACAATGTGATTTCATGGTTATGTGTTAAATTTTAGTTTTGGTCGGAGACAGACTTGTGGATCAGTTATGACTTGTAGAGATGGAGATCAAGGATGACTCGAGTAAGGAAATTCCTGAATGCGGGTTACATGGCACTTTATATAAATACGGAAATCATGGAATGATTAAATTGTTATTTTGAAGAACGTAGTGCGCATGAAGTATGAATTTGATTGGTCGTGTTAAGGCATGGTTACTTCTTTAGGGGTTGCTGTGATAATGGGGCTTGTGCCTTTCGGCCTGTTTAGGCGGTGCAATTTAGATTTGAGCATAGTGGGTGACTTTCAAAAGAGTTCTAATGGATTAAAAAATGTATATGTGTCGATTCAAAATTTTTCGAAATTTGTATATTGCCAGAATCGGCTATATATTTAGATGAATGTTATAATTGCTCGGTAATCCCTGAGAAGTGTGTGCATTTCAAAAGGCGTATTGTGTTTTGATTTACGGATGTCATTGGTATTGCAGTACTTACCTGGTTGATAGACTCCTAATATTCAAATTATTTCTATATGGCATGAAAGAATTATGAAAGTATTCCTCATGGGAAGATCGTGAATGGAAGATGTGTTAGTCATTCTAGTGTTGGAGTTGGAATCAGTTACGATGATTCATGTGTTTGATGAATTTAGAGACTAGGAGTTCTCAGAAGTATAATGTTTCGAGTTGCGGCCTGTTTGAGGTGAGTATTTTATTTTTTAACTCAGTGGAGGCACTAGTTGCGTTAATTATTTGTGATAGCTGCGCGCTATAAGTGTGCATATATGTAAGGTTTGAGCCAATCTGCGGGCATCGGGGCAAGTACTCATACTCGAAAGAATGCTTAGGCTATGATATGCCTAGAGTTGACTATTAAGCGTAAAGTTATAACGTTTCTTGTGTCCGTACCTTTGTTAGAACTATCTGGGCTACATTTGAGGTTACAAAGAGGTTAATTCCCCTGAATAAATGGGGTAGTTACTATTTTTGCGGTAACTTTCCAATTAGAATTGTGACAGCAGACTTTGCACATGCTTACGCTATGGCGTGTTATTTATACCAGTCCAGGAGCATGTGAATCTTATTTCATTCATCATATATATGTGTACTTATTTGGTTTCTCCTATATGATATGCTTGGACTTAAGGCCTATGACCATGCCAGGCAGATTATGTTATTGGCACGTGAGTTGTCCGTGCGGATCCATATACTGATATTATTGGCACGTGAGTTGTCCGTGCGGATCCATATACTTATATTATTGGCACGTGAGTTGTCCGTGCGGGTCCAGATATTGATACTATAGCACGGGAGTTATCCGTGCGAGTGATGTTAATGTGTGCTCTAGAAGAGCTGGTTACTGTTATTAAATTTGTGTGTCTTGGTTCTACTATATATAACGAGATTATAACATTGCAGTTGTGGTGGTGCTTGTTGAACTCACAATACGGTTCTCTTCTTTAAGACACTTTCCATATTTGGGTACACAAATTGCGTCGTTGTGGCCTGAGTTATATTTGTGTGGCATGTCAATAGGATAGTTGTGTTTAATAATATAAGGTTATTGGACCTAGAACGGATACTATCAGGTTTGATTCCGGTAAAGTGGGAGGATAATATTGAAAGCAGGCTTAGGAGAGGATTATGGTCCTGATTGGGGCGAGAGGGCTCCATGGCTAGTTGATCTAATGAGTGGTTATGAGTTTTTGATTGTTTCTTTCATTATTAACAGTGTACAAAGGTGTTGGGATGAGGTTTTGTTCGATATGGGGTTTAATGCTAGTACTTGGTTGGTTTGAAGTAGTTATTGTGATCAGGAATGGTGCTACGAGCGGGCGAGTTGTCTAATATTCTGGGTAAATTATATCTGTGATTATAGTTATAGCTCGATGTAGCTTGTTCAGACTCATACATCGTGTAAATGTAAGATTCGTGTCTTGAAAAGAAATTCTGAAGGTTGGAAATTGAATTCCAATGTTTTTCGGCTAAGGTTAAATTAAGAATTTTCAGTTGTATTGTGTTGACAGGTGTATATAGAATAGGGTGACGTGAGATCACCCCCGGGTGTATGCATGGTAAGGTGGAATAGAGATTTAAAGGTTAAGAACAACTCTTGACACGTTCGAGGACAAACGTATGTTTAAGTGGGGGAGAATGTAACGACTCGACCGGTCGTTTTGAGTATCACAACCCCGTTACCCTATTTACTGCTCAATTTATGCCTTACAGTTGATTTATGACTTATCGGGTTAGTTGGTTTGGGCCCGGAAGGATTTCGGAGTAAAATGAGACACTTAGTCTCAAAATTGAAAACTTAAGTTGGAAAAGTTGACCGTATATTCACTTATGTGTAAACAACCTTGGAATTGAATTCTGATGATTCCAATAGCTCCGTATGGTTATTTTGGATTTAGGAGCGTGCTCGGAAAATTATTTGGAGGTTCCGTAGTAGAATTAGGTTTGAAATGGCGAACGTTGAATTTTTGAAAAGTTTGACCGGGTGGTTGACTTTTTGATATCGGGGTCGGAATCCGATTCCGGAAATTGGAATATGCCCGTTTTGTCATTTATGACTTGTGTGCAAAATTTGAGGTCAATCGGACTTGATTCGATAGGTTTCAACATCGAATATAGAAGTTGGAAATTTCATAAGATTAAAGTTTCAAGTGAGTTCGCACAAGAGCTAACTTCAAATGAGCATAACTCTCATGATACGAAGTTGTGTATGGTTATTCCTACAGGAAGTTATCACCAAATTACCAAAGTCTGGAAAAGTGCGATTCTGCGATCGCAGAAGTAGTTATGCGACAGCAAAATGGTCGCAGACCTGTCCAGTGAAGCCCATTTCTGGGCATCAATTTTGCGGTGCATTTTGCGACCCGCATACACATTCTGCGGTCCATTATGCGACTGCAGACCTGCTTTCGGAGGGTTAATTTTTCTATTTTCATAACCCGAACCCATTTTGATAAATAGGCTTTGGGACTCATTTTAGAGCAAAAATCTGACATTTTTTTAGAGAGAAGGGAGAGTGTTCTAGAGAAAGGAAGAAGCTCAAGTGCTTTGTTCATCAAGATCTTGCTCAAGGTTTGAAATCCAACAAGGAAATATCACAAGATCTTCACCCAAGAGGTAAGGTTCTAACCCTTAGTCTTCAATTTCCAGTTTGGGTAAAGATGGGTGATTAAGAGTATGATTCTTGGGTATAATAGTATTATTTATACATACCAATAAGGTTTGTGGAAAGATTTTTGAGTTCAACTGGGTAAAGATTGAGTTGAAAATGGTAGAAATCTTCAAAGACTTTAACTTAAGATTTGAGGGTCGAGTTGATGTCGGAATTTGGTAAAATTTATATGGTTGGATTTGCGGTTAGATGGGCGTTCATATTTTGTAACTCTTGTCGGGTTCTGAGACGTCGATTTTTGAGTTAATTTCGGATTTTTATTGGAAAATTAGTATTTCCGTATAAAATTATTACAATAATTGGTATTGACTGAATCAAATTGATTATGGCTAGATACGAGGCTTTTGGAGACCAATTCTCGTGGCAAGGTTATAGCGGAATAAAAAATTACACAGTTTGAGGTAAGTAATACTTCTAAACTTGGTTTTGAGGGTATGAATTCCCGAGTTTGGTATGATATCAATTTTTTGGAGGTGACACACACGATAGGTGACTAACATGTAGACGTGCATCACAGAAAGTGTGTCTTGAATAAATCCTGTGAAGTAGTAAAATTAAAGAATCATGTTATTATATGAACATGTGGCACGTGTTAGAGGAATTAAGTTGAGACTAGTAATAAAGATCATGTTTAGGCTGTGTGCCGATATTTTAGGACCCATGAGATCGTGATGCTGTTGAATTAATTGTTCTAAAATATACATTTCACACTGAGTAATAATTGTCCATTGTGAGGATATTTATGGGATTGAGCTGCGCAACACAGCAGGCCAGACTGGCTTTATACATTATTATTGTTCTGGATCAGGGCTGCCCGCCCGCAGCAGGCCTTATTGGCTTTACTATTTTATGGATCGGGGATGCCCGCCTGTAGCAGGCCTTATTGGCTTTATTATTAAATGGATCGGGGTTGCCCGCCTGCAGCAGGCCTCATTGGCTTTATTATTATACGGATCGGGACTGCACGCCTGTAGTAGGCCATATTGGCTTTATATCACGCTTGGGCTGAAGGAGCCCCTCCGAGAGTCTGCACACATCCCAGTGAGCGTGGTCGACTTATAGCGCTTGGGCTGAAGGAGCCCCTCCGGAGTC
Source organism: Nicotiana tabacum (assembly GCF_000715075.1). Taxonomy (NCBI): domain Eukaryota; kingdom Viridiplantae; phylum Streptophyta; class Magnoliopsida; order Solanales; family Solanaceae; genus Nicotiana; species Nicotiana tabacum. The sequence goes on from NC_134081.1 coordinate 62,495,552, forward strand.
TGTACACCCCCAGTGAGCGTAGATGATTATATATATTCGGGATGGACTTCCCAACGTATGGACTTGTCTTACTTACTGCTTATATATATAATTGGGATGGATTTTTCCAGGGCATGGACTTACCTTACTTATTTATATTGTAATGAATTTACCTGGACATAGATCTTGTCCTTATCATTTGCATTTGGAAATAAATTACCCTTGGGCTGGATCGTCCTTATACGGTACTGAATGACTGACTGTCAGTCGATGCGTATATATATACGGGTTGGAACACCCCGCGGCTGGACTGGCCATAAACTGTACCGAGTGACCGAATAATTGGTGACCAGTATCTCCATGAGGTCTTGCTACTGAGATGTCATATTCCCCATATCATGCAGTATTGATCTATTTCACTTGTACTGAGTTTAACTGTTAAACTTGGAAGCATGCCTACATTTCTGTACCATTATGTTTACTGGACTGTACCTGCGGAGCTCATCATTTCTTTCAGCCCAGAGGTTAGTCTTGTTACTTATTGAGTTAGTTGTACTCATACTACACTCTGCACCTCGTGTGCAGATCCAGGTGCTTTCGGACACGGAGATTGTTAGATTTCAGAGTACTATCAGTTGGAGACTATCAAGGTAGTTGCTTGGCATCCGCTGACCTTGTCTCTCTTTCCTTCAGTTATTGTACTGTTCTATACTTTCAGGCAGTGATTTTTATCAGTCAAATATTGTATTCACATTAGATGCTCATGTACTCAAATAATTAATACACTAACATATACTATAACATGCTATATATAGTTAAAGTAGTTACAATGAAGTGTTTGTGTCTCTCTCTCTCTCTCTCTCTCTCTCTCTCTCTCTCTCTCTCTCTATATATATATATATATATATAGGCATAGCCGCATATATATAAGAACACGAAGCGCTTGGGCCACAGGGTCGGGTTCGGATAGACTTGTGAAGAAGCAATAATGTAATTAGTATATATAATTGATCATCATTAAATATATCTATGTGTAAATTGATTCATCGACTTATAACTTACTTAGATGCATCGAAGAATATTAAAAACAAAACGTTTCGACCTATATCGATGAATATTAAAAACAAAACGTCTCAACCTATATCGATTAATCTATGTCATGCATTATTAGTGATGAATGAATGAAATATAAAAGAATTAATACTAAACATCTTTGACATGTATATATGAATCACAAAATTAAAGAAACGAAATAAGTTATTAACATTAAGTAAACAAGTTAATAGGTCAAACATGGTTAAACTTTTGAATCACATTAATATTTACTATCCAAATAATATAAATGTAATTGGTTAACACTTTATTTTGTAATACAAATAATGAATACACTAACATATACTATAATATGCTATATATATTTAAAGTAGAATACACTAACATATACTTAATTATAACTTAGAAAATTAACTTAAATAGATGCTTATAATTTATTAAAAGTAATTAGTTAATATAATTATTTATAAAGATTTTGCTTGTAGTTTATAATTATTTATAATAAATATATATGTGAATAAAATAAATAATTATATTTTATAATAATTTTTTTTCTAGTTTATAATATTTTAAGAGATAAAAACACACAAAAAAAACAATTTAGTTTTTTTTTTAAATAACCGACCAAAGTTGGTCGGTTAATAGTGAAAATACAGTCAACACCCGTCACTTAGTGTACCGACCAAAATTACCGACCAACGTTGGTCGGTAATTCTAATTTCAGATCCCAAATACGGGATTTCCACCTCATTTCTCTCACTCTCTTCTCCCTCTCACACACATAACAATTTTCCCCCTCTCCTTCTCTATTTCCCTCACACAAATCTCATTTCCCACCCCATGCTGCCACTGCCCCATGTCGCCACTCCCCTGCCGTCGTCGTTCCTGCTGCTACTAACTCCACCACTACCGCCCCTCCTTCTCCACCTCCTAAAAATTCTAGGTTTGAATTACAACTTATATATTTTTTTTGTATAAATTTAATATTTTGTTAATTAGTTATGAATTAGTTAATTAGTGTTTAAATTGATTATTTAACTTTGCATTTTATTGAAATCCGGGGTTTAGGTCATGTTTTAATTGAATTGATTACATATGGTGTAAATTGAATGTTTAAGTTTGTATCGACTTTAATAGTTTAGTTAAGAATTAATTGAATTGAGTTTTTAGGATTTGTTCTTGTGAATAGAACTTTTAGGGTATGAACTGAATTTTTAAGGGTAAGTGTTGAACTTTTTGGATAGAGCTTATATTTTGTGAGGTTAATTGAATTGTTTAGGGTATGGGTTGAACTTTTAGGATATGAATTGAACTTTTAGAGGTAATGATTGAACTTTTTGGATATGAATTGAACTTTTAGGATATAAATTAAATTTTTAAGGGTAATGGTTGAACTTTTAGGATATGAACTGAACTTATAGTATATGTTTAAATTGAATGAATTATAATTAATTATATTTACTATAATTTAATTTTGGTATAATTAGTAAAAATTAATTATCTTAATTAACTAAAAATGATTTAATTAATTTATAATTATAGAATAAATTAAGTAGTTCTAATACTTATGGAAATATCCCCATTTATTTTTGTTTTATTTGTATAGATGGAATATCGTACTTGGATGTACAATAGTAATTATCCTAATCTGCGAGGATTGCGGGAGGATTTTATAGAAGGAGTTGATGACTTTATTAGACATGCAATGTCACTTTCATCATACCAAATTGGAGGTGTAATTAGGTGCCCTTGTGTCAAGTGCGATTGTGTGAAGTTTAAAAAACCGGAGGAAGTTAAGCTTCATCTTTATAGGAAGGGGTTTATAGAGAATTACTTTGTGTGGACTAATCATGGAGAGATCGATGGTAGCCGTGGAATATTTCATAACATGGTTGTTGGTGAAAGTAGTAGGTCGGTGGATAATAGAAATCATAATTCTAGAATTCAGGATATGGTTGCAGATGCTTTTGGGATGTACTCCGGGGGTGAGCCCAATGAAAATTTTGAACAAACTCCTAATGATGATGGAAAACGTTTTTATAAATAGTTAGAGGAAGCTAGTCGTCCACTACGTGAAGGAAGTCCGCACTCTGAGCTGTCTGTTGCAGTTAGATTACTAAGTATCAAATATGATTGAAATATTTCTCAAGCAGCCATGGACTCTTTCATTGACCTTATGAGTGAAATAGTTGACCCAAATATCATCTTACCTGGTGATTTCTATAAGGCAAAGAGATTGGTTTCTAAGTTAGACTTTCGTCAATGAGAATTGATTGTTGTGAAGATGGTTGCATGTTATATTATAAAGATGATGCAAATTTAGAAAGTTGTAAATTCTGCGAAAAGCCTCTTTTCAAGAGGCTTTCCAGCATGAATATGGTTGTTGTGAAGTCAATGCATTAATTACCTCTTATACCTAGGTTAAAGAGGTTATATGCGTCGATGAGTTCTGCTCCCCATATGAGATGTCACTTTGAAAATAGAAGACCACCTGGTGTTATGTGTCATCCTTCAGATGGAGAAGCTTGGAAGCACTTTGATAGGACATATCCATATTATGCTAGTGAACCGAGGAACATTCAGTTAGGTTTGTGTGCGGATGGCTTCACGCCTTTTTAATATCCGCGACACCATATTCATGATGGCCTCTCTTTCTTACACCTTATAATCTACCACATGAGTTGTGTATGACTAGTCCATATATATTTTTAAATTGTATTATCCCCGGTCCACGTAATCCAAAAAGTTTGATTGATGTATACTTGTGACCTTTGATGGATGAGCTAAAGCAGTTGTGGTATGATGGTGTTGAAATATATGACATATCAACCAAGCAGAATTTCAAAATGCGTGCTAATTTAATATGGACTATTAACGATTTTCCTGCGTATGGAATGTTGTCTGGGTGGATGACTGCTGGGAAGTTAGCTTGTCCTTACTGCATGGAAAATGGTAAAGCGTTCACTTTGAAACATGGCCGAAAGCAATCACAGTTTGATTGTCACCGTCGATTCTTACCTGATGATCATAAGTTTAGAAGGATGAAAAATGCATTCAAAAAGAATATAGTGGAATATGATTCGCCACCTCTGATACTTTCAGGTGAGAAAATTTGGGAGAGGGTCCAAAACTTTAGTAAAGTTACTGAGGCTCCACTTTCTAGATTCCCCGGATATGGTGTTACTCATAATTAGACGAAACAGAGTATATTTTGGGAGTTGCCTTATTGGAAGGATAATCTTCTCCGACACAACCTTGATGTCATGAATATTGAGAAGAATTATTTTGATAATTTGTTCAACACAATGATGGATGTTAAATGTAAGACAAAAGATAACCCCAAGGCTAGAATGGACTTACAAGAATATTGCAGGTGACCTGAATTATACTTGCAGATAGCAAATAATGGTAAGGTGTTCAAGCCCAAAGCAAGTTACAAATACACTTTGGAGGAAAGACGACAAATTTGTGATTGGGTTACGTAATTGAAGATGCCAGAGGGTTATGCGTCGAATCTAGGAAAAAAAGTAGATATGGAGGTAGGGAATTTGAGCCATTTGAAAAGTTATGACTGTCATGTTTTCATCGAGACCTTAGTGCCTATTGCATTTTGTGGTTTGCCTAAAAGAATTTGGAAACCCATCATAGAGATTAGTTTGTTTTTCAAAGACTTGTGTTCTACTACCTTAAGGGAAGAAAACCTACTTCGGATGGATCAGAGCATTCGTGTAACTTCTAGTAATATGGAAAAAATATTTCCATGTGGTTTCTTTGATATGATGGAACACCTTCCAATCCACCTTGTACACGAGGCACAACTTGGAGGGCCTGTTCAATGCGGATAGATGTATCCCTTTGAGAGGTAATATTATAAGTTTGGTCTAATATTCTATTTTATTTGAATGTTCTAGGCTAACATGACATAATGTAGGACAATTGGCAAATGCAAACAATTTGTTAAGCAGAGGAATAGGATTGAAGGATTTATATGCGAAGCCTATCTTGCAAAGGAAACTGCACATTTTTGTTCTTATTATTTTGAGAGTAACGTGCCATGTTATAGGAATAGGCCCAATAGGCACACTGTCAAATGTGTGAATGATCCATTATATCCACCAATGTCCATATTCAATCAACCAGGCCGATGTTTTAAGGATGTTAGAAAGAGAAGTTTGAGTGATATGGAGTACAAGTCAGCTACAATTCATGTACTGCTAAATTGTCCCGAAGTTGTACCATTTCTTAAGTAAGTATTGATTTATTAGTTATCAAAATGTAAAATTTACTGTGATTGCATATTGATGCAACTACTAAAAATAGTTGATGTGTCACAGTCACTTCGTGGGTCAATTTGGCCATGATGCTGTATATACGAGTTTTGATACATGGTTCAAACAGTTTGTAAGTTTATCCTGATAATGTTCTTCTAAAGTTCCCGCTATATATATATATATATATATATATATATATATATATTCGGTTATGCTAACTTATGAATTTGTTTTAACACTATGTAGGTAAATAATTCAAATAATGGTGTAAATCAATTTTTGAAAGATATATCTTGGGGACCTGGGCTTCAAATCACAACAATGTCTAAGAACGTAGTGAATGGTTATAAGTTTCACACAGAGGATTGCTCTAAAAATAAAAGTAGCAACAACAGCGGGGTGTGGGTTCAAGGTGGTGATGGCAACCAAGTTGGAGATATTGATTATTATGGCGTGGTCAAAGAAGTATTACAACTAGAATATACAGGTTGGCCATATAAGAAATTGATACTCTTTAGATGCAAGTGGTTTGACCCAAATCCAACAAAGAGGTACAAGCGTACACCACCAATACAACATAATTGAGGTTAATCATACGAGGGAGTATGATCGTTATGATCCTTTCCTAATTGCACATAACGTTAGGCAAGTGTATTATGCTCCTTATCCATTAAGGCGAAATAAGTCCGATTGGTGGGTTGTAATCAAAACTAAGCCTGTAGGTATAGTGGAAGTCGAGAATGTGTTAGATGTTGCATATCAAAATGATATCTCCAGTGTTCATCAAATAGTGGACGATCAATTAGAAAATGATTTGGAACATCCTGAACACATATTGGAAGAAGTTGATATAAATGAAGTAACAATTATAGAAAATGAGGACGAAGAATCAACTGATGAAATTCAAACAAGTGATGACGAGGAATTCTCGGACGAGGAACAATACGTCGACGAGGATTAAAAAGTTGGGTTTTTAAAGCACTCTCGTTTTATAACTAGTTTCTTATATGTTTCAATCTAAATATGTATTATATTATGCAGATGGCAGGCAAGGGTCAAGGTAACAATGACCCTACTAGTTTGCAGGCTCGAGAAAAGGCTAGGAAGGGAAAGATGAGGGTAGATAAAAATACTCCCTCTTTTCCATCCTCTTCAGAGATGCCCATGTCTTATCCTCCACCACACGGCTATACTGAGCTACCACAGCATCACGAGGCCTAACCTTCATCTTGACACCAGGTCTTCCATCACTGGTCCATAGGACTATATGTCCGACATACAGTCCAGCTTCCTCACAGCTACGTGGATCGCATTCCTACATATCACAACCACATGGATCGCATCCATCCATATCACAGCCACGCGGGTCACAACCATCAGGCTCCTAGCACACTGGGGTGCTATCAACATCGGGACAATAAAAAGAAGATTGGTAATTGCTTAAATTATTTTACTTTTCTAAGTATATCAATTCTATTTATTAACTAAATTAATTTATTTTCAGGAAAAGAAGTATGAGCGTCAAATGAGCCATGATGAGCTATTCAAGGAGACACATATTTTAAAGAAGAAGAAAGAGGGGGATGGAGATAGGTGAATCGAGGACCGGGCAGAGACTGCATATGTAATCTTTTAATTTTCTTTAAGGTCGCTACCAAAGTAACATGGAGGAATTCATGCGTAGTTAGCCAGCTGGTGAATCGGGAGAGCCTACCCAACCTTCAGACGAGGTTGCTGAATGAATATGGTTGGAGGCTGTTGGCGGTCCAAAATTGGGGAAGGTATACGGGCTTCCAGCGAACAAATTCCATCGCTATATGTGTGAAATGCAAGGAATAAGGACTTCCTCACATGGCGAGGAACTTAATAGGGAGAGCCTATCGGTTATGCGGGATATAGTGACAAAGCATACATCCGAGCTAGAAGCGGCCAAGGAAAGAGAAAGGCTTAGAGATGCTCAATTCCTTGGTATGAATGCTCAGATCAAAACTCTCCTTTTTACTGAAGCTTTTCCGTTGCCCCGGTCTCGTGAGTCATCGCAAGAGGCTCGACCTCCACATGATCGCTCCTCCCGTCCTCCTCGTGATCATTCCTCCCGTCCTCCTCGTGATCGTTCTTCCCGTCCTCCACAAGACCATTCTCTATACCAGCTTGCAGATGAAAGTTCATCAGACAGTGATGATGTTGTAGAAAATACCCCTTGACCAATACTTTGATATACTTTGAACTAGACTAATAAAACCAGTTTTGAATTCGATTGAACAATTTTGAACTTGTTGTAATTAGTTTTTGCTTCGTTTTGGATTGTGATGTTCAATTAATTAGATGTTTGGTTGTTATTGCTGGATATTTGGTTGGATTTGTGGTGAATTACGGGTTGTATGTGGTGAATTGGTCGTTATTAGATGTGAATTGTGGGTATTGGTATGTTGTTTTTATTTGGCAGGTGGTGTAGCTACCAAAAGAGGCATTTTCTGCAAAAAAACTTAAACCCTGAAAACCGACCAACCTTGGTCGGTAACTAATAAAAAAAAATTAATTGCACATTATCGACCAAAATTGGTTGGTTAATGTACAATGAATTCCCAGAAAATCAACATTACCGACCAAATTTGGTCGGTTTGCTACCTGCCCTGTCCAGTTTACCGACCAATTTTGGTCGGTATTTTTATATTTTAATTATTTATAAAAAAAATTATTTTCCATTACCGACCAAAGTTGGTCGGTAATTTGAAATTTTAATTATTTATAAAATAAAATATATTTTTCAATACCGACCAAATTTGGTCGGTAGGCAAAATTAATATATTTAATACACCGACCAAGTTTGGTAGGTAAACTTAAATTATTAAAATAATATTCCAACCAATTTTGATCGGTATGTCAATTAAATTGTCAGATGGTCGTGTATAGCATACCGACCAATGTTGGTGGGTAATTTCCGACCAACTTTGGTCGGTATACCATTTTGACCTTCAAAATACCGTCCACACGTGAATGGTCACGTTTTGGACGGTTATTGGCCATTACCGACCAACTTTGATCGGTTATTTTGGACGATTTTTTCCGGATTTCTAATAGTGAAAGTCTGTTCTATGAGCCCATTTGGCCAAGCTGCCAAAATCTGCTTATTTTAAAAAGTACTTTTTTTATAAGTACTTTTTGCAACATTTGGTAAACAAATTGTGTTTGGCCAATCTTTCTAAAAAGTACTTTTGAATGTCAAATTACCAAAAAGGATAGTACCAAGGTCTTATAATTATTTTGAAGAGAAAAATAAACTTAAATATTTATCATAATAGACTTTTATTATTTTGTATTTTATTTAATTAAAATATAAAACATAAAGTAAACAAACATATTAAAGATTCAAATCAATTTTACATATATAGTTATACCAAAACATATAATATTGTCTAGTATAACTACTTATTGTTACACGATAAATAATCAAAATACATCATTCAGAATGAATTAGAAGTCTATTCCTCGGGTGACCTTCACCTCCTTTCCGCCTTCGTACGACTAGTCTTATTTTCTTTATTCCTTCCTCACAAATTATTATATACTGATAAAACACTATGAAATAATAAGTAAAATCACTCATACATAATAATATTTTTCAACAATTTCATCTCTACTTCTATCACCCAACGCCTCCATATTAGTGGAAGACTTGCCTTGAATTTCGAAAAGAATATCATAAGGCTCATCTCCTTCTTCAATCTCTGATGTAATGTCTTTATTAACATAATACTTGAATTCCTTATTGGTAGAAGAATATCACCAGATGAAATTATTGTCACGACCAAAAATCCCAACCTATCGTGATGGCGCCTATCTCGATACTAGGCAAGCTGACAATCTCAATAAACTACAATTTCTCTTAAGTTTGAAAATATAATATTTAAATACAATACAAAATCTCACAAATACTGATACGAACACTCTCCCAAAACCTGGTGTGACTGAGTACATGAGCATCTAATATGGATACAAGTCAAAAGAAAACGGTCTATAATAGTCTAAGACCAAATACAGTAAACAAGGAGATAGGGAAGGAGAGACAAGGTCTGCGAAACACGACAGCTACCTCTGAATCTCCGAAAAATCAATTGTGCGAGAAATCCAACACATGCTATGTCCAGAAGCACCTGGACCAGCACACGAAGTGCAGGGTGTAGTATGAGTACAACCAACTCAGCAAGTAATAATAATAAATAAGGATCTGAAGATAGTGACGAGCTACACAGTTATAGTTCATTTTCAGTAATTCCAACAGAGAATAGACATGCTTTCAAATCCATCAGTTTAAGTCAAATCAATTTATATAGTTCAAGTTCATGTAATCCGGATATAAAATCCTTCAGAGAATTTCACAATAATGACAAATAGCAACTAAGTGCAACAACAAATGAAAAGCAAGTACAGACTCTCAGGGCAACAATCACTCCACTCGTCACAACAACTCAACCACTCGGCTCTCAGCCCTCAGCACTCACACTCAATGGCTACCCGCGCTCACTGGGGGGTGTACAAACTCCGGAGGGGCTCCTACATCCCAAGCGCCATAATTTGTACGGATAACTCACGTGCTATAATATCCTGCACGGACAATTCACGTGCCATAATATCCTTACCTCACCAACAGGCCCTCGGCCTTACTCAGTCCTCAACCTCTCTAGTCTCTGGGGCTCTCAGAAATCACAAAGATCAGCCCAAACAAAGATAACATAGTGTATCAACAAATATCCAGAAAGACTGAGGTATAATACGCAAGAAAAATCATGACTGAGTACAAGACAGCAATTAGCAAATAATTCAACAAGTACGCGACCTCTGCGGGTCCCAACAATACTATAACATAGCCTAAGCATGATTTACAGTCAAATTTCTTCAACACATAGAGAGCATATAGCTAACAATAAATTATTCAACTATACAGTTTTCACGGGACGGACCAAGTCATAATCCCCTCGGTGCACGCCCACACGCCCGTCACCTAGCATGTGCGTCACCTCCAAAATAATCACATGACACAAAATTCCAGGGTTTCATAACCTCAGGACCAGATTTAAAACTATTACTTACCTCAAGCCATGAAATTCTTATTCTGCAATGCCCTTTCCTTGTGAATTGGCCTCCAAACGCCTCGAATCTAGCCATAAATAATTTATTTCAGTCAATAAAATTAATTGGAATTAATTCCATAAGAAAATGCTAATTTTTAATAAAAATCTGAAATTTAGCTCAAGATTCGCCTATGAGGCCCACGCCTCAGAACTTGACAAAAGTTACAAAATCCGTAAGCTCATTCAACCATGAGTCTAACCATACCAATTTTATCAAAATCTGGCACAACTCAACCATCAAATCTTCAATTTAAACCAAGAGGGTTTTCAACTTTTCCAACTTAATTCACCAAATAAATGACAAAAACAACCATGGATTCGAGTAATTTGACCAATATTGAGTTAAGAACACTTACCTCATTGTTTTCCTTGAAAAACTCCCAAAAATTGCCTTTTCCCGAGCTCCAATACGTCAAAAACAGAAAATTCGATGAAGTCCCATTATCAGAACTTAAACTCTCTGCCCAGGCATTTGCTCTACGCGATTGCGAACATTCCCACGCGATCACGAAGAACAATGTTCCATCGCCCAGATTTAACTCTACGCGATCGCGGACTTTCCCACGTGATCACGATGCACAACATCATAGACCTACGCGATCGCGGACCTAACCACGTGATCGCAAAGCACAAACGCGTTATTTCCATTTCTGCCCCATTTCCTCTACGTGAACGCGACCTTCTTCACGCGTTCGCGAAGTACAAAATATCACTACCTCAAATTAACCCTACGCGATCGTAGATATCCCCACGCGATCGCGTAGAAAAAAACCTCCACTGACCAACTAAACCTATGCGATCGCAGACACATTCACGCGATCGCGTAGAAGGAAAACAGCATCAGATATCAGAAAATTCCAGCAGTTGTTCAAGTCCAAATGTTTTTGATCCGTTAACCATCCAAAACTCACCCGAGCCCCTCGGGACCTCAACCAAATATACCAACAAGTCCTAAAAAATCATACGAACTTAGTCGAACAATCAAATCGCCTCAAACAACGCTAAAACCATGAATTACACGCCAATTCAAGCCTAATGAACTTTGAAATTTCTAATTTCTACAAATGACTCCGGAACCTATCAAATCACGTCCGATTGACCTCAAATTTTGCACACACGTCATAAATCACATAACGGAGGTATTCCAATTTTCAGAATTGGATTTCAAACCCGATAGCAAAAAGTCAACCCCTTGGTCAAACTTCCCAAAAATTAAACTTTTGGCATTTCAAGCCTAATTCCACTACGGACCTCCAAATAATTTTTCGAACAAGCTCCTAAGCCTAAAATTACCATACAGAGCTATTGGAATCATTAAAATTCAAATATGAGGTCGTTTACACATAAATCCACATCCGGTCAATTTTTCTAACTTAAATTTTAAATTATGAGACTAAGTGTCTCATTTCACTCTAAATTCCTTCCGGACCCGAACCAACTAACCCGATAAGTCATAAATCAATTGTAAGGCATCAATTGAGAAGTAAATAAGGAAAACGGGATTATAATACTCAAAACGACCAGCTGGCTGGGTCGTTATATTCTCCCTCTCTTAAACAAATGTTCGTCCTCGAACGGGTTTAGAACAATACATGGAGTCTCAAATAAGTGTGGATATTTTCTCCGCATCTCCTGCTCCATCTCCCAAGTAGCTTCTCCGGCTAGCTGACCTCTCTACTGTACCTTCACTGATGCTATGTTCTTTGATCTCAGCTTTCGAACCTGCCGGTCTAAAATAGCCACCGGCTCTACATCATAAGTCAAATTATCGTTCAGCCGTACTGTACTGAAATCCAAAATATTAGACGGATCCTCGACATACTTTCGGAGCATGGATACATGGAACACTGGATGAACACCTGATAGACTAGGTGGCAAAGCAAGTTCATAAGCCACCTCTCCAATTTTTTTAAGTATCTCAAAAGGCCAAATATACCGAGGGCTCAACTTGCCTTTCTTCCCGAACCTCAACACACCCTTCATGGGTGAAATCTTCAGCAGAACCTTCTCCCTAACCATGTAAGTAACATCACGGACCTTCCTATCAGCATAACTCTTCTGTCTAGACTGCGCCGTGCGAAGCCGTTCCTGAATCACTTTGACCTTCTCTAAAGCATCCCGAACCAAGTCAGTACCCAATATTCTAAACTCACCCGGCTCAAACCATCCCACGGGAGACCGACACCGTCTCCCATATAAAGCTTTATATGGAGCCATCTGAATGCTTGACTGGTAGCTATTATTGTAAGCAAACTCCGCGAGTGGCAGAAATTGATCCCAAGAACCCCAAAAATCGATGACACAAGCGCGTAGCATATCCTCCAATATCTGAATAGTGCGCTCGGACTGTCTGTCCTTCTGAGGGTGAAATGTTGTACTCAACTGAACCTGTGTGCCCAATTCTCATTGCACTACTCTCCAAAATTGTGATGTAAACTGCGTGCCCCAATCTGAAATGATGGACACTGGCACACCATGTAAGCGAACAATCTCGCAAATATAAATCCCAGCCAACCACTCCGAAGAATAATTAGTACCAACTGGAATAAAATGCGCAGAATTGGTCAATCGATCTACTATCACCCAAATAACATCAAACTTTCTCAAAGTCCGTGGGAGCCCAACTACGAAGTCCATGGTAATATGCTCCCACTTCCACTCTGGAATTTCAAGTCTATGAAGCAATCCTACCGGCCTATGATGATCATACTTTACCTGTTGACAATTTAGACACCGAGCTACAAACCCAACTATATCTTTCTTCATTCGCCTCCACCAATAGTGCTGCCTCAAATCCTGATACCTCTTTGCGGCGCCTGGATGAATAGAGTACCGCGAACTGTGAGCTTCCTGGAGAATCAGCTCACGCAAACCATCTACATTAGGCACACATAGCTTGCCCTGCATTCATAATACACTGTTATTTCCAATAGTGACTTCTTTGGCATCACCGTGCCGAACCGTGTCCTTAAGGACAAACAGATGTGGATCATAAGACTAGCGCTCTCTGATGCGATCATATAAAGAAGACCGAGAAACCACACAGACCAAAACTCGATTCGGCTCGGAAACATCCAATCTAACAAATTGGTTGGCCAAGGCCTGAACATCCAAGGCTAAAGGCCTCTCTGCTACCGATAAGTATGCTAAGCTGCCCAAACTCTCCGCCTTACGACTCAAGGCATTGGCCACCACATTGGCCTTTCCGGGATGATAGAGAATGGTAATGTCATATTCCTTAAGCAACTCTAACCACCTCCGCTGCCGCAAATTAAGATCCTTCTATTTAAACAAATATTGTAGACTGTGATGGTCGGTATATACCTCACATTGGACACCGTACAAGTAATGCCGCCAAATATTTAAGGTATGAACAATAACTGCTAACTCAAGATTGTGGACTGGATAATTCTTCTCATGTATCTTTAACTGTCTGGACGCATAGGCAATTACCCTACCGTCTTGCATCAACACTGCGCCGAGACCAATAAGCGATGCGTCACAATACATAGTATAAGACTCTGAACCTGTAGGCAACACCAATACTTGAGCTATAGTCAAAGCTATTTTGAGCTTCTCTTCACACTCATCCGACCACCTGAACGGAGCACCTTTCTGGGTCAATTTAGTCATAGGCGATGCAATAGATGAGAATCCCTCTACTAAACGACGATAATAACCAGCCAAGCCGAGAAAACTCTAAATCTCAATGACTGAAGATGGTCTGGGCCAACTCTGAACTGCCTCTATTTTCTTCGGATCCACCTTAGTTCCTTCACTGGACAATATATGTCCCAAAAATGCCACCGAACTAAGCCAAAACTCACACTTAGAGAATTTGGCATAAAGTCTCTCTTCTCTCAGCCTCTGTAATACAATGCCCAAGTGTTGTGCATGCTCCTCCTGGCTACATGAGTACACAAGAATATCATCAATAAATACTACGACAAATAAATCAAGATATGGCTGGAACACACTATTCATCAAATGCATAAATGCTGCTGGGGCATTAGTTAGCCCAAAAGACATCACAAGAAATTCGTAGTGGCCATAACGAGTTTTGAATGTCGCCTTTAGAATATCCGAATCCCAAATTTTCAACTGGTGATACCCAGATCTCAAATCAATTTTGGAAAACACCCTCGCTCCCTGAAGCTGGTCAAATAAGTCATCAATACGCGACAAAGGATATTTATTCTTGATTGTCACTTTGTTCAACTTCCTATAATCAATGCACATCCGCATAGTACCATCTATCTTTTTCACAGACAGAACCGGTGCACCCTAAGGTGACACACTAGGCCTAATAAACCCTTTTTGCATTGAGTTCCTGAAGTTTCTCTTTTAATTATTTTAACTCAGCCGGTGCTATATGATACGGAGGAATAGAAATGGGCTAAGTGCCCTGCACCAAGTCAACACCAAAATCAATATCCCTGTCGGGTGGCATCTGCAGGAAATACATCCAGAAAGTCTCGCACGACCGGTACTGAATCAATAATAGGAGTATCAGCATCAACATCTCTCACAAAGGCCAAATATGATAGACATACCTTTACAACCATACGTTGGGCCTTCAAATAAGAAATTACCCTTCTAGGAACAAAATTTAGAGAACCTCACCATTCAACCTTTGGCAACCCCGGCATCGTCAACGTCACGATTTTTGCATGGCAGTCCAAAATAGCATGACATGGAGACAGCCAATCCATACCCATGGTTACATCGGAATTAACCATACCGAGTAATAAAAGATCAACTCTAGTCTCCAGTTCCCCAATACTTACCACACACGACCGATACACATGGTCCACAGTAATAATATCATCCACCGGTGTAGATACACAAACAGATGAGACTAAGGACTCACAGGGAATATCCAGATAATGAGCAAAATACGATGATACATATCAATAAGTGGAACCAGGGTCAAATAATATAGAAGCCTCCCTGTGGCACATTGAAACAATACATATGATCACTGCATCTGAGGCAACAACATCTGGCCTGGCAGGAAAAGCATAGAATCGGGCCTGACCGACACCTGACCGGCCTCCCCCTCTTGTGGGACCCCTAGCT
This sequence comes from Nicotiana tabacum, assembly GCF_000715075.1. Classification (NCBI taxonomy): domain Eukaryota; kingdom Viridiplantae; phylum Streptophyta; class Magnoliopsida; order Solanales; family Solanaceae; genus Nicotiana; species Nicotiana tabacum. The sequence goes on from NC_134081.1 coordinate 62,511,066, forward strand.
TCTTGATCCCCACCCCGAGCTGGCTGGGCGGGTGGTGTCACTGCTGGTGCTGGTGCCGTTGGTCGAGAACTCTGTTGTAGAGCCCCACTCAATAGCCTAGGACAATCTCTCTTGAAATGACCCAATTCTCCATACTCGAAACAACCCCTCCTTTGACGGAACTGTTGTTCCTCATAACCCAAAGAATTACCTGTAGAAGCCTGAGTGGACGAGGCATGATGAGAACTCTATGCTGGTAGTGCACTTAATGAAGACTAGCATGAGTGAGCACTATAAGAACCGTGGCTAGCTGATGCACCACGATGAGCTAGACAACCCGTCTGAGCGTGTTTGTAAGAACGACCCCTACTGCGGTAAAACTGACCCCCTGAAGGAACACCGCTGAAATCACCTGAACCACAAGGCCTCTTAGCCTCCCTCTCCACCCTCTCCTGGCTGCGAACCATCTCAATCTGACCAGCAATGTTGACAACCTCATCGAAAGTAGCACCAGACACTCTCTCTCTAGTCATGAGTAATTATAGCTGAAAAGTGAGGCCATGTATGAACCTACTGATCCTTTCCCTGTCTGTGCGAATCAACCAGATAGCATGACGGGCCAATTCTGAAAATCTCATCTCATACTGTGTCAAAGACATATCACCATGACGAAGCTGCTCAAAATGTATGCGTAGCTCCTCTTTACGGGACTGAGGCTTGAACTTCTACAGGAATAGACCGGAGAACTGTTGCCAGGTAAGGGGTGTTGCACCGACTGGCCTACACCTCTCGTAAAGCTTCCCACCTTCTGAAGGTAGCCCCAGAAAACTAAAAAGTAGTGAATGAGACCCCACTGGTCTCTAGAATACCCGTTGTCTGAAGCATCCATTGACACTTATCCAGAAAACCCTAAGCATCTTCTGACTCTGCACCGCTAAAAGATGGAGGTCAAAGATTCTCAAATCTCTCAAGTCTCTTCTGCTCATCATCTGCCATAACAGGAACTACCGGGGCCTGAGCAGCTGCAGCCGGCTAGGCTAGTAGTGCCCCCGATATCTGAAGTCATTGTACTACCTGGTCTGGAGTATGGGCAATAGGGGTATGAGTACCTCCCCGGCTTCAGAAGTGGCAGGTGCGGCATGAGCCAAAACCACCTGAGCCAGACCAGTGCAAGCTACCAATATCTGGGCCAAAGTCTCTTGAAGGCTTGGAATCTCAATGGGCACTACTGGTGCCTGAGCTGATCCTATCGGCTCAGCTATATCTGAAATCTACTCTTGAGCTGGAGCAACTGGTGGTACTACAGGTGCTGGTCCAACTGTGGTACGAGTTACACCTCCATCTCTACCTCCACCCCGGCCTCTACCATGGCCCCGGCTTCTCGCGGCCGTAACTGGTGGCACTGGTGGCTGACCGTCAGATCCGGTAGTACGTGTCCTCACCATCTGTGAGAGAATAGATTAACATAAATTTAGTTTCCGTAATCAACAAATTCGCATGATAGAATACAAGAAAGTGAAATTTTCCTAAGGGTTCTGCAGCCTCTCAAAGATAAGTACAGACATCTCCGTACCGACTCGCAAGACTCTACTAAACCTGCTCATGACTCGTGAGACCTATGTAACATAGGCTCTGATACCAACTTGTCACGACCCAAAATTCCACCCTGTCGTGATGGCGCCTATATCGATACTAGGCAAGCCGACAATCTCAATAAACCATAATTTCTCTTAAGTTTGAAAATATAATATTTAAATACAATACAAAATCTCTCAAATACTGATATGAACACTCCCCCAAAACCTGGTGTCACTGAGTACATGAGCATCTAATATGGATACAAGTCAAAAGAAAATGGTCTATTATAGTCTAAGACCAAATACAGTAAACAAGGAGATAGGGAAGGAGAGACAAGGTTTGCGAAACACGGAAGCTACCTCTAAATCTCCGGAAAATCAACTGTGCGAGAAACTCAACACTCGCTATGTCCAAAAGCACTTGGATCTGCACACGAAGTGCAAGGTGTAGTATGAGTACAGCCAACTCAGCAAGTAACAATAATAAATAAGGAACTGAAGATAGTAACGAGCTACACAATTATAGTTCATTTTCAGTAATTCTAACAAAGAATAGACATGCTTTCAAATCAATTTATACAATTCAAGTTCATGTAATCCGGATATAAAATCTTTCAGAGAATTTCACAACAACGACAAATAGAAACTAAGTGTAATAACAAATAAAAACCAAGTACAGCCTCTCAGGGCAACAATCACTCCACTCGTCACAACAACTCAACCACTCGGCTCACAGCCCTCAGCACTCATACTCAATGGGTACCTGTGATGACCCAAAATGTCATATTTAAATTTACTAATTAATTATGTGTTCTAATAAATCAAAAATTACTATTTATCACTTCTTGACTTCCGTGCGCAGTCTGTAAAAATTTTCGGAAAGTTTTTATGTGAAAAATGGATTAAAATGTGAAATATAGCTTTAAACCTCAACTATGTTGACTTTGGTCAACATTTTGAGAAAACGGACTCGGATCAGTATTTTGATAGTTTCAGTAGGTCCGCATCGTGATTTGGGACTTAGGCGTATGCCCGGAATCGAATTCCGAGGTCCCTAGCCCGAGATATGGAATTTTTGATGAAAAATTAAAAGTTTGAAAGCTTAATGATTTTTAAGAATTTACTGATGTTGGATTTATTAATACCGGGTCCGTATTTTGGTTTTGGAGTCTGGTATAGGTCCACTATAATATTTATGACTTGTCTGTCGAATTTGGTGGTAATCGGAGTTGATTTGATGTGATTCGGACGTCCGGTTGTGAAAATATAGGTTTTAAAGTTTTCTTGAAAATTTCCTTTGATTTGGTATCCGATTTGTAGTTCTAGGTGTTATTTAGGTTATTTGATCATGCGAGCAAGTTTGTATGATGTTTTAGGACTTAGGTGCATGATCGGTTTGGAGCCCCGAGGGCTAGGGTGAGTTTCGGATAGGCTACAGGATGATTTCGAATATGGAAAAATCTGATTTTCTGCAAACTTCAGGCTTTTGGTGTGTTCTTCTTCGCGTTCGCGAAGGTACTCTCGTGAACGCGAAGAGTAAATTTGGCTGGCACATTTTGTGCTTCGCATTCGTGATAGAGGGAACGCGTTCGCGAAGGGTCAAGGTGCAAAGCTTCGCGTTCGCGAAGGGAAAGAGGCTGGCTAGGAAAATTTGCCTTCGCATTCGCGAAGGCCAAGCCAAGCAAGCATCGCATTCGCGAAGTAGCCCTCGCATTCGCGAAGAGTAAAATTTGGACAGTACAAATTGTGCTTCGCGATCGGGAGGCACTGACCGCGTTCGCAAAGGGTAAAAATCCGAGAAACAGAACTTAAGTTATGGAAAATGGGATTAGTCCCATTTTCAACCATTTTCCATTTTTTAGCTCGGGTAAGGCGATTATGTCACGACCGAAATTAACCCCCTGTAAGGTGTCGTGATGGCACCTAGTCTTTACGACTAGGTAAGCCTAATATTACAAAAAAATATAAAGAAAACACAACATTTTAAAGATAAACAACATATTATAAATAGCCAAAAGTAGCACCATTCGACATATACAAAATAATTTTCCAAGACCCGGAGTATCACTAAGCCACAAGCTGCTATAATCTATGTAGCTCTATACAAAAGTCTGAAGATAATAAAGAAAATCTCTAGGCGAGGGAGTAGAATGGGACTCCGAAGATCTGCGAACACAAGCAGAAGTACCTTGAAGTCTCCTAGAATCAGCAACACGCACTAACCCTGAGGCTGATAGCTCGCACCTGGATCTGCACATGAAAACATGTGCAGGAAAGGGCATGAGTACACCACAATGGTACCCAGTAAGTGCCAAACCTAACCTCGATCGAGTAGTGACGAGGTCAGGTCAAGGCCCTACCGGAGTAAATATAATAAATTAGACAGTAAAAGATATAAGTAAAATTTACGATAACAAATTTAAAGAAATTCTCAAAAATTTAACAGTTAAGGGAGCCCTCGGCTCAGAACAAGGTAAACACAGTGGGAAATCTCCGGGGATATCGTCCCATAGTTCCAAATGAATATGCAGTACATGGGGATCTCTCGGAATACGTCCGTAGTCCCAAAGTAAATATGCAGTGCTGGGGGATCTCCCTGAATACGTCCGTAGTCCCAAAGTATATATGCAGTACCAGGAGGATCTCCCGGAATACGTCTGTAGTCCCAAAATAAATATGCAAGACAGGGGATCTCCCGGAATACGTTTGTAGTCCCAATTTAAATATGCAACACAAGATGAAATGCAGGTATGGCATTGAGTTATACAATTTATACTGAACACAGATAAGAAAAATAGGGACTTAACTAAACATGGCGCACAGAATGTCAAATAGGCAGTTAAAACACATAAGCATGCTCCTATAATCTAAGCTAAGCAATTAAACATATTAGTGCAATTTAATAAGGGAAAACAGTTTATGATTTAGAAAGGAAAAATGGAATTTTTGCAATAATAGCCCGTGTACGTACTCGTCACCTCACGTACACGACGCCCACACATCAATTAATATCAAACATCTTAAGGGAAAAGTTCCAAACGCAAGGTTAGGCAAGCCACTTACCTCGAACCAAGCTCAATCAATCGGTCACAATGCCTTTCCCACGAATATCCGGCTCCGAATGGCCCAAATCTAACCAAAAGCAATTACATATCATAAATACAACAATAGTAGACTCTTCTAATTAACGAAATCAACATTTTAACGAAAATTGCGAAATTAACTCAAATATCGCCCGTGGGACCCACATCTCGGAATCGGGTAAAAGTCACAAAATACGAACACTCATTCGCTCACGAGTCTAACCATATAAAATTTGCTCAAATCCGATGACAAAACCCCTTCAAAACTCGAAATCTTTGTTGAAGAAGTTCTTCCAAACGTTTCCTAATTTCAACCCCAAAAATCCGAAATTAAAGAGTAAATTAATGATAGATTAGTGGGATATAACCATAAAAGAGTTAAGAATCGTTACCCAATTGATATTTCTAAAAATCCCTCAAAATCCCGTCCAAATCCGAGCTCCCTATCTCAAGTTTTTGGTAAAATGGCAAAACCCCCGTTTTTGGAAACTTTAACACTGCGCAGCGATTCCTTAATCGCGATCACGGAAATAGCCTCGCGATCGCGAAGAACAACTTTGCTGTCCCATAAATTACTCTACGCGATCGCGTAAAACACCACGCGAACGCGATGCTCTGGCTCCCCTACTCACGCGATCGCGAACATCCGCACGCGTTCGCGATGAGCAAAGTGCATGGTCCAGCTTTGGTACACTTAACCCTACGCGATCGCGACCGTGTCTCTGCGTTCGCAAAGCACCACCTCAAGCATTCGCATGCCCATGTCTGTGAATGCGAAGAACAACTCCATCCTCTGCCCAGCTTAGCCTACGCGATCTGCGATCGCGTATAAGGAAACCAGAACTCAAACACCAGAAAACTTCAGCAACCTCCTAAGTCCAAAAAGCGATCTGTTGGGCGTCCGAAACTCACCTGAGGCCCCCGGGACCTCGACCAAACATACCAACTAATCCTAAAATACCATACAAACTTAGTCGTGCTCTCAAATCATATCAAACAATGCTAAAATTATGAATCACCCTCCAATTAAAACTTAAAGAACTTGAAACTTCAAAATTCTACAACCGATGCCGAAACGTAACAAATAACGTCCGATTGACCTCAAATTTTGCGCACAAGTCATAATTAACATTACAGACCTACTCCAACTTACGGAATCGGAAAACAACCCCGATATCAAAAATTCCACTACCGGCCCAAAACTCCAAAAATTCGACTTTTGCCATTTCAAGCCTAAATGAGCTATGGACCTCCAAAACACAATCCGGACACGCCCCTAAACCCAAAATCACCTAACGGAGCTAAAGAAATTGATGGGATTCTATTCCAGAGTCATCTTCACACAGTTCCGACTACGGTCCAAATCCTAAGGCCTAAGCTCTCATTTAGGGACTAAGTGTCCCAACACTACAAAACTCAAAACTAATCATCCCGGTAAGTCACAATAGCAGAAATAGATATGGGGAAAGCAGTTATTAGGGGATCGGGACTCTAATTATCAAAATGACCGGCCAGGTCATTACATCCTCCCCTTCTTAAAATAATCATTCGTTCTCGAACGAGTATAAAGACATACCTAAAACTGTGAAAAGATGAGGGTACTGGCTGCGCATATCCTGCGCGGTCTCCCAAGTCGCCTCCTCGACCGGCTGACCCCTCCACTTGACCTTTACAGAAGCAATATTCTTTGAACTGAGCTTTCTGACCTGCCTGTCCAAAAATAGCTACTGGCTCCTCAACATAAGATAGATCTTTGTCCAACTGGACTGAGTTGAAATCCAATATATGAGTCGGATCACCGTGATACTTCCGGAGCATAGACACATGGAATACCAGGTGAACTCTTGCTGGGCTGGGAGGCAAGGCCAGCTCATAAGTAACCTCCCCAACTCGCCGCAATATCTCAAACAGACCAATGAACCTCAGGCTCAATGTGCCCTTCTTCCCGAACCTCGTGACGCCCTTCATAGGCTATACCCGAAGCAAGACCCGCTCACCAACCATAAATTCCATGTCAAGAACCTTCCGGTCCGCATAACTCTTCTGCATGGACTGGGCTGTGCGAAGTCTCTCCTGAATCACCTTCACCTTATCCAGGGCATCCTGGACCAAATCTGTACCCAACAATCTGGCCTCGCCTGGCTCAAACCATCTCACTGGGGACCGGCATCGCCTACCATACAAAGCCTCATACAGTGCCATCTGAATGCTGGACTGGTAACTTTTGCTATAAGCGAACTCTGCAAGTGGCAAGTATTGGTCCCATGACCCTCCAAACTCCATCACACCGGCACAGAGCATTTCCTCAAGAATCTGAATCGTGCACTCGGACTGCCCGTCCATCTGAGGGTGAAAGGTTATGCTTAACTCCACCCTAGTACCTAACTCCTGCTGTACGGCTCTCCAAAACCGTGATGCGAACTGTGTAACTCTGTTTGAAATGATGGATACTAGAATACCATGAAGGTGGACAATCTCTCTGATATAAATCTCAACCAACCTCTCAGAAGAATAAGTGGTCAACACTAGAATAAAATGAGCTGACTTGGTCAGCCGATCCATGATCACCCAAATAGCATCGAACCTCCTCAAAGTTTGTGGAAGTCCAACTACAAAGTCCATGGTGATTCACTCCCACTTCCACTCTGGGATCTCTAACCTCTGAATTAATCCACCCGGCCTCTAGTGCTCATATTTGTCCTGCTGACAGTTGAGACACTTGGCCGCAAACCCAACTATATCCTTCTTCATCCTCCTCCACCATTAGTACTATCTCAAATCCTGGTACATCTTTGCGGCACCGGGATGAATGGAGTACCGCGAGTTGTGGGCCTCCTCGAGAATCAACTCCTGAAGCCCATCTACATTGGGCACACAGATCCGGCCATGCATCCTTATCACACCGTCATAACCAATAGTCATATCTCTGGCATCACCTCGCCGAACCCTGTCCTGAAGAACTAGAAGATGAGGATCATCATACTGGCGCTCCCTGATATGGTCATAAAGAGATGACTGAGCAACCACACAAGCTAATACCCGACCAGGCTTTGAAATATCCAATCATACAAACTGATTGGCTAAGGCCTGAACATCCAAGGCTAAGGGCCTCTCAACTGCCGGAAGATATGCCAAGCTCCCCAAACTCTCTACCCGGCGACTCAAGGCGTCGACCACTACATTGGCCTTCCCCGGGTGGTATAATATAATGATATCATAGTCTTTATGTAGCTCCAACCACCTCCGCTGACGCAAATTAAGGTCCTTCTGCCTGAACAAGTGCTGCAAACTCCGGTGATCAGTGTAAATCTCACAGGGAACACCGTACAAATATTGACGCCAGATCTTCAGGGCATTAACAATAGACGTTAACTCGAGATTATGAACCAGATAATTCTTCTCATGCACCTTCAACTGTCTAGACGCGTAGGCAATCACCCTACAGTCCTGCATCAATATCGCTCCAACGCCACTCCTCGAGGCATCACAATAGATAGTGTAGGATCCCAAACCTTTAGGCAATACTAATACTGGGGCTGTAGTCAAAGCTGTCTTGAGCTTCTAAAAGCTCTCCTCACACTCCTCGGTCCACCTGAACGGAGCAACCTTCTGGGTCAGCCTGGTCATAGGTGCTGCAATGGATTAAAATCCCCCCACAAAGCGACGGCAATACCCTTCCAAACCAAGGAAACTGCGGATCTCCGTAGCTGATGACGGTCTGGGCCAACTATGCACTGCCTCCACCTTCTTTGGATCTACCTTGATCCCATCACAAGTCACTATGTGGCCCAAGAATCCTAACGAATCAAGCCAGAATCCACACTTAAAATTTTTTGCATACAATTTCTTCTCCCTAAAAGTCTGAAGCACGGTCCTCAGGTGCTGCTCATGATCTTCCCGAGATCGGGAATAAACCAGGATGTCATCAATAAACACAATGACGAAGGAATCAAGATAAGGCCGGAACACACTGTGCATCAAATGCATAAAGGCTACTGGGGCATTGGTCTGCCCAAATGACATGACAAGAAACTCATAGTGACTATATCTGGTCCTGAAAGCGGTCTTCAGGATATCCAACTCCCGAATCCTCAATTGATGATAACCTGAACGTAAGTCAATCTTAGAAAACACTCTGGCACCCTGTAACTGATCAAATAAGTCATCAATACGAGGCAATGGATACCTGTTCTTCACTGTGACTTTGTTCAACTGGCGGTAATCAAAACACATCCGCATAGAACCATCCTTCTTCTTCACAAATAAGATAGGAGCACCCCAAGGTGACACACTAGGCCGAATGAAGCCTTTATCAAGCAATTCTTGTAACTGCTCTTTCAACTCCTTCAATTCTGGAGGAGCCATACAATATGGAGGAATAGAGGTGGGCTAAGTGCCCGGCAACAAATGAATTCTAAAATCAATATCTTTGTCGGGCGACATGCCCGAAAGATCAACTGGAAACACATCTGGAAAGTCCCTCACTACTGGAACCGACTCATCTATCGGGTTATCAATACTGACATCTCTCACATAAGCTAGATATGCGTCACACCCCTTCTCAACCATTCATTGAGCTTTAAGAAAATACTCTAAGGTGCCTCTCCACTCTAATCGCGATAAACCTTGCATAGCCAGCATCACAGTTTTAGCGTGACAATCAAGAATAGCATAATGGGGCGACAACTAGTCCATGCCCAAAATAATATCAAAGTCCACCATGCTGAGCAATAATAAATCGGCTCTAGTCTCAAAACCACTAAGAGCAATCAAACACGACCGATACACGCGGTCCACAACAAGAGAATCTCCTAAAGGAGTAGATACATAAATAGGGGAACTCAAAGAACCCCGAGATATCCCCAAATATGGAGCAAAATAAGAAGACACATATGAATACGTAGATCCTGGGTCAAATAATACTGATGCATCCCTATGACAGATAGGGACGATACCTGTGATGGATGAATCAGAAGCAATGGCCTCTGAACAGGCTGGAAGGGCATAGTACCTGGCCTGGCCTCCCCCTCTAGGGCGACCTCGACCTCCCCGACCTCCACCTCGAGCTGGCTGAGGAGGTGGGGTGGTATTTAGGGCTGGAAGAATGGCCAGAGGACCCGATGGAGAACGTGAAGGCTGATAAGTCTATGGAGGTGCACCTCTCCTGGCTCTGGGGAAATCTCTTACCATGTGACGAGTGTCACCACACTCAAAACAACCCCTCGGAGGACACGATGGCTGAGGCTGACTCGGACCTGGCCTGCTGGATTGGTCGGTAATAGCACCTCGAGTAGGAGGCATACTGGATACTGGCGGTGCATAATAGGGCTCCTGAGGTATAGGATGAGCTGGAACACCGCTGGCTGCTGGAAGAGCTGAATGAACAGGGCGACTCACAAAACCCCTACCATAGCGTGCTGCTGGCGCACGAGCTCCTGAATAATGACCAGTCTCTCAAGACATCTTGGCCTCTCTCTCCTCTCTGTCCCGGGCAAACATGCCCTCCACTCTCCTGCCAATGCTCACTGCCTGCTGATAAGTGATGTCCATCTACAACTCCCTAGCCATACTGGTCTAAATACTGGGGTGGAGTCCCTCAATGAAACGACGAACCCTCTCTCTGACTGTAGCAACCAGAGCCGGTGCATGGCGAGCTAACTAACTGAAACGGACTGCATACTCCGACACATTCATAGCACCCTAACGCAGCTGCTCACACTCTGCACGCCAAGCATCCCTGAGGCTCTGGGGAACATACTCACGCAAGAACATCTCTGAAAACTGAGTCTAAGTGAGTGAGGCTGCCTCGTCTGGACTACTCATCTCATAGGCACGCCACATCTGATATGCCTCTCCCCACAGTTGGAAAGCGGGAAACCCCACTCGTCTCCACAATGCCCATAGTGCGGAGAATACGATGACACTCCTCAAGAAAACCTAGAGCATCATCTGAAGCTAGTCTGCTGAAGGTAGGTGGGTGGTACTTCTTGTACCTCTCAAGTCTGAGTTGCTCTGCCTCAGAAGAAGCTACCCCGATCTCATGCTGAACCGGAGCCACTGGGGACATAGAAATATACTCTGGGTGCTGATCAACCTGGACCCTATGCTCAGGAGTGCGGGCTGCTGGAGTCTGTGCCCCTCCCCCGGCCTGAGATATAGCAGGAGCTATCGGAAATAGTCCAGCCTGAGCCAGAGTGCTGTATATGCTCATGATCTGAGCTAAAGTCTCCTGGAGGGCTGGAGTAGCAATAAAGATCTCTGGTGCTGGCCCTCCAGCTGGAGCTGCTGGGTGCTCCTCTGACGCAGCTCTCGTAGGTGCTCGGGCTGCACCGCGTGGTCATCCTCTACCCTGACCCCGGCCTCTGACAGCTCTGACAGGGGGCTCGGGTGCCTGATCGCCGGTCCTCCCGGTACGGGTCCTCACCATCTGTGAGAAAGAATAGAATAGAATCTTAGAATTTTTGGTGTCAATAGCTCGCACGACAAGGAAATCAAAGAAATATGATTGTTTTTAATAGTTACATAGCCTCTCGAAGATAATTACGGACGTCTCCGCACCGATCCGCGAGACTCTAATAAACCAGCTTGTGACTCACGACTCCTTTGAACCTAGTGCTCTGATACCAACTTGTCACGACCCAAATTAACCCTCCGTAAAGTGTCGTGATGGCACCTAGTCTTTACGACTAGGTAAGCCTAATATTACAAAAAAAATAAAGAAAATACAACCTTTTATAGATAAACAGCATATTGTGAATAGCTAAGAGTAGTACCACTCGACATATACAAAATAACTTCCCAAGACCCGGAATATCACTAAGTCACATGCTGCTATAATCTATGTAGTTCTATACAAAAGTCAGAAGATAATAAAGAAAATCTCTAGGCGAGGGAGTAGAAAGGGACTCCGGAGATCTGCGGATGCAAGCAGAAGTACCTTGAAGTCTCGTAGAATCAGCAACACGTACTAACCCCAAGGCTAATAGCTCGCACCTGGATCTGCACACGAAAACATGTGCAGGAAAGGGCATGAGTACACCACAATGGTACCCCGTAAGTGCCGAGCCTAACCACGGTCGAGTAGTGACGAGGTCAGGTCAAGGCCATACCGGAGTAAATATAATAAATTAGACAGTAAAAGATATAAGTAAAATTTACGGTAACACAGTTAAAGAAATTCTCGAAAGTGTAACAGTTAAGGGAGCCATCGACTCACAAATAGGGTAAACATAGTAGGAAATCTGCCGGGATATCATCCCTTAGGACCAAATGAATATGCAGTACAGGGGGATCTTCCGGAATACGTCCGTAGTCCCAAAGTAAATATGCAGTGTTGAGGCATCTCCCAAAATACGTCCGTAGTCCTAAAATAAATATGCAAGACCGGGGAATCTCCCAGAATACGTCTGTAGTCCCAATTTAAATATGCAACACAAGATGAAATTGTGGGTATGGCATCGAGTTATACAGTTTATATTGAACACAGATAAGGAAAATAGAGACTTAACAAAACATGGCGCACAGAATGTCAAATAGGCAGTTAAAACACGTAAGCATGCTCCTCTAATCTAAGCTAAACAATTAAACGTATTAGTGCAATTTAATAAGGGAAAACAGTTTATGATTTAGAAAGGAAAAATGGGATTTTTGCAATAATAGCCCGTGTACGTACTCGTCACCTCACGTACACGGCGCCCACACATCAATTAATATCAAACATATTAAGGGAAAAGTTCCCAACGCAAGGTTAGGCAAGCCACTTACCTCGAACCAAGCTCAATCAATCGGTCACAATGCCTTTCCCACGAATATCCGGCTCCGAATGGCCCAAATCTAGCCAAAAGCAATTAAATATCATAAATACAACAATAATAGACTCTTTTAATTAACGAAATCAACATTTTAACAAAAATTGCAAAATTAACTCAAAAATCGCCCGTGGGACTCACGTCTCGGAATCAGATAAAAATTACAAAATATGAACACCCATTCGCTCACTAGTCTAACCATATAAAATTTGCTCAAATCCGACCACAAATCCCCTTCAAAACTCAAAATCTTTGTTGAAGAAGTTCTTCCAAACTTTTCCCAATTTCAACCCCAAAAATCCGAAATTAAAGAGGAAATTAATGATAGATTAGTGAGATATAACCATAAAGGAGTTAAGAATCGTTACCCAATCGATATCTCTGAAAATCCCTCAAAATCTCGTCCAAATCCGAGCTCCCTATCTCAAGTTTTTGGTAAAATGGCAAAACCCCCGTTTTTGGAAACTTTAACACTGCCCAGCGATTCCTTAATCGCGATCGTAAAAATAACCTCGCGATCGCGAAGAACAACTTTGCTGCCCCAGAAATTACTCTACGCGATCGCGTAAAACACTACAAGAACGCGATGCTCTGGCTCCCCTGCTCACGCGATCGCGAACATCCGCACGCGTTCGCGATGAGCAAAGCGCGTGGTCCAGCTTTGGTACACTTAACCCTACGCGATCGCGACCTTGTCTCTGCGTTCGCGAAGCACCACCATACATCACTACGCGTTCGCATGCCCATATCCGTGAACGCGAAGAACAACTCCATCCTCTACCCAGCTAAGCCTACGCGATCGCGTATAAGGAAACCAGAAAACTTCAGCAACCTCCTAAGTCCAAGAATCGATCAGTTCGGCGTCCGAAACTCACCCGAGGCCCCCGGGACCTCGACCAAACATACCAACCAATCCTAAAACACCATACAAACTTAGTAAAGCTCTCAAATCACATCAAATAGCGCAAAAATCATGAATCACCCTCCAATTCAAACTTAAAGGACTTGAAACTTTAAAATTCTACAACCGATGCCAAAACCTATGAAATCACGTCCGATTGACCTCAAATTTTGCGCACAAGTCATAATCAACATTACGGACATATTCCAACTTCCAGAATTGGAAAACAACCCCGATATCAAAAATTCCACTACCAGCCCAAAACTCCAAAAATTCGACTTTCGCCATTTCAAGTCGAAATGAGCTACGGACCTCCAAAACACAATCCGAACATGCCCCTAAACCCAAAATCACCTAACGGAGCTAACGGAACCGACGAAATTCCATTCCGAAGTCGTCTTCACACAGTTCCGACTACGGTCCAAATCCTAAGGCTTAAGCTATCATTTAGGGATTAAGTATCCCAAAACACTCTGAAACTCAAAACCAATCATCCCGGCAAGTCACAATAGCAGAAATAGATATGGGGAAAGAAGTTATTAGGGGATCAGGGCTCTAATTCTCAAAACGATCGGCCGGGTCATTACAGATAATTGGGCGATTTTCACGGAAAAACATTGGGATAAGTGTTCCTTATCCTATATTGATTATATTTCATGTTTCCATACTCATTTATATCATGAATCCATGAAAGTTTGGGTGAAAAATCAAATTTTTATAAAATCTTCCAAAAACAAAAATTTAAGATTTGAAAGTCCATTTGACATCGTAATTTGATAATTTTTATATGGTTGGACTCGTCTCAGAATGGGTGTTTGGATTTCGTAAGTTTTTTCGAGATTTGAGACGTGGGCCCCACTGTCAATTTTTAAAGTGAATTTCGGATTTTATCCGGAAAAATTAGTAAATTCATATCGAATTATTTCCTATGATTCGTATTGAGTATATCGAATTGTTTGTGAATAGATTTGACGCTTTTGGAGACAAATTCAAAAGGAAAAGTTGTGGTCGAATAATTGATTGATATTTGCAAAGCGAGGTAAGTGTCGTGGTTAACCTTGATTTGAGGGAATAGAACCCTTAAACTATTTGTTATGTGAAATGCGTGTGAGCGATGTATAGGTGAGGTGACGAGTGTCCATAAGTCGTTAAATTAATTGTTTGCATAATTACTTGAAAAATCATAAATCGTTTTAAATCATGAATTAATTGTTATAATAATTTTTTCTCTCATATTCTTTGTCAAATATTAATTCTTGAATTCCTGCAATAACTGTTACATGCTATTTGATTTATGTGTCTTAATTGTTATTTGACATTTAGCATACTAAATATTAAATGCCTATTTTCTCCATGATTTTCACAATTAATTACTTATTGCCATTGCTTGTTCATAAATAAATTTTAATTATTATGTGCCTTGATGCTTAATAGTTTCTCATTGGATGTGGTATTTATTGGAGTAATTTTTATTTTATTTATGAGTTGTTTAAAGTTATATTGGGGGAACGGGTTGCACGCCGCAACGGAAATGAAAGTAAATATATATATTGTATATATATATATATATATATATATATATGGAGGATCGGATTGCACGCCGCAACAGACTTATTAAAAAGTCTATATTGGGGGATCGGATTGTACGCTGCAACAGACTTATTTAAAAGTCTATATTGGGGGATTGGATTGCACGCCGCAACAGACTTATTTAAAAGTCTACATATACTTCATTAAAATAAATATATGGGAGGATTGAAAATGAATATGTTGTGTGAGCTGGTTGCACGCTGCAACGGAAATTGATTGAATTAATGATTGGTTATGACTGCTGAGTTGGCTTCAACTATTATAAATGAGTTACCTGATTTATTTCTATTATTTATTGTTATTACTAATATTGCGTGCAGGTTAATGTAAGTGACCTGCCTTAGCCTCGTCACTACTTCGTGGAGGTTAGGCTCAGCACTTACCATTACATGGGGTTGATTGTACTGATACTACACTCTGCACTTCTTGTACAGATTTCGTAGTTGGTCCCAGCGGCGTACTATAGATTTGCTCGAATTTCAGCTACCAAAGGAGACTTGAGGTATAACTGCACGGCGTCTGCAGTTCTGAAGTTCCCATCTACTTTACTTTAGCTTTGTGTTTATTTTCAAACAACTTTATTTTATTCAGACCTTTATTTGTATTATTCTAGAAGCTCGTGCACTTGTGACACCAATTCTGGGATGGTATTTAGACTCCGTTATTTTTATGGATTATTCATTACATTTCATACTTTACTTCCGCATTTGTTTCTTATTTATTGAAAAATTTAAAAATTATTTTAAAATGGATTATATTATTCTAACATTGGCTTGCCTAGCAAGTGAAATATTAGGCGCCATCACAGTCCCGAAGGTGGAAATTTCGAGTCGTGACAGTTGGTATGAGAGCACTAGGTTACATAGGTCTCACGAGTCACAAGCAAGCTTAGTAGAGTCTAAAGGATCGGTACGGAGACGTCTGTACTTATCTCTTAGAGGCTATGAAGTTTAGGAACAATATCACCTCTTTCTTATTCTGTCATGCAAATTTATTCTATCATTGATGATTGAATCATTCTACTCTTATTCTCTCGCAGATGGTGAGAACACGTAATACATCTACCGATGGACAGGGACCAGAGCCCCCGGTGGCAACTATGGCCAGGTGTAGAGGTCGAGGCAGAGGTCGTGCTAGAGGCCGAGGTAGAGCTCAGTCTAGAGCTCGAGCAGCTGCACCTATTTTAGAACCTCAGGTGGACCTTCAGGAGAAGGTTCCAGTGCAGAATGTACCAGTTGGACCAGTTCAGGTCCCAGAAGGATTTATAGCCACTCCAGTACTTCAGGACGCTTTAGTCCATTTGGTAAGTCTTATGGAGGGGTGTGGCCCAGAATGGTACATTTCCAGTAGCACCAGCCGTCTCAAAGGCTGGGGGAGGAGCACAAACTCCTACTACTCCTGCTCCGGAGCAGATGGCTCCCCAGAATCAAGCTCTAGCAGCCCCACCATTTGGGGTAGTTCAGCCAATTGCTGCGGCACTGACTGATGATAGGCCCGCCATATCTTTTGAGGCCTTATTGAGACTGGATAAGTTTACCAAGCTCTTTCTAGTTCCCTTTAGTGGTACATATTCTGAGGACCCATAGGATTATCTTGACCGCTGACATGAGGTGCTGGGGAATATGGGTAAAGTTGAGACCAATGGGACTGATTTTGCTGTATTTCAGATGACGGATTCCGCCAAGAGGTGGTGGAGAGATTATACATTGACCAGACCAGTTGGATCACCTGCACTTACCTGTGAGCTGTTCTCTCAGCTATTTCTGGAGAAGTTCCTTCCTATCACACTGAGAGAGGAATTCCGCAAGCAATTTGAGCGTCTACAGCAGGGCAGTATGACTGTTACTCAGTATGAGTCTCGTTTTGTGGATTTGGCCAGTCATGCTCTCCTTTTACTACCTACTGAGGGAGATAGGGTGAGGAGGTTTATTGAGGGACTCACTCACCCTATCAAGCTTCAGATAGCCAAGGATATCGGAAGTGAGATTTCTTTTCAGGCGGCTGCTAATGTCGCGAGGATGATTGAGATGGTTCTTGCATAGGAGAGAGGGCAGAGGTCTGATAAGAGGCCTTGTCAGTTCAGTGATTTTAGTGGTGCCTCGTCAGGGGTAATTTTGGTAGGGGTCATCCTCCCATACCGTGTCATTCAGCACGTCATGCATCTTACAGTGCTTCAGGGAGTCACGGTCCTGTTATGCCTTACTCTGGGCAGCCAGTATTTAGTGCACATTCAGCTCCTATCAGTGCACCACCACTCCAGAGTTACTACAACTGTTATCCGGCCCATTCAGGTCAGCTTCAGTTTCAGCAGCCATGGCATCAGGATGGGTGTTATGAGTGTGGAAACATTCATCACATCAGGAGGTATTGCCCTAGGTTGGAGAGTAACAGATCTCGACAGGATTCTCGTGCCATCATACCAGCAACAGTTGCTTCACCGCCAGCTCAACCAGCTAGAGGTAGGGGTCAGGCAACTAGAGATAGAGGTCAGTCCATTAGAGGTGGAGGTCAGGCCATTAGAGGTAGAGGTCAGACCGTTAGAGGTGGAGGCCAGCCAGTTAGAGGTCGTCCCAGGGATGCACTTTAGAGTGGTGGGGCTCTGCTCTAATTTTATGCTTTTCCATCTAGGCCTGAGGCCGAGTCATCTGATGCTGTGATCACAGGTATTATTCCAATTTGCCATAGAGATGCTTTAGTTCTATTTGATCCAGGATCTACTTATTCCTATGTGTCCTCCTATTTTGCTTCATATTTGGTTATGACTTGTGATTCTCTGAATTCTTCTATGTATGTATCTACACCGGTGGGAGACTCTGTTGTAGTAGATCATGTCTATCATTCATGTGTGGTTACTATTGGTAGTCTTGAGACTAGTGTGGATCTTTTACTTCTTGATATGGTAGATTTTGATGTCATCTTGGGTATGGATTGGCTGTCACCTTATAATGCTATATTGGATTGTCATGCCAAGAGAGTGACCCTAGCTATGCTAGGGTTATGTCGGTTATAGTGGAAAGGAATTCCTGGTCATTCTGCCAGCAGGGTTATTTCTTATATGAAAGCTCGGCGTATGGTAGAGAAAGGGTGTCTAGCCTATTTGGCTTATATTCACGATCCCAGTGAGGATGTTCCTTCTATGGACTCAGTACCAGTTGTTCGTGAATTTCCAAAAGTATTTCTTGCAGATTTGCAGGGGATGCCACCCGACAGGGATATTGACTTCCGTATTGATTTAGATCCGGTCACTCAACCCATTTCTATTCCACCATACCGTATGGCCCCGCTGGAGTTAAAAACATAGTAGTTACAAGACTTTCTTTATCAGGGATTCATTAGACCTAGTGTCTCGCCCTGGGCTGCCCCAGTATTATTTGTTAAGAAGAAAGATGGTTCAATGCGAATGTGTATAGATTATCGGCAGTTGAATAAGGCCACTATCAAAAACAAATATCCGCTACTAAGAATTGATGACTTATTTGATCAGCTTCATGGTTGTATTCATTGATGATATCTTGATTTACTCCAGTAGCCGAGAGGAGCATGAGCATCATCTTCGGAGTGTGCTTCAGACTTTGAAGAATAATCAGTTATATGCCAAATTTTCAAAATGTGAATTTTGGTTAGACTCAGTTGCCTTTTTGGGGCATGTTGTATCGGTAGAAGGCATAAAAGTGGATCCT
The DNA here is from genome assembly GCF_000715075.1 of Nicotiana tabacum. NCBI lineage: Eukaryota > Viridiplantae > Streptophyta > Magnoliopsida > Solanales > Solanaceae > Nicotiana > Nicotiana tabacum. The sequence goes on from NC_134081.1 coordinate 62,529,684, forward strand.
AAGAAGATAGAGACTGTTCAGAATTTTCCTAGACCTACTTTAGTTACAAAGATCCGGAGTTTCCTGGGTTTAGCAAGTTATTATCGTCGGTTCGTGGAAGGATTTTCATCTATAGCATGCCCATTGACCAGACTGACCCAAAAAGGTGTCCCATTCAGATGGTCGGACGAGTATGAGTTGAGCTTTCAGAAGCTCTAGACTGCTTTGAATATGGTTCCAGTGTTGGTATTACCCACAGGTTTAGGATTGTATACGGTATATTGTGACGCATCTCACATTGGGCTTGGTGAAGTATTAATACAAGATGGCAGGGTGATTGCATATGTGTCGTGGCAGTTGAAAGTTCACGAGAAGAATTATCATGTTCATCACTTAGAATTGGCAACCATTGTTCATGCACTGAAGATTTGGAGGCATTACCTCTACGGTGTCTTGTGTGAGGTATTTACTGATCATCGTAGCCTTTAGTATCTGTTCAAACAAAAAGATCTTAATTTGAGGCAGAGAAGATGGTTGGAGTTGTTGAAAGACTATAATATCACCATTTTGTTACACCCCGGAAAGGCCAATGTGGTGGCCGATGCTTTGAGTAGAAAGGCTGTGAGTTTGGGAAGTCTTGTATATATTCCGGTTGGTGAGAGGTCATTAGCTGCAGATGTTCAGACTTTGGCTAATCAGTTCGTGAGGTTAGATGTTTCAGAACCCAGTGGGGTTATAGCTTGCTCATTCGCTCGGTCTTCTTTATATGAGTGCATCAGAGAGAGGCAGTATGATGATCCTCATTTGCTTGTCCTTAAGGACACGGTGCGGCACGGTGATGCCAAACGGGTTGCTGTGGGGGAACATGGAGTTCTCCGAATGCAGGGTTGTATTTGCGTGCCTAATGTTGACGGGCTTCGTGAATTAATTCTTGAAGAGGCACATAGTTCCAGGTATTATATTCATCCAGGGGCCGCCAAAAAGTATCAAGATTTACGACAACCTTACTGGTGAAGGAGAATAAAGAAGGATATAGTTGCATATGTAGCTCGGTGTCTAAATTGTCAGCAGGTCAAGTACGAGCATCAGAGACATGGTGGTTTGCTTCAGAAGTTAGAAATTCCTGAGTGGAAGTGGGAGTGTATCACTATGGATTTTGTTGTTTGTCTCCCACGAACTCAGAGAAAATTTGACGTAGTTTGGGTCATTGTGGATAGGTTGACCAAGTCAGCACATTTCATTCCAGTGGCAGTTACCTATTCTTCGGAGCGATTAGCTGAAATTTACATTCGTGAGATTGTCCGCCTACACGGTGTGCCCGTGTCTATTATTTCAGATCGAGGTACGCAATTTACCTCACACTTCTGGAGGACTGTACAGCGTGAGTTAGGCACGTGGGTTGAGTGGAGTATAACATTTCATCCACAGATAGACGGACAGTCAGAAGGCACCATTCAGATATTGGAAGATATGCTTCACGCTTGTGTTATAGGCTTTGGAGGTTCTTGGGATCAATTCTTGCCACTTGCTGAGTTTGCTTATAATAATAGCTACTAGTCGAGCATTCAGATAGCTCCATATGAGGCATTATACGAAAGGTGATGTCGTTCGCCAGTTGGCTGGTTTGAACCGGGAGAGGCTCGATTGTTGGGTACCGATTTAGTACAGGATGACTTGGATAAGGTCAAGGTTATTCAGGATCGACTTCGCACAGCTCAGTCTAGGAAAAAGAGTTATGCCGATCGTAAAGTTCATGATATTGCATTTATTGTCGGAGAAAGAATATTGCTCCGGGTTTCACCTATGAAAGGTGTAATGAGGTTTGGAAAGAAGGGCATGTTGAGCTCTAGGTATATTGGACCCTTTGAAATTCTTGAAAGGGTGGGCGAAGTAGCCTACAGGCTTGCATTACCACCTAGTTTATCAGCGGTTCATCCGGTGTTCCATGTGTCTATGCTTCGGAAATATCATGGTGATCCGTCCCATGTGTTAGATTTCAGCTCAATCCAATTGGATAAAGATTTGACTTACGAGGAGGAGCCAGTGGCTATTCTAGCCCGGCGGGTCCGACAGTTGAGGTGTAAGAGTTATCCTTCAGTTCGGGTGCAATGGAGAGGACAGCCAGTAGAGGCATCTACCTGGGAGTCCGATCCGGATAAGCAGAGTAAATATCCACACTTATTCACCAGCTCAGGTACTTTTTCTAACTTCGTTCTAGGACAAACGTTTGTTTTAGAGGTGAAGAATGTGATGACCCAAAATGTCATCTTTAAATTTAATAATTAATTCTGTGTTCTAAGACCTCGAAAAGCACTATTTATCACATCTCGACTTGCGTGCACAGTCCGTAAAATGTTCCGAAAAGTTTTTATGTGAAAAATAGATTAAAATATGAAATAGAGCTTTAAAACTCAACTGAGTTGATTGTGGTCAACATTTTAAGCAAACGGACTCAGATTAGTGTTTTGACAATTCCGGTAGGTCCGTATAGTGATTTGGGACTTGGGCGTATACCCGAGATATGGAATTTTGATGAAAAATTAAAAGTTTGAAAGCTTAATTATTTTTAAGAATTTACTGATGTTGAATTTATTAACACCGGGTTTGTATTTTGGTTCCGGAGCCCGGTATAGGTCCACTTTAATATTTATGACTTGTCTACCAAATTTAGTGAGAATCGGAGTTGATTTGACGTGATTCGGACGTCTGGTTATGAAAATATAAGTTTTAATGTTTTTTTGAAAATTTCCTTTGATTTGTTGTTCGATTCATAGTTCTAGGTGTTAATTTGGCGATTTGATCATGCGTGCAAGTTCATATGATGTTTTAGTACTTGGGTGAGTTTCGGATAGGCTACGTGATAATTTCGAACTTGGAAAAATTTGGTTTTCTGCAAACTTCAGGCTGCTGGTGTGTTCTTCTTCGCGTTCGCGAAGGTACTCTCGCGAACGCGAAGAGCAAATTGGGCTGGCACATTTTGTGCTTCGCATTCACGACAGAGGGAACGTGTTCGCGAAGGATCAAGGCGCAAAGCTTCGCGTTCGCGAAGGGAAAAAGGCTGACCCGAAAAATTTGCCTTCGCGTTCATGAAGGCCAAGCCAAGCAAGCATCATGTTCGCGAAGTAGCCCTCGCGTTCGTGAAGAGTAAAATTTGGACAGCACAAATTGTGCTTCGCGAATGCGAGGCACTGACCGTGTTCGCGAAGGGTAAAAATCCGAGAAACAGAACTTAAGTTCTGGAAAATGGGACGAATCCCATTTTCAACCATTTTCCATTTTTAAGCTCGGGTAAGGCGATTCTTGGGCGATTTTGATGGGAAATCATTGGGGGTAAGTGTTCCTTATCCTATATTGATTATATTTCATGTTTCCATAATCATTTATATCATGAATCCGTGAATTTTTGTGAGAAAAATCTAATATTTATAAAATCTTCCAAAAACAAAAATTTAAGATTTGAAGGTCCATTTGACATCGGGATTTGATAATTTTTGTATGGTTGTACTCGTCTCGGAATGGGTGTTTGGATTTCAAAAGTTTTTCCGAGATTTGAGACGTGGGCCCCACTGTCAATTTTTAAAGTGAATTTCGGATTTTATCCGGGAAAATTAGTAAATTCATATGAAATTAATTCCTATGATTCGTATTGAGTATATCAAATTGTTTGTGAATAGATTTGACGCTTTTGGAGACAAATTCAAAAGGAAAAGTTGTGGTCGAATAATTGATTGATTTTTATAAAGCGAGGTAAGTGTCGTGGTTAACCTTGATTTGAGGGAATAGAACCCTTAAACTATTTGTTATGTGAAATGCGTGTGAACGATGTATAGGCGAGGTGACGAGTGTCTATACGTCATCAAATTAATTTTTTGCATAATTACTTGAAAAATCATAAATCGTTTTAAATCATGAATTAATTATTATAATAATTGTTTCTCTCCTATTCTTTATCAAATATTAATTCTTGAATTCCTGCAATAACTGTAACATGCTATTTGATTTATGTGTCTTAACTGTTATTTGACATTTAGCATACTAAATATTAACTGTCTATTTTCTCCCTGATTTTCAAAATAAATTATTATTGAAATTGTTTGTTCATAAATAAATTATAATTATTGTGTGCCTTGATGCTTAATAGTTTCTCATTGAATGTGGTATTTATTGGAGTAATTGTTATTACATTTATGAGTTGTTAAAATATATTGGGGGATCGGGTTGCACGCCGCAACGGCAATGAAAGTAAATATATTAACAGACTTATTTAAAAGTCTATATTGGGGGATCGGATTGCACGCCGCAACAGACTTATTTAAAAGTCTACATATACTTGATTAAAATAAATATATGGGAGGATTGAAAATGAATATGTTGTGTGAGTTGGGTATGCTGTGGGAACGGAAATTGGTTGAATTAATAATTGGTTATGACTGCTGAGTTGGCTTCAACTATTATAAATGAGTTACCTGATTTATTTCTATTATTTGTTGTTGTTACTAATATTGCGTACAGGTTAATGTAAGTGACCCGCCTTAGCCTCATCACTACTTCGTCGAGGTTAGGCTCAGCACTTACCAGTACATGGGGTCGGTTGTACTGATACTACACTCTGCACTTCTTGTGCAGATTTCGGAGTTGGTCCCAGTGGCATACTATAGATTTGCTCGGATTTCAGCTACTAGAGGAGACTTGAGGTATAACTGCATGGCGTCTGCAGTTCTGAAGTCCCCGTCTACTTTGCCTTAGCTGTGTGTTTATTTCCAGACAACTTTATTTTATTCAGACCATTATTAGTATTATTCTAGAAGCTCGTGCACTTGTGACACCAATTCTGGGATGGTATTTAGACACCGTTATTTTTATGGATTATTCACTACATTTTAGATGTTACTTCCGCATTTGTTTCTTTGTTGTTAATAAATTTAAAAATTGTTTTAAAATAGATAATATTATTCTAACGTTGGCTTGCCTAGCAAGTGAAATGTTAGGCGTCATCACGGTCCCGAAGGTGGGAATTTCGGGTGGTGATAGTACCCGCGCTCACTGGGGGCGTACAGACTCCGGAGGGGCTCCTACTGCCCAAGCGCCATAATCTGCACAGACAACTCACGTGCTATAATATCCTGAACGGACAACTCACGTGCCATAATATTCATACCTCATCGACAGGCCCTCGGCCTTACTCTATCCCCAACCTCTCAAGTCTCTCGGGCTCTCAGAAATCACAAAGATCAACCTAAACAAAGATAACATAGTGTATCAACAAATATCCAGAAAGACTGAGGTATAATACGCAAGAAAAATCATGATTGAGTACAAGACAACAATTAGCAAATAATTTAATAAGTACGAGACCTCTGCGGGTCCCAACAGTACTATAACATAGCCTAAGCATGATTTACAGTCAAATTTCTTCAACACATAGAGAGCATGTAGCTAACAATAAATTATTCAACTATATAGTTTCAACGGGACGGACCAAGTCACAATCCCCTCGGTGCACGCCCACACGCCTGTCACCTAGCATGTGCGTCACCTCCCAAATAATCATATGACACAAAATTTTGGGTTTTCATACCCTTAGGACCAGATTTAAAACTGTTACTTACCTCAAGCCGTGAAATTCTTATTCTACAATGTCCTTTCCTCGTGAATTGGCCTCCAAACGCCTCGAATCTAGCCATAAATAATTTATTTCAGTCAATAAAATTCATTGGAATTAATTCCATAAGAAAATGCTAATTTTTCATAAAAATCCGAAATTTAGCTCAAAAATTGTCCGTGGGGCCCATGCCTCGGAACTCGACAAAAGTTACAAAATCCGGAAGCCCATTCAACCACGAGTCTAACCATACCAATTTTATCAAAATCCGGTGCCAACTCAACCCTCAAATCTTCAATTTAAACCAAGAGGGTTTTCAACTTTTCCAACTTAATTCACCAAATAAATGACAAAAACAACCATGGATTCACGTAATTTAACCAATATTGAGTTAAGAATACTTACCCATTGTTTTCCTTGAAAAACTCCCGAACATCGCCTCTTCCCGAGCTCCAATCCGTCAAAAACTGAAAATGCGACGAAGTCCCATTTCCAGAACTTAAACCCTCTGCCCAAACATTTGCTCTACGCGATCGCGAACATTCCCACGCGATCGCGAAGAACAATTTTCCATTGCCAAGATTTAACTCTACGCGATCGCGGACTTTCCCACGCGATCGCGATGCACAACATCACAGACCTACGCGATCGCGGACCTAACCACGCGATCCCGAAGCACAAACCCATGATTTCTATTTCTACCCCATTTCCTCTACGCGAACGCGGCCTTCTTCACGCGTTCGCGAATAACAAACTCACAAAGCTACGCGATCGCATCCCGCTTCACGCGATCGCGAAGCACAAAATATCACTACCTCAAATTAACCCTACGTGATCGCAGATATCCCTACGCGATCACGTAGAACAAAAACCTCCATTGACCAACTAAGCCTACGCGATCGCAGACACATTCACGCGATCGTGTAAAAGCAAAACAACATCAGATATCAGAAAATTCCAGCAGTTGTTCAAGTCCAAGTTTGTTTGATCCGTTAATCATCCAAAACTCACCCGAGCCCCTCGGGACCTCAACCAAATATACCAACAAGTCCTAAAACATCATACAAACTTAGTTGAACCCTCAAATCACCTCAAACAACGCTAAAACCATGAATTACACCCCAATTCAAGCCTAATGAACTTTGAAATTTTTAATTTCTGCAAATGACTCCGGAACCTAACAAATCACGTCCGATTGACCTCATATTTTGCACACAAGTCATAAATGAGATAACGCACCTATTTCAATTTCCAGAATCAGATTCTGACCCTGATATCAAAAAGTCAACCCCTCGGTCAAACTTCCCAAAAATTAAACTTTCGGCATTTCAAGCCTAATTCCACTACGGACCTCCAAATAATTTTTCGAACACGCTCCTAAGTTCAAAATCACCATACAGAGCTGTTGAAATTATCAGAATTTAAATCCGAGATCTTTTACTCATAGGTCCACATCCGGTCAACCTTTCTAACTTAAATTTTTAATTTTGAGACTAAGTGTCTCCTTTCATTCTGAATTCCTTCCTGACCTGAACCAACTAACCCGGTAAGTCATAAAATAACTATAAAGCATAAATTGAGCAGTAAATAGGGGAAAATGGGGTTATAATACTCAAAACGACCGACTGGATCGTTACAATTATGTATAGCCACGTTAGTTGTAATTTGTAACTAGATGATTCCGAGTGTCAAACTTGAAATATGGCATTGAGCGTAAAAGAGAAATAATTTTAAATATATATAAAAAATTATTTTCATAAAAATAATAGTTAAGTATGTTTAAATTCAAATTCAAAAAGAGTAACTAATTATTAACAACACATAATGTATAATTGTTCGAAAATTTAAATTAAAAAAGAAACTAATTCTTACCTCACCTAACTAATTTTGTCCTAAATTTCCAAGGTGCCTATTGTGAGGCTGCTACTTGGCTTAATTTGGATGCCTTTTCATCTTCTTTTAATAATATATAGAATATAGATAGATTATGTAATACAATTATAAATTTATTACCTATTTGTAGGTACTTTTCACAAGTCAGATTTGATAACAGTTTTAAAGATTCGGGAACTAATAGCTTATAACAGAAGAAATTATAAATGATTATTTGTAGGAAGAGAATTGATAATCCAAAGAAGGAGGTAGATAATTTACTTTAGTGTGAAAAAACAAGAAGATAATTTGAAAAGTTACAAGACATTACACAAAGAAAATATCAAAAGCAAGAAAAGTCAATAAAAATTGGGAAAGTTACCATATGATTCATGTATATGATATCTTTAATTTTAAAAGAATGGCAAAAAAACTAGAAACAAATATGAAAAAAAAAACTCAAATTAGTAAGGGATAATTTGAAAAATATAAATTTTAAGGTGAGGATAGTTTTGTCTTGAATAAATTAATTTTCTGCTTCTGCTTTTACTTTTTGGAAGAAACTATAATTTTTTGCTTCTTCCCCAAAACAGAAAAACTGCTTCTGCTGCTAGCCAAAAGTACTTTTCTATCTTGACCAAACAACTTAAATTTTTTAAAAAGTACTTATTTTGGGGAAAAAGTAATTTTGGCCCGAGAGAATCTTGGCCAAACAGGCTCTAAGACATGCCAACAAGTAGTTTCACACGGCAAGTGAAAATGGAAAAATAAAGAATATGAATTCTTCAACCAGAGAAACATTTTGGATGAAACATCGTAGAGCAAATTTTGTCTTAATCAAGAGGCTATGATAGTGGAATTCAATCACCAATATTAAAAATTATTTATAAGATTATCAATTAAGGGTATGACACCTTGACCGGAGTACAAGGTGTGGATTTCATTACAAACAAGTTGAAAATCACAAGAATCATCGGGAATCGGAGAATAGTCATACTCCATATATGTTTTCAGTTCTTACAAGTCGGTCACAATCCCTAATTATAGAATTTCACTAATATCTTTGAATAATGAATTATCCTTTTCTATAATACAAGTAATATATATATATATATATATATATATATATATATATATATATATATATATATATATTTATGTTTTCAGTTCTTACAAGTCGGTCACAATCCCTGATTATAGAATTTCACCAATATCTTTCAACAAAAGATTTTTCTTTCTATAATACAAGTAAATATATATATATATATATATATATATATATATATATATATATAGTGGGATCAGGTTAGTATATTTGACAAGAGTGAGTTGCTCTAGTGGTAAGTACCATCCACTTCCAACCAAGAGGTTGTGAGTTCGAGTCACCCCAAGAGCAAGGTGGAGAATTCTTGGAGGGAAGCAGCCGAGGGTCTATCGGAAACAACGGGTTGTTGTTGTATAGTACTAATAAAAATATAATGTATATCATATTGGTCCTAATTCTTAATCATTTATAAAGTTTCACTAAGCACAAACCTTAGAAAATTTAGGAGATGATATCGCCCTAGTATTTGGATTATGCCATGAGAATTTGCAAAGCATAAATACAATGGAAAGGAAAATCACAACTCTTCCTCAGTCCTCCTGTAACGACCCGACCGGTCGTTTGGAGATCTAACACGACATTGCTTAGTCTAGCTTTTATGGAAGCTTTAACAATTTATGGACTGGTTGTAACATTAACACTTTTATTTGCGAATTCTTTTGTTTAATCTTAGCTTAGAAATATGAAAAATAAATACATTTTTCATATTTTATTGCCTTCGACTTGTCGTTTTCTTTTTCAAATTCTATCAAGATTTCTCTCCTCTAATTCTTTATTCTTTGAGAAAAGAACCTACGGGAAGGGCTGATTTGCGGATGAGAAATTAGCATACTGACTCGCTTTTATCCTTCCCGTTCATAGACCAAGGGAAACTCTTTTTAGTAAGTGTTAGTATTCCAATAACCAATAAAAGGGCTAGTTCATTAGTTCATAATTTATAACTAACTCGAATATTTTTTATTATTTGACTCAATTTCAGAAAAACAAAAGAATAAATAAAAAGAGGGGAGAAGTGCTACACGTTCAATGGTTTGAGGCCTTGAGTAGCTGCACTTCAGGTATTAAGACTTGTACGTGTGGTCGGAATTGAATTTTGGGAAGTTTGGAGTTGATTTGGAAAGAAAAACTTAATTTCAGAAGCTTTAAGTTAAAAAAATTGACTAATGTTTATTTTTTGAGTAAACGACCTCGGAATCGAGATTTGAAGGTTCCAATAGGTTCGTAGGATAATTTTTGACTTGGGCGTGTGTTCGGGTTGAGTATCGGGTGGTCCGGGAGCATTTCAGCGCCTATTATGGAAAGTTGGCATTTTGGAAGTACTAGAATTTCATAAGTTTGGTTTGAAGTGAATTTTGATGTTGTCGATATCCGTTTGGAGTTTCGAGCCTTGGAATAGGTTTGTATCGTAATTTGTGAATTGCACGTAAAGTTTGGTATCATTCCAGGATGTTTAAGTATAATTCGGACGCGTTCGGCGAAATTTGAAGGTTGGAAAGTTGAAAGAAAGGTTTTGACTGTCGATTTATAATTTTGATATTATTTAACGTAATTCGAGGTTTCGACAAAGTCCGTATCGTGTTATGAGATGTGTTGGTATGTTTGGACAGGGTCTCAGGGGCCTTAGGCGCGAATCGAATTGGAAGCGGATCGAGTTTGGACTTGGAGGAACTGCAGAAACTTAAGGCTTCTAGTGCGATTGCACTTGCGAGGTTATATGGCCGCAAGTGCGAGACCACAGAAGCGGCCCGTGGGGTCACAGAAGTGGCCCGGGGGTCGCAGAAGTGGTAGGGAGTGAGGCTGGTTAGATGCGCAGATGCGAGAGATTTTCCTCGGAAGGTTGTTTTCGTTAAAATTTATATCTCACATGTTTATTCATGAATGGGGTCAATGACCCGTTAAAACTTCTTATTCTCATGGGAGCGGGCCGTTCGCCTCGGCAGTATAATAGATACATCTATGATCGGGCCGTTCGACCCTCGGCAGTGCGCACATTATTATGGGATCGGGTCGTTCACCTCGGCAGGATTATGTATCACACTCTCATGGGAGAGGATCGTTCGTCTCGGCAATGTAATAGATGTATCTATGGTTCGTGTCGTTCGGCCCTCGGCAGTGTATATATTATGATGGGATCGGACCGTATGCCTCGGCATTTCTCTAAAATACCCTTATGAAATCGTGCGTAATATTTTTCAAGAAGCCAGTATATCTGTGAGTTTTTCTGATTTGAACTGTGACGACCTATCTGGTGAGGTCCAGTATATATACCCTCCGATTGAGGAGGTAACTACTAGGTGAGAGCTTGAGTTTATTGTTGAGAGGAAGATTTTACCACGTATTTATACTTGTTATTTCGTTTATTTACTCTGCCTCACATCTGTATACTTCTACTGTATTGTCTTATTGGACCACTAGTAAGTGTCGATGTCGAGCTGCATCTCCTTGTTACGATCCGCAGCAGACAGAGTCTCCATCAGAGTTGTTTGTATTCTCCTGTCTAACTTGGATTCCAAACAGATGTTGTATTTTATTATATTTCCTAGTTGATACTGATGCACTTGTGATACCGGGTTTTGGGGGCTCCTACTGGATGTTTGATATGGTAGTTCACATAATCATTATCATGTTACCCTGTAAATTCTATTTTATGCTATTTAATTAATGAAAATTATGATTTCAAAGTAATAAAATGAGTAATTAAGTTGATCTATTTTATGCCTCTTCCTGAAACGTTTTTTTGTGTTTCATTGCATTGGCTAGTTGAGAGTAATTTGTAGGCATCACTATTTTTATTAAGTAGGATATTTAGGTTATTTAAAAGGGTATTTTAGTAATTTAATTTTATAGTTTTGAGCTTTCTATTTTTAATATAGTATAGATAACAAGTAACATCTGACACCGATAAACTATTATTGGATTGTATTATCATTTTATTTATTAAATTATTAGGAATGTTGTACTCCGAATTATTTAATTATATTATGTGTAAATTAAACCTAATTTTTTTTTATGGGTCAAGCACATAAACAATTTTTTTTTTCTTAATTAGTGGTGAGATTTGAACATAGAACATCTTGCCTACTCTAATATTATGTAATTATCTCATCTAAAGGTTTAATTAAACTACTAAAGAGATTATATGTAACTTTTAGTTATTTAATTACCACATGTTTCAGCAATCTACTGCAGAGTTATATAATATCTTGGCATGATTGTAGGTACTTTTTTATTTTTCCCCTTTAGGTTGTTTTGCAGAAAACTCAGATACTTTATAAAATCTCTAATTTAGAGAAGTCAAATATATAATGTTAAAAAATATTGCAATTAGAGGCGACTATGATGTTCTAGGTATTTTTATGGGGAGGAATTCTCATCGATTTGCCGGCTATACTTGAATTACTATATATAGAAACAGTTAATATTACCCAAAAGGCCTAAAGGCCTAAAATTTATGTTAATGTCACTCAATAAATGCCAGGGGTGGACATTCGGCACTTCGATTCGGTATTTAAAAATTTTAATTCGGTATTTCAGTATTCGATTTATCAATTGTGTAAACCAAATACCATACCAAAGTAGTTTGGTACGGTTCGGTATTTCTTATTTTGATTCGGTACGATTTCGGTACGGTTTCGGTTTGATACATTAACGGAATCGTATTTTTAAAAGGAAATGTTTTATAAACGTAAGTACAACAACAACAACAATAACAACAACCCAGCAGAATCCCACTAATGGGGTCTGGGGAGGGTAGTGTGTACGCAGACCTTACCCCTACCCAAAAGGAGTAGAGAGACTGTTTCCAAAAGACCCTCGGCTCAAGAAAACAAAAAGACAAAACGACAAGAGGAGACAACATTAGTATCACCACAACAATCATAGAAAAAATAGGAACACCATGAAATGCAGAAGAAAGATGCAAAGTAAAAACGATAGCTAGTAAATAGGACATGCACTGAAAAACGAAGTAGTAAAACACAACATTGTCACTAGCTACCCTAGACAAAAATCCTACGTGGCCAGTCCCACAATGGTACGAAGTCAAGACTCAACTACATCATAACCTATAACTCTAATACTCGACCTCCACATCTTCCTATTAAGTGTCATGTCCTCGGAAATCTGGAGCCTCGCCATATCTTGTCTGATCACCTCTCCCCAATACTTCTTAGGCCGCCTTCTACCTCTTCTCGTGCCCTCCACAACCAGCCGCTCACACCTCCGTACCGGAGCATCTGGGCTTCTCCTTTGAACATGTCCGAACCATCTAAGCCTCGCTTCCCGCATCTTGTCATCAATGGGAGCCACGTGCACCTTCTCCCGAATAACATCATTCCTAATCTTATCTATCCTAGTGTGCCCGCACATCCACCTCAACATCCTCATTTCTGCTACTTTCATCTTCTGGATATGTGAGTTCTTAACGGGCCAACACTCAGCCCCATACAACATGGCTGGTCTAACCACCGCTTTATAGAACTTACCTTTGAGTATCGGTGGCACTCTCTTGTCACACAGGACTCCAGATGCTAACCTCCACTTCATCCATCCTACCCCAATACGGTGTGTGACATCCTCGTCGATCTCCCCTCCCCCCTGGATAACCGAACCAAGGTACTTGAAGCTGCCTCTACTCGGGATGACCTGTGATTCAAGCCTCACATCCACGCCCACTTCCCCTGGCTCAGCGCTGAATTTACACTCCAGGTATTCCGTCTTCGTCCTGCTCAACTTGAAACCCTTAGACTCAAGAGCCTGTCTCCAAACCTCTAGCCTCTCGTTAACACCGGCTCACGACTCATCAATCAGAACTATGTCATCGGCAAATAGCATGCACCATGGCACCTCCCCTTGAATATGGTGTGTTAACGCGTCGATCACGAGGGCGAATAAGAACGGACTGAGCGTAGAACCTTGGTGTAATCTTATTACAACCGGAAACTGCTCAGAGTCAACTCCTACTGTCCTAACCCGAGTCTTAGCCCCATCATACATGTCCTTAATCGCCATAATATAGGGAACCGATACACCTTTTGCCTCCAGGCATCTCCAGAGAACTTCTCTAGGAATCTTGTCATACGCTTTCTCTAGGTCAATAAAGACCATGTGCAGATCCTTCATCCTCTCTCTATATAGTTCCACCAAACTCCTAACAAGGTGTATAGCTTCTGTAGTCGAACGACCCGGCATAAACCCGAATTGGTTGTTGGATACAGACACTGTCATCCTTACCCTCACTTCAACCACCCTCTCCCACACTTTCATGGTATGACTCAGTAATTTGATACCCCTATAATTGTTACAACTCTGGATATCACATTTGTTCTTATACAATGGGACCACCGTACTCCACCTAGAAGGCTATAAACGTAAATAGATGATGTAAATGGAGAGTGGACACTGGACACGTTGTGCTAAGCTAGCAGGCTGTATAAAGCATTTCACAGATGAGTATTGTGTGTGAAATATGTGGAACCAAGCAATTGAAGAAGAATATTAAGCGACACTTTCTCCCATGTAAGGTATTACTGCATTTTCTTTTATGTAAATAAAGTTCCTTTTTCAATTCTCATCATCCATAACTTAAAACATTTTGTCCATAATGATAACATGTGAAGTAAGCCTTAGGAAGTATACTTTATCTAAGCAAGAAGGCCAAAAAGTTTGATAAGGAAGCATGAGCAACCAGTACAATTGCAATTGCAAGTTTGCAACAGGAGGCCAGCAGCAAAATTCATTAAAAGAAATCATTTTAAATTTCTAACGAGCAGTAGAATTCAAGTTTACATAGGGAATTAGGGGGCTTGGGGTGTTGGGCTTAGGCTTATTGGGCTGGAAAATAGAAATAGAGGTGGGCTTGGACTTAAAATATTTTGTTATTTCGGTATACCGAAATATCAAAAACTCAATACCGAATACCGTACCGAAATATCGAAAATCCTATACCGAAAAATACCGAAATACCGAAAAAAATGATACCTAAATACCAAATTAATTCGGTTTGGTTTGGTTCGGTTCGGAATTCGATTTTTCGGATTTTATGCCCACCCCTAATAAAATCCCGTCGTAGCATTTTTTTTTGTCTTTTATCGTCAAAATTTCTACCTCTTCTTTTTTTTTCCAGATTTTACCTATATGTACTACTTTAGAAACTTATTTACCCTCACTGTTTAGGGAACTTAATTACAAGTTGATATACAATTTACCAATTATATACAAATTAGTAATAATGATTATCCCTTTATGTTAGGAATTGAATAGAGAATATCAGTTATTCCCTTCGATCTCTCTCTCTCTCTCATTCTCTATTCTTTCCCCAACCCTTTTTTTCTTCCTTCGGGTTTCTCTGTTTCTCTCTCTTTTCTCATCTCCTTTATCCTTTTTTTCCTAGGGAATTCATCAATAGATTTCAATCGTTTTACTATAGAGTTTTAACTTAGCATTTTTGTTTCATATTGCAAAATTGGTGTTCGAATTAAAATTGTCAATCAATAAATTTTAAAGGTGTTTAACTCTCCACCGACAGCCATTAAAAAGTTTACAACCTGGAATCCTAACCTCGGGATCGTGATAGCGCCTAACATCCACTTGCTAGGCAAGCCGACATTAGATAATTAAATAGCAATTGTTAACAGTTAAAACACAATGATGATATACAACGAGAAATAGAAACCCAATCTGATACAGTACCAACATAAGTCACGTAATAATATCTACTCCAAACGATCTGAAATCACGAGTACATGAGCAACTAGAAGTCTACAAAACAATGTCTGAAATAAATACAAGTGTTTTGAAGGAAATGAACAGTAAATGTGGGAAGAGGAAGGGGACTTCAAGGTCTACGGATGCCAGCAGATCTCCCTCAAGTCTCTGTATGCAATGATCCGAGCTGACGTACCTCACGCACCGTTGGGACCAATACCAGGATCTGCACAAGAAGTGCAGAAGTGTAGTATGAGTATAACTGACCCAATGTACTCCGTAAGTGTTGAGCCTAACCTCGATGAGGTAGTGACGAGGCTATGACAGGACACCTATGTAAATAAACATGTACGGGTATATATAAAGCAGCAATAACAACAAGAAATGATAACGTACAAACTGGGAGGGGACACGCAAAAGGGGGTAAATATAGCAACTACGACAGGCATGAAATCACGAAATAGCCAAGAAAATCATCAACCAATGAAATCAGATAAACCAATAATATGAAAATGGCACGGTATCACCCTTCGTGCTTTTACTTCGTCCTTACCATGAAATGATGATATAAGTAAAACAAAATGGCACGGCATCACCCTTCGTGCTTTTACTCTCCTCATCACCATGTAATAATGAATAAATGAGATGAATGGAACGACATCACCCTTCGTGCTTTTAATCTCTTCCTCACCATGTAATAATGAATAAATGAGATAAATGGCATGACATCACCCTCATTGCTTTCACACTCTTCCTCACCATGTAATGAAGATAATATGAATTTCGGAAATAAATAATGCGAGGAATGTATTTAACGTCAAATATGATGCCAAGATACCAAACTTCAACTTCCAAAAATACTCAACAATACAATAACTACGAAGCGAATAATCAAAAAAGTAATAACCTAACCTAAACATGGATATCCTAATTAACAATACAATAAAACACAAAGACACAAGTTCCACCCGCATGCTTTAACCCAAAAGCAACGCATAAATACTTGTCACCTCGCATATACGTTGTTCCCACACAATAAACACGTACAAAATAAACTAACAAGTCTTAATTCATTGAGTTAAGATTAAATACAACACTTACCTCGCTCCCCAATCAAATCAAAGCTCAACCGGGGCATTTCCTCTAAGTTTTGCCTCCAAACCAATCGAATCTAACCAAATATAGTTTAAATAATTCAAAATACGCTTTAGAAACTACCCATGAGCGAAAGAGATTTAATCTTTAATAATTTTGAAAAAAGTCAACAAAAGTCAACCTCGGGCGCGCTCGGTCAAAACTTGAGATTCGGACCAAAATCCAATCACCCATTCACCCTTAAGCCTGATTATGTGATTAGTTTTGAAATCCGACCTCAATTTGAGGTCTAAATCTCAATTTCTCGAAATCCCCAATTTCTACTTAAATCTCTAATTTCTACCATGAACAAACATAGATTAAAGGCTAGAAATCAATGCGTGTTGATGTAAATGAAAGAAAACAAGTTAAAATCTACTAACCTATGAAGTGGGGATGAAATTCCTCTTCAGAATCGCCTCTAGGCCAAGCTCAAATGTGGTGATGGTGAAAAATGGGATAAATCCCGAAGCGTCAGGTCTTCATCGCGATCGCGAAGGACCTGACGCGATCGCGAAGCACTATGGCCCAATTGGCCTTCGTGTTCATGATATCTCTTCCCCCTGGCCTTCGCGACCCTTTGATCGCGTTCGCATAGAACACTCAGCAGATCCCCTCCCAGGCCCATACCCATCGCGTTTGTGTAGTATTGGTCGAGTTCACAAAGGGTGATTCCACTACTGCTTCGCGTTCACAACCCCAACCTTGCGTTCGCATAGAGGAAATCCCACCACAGCCCAGGTTACCCTTCGCGATCGCGAGAGTGGCTTCGCAATCGTGAAGAAAAAGCACCAGACACCAAGAATCTCTGAAACCAAGAATACTTCTAAGTTCAAAATCAATTCGTAGCCTATCCGAAACTCACCCAAGCCCCCCGAGTTCCAAACCACACATGCACACAAGTGTAATAACATCATACAAACTCACTCGCACGATCAAAATACCAAATTAACACATAGAACTATGAATCAGACATCAAAATGCGTGAAATTTTCAAAAATACTTAAGAACTTCCAAATTTATAACCGGACGTCCGAATCACGTCAAATCAACTCCGTTTTGTACCAAATTTTGCAGACAAGTTACAAATAGTGAAATGAACCTATACCAAGTTTCGGAATCGAAATCCAAATCAAGTAGCAACAAAGTCAACCTACGGTCAAACATAGGAATTCCTTAAACCTTCAAATGACTAGTTTTCAGCAAATCACGTTAAATCAAGTTAGGGACTTCCGAATTTGATTTCGGGCATACGTCCAAGTCTCAAATTACGATACGGAGCCACAGTGACTGTCAAAACACTGATCAGGGTCCGTTTACATAAAATGTTGACCGTATTCAACTCAAATCATTTTAAAAGCTAAAATTCACATTTTCTTCAATTTTTCACATAAAAAGTTTTCAGAAAAAGACACAGACTGCACACGTAAATCGAGGAAGGCTAAACAGAGCTATTCGAGGTCTTGGAACACATAAATGAAGGGTAAAACTAAAAATGACCTATTAGGTCATCATATTCTCCACCTCTAAAGACAAACGTTCATCCTCAAACGGACATAGAAATGTACCTAGACTGGTGAAACGGTGTGGATATCTACTCCAGATGTCAGACTTGGACTCCCACATAGCTGCCTCGATCGGCTAACCTCTCCACTATACTCTAACTGAAAGATAACTATTAGACCTCAACTTCCGGACCTACCGGGCTAGAATAGCCACTAGCTCCTCCTCGTAAGTCAAATCCTTGTCCAATTGGACTGAGCTGAGATCTAACACATGGGACGGATCGCCGTGGTACTTACGGAGCATGGTGATATGGAACATTAGGTGAACTGTTGATAAGCTAGGTGGCAGTGCAAGATTGTAGGCCACCTCACCAACCCTTTCAAGAATCTCAAAGGGCCCGATATACCTAACGATCAACTTGCCCTTATTTCCAAACCTCATAACACCCTTCATGGGTGAAACCCGAAGCAAAAACCCTCTCTCCAACCATGAATGCAACATCACGAACTCTATGATCAGCATAACTATTCTACTTGGACTGAGCTGTGCGAAGTCGATCTTTAATCATCTTGATCTTTTCTAAGGCATCCTGAACCAAATCGCTACCCAATAACCGAGCCTCTCCCGGCTCAAACCAACCAACTGGCGAACAACACTGTCTCCCGTATAATGCCTCATAGGGAGCCATCTGAATACTCGATTGGTAGCTGTTGTTGTAGGCAAACTCCGCAAGCGGCAAGAACTGATACCAAGAACCCCCAAAATCCATAACGCAGACGCGAAGCATATCCTCCAATATCTGAATGGTGCGCTCTGACTGTCCGTCCACCTGGGGGTTGAAATGCTATATTCAACTCAACCCGTGTGCCTAACTCACGCTGCACGACCCTCCAGAAGTGCAATGTGAACTGTGTACCCCAATAAAAAATGATGGACACCAGCACACCGTGCAGACGAACGATCTCGCGGATATAGATCACAACCAACCACTTTGAATAATAAGTAACTGCTAGTGGAATGAAATGTGTCGACTTGGTCAACCTGTCCACAATGACCCATACTGCGTCAAATTTCTTCTGAGTCTATGGGATCCCAATAACGAAATCCATGGTAATACTCTCCCACTTCCACTCAGGAATCTCAAGCCTCTAAAGCAAACCACCAGGCCTCTGATACTCGTACTTTACTTGCTAACAATAGCAAACACCGAGCCACGTATGCAACTATATCTTTCTTCATCCTTCACCAATAATGATGTTGCAAATCCTGATACATCTTGGGGGAACCCGGATGAATGGAATACCGTGAATTGTGGGACTCCTCAAGAATCAACTCATGAAGCCCATTCATACTGGGCACACAAATCCGACCTTGTATCCGCAACACCCCATCATCTCTGATAGAAACCTACTTTGCACCACCGTGCCGTACCGTGTCCTTAGAGACAAGAAAATAGGGATCGTTATACTAATGCTCTCTGATGCGCTCATACAAATAAGACCAAGAGACTGTGCAAGCTAGAACACGACTGGGATACAAAATATCTAACCTCACAAAATGATTGGCCAAGGTCCGCACATCTAATGCAAGCGGTCTCTCACTAACTAGAATATACGCAAGGCTACCCATAGTCACAACCTTTCTACTCAAGGCATTGGCCTCTATGTTGGCCTTCCCAAGATGATACAAAATGGCGATAACGTAGTCTTTCAATAGCTCCAACCACTTCCTCTGCCTCAAATTGATATCCTTTTGCTTGAACAAGTACTGTAGACTCTGATGATATGTGAACACCTCACACGACATGCCGTAGAGGTAATGCCTCTAAATCTTTAGTGCATGAACAATGGCTGCCAACTCTAGGTCATGAACAAGGTCATTCTTCTCATGAACCTCCAACTGCCGTGACGTGTATGCAATCACTCTGCCATCCTGCATCAATACAGCACCGAGCCCAATATGCGACGCATCACAATACACTGTGTAGGATCCCAAATCTATGGGCAACACCAACATTTGCGCCATAGTCAAAGCAGTCTTGAACTTCTGAAAGCTCAACTCACACTCATCGGACCACATGAACGGAGCACCCTTCTGGGTCAATCTAGTCAATATGGTTGCTATGGATGAAAACCCCTCCACGAATTGGCGATAATAACTCGCCAAACCCATGAAACTCCAAATCTCTGTAACTGAAGTGGGTCTAGGTCACTTCTAAACCGCCTCAATCTTTTTAGGATCTACTTTAATGCCCTCGGTCGATACAACATGCCTCAAAAAGGAAACTGAATCCAACCAAAACTCACACTTTGACAACTTGGCATATAACTAACTATCTCTCAAAGTCTGAAGTACAATCCAAAGATGCTGCTCATGCTCCTCCCGACTGTGGGAGTAGATCAAGATATCATCAATGAATACAATCACAAAAGAATCCAAATAGGGCTTTAATAATGGGTTCATCAAATCCATAAATGCTGTTGGGGCATTTGGTAACCCAAATAACATCACTAGAAACTCATAATGCCCATACCGAGTTTGAAAAGTTGTCTCAGGGACATCCGATGCCTTAATCTTCAACTGATGGTAGCCAGACCTCAAATCAATCTTCGAGAATACTTTGGCACCTTGAAGCTGATCAAATAAGTCATCAATCCTCGGCAACAAGTACTTGTTCTTGATAGTGACTTTGTTTAACTGTCGGTAGTCTATACACATCCTCACCGAACCATCCTTCTTCTTCACGAACAACACAGGCGCACTCCAAGGTGAGACACTAGGTCTAATGAATTTCTTATCAAGCAAATCTTGCAACTTCTCCTTCACTTCCTTTAACTCTGGCGGGGCCATACGGTATGGTGGAATAGAAATGGGCTGAGTGCCCGAAGCCAAATCAATGCAGAAGTAAATATATCTATCGGGTGGCATCCCCGGCAACTCACGCTCAACTGGTACCGAATCCATGGAAGGCACCTCCGCACTAGAATCTCTAATATAGGCCAAATAGGCTACACATCCCTTCTCGATCGTGTGCCGAGCCTTCACATAAGAAATAACCCTGGTGGTAGAATGACCAGGAGTCCCTTTCCACTCTAATCGAGGCAACCCCGGCATGGCTAAGGTCATTGTCTTGGCGTGGCAGTCCAATATAGCATGATACAATGACAACAAATCCATGCCTAAAATAACATCAAAGTCTACCATATCAAGAAGTAGAAGATCTACACTAGTCTCAAGACTCCCAATAGTAATCACACATGAGCGATAGATGCGATCTACAATAATAGAATCTCCCACAGGCATGGACACATGCACATGAGCACTCAAAGACACGAGGCACAACCAGATATGAAGCAAGATAGGATGACACGTAGGAATAAGTAGAGCCTGGATCAAATAGAACTGGAGCATCTCTATGGCAAAATGGAACAATATTTGTGATGAGGGCATCAGATGACTCGACCTCAGGTCTAACCGGGAATGCATAAAAATGGGGCTAGGCCCCACCACTTTGACCTCCATCTCTCGGACGGTCTCTAGCTGGCTAGCATCTATCTCTAACGGCCTGACCTCTACCTCTAATGTCCTGACCCCCACCCATGGTAGTCTAAATGCCTCTAGCTGGATTAGCGGGCGGTGGAGCAACCGTTGCCAGAATCATGGCACGAGAACCCTGCTAGTGCATGCCGCCCTATGATCAGGGGCAAAATCTAAAAAGGTGCCTTAGATTTCCACAAGTATAACAAGCCCTTGGCTACTGTAGCTGCTGACCCTATAACTGGACTTTTCGACCTGGATAACCACTCTGATAAATCTGGATCGGAGGTTCACTAATAGGAGCTGATGGTGCACTGTAGGCTAGATGCTCATGATGAGACACATAAGAACCACGACTACCTTACGCACTATGAGATGCTTGGAGCGCTGACTGAAATGGCTTGGGAGGATGGCCTCTACCAAAAGTACCCCTGCCTCTAGACGGGGCACCACTGAAACCACCAAAATGATGAGGCCTCTTATCAGATACGGACCCCCTCTCCTGACCACGAACCATCTCGAACCGTCTGGAAATCTCTACGGCCCTCTGAAAAGAAATATCATATTTGGTCTCCTTGGCCATCTGTAGCCTGATAGTGAAAGTGAGCCCATAAATGAATCTCCTCACTCTCTCCCTCTCAGTAGGGAGCAAGATAATAGTGTGGCGAGCTAGGTCTAAAAATTGAGTCTCATACTGGGTAACAGTCATGCTACCCTGCTGAAGGCGCTCAAACTACCTGCGGTAAACCACTCTTAGAGTGAAAGGAATGAATATCTCTAGAAATAGATGTGAAAACTAATCTCAGGTAAGTAGAGTGAACCGACTGGTCTAGTCAACACATAATTTATCCACTATCTCTTGGCAGAACCGGTCATCTAGAACACTGCAAAATCGACCTCATTGGTCTTAACTATACCCATGTTGCGTAACACCTTGTGGCAACGGTCCAAGTAATCCTGTGGTCCTCAGAAGGTGCACCACTAAAACGAACAGGGAAGAGATTGGTAAACTTATCTATCGTCAACAAGGCCTCAAAAGACATAGCGGGCCTATCACCGGCCTGTGCCGCAACAACCGGCTGAACCACCCCAACTAGCTGGGCTACCGGGGTCTGATATAGGGGAGCCACCTGCTCCAAGTTATCAGTAGCTGGAGTCTGTGCTCTTCCCCCAGCCCGAGAGATGGCTGGTGCCACCGGAAATGCGCCGGTCTGGGCCATACTCTCCATGAGGCCCACCAAGCAGACTAGAGCGTCCTGAAGCACTAGAGTGGCTATGAACCCTTCCAGGACCTGAGCTGGTCCGACGAGTATGGTCTGAGCTGTGACCTACTCCTCATGATCAATTTCAGGCTCCACTGCGGGTGCTGCTATCCGTGCTCTAGGCTAAGCTCTGCCTCGGCCTCTTGCCCGACCTCGGCCTC
Source organism: Nicotiana tabacum (assembly GCF_000715075.1). Lineage (NCBI taxonomy): Eukaryota > Viridiplantae > Streptophyta > Magnoliopsida > Solanales > Solanaceae > Nicotiana > Nicotiana tabacum. The sequence goes on from NC_134081.1 coordinate 62,552,547, forward strand.
TGCCCCTGGTAGTAGCTACCACAAGGGGCTCCGGCTCTTGTCCGACTGCGGATGATGTGCGTGTTCTTGCCATCTACGAGAGAACAAGAATAGAATGGTGCAATCATCAATGATAGAATAAAATCACACGATAGAGAAGGAAAGAAGTGAAGTATTTCCTAAAACTGCATAGCCTCTGTAAGATAAATACAGATGTCTCTGTACCGATCCTCCAGACTCTACTAAGCTTGCTCATGACTTGTGAGACCTAGGCAACCTAATGCTCGGATACCAACTTGTCACGACCCGGAATCCCAATCTCGGGGTCGGGATGGCACCTAACATCCACTTGCTAGGCAAGCCGACGTGAGATAATTAAATAGCAAAATTTTAACAGTTAAAACACAATGATGATATAGAACAAAAAATAGAAACCCAATCTGATATAGTACCAACATAAGTCATGTAATAATATCTACTCCTAAAGATTCGTAATCACGAGTACATGAGCAACTAGAAGTCTACAAATAGAGTCTAAAATAAATACAACTATTTCGAAGGAAATGAGCAGTAAATGTTGGAAGAGGAATGAGACTTCAAGGTCTGTAGATGCCAGCAAATCTAGATCAAGTCTCCGTATGCAATGATCCGAGTTGACGCACCTCACGCACTGGTGGGACCAATGCCAAGATCTGCACAAGAAATGCAGATGTGTAATATGAGTACAACCGGCTAATGTACTCCGTAAGTGTCAAGCCTAACCTCGACGAGGTAGTGACGAGACTATGACAGGACAACTATGTAAATAAACCTGTACAAGTATATATAAAGCAGTAATAATAACAAGAAATGATAAGGTACAAACTGGGAGGGGATATGCAAAAGGGGGTAAATATAGCAACTACGATAGGTATGAAATCACGAAATAGTCAAGTAAATCATCAACTAATGAAATCAGATAGACCGACAATATGAAAATGGTACGAGATCACCCTTGGTGCTTTTACTCTCGTCCTTACCATGAAATGATGATATAAGTAAAATGAAATGGCACGACATCAACCTTCGTGCTTTTACTCTCCCCCTCACCATGTAACAATGAATAAATGAGATGAATGGCACGACATCACTCTTTGTGCTTTTACTCTCCTCTTCACCATGTAATAATGAATAAATGAGATAAATGGCACGGCATCACCCTTCACGCTTTTACTCTCTTCCTCAACATGTAATAATGAATAAATGAGATAAATGACATGGCATCACCCTTCGTGCATTTACACTCTTCCTCACCATGTAATGAAGATAATATGAATTTGAGAAATAAATAATGCAGGGAATGTATTTAACATCAAATATGATGCCAAGATACCAAACTTCAATTTCCAAAAATACTCAACAATTATGAAATAAGCAATAACTATGAAGCGAATAATCAAAGAAGTAATAACCTAACATAAACATGGATATTATAATTAACAATGCAATAAAATACTAAGAAAGAAGTTCCACCCGCATGCTTTAACCCAACAACGCATAAGTACTCGTCAACTCACAAATACGTTGTTCCCACACAATAAACACGTAGCAAATAAACTAACAAGTCCTAGTCCCTCAAGTCAAGGTTAACCACGATACTTACCTCTCTTTGCAATCAAATCAAAGCTCAACTGGGGCTTTTCCTCTAAACTTCGCCTCCAAACCAATCTAATATAACCAAATATATTTCAAATAATTTTAAATAAGCCTTAGAAACTACCAATGAGTGAAAAAGATTCAATCTTTAACGATTTTGAAAAATTCAACAAAAGTCAACCCCCGGGTCCTCTTGGTCAAAACCCGAGATTCAGACCAAAATTCAATTACCCATTTACCCCCGAACCCGATTATGTGATTAGTTTCAAAATTAGACCTCAATTTGTGGTCTAAATCTCAATTTCTCAAAATCCTCATTTTCTACTTAAATCCTCCTCCCTCAGTTCCAGTTAATGTGAACCTATTTCCTTTTTCATCCATTCCAAAAAGAATGACCCCTTTTTAAATTTGGAAATAATTTAGCTTAAACTTTCAATTCTACCCTTAATGAGAAGCTTTTATAATCACACAAATACTGTGGGGCCCATTTTGACTTGTTTAGGACCACAAATTCCAAAAGTCTTCATTTTTTCTTAAACTCTGTGCCTAGTCAAACAGGTTCACATAAATTGGAACAGAGGAAGTAATTTCTACCATGAACAAACATAGATTAAAGGCTAGAAATCAATGTGTGTTGATGGAAATGGAAAAAAACGAGTTAAAATCTACTAACCTACGAAGTGGGGATGAAACTCCTCTTCAAAATCGCCTCTAGGCCAATATCAGATGTGGTGATGGTGAAAAATGGGATAAATCCCGACTTTTGGAAGTTTTAAATCACTGGCATTAGGTCTTCATCGTGTCCGCGAAGGACCTGACGCGATCGCAAAGCACTGCGGCCCAATTGGCCTTCGCATTTGCGAGATGCTCTTCGCGTTTGCGATGGCTCTTCCCCCTGGCCATCGCCTTCACGACCCTTTGATCATGTTTAGCAGATCCCCTCCCAGGCCCATACCCATCGCGTTCATGTAGTATTCGTCACGTTCGCGAAGGGTGATCCCACCACTACTTCGTGTTCACGACCCCAACCTCACGTTCCCATAGAGAAAATCCCACCCCAGCCCAGGTTACCCTTCACGATCACGAGAGTGGCTTCGTGATCGTGAAAAACAAATCACGAGACACCAAAATCTCTGAAATCAGCAATCCATCTAAGTTCAAAATACATCTGTAGCCTATCCAAACTCACCTGAACCCCTCGGTTTCCAAACCAAACATGCACACAAGTATAATAACGTCATACAAATTTACTCGCGCGATAAAAACACCAAAATAACACCTAGGACTATGAATAGGACATCAAAATGCGTGAAATTTTAAAAGAAGCTTAAGAACTTTCAAATTTACAACCGGACATCCCAATCACGTCAAATCAACTCCGTTTTGTACCAAATTTTGCAGACAAGTCATAAATAGTGAAATGAACCTATACCAAGTTTCGGAAACAAAATTCGAACCCGGTAGAAACAAAGTCAACCTACGGTCAAACTTAAGAATTCTTTAAACCTTCAAATTACCAGTTTTCAACAAATAACATTAAATCAATTTAGAGACTTCCGAATTCGATTTCGGGCATACGCCCAAATCCCAAATCATGATACGAACCCACCAAGACCGTCACAATACTTATCCGGGTCCGTTTACACAAAATATTGTCCGTATTTAACTCAAATCATTTTAAAGCTAAAATTCACATTTCTTCAATTTTTCACATAAATATTTTTCGAAAAAAGATACAGACTACGCAAGCAAAATCGAGTCAGGCTAAATGGAGATATTCGAGGTCTCAGAACACAGAAATGTAAGAAAAAACTAAAAATGACCTATTGGGTCATCACAATTATAGTTGTATGTAAATTGTATTTAAGTTGTATTATGTTATACAACAACAACAACAACAACAACAACAACAACAACAACCAGTGTATTTCCACAAGTGGGGTCTGGGGAGGGTAGGATGTACGCAGCCTTACCCCTACCCTGGATATGCAGAGAAATTTCGATAGACCCTCAATTAAAGAAAAGATGAAAGAAGCACTGATTGCATGTAATAACAATATAAGATATGTAGAAAACTGAAACCAAGATAACAAAAGAGATGTATGTGGTAATATCAATCTATGGCTAAAATGATATCATACTAACACTAATATTATCGAACTGTATTTTGTTGTAGTTATATTTTTTTTTATTTGAATATTGTATGAAAGTTGAAAAATAATTGTATAATGTATAAATTATTGTATAAAATTTGTATTTTAGTTATAAATACTATATCTTTACATAAAGTTTTTGATATGTATCAAAATTGTATTAAGAGAGAAAATTTTGATTTGAATTTCAGAGAGGACGAAGAACACACCACATACAAAATATATACAAAACAGCATACAAAAGACACATTGCGTAAAATTTATCTGCAAATTGTATTTTAGTTGTATGATGTTGTAGTTGTAATTAAATGGGTAAAAATGATGTATGAAAGTTGTATATAAGTTATGAATAAGTTGTTTAATATATAATTAGTTGTATAAAATTTATTTTTAGTTTATATGTTGGTGTAAATTTTTATTTTTAATTTGTATGCTACTGTATCACATAGTTTATCATCATCGAGTTTCTATTACTGCTGGTGTAGGTGCGATATCGATGGAGGTGGAGGCATTTAACATTTTACTTAAATTTCAAGTTTCACGAAGGTGTGCGTCCAGGATTCAATATTCAACTCTTCACGCTTTTGGGTGGAGAGAGACGATAGTAAATAGGGAATGAGGAGAGGAGAAAAAAATGGTGTAACTGAATTCCCTAATTTAAGGTACTGATAATGGATTGTATATGAAGAGAGGCGGTAGAGAATTGGGAAAGAGGAGAAGAGAGAAAAAAGGAAAAGGGTGTAACTGAATCCCCTATTTTAAGGCACTAATAATGAATTGTATATAAATTATAATAAAAACACAATTAGGTCGGGTAATATACAAATCTAGTATAATTTTGGTAAATAAATTTCAAATATTGTATAGGAATGAAAAAAAAAATCCTTTTTTTAATTTCCTTCACAAGAGAAGTTCACTTTGGAAACTAGGGTCGATAATTTACTACTCCATTTCTTCCAATTTATGTGTTAAACTTTTCTTAAAGTCTGTACTGAAAAGAATATATTACTTATTTATTTAGAGATAATTCAACTTTAAATTTAGATCATAAATTTTTAAAGTTTTTTCCTTTCTCAAATTTCGTGTCTAGTAAAACTGTAACGACCCAACCGGTCGTTTTGTGCATTTGCACTTCGCTCGATTGTTTGAGGGCATGAGTAGATCCGTATGATGTATTATGACTTATGTGAATCGTCAGTTTTGGTTTTCAGGTTATTCAGAATCGATTTGGAAGAATGAATTTCATGATTTAAGCTTTAAGTTGAAAGAGTTGACCAAGGTTGACTTTTGTGAATTTGACCCCGGAATAGAATTTTGATGGTTCCGTTTGGTCTGGATGGTGATTTTGGACTTGGAAATATGCCTGTATTTGCATTTGTATATTTCTAGAAGGATTCAACGCTAATTGGCGAAAGTGGGAAATTTGAAGAATTGGAAAGTTCATAAGTTTGACCGGAAGTTGACTTCGATGGTATCGGATTTGGATTGCGGGGAATTGGAATAGCTTTGTTATGTCATTTGGGACTTGTGTGCAAAATTTGAATTCATTTTGGGTTGATTTGATATGTTTCGGCGCGAGTTTTGGAAGTTGAAAGTTCAAAGTTCATTTAAGTTTGATTTGAGGTGCGATTCATCGTTTCGATATTGTTATATGTGATTTGAGGCCTCGAGTAGGTCCGTATTATGTTATGGGACCTGTTAGTATATTCGGACGGGGTGTCGAGCGGCTCGGGTGAGTTCCGGGCGAGGTTCAGACCATTTCTCAATTTTGTTTTGCTTGCTGGTAGCTGATGGTACTGGTGTTCCGCACCTGAGGTAGAAATTGCGCAGGTGCAATGGTCATAGAAGCAACAAAGGAGTCCCAGAAGCGAGGTGAGAGCTGGGTGAGGAGGATCGCAGAAGCGGAGATTTGGGCGCAGCTACGGATGCGCAGATGCAAAAGGATTGAGCGCAGGAGCGAGGTCTTGCGCAGGTGCGGATCGTGGCTCTCACTTGCGATGTTGCAGAAGCGGAATATGGATCCGCAGGTGCGAGGGGTCTGTGCTTAGTGTATTCCCGCAAAGGCAGATGCCTTGTTGCAGAAGCGGCTCGTTTATCGTAGATGCGTAAAGGTCGGGGCATAACAGTATTAAATCAAGGTTTTGGTTCTTTTATCATATTTTGAGATGTGGGACTCGGATTGAGGCGACTTTTGAAGAAATTTTTATCACAAGGATTGGCATAAGTGTTCTACAGTTGGTTTTTATTTTATTTCATGAATCCATCTTCATTTTTGGCAATTGGTTGATGAATTTTATAGAACAATTGGGGTTTTTTGTCTAAAACTTCAAAAAGCAAAGTTTTGAGTTTTGAATGTCCATTCAGAGTCGAATTTCAGTGAAACTAGTATGGTTGGACTCGTAATTGAATGGGTTATCGATTTTTATGAGTTTCATCGGGTTCCGAGGAGTGGGCCCGAGTTGGGCTTTTGGTCTTTTGATTAAAGATTCGACCTTTATCATTTGAAATTATTTCCTTAGGCATTAATTGATGTATTTGAGTTGCTTTTGGCTAGTTTCGAGCCGTTCGGAGGTCGGTACGGGTGGGATGGCATTTTTGGAGCATCGCTTGGCCTGTTCGATATTGGATTTGGCTTATTCGAGGTAAGTAACACTTCTAAACTTGGAGTTGAGGCTATGAACCCTAATTATACGTGTTATGTGCTTGGTGTTGAGGTAATGCACATGCTAGGTGACGGGCGTGTGGGCATGCACCATGTGAAATGTGACTCTGTTATTCTTGTGGTACTGTGTAGTTACCTGATCTTATCTGGAACCATGAAATCTCTATGTACTAGAGCTTTTGAGCTGTGATTCATGCTAGAAACCATGTATAGGCCACATGCTTATTCTGTTGGGACCCGCTGAGGTCATTGCTGTTGTTGAATTATTTGCTTACATTGCAATTACATACTCAGTCATGCGCATTCATTTTCATATTATATCTTAGTCTTTGTCACCATTTATTGATATATCACATCATCATTCTTTTGGGCTGATTTTTATGACATTAAGAGCCCGAGAGACTGGAGAGATTGATGACTGAGTGAGGCCGAGGGCTTGATGGTGAGGATATTTATGGGTTCGGGCTGCACGCAACGACATGATTTATTGATTTATGCCATGATTGGCTTGTTATAGTGCTTGGGCTGAAGGATCCCCTCCGGAGTCTGTACACACCCCCCCACTGAGCGCAGGTACCTACTGAGTGTGAGTGCCGAGTGCGAGTGCCGAGCGATTGGGAGGATTGAGTGACTGTGAGGACTGAGTGACTGGGAGGATTAAGTGACTGGGAGGACTAAGTGAATTGATACTCTGAGAGTATGCATATGGTTCTTTTACTGAGTTGCATCGCATTGACATGCACACTTGACAGACAGGCATAAATATGCATTTTTCTCATGTTGTACGACATTGTGTCATTCATGACTTCATATACTCATTGAAATGTAGGTATATAGATGTATTTTCCTCATGCCATTTGAAAATGATACATCTTATCTATTATTGAATAGTTTTTGGGAAAAACCACAATTTTACAAAACGTACTCATATTTTGGTGATTTCGGTAAAAGATTTGGGTTTTCACTGATATACTTGAAAAGCAGACCTATTTTTCTAGAACTATGAACGAGCTGAGCATTTTATATCTGAGCTACTTCTTTTATTACTTCCATTTTGTTATTATGAACTATTGCTGGCTATTGATGTTGGACCCCCGACCTGTGTTCCAGCTCATCACCACTTTCAACTTAAGGTTAGGTGTGTTACTAATTGAGTACATGGGGTCGGTTGTACTCATACTACACTTCTTTCCCTTGCGTGCAGATATTGGATGTTGATGTTGATGTGATCGACGAGAGCTGGATTTGAAGATGCACTTGCATTCTGGTTGTAGCTGCCTCTTGTTCATAGTAGCCTTAGATTTATAAGAATCTGTTTATGTATATTTCAAATAGCTGATGTATTTGTTTCATACCAGCTTTATAAATTCTAATCTTAGAAGCTCATGATTTGTACTACCAGTCCTTGGAAAATACTTGTATACAAGCAGTGTATTATCATTTCTTAGCTTAATAAATCTCATTAAATTGGATAGTTGTTAATTGGCTTACCTGACAGGTTGGGTTAGGTTCCATCACGACTAGGGGGATTTTGGGTCGTGACAATGTGGTATCAGATCTCTAGGTTCATAGGTTCTACAAGTCATGAGCAAGTGTCTAATAGAGTCTTGTGGATCGATATGATGACATCCATACCTATCTTCGAGAGGCTACATGTCTCTTTACTTATCATGCGGCATTGATTCAGCTTGAAACATAACTCCTTGAATTACATCCATGCATTCGTGTGCGTATGTGAGCGCTCGGTATCAGCCGTGCATCGCTGGCTTGTGATTCCATGGATGAGGTGCGAGATGTAATTTTTGTGTGCTGATGATGGGCCACTATGAGTGGAATTTGTGGTTCGATGAGTGGCTGCATGGCTATATATGAGCATGATGTGACTACAGAATGTGTTCAGATGGTTTGATTGTGACGAGAATAGTTTGGTGGAGATGTAAAATGGACTATTGGGTGCTAGATTATTGTTTTTATGTGACGTATGGTCTTGAGTTATGAGTGTGTTGAAAGATTCTTCATGTTGTTTAATTGTGGAACGAAGCATATTTTCATGTCTTGTTGATGAGTTCAGACTCAGGAAGGTTAAGTGATGGCATAGTAGTTATGGATGTGGAAGGTTATAAAGAGATGTCAGTTTGAAGCTAAGCAGGTGGGTTATAACCTATGAGGTAATCTACGGATGTGTGAACCTTACGATGTTGTGTGGAGAGTTTCTTTCTTCTAGCGAATTATATATGTTGAGATTTGAATTTTAACTTGGTTAAGAAACTCGAGTTGATCATCATGTAGATGTATGCGATTTTAGTAGATGATTTCAGATACCATATGGTTTGTGCTATGTGAGCTTATGAATGATTTAGTTGAATCTCCATGCGGTAGTATGGCAGTAATAGAGTATGGGTATGGTGAGTTATCAGATGTTCTATTCTGAATTATATGGCATTGAGCTTAGTGGGGGGAGTCTGCTATGGACGATTTGATTGCATAGTTGCGTGTTGTATTGGTTTCGGTCTGAGGCATACTTGTGGATCGGTTATGACTTGCAGAGGTTGAGATCGAGGATGAATCGAGTAAAGGAATTTCTGGATATGGGGTATGTTACACTTTATTGGTATATGGGAATCATGGGTTGATTGAGTTATTACTCGTGAGGTATGTAGTGCGCGTGGAGTAGAGACTTGCTCGGTTGCTTAAAGGTATGGATTACTTCTTTGGGTGTTGTTGTGCTAATGGGGCACAGGTCGTTCGGCCCGTTTGGCCGGTGCAATTGAGATTTGAGCCGAGTGGATGATTCTCGAGAAGGTTCTAATGGATTCAAGACTTTTATGTAGCAATTGAGAATTTTGCGGATTTGTATATGGCTAGAATATGAGATTTAAGTTGGATGGTGTCGAGACTTGTGGCATTTCTATATCATTATGGATTCTACATTTCAGCGTCAGGAAGGTGAAAGAAATAACTTTAGATTCGCAGAAGGTCTCTTCATAGTGGGTATCTTGGTTGTGGTGCTTTTGGGGTACTTAAGAGGGAATTCAATTACTTATAGGACTCAGGGCAGTGTGGTTCTATGCTAGAGTTCGTGGGATGAGTTTTGGTTAAGGATCGTGGTGCTCTGGCAAGGGAAGTATCTATTTGAGGGTAATTTGGAAGGAACTCAGAGAAATGGGACAACTTGGTAATAGCTTGGGTCAGCACGGAAATTGATATGATCGGTTCTTTCGGTAGTTATGATGTGGTGAGCCTCTACAGGTGTTTCGTGGCAATGCTCTTGGGTTTTGGCGACCTGTGTGGCTTGGTTGAGCTAGAGAGATTCAGTTCTGTCGGCTTGGTTATGTGAAAATGGGCTTCGAAGATTTCTCGATGGTTTTTACCACGGTTTGAGATGGATTTTTTCTACCGGCGTGAGGAACATGTTGCGTATTGTGATTTTCTCCTGGATGGGATCGAACGGAAGGGTTTCTAACTGATCGGGTGTGTGTTATGCTGGTGACTCAAAGTTGATTATGAGATCCTCTTACTTTTCATATGATGGCCTGATAGATGCAGTGTGTTGTGTGGGATTGAGATTCGCATGTGCAAGGTCACCGTTCAGTTTTGAAAGGAAGGTCATGAATTCTTAGGCAACATGGACGGTTTCAAATGACTAGGTGAATGATGTTACTATTTGGTATTGCTTGAAAAGAGTGTAGACTTAAGAAGGCACACTTTGTGTTGACTTACAAATGCTTCATTGGTATTCTTGTACTCTCCTAGGTGATTGACTGCTGATATTCAGATTTTTCCTATGTGCCACGAAAGAATTGTCAATGTATTCCTCATGGGATGATCGTGTATGAGAGATGTCTTAGACATTCAGGCAGTGGAATTAGGAGCATATATGGTGATTCATGTGTTTTATGAATTTGGAGTCTGGGAGTTCTCATAAGAAGAGTGTTTCGTGGTTGTGGACTGTGAAGTTGTGGCCAAAGCTAGCCAGATGAGAGTATGTGTCATGATTCAGTCATTGTAGACTTTCGAAGGGTTATTTATCCATTTGTGGGTGACTAGAGTGGATTTGGGGTTCATTGGTTGGCCCAATGAGGATGTGCATTCTATACCGGGTCGAACTGGTTGACTCTGTACTGCTATTGTTGAGGGATGTGTCATTTGGTTAGAGTTGAGCTTACTCGTGTTCTGATATGTTCTATGAGTTACCCTTCTATGCCACGAGGGGTTGTGATTCATTGGTTATATGCACACATGGTGTGGTTCTATTTGGGCCTTATAGCAAAATTTGAGCGAGATGGGTATTAGGGTGTTGAATAAGTGATTGCACATTGGTTATGTTCTTTCCGGTCTGTGGTATTGTATTATATGTTTCTCCGTGGTTATGGTCATTGATCTTAGGTGCTTGATGTCGAATTGCGTGTGGTTTTTGATTCGGGCATGGTGGCTTGAGGTATTTCATATGGACCAGTGTTTGGATGGGGTCACGCATTGCAGCGGAGTTATGTTGTGATATGATCCTTGGTGTTTGATTCGTGTGTCTTGGTTCTACTATGTATGATGGGTTCATAGCATTGCAGTTGTGGTGGTACTTGTTGAACTTGTGTGATGGTTTTCTCGTTTGAGTCATTTTCCATGATTGGACATATTTGAGTTTTTACTTATTGGTGCACGGATTGCACGGGTCGTGATTCTAGGCAGCATTGGTGCGACACGTCAATAGGATAGATGGGCTTGATAAAATAAGGTCATTGGACCTAGGATGGGTGCTATCGGATTTGTTTGCGTTATATTTGCAAGGATAGTGTCACTGATCTGCTTAGAAATTGGCTTTAGTTCTTGTCGAAGGAGAGGGAGCTCCATCACTTGTTGATCTGATGAATGGTTATGAGTTTCTGCGTGTTTCTTTCATCATCGGCGGTGTACGAATGTTTTAGAATGAGGTTTTATTAAGATGAGGTTATTACCGGTAATGGGTTGTTTTGAGCAGCTACTGTGATAGAAAGTTATTGCTACGAGTATTTGCGTTATGTGGTATACCATGTGATTTTATCTTGGGTTGTGGTTATGATTTGATGCAGCTAGTTTAGACTAGTACAATGTGTAGGCGCGAGGTTCAGATCTTGTAAGAAATTCCGGATGTTGGGAAATGGATTCCAAGGTTTGCGGGCTAGGGTTGAAGTAATGATCATCAGTTATGTTACGTTGTCAGGACTATATGGAATAGGGTGACGTGTTATCACCCCCGGTTATGTGCATGGTAAGATTACACGATAGTTTGATGGCTTTGGAACGACTATCGGCACGTTCGAGGACGAACATATGTTTAAGTGGGGAAGGATGTAACGACCCGACCGGTCGTTTTGAGCATTTGAACTTCACTCGTTAGTTTGAGGGCATGTGTAGCTCCGTATGATGTATTGTGACTTATGTGAATGAGTCGATTTTGGTTTTCAGGTTATTCAGAATCGATTTGGAATAATGAATTTCATGATTTAAGCTTTAAGTTGGAAGAGTTGACCAAGTTTGACTTTTGTGAATTTGACTCCGAAATAGAGTTTTGATGGTTCTGTTAGGTCCGGATGGTGATTTTGGACTTGGGAATATGCCCGTATTTGCATTTGAATATTTCTAGAAGGATTCGGCGCTAATTGGCGAAAGTGGAAAATTTGAAGAATTGGAAAGTTCATAAGTTTGATCGGAAGTTGACTTCGATGGTATCGGATTCGGATTGTGCTTCCGGGAATTGGAATAGCTTTGTTATGTCATTTGGGACTTGTGTGCAAAATTTGAAATCATTTTGGGTTGATTTGATATGTTTCGGTGCGAGTTTTGGAAGTTGAAAGTTCAAAGTTCATTTAAGTTTGATTTGAGGTGCGATTCATCATTTCGATATTGTTATGTGTGATTTGAGGCCTCGAGTAGGTTTGTGTTATGTTATGGGACTTGTTAGTATATTCGGACGGGGTGCCGAGGGGCCCAGGTGAGTTCCGGGCGAGGTTCGAACCATTTCTCAATTTTGTTTTGTTTGCTGGTAGGTGCTGGTACTGGTGTTCCGCACCTACGGTAGAAATTGCGCAGGTGCAATGGTCATAGAAGCAACAAAGGAGTCCCAGAAGCGAGGTGAAAGCTGGGTGAGGAGGATTGCAGAAGCGGAGATTTGGGCACGTGTGCGGATGCGCATATATGAAGGGATTGAGCGCACGAGCGAGATCTTGCGCAGGTGCGGATGGTGGCTCTCACCTGCGATGTCGCAGAAGCAGAATATGGACCCGCAGGTGCGAGGGGTCTGTGCTTAGTGTATTTTTGCAGAAGCAGATGTCTTGTCGCAGAAGCGGCTCTTTTATCGCAGATGCGTAAAGGTCTGGGCAGAACAATATTAAATCAAGGTTTTGGTTCTTTTATCATATTTTGAGATGTGGGACTTGTATTGAGGCAAAATTGGGGTAAGTGTTCTACACTTGGTTTCGATTTTATTTCATGAATCCATCTTCATTTTTGGCAATTGGTTGATGAATTTTAAAGAGAAATTGGGGGTTTTTGTCTAAAACATCATAAAGCAAATGTTTGAGTTTTGAACGTTGATTTGGAGTTGGATTTGAGCGAAACTAGTATGGTTGGACTCGTAATTGAATGTGTTGAAGGATTTTGTGAGTTTCATCAAGTTTTGAGGCACGGGCCCAGGTTGGACTGTTGGGTCGATTTTGGGCTTTTGATTAAAGATTCGACCTATAACATTTGGAATTGTTTCCTTAGGCATTAATTGATGTATTTGAGTTGCTTTTGGCTAGTTTCGAGCAGTTCGAAGGTCGGTACGCGCGTGATGGAATTTTTGGAGCATCGCTTTGCCTGCTCGGTATTGGATTTAGGTTGTTCGAGGTAAGTAACACTTCTAAACTTGGAGTTGAGGGTATGAACCCTGATTATGCATGTTATGTGTTTGGTGTTAAGGTGACGCACATGCTAGGTGACAGACGTGTGGGTGTGCACCGTGTGAAATGTGACTCCGATATTCTTTTGGTACTGTGTAGTTACCTGATTTTACCTGGAACCATGAAATCTCTACGTACTAGAGCTTTTGAGCTGTGATTCATGCTAGAAACCATGTCTAGGCCACATGCTTATTCTGTTGGGACCCGCCGAGGTCATTGCTGCTGTTGAATTATTTGCTTACATTGCAATTACATACTCAGTCATACACATTCATTTGCATATCATATTTCAGTCTTTGTCACCATTTATTGATACATCACATCATCATTTTTGGGCTGATTTTCATGACATTGTGAGCCCGAGAGACTGGAGAGATTGATGACTGAGTGAGGCCGAGGGTCTGATGGTGAGGATATTTATGGGATCGTGCTGCACGCCGCAATATTTTTTATTTTATTTATGCCATGATTGGCTTGTACCTGCGGAGTCTGTACACACCCATAGTGAGCGCAAGTACCTACTGAGTGTGAGTGCGAGTGCAAGTGCCGAGCGATTGGGAGGATTGAGTGATTGTGAGGACTGAGTGATTGGGAGGAGTGAGTGACCAAGAAGACTGAGTGAATTAATACTCTAAGATTAGGCATATGGTTTTATCATTGAGTTTCATCGCATTGACATGCACACTTGACATACAGGCATAGAGATGCATTTTCCTCATGTTGTATGACATTGCGTCATTCATGACTTCACATACTCATTGACATGTATGCATAGAGATGTATTTTCCTCATGCCATTTGAAAATGAAACATCTTATCTCTTGTTGAAAAGTTTTGGGAAAAACCATAGTTTTACAAAACATATTCATATTTTGGTGATTTCGGTGAAAGATTTGGGTTTCACTGATATACTTGAAAAGCAGGCCTATTTTTATGAATCTGTGAATGAGCTGAGCATTTTATCTCTGAGCTACTTATTTTATTACTTCCATTATGTTGTTATGAACTATTGCTGGCTATTGGTGTTGGACCCCCGACCTATGTTCTAGCTCGTCACTACTTTCAACCTAAGGTTAGGTTTGTTACTTATTGAGTATATGGGGTCGGTTGTACTCATACTACACTTCTGCACCTTGCATGCAGATATTGGATTTGAAGACGCACCTGCGTTCCGGTTGTAGCTGCCTCTTGTTCATGGTAGCCTTAGATTTATAAAAATCGGTTTATGCATATTTCGAACAGATGATGTATTTGTTTCATACTAGTTTTGTAAATTCTATTCTTAGAAGCTTATGATTTGTACTACCAGTCCTTGAGAAATTCATGTATACAAGCGGTGTATTATTATTTCTTATCTTAATAAATCTCATTAAATTGGATAGTTGTTAATTGGCTTACCTGACGAGTTCGGTTAGGTGCCATCACGAATAGGTGAATTTTGGGTCGTGACACAAACAACATCACCTAAATTGGGATGGAGGGAGTAAGTTGTTTGTTAAAGCGATTATTGGGTTAGGAACCTGGCATATATAGCAATTGGCAATGATATCTTGAAATGTTTTTCACCAATGAGTCCTAGAGTTGGAATTAGTAAATTATGGTCCAAATACCTAGGTTCATATTTCCTTTATACAATCTTCTTACAATCCATTAATCTCTTGTGTGAATGAATGAGGTCAATCTATGTCACGATCCAAATCACACCACGGGGGTTGTGATGGCACCTAGTATCTAAAATTAGGTAAGTTGATCACTTAATGACATTAAATCAGCAAAATATGATATAATAATGCAGAATTAAATATGAAAGCAGAAATAGAGTTAACATCAGCAAAAAATGGGATTACTCAAACATCTCCCTAGAACTAGGTAGTATAGAGTCATGAGCTCTAACTGAAGATATAAGGATGTTAACCAATATAATATTGTCAGGATACAAAAATGACAGTCTAAAGTAAGGATGGGAATCCAAGGGACTGCGACGGTTGTTGACGATCAATTTTGACCCTCCCTTTTGCAATTAATTTATTTGTACTTAATGATTTACAAATGCGTTGAAAATATTTTTTAATCAATAACACCTATTTTTAATATAATAGAAAATTAGTAAGTAATAATTTTAGATTAATAATTTGGTATTAAATATTTATAAATATATATTACCCTTAATATTTTGAAATTATTAAAATAACTTCTATATTTTTGGTACACAAGTTTTATAATAAATTTAATAAATTAATCCTTAATTTTTAATTAACTCGCTTATTATTTAAATAATCCGAAATTAACTTTATAATTTGGGTAAGTAAAGTATTTTAATATATAATTAATTAATTACAGTAATTTGTAGTTTATTTGATGATTATATTTTCATCACATTTTATTAGAATTAATTAAATTTACCTAAATTAATTTTAAAGGGGTCAAAGGACTAAACGACTACAATTGCAAAAGCCCAATTAGATGCAATATGGCTAGTTATTAAATCAAAACCAGCCCAAAATACCGGCCCAAAGCCATTTGACCCGGTCCGAAATTACCCCCTCCATTCCACTTTGGCAATCCGCCCAAACCCCCGAGAGCCAATGAAATTACGCCACGTCACCACTTTCAAACACTCATGCAAAAAACACATCTCATCAGGACGGTTGATCCAAATGATAAACGGCCCAAGATTAAACCAATTTTTTCTTTTATTTTCAATACACATCAATGCTTTATCTCTACCGTTGGATTAAAAGAAATCCAATGGTCATCCTTTTTTCTTAATAAACATTTTTATCTCCAAAATAGCAGAGCCATTGATCACAATGATCTGACGGCTTCCCTTCATCCACCCACTTTAAACCAAACAAACGGCTAACCCTAATCATTTTCCACCAGACCCGCCGCCCCCTTTCCCCAAAACACTCTCTTTTCTCTCATCTGCTCAAACTCCATTATTCATGAGACCTTGCACAAATTCGTGCAAGGTCAACAAAATCAAACCCCAAACACTCCATCTTGTCCCTATGTCGCGAATCCTGCTGTTTTCTTTCCTCTTTCATCACTGAGATTCAAAAGCCCCAATTTGAAAACCCTAGACCTAAAAATGAAACCTCAAATCGTCCGAGTTTCTATTATGTTCTTTCAAATCGGAGGCATGCATGAAGGTTTCACAGGCTTCATCATTTTTATGTGATGTCTAAAGGTCAAAATCAGTGACCTCTAGACATTAAAGCTTTCATCGATTGTTTTTGTTTTCAAACGATCGACTCTTGTTAGGTAAATCTTTTTCCCTCTTCTGCTTCTGATTTTACCTGCTTTGTTACCACCATCTCGACCATCGTTATCTTCCACTACCTAATTCAAATCTGCTGGAGCCCTAAGTCATTAAAGGCCACAATAAATAGGAGCCTTAATTGCTCACCTAACAACACTAACAACACCTAAGAGAATCGAGTACATTCTGAAAGAAATAAAAAAAAGAAAAACTTTAGATTTCCCCACTGATTTTTGCTTTTTCCTTTCCTTCTCCGGTTCTGAGTTCGTTTACTGTTCGAGCTTGAGCTTGGATTCCTAAACAGATAAACAAAGTTCTTGTTTGGTTTGCTGCTCTGTACAAGGTCAGTGTACATTAACCCTCCCTTTCTTTCGATTATTAGTATTATTTTGTGCTCCCAATGTCTTTTTCTGTTGATTATTGTTTGTTCATGATATATGTTAGTATTTTGTGATTGATTATTATGTCTTGCTCTTATATGTTATCTTCATTGTTTTGAGCTAATTGTTTCCTGATAATCTACGACTATTCTATTATGACTGGTTATTCTCTGTTAATTAACTTAATGAACTGCACCAGATAAATGCATCTTAAAATGAATAATCTAAGACCTACTGAACTTCTGCTATTAACTAAGAGACTTTGATGACTCTTTGTATGTTTTGTCAGCTGTAATCAACTTAATTAAGGTGTGCCCTTAGATGTTCCTTGATGTTTTGTTGAGAACTTATGTCTGCTACATCTATGCTATATTGATTTTTGGGTTGGCAATGTCACACCCCATGTTAATGTATCTAAAATGATCTTCATCATGGTACCCATGTCACACACTTAACCTATCTGTTTTAACTGAGTAATATGCTATTGAGACCATGCTTGTTACGTACACTCAAGGATCCAATGCTAACCTGTTGTATAACCTGAACCCATATAATGAATCCATTATCTTGGTTGTCATGCTATCTGCTTTTCTAATATGTCCTGTAATCACGTAATTCTTTATAAATCTCATTGTGTCTAGGTTTGAGTTGATTGATGTTAGCCTCTATGTTGTGCTTGTTTAGTAAGTACTTGTGAATCCTTGCATGTGTTTTATCTGAAGGAGTTTCATGCCTCTACTGCTATGTGCTGTATTTGAACTATTTTGTCAAGAATGAGATTGAGACATGCTAGTCTCAATGACCCAACTGTTTGAGTAATATGGAATCTGAAATGAGGAGTTTAATGTTATCATAGGCTCAAACAAATCCTTTAATACCTGCTTATCCTGTTAAAATGAACACTCTTTTATATTTAGTTTGTAACGACCCAACCGATCGTTTTGAGCTCTAGCGCGTCGTTCGACGGTTTGAGGCCTTGAGTAGCTTAACTTCATGTTTTATGATTACGCGTAGTCGGAATTGAATTTTGGGAAGTTCAGAGTTGATTCGGAAGGAAAACTCCCAATTTGTAAGCTTTAAGTTTGAAGAGTTGACTAAGGTTTGACTTTTTGAGTAATCGACCTCAGAATCAGGATTTTAAGGTTCCAATAGATTCGTATAATGATTTCAGACTTCGACGTGTATTTCGGTTGAGTATCGGGTGGTCCAAGAGTATTTCGGCACATATTATGGAAAGTTCGCATTTTGAAGGTTTTACAATTTCCTAAGTTTGATTTGAAGTAGACTTTTTTCTTATCAATGTTCGTTTGGGGTTTCGAGCCTTGGAATATGTTTGTATCATAATTTGTGACTTGAACGTAAAGTTTGGCGTCCATCCGAAATGTTTAAGTGTAATTCGGACGCGCTCGACGAAGTTTGAATGTTTGAAAGTTGAAAGAAGGATCTTGATCTTCGATTCGTAGTTTTGATGTTGTTGGGTGTGTTTTGAGGCCTCGAGCACTGTACAGTACCTGCTGTGGCATGCAGCTCGATCCACATATAGCCATAAGGCATGTTGCGGCACGCAACCTGATCCACATATAGCCATAAGTCTTGTTGCTGCATGCAACCCGATCCACATATAGCCATAAGGCTTGTTGCGGCATACAACCCGATACACATATATCCATAAGGCTTGTTGTGGCGCGCAACCCAATCCACATAACTCACTCACAACACGGCTCTGAGACTCCAACTCAGTCACTAATCTCTCCAGTCTCTCAAGCTCACCACGCTCATGATAAGAAACCCAAATCAATGATGCATGATATGACAATAAATGATACACAGACTGAGATATGATATGCAATGATGAATGCGACTGAGTACATAACTATAAATTAGGCAAATAATCTCAATAGCAAAAGAACGACCACTATGGGTCCTGATAGAACCAGCTCATAGCCTAAACATGATTTCTAATAAAATCCACAACTCAAGTGCTCTAACACATAGAGTACAGTAATAATATTCAGATAAGGTGACTACATAATCCCACGAAATCGACTAAGTCATAATTACTACGGTGCACGCCCACACGCACATCACCCAACATGTACGTCACCTCAACACTGATCAAATAACACGAAATTCAGGATTCATGCCCTCAGAACCAAGTTTAGAAGTATTACTTACCTCAAATTGTAAAAATCTCTACTCTAATAAGCCCTTTGCCTCGCGAATCAGCGTCTGAACGCCTCGAATCTAGCCCCAAACAATTAGATACAATCAACTCAAGCTATTGGAATCAATTCCATATGAAAGTTCTAAGTTCTTAATCAAAAGTTAAAAAGTCAACTCAAAAAGTCAACCCCGAGCTCACTTCTCGGAATCAATACAACAATGAGTCCAATTGCTCAAATACGACACCAAAATGCTGCTCAAATCCCCAAAATTCGGCCTAAGAAGTTTCTCCATTTTTTCAAAATATTTCAACCTAAAACACTAATTAAATGAGGAAAACAATGCTATATTCATGTAATTTAACCAAAACTGAGTTACAATCACTTACCCCAATCACTCCCTTGAAAATCCCTCCAAGAATCGCCTTAATCCGAGCTCCCAAAATCAAATTGTGAAATTTTAGTCTAACCCTCATTTTTGAAATATTTAAGTCTGCCCAGATGCCCTTCTTCATGATCGTGAAGCACAAATTCACAGTGTAACGACCCGGCCAGTCATTTTGAGAGTTGTAGCCATGTTTCCTCATTTACTCTTCATTCCCTACTTAATTATTATTATGTGACTTGCCGGGGTAATTGGTTCAGGTCCGGGAATATTTCAGAATGAATTGACACACTTAGTCTCAAGGTTGGAAGCTTAAGTTAAAAAAGTTGACAAGATATAGACTTATGTGTAAACGACTTTGTAATAGTGTTTGGATGATTCCGTTAGCTCCTTTGGGTGATTCTGGACTTAGGAGTGTGTCTGGATTTTGATTTGGAGGTCCGTAGTTGAATTAGAATATAAATGGCGAAAGTTGAAAATTTGGAAGTTTGATCGAGAGTGGACTTTGTAGTTACCGAGCTAGGACTAGAGTTTCAGGAGTTGGAGTAGGCCCGTGGTGTTATTTTTGATGTGTGTGCAAAATTTGAGGTCAATCGAACGTGATTTGATAGGTTTCGGCATCGTATGTAGAAACTAGAAGTTCAAAAGTTCATTAAGCTTGAATCGATGCACGATTCGTGGTCTTAGCATTGTTTGATGTAATTTGAAGGCTCGACTAAGTTCGTATGATGTTTTATAACTTGTTGGTATGCTTGGTTGAGGTCCCGGAGGCTTCGGGTGGATTTCAGATGGTTAACAAATGGGAATTTGGACTTGGAAGATGGCTGAGGCTGCAAATTTCTGGTGTCTAGTTTCCTTCTTCGCGTTCGCGAAAAGTATCTGGAGGCAGGTGAAGATTTGTTCATCGCGTTCGCGGGTGGAGAACTACGTTCACGAAGGTCTAGGAAGGAGGGTGCATCACGAACGTGAGAAGAGGGTCGCGTTCGCAAAGAAGAGATGAATAGACTGGGACCTCATGCATTGGTCTACGCGTTCGCGGTAGGGGGATCGCGTTCGTGAAGCTCGGGGTCAGTTTGTCATCGTGTTCATGAGAGGGACCTCTCTTTCGTGTAGAAGGTTTTGGGCGGCAGAATGGTTTGTGCTACGCGAACGCGAGAAGAGGGTCACGTTCGCGAAGAAGGGTCACCTGGGCAGAAATTTAAATATTTCAAAACGAGGGTTTGAGTTCATTTTCACAATTTGATTTTGGGAGCTCGGTGGGAGGCGATTCTTGGAGAGATGTTCAAGTGGGTGATTGGGGTAAGTGATTATTACTTAGTGTTGGTTAAATTCCATGTTTACATCTTTGATTTCATCATTTAATTAGTGATTTGGGATGGAAAATTGGGGGAAATGGAGGAAGTTTCTTAGGCCGCATTTTGGAGATTTGATTGAGATTTTAGTATCGGATTTGAGTAATTTTGGTATGGTTGGACTCGTGGTTCAATGGGTGTTCAAATTTTGTGACTTTTATCGGTAACTGAGACGTGGGCTCGGGGGCCGACTTTTGAGTTTACTTTTGACTTTTGATTAATAACTTAGTATTTTCTTATGGAATTGATTCCTTTAGATCGTGTTGATTGTATCGAACAATTTTTGGCTAGATTCGAGGCATTTGGAGGCTGATTCGCGAGGTAAGGGCATGTTGGAGTAGGGATTTGCACGGTTTGAGGTAAGAAACAGTTCTAAACAGGCATAAAACCCCGAATTACATGTGATGTGATTGCTGTTGAGGTGACGCACATGCTAGATGACGGGCGTGTGGGTGTGCACCATAGTAATTGTGACTTGGTCAATTCCATGGAACTGTATAGTTGAATAATCTGTTGTTTTTCGTATATTCTCCATGTGTTATAGAAATTGAACTGCAAATCATGTTAGAAATCATGCATAGGCTATGTGTTGGTACTGGGGGCCCACAGAGGTCGTGTTACATATTGAATTATCTGCTAAATTGCCATTTTGTACTCAGTCACAGTTTTTACTTGCACTTTGTTGTTCCTTATTGATACATCATATTATCGTTGTTTGGGCTGATTATCATGATTTTTGAGAGCCCGAAAGACTGGAGAGATTGATGACTGAGTGAGGCCGAGGGCCTGATTGTGCGGATATTTATGGGATCGGGCTGCACGCCGCAGCATATTTTATTTATTAATTTCATGATTGGATTATTATAGTGCTTAGGTTGAAGGAGCCACGGTTAGGACATTTTGGATTAAACAGTGCGTTGGGGAGTTGAAGAAAATGTCAGGCAGAAGTACACATTTCTGTGGCTCATTCTGCGGCCGCAGAACCACTATGCGGATCGCAGACTGGTCGTAGAGTGGTCCAGATTTCTAGGATTTTTTTATGTCAATTTCGCGGCCATTATGCGACCGCATAACCATTTTGTGGGCCGCATTATTGTCTCTTATCCCACCTTGGGATTTCTCGGAGGAAGGATATGCGGTGCACTATGCGATCGCAGAACCGTTCTGCGGTGCATTATGCGACTGCATAATAGGTGTGCAGACTGCATAGTGACCGTAGATCAGGTCAGTTTGTTTCCCAGCTTTTGGCACCTCAATTTCGCGGTCATTTCGTGGACCACATAACCATTATGCGGTCGCATATGCGACCGTAGAACCTGTTCCGGAGCTTTATTTTTTGGGTTTTTAATCCCGACCCTATTCCGTTAAAACACCTACCTTGGACCATTTTGAACTCATTTTCTGATATTTTTAGAGTGGGAGAGATGGTCCTAGAGGGAGAAAGTGATCTTCATCAAATTGCTCTTCAATTCTCACCTAAAACTTTGAAGATTATCAAGAGAGGCACCTAGGTCTTCTTCCTAAGAGGTAAGGTTCTATCACCCAAACTATTAATTTTAAAATATAACTAGAATGGACCATTAGTAAGGTAATTCATGGGGATGGGAGTGCTTACCTTGCATGCATGTATCCTTGAAGTATGTGGGAAGATTGTGAGCTAAAAATGATAGAGAATGGGTTGGGGAATGTTGGAATCTTCCCCAAAAAGGACCTTAAAACATTAATGCACACCTAGTGTTTGTTAATATGCTCAAATGAGCTAAAACCATGTTCATCTTCCTAATTTTGGTCCAAATTGTTATATTTCTAAATATATTGAAGTTGCTAAGAATTTTGGATAATTTTAGAGTTTGAGAAGCTCAATTGAGGTATGTTGGCTAAACCCCTTCTTCTTAGAATCGAATCCCACGGTGTTCATGAAATTGGTGTAAGTCCTAAATTGATCATTATAGAATTGGCTATTCCTGATGTGTTTGTGTTGAAGGATGTATGTTTGATATTTATTCTAAATGCTTCATCATGTTATCTTGCCATTTGAGGATGTGTTCAAAATGTGGAATATGTGTTAGAAATGTTAAGACTTCATGTCAAGATCGAATAAAGGTTGTTATGCCAAATTGTATGAAAAGCCTCTATGTGCCTAAGATTCCCAAAGTGCTAATATGTGAATTTAATGTCTTGAATGGGAAGCCTTATTATTGTTGATAATGATAATGACAGTTGAATGTGGAAAAAGGGGACTGGAATTATGAAATACGGCCAAGTGCCAAGAATGACTTTGTAATTATTAAGAAGTACGATGTGAGATGATTGACTGAAGAACGTAATGTCTCAAATGAGATGGCCTAGCCGATCGGGCTGAGATTGGACTCTGTGTAAGAACACGGTGGTATTATGGATGGAATTGTGGTAATGTCTCAAATGAGATGGCCTAGCCGATCGGGTCGTGATCGGACGCCATGCCGCACACATGGTAGTACTGTGCTGGAAATTATAATAAAATTGTGGTAATGTCTCAAATGAGATGGCCTAGCCGATCGGACCGAGATCGGACTCCGTGTAACAATATATAGGTAATATGAATTGTGGAATATCGGTACTAAAGGCCTCCCAACTTAATAATACGAAAATTGACTTGAAAATGTATATGATCCTTAACATTTTTGTTTCTATATTATTTGAAGCCCTTATCGAATTCTTGACTATTCCTCTTGTATTATTATTCATTCTATTGAGTTGGTGTTTAGCTTTACATACTAGTGTTATTTGACGGTACTAACGTCCCTTTTGCCGGGGGCGCTGCATCTTTAAATGGATGCAGGTGGTTGCATAGCAGATAGTGTTGCATCCTCTTCTCAGCGGACTCGGTGAACCCCATTTCATTCCGGGGTCATGTATTTTACCTTTAGTTTATATTGTGGTTACTTTTGAGGTATAGCCGGGGCCTTGTTGCTGGCACCATCTTGACTCTCTTTTGTATCTTTAGAGGCTCTGTAGACACTATGTGGGTTGTACATGGGTGCTAGAAATGTCAAACGGATTATGTTGTATTTTGGATTTTTGTTCCACTAAATCACAAAATGTATGCCTTTTGAAACTTAACAGGAAGTAGCAAAATAAAATGGTTTAGTAATGTCAATGCATACGGTCCTTCAACTGTTTAGCTAATAAGAACATGCCTTCTCTTATCATGGGTGAGGTGAGGTGGGTAGAAAGTATCTAATAGGCTTGCTCGGGCGGGTTCACTCAGTTGAGCATCGGTTGCACCTCCCGAGGTTGGGGCATGACAGATATTCATAAGATTCCCCTTTTATTAAGGCCTAGCATTTATATGGTATTCCTTATTCGTTTGAGATTGCATTTGATAGTTCTGATAAGTTGAGATAGCATAGGAGATTTGACAGATTTATACCGTCAAAATAAATATTGGAGGATTATGTTAGTTACCATTTTACCCTATTATTGTTGTTGTGCTTCATATCTGTTTATGATTTATCATACTGATTATTGGACGACTAGTAAGTGTCGATGTCGATCCCTCATCACTACTTCTCCGGGGTTAGGATAGATAATTACTGGGTACACGTTGATTTATGTACTCATGCTACACTTCTGCACTAAATTTGCAGGATCTAGCGGGTTCATGTGGTGGTCATCTTAGAGCGTAGGCGCAACTGCTGAGGAGACTTTATGGTGAACTGGATTCCCGGCTACGCATCGCAACCCACAGAGTCCCCATCGTATTATTTTCTCTATCCTGTCTAACTTATATTCCAGACAGACGTTGTATTATTATTGTACTCCTTAGTAAATGCTCATGCACTTGTGACACTGGGTTTTGGGATATTCTAGTTAATTTATGCGGATTTGCATATTATCATCACCTTTTATTTTTATGCCTTACTAATTATATATGTACCCATGATTTTAAATGCGTAAATTTCTTAACTTAATAAAATTTATGATTTCGAAAGTGATAAAATGAACAATTAACATGATAGTTCACGGTTGGCTTGCCTAACGGCGATGTTGGGCGCCATTACGGCCTATAGTGTGTTTTGGGCGTGACATAGTTGATGTCCTCTGTCTGCATAGATTTAGTTATGAACCTAGATGTTTGATTAAGAATCTGATGAACTAGTAATCATGCTACTAAACTTGGATTAGATCAAGACTGACTACCTGGCCTTTGATGTCTTCAATTGGTTGAACAAAGTTTTTAGTATAGGTCTTTAGTATAGAAAGGCCTTAATCATGTACATGTTCACTTTTAACTGCTCTAAATACTACTACAATAACTGCTGATTTTTTGTAGAATTAAATAAAAGTCTTAAAATATTAAGTCCATTAAAACTAATCAGTGCCTGCATCTCATTCTATCATTCACCGTGGTCACTCAACTAGATAACTTGAACTTGAATTAGCTTACTCACAGCTTGAATTCACTTTGCTTTACATCTTTGTGATGGTCTCTTTAAGTGTTCTGAGAATAGTCACTGGTATTACAAGTGCTTGCAGTAGTTTGCCTCTTTGTTTGGGTTCTGACTTTGAAGTTAATGATGTAACTCCGAGTGTTCATTCCCTATAGCTCCTAAATTCTGTGTATTTTGAACCCCTTTTTTTCACTGCTGCTTTCATGCTAACTATTAAGTGAGTATATTGTTTGTTTATAAGCCTTTGAGGAAGAGAGAATGTGAGTGACTAAGGGTACTTGGGGTGGGACCTAGTTTGTGGATTTAGATGCCCTTCCCTGACACATGCACTACTCAGAGTCCGTGAGACCCTTGTGAACTCTGAAGTGCCAGGGATTCAAAGGGTACCTTGTCCATGAATAAGGTTTTATCCCTAGCTCTTGTCCATTGACTCTCACTAATCCTCTTAGGATTAGTACAAACACAAATTGGTCTTCACTCTAGTCATGTCTATTTGTTACAATTTTTATTTGTTAACCTCATTGTGCTCCTTAATAATATCTATTTGTTACAAATTTGTTACTATTGTACCTCATATGGAATCACTAATGTTTCTTCTCTTTGCATGTTTGAATTTTGGCCTGCCGAGCTTCTTTGGAACTCAGGCCCAATTCCAGTCCAGCACACCTCCACATGAGCAAAGTCTGTCGCTGTTTAAAGTCTGTTGGGCCTGCATTTCTTTGGCACAATTTTGAGTCAAGTTCCCTTTCCTTTGTCTCTCTTAGATAAATAAAACTTGTTGTTTACTATTTGAATACATGTGAATACTAACGTTGTCATTGAATATTTCTATTATGCTTTGATTATTTTAGGAACCTAGGTATATGTGATGACCCAAAAGGTCATCTTATGTATTAGAACTCGAATCTGTGCTCTTAAGCCTTAAAAGTCTTATTTTTACCCTCCTCAATTTGCGTGCACAGTCCGAGCAGGTTTCCAGAAAGCTTTTATGCTAAAAATTGATGAAAATAAGAATTTATGCCTTAAAGGTTTATTTTAGTTGACTTCGGTCAATATTTTTGGTAAACGGGCTCAGATCCGTGTTTTGACTATATGGTGGGTCCGTATTGAATTATGGGACCTAGGCGTATGCCCGGAATCGAATTCGGAGGTCCCTAGCTCAAAATATGAATTTTTGATAAAAATTAAAAGTCTTAAAATTAATTATTTTTAAGAATTGATTGATGTTTGGCATTGTTAGTACCGGGTCCGTATTTTGGTTCCAGAGCCCGGTATAGTTTCATTATGATATTTAAGACCAGTATGAGAAGTGAGAAACGGAGTTGATTTGACGTGATTCGGACCTTCGATTGAGAAAATAGTAATTTTAAAGTGTTCTTGAGAGTTTCATTCGATTTGGTGCTAAATTCGGAGTTCTAGGTGTTATTTTGGCAATTTAATCGCGCGAGCCGGTCCGTATGATGTTTTTAGACTTGTGTGCTTGTTTGGTTTGGAGCCCCGAGGGCGCGGGTGAGTTTCTAATAGGCTACGGGGTGATTTGCACTTAGAAAATCTGAGATTTTTGTTGCAGCAGCTGTTCTGGTGTGCCCTTCTCCGAGTTCGCGTAGGTAGTGTAGCGAACGCGAAAGGTAAAATAGGGGCAGGGGAAATTTTTTCTTCGCGAACGCGAAGGACTTATCGCGAACGCAAAGAATTGGGGGTGGTACCCTTCGCGAACGCGATCTGTCTCACGCGAACGCGATAGTTTAAGGGACTTGGGGGAGGGGGGGGGCAAGTTGTTCTACACGAACACGTCCATGGGGTCACGAATGTGAAGGCTTGGGGGGAGCTTCATTATGCGAACGCGTAGAAAGACTCGCAAACGTGAAGGCCTTAGGCCGCTGTGCATTGCGAACGTGACAGGCCTCTCGCGAACGCGATGAAGGCCTGTCCAGTGACTTAAAACATACTCTAAACGTGGGTTTAAGCCATTTCTTCAACAGTTTTCAAGAACCAAACGGGTAGAGGCAATTTTCAAGAGTCATTTTCTTCCCCCAAAATGTTGGTAAGTGATTCTAAACCATTTTCTTTCAATTACCCATTACATTTTATGAATTATCAATCAAAAATCTAGAGTTTTCACGGTAGAATTAGGGGTTAGGGTAGAAACTAGGGATTTCGGGAAAATTGGGGATTTAGACCTCAATTTGAGGTCGGATTCCAAAACAAATTACATATTCGGGCTCGAGGGTGAATGGGTAAAAGGATTTTGGTTCGAACCTCGGGTTTTGACCAAGCGGGCCCGGAGTCTATTTTTTGACTTTTTGGAGGAAAATTTGGGAAATTTAAATTTATGAAATATAATTGATTCCTTTAGCAATATTTGATATTATTGAGTCATTTTTCAATAGATACGAGTGTTTTGGAGGTGAATTCCAAAGGAAAAGCTGTGATTGAGAATTAAGTGGCCTTCAGAGCAAGGTAAGTGTCGTGTCTAACTTTGGCTTGAGGGAATAGGTACTATGCGATCATTTGCTACGTGTTTGGTTGTTAAATACGATGTATAGGTGAGGTGACGATCATCTATGCATCGTTGTCGAGTCATAGCTTGCGAGTGAAATTCCATTCTCGCAAATTTGTATTCTTAAATCTTGTTATCCATGCTTATTGTTGTTGTTGAAATGTTGGGAGACTTGTATCCGGTTCCACCAAGGTTGATAAAATTGTGAATATTGATTCGAGATTGAGATGTTAAATTGTGATGGTAATCATTGATGAAATATTGATTTATTTGTGAAACTTCTCTCTGTCCCTTATGATTGATTCTGTGAATTGTGAGGAAGAGTGTGAAGCACGAAGGGTGATGCCGTGCATGATATATTTATATTGTGAGGAAGAGTGTAAAGCACGAAGGGTGATGCCGTGCATGATTTATTTATATGGCGAGGAAGAGTGTAAAGTACGAAGAGTGATGCCGTGCATGAATTATATATATTGTGAGGAAGAGAGTAAAAGCACAGAGGGTGATGCCGTGTAGTTTTCCTTTGCTGTTTTAATTGCTCAATTCATTTAAGGATTTTTTGTTTAATTCTGTCTTTTCATTATTCTCACTCTTTATGTTGTATTCCCCCACTGTATGTTCCCTTCCCATTATTTCCATGTTATTTCTTTATTTACTGTTGGTGGTACTAGGAGGATTATATTGTTCAAGTTATATGTGGGTGGGTGTCTTGTCCTAGCCTCATCACTACTTCGCCGAGGTGAGGCTCGATACTTACCAGTACATGGGGTCGGTTGTACTAAAGCTGCACTCTGCACTTTCTGTGCCGATTTTGATATCGGCTCAGGTTGATCGAGATTTGCTACTGGTCCGCTGTCCGGAGACTAAAGTTAGATCTGTCGGCGTTCATAGACCTTGAAGTCCCCGTCTATCTTTTATGTCCTACTGTTTTCTTTCATTCAGACAGTTGTATTTCTTTCAGATTAATACTTGTAGTAAATTCTAGAACATTTGTGAATTGTGACTCTAGATCCGGGTGGTAGTAATTAATGCAGTTTTATGATATTTCGCCCTTATTATATTTCATCTTAGTTAATTATTGTTATTTACTGAATGGAAATAAGGAATTGGTTTAATGACTCTCTAACATTGGCTTTCCTAGAAGGTGAAATGTTAGGCGTCATCACGGTCCCGTCGGTGGGAAATTTCGGGTCGTGAGAGTTGGTATCAGAGCACTAGGTTGCTTAGGTCTCACAATTCATGAGCAAGCTTAGTAGAGTCCGAAGGATCGGCACAGAGACATCTGTGCTTATCTTCCAGAGGCTATGAAGTTTAGGAACAAGTTTCACTTTTATTCTTCTCTGTCGTGCGATTTTGCTTTCTCAATACTAATTGAACTCTTCTACTCTTATTCTCTCGTAGATAGCGAGAACATGTACCGCTTCCTTAGATGAGCAGCCAGAGCCTCCAGTGACAGCTCCTACGCAGGGCAGAGGTCAAGGTCGAGGCCGTGCCAGAGGCCGAGGCAGGGGCAGGGCTCAACCTAGGTCTCGAGCAGCAGCCCCAACAGTGAAGCGTCAGATAGAGCTTGACGAGGAGGTTCCAACCCAGACTGTTCCTGCCAGACCAGCTCAGGTTCCGGAGGGGTTCATTGCCACCCAAGTACTTCAGGACGCTTTGGTCCGTTTGGTGGGCCTTATGGAGAGTGTGGCCCAGACTGGCGCATTTCCCATGGCACCAGCAGTCTCTCAGGCTGGAGGAGGAGCCCAGACTCCTACCACTCCCGCTCCAGAGCAGATAGCTCCCCAGTATCAGGCTCCAGCAGCTCAGCCAGTCGGATTAGTTCAGCCGGTTATTGAGGCACAGGTCAGAGATGGGCCAGCTATGTCTTCTGAGGCCTTATAGAGATTAGACAGGTTTATCAAGCTCTTTCCTGTTCACTTCAGTGGTGCTCCTTCAGAGGATCCCCAGGAGTATCTTGATAGCTGTCACGAGGTTCTACAAAACATTGGTATAGTAGAGACCAATGGGGTCGATTTTGCTACATTTCATATGACTGGTTCCGCCAAGAAATAGTGGAGAGATTACTTGTTGACCAGACTAGCTGGGTCGCCTGCTCTTACTTGGGACCAGTTCTCTCAATTCTTCATAGAGAAGTTTCTGCCTATCAAATTGAGAGAGGAACGTCGCCATCAATTTGAGCGTCTTCAGTAGGGCAGTATGATCGTTACTCAGTATGAGACCCATTTTGTGGACTTGGCCCGTCATACTATTCTTCTGCTTCCCACCGAGAGAGAGAGAGGGTGAGAAGGTTTATTGATGGACTTGCTCAGCCTATCAGATTGCAGATGGCTAAGGAGACTGGAAGTGAGATTTCTTTTCAGGCGGCTGCTAATATCACCAGACAAGTCGAACTGGTTCTTACTCAGGGAGGTCAGGGGTCTGACAAGAGACCTCGTCATTTCGGTGAGTTCAGTGGTGCCTCACCTAGAGGCAGGAGTACTTTAGGTAGAGGCCATCCTCGGAGTACTTTAGGTAGAGGCCATCCTCCCATGCCATTTCATTCAGTGCTCTAGGCATTCCACGGTGCCTCAGGTGGTCGTGGCCCTCAGATGCATTATTCCAAACAGCTAGCTTATAGTGCACCACCAGCTCCTATTAGTGCACCTCCACTCCAGAGTCATCAGGGTGGTTATTCAGGTCGATAGGGTCAGTTTCAGGGTCAGCAGTCATAGCAGCCAAAGTTATGTTATACTTGTGGAGATCCGAGGCACATTGCTAGATTTTGCCCACGGGCAATGATCATCTCACAGCACCAGAGTTCTTGTGCCATGGTTCCAGCACCAGTTACTGCACCACCTTCTCAGCCAGCCAGAGGCAGGGGTCAGGAAGCCAGAGGTAGAGGCCAGACTGTTAGAGGTAGAGGTCAGGCTATTAGAGGTGGAGACCAGCCAACTAGAGGTCATCCCAGGGATGTAGTTCAGGGTGGTGGGGCCCAGCCCTGGTGTTATGCTTTCCCAGCCAGGCCTGAGGCTGAGTCATTTGATGCTGTTATCACAGGTACTATTTCAGTTCTATTTGATTCGGGATCTATTTACTCCTATGTGTCATCCTATTTTGCTTCCTATTTGGTTGTGCCCCGTGATTCTTTGAGTGCTCATGTGTATGTGTCCATACCAGTGGGAGATGCTATTATTTTAGATCATGTTTATCATTTGTGTGTGGTCACCATTGGGAGTCTGGAGACACGTGTAGATCTTCTACTTCTCGACATGGTTGATTTTGATGTCATACTGGGTATGGATTGGCTGTTACCTTATCATACTATATTAGATTGTCACGCCAAGACAGTGACCTTAGCCTTGCAGGGGTTTCCTCGATTAGAGTGGAGAGGAAATCTTGGCCATTCTGCCAGCAGGGTAATCTTTTATGTGAAGGCTCGGCATATGGTCGAGAAGGTGTGTCTAGCTTATTTGGCTTATGTCCGCGATTCTAGTGCGGAGGTTCCTTCCATAGATTCGGTGCCGGTTGTTCGTGAATTTCAAGAGGTGTTTCTTGCAGACCTGTCGGGGATGCCACCCGACAGGGATATTGATTTCTGCATTGATTTGGCTCCGGGTACTCAGCCTATTTCCGTTCTGCCATACCGCATGGCCCCGCCAGAGTTAAAAGAATTGAAGGAGCAGTTACAAGATTTGCTTGATAAGGGCTTCATTAGACCTAGTATCTCGCCCTGGGGTGCACCTGTGTTGTTTGTGAAGAAGAAAGATGGATATGTGAGGATGTGTATAGATTATCGGCAATTGAACAAAGTCACCATCAAGAAAAAGTATCCATTGCAGATGATTGATGATTTATTTGATCAGCTTCAGGGTGCCAAGGTGTTTTCAAAGATTGATTTGAGATCCGGCTACCATCAGTTGAGGATTAGGGTATCCGATGTTCCTAAGATAACTTTTCAGACTCGGTATGGGCATTATGAGTTTCTAGTGATGTCATTTGGGCTGACAAAAGCCCCAGCAGCATTCATGGATTTGATGAATCGGGTGTTTAAACCCTACTTGGATTCCTTTGTGGTTGTGTTTAAATCGAGAGGAGCATGAGCAGCACCTTCGGATCATTCTTCTGACTCTGAAAGACAGCCAATTATGCTAAGTTCTCAAAATGCGAGTTTTGGTTGAGTTTAGTTGCTTTATTGGGTCACATTGTATCAGTGGAGGGTGTTCAGGTGGATCCTAAGAAGATTGAGGCAGTTCAAAACTGGCCTAGACCCACATCAGCTATAGAGATCTGTAGTTTCCTGGGTTTGGCGGGCTATTACCGTCGATTTGTGGAGGGGTTTTCATCCATAGTAGCCCCGTTGACCAGATTGACCTAGAAAGGGTGCCCCGTTCAGGTAGTCAGACGAGTGTGAAGCGAGCTTTCAGAAGCTCAAGACTGCTTTGACTATGGCACCGGTATTGGTTGTTACCCACAGGTTCAGGATCTTATACAGTATACTGTGACGCATCTCGTATTGGTATGGAAGCGGTATTGATGCAGGGTGGCAAGGTTATTGCATATGTTTCACGGCAGCTGAAGGTTCACGAGAAGAATTACCATGTTCATGATGTAGAACTGGCAGCCATTGTTCACGCGCTGAAGATTTGGAGGCACTATCTTTACGGCATGCCATATGAGGTATTCACTGATCATCGGAGCTTGCAGTATTTGTTCAAGCAGAAGGAACTCAATTTGAGGCAGAGAAGGTGGTTGGAGCTATTGAAGGACTATGATATCACCATATTGTATTATCCTGGGAAGGTCAATGTGGTGGCCGATGCTTTGAGTAGAAAATCAGCTAGTATGGGTAGCCTTGCATATATTCTAGTGGGTGAGAGACCGCTTTCATTGGATGTTCAGGCCTTGGCTAACCAGTTCGTGAGGTTGGAGGTTTCTAAGCCCAGCCGTGTTCTAGCTTGTACAGTTGCTCGGTCTTCTTTGTTTGAGCGCATCAGAGATCGGCAGGATGACAATCCTTATTTACTTATCCTTAGAGACACAGTACGATACGGTGGTGCCAAGCAGGTTACTATTGGAGATGACAGAGTTTTGACGATGCAGGGTCGTATCTGTGTGCCTAATGTGGATGGACTTCGTGAGTTGATCCTTGAGGAGTCCCACAGTTCCCGGTATTCTATTCATCCGGGCACCGCCAAGATGTATTAGGACTTAAGGCAGCATTATTGGTGGAGGCAAATGAAGAAGGACATAGTTGCCTATGTAGCTCGGTGCCTAAATTGACAGCAGGTAATGTGTGAGCATCAGAGACCTGGTGGTTTACTCTAGAGGTTAGATATTCCTGAGTGGAAGTGGGAGCGTATCACTATGGATTTTGTTGTTGGACTCCCATGGACTCAGAGGAAGTTCGACGCAGTTTGGGTTATTGTGGATAGGCTGACCAAGTCAGCGCATTTCATTCCCATGGTAGTTACCTATTCCTCGAAGCGGTTAGCAGAGATTATATTCGGGAGATCGTCCATCTTCACGGTGTTTCCGTGTCTATCATTTCCGATCGAGGTACGCAGTTTACCTCGCACTTTTGGAAGGCAGTTCAGCGTGAGTTGGGTAACGGGTTGAGTTGAGCACAGCATTTCATCCTCAGACGGACGGGTAGTCCGAGCATACTATTCAGATCTTGGAGGATATGCTATGCGCTTGTGTTATAGACTTCGGAGGATCATGGGATCAGTTCTTGCCCCATGCAGAGTTCGCCTACAACAACAGCTACCAATCGAGTATTCAAATAGCTCCCTATGAGGCATTATATGGTAGGCGGTGTCGGTCGCCAGTTAGGTGATTCTAGTTGGGAGAGGCTCGGTTGTTGGGCACAGACTTAGTACAGGATGCCTTGGATAAGGTCAAGATTATTAAGGATCGACTTCGCACAGCTTAGTCCAGGTAGAAGAGTTATGCCCACTGTAGAGTTCGTGATGTTGCATTCATGGTCGGAGAGAGAGTGTTACTTCGGGTATCACCCATGAAGGGTGTAATGAGGTTCGGAAAGAAGGGAAAGTTGAGCCCTAGGTATATCGGACCTTTTGAGATTCTGGAGAGAGTGGGAGAGGTGGCTTACAGGCTTGCGTTGCCACCTAGTTTAGTAGTTGTTCATCCGGTATTCCATATGTCCATGCTTCGAAAGTATCACGGCGATGCATCCCATGTGTTAGATTTTAGCTCTATCCAGTTGGACAAGGATTTCACTTACGAGGAGGAGCCGGTGCCAATTCTAGCCCGGCAAGTTCGCTAGTTGAGATCAAAGAGTTACCCTTCAGTTCGAGTGCAGTGGAGAGGTCAGCCTATTGAAGCAGCTACTTGGGAGTCCGAGTCCGATATGCGGAGTAGATATCCCCACCTTTTCACCAGCCCAGGTACTTTTCTATGTCCGTTCGAGAACGAACGGTTGTTTTAGAGGTGGAGAATGTGATGACCCAAAAGGTCATCTTATGTTTTAGAACTTGAATCTGCGCTCTTAAGCCTTAAAAATTTCATTTTTACCCTCCTCGATTTGCGTGCGTAGTCCAGGTAGGTTTCCGAAAAGCTTTTATGTTGAGAATTGATAAAAATAAGAATTTATGCCTTAAAAGTTTATTTTAGTTGTCTTCGGTCAACATTTTTGGTAAACGGGCTCATATCCGTGCTTTGATAGTCCCAGTGGGTTCGTATCAAATTATGGGACCTGGGCGTATGCCCGGAATCGAATTCGAAGGTCCCTAGCTCAAGTTATGAATTTTTGATGAAAATTAAAAGTCTGAAAATTAATTATTTTTAAGAATTGATTGATGTCTGCATTATTAGTACCGAGTCCGTATTTTGGTTCCGGAGCCCGGTACAGGTTCATTATAATATTTAAGACATGTCTGAGAAATTTGGTGAGAAACGGAGTTGATTTGACGTGATTCGGACCTTCTGTTGAGAAAATAGTAATTTTAAAGTGTTCTTGAGAATTTCATTCAATTTGGTGCTAAAGTCGGAATTCTAGGTGTTATTTTGGCAATTTAATCGCGCGAGCAGGCCCATATGATATTTTTAGACTTGTGTACATGTTTGGTTTGGAGCCCCGAGGGCTCGAGTGAGTTTCGGATAGGCTACAGGGTGATTTGCACTTAGAAAATCTAAGATTTTTGCTGCAGCAGCTGTTCTGGTGTGCCCTTCTTCGCGTTCGCATAGGTAGTGTCGCGAACGCGAAAGGTAAAATGGGAGCAGGGGAAATTTCTTCTTCGCGAACGCAAAGGACTGGTCACGAACGTGAAGCGTTGGGGGTGGTACCTTTCGCGAATGCGATCTGTCTCACGCGAACACGATAGTTTAAGGGGCCTGGGGGAGGGGGGTCATGTTCTTCTACGCGAACACTTCCACGAGGTCGCAAACGCGAAGGCTTGGGGGGAGCTGCCTTACGCGAACGCGTAGAAAGACTCGCGTACGCGAAGGCCTTAGGCCACTGTGCATTGCGAACACGATGAAGGCCTGTCCAGTGACTTAAATCAGACTCCAAATGCAGGTTTAAGCCATTTCTTCAACATTTTTCAAGAACCAAACGGGTAAAAGCGATTATTAAGAGTAATTTTCTTCTCCAAAGTGTTGGTAAGTGATTCTAAACTATTTTCTTTCAATTACGCATTACATTTTATGAATTATCAACCTAAAATCTAGAGTTTTCATGGTAGAATAAGGGGTTAGGGTAAAAACTAGGGATTTCGGGAAAATTGGGGATTTAGACCTCAATTTGAGGTCGGATTCCAAAACTAATTACATATTCGGGCTCGGGGTGAATGGGTAAAAGGATTTTGTTCCGAACCTCGTGTTTTGACCAAGCGGGCCCGCGATCGATTTTTTGTCTTTTTGGAGGAAAATTTGGGAAATTTAAATTTATGAAATATAATTGATTCCTTTAGCAATATTTGATTTTATTGAGTCATTTTTGAATAGATACGAGTGGTTTGGAGGTGAATTCCAAAGGAAAAGCTGTGATTGAGAATTAAGTGACCTTCAGAGCAAGGTAATTGTCGTATCTAACTTTGGCTTGAGGGAATAGGTACTATGCGATCATTTACTACGTGTTTGGTTGTTAAATACAATGTATAGGTGAGGTGACGAGCATCTATGTGTCGTTGTCGAGTCATAGCATGCGAGTGAAATTCCATTCTTGCAAATTTGTTGTCTTAAATCTTGTTATCCATACTTATTGTTGTTGTTGAAATGTTGGGAGACATGTATCCGGTTCCACCAAGGTTGATAAAATTGTGAATATTGATTCGAGATTGAGATGTTAAATTGTGAAGGTAATTATTGATGAAATATTGATTTCTTTGCAAAACTTCTCTCTGTCCCTTGTGATTGATTCTGTGAATTGTGAGGAAGAGTGTGAAGCATGAAGGTTGATGTCGTACATGATTTATTTATATTGTGAGGAAGAGTGTAAAGCATGAAGGGTGATGCCGTGCGTGATTTATTTATATGGTGAGGAAGAGTGTAAAGCACGAAGGGCGATGCCGTGCATGGATTATATATATTGTGAGGAAGAGAGTAAAAGCACGAAGGGTGATGCCGTGCCGTTCTATTTATTTGGTGAGGTTGAGAGTAAAAGCACGAAGGGTGATGTCGTGCAGTTTTCCTTTGCTGTTTTAATTGCTCAATTCGTTTACTCAAGGTAGATCTGTCGGCGTTCACAGACCTTGAAGTCCCCGTCTATCTTTTATGTCCTACTATTTTCTTTCATTCAGACAGTTGTATTTCTTTGAGTCTAATACTTGTAGTAAATTCTAGAATGCTCGTGAATTTTGACTCCAGATCCGGGTGGTAGTAATTAATACAGTTTTATGATATTCAGCATTTATTATATTTTATCTTAGTTAATTATTATTATTTACTGAATAGAAATAAGGAATTGGTTTAATGATTCTCTAACGTTGGCTTGCCTAGCAAGTAAAATAGTAGGCGCTATCACGGTCCCGTCGGTGGGCAATTTCGGGTCGTGAGAGTATACCAAAGCCCGCAGGTAAATAATGAAAAGAAATCTGAGTTCATATGTTATGATTATTAAAGTATTTCAGTCACTTATTTTCCTAACAAATACAAGATGTTGTTTCTGTTAACACTAACCACTTTTAATGAAATTTTGAAGTTTGAACAGATTTAAAACAAACGACCTTCTCTTCAGAAAAGAATCAGAACTGAGCGCATATTTCAAAGCTGGTCTTCAACAAGTAAAACCAAACATAGCTGGTAATTCGCAACTAGTACACCTCAATGAGTTTTAATAGAATATAACTCTGGTTTGAAATCAATTTATTCAAAGGTATACCCATGACATGTTTACTTTACTAAGTTACACGAATAGCCACTTTGCTTTCAAAAGACAAATATTTGAAACATAGCCACGTTTTACAAGTCTTCCTCAATTTTGTAGAACATTTCAATGGACTTCTACAAATTACAAACTTTATAAAACCTATGCCCTGTTTTCCAAAGTACATATACAATCTTTCTTTCAAAAGCAAGTAGACTTTTAAGACCAGACTTAGAATAGTTTCAAACTTTAAAGCACTGAACTAAATGGAATATAGACATCTACTTCCCTAAACTTATCGTAAGTCCTAAGGAGCTACCTCGGGTAGATTTTAGGGGGGGTCCTAACACCTTCGTTTTAGAAGAACAAGAACCCTTACCCCAAATCTCACCGTTTAGTAGACCAATAGGATAATAATTTAATAAACAAACAGGTACGCTAATATTCCTTAAAATATTAGGTGGCGAATTTGTTTTTATCAACAATAGAGTAACCACTAGTTGAATCTTATTTTGACATGTGCAAAATAGGATGCAATAACATGGCGACTCTGCTGGGGATTCACACTTGGGTTCTAACCTTAGCAGACTTAGACTAGATCTGGAATTTAGGGATGTTTGTTTATATGCTTCTTTAATTGTGCTTAACTTTGCAAATATGTGCTTACTTGTATTACTTGCTTAACATATATTTATTTTCCTCCTTTTAATTGTTATTATTGTTATCCCAATTATCTTATACCGTTTTACGTACACTATCAACACATTCTTTCCTATCGAGTCTTGGCCGTACACTATCACACATAAATGACACGCGAGAGTTGTCTTTTACACCCCTCCGAACCTTCTTTCAAAATTTTCTAGTTTCAGAGAACAGCTTTGTCAGGTCAACTGGCATAATGTCTCACAGTGTTCAGTCCAACTCCAAAATTAGGAAACACTCTACTCTAGCAAACATAGGTCATATTGGAAAAACCTTAGGTGAGTCGGTCCTTGGTATTGACTCACGAATAGGAAAGCCACCTTAATGTCAACAGGTCATGCACCCAAAAACATGTTCTTTTGTTGAAAGACGAACCAATCCAGAGGAGACGCTAAAGATCTGGAGCAAACATTTACCAAACCTTTTCACCTCTTTATATGGAAATCAACCACAACGTCCCTAAAATCAATATGGTCATGGGTGCACCACACAAGCTGAAGCAATTGTGGAGAAACATTCATCGGGATCATGGAGATGAGATCAGAACACATTTGGGAGAACTGGCCGCTTTGATGAACATCCGAGCCGACAAGGTCCTTACGAGACTATTGATAGAATTTTAGGGTCTAGCTAAGGTGATTTTCAAGTTTGTCGATTGTGAATTGGTACCAACACTGGAAGAAATCACTAGCTTCACGGAGTTGCCATTTGCTGGGAGAAAATCGATACTGCCAGTTGCCATGCCCGATCATAGGTTTCTTCATGCATTGGGTTTGACAAATAACAGAATTTGAGAAACATTAAAGACGGATGGGTGGTCTTGGACCAGCTCTTCGACAAATTTGAACACGGGGAAAGTTACGAGTGGCATCATAAGGAGTTTCAATATGATCAAGCAACTTGGGAGAGTCTCTGTCCCTTAACCTTCTCTCTGGCATTACTGGGACTACTTGTCTTCCCGCAAAGGAAGGGACAAATTAATATCAACTTGTTGCTTCTGGTCTTGGAAACATTTTAGGGAATCTGCAAGTCACCTGTGTCCCCATGATATTAGTAGAGATACTATGAGCATTGGCAGCATGCTCCAGATGTATGACTTTTTCAAAGGCTGCAACCTATTACTCCAGATATGGGCCATAGAACATTTCTTTCAGGGGTAGGCTAGGTTGACTATTTTGTGGGTGTCAGTAACATGATTAGGAGTCATAATGAGAGGATGAGGCACTTGTCTCACCGCACGGGCAAGAGGAGTGGAGAGACATGCTGACCCATTTGAGTGGAGAATGGGTAAACTGGAAGCTTTCATGGTTAAGTGGCAGGGCA
Source organism: Nicotiana tabacum (assembly GCF_000715075.1). Classification (NCBI taxonomy): domain Eukaryota; kingdom Viridiplantae; phylum Streptophyta; class Magnoliopsida; order Solanales; family Solanaceae; genus Nicotiana; species Nicotiana tabacum. The sequence goes on from NC_134081.1 coordinate 62,591,698, forward strand.
ATCTTGAGGAGCCCCGAAAAATACTTCTCGAGTTAGTGGTACTTGAAGGAATTTAACCGTATGCACCTCTGCGGGTTCTAAGTCAATTTGGCATGATCTAAGACGTGCCACTCCGGTCAAGGACCTTTTTATATGAAGATGACTAAAACAGACAAATCCTGATCCCAAGGGCGAGGAGACTTTAAGATGAATGGAACGACTTGATCATGATGCCAATAGGTTAGAACTCCCCGTGCACTCCTGAATAATTTGTGTGGATCAATGAGGAGGATGAGTTGGCCCGACCGAGGTCACCACCTATGCTTTCTTCTTCAGGATCTTTCTCAGGGTCCTCTTCAACTTCTTCCTCCTCCTCATCATTGTTGTACTTAGGATCCTCTTTCGGCTCTATTTTTGATTCAATATGTATATACTCAATCACCCGATCATTATCCTCTGATGGTGGCAACTTGTTGTTGATCAAACCTGGAACCACTTGTTAATGCATGGTGGTGGTGACGAGATAGTGGGGAAAATTGCGTTATATATTTGCATAGCTGCTACTGAATCCTCTAGTCTGGTCAATCATTCTCCTTCACCTCCACTCACCTGGGATCAGGTCTCACAACTATTCTTGGAGAAGTTCATCCCTTTTATCCTGAGAGAGGAGTACTACATCTAGTTTGAGCGTCTACAACAGGGTAGCATGACTGTTACCCAGTACGAGACTAGATTCGTGGACCTATCTCACCATGCAGTTATTTTCATCCCTAATGAGAGGGAGATGGTGAGGAGGTTTAGAGATGGCCTTACTTATGGTATCAAGTTACAGATGGCCAGAGAGACTGATGGTGATATTTCTTTCAACCGAGTTGTAGAGATTAATGTTAGACGGATTGAGAGGATTTATGGTCAGGGCAGGAAGGAGGCATTTGAGAAGAGGCCTCATCATTTTGGTGGTTCAGTGGTGCCTCATCTGGAGGTAGGGGTTCATTTTCTAGATGCCATCCTCATAGGCCGATTCAGTTAACATTTCAAGTAGCACACAGTGCTTCAAACAGTCGTGGTTCTTATGGATCATGTCTTGAACAGCCATTATTCAGTATGCCTTCAGCTCTTATCAGTGCACCACTACTATAGAGTAACTATGGTGATCATTCGGGTCATCAGGGATCGTTTCAAACTCAGCACTTAGGCCAGCCGCGGGGTTGCTTTGAGTACAGTGATGCAGGTCATATCAGGAGGTACTGCCCTAGATTGAGGAGCAGCAAAGTACAACAGGGTACTCGTGCCATGATTCAGGCACCTATTTCTCCACCACTCACTCAACCACCTAGAGGCGGGGGTCAGGCAGCTAGAGGTGGTAGTCAGGCCGTTAGAGGTGGAAGCCAGCTAGTTAGAGGTCGTCCGAGAGGCGGAGGTCAAAGTGGTGGGGCTCAGTCCTGTTCCTATGCATTCCCAACTAGACCTGAGGCAGAGTCGTCGGATGCGGTCATCATAGGTGTTATTCCAATTTTTAATAGAGATATATCAATTCTATTTGATCTAGGTTCCACTTATTCATATGTGTCATCCTATTTTGCTTCATATTTGGATATGTCTCGTGATTCTTTGAGTGCTCCTGTTTATTTGTCTATGCCTGTTGGGGGTTCTATTATGGTAGACCGGGTATATCGTGCTTGTTTGGTCACTATCAGGAGGTATGACGCTAGGGTAGACCTTCTTTTACTTGATATGGTAGATTTTGACGTGATCTTGGGCATGGATTGGTTGTCACCTTGTCATGATATTTTAGATTGTCACGCCAAGACGGTGACATTAGCCATGCCGAGGTTGCCTCGATTGGAGTGTAGAGGGACTCCTTTCCATTCTACTAGCAAGTTCATTTCATATGTGAAGGCTCGGCGTATGGTCGAGAAGGGGTATTTAGCATATTTAGCCTATATCTATGATCCATGTCCGGATGTTCCTTCCATGGATTTGGTTCCAGTTGTGCGCGGGTTTCCAGAGATGCTTCCTACTGATTTATCAGGGATGCCACCTGACAGAGATATCGACTTCTGCATTAACATGGTCTCGGGCACTCATCCCATTTCTACCTCGCCATACCATATGGCTCCAGTTGAGTTGAAAGAATTAAAGGAGCAGTTGCAGGATTTGCTTGATAAGGGATTCATAGACCTAGTGTCTCACCCTGGGGTGCACCGGTGTTGTTTGTAAAGAAGAAAGACATCTCTATGAGGATGTGTATAGATTACAGGCAGCTAAACAAAGTTACTATCAAGAACAAGTATCTATTACCGAGGATTGATGACTTATTTGACCAGCTTCATGGTGCCAAAGTGTTTTCAAAGATTTACTACCATCAGTTCAAGATTAGGGCATCGGATGTCCCTAAGACAACTTTTCGGATTCGGTATGGTCACTATGAGTTCTTAGTGATGTCATTTGGCTTGACTAATTCCCCAACAACTTTTTAGGATTTGACAAACCGGGTTTTCAAGCCCTATGTGGATTCTTTTGTGATCATCTTCATTGATGATATTTTGGTGTACTCTCACAATCGAGAGGAGCATGAGCAGCATCTGTGGACCCTACTTCAAACATTGAGGGATCGTCAGTTATATGCCAAGTTTTCAAAGTGTGAGTTCTTGTTGGACTCGGTTGCATTTTTGTACCATGTTGTATTTTCCAAGGGCACTAAGGTTGATCCTAAGAAGATTGACAAAGTTCAAAGCTGTCCTAGACCTACTTCAACTACAAAGATTCGGAGCTTATTGGGTTTGGCGGGTTATTATTGCTGGTTCGTGGAGGAGTTTTCATATATGTCAGCCCTATTGACCAAGTTTACCCAGAAGGGTGCTCTTTTCAGATGGTCTGATGAGTGTGAGTTGAGTTTTCAAAAGCTCAAGACTACATTGACTACAACCCCAATGTTGGTGTTGCCTACAGGTTTGGGATCTTACACAGTTTATTGTGATGCATCATGTTTTGGGCTTGGTGCGGTATTGATGGAGGATGGTAGGGTGATTGCCTATGCGTCTCAACAGTTGAAGGTTCATGAGAAGAAGTACCTTATGCATGATTTAGAGTTGGCAGCCATTGTTCACGCACTAAAGATTTGGAGGCACTATCTATAGGCATTCCATGTGAGGTTTATACCGACCATCGGAGTCTCCAGCACTTGTTCAAGCAGAAAGACCTTAATTTGCGGAAGCGAAGATGGTTAGAGTTGTTGAATGACTATGATATCACCATATTATATCATCCGGGGAAGGCCAATGTAGTGGTCGATGCATTGAGTAGGAAGGCCGAGAGTGTCACGCCCCAACCTGGGGAGGCGTGGCTGGCACCCGGTGTCGTACTAGCCCGAACGAACCCCTCTGTAACTTTTTTTTTCTTCTATAACTATCATGGGCCAACATGGACACAACTCATAATGTATAACTATAAGTGGGCAAACATTGTATTAATGAACCATCGTTCTTAAAATATGAGTACATATGGGCCGTTAAAGCCTCTGACATATTGTACAAAATGAACCTCTATCTACAAAGCCTCTAAGATTATTTGACATCAAATGGGACCGGGTACCGGCCTACCTATAAGTCTGTAGCAAAACCATGACATGATGATTCATAGACTCGGCTGCACTCCGAATGAGCTGGAGTCTTACCGATCCTTCGCTGAATGCCAATCTCGTCTACTATGAGGGCTCATCAAATTGATTATCTATACCTGCAGGCATGAATGCAGCGTCCCCAACAAAAGGATGTCAGTACGAATAATGTACTGAGTATGTAAGGCAGAACTGAAACATAACAATAAGTCAACATTAATTAAAGACATATAAGAATCAACCTAAATCTCTGAAGTGCCACCGTATATGCATACTTATTATACTTACATATATAATGCTTCTCTTTGAGACTATTTCTATTATCCATATCGTATGATGCATGACTGCCCAACTGATCAGTGGTAACTGCCCGACTGGCCGTCACACAGTGGTAAATGTATGACTGCCCAACCGGTGGTAAATAATGATACATAACTGCCCAACCGGTGGTAACTACCCGACCGGCCGTAGCCCGATGGTAAATACATGTCTGCCCAACCGGCTGTAGCACGGTGGTAAATAAAGATGCATGATTGCCCAACCGGGCGTAGCATAGTGGCAAATGTATAACTGCCCAACCGGCCGTAGCCCGGTAGTAAATGCATGAAGATGCATGTATCACTATATTATAAATATTAACATCTTTATCAAATACCTCAATAGAGACTTAGGAACATACTTAGACATGCTTGAATATCATTTTACATGAATGAATAACATAGACATCCTTAACTGCTAAGAGTAGAACCACTTATGGAATAGCATTTCATTTACATATCGTTGCTTGGATCATGCCAAAAGAAAGAAGGGATAGCCTTAACATACCTGAGCCGATTCTCTTGACAATCCCTCTAACACACGTCTTTTGCAAAAACGCGTAACAGCGGACCAAATTAGAGAAAATTCTGTATAATATCATGAGAAAGATTGCACTGTACTCCCTTAGAATCACAAATCTCATGCTTTATCGCATTATGAAGTCCAAACGAAATATTTTGAGGCTCCATCATTAGCAAGCATATCATAACGTTGCTGGTCTAATTCTAAGCATGCCATAACTTCTCTTATTTTCTAAGTTACATTACCAAATAAAGAGACCAAGCAAAGGTAATTATCCAAAAAACCCTTTACCTGTAATCAAGGCATTCATGTGTCATGACTCATCCTGGATATTGGTGCCACCTTGGCCTAGCTTAGTGCTATGTGGCATCCCACACAAAAGAAATATTTATCCACTTAATCCAATTTAATACCATAATTATTCTCACAGTTAATTAATTATCCACATAATTAGGAATTATCTCAAATTACTTATAATACTACTCACTTTTAACACACTTTATACATCTTACTATCATGGTCATGTGGTACCTTGTGTGGCACTAGTCCATAAATACCGGGTATTATAGCTTGGACTGTATTTTATCTCAAAATGACAACCTTCGATGAAACTTATTTTATTTGATTCGCTTACCCTCTCACCTTCCCGAATTTACCTATCACTTGCTTGAAATAGCATAATACTTAAAATCTCCAAATAATCTTGTCCTTGAACTGATGTCAATTATCTTACGACAAATTCATCGTACAATACTACAGGGTGTAACATCATCGTAATATAATAATACGGAGCGTAACATCATCGTAATATAATACTGCGGAGCGTAACATCATCGTAATATAATACTGCGGAGCATAACATCATCGTAATACTGCGGGGTGTAACAGAGGGCATGGTTACTTTAGAATATTTACCGGTAGTGGAGACACCACTAGTTATGGATGTTCAGGCTTTGGCTAATAGATTTGTGAGATGGGATGTTTCAGAGCCTAGCTGGGTTCATTCTTGTGTTGTGGCACAGTCATCGTTGTTGGAGCGTATCAAGGCTTGCTAGTTTGATGATCCTCAGCTGTTAGTGTTGAAAGACACGGTGCAGCGGGGTGGTGCTAAGGAGGTTGTGATTGGAGATGATGGTGTTATGCTGCTTTAAGGCCGGATTTGTGTTCTAAATGTTGATGGGTTGAGAGAGTTGATCCTCGAGGAGACCACAGTTAGTGCTATTCCATTCACCCAGGTGTCACAAAGATGTACCGTGACTTGAAACAACACTATTGGTGGCAAAATATGAAGAAAGATATTATTGCATATGTATCTCGTTGTTTTAATTGTCAACAGGTGTAGTACGAGAATCAAAAATCGGGTGGATTGAATCAGATATTGGAGATACTAGAGTGGAAGTGGGAGCGCATCACTATGGATTTTATGGTAGACTTACCACGGACATTGAGGACATATGACACAGTCTGGGTTATTATGGAACGGTTGACTAAGTCCACACACTTTATTTCGGTGATAACTTCCTATTCTTCAGAGCAGTTGGCTCAGATTTACATCCGAGAGATTATCTACCTGCACGGTGTGACTAGTTCCATCATTTTTGACTGAGGCATGTAGTTCACATTGCATTTTTTGAGTGTCGTGCAGTGCGAGTTGGGTACGCGGGTCGAGCTGAGTATCACGTTACATCCTCAGATGGACGAACAATCCGAGCGCACTATTCATATCTTGGAGGACATGTTACGTGTATGTTTTATTGATTTTGGAGGTTCATGGGACCAGTTCTTACCTCTAAAAAAGTTTGCCTATAACAATTGCTATCAGTCGAGCATCCAGATGTCTCCGTACGAGGCCTTATATGGGAGGCTGTTGTGCCCTTTTTTCTCGCGAAAGCGGGTTTCGACGTGTGACAACTCTTTTAAGAAAGGTATTAAAAGAGAAGAGTCATCACCTAACGATTTTAAGGTGTGTTAGGGCACTTATTTGCAAATAACTCTATTTTGACTAGTCTGTGTCACCAAAGATAGGGTAAGGGCTCAAATTACTTTGAATAGAAGGTGTTAGGCATTCTTCGAAGTCCACAGATGTGGGTCCCGTCCGAACTTTAAACTATGTGGATTATGTGATTATGCTAGTTGATCAAATAGACAAAGGAAAATTTAGAAGTCGAAGAGTCTTACTATAACACAGGAGAATCGGTACGAATCTTAATGATTACAAGGATATAACTACATTGGTCTATATTAAATGACTAAGTGTAAATAACAAGTATATAAAGAAAAGGGGGGTCCTAAGTTTTTTAGCCTAAAGGATCACCCCGTGCAAAATAAATAATACTTCGCAACTCCCTTAAGGTAGGGGTTGCTCATATTATTCAGCGGGCACATACTATCATCCCCTGCTACCCAATTACTATGTTGAAGTTGTTACTTAAAGGCTCTCTAATTCAGTTCTAAATCGTATCCTATGCGTGCACTACCCGTCCCATACGTATGGTCCATGAGGCTTTGGACCTACTATTTGGCTAGTTCTAGACTTCTCCTAGGTTGCTTAAAATGATAAAACTAAATGACATTCAAAACAAATTGGACTTCACATAAAGACAATTAAAGGCCCAAATTAGTCTCCACACATAAACAACAAATGCCTCGGGCAGTTTAGGCAGTACACAGTTTCAGAATCAAGACTTAAAATCCTATAGGCATGGTTTCTAGGTGATTCTAAATTCCAGTATTGTATATTCATCAATATTGTTCTAAATGACTTAGGCGAGGAGGCAGTAAACTATTTGCAAACTCAGTATTATTAGCATTGATTTTATAGATAGGCGTCTTAGGCGAGTGACATTGTCCTATAGGCATGATTTCTAAGTTGTTTGCGCAATGGGAAGTGAAAGCTATTAAAACTCGGAATCACCAGCATTTGATTCTATAGACATGCTTTCTAGGCGAATAACAGTATCCTATAGGCAAGATTTCTAATAGGCAGTATTTGAACTCGCTTTCATCATACTTATTCCTATAGGCATGCTATCTAGGCGGCAATATAAAAAAACAACAGAAACAGCTGATTAACCAGTTAGTTAAGACCCTATAGTCATGGTATCTAGATGAGTATTAACAAAAGTATGTATTATTATAACCCTATAGGCATGCTATCTAATAATCATACAGTAGTAGATATGAGAGAAGGTAAAGTATTTAGTCAAACAATCATGCTTTGAATAATGTCAGGTATTAGGCAAGTTGAGTGAAGTCTGTGATTTCCTATAGACATGATTTCTACTTAACAATATAGCAAATAAAGCACGTAGACCCTATAGGCATGTTCTCCACCTTGTATGCAAGAACAAAGTACACCCATTCCCCAATTTCACTAATGCCCTAATTATTCGTTATTACAAGTTACAAGACCAAAATGGAATAATACAAACTCCAAGATGACAAAAATACAGGCTGAAACAAGTACAGGCCCCCATCAAATAGTACAGGCCCACTATAAAATAATCCAGTGAATTTCTAGGCCTTCAGCAGCCTCACCAACCAACAGACCCAAATCTTAGGCTCATAAGGACAGTAGAATCTTCCTGAATCCAATGCTCAGGTCCAACAACATATATGGCCCAACAACAGGCCCAACGAATGACCTACTTAGCCAAATGGATGCCAAACTTAACCATACAGGTGACAGACCACTCGTGGAATTAATTACTTTACTACTTAAACTATAACTAATCAACAGTTCAAGACAAAGCACATAGACAAGATCAAAAGAAATACTGACAAGTTTACAAGGAAGGTCCATGCTTGTATTCTCATAAATAAAGCTAAAAGATCACAGGATAGTGAACTATTCCAAAGAATTTCAAAAGTAAAATGATTCAGGATTAGCCTAAAAGAACTTTAGACATGAGATTTAAACATGAAATCTAATAGAGTCATAGACAAGAACAAGAAGAGCATAGCCTCCACATGAAAGTTTTAACATGAAGGCCTAGTGAAAACACCATAACAGAATAGGTTCATGATCGAGCAGTCACTTAGTTGAGAATGAGAAAACTTTAACATGCTGAGTATCATTTACAATAACAGAAATACTTATAGTAAACAAGAACATGTCAACTTCACATCCATAGGACAGACAAGCATTAAACCTTGTACTAGTTGGCCACATATAGGAGAAAATGTTGGTTATGAGATTTACTCTAAAGGTCTCAGCTAATAGTGAAGAACACAGGATTGAGCAAGTCAAACAAAAGCACATAATAGGGTTACATATAGCATGGGAACACGTCATGCTAACAGTAGAACTCGAGAAAGATAAATTTGGGTATAGATGTCTCAGCAGGAATTAGAACACATTCTGGGAATGATTTGATTATCATAATAGTACAGAATAAGGTAAGAAACCAAACTTAGAATAAGCAACAGGTATAAGTAACCAACTACTCCTAGACGTAATGATTAGATATCGTTTAGGTTGGACATACATAATGGGCATGCATTCAGGCTAGGATATTAGGCTAAGTATTCAGATAGCATTGTCAAATGACTTGCAGAGAAATAGTCCATTATGCATACAGGATTCAACATGAAAAGAACAATTTTGAGCAAGAACATAGTTTCCTAAGGGTTTTAGTACAAAGTTCAACAACCATCACTCAGGTTTCAATTACGAATCAGGCAGGCATCATGAATCAACTTAACTATCCACATATGAGTTAAGATCAGGACTTGCATTGAATTAAAGCTAGTGGAACTACATAGTAGTACTAAAACAAACCGAATTGTATACAAAGGGCATAATATTGGAATTAACTCAGGGAAATCGAAATAGCACTAATGCACATAACACAAACACGAACAAAAAGAAGTCGAAGTGCGAGAGTATAGGGCACTAACCAGTTGCAGACAAACTAAACAAAGGATGAAGAACTCAAAAATCTCAAGAATAGCTATGATTATTGAAGACCAGTAAAAATCTCAACTCCCTAGTGCTTCAAAGTTCACAGGAGTCTCAAAATGGACTCCGAGCGGTGCTTGCACTGGAGGAAGGTGAACAAAATCTGGTGGCCTTGGCTTTTAGCCGGCCAAGAGCTCAATTTCAGAATAGTATTGAATAAGTGAGAGTGAGAGAATAGTTCCTAAGGTGATTAAAGTCCCTCCAAAGGGGAAATTGGGGAGGGGTTTAGATAGTAGCAAAATTAAACATACAAACAAGGGAAAACAGTCAATTAAACATAAAAAGGGAAAGAATAGCATACAAAGTCTATTAAAATCAATTTAAGAAGAATCAGGCAAACCCTAGTTTGAAACGAAGAACAAAAATAGTAAAAGATATCACTAAATTTGACCCATAGGGCCTAGTAGTGAGTGTATCAGGATAGAAACATGAAGATAATACAGAATCAGAGTTGAACGAACACCAGTGATTCAGTTTCCATAAATAATCGAGTACCAAATGCTTGTAACGTTTAAGAGATGGTAAGTGTCTCCGTGTGTGCAAGAAAGGAAAGGAATCATGGAAGATTTCCATGTGATTATCGGATTAGGACTGGGATTTGAGTGGGGCGGCTAGGGTTTGCAAAATAGAGGTGAAGGTTCGAGAGAGTATAGAGAAAACTGGTTTGAGAAGAGTGGTCTTTAGGGTTTCAGGGGTTTGGTTAATTAAAAGCGGTGGGGTGATCTTGGGATGTTGATCTTGAGAGATCAACATACAGGATTAAGGAATAGGTGGGGCAGGTCGTTAAATGGGTCACGACCGGCTCAGTTGCAGGGGTCGTTTGGATTGGGCTTTGGGGATTATTGGGCTAAGGTGTGGGTGTTTGGGCCATTAAATTGGTTCGGAATTGGCTCCAAATTTGGGTACAAATTAAATACACGAAATTGTTTAAATAATAATAAATAATAAATAATAAAATATTACTTATGCAATAAAATGATTGAAAATCATAACTTAACATTATAAAAAATATAAAAAATGCTATTTTAGCATGAATAATGTAATAATTGTAATTATGCATAGCATATAGGCTATTATTGTAAAATTATGTAAATAGCTTGAAAATACAAATATAATTATATGAAATGAAGTACAAATATTATGAAACATATATGTGAATGCAAATAATAAATTAAGTCATCACAAAATAATTTAAAGGGGTAATTAATACATATTCAAATAATTTAAATTCAACAAAATCAAATTTAAAGCTTCAAATATTATGGAAAATTATAGAAAATATTGGTGATGATGCAGGACTGATATTTTAAAAGAATATAAAAATATGAGGGAGAAATTGGGTATCAACAGAGGCGATGTCGGTTGACGGCTAATTTTGACCCTCCCTTTTAAAATTTATTTATTTATACTTAATAATTTACGATGAATGTTTTGAAAGTATTTTCTATCAATAAATATCCATTTTTACAAATAATTCAAGTATTATTTCAAAAATTAATAACCTAGTACTAACATTAAATAATTATAAATATATTTACTACTTTTGTCATTAAGGAAATTTCTAAAATACACCATCTAGGCTTTCTAATTAATTTAATGAGTTATTTCTCAAATCTAGATTAATTATATTATTATGTGTAAAATTAGTGATATAATTTAGAAGACAAAGTATTTCAGAAGTAATTAATTATAATAATTAGTAGTATGTTTAGTGATTATAATTTTACTATATTTTATTGAAAATAATTAAGTTTATTTAAATTAACTTTAAAAGGGTTAGAAAACCAAAAGGCTGCAATTGCAATTCCTCAATTAAACACAAAGGGGCTATTCTTTAAATCAACACCAACCCAATACCCAAGCCCAATTCTATCTGACCCAGTCCAAACCCGCCCCTCTCTTTCCACTATGGCAATCCAAGCCACCACATTTGAACCAAACAAAGTACGCCAAGTCACCCATTTCTATCACTCACAAAACAAGCACAACAGATCCCAATCGTCCATCCTACATATCAACAGCCTTCATTTTATCTCAGTTTTTCCTTTAATTTTAAAGCCTTATCGAATTTAATCTCAACCATTAATACAAGAAGATCAAACAGGCTCCATAATTCTTCATTTTTATTATCTAATCCTTGAATTATCAGGGTCGTTGATCTAAACAATCAACGATCCAGATTCCATCTCCGAACTTTAACCCCCAGAGACCAACCCCTATCCCTAAAACCCTACTCATTTCACTCAAGACCAACCGACATCTTTCCCCTTCTTCTCTCATCTCTCTCAAACTCTTAGACCCGTCATTCACCCAAACCTTGCACTAATTAGTGCAAGGTCATGAATCATGACCAGAAAACGTTCCTTCTGCCTTCATTACCCATGCTTCTCGCTAAATCCTTACTCATTTCGCCTTTGAAACTAAAATCCCAAAATCCGAAAACCCTAACCCAAAGATGAAACATCAAATCATCTGAGGTTTTCAAATCCATGGCATGCATGGCCATTCGTTTTGCCTCTATACTACGAAGCTCATCGTTTCTTTTCATTTTCGCCATTTTATCTCAATAGCCCTATTTGAAGAAGTCAGAGCAAATGGTGAAACATCAACTAGCCATATCTTATCCTTCGTCTTTTCAAATCAAGGCAACTTTGGGATCCTAGTTGGCTTCAATGTTGATATTCGACACCCAGAGGTCAAATGCAATGACCTCTGGGTATTAGGGTTCTGATCAACGGTCTCTCATACCTCATCGATTAGCTTCCCTCTTCTCAGGTAAATCCCTAAATGATTTTCCCTCTCTCTCTGATTTTTACCCGACTATGCTCACATCATCAATCCATCGTCACTTTCCACTACCATTTTGAATTCGCTGAAACCATAATGGCTCAATGGACACTATAAATAGGGGCTTTAATGTTCTTACCTAACAGCACCTAACATCTTTAACAGACATAGCTAATACACCTAACTCTTCTGAAAATTAAAGATACAGTAGATTTTCGCTTAAGCTTTTTCGAGTTCTCACTTAACCTTTATTTTCACTCTTTCTTTGGCTCTGAGTTCTTCACTGGTAAAAAGCTGAGCTTTTTTTCCTAAATGGCTAACGTGAACACTCTTTTGGTTTGCTGCTCGAGAATAGGTCGGTATACCTCTATCTTTTCCCCTAATTATTTTATTTGAAATCATAAACATGTTATTGCTTTCTTGGTTAATTGCTTAGTCTATAATGTTTATTTAGACTTTAGTCACTTATTTTGTTCATTATGATTTGTTGATAATCTACGATAGGCTATTGTATCTGTTTAATGTCAACTAAATAGATGTATAACTTTAGTGACCTCCTTTTTCTGTATTGAATGGCCTATGGGTTTGAGCTGTTTAATTTGCTGATTTCTCACAATTTCCTAAAACCTCAGACCTTGCTATAATGTTTTGTTGCAACTTTTATAATCACCATGTTACATTTTGAGTTTTGTTAATGTCTTGTTGCAACTTTCATAATCTTCATGTTGCATTTTGAGCTTTATTCCACTTAATGCTCTGATATAACCTTTCATGCTCACCATGTCGTGTCCCAAATTATGTTCCACTGGATGTTCTGTTATAAGCTCTCATGACTCATATTGTTATGTTCTCTTGAGTTCTGTCTTGCTGTAGTCATCATGTTTAATCTGCAACATCCTTCTAACTTATGCTATCTTACTTAGGCTTTTCTGTTCATCATGCTATATCCTTTAAGTTCTATCATACTATACTTTGTGTTGTTATTGCCATCTCCATGTTTAACATGCCATGGTCTTTAGATTCTATCATTCTGAACATGGGATGTTATTAGATGGTTTTAACTGGGGTATATATGGAATGCATAGGATAACCCTGCCTCACTAGGTTAAGACTTATGGGACTTGAGTGTTAAAAATGCTTTCATGGATGTTATTTGGCCCTTCAGTTTCCTCTAAATTCTCATTATGAGTGATTTATATCCATATCTAACTGCTAGCTTGAACAGTCCTATTGGGATGGATTTTCCCATGAATATCAGTAGAGTCTGTCATGATCAGTCTATTTCATGTGAGTTAGACTATAGTTGTGCCCTGTTAGTATTCTGAATATGACTCAATCATATTTAACTATTCAGCTAATCCTATGTAGTTGATTCAAGTTTGTTAAGTGTGATGTCTCTCATATCCTTAATCCCTAATGATACTTATAATCTGATTCTTTAATATTTGGGATTCATCATGTCTTGTGAATTCATAATATTGATTAAAATCTCTGTGTGTGGAGAGTTTGGTATGAACATTGTTTATCCTCCATGACTCCACATTTGAACATTGTTTTAAACTTATACTTGGTCTTTTCTTTCTTTTATTATTCTGGATTGAACATGGCGTAAGGAAAACCTTCTACTGTTATTTGGTTGAATGCAATAGTCTGCTTGTGTCATTGTTTGAATCTGTATTAATGATATCTAGTGATTCAAGTAATGTCATTAGCATAAGTGCTTGCTCATCTGTGATCAATGCTAAGGCATTAGTCCATGTATTCTAAAGTTGTTATAATTCTAAACTATGTGCTTTATTTGTCTATGAGATGTGTGACTTCTGTTGACCAATTTTCAGCAATAAGAGCATAAGTTTTCTTGTTGTCATATGTGCCTAGAAGTCTGATATTCAGAACCTATTCATATGTGTGTTTCACTTACTTAATGCTGAAGTATAGGGATTGTTCTATGTGTCCATTTCTGTGTCATTTTGCTAAGGAAAGTGCGCTCCTGTGGTAGGAAATGTCATAGTGGTTGGTTTGCATTGAGAAGGCCTCATTGGCATTCAAACCTATATGGAAGGGTTAGTTGTTAGTGGTTAAATGTATTTGGGAGTAGAGCTTAACTCTAGGTTGTGATGCTCTACCCGGCACAAGCATTGCCCTGGGCCTTGAGGCCCTTGGGATCTTTGAAGTGTCGGGGGATCCAAAGGGGGAATCAACCTAGAGTAGAACTCTCTCCTTAACCTTTAATTCATTGACACTAATTACTCTCTTTGGGTTTGGTGTTTCATGGCAACGAAAGGTATTCAATGCAAATCATTCACTATACAGGACCCCCACATTATCATGATTCCCTTAGCATTTGGGTGTTGTTAGTAATCTCTCCTTTTAATCTTTTCTTAGTATAATTTCCTTAAGCATTCAAACACTGTCAGTGATTGTTTTAATCTTTGATTGAGAATTACATATATATGGATACAATACTATTATTCTAATGACCTTCTTTCAAATTTGGGCATGTACAAATGATTTGGGCCTGCTGAGTTCTTCAAGAACTCAATCCCAAGTACAGCTCTACTGTGGTCCAAGGGTATGCATTCGCTCGTCATTTGCTACTGCCAGGCCTGTCCTTTGCGGCCCAAACCTCCCAGAGTCACTCCTTTCCTTTTACCTCTTTATTTATTGTTTCGCCATTCCTTAGCTTGTACTATGTCATTTCTCGTTGATGTTTCTTGTTTGTTATCTCTCATTATGTATGTAACAAGTATATATATTGGATTGAATGTTTATCCTTATCTTTTAATTCACATAATGACTTAGGCAAGCCTAAAGAACTTAGGTTTAATAAAGAAGCCTTAGTTAGCAAATAATTTCATATACGTTAATCATAAGTTGTTATTAATTTGTCATGCTTTACTAACCCTTTACTTAAAGATTTTTTAAGCCCAAAGGCTTAACAAAGGCAGCCATCCCTCTTTTCAAAAATTAGAATTGTCGCGGTTTAATCTTCCAAAAGGAATTAGCTATTTTCAAAATACTAAGGTGCTGCTACACTAAACCAAAAGGTTTTCAAACGGTTTTCTACTTCAAAACCAAGGTACATCTTAGAATCATTTGCATAAAATTCTTTTACCACATTAGAATGACCAGAACCTCCATGATTTAGGACACAAAAGTATTTAACTTGATTTCTTTTCGTACTTACACAAACGTTTCCATCTTTCAAAGTTTTTCTTTTTAAGCTTATATATACTAACATTAATTTCCAAAAGACTTTCCTTTAAATCCATCTCCTTTAAACCATACTTCCCTTTGTAGAAATTATGTCCTAACATATGATAAGCTTTACCCTTAGAACATTATTTAAGGCATAGTACAAATAACTAATTTCAAATCTAGTCTAAGTCCTATGGAGCTACCTCAGGTAGATTTTAAGGGGTGCCTAATACCTTCCGCTTAGAATAACAATAACCCTTACACATGATCTTTCCGGTTAGTAGACCAAGAAATAATACAACCTTTAGTAATTAAATAGGTACTCTAGTATACCTTTAAATATTAGGTGGCGGCTCTCTTCCATCAATAACAGAGAAATCACAAGTTGAATCTTGTTTTCACTAGTGCAAAACAAGGCGCAACAATGTCTTTCGTCGATTGGTTGGTTTGAGCCCAGAGAGGCTAGACTATTGGGTAATGATTTGGTCTGTGATGTTATGGAAAAGGTTAAGGTGATCCAGGAGCGACTTCATACAGCTTAGTCCAGACCATAGGGTTTCATAACACATTGGAATCAAAAGTACAAATACGTACATCTCATAACCTTTCACACCACATATCACCTAATCCGTACTTTCAACCACTTACAACCTTATTATTCCATTGGCTCTCTTGGTCATACATATGATTCTTTATTCATGGCGAAATGGCTGTATTTCATATTCCATACTTTCATTCCTTCCCTTTCATAATCATCATCAAAATTATCAACAAGTATAATATTCTGAAAATCACAACTTTAAGTTCATTAGTAATGAAGGCTTTAAACACAATCAATTTATTTCCAATAAATGGAGTAAAATAATTGAAAATCAAAGAACAAGTTAAAATCATACACAATTTCCACTCACGAATATATAATAACGCAAAACACATTGAAAATTACTTACAAAGCATAGCATTAGCTAAAACAGCCACATATGGGCATCACATGAGTTCATAACTTTTAGCCGATTATATTGTCGAAGTCAATTTTGGAATAGTTGAGTCAAAGCTTATTTCATAATCTTTTTCACATTATTTCATTTCATTGGCATCGTTGGTCACAAGTATAAATTTCACTATTGGCACGTTGGCCACACTTTATATCCCCAATTCACTGATTTCACTTCCAACCATCTTTATAGATTATCAATAATAAGACATTCCCAATCAAGACTTTAGGTACACATATAAGCAATTAAGAGTCTTAATAATATTGAGATTTTCTCACACAATTTGGCATACTAGCTTTCATTTGAAATACGATTCAAAGCCATAATATTTTAATACGCAACCCATACTTTGAAACTCACGGGAACATTATGGAATTCAATTCCAAGAGAGAAAGTTTAGCCAACATACCTCGCTTTGAGCTTTCCTTAAATTACTACAATGTTCCGAAAATTCTAGCAATCCCAATCTATTTTGAGACATAACAAAATTGAACCATAATTAGGAAGATATTTATGGTCTCGGCTCATTTGAGCATTTTATCAAACACTATGTGTGCAAATTTAACTACAAGGTTCTTCTACAAGATTTCCTTCACTCCACAACCCAATATTTACTTATTTAAGCTCAAGAATCTTCCCACAAACTTTATTAGTACAAGCATGTAAAAATAATACTCTTATACCCAAGAATCATACTCCAATTCAACCTTCTTTTACCCAAATTCGAAATTGAAAACTAGGGTATGGAACCTTACCTCTTAAATGAAGATCTTGTGGGTTTTCCTTGTTAATCTTCCAAGATCTAAGAAACACTTGATGAATAATTAGCCTAGGGTTTTCTCTCTCTCTAAAATACTCTCCCTTCTCTCTAAAACATCAGATTTTTGCTCAAAAATGGCCCAAAGTATGTATTTAACGAAGTAGGGTCGGGTTTTAAAAACACAAAAATGGAGCTCCGGAACGGTTCTGCGATTGCATATGTGACCGCATAATGGATATGCGGACCGCATAATTGCTGGCAAAAATGATCCAAAAATTTGTCTGTGTATGCGATCACATAGTCGACCGCATAGCTACTTCTAGAATGGCCCTCTCCTGCTCACTTCTGCGGCCGTTATACAGCCCGCAGAGTGATTATGCGGTCGCATAATGGACCGCATAGATGCGCTTTTCTGCCAAAAATTCTCCTTTACTTTCTGGTACATTGTTCAACCCAAAAAGTCCGAGCCGTGAAGAATTTCTACAATCCTCAAACACGTAAGCCTAGTCCGGCACCACGAAACATTATTTTCTTTGCAAAATTTACCAGGCTTTACACTCAAGTACTTCTAAATTTTTCTGGGTGTTACAACTTCTCCAAAATTGATTTACGGTCCGGGTACCACCAATTGAAGATCATGGAGCAAGATATTCCGAAAATAACTTTTAGGACCCGGTATGGGCATTTTCAATTTTTGGTGATGTCTTTTGGGCTTACAAATGCCCCTGCAACCTTCATGGATCTTATGAATCGAGTTTTCAAGCCTTTCCTTGACTCCTTTGTGATAGTGTTCATTGACGATATGCTTATGTATTCACGAGGTCGGGAGGACCATGTCGATCATCTCAGGGTAGTTTTGCAGACTCTTCATCAGCACCAATTGTACGCGGAATTTTCAAAGTGTGAATTTTGGCTCGAATCTGTCACATTCTTGGGTCATTTTGTCTCTAGAGAAGGAATTAAGGTTGATCCTCAAAAGATTTCAGCATTAAAGAATTGGCCAAGACCTACAACGCCAATCAAGATTCGCAATTTCTTGGGCTTAGTAGGGTATTACATGAAGTTTGTGGAGGGGTTTTCTTCTCTTGCCTCTCCGTTGAATAAATTGACTCAGAAGGCAGTTAAGTTCCAATGGTCCTATTCTTGTGAAAGGAGCTTCCAGGAGCTGAAATCAAGATTGACTATGGCACCGGTGTTGACCCTGCCAGAGGGTACAGATGGATTTGTGGTATATTGTAATGATTCAAGGATTGGGCTTGGGTGTGTATTAATGCAACACGGCAATTTTATAGCTTATGCTTCTAGGCAACTCAAGAATCATGAAAAGAACTATCCAACTCATTACTTAGAACTTGCGGAGGTGGTTTTTGCATTGAACATTTGGTGTCATTATTCGTATGGGGTCCATGTGGATGTATTCACGGACCACAAGAGTCTTCAATATATTTTCAAACAAAAGGAGATGAATCTGAGGCAGAGAAGATGGCTTGAGTTACTCAAGGATTACGACATCGATATTCAATATCACTCGGGGAAAGCCAATGTTGTGGCGCATGCTCTTAGCCGGAAATCTATGGGTAGTTTAGCACACTTGGAGGCATATTAAAGGCCATTGGGCAAGGAAGTCCATCGATTAGCTAGTTTGGGAGTTTGTCTTACGGACTCTAATAAAGGAGAGGTAATTGTGCAAAATAGGGTTGAATCATCGCTTGTTGTGGGAGAGAAGCAATACAACTATCCATTGTTTATACAGCTGAAGGAGGGGATTCATAAACATAAAACTATGGCTTTTACTCTTGGCATGGATGATGGTACACTAATATACCAAGAGCGACTATGTGTTTCGAATGTAGATGGTCTCCGGGAAAGAATCATGACTGAGGCTCACACTTCTAGGTATTTCGTGCATCCATGTTCTACAAAGATGTATCACGACCTCAAGGAAATCTATTGGTGGAATGGAATGAAAACAAATATGGCGGACTTTGTGGCAAGGTGTCCGAATTGTCAGCAAGTGAAGGCCGAACATCAACGGCCTGGTGGGTTGGCACAGAACATAGAAATTCCAATGTAGAAGTGGGAGATGATTAATATGGATTTTGTGGTAGGATTACCATGCACTCCGTGTAAGTTTGACTCAATTTGGGTGATTGTGGGTCGGCTCACGAAATCAGCTCATTTATTGCCAGTTAAATCTACCGACACAGCAAAACAGTATGCTCAGTTGTATATCAAGGAAATAGTCAGGCTACATGGTACTCCAGTTTCTATCATTTATGATCGAGGGGCTCAGTTCACGGCCAATTTTTAAAAGAATTTCAGCAAGGTTTGGGTACTCAGGTGAATCTTAGTATAGCCTTCCATCCACAGACCGATGGGCAAGCAGAGCGGACTATCCATGCGCTTGAGGACATGTTGCGTGCTTGTGTTCTTGACTTCAAGGGTAGCTGGGATGATCATTTTCCACTCATATAATTTGCTTATAACAACAACTTTCATGCAAGTATTCAGATGGCACCATTTGAGACATTATATGGTAGGAGATGTAGATCTCCCATTGGATGGTTTGAAATTGGGGAAGTTGATTTAATAGGCCCAGACCTCATGCATCAAGCTATGGAAAAAGTTATAATCATTAAGGATCTGTTGAAGACTGCTTATAGTCATCAAAAAACCTATTCGGATGTTCATAGCAGGGACTTAGAGTTCAAAGAAGATGATTGGGTATTCTTTAAAATTTCCCCCATGAAAGGTGTAATGCGATTTGGTAAGAAAGGGAAATTAAGTCCAAGGTATGTCAGACCGTACAGAATCATTCAGAGGATCGGTGAGGTGGATTACAAGGTTGAGCTACCACCCGAGATGCCATTAGTGCACTCGGTAATCCATGTGTCTATGTTGAAGAAGGTAGTTGGAGATCCGCCAGCTATTGTGCCGGTTGAGACCATTGAGGTTAATGAAGAATTGTCATATGAAGAAATTCTAGTTGTCATTCTTGATAGACAAGTCCGAAGGTTGAGAAATAAAGAAATTACCTCCGTGAAAGTGTTATGGCGAAACCAGCAGGTTGAAGAGGCCACTTGGGAGGCTGAGGAAGAAATGAAGAAGAAGTATCCTTACTTGTTTAAATAGTTGTGTAATCCTTTCTTTTTATGAACTTGTCACCTATAAATTTTGCATCACTTGTTCAGTTAATGTAAAGGTGTTCCTTTTGATTATATTTTGTTTACATGAGGCCACGATTGGTATTGTTATGAGTTATGTTACATCGTTGGATTGTGAACATATTTTTAGGATATGATTCTGGGGCTCTTTGACATGTGGACAAGCCTAGTTACAAAGCAAACTCTGGTGAAATGTTTGGGAATTTGGGTAGTTAGTTGAATTTGGGGCTACTGGTGTGAGGTATGAAAAACGGAGTTGCATAAGGTGGTAATAATGGACCCTAATCCTCATTCGAGGACGAATGATCTTAAGTGGCGGACCGCAGACTGGTCGTAGAGTGGGGCAATTTTCTGGGGCATTTTTTATGTCAATTTCTCAGCCATTATGCGACCGCATGACCGTTTCGCGGGCCGCACTCTTGTCGCATATCCCGCCTTGGGATTTTTCGGAGGGAGGTTCTGCGGTGCACTATGCGACCGCAGAACCATTCTGCGGTGCATTATGCGACCGCAGAACAGGTTTGTGGGCCGCATAGTGACCGCAGACCAGGTCAGTTTCTTTCTAGTTCTGGCACCCAGATTTCGCGGTCATTTCATGGACCGCATAACCATTATGCGCTCGCATATGCGACCGCAGAACCTGTTCTGGAGCTTCATTTTTGGAGTTTTTAAACCCGACCCTATTCCGTTAAAACACCTACCTTGGACCACTTTGAACTCATTTTCTGATATTTTAGAGTGAGAGAGACAGTCCTAGAGGGAGAAAGTGATCTTCATCAAATTGCTCTTCAATTCTCAATTAAAACCTTTAAGATTATCAAGAGAGGCACCTAGGTCTTCTTCTTAAGAGGTAAGATTCTATCACCCAAACTCTTAATTTCAAAATGTAACTAGAATGGGCCATTAGTAATGTAATTCATGGGGATGGGAGTGCTTGCCTTGCATGCATGTATCCTTGAAGTATGTTGGAAGATTGTGAGCAAACAATGATAGAGAATGGGTTGGGGAATGTTGGAATCTTCCACAAAAGGGCCTTAAAACATTGATGCACACCTAGTGTTTGATAATATGCTCAAATGAGCAAAAACTATGTTCATCTTCCTAATTTTGGTTCAATTTTGTTATATTGCTAAAATAGATTAAAGTTGCTAATATTCTGGAACATGTTAGAGTTTTAAGAAGCTCAATTGAGGTATGTTGGCTAAACCCCCTTCTTCTTAGAATCGAATCCCATGGTGTTCATGAAATTGGTGTAAGTCCTAAATTGATCATTATAGAATTGGCTATTCCTCACGTGTTTGTGTTGAAGGATGTATGTTCGATATTTATTCTAAATGCTTCATCATGTTATCTTGCCATTTGAGGATGTGTTCAAAATGTGGAATATGTGTTAAAAATGTTAAGACTTCATGTCAAGATCGAATAAAGGTTGTTATGCCAAATTGTATGAAAAGCCTCTATGTGCCTAAGATTCCAAAAGTGCTAATATGTGAATTTAATGTCTTGAATAGGAAGCCTTATTGTTGTTGATAATGATAATGATAGTTGAATGTGGAAAAAGGGGACTAGAATTGTGAAATACGGCCAAGTGACAAGAATGACTTTATAGTGGTGATCACTAGTGCCAATGAATTGAAAGAATATGAAAGAAATATCATGTGAGGTGATTGACTGAAAAAGGTAATGTCTCGGGTGAGACGGCCTAGCCGATCGGGTCGTAAACCATGCCGCACACATGGTGGTATTGTGCTGGAAATTATAATGAAATTGTGGTTATGGTTGATGTATCAAATGAGATGACCTAGCCGATCGGGTCGAGATCGGAGGTATTGTGAATTATGGAATATCGTCACTAAAGTTTACCTCCGTGTAAGAATACGGAGGTATTGTGAATTATGGAATATCGTCACTAAAGATCACCCAATCTAATAATATGGAAATTGACTTGAAAACTTATGTGATCTTTAAATTGATGTTTTAATATTATTTGAAGCTCTTATTGAATTTTTGACTGTTCCTCTTGTATTATTATTCATTCTATTGAGATGGTGTTTAGCTATAAATACTAGTGTTATTCGACTGTACTAACGTCCCTTTTGCCGGGGGCGCTGCATCTTTAAATGGATGCAGGTGATTACATAGCAGACAGTGCTGATAACATATAGTGCTGCATCCTCTTCCTAGCAGACTCGGTGAGCCCCATTTCATTTTGGGGTCATGTATTATACCTTTCATTTATATTGTGGTCACTGAGGTATAGCTAGGGCCTTGTTACTGGTACCATCTTTACTCTCTTTTGTATCTTTAGAGGCTCCGTAGACACTATGTGTGTTGTATATGGGTGTTGGGAATGCTAAACAAGTTATGTTGTGTTTGATCACTTGTTCCACTCGAACTATAAGAAACGTGTATTTTGAGACTTAAAGGCGCAATGACTAATGAAACGATTTAGGATTGTATGAATGAGATTCCTACTGTATAATTAATGAAATCACGTCTTTTCTTGATCATGGGTTAATTGGGTAGAAAGTATCTAACAGGCTTGCTCGGCCGGGTTCACTCGGTTGAGCGCCGGTCGCGCTTCCCGAGGTTGGGGCGTGACACACCCCATACTTATGTGATGTCCGCACTCTGATCGCATATCCAACTTTGAGATTTTTTGGAGGGAGGTTCTGCGGCACATTATACGACCGCAGAACAGGTCTGCCTACTTCTGGAGGGCAATTATGTGGCCTATTCTGTGGACCGCATAAGCATTATGCGGTCGTATATGCGACCGCATACCCTATTCTAGAGCTTTATTTTTGGGTTTTTATAACCCGACCCTACTTCGTTAAATAGAAGATTTGTACGACTTTTGAGCTAAAACTGATATTTTTAGGGTGGGGGAGTGCCCTAGAGTGGGAGAATGATCTTCAATAATTTGTTCTTCAATTCCTGCTCGAATCTTGGAAGATTAACAAGGAAAACTCACTCGGTCTTCATCCTAGAGGTAAGATTTTACACCCTAGCTCTTAATTTCGAAATTTATCTAAGAATGGGTAATTAGCAAGACAATGCTTTGGTATTGGAGTTGTTATCTTGCATGCATGTGTTATCAAAGAATGTGGGAAGGTTGTGAGCTAAAAATGGTAGAGAACAGGTTGGGGAAATGATGGAATCTTTCACAAATGGGCCTTAAAAACATTAATGCACACCTAGTGTTTGATAATGTGCTCAAATGAGCTAGAATCATGACCATCTTCCTAATTTTGGTCCAACTTGTTACATTTCTAAAATAGATCGAAGTTGCTAAGAATTCTGGAATGTTTTAGAGTTTAAAGGAAGCTCAATTGTAACGACCCGGCCGGTCATTTTTAGTATTACAGCCTCGTTCCCTCATTTACTACTCTATTTGTGCTTTGTATCTGCATTATGACTTATTGAATTAGTTGGTTCGGGTCCAGAAGAATTTCGGAGTGAAATGAAACACTTAGTCTCATAATGGAAAGCTTAAGTTTGAAAAGTCGACCAGATGTGGATTTATATGTAAACGACCTCAGATTTGAATTTTGATGTTTCCAATAGCTCCGTATGGTGATTTTGGACTTAGGATAGTGTCCGGAAAATTATTTGGAGGTCCGTAGTGGAATTAGGCTTGAAATGGCGAAAGTTGAATTTTTGGAAGTTTGATCGGGGGTTGACTTTTTTATATCGGGGTCGGAATCTGATTTTGGAAATTGGAATAGGTCTGCTATGTCATTTATGACTTGTGTGCAAAATTTGATATCAATCAGACTTGATTTGATAGGTTTCGACATTGTTTGTAGAATTTGGAAATTTCAAAGTTCATTAGGCTTGAATTGGAGTATGATTTGTGATTTTGACATTGTTTCATGTAATTTGAGACCTCGAGTAGGTCCATATTATGTTATGGGACTTGTTGGTATGTTCAGACGGGGTGTCCCGAGGGGCTCGGGTGAGTTTCGGACGAGGTTCGGAGCATTTTGGAAGTTTTGGCTAAGGCTGGAATTTATTTGGTTAGGGTGTGACCGCACCTGCGGAGTGTTGGGCGCAAGTGCAGAGCTGCAAAAGAGGCTGTGCCAACGCAGAAGCATGAAGGGAGTTGGGCGTGAGGACTGCAGATGCGCTTCACGTGTGCATAAGCGAGCATCGCAGATGCGACCGTGGCCATCGCAGAAGCGGCCTGGATCGCAAATGCGCGCATTTGTTTCCGCAGAAGCGAGGGTCACAGGTGCGACCTCTTGTCCGTAGATGCGGAAGTTGCTGGGCAGAAGCTTTAAATTGTGGGTTTTGGTTTCTTTCTTCATTTTCGGATTTTGGAGCTCAGTTTGGGCAATTTGGGAGAGGAAGTTTTCCACACAACTTGGGAATCGAGCAGTTCAGAATCTGATACGCGCAGAATGGAATTTCTGGAGCATTGTTTAGCTTGCTCGACATTAGATTCATCTTGTTCGAGGTAAGTAACGCTTCTAATCATGGAGCTGAGGGTATGAACCTTGAATATACGTGTTATGTGTTTGGTGTTGAGGTGACGCACATGCTTAGTGACGGGCGTGTAGGCGTGCACCGTGTGAGTTGTCACTCCGTACTAGAGTTATCGAGCTGTGATTCATGTTAGAAGCCATGTCTAGGCTACATGCTTATTTTGCTGGGACCCATTGAGGTCATTTCTGCTGTTGAGTTATCTGTTTTCATTGCGTTACATACTTAGTCATACGCATTCATATGCATATTATATCTCAGTCTCTGTTGTTATTTATTGATACATCATATCATCATTTTCGGGCTAGTTTCATGACATTGTGAGCCCGTGAGAGAGAGACTGGAGAGATTTATGACTGGGTGAGGTCGAGGGCCTGATTGATTCTGATATTGATACTATGGCACGTGAGTTGTCCGTGCGGATTATAGCATTTGGGCTGAAAGAGCCCCTCCGGAGTCTGCACACACCCCCAGTGAGCGCGGTTGTTATTATTGAGGGATGGATCTTCCCTGGACATGGATCTTGTCCGAAGAATTATATACCTAGAGATGGATCTTCTCCACGGGCTGGATTGGCCCTACTTAGTGCTGAGTGACTGATGATCAGTTGATGTGTATATTTCGGGATGGATCTTCCCTGGGCCGGATTGGCCATATACAGTACCGAGTGATTGATCATAATGAGTGGAATGTGTGAGAAAGTGAGATTGAGTACTCTGAAAGTGTGAGTACATGAGTTCATCTCTGAGATATATTGCATTGACATGCACACATGACATACAGGCATAGAGATGTATTTTCCTTATGCTGTACGGTATCACGTCATTCATGACTTCTCACACATGTTGACATATGGGCATAGTGGTGCGTTGGTTTTACACTGGCTATCTGGAAAGAAAATGAAACATCTTAATTATTATTGAAAGGATTTTTTAGAAAATTACTGTTTTCACACTTATTCATATTTTTGGCAACTTCGGTAAACAATTTGGGTTTTCACTGATGTACTTGGAAGGCAAAACTATTTTCAGAAATCATGATTAAGCTGAGCATTCTATCTTTGAGTTACTTCTTTGGTTACTTGCTTTACGTTGCTATGAAATGTTATTGGTTATTGGTGGTGGACCTGACTTTGGTACAAGCTCGTCACTACTTTCAACCTAAGGTTAGGTTTGTTACTTATTGAGTACATGGGGTCGATTGTACTCATACTACACTTCTACACCTTGCATGCAGATGTTGGCTGTTGATGTTGTTGTGCTCAACGGGAGCTGGAATTGAAGACGTAACTGCGTTCCGGTTGTAGCTGCCTCTTGTTCATGGTCGCCTTAGCTTTATAAAAATATGTTTATGTACATTTCGAACGGATGATGTATTTATTTCACACCAGCTTTGTATACTCTATTATTAGAAGCTCATGATTTATACTACCAGTTCTTGGGGAAATGTATTAGTTTCATATATTTTCTTGTAAATAATTGCCTTATTAATTTCATTGGAATTGGATATTTGATAATTGGCTTACCTAGCGGTTTGGGTTAGGTTCCATCATGACTAGTTGGATTTTGTGTCATGACAAGGTGGTATCAGAGCTCTAGGTTCATAGGTTCTACAAGTCATGAGAAAGTGTCTAGTAGAGTCTTGCGGATCGGTATGATAACGTCCATACCTATCTTCGAGTGGCTACAGGGAATTTACGATATATACTTCCCATCTTTCTTTCCTTATCGTGCCAAATTGATTAAGCTTGAAACATAACTCTTTTAATTCCTTCCATGCATTCGTATGCGCAAGTGAGCGCTCGATATCAATTGTGCATCGCCGGCTTGTGATTCCATGAACAAGGTTCGAGATGAGTATTCTATGTGTTGGTGATGGGCCAGTCTGGAGGAGTTGAGGCCAGGGTTAGACCGTAGCTTAAGCTCGGTAGCTTCAATTTTAACTTGTATATTTTGACTCATATGTCCGGTAATGTCCCTACGAGTGGAATTTGTGGCTCGATAAGCGGTGGAACGGTTCTATGATGAGTATGATATAACTGTAGGATGTGTTAAGATGATTTGACTGTGATGAGAAGCGTTTCCTTGGAATGTAAGGGAAAAGCCATTGGGTGCTCGATTTTCATTTTGATGTGACGTACAGTCTCGAGTATGAATGTTTTGAAGGATCGTTCACTTTGTTAAATATTGGGACAAATTAAATTCGCATGACTGGTTAATGAGTTTGGACTCAGATAGACTAAGTGATTGCATAGTAATTGTGAATGCGAAAGGGTATAACAAGATACCAATTTGAGGCTAAGTAGGTGGGTTATCCCCTGCGGAGTAATCTACGTAGGTGTGTTCCTTATAATGTGAGTGGACAGTTTTTTTTGTGCCAACGGGGCGTAAGTATTGAGAATTGAATTTGAATCTGGTTGAGAAAGTTGATCTGAGTGTTAAGAGAATAAATGTGAGCTTAACAGACAATTAAGGTATTTTTTTTATGGTTTGCGTTGTATGAGCTTGAGAAGAACTTTTCGTTGAACTGACTGCAGTATTATGGCAGTAATAAAGTATGGGTATTGTGAGTTATTGTGTGTTTTAATCTATGGATTTTGGCCAAGTGAGGGAGCCTGCTATTGACAATTCAATTCATCTATATGTTAAATTTTAGTTTGGTCTGAGGCATACTTGTGGATTAATTATGACTTGCAGAGGTTGAGATCGAGGATGACCCAAGTACTGAAATTCCTAATACGGGTTATATTGCGCTTTATGAGTATGTGAAAATCATGGGATGAGTGAGTTGTTATTTATGAATAATGTAGTGTGCACGGAGTATGAATTTAATCGGTGGTGTTAAGGCAGGGTTACCTCTTTGAGTGTTGTTGTGCTAATGGGGCATGTGACTTTCAGCCCATTTAGGCAGTGCAATTTAGATTTGACCAAGGTGGGTGACTCTCGAGAAGGTGCTAATGGATTCAAAAAAAATGTATAAGTGGCAACTGAAAATTTTTCGGATTTGTATATCGCTAGAATCAGTTATTTACATTGAATGATGTCGGGACTTGCGGTAATTCTGTATGACTATGGATTCTACATTTCAGTATAAGAAAAGGGAAGAGGAACAATTTTAAATTCACATAAGGTCTTTCAGAGTGGTTGTCTCGGTTATGGTGCTTTTGGGGTACTTAAGAGGGAATTCAGCGGCTTATGGGCCTTAGGGTGTTGTGGTTCTATGCTACGGTTGTGGTTAAAGATTGTGGTGTTTTAGCAACGAGAAGTATCAATTTGAAGACAAATTCAGAAGGGACTCAGAGAAATAGGACAGCTTGGTAGTAGGTTGGATAAGTATGGTAATGGATATGATCGGTTCTTTGGGTGCTTATGATGTGGGAGTTTTCTACAGGTGATTTGTGGTAATACTCTTGGGTTGGGTGACCTGCGTGGCTTGGTTGAGTTACAGAGATTCAGTTGTGATGGCTTGATTATGTGCAAATGGACTCCAAAGTATTCTTGATGGTTTCTACCATGGTTTGAACCGGATATTTTCTACCAGTGTGGGGAACGTGTTGTGTATTGTGATTTCCTCCTGGAAGGAAGCAAGAGGAAGGATTCTAACTGATCGGGTATGTAAATTACTGGCGACTCAGAGTGAAATTGAGATTCTTGTGATTTTCACACGATGGCAAGATAGATGTTATGTGTTGTGCGAAAGTTAGATTTACATGTACAAGGTGGCAGTTCAGTCTTGAAGGGAAGGTCACGAGGTTTGGGCAGAATGGTCATGGATTCTTAGACAACATGGGCGGTTCCAAATGACTAGATGAATATTATTACTACTTGGTATTGCATAAGAAGGTTGCGTATTTCAGAAGGCACATTGTATTTTGGCTTACGGATGTTTAATTAGTATTGAGGTACTCACATGGTTGATAGACTACTGATATTCAAATTATTTATATATGGCATGGAAGAATTATGGAAGTATTCCTTGTGGAATGATCGTGCATGAAAGATGTGTTAGTCATTCGAAGGCTAGAATTGGGATCAGATATGATGATTCACATGTCCTATAAATTTGGAAATTGGGAGTTTTATGAGCAGATTGTTTCATGGTTGCGGACTATGAAGCCGTGGCCGAAGCTAGCCAGATGATAGGATGTATTATGATTCAGTCCTTGTGAATTTTAGGAGGGTTATTTATCTATTTGTGGGTGACCAGAGTTGATTTGGGGGTCCATTGGTAGGCCCAATTAGGATATGTATTCTACACCGAGTCGGATTGGTTGGCTCCATACTGCTATTATTGAGGGATGTGCCATTCAGTTGATGTTGAACTTATTCGTGGTCTAAAATGATCTGTAAGTTATTCTTCTATGCTACGAGGAGTTGTGATTCATTGGTTATATGCACACATGGTGCGGTTATATTGGGGGCCTTATAGCGAAATTTGAGCGATATGAGTATTTGGGTATTGCATGATTGATTGCATATTGGCTATGTTCTCTCAGGTTTTGTGTGGCATTGTGTCATTTTCCCCTCCGTGGTTATTGATTTTGAGCAGGGTGGCTCGAGATATATAATATGGACCAGCGTTTGGATGGGGTCACGCATTGCAGCGGAGTTATGTTAAGGTATGAACCTTCTGTTAGAATCGTGTGATGTTCTACGGTGTGTGATGGATTTTTTTTCTTTCAGCATTTCGTTGTGGCAGTACTTGTTAATCTTGCGGAGCAGTTCTCTCATTTGAGTTATTTTTCCATGACAGAGCACAATTGACTTGTTGCGTATTGGTGCACGGACAGTACAGTTTGTGGCTCTGAGTTATATTGGTGTGGCATGTGTGTGGGATAGTTGTTTTTAATGATATATGGTCATTAGACCTAGAATGGGTACTATCAGATTTGGAACAGTATATTTGGGAGGATG
The DNA here is from genome assembly GCF_000715075.1 of Nicotiana tabacum. Taxonomy (NCBI): domain Eukaryota; kingdom Viridiplantae; phylum Streptophyta; class Magnoliopsida; order Solanales; family Solanaceae; genus Nicotiana; species Nicotiana tabacum. Next base: position 62,621,398 of record NC_134081.1, read on the forward strand.
GCATTGAAAGTCGGCTTAGAAAGTGATTATGGTTCTGGTTGGGGCAAGAGAGCTCCATGACTTGTTGATCTGATAAGGCGTCATGAGATTTCTACGTGTTTCTTTCATTAGCAGCAGTGTACGAAGGTTTTGGAATGAAGTTTTGTTCGATATGAGGTTTAATACTTGTACTTGGTTGATTTTGAAGTAGTTACTGTGATCAGGAATGGTGCTACGAGCATTCGAGTTGTATAATATGCTAGGCGATTATATCAGTGGTTATAGTTACGGCTCGATGCAGCTTGTTCGGACTTATACAGTGTGTAACTGTGAGATTCGGGTCTCCTAAGAAAATTATGAATGTTGGGAATTGAATTCCAAGGTTTTTGGGCCAAAATTAAATTAATGATTTTTGTTGTGTTATGTTGTCAGGCCTATATGGGGTAAGGTGACGTGAGATCACCCCCGGGTACATGCGTTGTAAAATGGTATAATGATTTGATGGCTTGGAAATAATTTTTGGCACGTTCGAGGACAAACGTATGTTTAAGTGGGGGAGAATGTAACGACCCGACCGGTCGTTTTGAGTATTACAGCCCTGTTCCCCTATTTACTGCTCTATCTTTACTTTGTAGCTGTATTATGACTTACCGGGTTAGTTGGTTCGGGTCCGGAAGAATTTCAAAGTAAAATTAGACACTTAGTCTTATAATAGAAAGCTTAAGTTGGAAAAGTGGATCGGATGTTGATTTATGTGTAAACGACTTCGGATTTGAATTATGATGTTTTCAATAGCTCCGTATGGTGATTTTGGGCTTAGGAGAGTGTTCGGAAAATTATTTGGAGGTCCGTAGTGGAATTAGGCTTGAAATGGCGAAAGTTGAATTTTTGGAAGTTTGACCGGGGGGTTGAGTTTTTGATATTGTGGTAGGAATCCGATTCTGGAAATTGGAATAGGTCTGTTATGTCATTTATGACTTGTGTGCAAAATTTGAGGTCAATCGGACTTGATTTGATAGGTTTTGACATTGTTTGAAGAATTTGGAAATTTCAAAGTTCATTAGGCTTGAATTGAAATATGATTTGTGATTTTGACATTGTTTGATGTAATTTGAGACATCGAGTAGGTCCGTATTATGTTATGGGACTGGTTAGTATGTTCGGACGGGGTCCCAAGGGGATTGGGTGAGTTTCGGACGAGGTTCGGAGCATTTTGGAAGTTTTGGCTAAGGCTCGAATATTTCTGGTTCTGGTGTGACAGCCCCTGCAGAGTGTTAGGCGCAGGTGCGGAGCCGCAAAAGTGGCAGTGCCATTGCAGAAGCGTGAAGGGAGCTGGGCGTGAGGACCGCAGATGCGGGTGCTTGTACACACCTGCGCAACCGCAGATGCGGTTCACGTGCGCCGAAGCGAGCATCACAGATGCGACCATGGCCATCGCAGAAGCGGCCTGGCTCGCAAATGCGCGCATTGTTTTCCGCAAAATCGAGGGTCGCAAGTGCGACCTCTTGTCCGTAGATGCGGAAGTCGCTGGTCAGAAGCTTTAAATCGTGGGTTTTGGTTTCTTTCTTCATTTTCAGATTTTGGAGCTCGGTTTGGGCGATTTTGGAGAGGAAGTTTTCCACACAACTTGGGATTCGAGCCGTTCAAGAGTTTATACGCGCAGAATGGAATTTCTGGAGCATTATTTAGCTTGCTCGACATTGGATTCATCTTGTTCGAGGTCAGTAACTCTTCTAATCTTGGAGCTGAGGGTAAGAACCTTGAATATACGTGTTATGTGTTTGGTGTTGAGCTGACGCAGATGTTAGGTAACGGGCGTGTGGGCGCGCACCGTGTGAGTTGTGACTCTATTATTTCTCTGGTACTGTGTAGTTACATGAACTTATCTATAATCATGAAATCTCTACGTACTAGAGTTATCGAGCTGTGATTCATGTTAGAAGCCATGTCTAGGCTACATGCTTATTTTGTTGGGACCCATTGAGGTCATTTCTGTTGTTGAGTTATCTGCTTTCATTGCATTACATACTCAGCCATATGCATATCATATCTCAGTCTCTGTTGTTATTTATTGATACATCATATCATCATTTTCAGGCTAGTTTCATGACATTGTGAGCCCGTGAGAGAGAGATTGGAGAGATTTATGACTGAGTTAGGCTGAGGGCTTGATTGATTTTGATATTAAAACTATGGCAGGTAAGTTGTCCATGCGGATTATAGCGTTTTGGGCTGAAGGAGCCCCTCCGGAGTCTGCACACACCCACGGTGAGCGCGGTTGTTATTATTGAGGATGGATCTTCCCTGGACATTTATCTTGTCTGAAGAATTATATACCTAGAGATGGATCTTCTCCACGGGCTGGATTGGCTACTGAATGACAGATGATCGGTTGATGTGTACATTCCAGGATGGATCTTCCCTAGGACGGATTGGCCATATATAGTATCGAGTGATTGAGCATGATGAGTGGATTGTGTGAGAAAGTTAGATTGAGTACTCTGAGAGTGTGAGTACATGAGTTCATCTTTGAGATATATTGCATTGACACGCACACATGACATACAAGCATAGAGGTGTATTTTCCTCATGTTGTACCGTATCACGTCATTCATGACTTCTCAGACATGTTGACATATGGGCATAGTGATGCATTGGTTTTAAACTGGCTATCTGGAAAGAAAATGAAACATCATAATTATTATTGAAAGGATTTTTGGGAAAATTACTGTTTTCAAACTTATCCATATTTTTGGCAACTTCAGTAAATGATTTGGGTTTTCACTAATGTACTTGGAAGGCATAACTATTTTCAGAAATCATGATTAAGCTGAGCATTCTATCTCTGAGTTACTTCTTTGGTTACTTGATTTACGTTGCTATGAACTGTTGTTGGTTATTGGTGGTGGACCTGACCTTGGTACAAGCTCGTCACTACTTTCAACCTAAGGTTAGGTTTGTTACTTATTGAATACATGGGGTCGGTTGTACTCATACTACATTTCTGCACCTTGTGTGCAGATGTTGGCTGCTGATATTGTTGTGCTCGACGGGAGCTGAAATTGAAGACGTACTTGCATTCCGGTTGTAGCTGCCTCTTGTTCATGGTAACCTTAGCTTTATAAAAATCTGTTTACGTACATTTTCAACGGATGACGTATTTATTTTATACCAGCTTTGTATACTCTATTCATAAAAGGTCATGATTTGTACTACTAGTTCTTGGGGAAATGTAGTAGTTTCGTATATTTTCTTGTAATTAATTGCCTTATTAATTTCATTGGAATTGGATAGTTGATAATTGACTTACCTAGCGGGTTGGGTTAGGTGCCATCACGACTAGTTAGATTTTGTGTCATGACATCAATTGAGGTGTTTTGGCTAAACCCCCTTCTTCTTAGAATCGAATCCCACAGTGTTCATGTAATTGGTGTAAGTCCCAAATTGATCATAATAGAATTGGCTATTCCGAATGTACTTGTGTTGAAGGATATATGCTCAATAAGTATTGTAAATGCTTCATCATATCACCTTATCATTGAGAATGTATTCAAAACATGGAATATGTGTTAAAAATGTCAAGACTTCAAGTCAAGATGGAAATAAAGGTTGTTATGCCAAATTGTATGAAAAGCCTCTACGTGCCTAAGATTCCCAAATTGCTCATATGTGAATTTAATGTCTTGAATGGGAATCCTTATTGTTGTTGATAATGATAATGATATTGAATGTGAAAAAGGGGTCTGGAACTATGAAATACGGCCAAGTGCCAAGAATGACTTTATAATCGTAATCACTAGTGCCAATGAATTCAAGGTAATATGAAAAATGTATGATATGAGATGATTGACTAAAAAAGGTAATGTCTCGGGTGAGACGGCCTAGCCGATCGGGCCGTGATCAAACGCCATGCTGCACAGATGGTGGTGACTGTGTTGGAAATTATAATAAAATTGTGGTTACGGTTGATGTCTCAAATGAGACGACCTAGCCGATCGAGTCATGATTGGACTTCTTGTAAGAGTACGATGGTGTTGTGAATTATGGTACATCGGCAATAAAGGTCACCCAACCTAATAACATGGAAATTGACTTGAAAACTTATGTGATCCTTAACTTGATGTTTTGGTATTATTTGAAGCTCTTATTGAATTCTTGACTGTTCCCCCTTGTATTATTATTTATTCTATTGAGATGGTGTTTAGTTTTACATACTAGTACTATTCGACAGTACTAACGTCCCTTTTGCCCGGGGCGCTGTATCTTTAAATGGATGCAGGTGGTTCCATAGCAGGCAGTGTCAATCAGCGATAGTGGTACATCCTCTTCCCAGCAGACTTGGTGAGTCCCACTTCATCCCGAGGTCACGTATTGTACCTTTTGTTCATATTATTATCACGTCTCGAGGTATAGCCGGGGCCTTGTTGCCAGCACTATCATAACACTCTTTTGTATCTTTTAGAGGCTCCGTAGACACTATGTGGGTTGTACATTAGTGCTAGAAAAGTCAAACAAGTTATGTTGTGTTTTGATCACTTGTTCCACTCAAACTATAAGAATATGTGTATTTTGAGACTTAAAAGTGAAGTAACTAATGAAATGATTTAGTATTGTGTACATGATCTCCCTACTGTCTAATTAACGAAATTATGTCTTCTCTTGGTCATGGGTGCGTTGGGTAGAAAGCGTCTAACAGGCTTTCTTGGCCGGGTTCACTCGGTTGAGCGCCGGTCACACTCCCCGAGTTTGGGGCGTGACACTTTAATCCGCAACTTTTAATCACCGGGCTATAGACCTTGTGAGGCCAGGCTTATAGCGCGGTCAAGCTGGCTATAGAGCTGGCTATGCTTGCCTTGTAGCACGGCAAAGCAGTCTATAGAGCTGACTATGCTTGGCCTGTAGCCAAGCTTGGGTACTTGGTGAATTTGTGCTCTTTTCTTACATTTTCGTCCACTTTTCGTGCGACTTTCATTCAACTCTTCCTTTCGATGCTCCTACACATAAAACAACATAATTTAGCTCAATTGTCGCACAATTAATCACTAAAACAACAAAATATAGGGCGAGTAATGTACTAAAAGTATAGCATTTTGGCCAAACATCACCACCCCACACTTAGACGTTGCTCGTCCTCGAGTCAACCACTAATTCACATTAACGTGGAGCACTTTATTTTCTTTTAGCACATCCGAAGCACATCATACCTATGACTATGGTTTATAGCAACAATTAAACTTTAGCATATGCCTTCAATACACACTTCCCTTTACTTTATGCCATACTTCAAAAATTTATTCAACAACAAGACAACATGCTTATAACAATCCTAGCCTTACAAACCTACTCAATATCACAATGCGTTCATGGATTGAACACTTAACATCATAGAGACATCTAATAACTTCACATATCCCTTGCGAAATCATGTTCCCTCAACAAGAACAAAAGAGTAAGTCAAATCCATACACTCGAATCAAATATTCAAGTATATTCTAAGGACTCAGATAAATCAAAGAAATTCCTCACTCTTACAAAGAAGTCACATGCATGCACAAAGTACCATAGGCTTGCCCATTATGTAAACCTTATCTAATGTAGGCTTGCTCGATCTAAAATCAATTAGAACTTTTTTCGTGGTTGTAATGTGGGCTAAGGGATGGGTAGGATAAATTTAGGAATAGTGACTAAACCTCCTAAGCACTTTAACACACCACAAAATTAACTTTAAGCGCATTTTTCTTCAACACAACTTCAATTTCACAAATAATATCACCCCTAAAAATATTTCCTCTTTCTTTAAGCACTATTTTAATTCATACTCACTAGCAAGGACAAGTTATTCTTATTTTCTTTCGCTACATAGTTGTTTTTTCAACAATACTTTTTTTTCTACCATTCCTGCTAGTGGTGTATTCCTTATAATACAAGTGCACCTTTCTCTCTTTCATTGGTTCCACTCAAAATCCACCCAAGTTGCCTCCTTACTTCTTCTAGCGCTCATTTTACAATTAAAGTTCTTTAAGAGGTAAAAGGATCAAAACAATGACAATTAAGAACAAAAGGGAATAGGCTTGTATGTGGTTCCCAATAACAACTTATAGGCTCAAAAGGGTTGACTAGGGATAATTTTTATTTGTGGTAAGCATTAAGCTCAAACAGATCAAAGAAAGCCTCAAATCATTTTTCAAACCGAGCAAAACCTAAAATTTTTCTTCAACTCACATGCCGGGCAAGTTCTAGACTCTAATGCAATGATATGGACTATACAATTCTCGCCACACATGGCACATGACTCACTAAGGACGGATCCATTCCGATTCTCAAACAATTGCAAGTATTTACGGAGCCACAAAATATTAAGCATTAAGCACAAAGTGACACAATCCAAGAAAACGAGATATAGGCATCAATAAACATGTTTTCTACTCAACAAGGAATTATAAGCATTTTCAAACCATAGGAAAGGTACTACACATGTTAGAGCCTAAATATTCTACTATCAAATTAGTCAAAGGCGCCTAGCAAATCTCATTTTTCCCTTCCTTTTATTCCCTAAATCCTACTCTACTTTAAAGATAAAAAGAAAAACTACTATCTGGTTCAACAACTTCCCGTGGAAAAGAACCGAGGCACAAAGAAAAAACACGAAGGATTATTACTACCTAAAAGAATAAAAAGAAATATTTTTGGATTTTTCTGTTTTTCAATTTTTTGTGTGTTTTTGGTTGGACTTTAGTCCCTCAAGAAAACTGCCTAGGAGATTCTTCTTCGGGAAAAGTCCAATCATTTCTATTCTTTTATATATATCTGTATTTTTTTTGACTTTATGTATATGTTTTTTTTAAAGAGATTAACTACTAAAAGCAATCTTAAAACTAAAGACTAAAGCTAGAATACTATATTAAACTAATTTTTTTTATATTCTATGCTAAAATAAAATAGAAGAAGCTAAAAAATAAAATAAGAAACAATTAGTTTATCTAATATTTACAAGTCACGGAGAATATAGAATCCCCCACCCCACACTTAATTCATGCAGTGTCCTCAGTGCATATATAAAGCAATAAAAACAAGTAAGGTGGTAGGAAAAAAAACTCCCTGATCAGTCATCATCATCGCCCTCATCATCGAAGGCCACATTTGTAGTTGTCCACTCTTCATCCTCTGCTCCCTCATCAGCACATCCTCCGCCTCCTTCTCGGACTGCTCTGGCGCATCTTCGGAACACTCCGGCGTGTTGACATCCTCATCCTTTGGGAGTCTCTGGCCATCACCAAGCCCAACCAAACACTGGTCATGAGCATTGAGCAGAAAACGCTCATCCAAGTTGGCCCTCTCCTCCGTAGTTGTCGGCCTCCCTCCAATCATGAGCTACAAGTCCATCATCTCATATAAATGGGCCATAAAGTTGTCATCTTGAGCATTACGCTTGGCATCTGTCAGTGAGGTCATATCATTATCCTCCTTCGCCCGGATGCTGGTGATGTCCGACCGTCGGAGGGGCGCTGGAATGACTACATCAAAATCTCGCTCCTCCTCTACATCTTATTTTCTCAGGTACTGAGTCAGCATGTTACTAAAGGACAATCTATCAACTCTATTACTTGTTCTCACCTGCGCCATCTGGTAGCATATCAACTGGCCCACATTCAGCTTCTGGCCAGTCATTAGGAAGTACAGTAGGCAGACCCTTTCAAGGCTAATCAGAGTCTCATGGTTGCATGGTAATAGCCGCGTGTTGATCAATTTCAACCATACTTGAGCTTCTGGCTTCATTTTCCTCTTTGGAAATTTCCTATGATGTTGGGTCTTCTTGTCACGAACCCAAGCAGCCACAGAATTTACACCATAGAGAGTGTGTCTCAACAACTGATATGTTGGACGGGTAATGAAGTTACCTAGGGGCTCATGGAGAACATCTGGAGCTCCCAAGTAATTGCATATAGCTGATGTAGAAAAATCAATCAACTTTCCCCGAATAGGCACATACTACTCCGAATCATAACCGGCATAAAACTCACGGACAAGGTTTACATTGATATCCCTAGTGTTTCCAAACATGTAGCCCAACCCAAGATCATGAACACCCTTCCAAATTGTTTGATACTTCGATTTTAGACGGCGCTCATGAACAGCCAACTTAGAGTGTATATGTCTCGATCGACAAATCTTGTGCCAGTCCTTTGCGAATGGGGGTATACTCTTAATTACATACTCTCATTATCCCACAGGCTGTGGGCGTGAGGCTTCCATAGCTGCAAGTGCTTGCAACCCCTCAATATGACTTGAAGTGGCCTCCCCTCCTTTCCTCATTTTCGGTGGAGGTGCGGAGGAAGCCTTGCCTTTGGTAGGAGCAATGGCCTTGCCCTTTCCTTTACCTTTATTCGTCATTCGTACCATATTTGTACCTACACAAGTAGACACTAGTCAGCCTTAAAGGCATTGAATCAATTCAAAATACGATCTACGACCCCACACTTAAGAGTTCCGCACATGATGTTCAACAATTTTGAGGCTACTCAGATTTCACCTCTTTATTTTTGCATGAGAATCAATCGATGTCACACGTATGTCTACTACAATTGTGATGCATATAGCTACCATATCGGCTCTGGTGAGCCACCCCGCACTTAAACTTTCAAGGGGTGCAAGATGACATAGCACTAGTATAACAACCCCGGAGACTCAAGCTCCAATGGGGACAAAGAATGCCTTTGAGGCATTTTGACAAACACTTGGTGTGCACTAGCGCCATGAAAGTGCTTGTGTGGGTGAGGGATTGCCTCACCCTCCCAAATCGGCTTGGGAATTTAGTGTTATAACCCGTGTAAACAAGAACAATACCATTCATATAGGTGTTTCATGGGATTGGGACAAGCATGCGCAACTTCTCATTCAAGGCATTCATAAGTTTCCAAGATGCAATTTTTTGTTACTTCAAGCAACCCAAAAGAAAGGAAGGAGAGCGAGAAGAGTGCATGCATTAGATATTTGAGAAAGAGGACTGTTCTTCAATTAATTGTGATGTTTCAAAGAATGAATATATGCAAGGGGAGTGGGGGAAATTGTGAGTGAAAGGGGAGAAAGGGGCGGGCAGTGAGTTGGGAGGATTTGGAAAAGTGAAAGAAAAAGAAAAGGGTTGGGAGTTGTTTGTATGGGACTGGGCGGGTTGTTTAATTAAGGGTTGTGTGTGTTTTATGTTTATATCTGTATGTGTTTAGGGGGGTGGGGGTATTTTTAATTAAGGGGGGGTCTGTGTGGTGTTTTAAGAAAAGGAAATAAAAAGAAAAAAAGTAAAAAATTAAAATAAAAATTACCTGGCATCGTGAGGTCTGCCGCTAGGTGGATCTCGCTACAGCCCAAGCGACTCGAGATGGGGAGCGAGAAGCAGACCGGGCGACGCAAAGGAATCTGCACGGATTAGCACGCTAGGAGATATGTGGCACGAGATATGTAGTGCAGAGTATTGCGCTAGGAGCTGGGCGACGCGAGGTATGCCGCTAGGTCCATTATGCTTTAGACTGTGCGGCGTGATTTAGGCTATGTGGTTTTTATTCCATTTTGTGAACTACTCCTAGCGTTATGACCTTCCAACGTGCTCCAGTACTTGTTCAATGACCAAGACTTAACTAAAAACTTATTAGTGACTGCAAACAAAAAGAAAATTCTAGTTAAGCTAAAATAAACTGCGAATTGGGTTGCCTCCCCATAAGCACCTTAGTTAACGTCACAGTTTGACGAATACAACATTACAATGGGTTGCCTACCATGAAGCGCCTGATTTAATGTCGCGGCATGACGCAGTCAATCGAACTCAAGGTTCACTCAACACTTGAGGCTCCTTCAAATGAATCACCGATACAACATTTTCCTCATCCATGCCAAAGTAATGTTTCAACCTTTACCCATTGACTCTAAACCTGTTCGTTCCATCCTCGGATTCAATTTCTACAGCTCCACTTGAGAACACTTGCACAACTCTAAATGGTCCCGACCATCTAGATTTCAGCTTACCCGGAAATAATTTCAATCTTGAGTTATACAGCAACACGACATCTCCGGGTTTGAAAATTATATCTTGAACATGTTTATCGTGCATTATATTCATCCTTTCTTTGTATATCCTTGTGCTCTCAAAATCATGGTAACGGAACTCATCCAGTTCATGCAGCTACTCTACTCGTACCAGCAGCCTCCATGTCAAGATTTAATTGCCTTAATGCCCAAAATGTTCTATGCTCTAACTCTACCAGTAAGTGACACGCCTTTCCAAACACCAATTTGTACGTGACATACCAATCAGAGTTTTGAATGCAGTGTGGTAGGCCCATAGTGCATCATCCAATTATTTCTCCCAATCAGCCCGAGTAGCATTTACAGTTTTGGTCAAAACACTCTTGATTTCTCAGTTTGACACCTCCACTTGCCCATTTATTTGTGGGTGATACGGAGTGGAAACCTTATGGAGAAGGCCATATTTCTCCAATAACTTTGCAAAGGCTCAGTTGCAGAAGTGGGTGCCTCCATTACTGATGATCGCTCTTGAAGTGCCAAATCAGGTGAAGATCATTTTTCTTAGATATTAAATAACACCCTTTGCATCATTTGTCGGGAGTTCCACGGCTTCTACCCATTTCGAGACATAGTCCACAGCTATCAGTATGTAATTTTTGCCATATGAGCTAACAAATGGTCCCAAAAAACCGATTCCCCATACATCAAATACTTCCACCTCTTGAATTGGGTTCATGGGAATCTCATGTCGACGGGAAATATTGCTCATTCGTTAGCACTCATCACAACCCTTTATCCAAATTTGTGCATTTTTAAACAACGTCGGCCAATAAAAGCCCGACTCCAACACTTTAGCAGCTATCCTTACTCCTCCAAAATGGCCTCCATAAGGCGAAGCATGACATGCCTGCAAAACAAAAGCTTGGTCCATCTCGGGAATACATCCCCGGATCATGTTATCAATACAAATCCTAAACAAATATGGTTCATCCCAGAAATACATGCGACAATCATGAAAGAGCTTTTTCTTCTACATAGAGGACAAGTCATAGGGAACAATACCGCTCGTCGGGTAGTTTGCAATATCTGCATACCATGGCGCTACCTCAAGGCTCGTGGCTAAAAGTTGTTCATCTAGGAAAGTCTCCACGATCTCTTCCACCTCAACCCTCTTTTCAGCTCCTTCAAACCTGGACAAGTAATCTGTAACTTGGTTTTCCATTCCCTATCGGTCATAGATTTCCAAGTCGAACTCTTGCAGCAGTAGCACCCATCGAATCACGCGTGGCTTTGAATCTTTCTTCTCAATTAGGTACCTGAGAGCAGCATGGTCAGTATAAACAATTACCTTCGAGCTATTAGGTATGATCTAAATTTGTCAAATGCGAACACCACTGATAGCATCTCCTTCTCTGTGATTATGTAATTAAGTTGGGCACCACTCAAGGTTCTACTTGCATAGTAGATTGGATGCATGACTTTATCTTTTCTCTGCCCAAGAACTGCTCCCACAGCACAGTCGCTTGTATCACACATCAGCTCAAAAGGTTGTTCCTAGTAAGGTGCCACTATGATTGGTGCAGTCACCAGCCTCTTCTTCAACTCCTCAAAAGCTACCCTACAGTCATCAGAAAACACAAAGGGGTTATCATTTTCAAGCAATTTACACAAAGGGCTAGCAATTTTGAAAAACTCTTTTATAAACCGCCTGTAGAAGCCGGGGTGACCAAGGAAACTTCTTATGTCCTTGACGGAAGTGGGTGGAGGAAACTTCTCAATTACATCAAAGACGGAAGTAGCCTTGACTTCTTAGCATGTTGTTTGTGATTTGAAATGATTCCGCTTATATCTGAGGGACTACAATTGCGGTTGCCGAATTTTCAGCGGCGGGTTGCGCCCAATCATACAAGGCTACTTCTAGCTCAAGAGGTGCAACACCCTGATTGTTCAGGTCATTCAGAGTGTTTCTGTTGTTTTGGTTGTCTATTACGTCACCTATGTCTAGTTCGATTCGTTCTGTTGAGTTCTGTTGTCGTTTGTCTTTCTTGTTTACATAATTTAGTGCCTTGAAAGATTTCTCAAGGTCCGGTAATGCTTCGTACAATTCACCAGTTCTTGAGGAGTTTTTAGGCATGCACCTGTAACATACAAGACTACAAACGTTAGAGTTTCAATATAATGAATTTCAAGTCGATAAAACTGACTAAACTAAGAATTCTGACAATTCTTTTAGTCATAATTAATAACACCGTTAATTCCCCGGCAACGGCACCAAAATTTGATCACGCCCAACTATGCCTCCTAAGAGGTCTAGCAGTCCTTGCAAATATAATCCAGTTTACAAGTCCGGAGTCGAATCCCACAGAAAATTAACCTACTAATCGCAACCACTAATTTCGCAAGAATTCAAGCAATCAACATTTAAAAATATTAAATAATGGTTTGAGTGTTTATTAACTAAGGTAAAAGTAATTAAAATGCAGTAATTTATAACTAATAAACCAAATGTTGTAGACAAGATTTGGAAAGGTCTAGGGTTATGATTTCCCCTATTGTCGGAATCTCCCCCTCTACATCTCCAATAAATCCGCCTAAGTATTATCTACCAATCGTGAGTACTTTGGATGTCGTAGCTCTCTCTCGAGAAACTACAATAATTTACTAGACGTATTCTCTCGAACTACGCTAGCTGGTACTAATTCACCGCTCACTATGATCGCACCAAGGTTTCGTTATCTCTACTCCCGCCTTTAAACCCTCCGTATTGATCTCTCAAATACATTAGGAGTGGTGTTGTTCAACAACTACCTAAACGTGTACTCTCTCGAGCAATAAACACTAAATAGGCATGTTTAATTGAGAGCTATTCAATCAACAACAACAAAAATATAATTGAACAAGTAAAGAAAGATCAACGGCAAATTTATATTAAACATAGCAAAAAAATCATCCTTCAATAGGTTCCATCAAACCCTAGATGAGATAGTTTAGCCACTCATAAATGTATAAACAATCATCATGATGTTCAAAGATATTAAACTACAAAGTAAAGAGAAACAAAGGGAAAACTCGTTGATTCCTTGCTCCACAGTGCTCTGTAGCCTTTTTGTTCTCCAAAATAATGTCTAACCCTTTCTCAACTCTTTTAGGGAGTTTTTATATGTTAGGACGAAGTCCTTGAGTCCAAATCCGGGTTGGTGTCTTTTAATCCGCAACTTTTAATCACCGGGCTATAGACCTCGCGAGGACAGGCTTATCGCGCGGTCAGCCTGGCTATAGAGCTGGCTATGCCTGGCTTGTAGCGCGGTCAAGCTGGCTATAGAGCTGGCTATGCTTGGCCTGTAGCACGGCAAAGCAGGCTATAGAGATGGCTATGCTTGGAATCTAGCCAGGCTTGGGTACTTGGTGATTTTGTGCTCTTTCCTTGCATTTTCGTCCTCTTTTCGTGCAACTTTCATTCGACTCTTTCTTACGATGCTCCTACACATAAAACAATATAATTTAGCTCAAATATCGCACAATAAATCACTAAACCAACAAAATATAGTACGAGTAATGTGCTAAACGTATTGCATTTTGGCCAAACATCAGTAAGCAACTCCAATTCATTTTCTATCAATTCTTCATTACTTTTAATGAGTTTTTAACATCAAATCTAGGAATTTCATGATAAAAAATAGGGGTTTTGGGTAGTATTTAGGAATTTTATAAAATAATAATTTAGACCTCAAGTTGGGGTCGGATTTTGAATATTATCACATAACCAGACTCGGAGGTGAACAGATAAATGGATTTTGGTCCGGATCTCGAATATTGACCAAGCAAGCCCGGGGTTGACTTTTGTTGACTTTTTTAATTTCATCAAAGATTGAACTTTTTTCATTCGTGGGTAGTTTCTAAAGCTTATTTTGGATTGTTTGAACAATATTTGGCTAGATTTGGTAGGTTTGGAAGTTTGTTCGAAAGAAAAAGTCATGATTGATTGTTGAGTTGATTGCGCGAAGAGGTAAGTGTCGTGTTTAACTTTGACTTGAAGGAATTAGGACTTGTTGGACTATTTGTTATATAAATTAGGTGGGGAAACAATATATACGCAAGTTGACGAGTGTATATACATTGTCACGGGTTAAAGCATGCGAGTTTGACTATTTATATTTTTGTCATCACTTATCCCATACTATCTCTTGTTATAAGCTTTGATTGCTACATAATCTTACTTGTTATCTGTTATTTAAATTGTTACTTGTTTGATTTATTCATTTCTCGCTCAATATATGTTTACCTACTATATGTTCCAACCTAAATTATTTGTGTAACTTCATTATTTCATGTTTTACTTGCCTTTTATTGTCTTTACATTACTTGTTGCACTTTATTATGCTATCTCGATTTTTGTGAGTTCTTGAGCTATTCATGTATTGGTGATTGGTAGAGAATTATTAATACGAGGTATTGTTTATCCTTCATTTGTACTGGTAGTTCCTTGATTTTTTGTATGCCTTAGTTCCTGTTTGTGTTGAGATTCCGTTATTGGTTGTGTGGAGTTGTTTATGTTGATGTGTTGATATTTGATCGGATTGCACGCCACAACAAATAATGATAAGATATGATATTGAGATTGGGTTGCACGTTGCAACGAATATTATGATAAATGTTGGGGTCGGGTTGCACGCCGCAATAAATATTGTGTTAAATGTTGGGATCGGGTTTGCGCGCCGCAATAGAGTGTGATGTATTGTAGTTGTTTGTAGTTGTAGAGTTTTATCTCGGTATTGTGATATGAGGTTTGAGATGGTGTTATTCTGGGGGCCTCTGGTGGTTGACCTTCGGGTCTATTTTTATGAGTTTACTGTTTTATCTATATTTTCGTATTATGTTATTATTATTCATACATGTTTATTGCGAGTGTCTTATCATAGCCTCATCACTACTTCTTCGAGGTTAGGCTCGGCACTTACAGAGTACATGGAGTCGGTTATACTCATACTACACTTTTGCACTTCTTGTGCAGATCTCGGTGTTGGTCCCAAACGGTGCGTAGAGGAGTTTTGCCCGGATCGGCTTGCCTAGGAGACTTGAGGTAGAGTTGATTGCGTTTGCAGCCCGTAAAGTACCCTTCTATTATGTCTTTACTGTTTATTTTGCTTCAAATAGTTGTATTTTGTTCAGACCATACTTTGTAGTACTCTAGTTGCTCATGTACTGGTGACACCAGATTTTTGGGATTTGTCTAGACCTTGTAATTTATGGATTTATCTTATGTATTTCAGATTTACCAATCGTTAATTATCATTATTATGGTGTTTTAAATTGTTAAAATGGTTAATTGATTAGCTAACGTTGGCTTTTCTACCAAGTAGATGTTAGGCGCCATCACGACCACATGGTTGGGATTTCGGGTCATGACAGCAAGAGGGATGAAAGTAAGACCCATACCTCTTGCTACCATTTTATTTCCCTCAAATAAATTCACCTACGCCTTGTTCCCAGGGTTCTCCTGTTTCATTTGCAGTTTTTGTTGTGCACCCCCAATTTCTGCTACTATTCCATTCATTTTGCCATCATGAGATGTCTGGGCCCGATTCACCTAGCTCGTATCATTTTGCTCTGCCTCCACAGGGTTTTTGCTGCTCATGGTGATCTGGGCCTTCGCTACTTCTTTGTGCATCAAATTAATCCTCATGGCATCTGGAGTTACCCGACACTTGCTAGGGTTCTAGTCCCCTCACTGCGAGCATGAAACTGTGCCTCGGGGATAACATTCATTTTTTTCTTTCAATTTCTATCCAAGAGTTTCTCGATCTACACACTTGGCATTGTGAGGTTATTATCCTTTGTTCCACTCGATCGAGCCAGTGTCAAAAGGCTAGAAGGTATCTCTCCAGTCAATAGGGTTTTTGGTATTACTGCACATCCGATGCCTGACCTTTGTCCCTCCATGAGTTTGATTTCATTAGCCTGGGTTATGTCACGACACAAAATCCCACCATAGGCATCATAATGGCACTAGTGTCTAAGACTAGGTAAGCCTATTACTTACAACAATTAAGCCAGTTTAACAATGATAATTTTAAAACATAGTTTAATATGAATACCAAAACAAAAGTGAAATAAGCCTACGCGGCCATAATCATCACAACCTCCCAAGACTAGGTAATACAGAGTCACGAACCCTAGCTGAATACATGAAAAGATCACAAAGATCAAAATACAATATTGTTCAACTAACAAGCTGACAGTACAATAAAAGAAAAGGACTCCAAGGGACTGCGACAACCAAGCAGCTCTGCCTTGAATCCTCGCGATCAATAAGGTAACTCTGCCTGAGTATGATATCTCCAATACCTGGATCTGCACAAAAATGTCCAGAAGTGTAGTATGAGTACACCACAGATGGTGCCCAGTAAGTATCAAGACTAACCTCAAAGGAGTAGTGACGAGGTACAAGTCAAGACACCTACTAGTCAAATTAAGCTGTGTAATATATAAGTATAAAACTAATAATAAAAACAGGAATCAGTAAATGGCAACAAGGATCAATATATGATATAAACAGTAAAGTAATAAGAACACTGAAAGTACCACTGAAACCAAATAAGGGAAAACCAATAACCACTAATTAATCAAGCCGTTATAACATAAGTTTGGCAACAAAAATTTCTTCAAAATACCTCATCTCATAATCATATGTCACGAGTCTCAACCCACAAAAATAATATGCTCACAGAACCTGGTGCCCACATTTCTAATCACAACCGCACAGACAACTCACAATCTAACATCTCAATCCGCCAGGCATGATCACAGGCTCACAATCATAATCCGCCCTACGTGGTCACAGGATCACTATCACAATCTTCCCGGCACGGTCACATGCTTAATATCACATGAACACAGATAATACAAGAATACATGGGCATGATCAATAAATGTTACGTTTCGTACTCCTAAACTAGTATAAGTGGCATGCTAGGGTGTATG
This sequence comes from Nicotiana tabacum, assembly GCF_000715075.1. Lineage (NCBI taxonomy): Eukaryota > Viridiplantae > Streptophyta > Magnoliopsida > Solanales > Solanaceae > Nicotiana > Nicotiana tabacum. Next base: position 62,638,372 of record NC_134081.1, read on the forward strand.
CTTGTGCGATTGTACTATCACAGCCCAAGTCAACAAGTAATATCAAAGACATTGAGTAGCTCATTGAAAGCAACATAACAAGTCAATTAAGGTGTATGACATACATGAGTAGAATCACACTAACATACGAATATCGTCAACATAATACCCTCAGGCCATCACACATCATCCCTGACATTGCCACCCTTATCTCTCTGTTAGCCACCAGTATCACACCGCGCTGACATTATCATTAGCCACTCATATCACTCCGCATAATAGTCACTCTTACTGCTCCACCCGTACAATAACATAATAGCCACCCGTATCACTCCGCGTAATCAACAATAGTGGGATGCCACCCTTATGCCCCGCATAACAATAATAGTGAAATGTCATCTTTATGCTCCACATAACAACAACCAATTCACATAAAAATTTACATATGCTAACAGCATGATAGCACGACATATTAACTCGTACTACAAGTGCTCATAGGCCACAACCTTTCCAAAAGAACCAACAATATCAGTATTTCCACAACAAATAGCCCACGACTCAAAACAATGTGTATAGAATCTCAATAACAACAAAATGAACGGGAAAGTAACTCAACAATGAACAACACCCCCTTTAAACATAACTTCAATTAAAGTAGATTAGTGACTTTCAGTAACTTCAACTTCAATTAATTGCTTAAGAATAAACTCGATAATGAAGGTATTTCCACGAAATGGCAAACTTTGGATCCTAGTGTATGAAATAGGCTAACAATGAAAGAGATGACACGAACTAGCAACTACGTCTAAATGCATGAGAATAACTCGGCAACAAAAGGATATCAGGTAACAATAACTTCAGTTAAGAGTAACTCAACAATAAAGGAAGTCACATAATGATAAAAGAGGTAACAACTTCAAATAAAGCATATAAGAGTAAACTTGACAAGTAAAGAATGTGACATGTAGCAACAACTTCAAATAAAGCATGTGAAAGTAAACATGATAAATAAAATGATATAACATGCGCTAACAATTTCAGATAAATACATAAAAGAAGCCTAAGAGTCTAAACCGGTCAATTTTCATGTATAAGCCCGAGTACGCACTCGTCACCTCGCGTGCACGGCTTTCACATAAGACAAATAGCACAAACAACTCAAATCCTAAGGGGTAGGTCTCCAACACGAAGTTAGGCAAGATACTTACCTCAAAGAAGCTAAACTGATACTCAAAAATGACCTTCTTGTATGAAACAACCTCCGGACGGCTCAAATCTAGCCAAAATAAATTAATATCAGAAATAAAAATCATAGAAAATAATTTCGGATAATAAAGCTTCGATCTTTAATGAAAACTAAAAGGCCAACCCAAAACGTCAACCCTATGCCCGCACCTCAGAACCCGATAAAATCTACAAATTCCGACAACCCATTAGATTACGAGTCCAACAATACTAATTTCATCCAATTTCGACTCCGAATCGATATTCAAAACCCAACTATTCTCTTTAGAAACGCTTTTGATAAAAACCCTCAATTCTCCAAACAAAACATAGATTAATTCATACATGAACTACTGGAATCATGTTAAATTACAAAAATTGAGATTAAATACTTACCCCCATGAAAATACGATAAGAACGCCGCAAAAATCACCTCAATCGGAGCTCTAGAACTCAAGATATGCTCAAAATACCAAAAGAACGCAGTCTGATTTTTTTATATACAAGCATTTTCGCTTTTGCGCCAAAAAAGCCGCACCTGCGCATTTCTAGCTGTCATTTTTGCTCTTGCGGCCTATGTTTCGCACTTGTGGGATTGCAGATGCGGACCCAACTTCGCATCTGCGTAGCACCAGCACCAGCTTATTTCTCTAACACTAAAATGAGCATAATTCCCTCATACGATGTCCAAATTCCCTCATAAAGGGATCAATTGCTATGGCTGCGTAATTATAATGCGGATCTAATGCTTCAATGAAAACAAAAATTGAATACTCATTTTCTTAATGTGGTACCATTTATGCTTGAAGAAACAACACCGAAATATCAAAAACGAGTGCAACACAACCCAAACCTATCTGAAACTCACCCGAGCCCCTCGGTACCCCGTCTGAACATACTAATAAGTCCCAAAACATAATACGGACCTAGTCGAGGCCTTAAATCCTTTATAAAAATATCAAAACCATGAATCATCGATCAAGATCAATCTCGTAAGTTCATAAACTTCAAACTTCGAACCAAGTGTTCGATTCAAGCCTAACCAATCCGGAATAAATCCAAATTTTGCATACAAGTTCCAAATGACATATAGAACCTATTCCAACTATCAAAACAATAATCTGAACTCAATAACATCGAAGTCAACTCCCGGTCAAACCTATGAACTTTCCAAACCTTCAAATTGCCAACTTTTGCCAAATAGTGTCGAAACCTTCTAGAAACCTCCAAATGCAAATCTGGGCATATGCCCAAGTCTAAAATCACCATACGAAGCTATTAAAATCATCAAAATACCATTCCAGAGTCTCACTGATTTCATTGATATTATGTACTCAGTAATGTTCATGCATTTCATATCATATCTCAGTCTCAGTTCTTATTTATTGATACATCATATCATTGTTTCGGGCTAGTTTTTATGATATTGTGAGCCCGTGAGTGAGACTGGAGAGATTGATGACTGAGTGAGGCTGAGAGACTTATTATGAGTGACAGTTATGGGATCGAGCTGCACGCTGCAACTGTTATACTGATTTTATGATAGCGCTTGGGCTGTAGGTGCCACTCCGGAGTCTGTAACACACCCCAGTGAGCACAGTTGATATTATTGAGGGATGGACCTTCCCTAGACATGGATCTTGTCCGAAGTACTTGATACCTGGAGATGGATCTTCTCCACAGGGTTGGACTGGCCTCTCCTCGGTACTGGGTGACCTATGGTCAGTATTGTGTATGTTCTAGGATGGATCTTCCCTTGACCGTGTGGGCCATATACAGTACCGAGTGGTTGAGATATTGAGAGTGTGAGCACTTAAGTCTGTCAGCATGGTGCATCACTTACAGTATGTGCATTGGCATATAGAGATAACAGAGTTATATTCATTACACAATTCGGATCTGCTTTACTTTACTGTTTGAGTTGCCTATGTGATTTGAGAGCATGCCTATGTTTCTGCACAGTTATTTTCATTTTATCTGTACCGGTTGAGTTCGTCACTACCTTTCAGTCCAAAGTTTGGACTTGTTACTTACTGAGTTGGATGTACTCACGTTACTCCATGCACCTTGTGTGTAGATCCAGGCGTTCCTGGTCACGACGGCAGCTGCTGATTGAGGCATCAAAGTTCGGAGACTATCGAGGTAGCTGTATGGAACTCGCGGGCCTTGATTTCCCCTTCCTTATTCTATCTGTACTTTCAATTTTATTCTCTAGATACTGTTGTAGACTGTATTCTGGTTTTAGACGCTCATGTACTCAGTGACACCCTGGTTTTGGGATGGATTGTACCGTATTCTGGTTAAATTCTGTTTTAAAATGGGTTCTCTTTAATATAAATTGTTTCGCTGTTATTTCTAAAAGAGTGTTTTACTATGTTGAAATTGTTGAGTTGTGGCTTGCCTAGTTCCACGATAGGCGCCATCACGACGGTCGTTTTTGGGTCGTGACAGAAATATCCCGAGAGATGTTTCAAACATCCCGGGAGATGTTTCAAATATCTCGGGGGATGTTTTATAGAATACTCATTATGAGGATGTTTCAAAATATCTCGAAAGGTGTTTTGCAGAATACTCACTTTGTAAAATTTTACATCTTTCTCTTTCTCTCGTATATTTTAAACCACTAGAAGAATAAAAAAAAAAGGAAGAAGAAGAAGAAGAAGAAGAAGAGGAAGAAGAAAAAGACAAGGAAGAAAATGGAGAAAAAGAAGATGACAAAGACGAAGCAACATTAGTAGCAAAGAAAGTAAGGAAGAAGAAGAATAAGAGAATGAGGAAGAAAAAGAAGAAAGAAGGAGAAGAAGAAAAAGTAGAGAGGACAAAGAAGGGAGAAATGAAAATTTAAAATAATTTGAATGGTTGTGGGTCTTTTTAAATTTTTGAAAAATTTAATATTTACCCTTTAATTACCCTTCTTTTGTTAACTAAAAAATGTGTCCTAAATTATTACACAAGACTTCAAAAGTCTTTTTTAACTCATTTCCACTTTTTGAAATTTTTTGTTAGGGTTTATATGATCCATGTTGTAGTTCTATTTAGCTAGTGTGTGCTAGAGGATATCAATTTACAAAATATATAAATATTATAAATATCTCCCAAGATGTGCCCAAAAAATAATTATCAGTCATCATCATATATTTATAGTTTAGCTACGGAATTAAATTTTTAAGACACTTGAAAACTTATATAATTTTTTAAGACAAAAGTGTTAAGAATAGGGTAGAAGGGACACTTTTATGATTAGTAATAATGACATAATTTTTTAAAACTCCAAAGTTTTCTTATTTACATAAAGTGCCCCTCCTACTCTACCCCCTATTCCTCCTCCCACTCTTCCTCCTCCCGCCACTCCTGCTCCTCCCCTTGTTCCTCCATTTCACAATGCTTCTCTCTATCCTCCCTTTGTTCCTCCATCTCGCAACGCTCCTTTCTATCTTCCCGCCACTCCTTATCCTCAAATATTTAGGAAAATATTTTAAATATCTAGGGAGATATTTCAAACATCTGTGAAAAAAAAGATCAATGAGAACAACACTAGAAAAAAGAAAGAAGGAGAAGAAATATCCTGAGAGATGTTTCAAACATCCCGGGAGATGTTTCAAATATCTCGGGGGATGTTTTATAGAATACTCATTGTGGGGATGCTTCAAAATATCTCGAGAGGTGTTTTGCAGAATACTCACTTTGTAAAATTTTACATTTTTCTCTTTCTCTCGTATATTTTAAATCACTAGAAGAATCAAAAAATGAAGAAGAAGAAGAAGAAGAGGAGGAAGAAGAAAAAGACAAGAAAGAAATGGAGAAAAAGAAGATGACAGAGACGAAGCAGCAACAGTAGCAACGAAAGTTGAAGAGAAAGAAGAAAGTAAGGAAGAAGAATAAGAGAATGATGAAGAGAAAGAAGAAAGAAGGAGAAGAAGTAAAACTAGAGAGAACAAAGAAGATAGAAATGAAAATTTAAAATAATTTGAATGACTGTGAGTCTTTTTAAATTTTTGAAAATTTTAATATTTACTCTTTAATTTGACCCCGACCCCCTTTAATTACCTTTATTTTGTTAACCAAAAAATGTATGATAAATTCTTACACAAGACTTCAAAAGTCTTTTTTAACTCATTTTCACCTTTTGAAATTTTTTGTTAGGGTTTATATTAGGGGTGGGCGTCAGTCGAATCGGTCGGTTATTATGGAAGTACGGTTCGGTTTATCGATTTTTGGTTTTATAATATTAATAACCAAATCAAACCAAAGTATTTACGGTTCGGTGCGGTTTTTTCAAAGTTAGGTTCGGTTATTTTCGGTTTATTTTTTCGATTTTAAACGGTTGTAGGAACAACAAGTATTTACGGTTTGTAGGAATATCAATAAACAAGGCTAGAATTTATTTGCTGTTCGTCCAGCCCAGCAAATTATCATTTTGTCATCTGAATAAAATTGATCCAGTATAATGCTTAGAATGTCCTTAATTCCAGAACTTAATAAAATAAAGTCAACATACACAAAAGAGGAAGTACTAATTGAAATGTCCTTAACAGTTAACAGTGAGACATTTTCTTTCTTCATACACAAAAGACTAAGACAGTGAGATATTTTCTTTTTTCATACACAAAAGACTAACAGTGAGACTAATTGAAAATCAACATACACAAAAGACTAAGACATTTTCTTTCTTCATAAACTTAAACTTGACTTTGTTCAAAATTATTCCAAGGAAAAAAAGAACTAAAACACAAAACAAGAAGCCTTATCTTAATAAAAAATTAACCAAAGAAATCTTGAATGTGAAAAGTTTCTGCAAAATTAAAACCAAAATAACAAAAACCGAAAAAGCCTTATCTATCAGAAAGTTCGGCCAAAACGGCATTAACAACCAACTCAACTCAGAACGTACTAGTTTGACGGGACCCAACTCAACTCAGAACTCAGAGGAAGTCGCACTAACCTGAGGATGAAGGATGAGCAACGAGCTGAGGAAGAAGGCGTCATAGTCGAGCTGAGTAAGAAGGCGCAGAACTCACAAAAACTCAAAAGAAGTCGTAGTAGTCGGCGACGGCGAGTCGCAACAGTCGTAGCAGTCGCACAGGAAGAACCCTAAATTTAATTTTTGATTTAGGTTTGGGAAATGGGACGTGACTAAGTGTATTAGTGATTTAGTGTAACCGATGGGTTTGGGTATCAGACAAACTATCAGTAAGTTTGGGTTTGGGAAAACTAAATTGGGCTTCAAAGTTCAAATAGGTATTGGGTTCCAGCCTAAAATAGGTAATAACTAATACCCAAAATTTCGGGGTTTCGGTTAAACAGAAAACCGAAACACCAAAACCAAAACCGCACCAAAAAATCGAAAATTAATAATTTAAAAACCGTGCACCGACCGAAAAACCGATTAAAACGAAATCGAAAAATCGAAATTCACGGTTCGATCGGTATTATGCCCACCCCTAGTTTATATGATCCATGTTATAGTTCTATTTAACTAGTGTGTTTTAGAGGATATCAATTTGTAAAATGTATAAATATTATAAATATTTTTCGCGATGTGCCCAAAAAAATAATTATCAATCATCTATCATATTCATAGTTTAGCTACTTACATTCCCTTTTTAAACATTTTCAGGAATTACATGCCTCAAATTTTCTTTCCAAAAAGGTGAACTCAACTACTCGATTTCCAATTATCTTTTCTTTAAGTTTAAAAATGTAAAAGAGTTCCAAGAATCAAATGCCCAAATTCCCCAAGTTGGTACTATTTGCTTCGACAATTTGAAGAGCAAGAACTCTCAATCTACTTTACAAACGAAGGGCAGCTCATAATGAATAGGAGAGGTAGGTTCTCCGCACAAGAATCCACAATTTCTGCACTTAGTTCAGATAATTTCCATTAATGAAAACAAAGAATAACTATGGAAATGGAATATGGGTATATATCCTTTGACAATCTTATCATGACATTCTAGATATGGGTTTTATCTGGTCAAGATTTATTGACTGAAAGATGAAGTAGTCTTGAGGTTTTTCCCCCTTTAAGTTTAGTACTTTTTGATAATAAACTGTTACATTCAGTAGACATATGCTGGATTTATCTGATTGTTGGTGGGTGTTTGATTTTATCTATTATTTGCAGATATCTACTGGAAGACTTTGGTATGTGTGCCTGAGTGAAGGGAAGTAAACAAGGGAGCTTGATAATCTTGAAAATGGGGTTCTTGAGGGGAAGGAGAATGTGGGTCATTTGGATAAAGGGTAAAAAGAACCTTACCTGGGAAGTGTTTGTTAAGTAGCTGAATTGCTGAATAGATTCTGATAATGGAGTTGCTTTTTACTTTATCTCGTTATAGCAACTTCTGTATAGAGAAACGTCCTAGAGGTAGCGCATATCAAATATTATAACTTATTTTTATTGGAAAATGTTTCTTACATGAGTGCTCTGAAAATTTCTGCTTTGGAAGTAGTATTGTGCTAAAATGAAAAATGTAGGTCCATGTTGATTAATTTGCTAATGCTTCATTTTACATAGATTAGTATAACATTTATGACTATCAAATTTCCTACTAGTGATTATTATAGTGATGCACCAGCCAGAAACTACATTAATAATGGTGGCTATGCGCACGGAGTTTAGTTTTGAGTTTTAATTTCTTTTTCTGGATTTATTTCTTTTCCACTAAGCCATATTCAGTTCTTTCATGTAGTTTAGCAGTGGGGCATGCACGCAGAAGATCCATAGTATGACCAAGCAAATCTTGGAACTTGTGGGAGAGGCGGCCCTTCAAAGGTTGGTGTATGATTGCCTGAATGGAGCTTTATTGCATTCTTCACTTGCCAATCCCATGGTTAACTTAACTTCTTAGTCAATTTTGATCATCTATGCGCTTATGTGTCCTAACTTGTTTGTCAAATACACCTATTAGCTGCAGCGACACCATAGAACTTTGATTGACTGTGCAATTACTTTTGTAAGCTTAATGAGTAAAGCACTGGTATGCTTCTAAAAGATCACCTAGCGCCATGTGCCAACTGTTGACATGAGACGTCTTTACTCTTTAACTAAACGTTCTTGCTCTTCCCAAGCCCTCACTCCTCGGAGAATGCCAGAAATTAGTATTGCAGTTTAACTTTCTGAGAAAAGAGAGGTCAAAGTAGAAGGTAAGAGGAGGATCCAACACCCTTAAACTAAGTAAGATGACAGTAATGAGCATGCTTTCATTAATTTAACTTTGTTCCAGTATTAAGAGATGAGGTTAAGAAGTGTAGAGCATGTGGGATTCAACAGTCTCTTCATGATATTTTCATAATAGAAAAACGAAATAAGTTTGTGGTTAGAAGAGTAAAGTTGATCTCACTAGTGTTTTTCGTGTTATAAGCTTCCGAAACGTTCTTTCTTTTAGGAAGGGAGCCTTGGCGCGGTGGTAAAAGTTCTCACCGTGTGACTTAGGAGGTAACAGGTTCAAGCCGTGGAAACAACCTCTTGTAGAAATGCAAGGTAAGACTGCATAAATAAGACTCAATGTGGTTTGGCCCTTCCTCGGACTCCGCACATAGCGGGAGCTTATTGCATTGGGTTGCCCTTGCTCTATCCTTTCTGAAAATGAGAAGTTGATCAATTTAGAGAAAGATGGTAGATACAAATAAGCTTATTGCCATTTCCGCCATTTGGAAACTTACTTGATCTACCACCTTTTTATGACCTATTTTACTACTTAATCCAGTCGATTGAGTGTTTTATATGTGTTTGATATATTGATGCCCGATGCTGCTTGCATACGAAATTTATATATATATATATATATATGCATATGCAAAATGCCCCCAATATATTTGGTGTATAGTAGGTGTGTGCATTAGTTGGATGGAATCGAAAAACTCAAATTGAACCAAATCTAATTTTAATTTGAAATTTTTTTAATTTGTATATATATATATACGAAAAGTAAGGAATTCCGCATATTTTGACCAATTCAAGGTGAAAAATGGGGTTGCTTCCTCGGCAAACTGGGATAAAGCTGAGCCAAAAGATCTCGATTCAAGATAAATTCATGAGGAAGTGGTAGCAGTTCGTAATGGAAAGAAAGATACCACTACTTCGCCTCTTTGTCGGACCGCCGGCGCGAACAACAGTGGTCTCTGACCAGGACCTGGAACCAATTCATATTTGGATCTTGACATGTCGGTGGTTTTTAACCGTAGGCATTTTGCCGGAAGATATATATATATATATATATATAGAGAGAGAGAGAGAGAGATACATTCTTAAACCTTTTATTGTTGATTTGTGTTTCTCGGTTAATCAAACAGGGCATCTCACAGACAAAGTGGTTTGGTTTTTTCAGTTTTGTTGTTTAATTTCTCTTGGGACTTTTATCTATTGAAAAAGAAAAAACAAGTTCCATAGGATTTAATTATCAAAAGAAATTTCTGTTGGACTCTTTTTAGTTGTTGGGATGCGTAGGCTCTGACTGAATACAGAATCTGATTTAAGCTGTTCAGCTATCTTTTCTTTTTATCTGATTTCATATGTCCTTGTCTATTTGCAGGTCTGACAATGCATAGAAGCTACACCGATTAGTCCTGTTCATTAATGGAGATAGCCGTAAGTGTCTTTGCATAGTATAAAAACTAAAAGAATATATTTTGGAGCTTGTGTCATATCACCGGAGCCATGTAAACTGGAAATAAAGAGGAAAGAGTTAATGCAACAATTTACTTGCTTTTTTTTTTCCTGGAAACATTTCACGATATTTCTGGTGATTTGAAAGGCAAAAGCTTAAGCTGAGGCAACCCACCTTTGGCCAGGCAAGGCACTGCCAATAGGGTCTGCGTTTTGAGTGCGAACATTTTCTTATCTTTTAACTTGGAAGTGCTTTAATAATTCAAAAAGATTAAAAGAGTCAAAAAATGAGATTCCTGAGAAGTTGGAAAATATTTACTTTATTCCCCTCATATTTTGTTATGTAAAATTTTAGACAGATTCCATTTCCTCTTAATGTGTACACATGGCATAGACTCATTTTAACTATTGAATAATATACCTGTCTAAATTCCTCTTTTCTATGACGGGGAGGAAAGCTCAAGGTTTAGCCTCCACCTGGAGGCCTCAGGGCAGTTAGGTCTTCCGTTGCCTCAAGGGACATGGCCATGAATTTGTTTCAAAACGTCGATTCTTGCATCTACTTCTTTGGCTGCTCCTACGGTTGCATTCACTCTCCTATGCTAATAAGGATTAAAGTATGAACATTAATCATTTCCAGGCATCATAGAAGTTGACATCATGCTTTTCTTTTATTGATTTAGCTGTTTAATGTTGCCAATAATTTATCACATTTTCTGACCTATAACATTCCCCATTGCAGCCTAATGAATCAAAGACACCAAGCAAGATTGGAGATAGACCAACCAGTGATGTTGTCGTAAGGCTTAGAACGCAGGATGGCCGTGATGATTGGCTTTACTGCCATTCACATATTCTTGTCGAAGAGAGCAAATATTTTGCTGATCGGTTATCAGATAGTTGGCCAACATGTCAGATTCTTGACTCGCGCAATTGTGTTGAGGTTTACTGTGAAGAACCTGATTTGGACTACCATGTCAATGTCCTTCGACTCTTCTATGTCATTGCAGATAGTTTAATGACTGAAATTTGCCACGGTGTCAGGAATGCCCTTGGCATTTTGCGGGTTGCTGTCAAGTTTGGATGCCCAAGAATTATTGCAGTGTGTGTGGATTATTTGGAAGCAGTCCCATGGGAGGAAGCTGAAGAGGAGGAGCTATTAAATACTATACCAGGCATGGGATCTAAAGTGGAACCAGTACTTGCTCGTCTCCAACCAGTCAATCCTACTGCAGTAATGAAGATTTTTCTAGCGGCCCTTCAATTTGCTACATCATCACCTCCTTCTCCTTTGAATGATCTGAAAACCACTGCTCAAGAACAGCTTGAATACCTGCTTACTGAGGATGATGATGCTCCTTTACTGACTGCCGATGAAGAAATAAAGCTAGAAGTCATACGATGTGCCAACAGGCTGTTTGATAGATTTAACAACCTCGTAGAATCTCTACTGTGTGATCTCCAAGAATCAATTTCAGATGCTGGGAAATTGCAATCATTGCATTCCTGTTTAACAGATTTGTCATGGGCATGTCAGATATTAGGAAAGCTGGAAATTATGAGAGATTTTGTTTGCAGCTGGACAGAGTTGTCAATGAAACTAGTTATAATTTTTCAACAAAAAGAATCAGAAAATCAAATTCTAAAAACAAAGCTGAAGGTTCTTGAGGTGACGGCAAAAGTATTAGAGGCAGTAGGATATGGCATAGTTGCGTTACCTACTGTAAAACGACTTCACATGGTGAAGCTCTGGCTTCCTTTTGTCCGATCCATGAAGCCTTTAGTTGATTCGGAAACTGAGGATGATCTCACAATAAAAGTTGATAGTGAGTTATGGCAATCCTTGGAGTCGGCATTTGTTTCCATTATACTTGCATTGCCATCAGTTGATCAGGCAGAGATTTTAACTGAGTGGTTGAAAAATCAGCAGATTCGATATCCAGACCTCACCGAGGCATTTGAAGTGTGGTGTTACAGGTCCAAGGTTTCCAAGCGAAGGCTGGCAGCACTTGGGGAAGAGCACAATACAGCTAAGACAGTATGACTTGTCTGTTTTTCTTTTTTAGCCAATTCTAGGATTTAGGTTGTATAACTGATTATATGCTGAACTGGTAAGACGTCTTAAAATGGTCTAGGTTCTGTAAAATCACCTTCTCATTTTTGTCTCCCTCGCAATGTTTTTTGCTTAATAATTTTCTATGAAGTATGTCAATCTTTCTCAGCAAGATGGTTGCATAACTAATGATTGACGACAACTTAAGTTCTTAGACTGAAAGCTTACTCTTGACAGATGGTTATTCTCTACCCTTATGTGAGTGCTCGAAATTGTTGCAAGTCTTTCGAGTCAGTCGTTTTCCAATGAACATTGACCACTTTTACTTGTCTTCGGCTGTTTTCATTCTAGTTGTACTGTAAGATTGAATTTTAGAGGATTAAATTAGAACCAGAAAAGGACGCCAAGTGATACACTGACAATAAAACGATTGATTTTCAGTTGCTATGTTGTTATGTCCTTCTACACTTGGCATTTATTTTATAAATTTTACCTAAGTACAAAACTTTTTTTTTTTTTGGCAATCCGCTAGGCAAGCGCCTAGGGCTAGTTTTTATATATATATATATATATATATAAATTAAAATCATATATCTAAAAATAAAGAGAACAAAATGGCAGGAGGTCTTACAAGACGAAAGAAATAAACTTTGACGGTCACATAGCTCCTATTATCAAAGTTGAGTATAGTACTCAACAGTGATAGTACAAATTATAATATAATCTAAAAAGGAAATAAACTAGCCATGCTATACCATCCCAATTGAATCGCATGTTTGAATTTCGTTCATACTCCTTATTCAGAGCTGGATACGAGATTGAATCCAGTTGTGTAGCCATTAGTTTTCCTTCCAAGGCTCTAGTTGTATCTTCCTTGTCTATGGAGCTCATGTGATCATCCCCAAATTGTGTAGTGTCCAGTAGCATACCCTTCACTGTCTTGCCGTATCCTTGATGCGTTTCTTCTCCTCCTTGCATAATTTTGCATTTTACAGCCCAAACACACCCTATAATTCCTGCCTCTTGATGTCTAGAATCCAGTAGATTACCTGCATTATTATAAGGATTAGTAAAATCACACGCATTGCTCATTGCTTCAAGTGCCCAGTAATTGTGCACGAGAATGGGCATGCACTGGTTGGTGAGAAAATTGTGAGGACTCCAGCAGTGATCTATCGAAACATTTGTTTGGCACCATTCCTGGGATATAGAGTGACTGAAATACATTGGGGTTTTACTCCACAATGCAACCATTGATCCCATTTTTTAATGCCAAAAGCCCAAGTCACCATAAATGACATGATTGTCGCGATTAAACTCCCGCGCATTCTTGTGTTATAACTCCAGTATTGTGAATCCTTTTCTTGTAACTTCATGGTGAAATTACTGGTGTTCAGATGAAGGATTGAAGCACTAGGGTGCTGGATGTCAAAAGCCATCTTTCGATGACTGTAAGTCGACCCTAGTATACTGGAGTTCCTCCTTGCTTCCATGCTTATGCCTACTACTAAGACTTCTTCAAGGGAATGAGCACTAGATATTAATACCACCCATTGAATTTGTATTAAGTAGTAAGGCAAGGATACAATAACATTTCCTGCAAAAAAACAAACAGAGTTAGTGAAAAACAGAATCATCACCCTCTCCTCTGTACAGATTTGAGGATGATGATCATGGCTGCTTCCCCTTCTTCTTACACTCCTATCCTCCATTCCTCCTAGTTCTTCGCAACCTTCACTCTCAAATAGGGATATTGTAATTTATCATCATTCACCAATCTTTGACCTTGTACCTACAATTGTGTGAAACAGTCAGCCTCAAAATTACCTCTATCCAAAGCATAGTTGGCTAAGTAATCAGCCAGTTTATTACCCTCTCTCATAATATGTGATATCCTTATGCTGCATCTCCCCATAGTGCCTTTGATCTCCTCTACTTGTGTTGCAATTATCCATGGTACAACCCAAATCCCCTCCACCACATTCTTCAACATCATGGAATCAGTTTGGAGCATAAGGTGTGTGTAACCATATTGCACACAGTACTTCAGTGCTTCTAGCATAGCCATAGCTTCAGCTTCAATGTTCGTCCCTTCATGGATCTCCTTTCCTTGTGCATGCAGAATATCACCATATTCATCTCTCAACACAAAACCTCAAGAACTCCTTCCCGGATTTCCCCTTGATGCCCCATCAGTATTCACCTTTACCAAACCTTGTTCAGATAATTCCCATCAGACTTTCGTCACCTTCAACTTTGGCATGTAATGCTCCATTACATGTAATAAATCTGGCCATTTATGAGGAATATTTTGTAAACTTGGTTTTCTTAGGCTTACCAGATCTTGTAGTGTAGATGAGATCTGGTAGATCACCCTACTTACTTTCACTGCCTCTCCATGCTTATAGCTATTCCTTATTTTTCAAAGTTCCTACACTATAATCGAAGGCAAAGCCTGGAATATAGGCTTTAATCTAGGTACCACCTGAGCTGCCCAACATTTTAGAACTGTCTGCTGCATCGAAAATCCTTCTATATTAATGCCTGCATTTGAGAGAAAGTACCGCCACACTGTCTTAGCTGCATATGATCTAAATAGTACATGTGACATTGTTTCCTCTGATGGATTAATACAACACCAACATTTGGATGGCATGAAATTATTTTCAAGTTTTACCTTATTCTGATCTTAGTCTTCTAAAATAGTCATCAAAAGGTAACTTGCCTTTCCAAACCTTCCACATGAAGAAAGCAATCTTAAAAGGCAAACCTCTCACCCATATGTTTTTGTAAGCAACACTAGAATCTCTTCTCCTTCTAATATAGTCCCTGGCAGTTTTAACAGCGAAGTTGCCCCTAGTATCCAACGTCCAGTATGGTCTATCCAATTCATTATGTAGTACAGGAGGTTTGATGTTCTCAATTACATGAAGTGCTAGCTCTTGAGGAAGAATATCCAGTAGCCTACCTTCATCCCACGAGCCATCTACTATCACATCATATACGTTGTGGATAGATTCATCACAATAGAAGTCTGGAGGAGTAACAAAGTACAAAGATCCCAAGCCTGTCCAGTTATCAAACCAAAACAGTGAAGAACCCATCCTTGGCTGCCATATTATTTTGTGTTCAATCTCATCCCTACATTCAAGAATCTTTCTCCACACATGAGATCCATTTCTACAAGGAACCACCAATGCATTCAACTTTTTGTAATATTTTTGACACATTAATGAGCTCCACAAAGTAGGCTTTATTCTAAAGTTCTACCATAGTTTACAAAATAAGGCTTTAGACACATAATGTAACGATCTAAATCCAACCCCTCCTTCTTTTTGTGGCAAGCATAATGTGTCCCATGATGCCCAATATTTAGCTCTTCCTCCTACTGAATTACTCCAGAAGAAACGAGCAAATAATTTATGAAGTTTATTAATAACAAAGGATGAAGGGTTCACAACTGACAATAAATGTATTGGCATGCTTTAAAGAACATGTGAGATCAATACAGCCCGACTACCAATTGATAGAAGTTTACCTTCCATGATTGAAGCTTGTCAAGCACTTTGTTAACAAGCCCCTGATAGTAGTCCATTTTCCTTCTAGCATAAAAAATTAGACAGCCTAGGTAAGTGAAAGAAAATTCCTACTTGCCGATTCCAGTCACTCTTTGCACCTTGTTCAAAACCTCTAAACTTGTTGAATGATCCATATAGATTGCTGATTTTGCCTTATTAATTCATTGTACAAAAGCTACCTCATAGGCACTCAACACCTCCATAATTAGTTGTAATGAAGTAGCATCAGATGATGAGAAGATGATAGCATCGTCAACATACCCTAGACGATTATTCTTAGGACTCCACTTTGGCAAACCAAATTCATAAAAGTATAAGTTTAGATGAAGAGAATTCAAACCTCTAGACATAGCTTCGGCAGCTAAAATGAATAATGTAGGTGACAAGGGGTCCCCTTGCTTAACTCCTCTGGTGGACTTGAAAAATTCATACGGCTGGCCATTAATTAAAACTAAATACCAGTTGTTAGACACAATGCCAAACACTATACCAATGAACCTTTTACAAAAGCCCATTTTCCTCAACACTTTAGTCATGAATATCCAGGAAAGCCTATCGTAAGCTTTGGTCATGTCTAATTTCATCACTATATTAGGTCATGCCTAACCTAATGTCAGTAATGATTTCTTGAGTTAACAACACATTTTCTAAGATGCTCCTTCCTTTAACAAAACATACTTGTTCATCTGAGATGAGATTAGGCAATAGAGGAGTAAGACTTTCATGAATAACTCTTGAAAAAATTTTGTTAACGAAGTTGCTCAAACTAATAGGTCGCATATCTGAAAAAGTAGCAACTTCCTTCTTCTTAGGCAATAGCACCAGATTTGTGTGAATAATAAATCTTGGTAGTCCATGACCATTAAAGTACTGCCTCACCATGTTAAATACATCATCCCCTATTATGTCCCAACAACTATGGAAGAATTTCCAGTGAATCCATCTGATCCTCCAGCACTATCCCTATTTAAGCCAAAGACAACCCTCTTGACTTCATCTTTCATTCGTAGGTTGTTTCACCAGTTCTTGATTCTGATCAAAGGTAACCATGTTAGGAACATGATCAATGATCCCAAAAGCAGTAGGTATCCTCATTGAATTGATTCTGGAAAACATTGACTGCTTTAGCTGCTATTTGTTCATTACCCTCGATCCAGTTACCTTCACTATTCTGAATTCTCTTTAATTGCAATCTTCTTTTCCTACCATTCACTTATGCATGAAAGAGTTTAGTGTTGCGATCTCCATCCTTAAACCATGACATGCCAGACTCTTACTTCCAAAATTCTTCCTCGAGAGACAAAAATCTGATAAGTTCAGCCTGAACTTTGTTAAGCCTTTCTCTATTAAGCTTTGTTGGATTGATTTCAAACTGTTCTTCATGAACAA
Organism: Nicotiana tabacum; assembly: GCF_000715075.1. Lineage (NCBI taxonomy): Eukaryota > Viridiplantae > Streptophyta > Magnoliopsida > Solanales > Solanaceae > Nicotiana > Nicotiana tabacum. The sequence goes on from NC_134081.1 coordinate 62,655,203, forward strand.
GTACCACCTCTTCCAAGCTAGTAATCTTTTGGAAAATATCCACATACATAGCCTTGCTCCATGCTTATAATGCTCGCTTCAACTTCTTCAATTTGTGATTGAAAATTATGAATGGATTACTACTAAAGTCTATCGTCCAGTTTTCCTTCACAACATCTTGAAAGGTGTCATGTTCTGTCCAAAAATTAAGGAATCGAAATTGCTTCTTCACAGGTATAAAATCTGGATCACACGTGATTAGTAAGGGACTGTGATCCGATGCTATTTTGGATAAATGAGTAATTTTCACACCTGGGAACATTTGTTAAAACTCCATGTTTGCTAATACTCTATCCAACCTCTTAAAAATGCAATCTTCTTCAGCCCTTCCATTCCACCAAGTGAAGGTAATACCTTTAAAACCAAGATCATGCAAGTTACATGTAGTTACACAATGCCTAAAATCATCAATCTCATTGAGATGTACTGGTAGGCCTCCAAACTTCTCCTCCTCATCCCAAATCACATTGAAATCACCCCCAACTATCCATGGGGTTGACATATCAGAAGCCAAATCATATAATGTGTCCCACAGTTCAATCCTATGAATATCATCGCACTTGGCATAAACTAAGGTAAGAATTACCTCATGTTGAGAATTAGAATCCACCAGTCTTAAGGTCATCTGCTGCTCCATATCAAATATTACTGTGACTTCATAATATTCATCCACAAATACCCAAATCTTGTTAGAAATATTTACAAAAACCTGAGCAAATTCTATCCTTCTTCTGTATCTCTCCAATTTTCTAGATTGCTGCATTGGCTCCATTAAACCCATAAATCTAAAGTGTTATTGTCTATGTATTGTAATTAGCCTTTCAAAGGCTTGCTTTGTATTCATTGATCTAATATTCCATATTAATGCATTCATCATTAATTGGTAGATATGGAGAGTGTCCTTCTTATTTGAACTCCTGTATCAGGGACAAGAAAGTTAGAAGTTTCTTTTTGTTGCTTCTTCCTACCTCTGCCTGCAGATTTTGCTCTATCCATATGCCTAAGAGATAAGTCACCCTGTCGAGCAACATTCATGAAATTCTGAGATGTGGATTCCTCATCCATGTCTCTTCCTTTTCCTTATCCATTCTCTTCACCATCTACTGATGCAGATTTTTTGGCTACCTGAATTTTAAAAGGTTTAGGAACTACTGCTCTGCTAGTAGATTCCTTAGCCACATTCTGCATCTTGAAAGATGACTGCAGTTCTTTATTTTCTTGTAATTCTTTTCTTTGGATGCCAGTGATAGGATTGGGTTAGTGTTAGGATTTGGATTAGGATTTTCTGGGGTGAGGATTTGGTCATTGTGGTTGAGGCTTACATCAAGAGCAACTGGTTTAGGACAAATATTTTGGATATCAAGAGGTTTAGGCATTAGATCAGGTTTGGGCAACTTACTAGCTTCCTCCTGCTTATCTCCATCAACATCTGCTCGCATCAGTTCATGATCTTCCTCTAAGAAGTGAACTCCATCTTCAAACTCCTGGCCATCAATCTGACCATCAACTACCTCCTTGTCTAGCTCATCATCTGATTGTAGTTCCCCTTCTTCTTCTGAATCATCCTCTACCTGTTGACTCCACAATCTCCCCTTCAGTGGACTTCCTGTAGGAAAATTCTTTTCTTTGTTTGACTGATCAGCCCTATCAATTTGTTTCACATATGCTCCTCCTTGTTCATTAGTCACATTAGCATCAATTCCCTTTGAGACATCATTCTCGTTGGTCCTTGGATTGACAATATATTTTTGAGTGTTCAACGTTTGTGAAGGGATCTCTTGGCATGATTGATTAGTAGTAACATTGTTGCCTCCAAAGGCTCTATTGACCCATTGTGCTGTGGATTCCTTTAACATTGCTTGTTCTTTCTCCTTATCCTTCTGATTTATACATTCTTTTCCAATATCCTTACAAGCTGCAATCCTAGGTGAAAAAGGATTATAAATTGGTGCAGCTGGATTCAAGGTTCTCCCAGTTTCAGTATGAGTAGGTTTAGGGCTGCAATTGGCCTGATTTTGCTCTACCAAAGCTAGATGATTGTTATCTTCATTATCATCTGCATCCTCCACCAAAGCAGCAAACTTATTAGTCGTTTGAACACCATCAACATGAACAAATTCTTTCCCACTGTTGCCTTGTGCTTCTTCCTACTGAACAAGTTTCTTGATACGATTATCTCGAACTTCCTTCCATTGTTCACCAACATTACCAACAACTTTTCCACTAGAAAGGATCATTAAAGAACCTTATTTTGTACCTGTTTTCCAGCATTACCAGTAACTGCCTACTTCACTTTGTTATTAGACTCCATTAGCTTTGGATGAAGTTGCCAACATTCAAACTGATCATGACCTTGAATTTTGCATTGCTTACAATACTTGGGCAGAAAATCATAATTGATCTTCACCCATTCAGTCCTTACCTCCCTTGTGGCCTCATTCTCGATATCTATATGAACCTTCTTAGGTAAATCTGCTAACAAGTCAACTAGGACATTAACTCTTGCACAACTAGGCCTAGTTTTGTTAATTGTAGCCATGTCAAGATGCAATGGCTTCCCCACAGTTGAGGCTAATGAAAACAAGCATTCCTTTACAAAGAATGTAGGCAGCAAACCTGGAAAGGAAATCCATGCTATAGCCATTGGTGTTTCTTCCCCGGCCTTGAATTTTACATCATAAATTAGTGGCCGCAACTGATATTCATAACCATCCTTGTCTTTGACATAATAAGCATTTTTCAACATAAAGTTAATGAAATCTTCCCATAACGTCAATCTTATCAAGACATGTCGATCTCGAAGGATACCAACACTGCATTCTTCTTTGATTCCACACTGACTTTGGATAATTCTACGTAATTCCTGGAGTTCTGGCCAACCATACGATAGCTTTCCAACAACTGCATATTGTAAGCCTTCAATTATATTCATGCGATCAACCTCAACTTTTGTGAATTTGACGAAAGGTTCTCCATTTAAAACAGTGGCTCATCGTAACTGTATAGGCTTGACAGTAAGTTTTGAAGTAGGGTTCGACTGCATGGGACTGCTTTGGACGACAGGTTTCAATATTTTGCTGTAATCAATGGGTTGGGAATTGTTGTTTGTGGTTGTATTAGTTGGGGCGAGGGAGGGAAGAGGCTGACCAACTGGAAAAGATGGTTGGCCGCCGGCCGGAACGGCCATGGCAACGCTCAAACGTAGAATCGCCTGGAAAAATCGCCAGAGCTTCTCTCTCCTTTAGGGTTTTATTGTTCAATTTTTCCTAAGTACAAAACTGGTCACAGATTTGGCTGTTTTTGTTTTCAAATATTTTTCTCAGCCATTGGCCTTGTTATTTCATGAAATGCATTCCAATTCGACCACAAGTGTCACGCATGAAACTTTTGTTCCAGGCAATCTTTCTCTCTCCTTCCGATCTTCTTTGTAAGAACGTCTTCAATTTTGTCCATTCATTACAAGGAGCTTATCAATCTGGATGGCGTGACATGGATCGAGCATTTTACATCCTTTTCTTCCAATAAATTTTGTTTGTTTAAAAGTAGCCTAAAGTCAAACCTTGATTAGAGGCCTTAAATTTTTTTAAAATAAAAAGTTCATATATATTTTTATTTGAAGTTTATTCATCTAACTTTTTGAAATGTAAAGTTAACTAATAACTTTGTTTATAATCAATTTCTTCTAATAAATTTTTTCAATTAATAATATGTATAGAAACTAGCAACAGGTTTACCTTGAGTCTCCACAGCAAGATCCGTACAGCTAGCTAGCGATCGACTGACTTCGAATTACTTGGATTGGCACAAAAATATGCAGAAGTATAGTATGAGTACACCACAGCGGTACCCAGCAAGTATCAAGACTAACCTAAGTGGAGTACTGGCGAGGGACAGTCAAGACACCTATTGGACTAGATAACCTGAACAAGTATAGGTATAGAACTAACAGAGTATGATATCTCTACAGAATTACGCATAATGATAACAATAATACGGTGCTTGCAGTAGGAAATAGAAGCAACATTTTGCAGCGGGATACCACAAGTAATAACACAATAGAGTAGGTTGGACACAATTTAAATCCGGTGAAAAACAAATAAAGGAAGGAAAAGTAGCAACTTGATAAGAATAGCCGCTTTCGCACCAGGTTTATTTAATAATCCCCACGAGGTACCAAACCTCAAAAACTCACAGAATTCACAGGTCCCAATTCATGAACCTAATTACTTGGCATCTCGTGCCCTCATTACAACTGATAAATGCACGGATGACTCACGTACCAATAGAACCAATCTCACATATAAGACAAGTAGACGGAGTACGTACAAATGATCGGTAGCATCAGTATTCATCTTCTTAAACCGATAGGGTGATAAAGTACGTGTATGCTTGTACAAGTGTTCTATCACAGTTCGGGCCAACGAATAAGAGTAGAGAAAATGAATGACACATAAGGAACGATCCCCACAATTCACACCAAGCAAAACTCACATAGGTTAGGCATGCCACTACACAAATATCAACAACAACAATGCCTCCAGGCCATTACAAGTCATCATAAATCAATCTCCGACATAGCACACCTTGTCTCGCCACGTGTGCAAATATAATATAAATGCCCGCCTTGTCTCGCCGCACACACATAATAATATTCCCACCTTGTCTCTACACATGCGCAAACCCATATATATAGCCTGCCTTGTCACACCGCATGTGTATATATCAATAGTAACAACAACTCGGCAGAAACCTCATGCAAACACCCGAACAAAACCTCCCAACAATATCACGTGCCAAAAACACAACATCACAATAGAATGACTTTCACAACATGTGCCCATATTCCACAACATTTCATTGAAACAATGTCAATACCACAACCGCGCATAGCCTTCGGCTCAACAAACTAAGTACAACAGTAATAATAGCATGAGAATACGACAAGTAAATCAACTCAAGAACAACAACAACAATAGAGCGAGAATACGACAAGTAAATCAACAAATTATTCTAAATAAGGATGAGGCAACTACGATAAAGGATAACTAAACTTCATTTAGGGTTGAACAATTACGAAGAGATGCAATAGATTCAATTAAGGATAAGCAACAGAAAAGATAATCATAACCTCAAATAAGGGTAGACAAGTACAGAAGAGATAATAATATTTTCGATTAAGGATAAGCAATTAGGAAAGGATAGCATGGAAATCGAAGAGGGAACAACTTCAGTTAAGGCACACAATAGTCAAATAGGCAATAAGGGTTGAACATGAAGCAATTAATTCCAATCAAGACACGTAGAGGTGAAACTAGTAAAAGAAGAACTTAACATAACAAAATAATTTCATATCTAATGAACATAAGAACCTAAGAGCCCTAAAGGTCAACTTTCCACAAATAAGCCCGAGCACGTACTCGTCACCTCGCGTACACAGACTTCACATGACACAATTAGCACTAAAGACTCGATTCCTAAGGGGTAATTCCCCCCCCCCCACAAAGTTAGGCAAGATACTTACCTTAAACCACGCTCAATCAATCAATTAGTAGGCCTTTTCCCTCGATTTCCAACTCCGAACTACTTGAATCTAGCCAAAACAATTTCATACTATAATTATAACTATAGGAAATTTATTTAATAGTGAAATAATGATCTTCGCTAAAAATTTAAAAATTGCTCCAAAAAGTCGACTGGGACCCGCATCTCGAAAACCGATCAAAATTACAAAAATCGAAAACCCATTCGATATCGAGTTCAACCATACCAACATTGTCAATTTCTAACCTCAATTCGTCCTTCAAATCATCATTTTACATTTTGAAATATTTTTCAAATTTTCCTCAAATTTCCAACTTAGTTCACTAATTAAATGATGAAAATAGCAATGAATTCATAAAATGTAACGAGATTCGGGTAGAGAACACTTACCCTAATGAGTTGCATGAAAAACCCACGAAATATCTCCCAAAACCGACGTCTAGAACTCAAAATATGTTAAAAATATCAAACCATCGACATATATGCAATTCTGCCTAGAACATCCGCATTTGCGGACACACACGCGTACCTGCGCTTTCGCTTGTGCGAGACAATTCTCCGCATATACTGTCTTCGCTTGCCCACACAGGGATCGCATCTGCGACCATAGTTGAGCATCTGCGATTGCGCAGCTGCATCTCAAACTACGCAGAAGCAGACATCACCTGGAGCCTCCAACGCTCATTTGCGATCCACCTTCCGCAGATGCGTCCTCGCACTTGCGGTCCTCCAGTTGCAGAAGTGATTCAACAGGGTGGCACCAATGTCGCAGAAGCAACCAAACTCTCGCAAAAGCAGTCACGCACCTGCACATCAAAACTTGCAGGTGCAACGCACCAGAACCAGCAGCCCAGAAATTCCTAAGTCCAATATCCAAACCGTTAACCATCCAAAATCCACCCGCAGCACCCGGGACCTCAACCAAATATACCAACACATCCTAAAACACGATACGAACTTAGTCGAGGCCTCAAATCACATCAAAAAATGTCGAAATTACAAATCGCGCCTCGAATCTAACTTATGAACTTTCAAATCTTTCAACTTCCAAACTCGTGCCGAAACATATCAAATCAACCCGGAAATGACGTCAAATTTTGCATGCAAGTTCCAAATGACATAACAGAGCTAATCCAACTCTTGGAATCGCATTCCGAACCCGATATCATCAAAGTCAACTCTCGGTCAAACCCCTCAACCTTCCAAAAACTTCAACTTTCCAATTTCGCCGAAATGCTTCAAATTACCCTACGGACCTCCGAATCCAAATCCGGATGCACGCCTAAGTCCAAAATCACCATACAAAACTATTGGAACCATAAAAATTCTATTCCGGAGTCGTCTACAAAGAAGTCAAATTTCGGTCAACTCTTACCGCTTAAGTTTCTAAAACATGAATCCTTCTTTCACATTAATCCCGAATCATCCGAAGTCCGAACTCGACTACGCACACACGTTATAACATATAATACGGAGCTACTCGAGACCTTAAGACACTGAACGGAGTGCTAATACTCAAAATGACCAGTCGGGTCGTTACATTCTCCCCCTCTTTAACGAACGTTCGTCCTCGAACGTGCCAAGAGTCGTCCATAAGTCATCAAGTCACTGAATTTATTCATCCTACATACACCCGCGGGTGACCCCACGTCACCCCAATCAACATAAGCCCGACGATGGCACCTCGACTGCAATTTACCCCTTTCACCAATATCAATAAGCCTTAGAATCTAAATTCTCACCATCTGATCATCTCCAAAAGACCCGATTCCTACATCCACACCCAGCATTAGCCTCCACCAGCTGCAACAACCTATGCTTACAGCCAAAAGGTACAACCATACGACGTAACACATCACACATATGCCCATAATAATATCTCTGATCACCATAACTGACCGTAATCAAATCCAGTACCATAAATTAGCCTCATATCCGATAGAACCCTTTTTCAAACCTTCACAATACCGACAATGATGCAAATAAACATGAAGACCTAACAACTATTCACCCGAATCAACAAATTACATCTAACACCACCTGGGCACACACCTCGCAAGCTAAAATCCAATAAGCACAACACGAATATGACTGAATATGCAAAGAGAAACACACGAGAGAACTATCAAACAAGCCCGACAGACACAACCCCCTATCAGTACCATACTACGAATAAATTTCACAAGGGAGAATCAAAGCATATGAATAAATTACAAGGACCTCATCCTAATATCACTCCACCGCGGACCGCAGCCCGGTTTAAACGTATCAAATCACATGGAGACGCAAGGATCCCATCCTCAGCTCTGAATCGCAGGTTGCATATATATCATACCAATCAAAACCTTCCACTAATTTAATTTTGCCGATAAAAGCACAACACGTACTGAACTCTCACACCGGTAGAGCATCTAAATTACAAGTCGTAACCCATCACCCAGAAATCACATCAAAACTACCAAATGAGGAACAAAAGTCACTCAAAATCTCATAACTCTCAATAATGAATAAAAACAAAATGGTAGAAACGGGCTACCACTATAGAATCTCCTAACATGGATAAACATATAAGTAGAGTACTAAATCACGAAACTACTCACATGTGAAGCAAACTAGGAGGACTCATCCCGATAAGCAGAACTGAAATAAAATATGAATGATGCTCCTCTATGACAAATCGAAACCATACCTGTACAACATCATCTGGTGCAGCAGCCTCAGGCCTACTGTAGAAAACACATCAATGGGTTGGGCCTCCCCTACTTAGGCGCCCTCTACTCGCCTGACCTGTACCCTAAGCTGGTGGTGCAGGGATATCAGCAGCTGGAGCCGAACTCATAGCCTGAATACCCCATTGTGACACATCTATCCAAAGTCAGGGATAATCCCTCACCATGTGGCTGGTATCTCTAAGCTCAAAGTAACCTCTCTGCTGATGTGGCTGTGGAAACTATGCGGTACGGTACTCTAAGACCCATGGGTACCTGAAATATCATGCGAAGCCTGAAGTGCAAACTGAACTAGCTGACCCACAAAACCTCTACCATGCCGTACCCTCCCTCCAAAATAAGGACTGGTAGATCTCTATGGTCTGCGAGACCTCTTAGCCTCCCTGTCCTCTCTATCCTGACCCCGCCTGTCCTCTCTCCTGGCCTCGCCTGTCCGCTCTCTCCTAGTCCCACATGCCCTCTAATCGGTGGGTGATCTCTACCACCTACTGAAATGGAACATCTGACTCCAACTCCCGAGCCATGCTGAACTAGATATCATGTCTGAGCCCCTCAATGAATCTATGGACTCTCTCTCTAACTGTAGCGACCAAAGTAGGTGCATGTCTGGATAAATCATTGAATCTAACGGTATACTCTGACACGGACATAGTGCCCTGGTGCAGCTGCTCAAAATCCGTGCGATATGCATTCCGAAGAGTTTGAGGAACAAACTGACTCAGGACCATCTCTAAAAATTGAACCCATGAAAGTGAAGCTGCATCAACCGAGCTACCCAACTCATTTGCTCGCCACCACTGATTTGTCGTTCCCTTAAGCTGGAACATAGTAAAAACAACCCCACTCGTTTCCAAAATACCCATAGTGCGGAGAATGCTGTGACACTCCTCTAGAAAACCCTGTTCACCCTCTGAAGCCAAACCACTGAAAGTGTAAGGGTCATACTTCTTGAACCTTGCAAGTCTAAGTTGTTCTTCCTCAGATGTTGCTACCCTAACCACGGGCTGAACTGGGACCACAAGCTGTGTCGCCATGACACCTGGAACTGACCAATGTGACTCGCTGCTCTGGAGTACGAGCAGCGGGAGTCTGAGTCCCTCCCCTGGTCTGTGAAGTAGCTGGTGCAATCGGAATTAACCCCGCCTGAGCCAATGTACCAAACATGCTTAGGAACTGTGCTAAGGTCTCCTGAAGTCTGGGGGAAACAACTGGCACCTCCGGTGCCCGTCCCCAAACATGAGCTACTAGGGGCTCCTCAACTGCTGCTGTGACAGGTGCTCTATCTGTAGCACGTGCTCCTCCTCGGCCCCTGCTTCTGCATCTGCCCCTAGCGACACCTTCTCTAGGGGTAGCATCATCAGTAACTGCAGCTCGCGTCCTCACCATCTGTGAGAGAATAGAATGATAAAAACTCAAACTCCAGGATCAATAAACTCGCACAATAGGAAATGAAGAAGTGAAACTGTCCTAATAGTTCCATAGCCTCTCGAAGATAAGTACAGATGTCTCCGTACTGATCCGCAAGACTCTACTGAACTCGCTTATGACTCGTAGTACCTATGAACCTAGAGCTCTCATACCAACTTGTCATGACCTAATTTCCCTCCGTAGGATGTCGTGACGACACCTAGTCTCTAAAACTAGGTAAGCCTAACACTTACTGAATTAATAGAAGAATTTGACCAAACAATTAATAATTATGAAATAGAACCTTATTACACAACTTACAATTCCCAAAACCAGTAGTACAAGTCATAAGCTCTATTGAGTTTGCTACAAAAACCTCTAAATAAAACTGTTTCGAAATAGAGATAAACAGTGAAAGTACAATAACAGAAGGTGACTCCGAGGCCTGTGAATGAAACAGCAGGTTGACCTTGAGTCTCCACAGCAAGATACGAACAGCTAGCTAGTGATCGACTGACTTCGAATTACCTGGATCTGCACAAAAATGTGCAGAAATTAAGTATGAGTACACCACAACGGTACCCAGTAAGTATCAAGACTAACCTCAGTGGAGTAGTGACAAGGGGCAGTCAAGAAACCTACTGGACTAGATAACCTGAACAAGTATAGGCATAAAACTAACATAATATGATATCTCTACAGAACTACGCATAATGACAACAATAATACGGTGCTTGCAGTAGGAAATAGAAGCAACAATTTGTAGCGGGACACCATAAGTAATAACACAGTAGAGTAAGCTGGACACAATTTAAATCCGGTGAAAAACAAATAAAGGAAGGACAAGTAGCAACTTGATAAGAATAACCACTTTCGCACCTGGTTTATTCAATAACCCCCACGAGGTACCAAACCTCAAAAACTCACACAATTCACGAGTCCCAATTCATGAACCCTAATCACTTGGCATCTTGTGCCTTCATTACAACTGATAACTGCACGGACGACTCACGTGCTAATAGAACCAATCTCATATATAAGACAAGTAGACGGAGTACGTACAAATGATTCGGTAGCATCAGTGTTCATCTTCTTAAACCGATAGGGAACGTATGTGTATGCTTGTGCAAGTGTTATATCACAGTTCGGGCCAATGAATAAGAGTAGAGAAAATGACCGACATATAAGGAACGATCCCCACAATTCGCACCAAGTAAAACTCACACAGGTTAGGCACGCCACTACCCAAATATCAAAAACAACAATTCCTCCAGGCCATCACAAATCATCACAAATCAATCCCCGACATAGCACACCTTGTTTCTCCACGTGCGCAATAATAATGTAAATGCCTACCTTGTCTCACTGCACGCGCATAATAATATTCCCAGCTTGTCTTGCCACATGCGCAAACCCACATATATAGCCTGCCTTGTCACGCCGCATGTACATATATCAATGGTAATAATAGCACGGCAGAAACCTCGTGTAAACACCCGAACAAAGCCTCCCAACAATATCACGTGCCAAAAACACAACATCACAATAGAATGGATTTCACAACATGTGCCCATATTCCACAACATTTCATCTAAACAGTGTCAATACCACTACCGCGCATAGTCCTTGGCTTAACAAACTGAGTACAATAATAACAATAACAACAATAGCGCGAGAATACGACAAGTAAATCAACTCAAGAGCTTTGGATCACAAAGAAGCGGTAGAACGAGCTCACAAAGAATAAACACAATAGGGAATACTAGTCTTAATAAGAATGGCTCAACAAGGGAGAGATAATATGTAACAAATTATTCTAAATAAGGATAAGGCAACTACGATAAAAGATAACTAAACTTCATTTAGGGTTGAGCAATTATGAAGAGATGCAACAAATTCAATTAAGGATAAGCAACAGAAAAGATAATCATAACCTCAAATAAGGGTAGACAACTACAGAAGAGATAATAATAATTTCGATTAAGGATAAGCAATTAGGAAAAGATAGCATGGAAATCGAAGAGGCAACAACTTCGGTTAAGGCACACAATAGTCAAATAGGCAATAAGGGTTGAACATGAAGTAATTTATTCCAATTAAGACTCGTAGAGGTGAAAGTAGTAAATAGGGAACTTAACATAATAAAACAACTTCATATCTAATGAACATAAGAAACTAAGAGCCCTAAAGGTCAACTTTCCGCAAATAAGCCCGAGCACGTACTCGTCACCTCGCGTACACGGAATTCACATGACACAATTAACACCAAAGACTCGATTCCTAAGGGGTAGTTTCCCCCACACAAAGTTAGGCAAGATACTTACCTCAAACCACGCTCAATCAATCAATTAATAGGCCTTTTCCCTCGATTGCCAACTCCGAACTACTTGAATCTAGCCAAAACAATTTTATACTATAGGAAACTTATTTAAATACTGAAATAATGATCTTTACTAAAAATTGAAAAATCACTCCAAAAAGTCAACCCGGACCTGTGTCCCAGAACCCGACCAAAATTATAAAAATCGAACACCCATTCGATATCGAGTTCAAGCATATCAAAATTATCAATTTCTGACCTCAAATCATCCTTCAAATCATCATTTTACATTTTGAAAGATTTTACAAATTTTCCTCAAAGTTCCAACTTAATTCACTAATTAAATAATAAAAATAGCAATGGATTCATAAAATATAACAAGATTCGGGTAGAGAACACTTACTGCAATGAGTTGCTTGAAACACCCACGAAAAATCTCCCAAAACCGACGTCTAGAATTCAAAATATGTTAAAAATGTCAAACCCTCGACATATATGCAATTCTACCCAGAACATCCGCATTTGCGGACATACACGCGCACCTGCGTGTTTGCTGGTGCAAGACAATTCTCCACATCTGTAGTCTTCACTTGCCCACATAGGTATCACATATGCGACCACAGTTGTGCATCTGCGATTGCGCAGCAACGTCTCAAACTCCGCAGAAGCGGACATCACCTAAAGCCTCCAACGCGCATCTGCGATTCATCTTCCGCAGATGCGTTCTCGCACTTGCGGTTCTCCAGTCGCAGAAGAGATTCAACAGGGTGGCACCAATGTTGCAGAAGTGACAAATCTGTTGCAAAAGTGGTCACGCACCTGCGCACCAAAACTCGTAGGTGCGACGCGCTAGAACCAGCAGCCCAGAAATTCCTAAGTCCAATATCGAAACCATTAACCATACGAAATCCACCCGAGGCCCCCAGGACCTCAACTAAATATACCAACACATCCTAAAACATGATACAAACCTAGTCGAGGCCTCAAATAACATCAAACAATGTCGAAATTACGAATCTCGGCTCGAATCAAAATTATGAACTTTCAAATCTTTCAACTTCTAAACTCGTGCCGAAACATATCAAATCAACCCGGAACGACGTCAAATTTTGCATGCAAGTTCCAAATGACATAACGGAACTAATCCAACTCTCGGAATCACATTCCGAAGATGATATCACCAAAGTCATCTCTCGGTCTAACCCTTCAACCTTCCAAAAACTTTAACTTTCCAATTTCGCCGAAATGCTTCAAATTAACCTATGGACCACCAAATTAAAATCCGGACGCACGCCTAAGTGCAAAATCACCATACAAAACTATTGAAATCATAAAAATTTCATTCCAGAGTCGTCTACACAGAAGTCAAATTCTGGTCAACTCTTACCGCTTAAGTTTCTATAACACGAATCCTTCTTCCACATCAATCCCGAATCATCCAACGTTCGAACTCGACTACGCACGCACATCATTACACATAATACAGAGCTGCTCGAGACCTTAAGCTGCTGGATGGAGCGCTAATACTCAAAACGACCGGTCAGATCGTTAGAACAAGTCTAAATCGTCAATATCAATTTACTACTTATTATGTGTGAAGGAACTGTCGAGGTTAATGCAATGTTTTTGACCACTAAATAGAAAATCAAAAATATTTTCATATGCTTCGAACTATTCAAATATATTAAAATTTTCTTTTCATTCCATTCAAAATATACTCCTTTACTTTAAAATGCTTAATTGTTTTTTAAAAATTAATTCATAAACCTACTACTAGCAAAAAATGAGGCACCGAAAATTATGGGCCTAAAGCTTTTGCTTTACTTGCCTTACCCTAAGGTCGACACTGTATAATTGAGAAATGGCTCCCAAAGTTTTGGTTTAGTGGTAAGAGTATAATATATGTGTAACGACTTGACCGGTCGTTTTGAGAATTAGAATCCCGTTCGGTGGCTTAAGGTGAGCAGCTTCATATTGTGTATCATGACTTGCATGTGTGGCCAGATTCGGTTTTTGGATGATTCGGGATTGATTTGGAAGAATGATTCTTGTTTTAGGAGCTTAAGTGGCAAAAGTTGACCGAAATTTGACTTTTGTGGAGACGACCCTAGAATGGTATTTTGATGATTCCAATAGTTTTGTATGGTGATTTTAGACTTAGGAGTATGTCCTGATTTGGATTTGGAGGTCCGTAGGTTGATTTGATGCATTTTGGTGAAAATTGGAAAGTTAAAGGTTTGGAAGGTTGAGAGGTTTGACCGGGAGTTGAGTTTGTTGATATCGGGTTCAGATTGTGATTACTGGAGTTGGTATAGCTCCGCTGTATTGTTTGGAACTTGCATGCAAAATTTGACGTCATTCCGAGTTGATTTGATAAGATTCGGCGCGAGTTGTAGAAGTTGAAAATTCATAAGTTCATTAATTTCGATTTGAGGCGCAATTCATAGTTTTGATGTTGTTTGATCTGATTTGAGGCTTTGATCAGGTCCGCGTTATATTATGGAACTTGTTGGTATGTTTGGACGGGGCCCCAGGGGCCCCGGGTGTGTTTCGGACGAGTTTTAGATCATTTTTATGTTTTTGGGCAAGTATGGTTCTCATTTTTCACACTTGCGCATTTTTTGGAGCGCAGGTGCGGGGCCGCTTCTGCGCATTTTTGGAGCGCAGGTGCGATGTTGAGGCGTGGGCGGGAGCTTCGCTTCTACGGGTAGAGGAGCGCAAGTGTGATGGTCGCTTCTGCGGCTTAGTGACCGCAAATGCGCTAGATAACACTTCTTCGTTCATGAGGGCGCTTCTGCGGTGTCGCAGGTGCGACCCCATTTTGCGCAGGTGCGAGGTCTTGTCTGGTAAGTGGAAACCGCAGGTGCAGCAGATGGCTCGTAAAAGCGAGGTGCGGGCCCGAGATTGACTTTTTGAGTTGACTTTTTTGTTTTCATTAAAGATCTAAGCTTTATTGTCCGAAATTATTTTCTATAATTTTTATTTATGATATTGAGTTATTTTGGCTAGATTTGAGCTGTCCGAAAGTTTGTTTTACACGACAAGGTAATTTTAGAGTATTGATTTGACTTCTTTGAGGTAAGTATCTTGCCTAACTTTATGTGGGGGAACTACCCCTTAGGATTTGAGTTGTTGTGATATTTGTGTTATGTGAAAGCCGTGTATACGAGGTGATGAATACGTACTTGGACTTATATATGGAAATTGACTGGTTTAGACTCTTAGGCTTCTTTCATATATTTATTTGGAATTGTTGTTACATGTCACATCTTTTACTTGTCAAGTTTACTCTTATATACTTTATTTGAAGTTGTTACCTCTTTAATCATTATGTGACTTCCTTTATTGTTGAGTTACTCTTAATTGAAATTATTGTTACATGATATATTTTTGTTGCCGGGTTATTCTCATGCATTTAGAAGTAGTTGCTAGTTCATGCCATCTCTTTCATTGTTAGCCTATTTCGTGCACTAGAATCCGAAGTTTTGCCATTTCATAGAAATACCTTTATTACTGAGTTTATCCTTAAGCAATTAATCGAAGTTGAAGTTATTGAAAGTCATTAATCTATTCTAATTGAAGTTGTGATTAAAGGGGTATTGTTCATCGTTGAGTTACTTTCCCGTTCATTTTGTTGTTATTAAAATTCTATATATATATTGTGTTTAAGCCATGTGCACCTGTGACACGAGTTGACATGTCGTGTTATTGTAATGTTAGCACATGTGAATGGTTGTGTGGATTAGTTGTTGTTATGCGGAGCATAAGGGTGGCATCTCATTGTTATTGTTATGCAGAGCAAAAGGGTAGCATTTCATTGTTGTTGTTATGCGGTGCATAAGGATGGCATCCCACTGTTGTTGATTGTACGGAGTGATACTGGTCGCTATTGTGTTATTGCCCGGGCGGAGCGATAAATGTGGATATTATGCAGAGTGATACGGGTGGTCAGAGTGGTACGAGTGGCTAATGATATTGTCAAAACAGAGTGATACGGGTGTCTATCAGAAAGATAAGGGTGGCAATGTTAGGGATGATGTGTGACGGCCTGGGGGCATTATGTTGATGATATTAGTGTAATGTTGTGATTTTTCTTGTGTATGTTATACACCTTACGTGGCTTGTTGTGTTACTTTCAATGAGCTACTCGATGTCTTTGATCTTACTTATTGACTTGGGTTGTACTAGTACACTCGCACAAGCATACCCAATAGCATACCACTTATACCAGTTTGGGAGTATGAAACTTAATATTTATTGATCATACCCATGTATTCTTGTATTATCTGCTTTCATGTTGATATTGAGCCTATGACCATGCCGGAAGGATTGTAATAGTGAGCCCGTGACCACGTTAGACGGATTGTGGTTGTGAGCATGCGATCATGCCGGATGGATTGAGATATTGTCACGTGAGTTGTCCGTGCGGTTGTGATTAGAAATGTGAGCACAAGGTGCCATGAGCATATGATTGTAGGTTGAGACTCGTGCGTGACTATGAGATGAGGTATCTCGGGGTAATTTCGTTGCGAAACTTGTGTTAGAATGGCTTGATTAATTGGTTGTCATTTGTGTTCCTTATTTGGTTTCAGGATACTTTTACGGTGTTCTTATTACTTTACTGTTTATATCATATGTTGATTCTTGTTGCCATTTGCTGATTCCTGCTTTCCATTATTAGCTTTATAATTCTATACTGCACAAGTTATTTTGACTAACAGGTGACTTGACTTGTACCTTGTCACTACTCCACCGAGGTTAGTCTTGATACTTACTGAGTACCGATTGTGGTGTACACGTACTATACTTCTATACATTTTTTGTGCAGAGCCAAGTATGGAGATATCAAATTCGGGCAGAGTTAGCTTATTGATCGCGAGAATTCAAGGTAGAGCTGTTTGGTCATTGTAGTCCTTTGGAGTCCTTTCCTTTCATTGTACTCATTGTACTGTCAGCTTGTCATTTCAACATTATTATTTTTCGATCTTTGAGATCTTTCCATGTATTCAGTTAGAGTTCGTGACTCTGTATTACCTAGTCTTGGGAGGTTGTTGTGATTAATGTCGCTTAGGCTTAATTCACTTTTGTTTTGACATTCACATTAAACTCTGTTTTAAATTATCATTGTTAAAGTGGTTTAATTGTTGAAAGTAATCGGCTTACCTAGTCTTAGAGACTAGGTGCGTCACGACGCCTATGGTGAGATTTTGGGTCGTGACAATATGATGTGTGGGTTACACACTTCACTAGTTCCAATTTTACGATGAATTAAAAAGTTTGGTATTTAAGTAGAGAAGGATACGAGAAATTAGCTAATCGTGCCCTTCATATTTATTCATAGGCACTAAATATAATAAAATAACTAAAATCTCGTTCCGCCTAAGATTTACCTGGTAGGCTGGTACACTGTGCTTTCAACTATATGTTAAAGATTAAAGATTAGATAAGAATGTAACTATATACATTTACTTCCTATGCAGCAATAGCATGATATAATTTTTTCGCAAAGAAAGGTAAAAACATTTGGCAATTTTCCTGATAAAGTATTTTTAGAAAATAAATAATTTAACAAGAAGTTGAGCCAACTTGTACTTTTTGGCTGCTTATCCAAAAAGTTGACGGTTCTTTTAGTGAACGTCCCATTATCTTTCAAGGCAACTTATTAAAAAAGACAAGGAATATATAACTGTTACTTTTGTTGTTGTTAGATTAGTTTCTATTTCATATAACTATGTAAAGATGATCTAGTTTCTGTTATATGCTTGGTGAGATTAATTACTCTTATTTATTCAATTTATCTACTAGTAATAAAATTAATCCAGTAAATCTTCAATACGTAAACCTACGGTCCATTTCAAGTCCCAAATTCAAATGAACTGTGAATAATAATCAAGGTCTAAACTTTAGTTTGCATTCTAGACATGTGAACCTTTTGCAGCCAATTTTGTTTGGAGCGACGGCCTGCTGAAAAGGCTCCTTTTGGTTAAACCAAAGAGCTACGGCTGCTTCAAATAGCGATTTTTCTTTTGGCTATAAAAAATATATTGTATATATTACTGCATCATGATATTACATTTAGGGATATTTCTAGTGAAAGTCCCTTTCAAGTCTTGTTCATAAGGATCCTGTCAGCAATTTAATAGACTATCAATTAAAGGAGGGTCTTTTCGCAGGAAAGCTGCCAAGATATCCCTATAATTTCTTATTAGCCGCTATTACATAGCATTAATTAGACTAGGACACCTAATCTAAATATTAGGAAGCAATTTGACAGTTGGGTGAACGTTATTTATGTTCTACTTTTAGCTTTACTATCACCACACATAATAATTGCATAAATTTAAATTCAATAGTCTGTTCGGGATGGCGTAATTGGTTTGGAGGGTGGTCATTCATACAGATGACTGAGATCGATCCCCTCTCAATACCTTCTGAGTCGAGCCTGTCGCACATGGCTTGCCTAGTGCGGTTTACATCCCGTGTGGTTTGCATGCTGTTATACAGTTGGGGGAGGGGGGGAGGGGGGGAGTTACCCAGTGCGCATAGAGTACTCACTCAAAGGATAGAGGCTGTGTAGAGACTGTAACAGCTGCGAATTTTTCTGGGGTTCCAAAAAAAAAAATTAAATTCAATAAGAATTCATACATGTGTATTAGAGCTAATTGTGCATGAAAAGAAAAAAAGGGATAAAAAAAAATTGGGGGGAGTTACCCAGTGCGCATAGAGTGCTCACCCAAAGGATAGAGGCTGTGTAGAGACTGTAACAGTTGCGAATTATTTTGGGGTTCCAAAAGAAAAAAATTAAATTCAATAAGAATTCATACATGTGTATTAGAGCTAATTGTGCATGAAAAGAAAAAAAGGGGTAAAAAAAAATTTCATTTGAAAATGATTAGTACTTGTTTAAAGTTTTGAGTGAATACAAAGGGCATCCACTTGGGAGTTGGAGTTTTAGTCAAGGAGTCTAGTGACATAATGGTTGAGTTAGTTTAAGAGTTTTAGTTGAGAGTTATTTAGTGTACGAGTGTTGTGACATAACGAGGAGATATAACTTTATTTCATGTTTACGAGAAATGAAATTGTTCAAAATGTTCAAACATTCTTATCATTTCCTTACCGAAGAAACAATATGCAATTTAGCCATTAAAAAAGGAGGAAGAAGTAGAATACGCAAAACTAGAGTGTAAGTAACATCATCCAAAGGTGCGAAAGCAATTAGCGTTTGGGTCAAGAATGAAGAACCCTAGTTATCAAATTGTGGAAGGAACAAATAGGTGCCCAAAAATTAAAAAAAGGGATCACAAAGCAATATTATCTCCAAAAGAATTGATAGCAACATAAGAGAAAGAACACTAATTTAATCAGTCTCACATTTCAATCAGCCCTTCTTAGTGGTCCATTTGAAATTAAAAATTTGCCCAAACACTTCAAGTTATTTTTCAATTAAAAAATAAAAGCAAGTGAAAGAGTCTAATCTAGTGAAGCAATTGCCCAAACAGAGAAAAATTTCCAACGACAACATTATTCTCGATGTTACTTTTTTCTATAAGTAACTACCATTGTTAGGTTTGTTTCATTTTAGGATAATCCATCACTATCCGTCCGAACAGGAAATTAAGCTTTTATTTTATTTGTTCTACCATTTCTCTCTTGAGGGTTTTTTTGGGGTAGATGTGGGGGTTGGATGATTATTTCGTGGAATAATGGCTATATTCCTATAAATTTCCACTCTATAATTTTCTTTGAAAGTAATGTTTGAAGACAATTGCCATATTGATATTATATTCTAAGGCGTTTATTCCTTCTAATTTGTACAATACCTATGTTGAGATTTGAGATGAGTTTTTCTTACTATATAATGGAAAAAGTGCCAAATTTAGTCTTGTACTATTGGAAATTGAGTATTTTTCCCTCGGTTACACTTTGATCTAATATTATTCTCGCTATTAAGAAAGAATCTCATGTTTAGAGCTACCGTTTGTGAATAACTGTTGGAAATTAAACCAAGATTAATTAGTATTCCTACATCGTCTATGATTTGGTATTTACTAGTTTATTTAATTTATGTCTAATTAGGATTCACAACCAATGAAGAAATTTTCATAGAAAGAGATTTCAACGGCCACATTGGAACGACGTCTGGAGGATATGGTGATATGCATGATGGCTTTGGTTTTGGAGATAGATATGGAGGAGGAACGTTTCTGCTGGACTTTGCTAGAGCATTTGCTTTGGTGATAGAAAACTCGAGCTTCCCGAAGAAGAGGGAGCACTTGGTCACCTTCCGGAGTTCGGTGGGCGAGACTCAGATTAATTATTTACTCTGCAGGAAGTTCGATAAAGGTTTTTGCACGGATTGCAAGGTCATCCCGAGTGAGAACCTCTCGACCCTTCATAGGCTCCTGGTCATGGACCTTGAGACTATGGGGGCTAAAGTGCAGGAGTTTGGGTTCAAGTTGGTGATAATGGGTGCTTGGAGGACTAGTGGGGACGCAAGCGCTATGTGGACCACGACTACGCAGTACATTAGGGAAGCCGCGAGAGAGGTATTAGGAGTCTCAAAGGGTTACTCTGGTGGTCACAAGGGAGACTGGTGGTAGAATATAGAGGTGCAAGGAAAAGTAGAAATCAAAAAAGCAGTGTATCTGAAGCTAGTGGAAAGTGTAGACGATGGGAGAAGAGGGCGAATACGGAGCATTATAAGTTGGCTAAGAAAGAGGCAAAGCTAGTAGTTACGGCGGCCAAGACTGCAGATTTTAGTCGTTTGTATGAGGAACTCGAGGGTCGGGTTGGTGATAAGATGTTGTTCGGGTTAGCCAAGGCGCGAGAAAGGAAAGCGTGAGACTTGGACCAAGTGAAGTGAATCAAAGACGAAGAAGGTAGAGTTTTGTTGGATGAGGGGCTTATCCGTCGGAGATGGCAGACCTACTTTCATAGTCTCTTGAAAAGGAGGGGGACATGAGCATTGTACTGGGTGATTTGGAACTCTCTGGGAGTCGTTGTGACCCTAGGTATTGTAGGCGGATTAGAGTTGATGAAGTTGAGGGGGCTATGTGTAAGATGAGCAGGGGCAAAGTGACCAGGCCGGATGAAATCCCGGTGGAGTTTTGGAAGAGTGCGGGCAAGGCAGGCTTAGAGTGGCTCACTAGGTTATTTAATTGTCATTTTTACAATGAAGAAGATTCCCGACGAGTGGAGGTGGAGCACGATGGTTCATGTATACAAGAACAAGGGTGATATTCAAAATTGCAATAACTATCGGGGTATCAAGCTGCTTAGCCATGCTATGAAAGTTTGAGACAGAGTGGTAGAGCAAAGGTTGAGGAGGAGTATGACTATCTTCGAGAGCCAGTTTGGGTTTATGCCCGGGCGTTCGACTACAGAAGCCATACATCTTGTTAGGAGATTGATGGAGCAGTATAGGGAGAGAAAGAAGGACTTGCATATGGTGTTCCTCGACTTAGAAGAGGCGTACGATAAAGTTCCGAGGGAGGTTTTATGGAGATGTTTGGAGGCTAGAGGTGTATGTGTTACCTACGTTAGTCTGATTAAGGACATGTATGATGGAGTGAAGACCCGAGTGAGGACGGTAGGTGGGGACTCGGACCATTTTCCGATTATGATGGGGTTGCATCAGGGGTTGGCACTCAGCCCTTTTTTGTTTTCTTTGGTGATGGAGTTAGTCTGATTAAGGACATGTATGATGGAGTAAAGACCCGGGTGAGAACGGTAGGTGGGGACTCGGACCATTTTCCAATTATGATGGGGTTGCATCAGGGGTTGGCACTCAGCCTTTTTTTGTTTGCTTTGGTGATGGACGTACTGACGCGCCACATCCAAGGGGAGGTACCATGGTGCATGGTATTTACAGATGATATTGTACTGATTAACGATACGCGAGACGGTGTAAACGCGCAATTAGAGGTATAGAGGCAGACCCTGAAATCTAAAGGTTTCAAGTTGGGCAGGACTAAGGCAGAATACTTGGAGTGTAATTTTAGTGTCGAGACTAAAGGAGGGGAAGGGGAGGTGAGGCTGGACTCACAGGTCATCTCAAGGAGAGGGAGTTTTAAGTACCTTGGATCTATTATTGAGGGGGATGGGGAGATTGATGGAGATGTCATACATCGTATTGGGGTGGGATGGATGAAATGGAGACTCACTTCCGGTGTTTTGTGTGACAAGAAGGTGCCATTGAAACTTAAGGGTAAGTTCTACAGAGTGGTGGTCAGACCAACGGTGTTGTATGGGGCTGAGTGTTGGCCAGTCAAGATCGCTCATGTACAGAATATGAAGGTAGCAGAGATGAGGATGTTGAGATTGATGTGCGGGCACACCATGTTAGATAGAATAAAAAATGAGGTTATTCGCGACAAGGTGGGTGTGGCCCCTATTGAGGATAAGATGCGGGAAACGCGGCTTAGGTGGTTTGGTCATGTGAGGAGCAGGAGCACAGACACACCGGTGAGGAGGTGTGAGAGGTTGACATTGGAGAGCCTACGGAGAGGTAAAGGTAGGCCAAAGAAGAGGTGGGGAGAGATGATTAAGCAAGACATGGCACAACTTCAGCTGACCGAGGACATGACCCTTGATAGGAAGATATGGATGTCAAGGATTAGGGCAGTCGAGTAGGTAGTCTAGAGTGTTCATAACAATTATATTGGTACACAATCTCGCTTTCTGTTGGTAGTAGGTTTTTATGATTAACCGTTGTTTTCTTTCATTGTTGATCACCTTACTGTCTTGTTATTTTTATTCTGCTTTTATATGGATTTTTGGTACTGTCTCTTCTTGTATATATTTTTATTAATGTGGTGCTTATGCTTTCCTGAGCCGAGGGTCTATTGGAAACAACCTCTATATCCTCACAAGGTAGGGGTAAGGCCTGTGTACACACTACTCTCCCTAGATTTTGCAGTGTAGGATATTACTGGGTATGTTGTTGTTGTTGTTGTTGTAGGATTCACAACCAAAATTATGTATGAATATATTTTTTAGATTCTAGTCAAATTTGGTTTGTAGTATTATAAATAGGGGTGCTACTACATAATTTCTATTATGGAGAGGTAGCTATAATGTAGTGAGATTCAAGAGTTTATAAGTTGTGAAAAAGCCTTCTACCATGTTCTCTCCCTAGTTTGATAAATTTCTTCTATATAGCTTTTGTTGGATTTGTTGCTTGTGCATAAATTATTCGTCAGGGTATTTCAATCCTTCAAATTGGTATCCGAGCTTATGTGAGATTCTGTCAGAGCCTGTGTGAGATCCAACAATAAAATATGGATACTCTATTACCTAATAGTCTCATTTTTGTGTTCGATGGCAAAAGTAATTTCGAAACTTGGTATCAACATTGGAAGAATTTATTTAAGGCTATTGGATTATGGTCCACCATTGATGAAGGATTTGAGGAACCCCAGAAGGTACAACGTTGATAGGTGATATAGCTACGAAATTGGAGAAGAAAAGACATTTAGATTATAAGGCACGCTACTATCTCGCCATTAAGGTCGAATTGTATGTATCTAAAAAATATTTGCATGCACAGTCATCAAAGGAGGCTTGGACAATCTTGGTGAAGTCATATCGAAAAGTTGCTGATATAAAGAAGGAGAAACTGCAAAAGTTTAGGAGCCAATTTGAGTTGGCTCGTATGAAACCAACAGAGTCTATCAAAGAATTTTTTATACGAATCGAAGAAATAGTCAATGGTCTAAGGACCAATGGAGAAGTATTGGAAGAAGTTAAAACTGTTAAAAAAATATTGCAGTCTCTAATTTTAAAGTTTAGCAACAAGAAAGTTATTCTTGAGGCTACCAAAGATCTTAGCACTCTCGGACTTGATAATTTGGAAGGTGAATTGGTGACATATGAGAGATCAATGAATCAACAGAAAGATGAGACATTGGAGGAGGCATCACAAGAAAAAATATGATCAACCAAAAGAAAAAGAAGACACATCAAAGATGACGAAAATAAATCAAGAAGGCCAAAATTCAGAAACAGAGGAGAAAAGAAGAGAAGGTACATGTAATTTATTGTAAAGGAATGATAATAATCTCACAAGTATTCAACTTCTTTTCATCCGCATAAGCTTGTGGCATAGATTCCTTGTGCTAGTTACTGTTAAGAGCATAATGCAACTTCATGTATCTTGAAAACCCATATCACATTCAGGGTGCGACAATATTCTCATTTTGGGTTAAACTGATTTTCCCTACATTCCAAGAGGCGACTGGTGTCACATAAGTGCTATCTCTCTTTAAGGCCTACTATTTCCAAACAAGGCACGTATGGAATGAAACAATTATTGTTGTCTTCTTTATGACTCATAGCCTTCCAAGAATAATTGACGCTAATGTCTTTATCCTTCTGATTATGCCTCCCATATATCACATGTCTAAAATGACTCACTTCTGTTACACCTCAGGATCGTGTACATGGTTCCCTACATTATCAATGCCTACTAGGCAACACTGTGCCCCATGTGTCAAATCAATGAATTTATCACAATGATTAACCATGTCAATACTATTGGTAGTAACCTTCATGTCTCTTAGGATATAACCTCCTGAAATGCCGTACTCAGTACCTTGATGGATTTTTGAATTATTTTACCCAATCTCGAACCTCGTTGTTCATATTTATAGAAACCAGTGGGGATTGAAGGTTCAAACATGTCAAAGAAGAAGAATCATCCCGTGATCAAATATATTGGATAGAAAATTTTATGTTCATATTCAAGCTGGCACATCTTAGACTAATTGTTGGAGATTGCCAAAGTTTTAGTTTGGGTGTTCGGCGTAGAAATTTAGAATGGAAGAAAGTGGACGGGTTATTCTAAAGATTTCTCTATGAATATATTGTGTGAATTGTAAAGGAAGGTAAAGTATATGTAGTCACATTAGGGCTTATAATATCTTGAAGGAAATAGACCAAACTATTAGTATGATATTTCCCTATTACTTTTTTTCGTGTACCCGGAGTTTCATGTGTCCGTGTCTAATAAGGTGAAGTTAATGGATAATGGGATTGTGAAGAGAAACTATTTGCTATCCTTATTAGAAAAGTTTGGGAGTTTAGATTGTCTCTGTTTATGTGTTATGGCGAAGCCTGCATGTCGAGGAGGCCACATTGAGGGCCAAAAGTGTTAAGGAAATAAAATGTTCTCAATTGAGTGTATAGTTAAATGATTGTGGATCAAAAGGCACTCCCTTTATGTTACGATTTGTATATGTGCGATTCTTGTCCAGATGCTGCTTGAGATAATGTAATGCATGTAATGTTGAGATTAGTGATGTTGATATACATAGAGATGCTTTGATGAGTTGTGGATATATTGTTAGGAGTTGTTTTGGTGTTACTCTGACAAGTGGATAGGCCCAGTTACAAGGGAGACTCTGGCAAAATTTTTGAAAATTTAGGGAGTTAGCCAAATTTTGAAACTACTGGTGTGTGTGAACCAACAGCTGAACAACATTGAATGCTAATGATGGATTTTGACCCTCATTCGAGAACGAATGATCCTAAGCGGGGGAGAATGTAACACCCCGGAAATTTTTGAAGTATTTCAGTGTAAAGCCCCGTAAATTTTGCAAGTGAATTCAAGGTTTTGTGGTGCCGGAGTAGGCTTACGTGTTTTAGGATGGTATAATTCAAGTCAAACTTTTTGGGTTGAACAATGCACCGAAAAGTAAAGGAAATATTTTGGCAGAAAAATGCATTTTTG
This sequence comes from Nicotiana tabacum, assembly GCF_000715075.1. Taxonomy (NCBI): domain Eukaryota; kingdom Viridiplantae; phylum Streptophyta; class Magnoliopsida; order Solanales; family Solanaceae; genus Nicotiana; species Nicotiana tabacum. The sequence continues at coordinate 62,680,968 of NC_134081.1, forward strand.
TGGTCCATTATGCGACCACAGAACCACTCTGCGGGCCGCATAATGGCTGCAGAAGTGAGCAGGAGAAGGGCCAGTCTGGGGGCAATTATGCGGTCGACTATGCGACCGCATAACTGTTATGCGGTGCATTATGTGATTGCATAACAGTTATGCAGACCGCATAGTGACCGCATACACGGACAGATTTTTGATCATTTTGGTCTGTAATTATGCGACCGATATGCGGTTATGCGGTCGCATATGCGACCGCAGAACCTGTTCTGGAGTTCCATTTTTGGGTTCTTACAACCCGACCCTACTTCGTTAGATACACGCAAAAGGTCATTTTTGAGCAAATATTCTGATGTTTTAGAGAGAAGGGAGAGTGTTTTAGAGAGAGAGGAAACCCTAAGCTAATTATTCATCAAGTCTTGCTCAAATCTTGGAAGATTAACAAGGAAAACCCAAAAGTTTTTCATCTAAGAGGTAAGGTTCCATACCCTAGTTTTCAATTTTGAATTTGGGTAGAAGATGGTTGATTAGGAGTATGATTCATGGGTATGAGATTATTATTTATACATGCATGTACTAATAAGAATTGTGGGAAGATTGTTGAGCTGAAATAAGTAAGGATTCGGTTGTGGAGTGAAGGAAATCTTGTAGAAAAACCTTGTGGTTAAATTTGCACGCCTAGTGTCTGATAAAATGCTCAAATGAGCTGAGACCATGAATATCATCCTAATTATGGTTCAATTTTGTTTTGTCTCAAAATAGATCGGGATTTCTAAGAATTCCGGATCATTCTAGAATTAAGGAAGCTCGATTGAGGTATGTTGGCTAAACTTTCTCTCTTGGAATTGGATTCCGTAATGTTTCCATAAGTTTCAAAGTATGGGTTGCGTAATAAAAGGTTATGGCTTTGAGTCGTGTTTCAATGAAAGATAGTATGCCAAATTGTGTGAGAAAATCTCAATATTCTTAAGACTCTTAGTTGCTCATATGTGTACCTAAAGTCTTAATTTGGAAATGTCTTATTGTTGATAATCTATAAAGATGGTTGGAAGTGAAATAAGTTAATTGGGATATAGAGTGTGGCCAACGTGCCAAGAATTTAAGTTATGATTATGTCTAGTAGTCCAAATGATTTGAGAAGATGCGATAAAGAATATGAAATGAGCCTCTACTCAATTGTTTAAAAATGACTTCGAAGATAGAATTACCTAAAAGCTTTTGTACTCAATTCATGCCCATTAGTGGTTGCTTTAACTAATGCTTTGCTTTATAAATATATCTAGTGTGATTCGAGTTCTATATACTCATGTGTTGAACTGGTACATTGTCATTGCTAGGGAAGAGCATTGTAAGAATAAATGGTGTATTGATTGTTTATGATTTTCATGTGTGTTTCTATTTTTGGATGGTATGCCTCATTCTTTGGGAAAAAACCATTTGTGTTTGAAGTTTCCATTTCAAATGGATTTGAAGTATATGATTTCTGAAATATCTTATATGTTGATACTTGATGGTGATCTTTGAAATTGAAAGAGGTAAAAGTGTGGAATATGAAATATGGCCATCGTGCCAAGAATAAAGAATCTTGTGAATGGCCTAATGAGGAAAGGAAATATTGTCGTTGTGAATGACTAGGAATACTAATGAGAATTTATAAAATGTGAAAGATGTTGAGGTGAGTACAATTGTATTTATGATATTTTAGAAGAAATTTATCAAACTAGGGAGAGAACGTTGTTGGAGGCTTTTTACAACTAATAAACTCTTGAATAGAAAAATATGTAGTAATAACACCCCTATTTATAATATTACAAACCAAATTTGACTAGAATTTCATCTCACTGTCCTGATATTTACCCTTTCTGTATACATCATAAGCATACCCCTTATCCTTCCTCCAAGCTTCCAATGCGGGAGTAATAATTCCAGCACCGGGTTGTTGTATGGGCCTTTGGTATTGCCCAAATCTATCACCCCTCACACGCTGTTGAGCATACTCACAACACGATGGAAAATGTTCCTTCCCGCATGACGGAAAAACTGGATGGGTTTACCCAACCTTGGGCATTTGTTCTTCTTGTGCCCCCTCTTTCCACAACCATAACATATTTCAAGAGTCATCCAACATGTTCCCAAGTGTCACTTCTTGCAAATCACACAATCTGGTTCATTAGCACCAACAACCCTCTTTCATTTCTTAGATTCTCTCATCACACGATCCGGCGGTGCGGTGACAGTGGTAGGAATAAGGACATTTCCCTTAGCAACAAGTTTTTCCAACCCCTCCAAGTCTCGACGCATTCTCTCAACGAACTCTTATGTAATCTCCCCCAGATTCAATGGAGCAGTCATTCCCTCCTCATTGTTTTGAACTCGTGGATTACTCATCTGAAAAAAATCATGAGACATAACGAGGAAATTAGCTTCCTATCTTGAGCTCTATCGCACGATCTGGAGTATCAAAAAAGTATAAAATTCCTAAATGTTCAAGTAGCCTCCACATTATAGATGTGGTCGACAACACACCGATAAAAAGGACTCTACTAGACACGGCTCCGAGACATCCTAGGACACTTTAAAACCTTATGCTCTGATACCAAATTTGTCATGCCACAAACTCGAGGAGCGCGACCGGTTCTCAACTCGAGGAGTTTGTCATGCATAAAGAGGAGATGTACTCCATTAATCATTCACTCAAAAGATTTTATTAACAACTTCCTTTTTCATTCTCATTAGCAACTTCATTCATAATTTCCAAAATATTATGAGTTTATAGAATTAATGAAAAACATGATTTCCAAATACCAACATTTCTAGTTCAATTCCCAACTTCAACCACAACCCACAACCTGTCTACGGAGCCTCTAAGTATAATATAGAGTAATATGGAAATGATGGAAACAAGGCCCCGACTATACCTCAAAACACAGTACATGAGAAACAAAAGATACATGACCCTGAAATGAAGTGGGGCTCACCAAATCAGCTGAAAAGAGTGTACTGCTATCACTGATCAATGTCGCCTGCTGAAGAACCACCTGCATCCATTAAAGATGCAGCAACCACGGCAAAAGGGACGTTATTACTGTCGAATAACACTGGTATGTACAGCTAAAAATTCTCTTTTAAAATAGAATGCCCATATAAGAAAAGGCAACACATAGAAACAACAAGTCACAATTAACAATATCCAAATGTCCAGTTAAATCATAATAATTTTTAAAATACGAACTTCATATATAATTTTTGGTTGGGAGACATTAGCACCGATATACCACCGTCTTTGTTAGCACGGAGTCTGATCACGCCTGATTGGCTAGGCCATCTTCCCACGGACAATGTGGTTTGACAGGTGATGCGAAATAAATTTGTTACCAAGAGTAGTACCACCATGTGTGCAACATGGCATCTGATCTCCACCCGATCAGCTAGGCCACCTTCCCACATATGCTGTGTAGGTTGACTTTTCCAATCCATAAAGGTTCTAGTTTCATCCCAATTATGGGGAATAATATCACAATTTCCAAAGGTTCCAATTTCATCCCAAATAAGGGGAATAATCCCAATAAGAAACACCGACACGTGTAGTTTCAGGTGTGGGCCTTATGACCCACCCTTCCTCGATTTTGCTACTGATGCTCCCAAAACTATTTTTGATTTCATTTACAAACAAAAATATCATAAATACAATTGTACTCACCTTAACATCTTTCACATTGTATAAATTCTCATTAGTATTCCCAGTCATTCACAACGACAATATTTCCTTTGCTCATTAGGCTATTCATAAGATTCTTTATTCCTGGCACGAAGGCCGTATTTCATATTCTACACTTTCACCTCTTTCAATTTCAAAGATCTCCATCAAGTATCAACATATAGGATATTTCAGAAATCATATACTTCAAATCCATTTGAAATGGAAATTTCAAACACAAATGGTTTCTTCCCAAAGAATGAGGCATACCATCCAACAATAGAAACAGACATGAAAATCGTAAACAATCATTACACCATTTATTCTTACAATGCTCTTCCCTAGCAATGTCAATGTACCAGTTCAACACATGAGTATATAGAACTCGAATCACACTAGATATATTTATAAATCAAAGCATTAGTTAAAGCAACCACTAATGGGCATGAATTGAGTACAAAAGCTTTTAGGTAATTCTATCTTCGAAGTCATTTTTAAACAATTGAGTCGAGGCTCATTTCATATTCTTTATCATATCTTCTCAAATCATTTACACTACTAGACACAATCATAACTTAAATTCTTGGCACGTTGGCCACACTCTATATCCCAATTAACTTATTTCACTTCCAACAATCTTTATAGATTATCAACAATAAGACATTTCCAAATCAAGACTTTAGGTACACATATGAGCAATTAAGAGTCTTAAGAATTTTGAGATTTTCTCACACAATTTGGGATACTATCTTTCAATAAAACACGACTCAAAGCCATAACCTTTTAATACGCAACCCATACTTTGAAACTTACGGAAACATTATGGAATTCAATTCCAAGAGAGAGTTTATCCAACATACCTCAATCGAGCCTTCTTAACTCTAGAATGAACCGGAATTCTTAGCAATCCCGATCTATTTTGAGACAAAACAAAATTGAACCATAATTAGGAAGATATTCATGGTCTCAGCTCATTTGAGTATTTTATCAGACACTAGGTGTGCAAATTTAATCACAAGCTTCTTCTACAAGATTTCCTTCACTCCACAACCCAATCCTTACTTATTTCAGCTCAACAATCATCCCACAATTCTTATTGGTACATGCATGTATAAATAATAATCTCATACCCATGAATCATACTCCTAATAAACCATCTTCTACCCAAATTTGAAATTACAAACTAGGGTATGGAACCTTACCTCTTAGATGAAGAACTTGTGGGTTTTCTTTATTAATCTTCCAAGATTTGAGCAAGACTTGATGAATAATTAGCCTAGGGTTTCCTCTCTCTCTAAAACACTCTCCCTTCTCTCTAAAACATCAAAATATTTGCTCAAAAATGACCCTTTGCGTGTATTTAACGAAGTAGGGTCGGGTTGTAAGAACCCAAAAATGGAGCTCCGAAATAGGTTCTGCGATCGCATATGCGACCGCATAACCGCATATCGGTCGCATAATTACAGACCAAAACGATCAAAAATATGTCTGTGTATGCGGTCACTATGCGGTCCGCATAACTGTTATGCGATCGCATAATGCACCGCATAACAGTTATACGGTCGCATAGTCGACCGCATAATTGCCCCCAGACTTGCCCTTCTCCTGCTCACTTCTGCGGTCATTATGCGGTCCGCCGAGTGGTTCTGCAGTCGCATAATAGACCGCAGAAATGCATTTTTCCGCCAAAAATGTTCCTTTACTTTTCGGTGCATTATTCAACCCAAAAAGTCCGACTTGAATTATACTATTTTCAAACACGTAAGCCTACTACGGCACCACGAAACCTTGAATTCACTTGCAAAATTTATGGGGCTTTACACTGAATTACTTTAAAAAGTTTTGGGGTGTTACAGGCGTGCCATATTATTGAGAGTAAAAGCACGAAGGGTAATGTCGTAATATATCATATGTGAGTAAAAGCACGAAGGGTGATGCTGTGCCATGTTATGTGAGGACGAAGGACATGCATTATGTTGTGATATCTTTCCTTTGTGTATACGTTCATGCCGTTACATTGAGCTGTTGTTGTTTTATTTATGGTTCTTATGTGACTTGTCATTAATGCCTTGTACTTGTTCTTTATCTTATTTGTTATTGTGTCACTCATGCCTTCTGCCTGCTAAACATGCAAATACCATGCCTACTTCCTGCTGTCATAATTATATCTTTGTCGTATCTATTTGGGTTGCACTTAGTACATGTCTTCTACCTTGTTAGTCATTCATGCTTCTACTTGTTAATGCATAAAGATCACATGTTCCCCTCTTATTCGTTATATTTGTATTTATGCATCCACCATGCTAGTCAGTTGAAGTTACATTCCTTTTCCTGATTGTTGTCATCATCTCTATGCTTTCCGCCTAGTCTGTTACTTATGCCCTTATGTATATTCTCGTTCATTATTCCTACTTGCGTATTTCCTACTTTGTCATTACTGTTATTGGCATTTCTTCCATCCGGTTGGTACTGTTGTATGCATATTTGGTGAGGATGAGATAAATACACGAAGGGTGTTACCGTGCAATTGACTCGATATCAGAGTATATTTCTCACGTTATGAAAATTATGGGGTGACTATTGTGGTTTATTGGTTTCTCTCTAAGGAAAAGATTGGTTGATATATTGGAAACTGTTGAATTGTGATCTCTTCTTGTAATCTATTATTGTTTTGTACATTCATTTCGTGTACTCTATACTGTTATACTGTAGTATAGTTCTATTGCTAGATTTCGGTACATATTTTTATTAGTGAGCATCTTTTTACTAAAAAGCCTCTTTACTACCTCGACGAGGTTAGACAAATACTTACTGAGTACATGGGGTCAGTTGTACTCATACTACACTTTTGCACCTTGAGTGCAGACTTTTAGAGCGGAGCTGCTGGTGCTGTCGGGAGCTGACCCTGAAGTTGTTCGTGCATTCCGGATATAGCTGCCACTTGTCCTTGGTAGCTTTAGATTTTGTTAATCTATTTATGTAGCTTTCGAGTAGATCGTGTAATTATTTGTATCGGCTTTGTAAATTCTAAGTCTTACACTATTAAAAATAAGGTTTTAGCGATGGACAAATTCTGTAGCTAAACATAAAAATTCGTCGCTAATCTCATTTAGACGGATTAGCGATGGATTATCAAGAAATTCTGCAAGCTACGAGCATTTTAGCGATGACAATCGTAGCTAATTCCAGTTTTATTTGTAGTGTTAGAAGCTCATAATTTGTACTATCAGTTCTTGGGTTAATTTGTAAAAGTTCAGATAGTTCTTCATTATTTTCTTACAATTTCATTTGGATTGTATTGACTGTTAGTTGGCTTACCTAGCGGGTCGAGTTAGGTGCCATTCCGACTATTGATTTTTGGGTTGTGACAAGTTGGTATCAGAGCTCTAGGTTCATAGGTTCTACGAGTCATGAGCAAGTGTCAAGTAGAGTCCTGTAGATCGGTATGATGACGTCCATTATATCTTCGAGAGGCTATAGGGCATTTAGGATAAACTTCCCGTCTTTCTTTCCTTATCATGCGTTATTGATTCAGCTTGGAGCGTAATTATTTGAATTCTTTCCATGCATTAGTATGCGCATGCAAGCACTCGGTATTGGTGGAGCATCGACGGCTTGTGAGTCCATAGATAAGATGCGAGATGGGAATCCTGTGTGTTGATGATGGGTCAGTCTGGAGGACTTAAGGTCGGGTTTTGACTGCAGCTTGAGCATGAGAATTTTGGTTGTGTGAGCATGTGCTTTTGGACTTACACGTCTGGTAGTGTCCTATGAGTGGAATTTATGGCAGGCGAGTGGTTGGATGACTAAATGACGAGTAGGATGTGACTGCAGGCTATGTTCAAATGATTTGAAGGCGACGAGAAGAGTCTTCTTGAGGTGTAAAAAGGGATAATGGGTGCTTGATTTCTGTCTTGATGTGACGTATAGTCTCGAGTTATGAGTGTATTGAAATGTTTTCATGTTGTTTAATTGTGCAACGAATTTGATTCTCATGCCTCATTGATGAGTTCAGACTCTGGAAAATTAAGCGATGGCATAGCAGTTATGGCTAGAGTTTAAGATTTACACTGGATGGTGTTGAGGCTTGCGATATTTCTATATCATTATAGATTATGCATTTCATTAATAGGAAGACTATGTGGTGGAGGAAACGGCCTTAGACTCATAGAATGTCTCATCGGAGTGGGTGCCTAGGTTGTGGTACTTTGGAGTTCTAAGAGGAAATGCAGCAGCTTATGGGCCTTAGGGAGGTGTGGTTTTAATGCTATAATCTCTTATGGCGAGCTTTGGGGTAAGGGCCATGGTATTCTCGCAAGAAGGGGTATCAACTTGAGGGTAAATTAGAAGGAACTCAGAGGAAACATGGCAATTTGATAGTAACTTGGATCAACACGGTAATGATATGATCGATTCTTTGGGTACTTACGATGTGGTGAGTCTCCATAGGTGTTTCGTGGCAATGCTCATGGGTTTTGGGCAACTGCGTGGCTTGGTTGAGTTAGAGGGATTCGGTTCTGATAGCGTGGTTATGTGAAAATGGATTCCAAGGGGTTCTCGATGATTTCTATCATTGTTCGGGGTGAATATTTCTTACTGGTGTGAGGAACGTGTTGCGTATTGGGATTTCCTCCTAGATGAGATCAAATAGAAAGTTTCTGACTAATCGGGATTGAGTTTTGCATGTGCAAGGTCACGGTTCAGTTTTGAAGGGAAGGTCATGAATTCTTAGACAGCACAGACGAATTCAGATATCTAGAGGGATGCTATTACTACTTGGTATTTCCTGAGAAGGGTGTACATTTCAGAAGGTACATCGTGTTTTAACATAAGGATGCATCATTGATATTGCGGTGCTTGCCTGGTTAGTCGACTGCTGAGATTCAGATTTTGTCATGTGGCTCGGAAGAATTTTAGAAGTATTCCTCATGGGATGATCATGTTCGAGAGATGTGTTAGACATTTGGGCGGTGGAGTTGGGATCAGATAAGGTGACTCGTGCGTTCTATGGATTGGAGATTAGGAGTTCTCAGAAGCAAATTGATTTGTGGTTGTGGACTGTGATATATGGCCAAAGTTAGCCAGATGATAGTGTGTGTTATGGGTATGTCGTTGTGGACTTTTGGAGGGCTATTTGTCCGTTTGGGGATGACCGAAGCTGATTTGGGGGCCCATTGGTAGGCCTAATGAGGATGTGTATTCTGTATCGGCTCGTATTTGCTTGCTCCTACACAATTGTTACCTCAGCTATATCGTCGGGCGGAGTAGATGCTATTTGCACCTTATTCTATGTTATGTGTTCCTCTCTTATGCTATAATGGATTGTGAGGATTACATGGTTCTTCGCACGCATACTGTAATTCAGTGTAGGCTTCATTGCACTATGGGCGAGATGGCCTTCGTGATGTTGATTTTCTTATTGCACTACAAATGTGCTTGTCCTTCTCTGTATTGTTTGTTCCTAATAATTCTCCCACAGTTATATTTTGTGCACTCTATTGTGCTTGATAGTGACGCACATGTGATTGATGAGCTCGAGTATTATGTCTCGATGGGTACCCTATGTGGATTGAAATGATGGGGCCGGGTTGCACGCCACAACGGTACTGTGGTGAAATGTAACTCCTTATGCTTACTTTGTGTAGTTTTGCTTTCATCTTGTTGAAAATAGTTCATAGGAAAATGCTAAAATTTGCCTGCCTGCTTAACTTGTTTAGTAGTCTTCTTATTTAACTCACTTATTGTTATCTGTCATGTCCGAATTATTACATGTTGGTGTTCGGGACCGTGTTGTGGGGCTGCTTGTATTGGCTGAGATGAGGCTTCTAGACTTGAGAATGGCACTATTGTAATGGGATGAGGAAGGTTTGGAAGAATAATACTAAATACCGCTGAGGATTTGGACAATGGCCCTGGTCAGACGAATGAGTTTCTTGGCTTATTGATTAGATGAGTGGTTAAGAGGTTATGCATGTTTCTTTCATCATCGGCAGGGTATGAAGATTTGAACGAGGCTCTAATCGATATAAGGTTTGTTACTGACATCGGATTTTTTTTTTGGGCAGTAATGGTGGTCAGCAGTTCCTGCTGTGAGTGTCTGAGTGATGGGGTGTACCGTGTGATTTCATCTTGGGGTTATGGTTATGACCTAATACAATTTGTTCAGGTTTATACAGCGTATAGATGTGAGATTCTGTTCTTGTAATGAATTCGGGATGTTAGAGATTGGGTTCTAAGGTTTATGGACCAAGGTTGAAGTAAGGATCTCTAGTCATGTTGCGTTGGCAGGCTTATATGGAGCAAGGTGACGTGGGATCACCCCCAGGTATATGCATAGTAAGGTTACACCGTGATTTGATAGCTTTGGAATGACTCCTGGCAACGTTCGAGGACGAACGTATTTTTAAGTGGTGGAGGATGTAATGACCCGACTGGTCGTTTAGAGCATCTGCACTTCGCTCAGTAGTTTGAGGCCTCGGAATTGGGTTTCGTCAGTTCCGTTAGCTCCATTGGGTGATTTTTGACTTAGAAGCGCATACGAATTGTAATTTGGAGGTCCGTAGTCGAATTAGTCTTGAAATGGCGAAAGTTGGAATTTTGAGAAGTTTGACCAGGAGTGGACTTTTTGATATCGGGGTCGTATTTTGATTCCGAAAGTTGGAGTAGGTCCATAATACCAAGTGTGACTTGTGTGCAAAATTCGAGGTCGATTGGACGTGATTTGATAGGTTTCGGCATCAGTTGTAGACGTTGAAGTTTCAAAGTTCATTGATTTTGACTTGAGGTGCAATTCATCGTTTCGAGGTTTCTATGCGTGATTTGAAGTTTCGAGTAGGTTCGTTTCGTCATATGGAACTTGTATGCACAATTTGGCGCCATTTGGAGTTGATTTGATATGGTTCGGACGCTTGGTTGCAATTCTAGAAGTTCTTGAAGTTTCCTTTGAACTTCATGCGTTTTGGCATTTGATTCATGATTCTAGAGGTTATTTTGATGTTTTGATCACTCGAGCTAATTCGTGTTATGTTTGCAGACTTGTGTGGGTGTTTGGTTTGGAGCCTCGTGGGCTCGGGTGAGTTTTGGCTTGGTTTCGGAATGATTTTCCATAATATTTGAGTGCTGGCACTGGTGTCATCGCATTTGCGATGTTGTTGTCACAAATGCGACAGTCGCAATTGCGAAGCAGCCATCACATTTGCGAAAATTGGGCTGCTGGGGAAGATTTGCATTTGCGAAGAAACCCTTCGCATTTGCGATGTGGGGTTATTCGCATTTGCGATGGACCCTGCCGCTTTTGCGAAATATTGGTCTTCGCATTTGCGAAGTATATGGTCGCAAATGCGACCTTGTCAGGAAACCTTCTGGTTCGCATTTGCGATAAGTTGTTCGCATTTGCGGGGGTCACATTTACGAACCCCCTGTCGCAAATACGACATCTGCAACCTGCTAAATGCTGAGAATTCCGAGTCTTAGCTTCATTTTTGTTATATTTTGAAATATAGCTTTGATGGGTGGCGATTTTGTGAAGGGATTTTCATACTAAATCATTGGGTAAGTACCTCTAATCAATTCTCAACTACATTTCATGATTTTAAATAAGATTTAACATCAAATTCATGAGAATCTAGGGAAAAATTTGGGGATTTTGTCAAAATTTTAAAAAATGAAAATTTGGGATTTAAGAGTCAAATAGGACTCGGATTTGAAAACAAAATACGTATTTGGACTCGTGAGGCTATGGGTAGTCAAGACCTACACTTGGACCCGGGTTTTGACCGGGCGAGCCCGGGGTTTGACTTTTATTAAGTTTTTAGAAATTGAATAAAAATCACAGCTTTATTAATTGAAATTATTTTCCTTTGCATTGTGTGATGTATTTAAGTCGTCTTTGGCTATATTGAGTCGAGCAGAGGTAAATTTGTAAAGGAAAAAGCTAAATTGAGTATAGAGTTAGCCGAATTGAGGTATGTGTCTTGCCTAACTTTGTTGAGGGAATTTTTCCTACTATTTGACATTGTTTGTTACATGTGGGGGTGATACATATATGAGGTGACGAGTATATATGCATGTGCCAGGGTTAACCATACTCGGGGGCAAATTATATTATAAATTGTGTCTTGTGAAATCACGTGACCTTCTTGTTTCATGCCTTACTTGACTCCTAGATACTAAGATCATAATATTAAATGTTAGGAACTAAGACTTAGCTTGTTATAACTTGATCAAATTTGATGGAATTCTGAGAACACATTGATGTGTCTAATTTAGTCATCACTATGCATAATCATTAATACATTGCTACGGCCGATATCCTTGAGATACTAGATTCTATACTTGTGTTGTAGATCATTTGTATGATTTGTTGAAATACTTGAATAAAAAGATTCTTGCGGGTTTATTGAACTATTGTTGGCTTGGAAAGTTGTGATTGGGATTCATTTGGAATATTCATTTGAACACTCTCCTTGACGTTATTTATGCTTCCTGCCTTGTTTGTCATTGATATACATATGCTTGGTAAGGAAGAATGTAAAGCACGAAGGGTGATGTCGTGTCTTTGTTTATACATTATCATGTGAGGGAGATTGTAAAGCACGAATGGTGATGCCGTGCCATATTATTTTGAGTAAAAGTACGAAGGGTGATACCGTGCCATATTATTGAGAGTAAAAGCACAAAGGGTGATACTGTGCCATATTATTGAGAGTAAAAGCACGAAGGGTGATTTCGTGCCATATTAATGAGAGTAAAAGCACGAAGGGTGATGTCGTGCCATATTATTGAAAGTAAAAGCATGTAGGGTGATGCCGTGCCATATTATTGAGAGTAAAAGCACGAAGGGTGATGTCGTGCCATATTATTGAGAGTAAAAGTACGAAGGGTGATGCCGTGCCATATCATTTGTGAGTAAAAGCACGAAGGATGATGCCGTGCCATGTTATGTGAGGATGAGAAACATGCATTATGTTGTGATATCTTTCCTTTGTGTATACGTTCATGCCGTTACATTGAGCTATTATTGTTGTATTTATGGTTCTTATGTGACTTGTCACTAATGCCCTGTTCTTGTTCTTTATCTTATTTGTTATTGTGTCACTCATGCCTTCTAGTTGCTCAACTTGCAAATACCATGCCTACTTCCTGCTGTCATAATTATATCTTTGTCGTATCTATTTGGGTTTCACTTAGTACATGCCTTCTACCGTGTTAGTCATTCATGCTTCTACTTGTTAACGCATAAAGATCGTGTGTTCCCCTCTAATTCGTTATATTTGTATTTATGCCTCCACCATTCTAGTTAGTTGAAGTTACATTCCTTTTCCTAATTATTGTCATAATCTCTATGCTTTTCGCCTAGTCTGTTACTGATGCCCTTATGTACATTCTCGTTCATTATTCCTACTTGCGTATTTCCTACTTTGTCATTACTGTTATCGGCATTTCTGCCATCCGGTTGGTACTGTTGTATGCATATTTGGTGAGGATGAGATAAAATTCACCAAGGGTATTGCAGTGCAATTGACTTGATATCAGGGTATATTTCTCACGTTATAAAAGTTATGGGGTAACTATTGTGGTTTATTGGTTTCTCTCTAAGGAAAAGATTGGTTGAGATATTGGAAACTGTTTAATTGTGATCTCTTCTAGTACTCTGTTATTGTTTTGTACATTCGTTTCGTATACTCTATACTGTTATACTCTAGTATAGTTCTATTGCTAGATTTCAGTACAGATTTTTATTAGTGAGCATCTTTTTACTAAAAAGCCTCGTCACTACCTCGACGAGGTTAGACAAATACTTACTGGGTACATGGGATCGTTTGTACTCATACTATACTTCTGCACCTTGCGTGCAGACCTTTGGAGCGGAGCTGCTGATGCTGTCGGGAGCTGACCCTAAAGATGTTCGTGTATTCCGGATATAGCTACCACTTGTCCTTGGTAGCTTTAGATTTTGTTAATATGTTTATGTAGCTTTCGAACAGATCGTGTAATTATTTGTATCCGCTTTGTAAATTCTAAGTCTTAGAAGCTTTTGATTTGTACTACCAGTTCTTGGGTTAATTTGTAAAAGTTCAGATAATTCTTCATTATTTTCCTACAATTTCTTTTGGATTGTATTGACTATTAGTTGGCTTACCTAGAGGGTGGAAAAAGGAACTCCGTGGAAGACCAAAGGCCAAGGCAATAATGGCTCACAGGGTACTTAGATTTCTTCCATGCATGATCTTTTATGTAGACACCCCATACTTAGTTCTACCAATCTAATTTGCTTTTGAACACTTCCAATGACTTTGCTCCCCAATGCTCATATTCCTATAAAATAAAAACAAATACAAGAGAAATAGCATAAAAAGATAAATAAAAATAAAAGAAAGCTGTAAATTTGGGGTGCCTCTCAATAAAAGCCTATTTAACATCGTGGCACGACGAACCTTGTTTTCAAGATGGACTCTTTCGCTTCCTCCTCCTCCCTTGGATTTTCACCTTCTTGCGCACTCTACGAAGATCTCTTCTTTCGTCTTTGGCCATTTTCTCTGCCATCTTTATACACATAGCCTACAACACCAACCCTTGTAACTCAGCTCTCTTTTCAAGATCACTAAAATTTACATAAGGACCTTGCTCCATCAACTTCGATTCTACCACAGTGATTATGAACAAATCCTCATAATCCTTAAGAAGATTAAGCACCTTGTACATATTAAAAGTGACTTTCACATCATGCACTATCATCTTTATCTTTCCCCCTCACATTGATAATTTCTCAACTAGTAGCCAAGAATTATCGCCGCAAATTAATAGGTACCGCCACATCTACCTTGTAGTCAAGAATAATAAAGCCTACAGGAAGAAAGAACTTTTCCATTCGTACTAGCGCATTGTCAATAATCCCTTTTGGCATCGCTAACGGTCTATCTGCTTACTGTAAAGTGATCATGGTAGGTCTGGGAGCTCCCAATTTGAGTTTCTTCAAAAACGATAATGGCATCAAATTATACTTGCCCCTAAATCACATAGGGATCTACCAACTCATGTTTCCCGATGGCCAAGGGGTTCGTGAAACATTCAGGATCCTTCAGCTTTGGAGGAAGCTTACTCTGTACTCTAGCACTACACTCTTCAATAAGTGCAACAGTCTCAAATTTTACATGTCTCCTCTCGTTAGCCACATTGTCTCTAAGATACTTCGCATATTTAGGCACTTCATACAATATTTCCACCAAAGGAAAAAGTCTTATACTTAGCATCATCTTTATGCTTCTGCAGTCTTTGTGGAAATGGTGGTGGTGGCCTTGCATCCATCTCTTGCTTCTGCTTATCATCCTTCTTATGACCTTCATTTATTGTCTTAGCTACCAGCTCTCTTTCGGTTATGAACTTATTTTTCTTTTTAGAGAGAAGTTCTTCCTATTCTCGTCCATTCCTTACAGTTATTGCTTGCACTTATTCTATGGAATTTTTCTCAGTATCAATTGGGAGAGCTCTAGCAGGTCTACAATTTTGATTAGTTACATGTTGCCCAACTTACCTTTCTAAATTTCTAAAATATATCGCAAACTGTTGATTGTCAAGTAAGAGGTTCTTCGGCAAGTCATTTGTACTCTCCTCTACTTATTGTGGTAACTTTTGGGTTGCTTGTAATTTCCTTGGGGTTTATTATTGATCTTATTACCATCCACCGAAATATTAAGATGGTTCCTCCAATTTGGATTGTAAGTAATCTCATACTGGACATTGTGATTCATTGGACTCCTGCTTTATTGCCCCACATAATAAATGAATTTAGGATTCACTGGATATTGGTCACTTGTGTGACCTTCCTCATAGATGTCACAACACGTGGACATCTATTACATATGCTACATCTGTTGTGCTTGTGACATTGTCAGCTTGTTCATCTGATTAGCTAACTTTGATATATCTGCTCTCATGGCTGTTAAGTCATCTAGATCAATAGCACATTTTGCCATGTGTTTGATTGTTCTTTATAGTTTCCCATCATCATTCCAATTATGATCATTAGCAGTGAAATTATTCAAGAGGGTATGGATTTCACTATAAGTTTTTGCCATGCAACTACCCCCACAAATTAACTCAAGATTCATCTTTGACGACTCGTCTAACCCATTATGACCCAATACTTCATCAGTTTGAAATAATGCGGGAAGTCTCTAAGTAGTTTCTTGTATCTTTTATAAGCTTGACGAAGAGTCTCGCAATCCTATTGTTGAAACCCAAGAATCAAGCTCCTCAAAGACTTTGTCTTCTTAGTGGGGAAGAACTTGATAAAACATTTCGAGCTAAATCATCTCAAGTTCTGATTAAGTTAGTGGGCTCCTTCTGTGACCATTCTTTGGCTTCACCCAGCAGTGAAAAGGGGGAAGTGGTGTTAGTCTGACGTAATCCTTGGATCTATAATTTCTAGAAAGTTCTGGATGTGCCGGGTGAATCTTCATGAGAGAGACCCACAAATTGCCCTGTGGACTGAATCAGTTGCACCATGTAATGTTTAAGCCTAAAGTGACCAGTAATAGTCAAATTTCCATTAGCCTGAGTCATATTAGCAACATTTGTCCTTGCAGCCTCTATCACTAGTCGCTCGTCGTTTGCTGCCATCTCTATTTGCTGATATTGGCCTATGATGCCAACTCTTCAGTTCTAGCTCTAGCTTCGACTTTCCTCCTTAACTTGCGAAAAGTTTATTTTTTCTATGGATCGTAAGGAGGAAGGCCGTTAAGACTTCCACTTCTCCAAAGCATTCAATAGCGAACACTTGTAAAGGCAGAAACAGTAAGGAAAAAGAATAAAACTTAAAAACATAATAAACAAAAGGTTATTTCAGAATGATAGTTAATTTCTAAGTCCCTGACAACCGCACCAAAACCTTGTTGGGTCTAAATGCACACGCAAGTATATGGGGTCGACAAGTAATAAAGTGATAAGATAGTATTATTCAAACGAGTACTTATTATTAACTATCGACTAAACCAAACTAGTTACGAATTATTCGTTCAACTGATTTTTTGAGAGATGATTGTGATTTTACTTAACTAAGACTTCTACATAAATTAGTAAGAAAAGAGACACGAATGTAAACAGAGCACACAAATAACTTCGGAGCAAATTCAATGAAATTGGAATTTTTGAGGTTATGCGATTAATGTCTATCCTGTGAGTTTTCTGGTTGGATTAGCTACTTAATTATCTGATTTGTTGATTAATTGGGTTTATATTTATCACAATATTCTTTTGACGCCTCGCTCGCCTATTCAAGCCAACCTAATACTATACGTTTATAGAGCACAGGTGTAATTCCTGCTTAGAATAATCAAGTAAGGCAATTAGAATATGTCTATCCTAATCGCCAATCTTTTCTCCGATGCCCCGATTCAATAACTTGCTCTATTTACTTTTGTATTCAATCAACAGTTTACATTTTGGAGTTCAACCATAGATTTATAGATAGTATTCTAATGTTATCTATGCAGTAAAATAACTAAGAACAAGAATACATAAACAAATCAATATGACATAATCAAGCAATCTCATCAATAATTAATCATCTACAATCAAGAACTACCCATAACCCCAGAACAAGGGGAGTTTTAGCTACTCATAGTCATATGAACAAAATCAATAATGTTTAAAAGCACATAACTACAAAAACTAGAGAAAGAGATGAAGGATATGATGATTCTATGCTCCAAATATGTTTCGTTATCACGATCCAAAATCCACTAAAGGTCATGATGGCGCCTAACTCCGCCGTCAGGCAAGTCAACGGTGAATGATTAACTTAATTACTCATTTTAGTATATTGAAATAAAAATTTTATTTAATTAAATAGTATGAAATAGAATTTACAGGGTAAATAATAATACTTACACGAACTACAATAATGAACCACCCTTAGGAACCCCTAAAATCCGGTGTCATAAGTGTATGAGCATCAACTAGGAAATACAATAAAATACAACATATGTCTGGAATACAAATTAGACAGGAGAATATAAATAATTCTGATGGAGGCTCTGCAGGCTGCGGATCGTAACAAGAAAATGCAGCTCACGGTAAGTCCCCGCAACAGCCGCGCCTCTGCGCCAAAAAGACCACTAGACATAGATGTACCTGCACAAAAATGTGCAGCAAGTATAGCATGAGTATGTAAATCAATGCATACCCAGTAAGTATCTAGCCTAACCCCAGATAAGTAGTGACGAGGGGTCGACATCGATACTTACTAGTGGTACAATAAGACAATTATAATAAGAAGTAAACAGATATGGGGCAGAGTAAACAAATGAAATAAACAAGTGTAAATACGTGATACAATCCTCCTCGCTACAATAGACTCAAGCTCTCAATAAGCAATTACCTTCTCAACCGGAGCATATATATATATAATGGATCTCACCAGATAGGTCATCATAATTCAAATCAGGAATACTTATAGATACGTTGACCTTCTTGTCAAATATTACGCATGATTCCATGATAGTATTTTATAGAAATGCCGAGGCGTACGACCCGATCCCATCATAATCTGTGCACAGCCGAGGGTCGAACGGCACGAATTATAGATGCATCTATTATACTGTCGAGGCAAATGGCCCGCTCCCATGAGAATGTGATACATAATCCTGCCGAGGCGAACGGCCTGATCCCATTAGAACAAGAAGCTTTAACGGGTCCTTGACCCCACTCATGAATAAACACGTGAGTTATAATTTTAAGGAAAACTCTTCTATGAAAACGCATAGCGTAGGAGAAATCTGTAAGAGGAACACAATTATTTTGCGGCTAATCATGAAACTCGTCAAGTCTCTACAATAGCAAGTCTATCAATCTACGCACGTCTAGTCTCAAATCTTAATGCAAAATAAAGTAATTAAACGAGCAAGGATAACCCATATAATACAAGTATAGCATGGTGTGAACCTAAGTCTACCCAGACAATAACATGAATCTAGCTACGTACGGACTCTCATCACCTCGTGTGTACGTATCCCCCCCTCCCCCTTCCCCCAAAACAAGTAACACGTATTAATTACATTATCTAGGGGTAGTTTCCCCTCACAGAGTTAGACAAGGGACTTACCTCGCTCAGAAGTTCCATAACTGGCTCCAAAGCCTCTGTAACACCTCAAACCGATGCCCGTCGATCCAAAACTAGTCAAATAAGGTGCAAACCAATTAAAATATACTCTAGTACCCATATTCAATCAATTTAAACAAATTCTCAACTCCGCTCGAAAATTTGATAAAATCAACCCTGAGGTCCACGTGCCTAGATTTCAAAATTTTGCGAAGCTAAACATTACCCATAACATTACTAACTCAAATATATAATTTATTCCTAATTTCATGCTGAAATTCGTGGTCAAAATTCAAAAATACTAATTTTTAGGTCTTCTACCAAAATTCCAAATTTCCACTAATTTTCTATGAATTTCCATGTTAAAATCTATATATAATCCAAGTATTTAACTTACAATAGGTGGGAACCACTTACCTTGTGTTTCTTTGATGAAAATCTCCCCTTGAAACTCTCCAAAAATCGCCCAACCAAATTAAAATGTGGGAGAAATGGGCTAAATCCCGAAATATAACCCATTGCCCAGTTCCTTTCCTCTTCGCGATCATGGAATGACCCTCGCGATCGCGAAGGCCAAATAGACCTGGACCAAAAATCTCTTCTTCGTGTTCGCAATGGCCTTCCCGCATTCGCGATGCCCACTGCCCCTTGCCCTCCGCGTTCATGATTCCCCAGTCACGTGCGCATAGGCTAAAGGCCTCCTGCCCCGTTTCCCTCTTCTCCTCTTCACGTTCACGGTTGGGCCTCCGCGTTCGTGAACCACTGCCAGTCCCACCTATACATTCATAGGCCCCTCTTTGCGTTCGCGTAGGGCAAAATCCACCAGCCCATAAATCCTTCTTTGCGTACGCGTCCCTTCTTTCACGTTCGCGAAAGACAACACCAGCACCAGTAAATCGGCAACAGCTTTTCATCCAAATTTGGTCTGAAACCACCCCGAAACACACCCGTGGCCCCCGTCCAATCACACCAACCCTTTCTATAACATAACATGGACCTGCTCAAGGCCTCAAATCATACCAAATAACATCAAAACTACGAATTGTGCATCGATTCAAGCCTAATGAACTATTGCACTTCTAACTTCCACATCTGATGCCGAAACCTATCAAATCACGTCCGATTGACCTCAAGTTTTGCACACAAGTCACATTTGACATTATGGACCTACTCCGATTTTTGGAATCGGAATCCGAACCCGATATCAAAATATCCACTCAAACCAAACTTAGAAAATTCTAAAACCTTCAAAATGCCAACTCTCCGCAATACGCACTGAAATGCTCCCGGGCGACTCGATACTCAATCCGAACATACGCCCAAGTTCGAAATAATCATATGAACCTATTAGAACCTTCAAATCCTGATTCCAAGGTCGTTTACTCAAAATTCAAACCTTAGTCAATTCTTCCAACTTAAAGCTTCCGAAATTAGAGATTTCTTTCCAAATCAACTCCGAACTTCCCGAAAATCTAATTCCGAACATACGTATAAGTCATAATATATTAAGTGGAGCTACTCAGGGCCTCAAACCACCGAACGATGTGCTAGAGCTCAAAATGATCGATCGGGTCGTTACATTCGTAGTCTTTGTTGTCTCAAAAATAAGTCCAACCCCCTCAAAAACGAGTTTATGGGATATTTATAGGGTAGGTCATAGTGTCCAAGTCTAAAACCAACAAGGAGACTAACTATTCTTGAACAAAGATGCAACAGCATGAGGCACCCTCTGCGGCATCGTGTTTTCTTTGCTAAGCGATGTTTGAGGTACCAAAATTCTAAAGTGGAGCATATGGGAGGCGCCATAGTTGGCGCCCTAGACAAAGTGGGGCGCCGTCTAAAGCACCATAATTTTGCGGCCTAGCATCGTCTAAGGCACAATTGTTTCGCGACCTAGCATCGTCATTCATTTCGTGCTCTATTTCATTGCTTTTTATACCTCTTCGTGCAACTTCCTCTCTACTTTATATTCAAATGTTACTACAAAAATAATCAACTCAATTGAGCTCAAACGCCACACAGATCATCATTAAACCTCAAAATGTGAAGCAAGTAATATCATAAAATATAAAATTATAGCCAAATATCACTGGAGAACTAACAATTTAATTATAATTATAATATTGCTCGGTCCGAACATGGTATCTTAGAATTATGGGAGTTTTATGTTGGTAATTCTACCTTTTGATATTCCTTATGCATATCATGGAGGAAATCACTTGAGGCAAAATTATCAAAATATACCCGTTAGCGAGTTTTGTCCACCAACTCAATCTAATGTGTGAAATATATGTGGTAGTCAAAGATGGTCACTTTTATGGCTGTGTTGTATTTCTTTTCACCCCCAATCACTTATTATGATGGATCTACTTTTTCTTATGAAGTTAATAGGAAGAAAGAACCAAGGGATGCTGACTTGAAGGAGATCAAGGATATATTAATATGTCTTGTGGAACCAAATAATGAGAAATAGCTGCAAATACAAAGGCAAGAGGCAACTATTCGCCACTTGGAGAGTGAGTCAACTGGTTGAAGCTTTAAAAGCTCAACAAGCTAATATTGTGGATAGTAGCAAAGAAGAGCGTGAATTAGAGGCAAAAATTAAGGTGCTAATGAAAGAGGTCAGAGTAGAACACAAATAATCTAACCAATTAGAATTTCATGATGGCAATGTTGACGAAGTGATACTAGAGTCAACGAAAGTCATTGAGAATACAAATTTAGTTGACTCTAGTGTGATCTGTATTGAGGATGTTGAAGATCTTGAAGTTCATATATTTGAGCACATTGGACCTCATTCTAAACACGTATCTACATTGTGTTCGGATAGTAAAATAAGAATGAATTCTTACGAGCATAAAAAGGAGTCAAGGGAAGAGGTAATGAGCCATATATTTTGAAATATGCAAGGCCGTCTAGGCAAGGTGACATGCGTCAACTGAAAGCCAAAAGGTACATAAGGAATTGTTTGATTTTTGACTCTCAACAATTTGTATTGCCCCAAGAATATAATTATAGAGCATAATAAAAATTAGGATCCAATTTATAACCTCGAGATGGAGGCAAAAAGTGATTTACGTTGGGCTGCAACGTTAAATATTGCGCTTGTTGGGAGACAACCCAACTTTATTGATTTTTTATTTTTATTTTTTATAATGTTATTTTTCTACTATTATTGTCTATTTCGTTGGAGTAACATCATGAGAAGTGGAGCTATTGGAAAGATGCAAAAATAATCTAGATGGTTGAAAACTAAGTATGAAGTGCCAGCATACAAGACCGAGTTTGGGAGAAGTCCGAGTATCCCATGAGCTACTAATGCATCGATCTTTGGCCTACCACGGAGTTTCTTTTATCCTCATATTATTTATAGTGTACATTGGGGATAATGTACAATTTAAAGAATGGGGTGGTAAGAATGTTTGAGTGATGTTTTGTGCTATTTTAGTTGTGCCATTATGGGTATTGACAAAAATTAAAAAAATTTAAAAATAATTCGGTAGGAATAATTCCCCTTCGGTTTTTTATGGCCATGGTTTTTTCAAGGGATGACTCTTTGAATCAGGTAGTAGTTTTGTTTTATGTAGAATCTTCAAAAAAGTAGACTTTTCCAGACTATGAATTTTCTAGACAATTTTCTTGAGGATTTGAAGTCGAAAGAAAAATCCAAAAAGACTTTCTTTTTTTTTCTTTCAGAACTAACTAGTGGCATTGGAAGATCTTAAATATTTATGCTAATTGACATATTTTATATCGGTGTTTAGGTCTGAAGTATTTGTGCTCAGTACTTTCTTCATGACTTTTGTGATTATATGCCTTGAGAATATATGAGGCTATCTTTTGACGCATAGGTTCATCTCTTGAATCCTGTAGTTAATTCCCATGTGCTACATTATACGATGACAATGCTAGTTGCTTTAACTTGAAGTTAGGTCTGAGCCATCCTGAGTGAGCCATGTGCATTGTGTGAGGTGTGAGATTTTAGTTGTACTTTGTGCCATCTCTTGTGTCATGACCAGAAACCACCAACCGATTGTGATGGCACCTAACGCACTACTAGTCAAGCCGAACATAACAATAACGAATCATAATAACAGAAATGACGAAAATAATACAAGTCTAAAGCCATCAACATAACATAATAGCGTCTATATATAATAAATTCCTTAGAACTGGTAAATACAGAGTCATGAGCTATAAAACAGAAATACAAGTCTGAAATGCCAAATAACGATATTGTCAGAATGAACGACTATAGTACAAAATGAAAAGAGACGCCTAGACTGCGGTTAAGATGCAGCTCTACCTCGTCACTCCAAAGATAAATCAGCAACAAGCCTCAGCTACTGGTGGCTCGATCCAACACCTGGATTTGCACAATTAAGTGCAGAGTGTAGTATGAATATAACCAACCCCATGTACTTAGCAAGTATCATAACTAATATCGGCGAGGTAAAAGAAGCAAGAATTATAAATGATACTCGCTAGTCACCTACACAGTTCACAACTTCAACAAGTACAAAACAATAATATGATCAAGTCATAAATCATAGAAGGAACCATCTTGGGGCACAAAATTACTTAACGTACTCTGCTCAGTCAACAATCCAACATATAAAGACGATATGAAATTAAATCAGGTAAACAACCAAGGAAATTGCAATAAAGATGAAATACAATAACCAAATCAAACACTTGCCAGCTTTTCCTCAGAATCTCAATAACCAAACAAAACCACTAATCATCTTTTCTCAAACCGCGTGTACACCATCAAGAAGGAACATGAGAGTGTGACCCTAGGGGGATGAATCCAATACACATGCTACACGAACAACTCACGTGCTAATAATATTAACAACACGTACAACTCACGTGTTTCATGGACAACTCACTTGCTAGTAATATCAATATCTCGGATCCGCATGGACAGTTTATGTGCTAGTATAACAATCCGCCCAGCATGATCATAGTCTTAATATCACAATCCGTCTGGCATGGTCACATGGTCTATATCATAATCCGCCCGGCATGGTCACATGCTCAATATACAAATCCGCACGGAGTGCTCACAAGATCAATATCACAATCCGCCCGGCGTGGTCATAGGCTACCGGTCCAATCAATATCATGCCATTACGTAAGAGGTTTCAAGTTATTAGTGGTAGATTATAGATCAACATTAAGGTGAATCAACAATAGATGGATAAAAGTTCCAACGTATGAGAGGAGATTAGGATGTCATTCTTTAGATGAACAGTAATAGGGAAGCATTAGAAGGACTTAGATTTATACATATAGGATAAGCAGTGAGAGAGTAACTTGGAGTTGGGTAGCAGACCTCGGTATAATAAATTGAAGTAAGTGTTATGGTATAGTCTGGCCCACCTAGATGCAGTAAAGCCATAAGGATATATAACCGAGGCTATGAAAAAAAATATAGCAATAGTCGTAAGTTCGAAAAAGTACCGAGCAAAGAACTTCAGTACACCTATAGATGCCCAGAGGGACATCTTGTCATAGTTTTGTATATGTTCACAAAGTGAAGCCTAGAGATTGGCTAAAAGCTGGAGGAAAAAGGAGAGAAGAATTACGTAGGCGCACATACAAGGACAAAATCGTACATGTTGCATGACAGAAGGTAGCAACAAATACGAGATTGGAAGAACTCCAACCATAAGTCATGGTGTGAGCAAGAGGACTAAAGGGGGGAATGCCCTAGCCTTTGGATTTATTCAAAGAATAGTTGCCTAGATGTCAAGGACAATATTAAAGTATTCGTAAGAGCTATGGGTTAGGAGACTGATAAGCGCATCAGTCAACATTCGAGGATGAATGTTCCAAAGGGGGAATGATGTTACATCCCATATTTTCGTATGTAAGAGTACGTCGTAAGTCAATTGATGTAAGCTCAGAAATGAGATCATCTTTGAAAGTACATAAAGTAAGTTAATCATTTTACCTTGAAAATTAAAAATATTTACGATCATGGATATCAAGTACCAAGAGGGTTGGAAGGCTTAGAAGCTAAACGAATTGAAGAAAATAAGTTTCACCAAAAGTCGACAAGTTGGGAATGTTATAACATGTACTTTTGGGGTGAGACTAGGGTGATTAATATGATAAGTAGGTTATTTTATGAGTTAATTTATTCATATGATATCCGTGTGTTATGTTTTGAAGTCAAGTGAGTTGTGGAACAAAGGTTGGCAAAGGTCATCACAAGTTACATTCATAATGTGCTAAGAATTAGGTCAAATGTAGCTGAGCTTTTCTCTAAATATACTTGGAATTACAGGATGCTCCACCTACAAAATTGAATATCTATAAGTGTAGTTTCTAATGAATTAAATAGTTCATTGATACGACATTGAAGTAGAGAGATATTTGCATTTTTGTGAGACCGCGCAAGCAGCTCCCAATGGGACCCACTTTGTCGGTGGATGATTTTCCAACCTTTAAAGATCGGGGCAAGGCTCATTTGGGTTCATTCTTTCGACCCAACCAGACCCTATACTCTCCCAAAAACCTCTCAAAGCATTCTCCATGATTCTAGAGTGAAAACCAAAGATACAAACATGAATCCAACACTAGAAATCCCATGGTGCTTGCTAGATCATAGTTCTGCATCTTGTGGCTATATTGGAGGATTCTTAAAATTGAAGTAACCTTAGGTTTCGTGTTTTTCTTGTTGATAAAGGTATAAATCAGTCCCTCCTTCATATTTGTTGGAGTTTATGGTGAACTACAAGTGTTTACACACCAACTTGTACCCGAAAAGTTGATTCAAGAAGAGAATACAACACCTATAGTGTTGTGGTGTCATTGAGGATAGTTGTGGGCTGTGTTTGGCTGAAATTTCGTGTTGTTTCTAGTAGTTAAGGTGAGTATAACAGCCTACTACATGTTCTTGAAGTTTTTTGTATGTTGGTTGCATTATTTGAGCAAAATACTACATGAGGAGACTTGAAATAGTTTGAGATATTATTGAATTTAATGGACTGTTTTGGAAAGGTTGTTTCTATGAACTTTAAATGATTGGAAGCCTTGGAAAATGACTTTATTATGATGTTTTTATTATAAATATATTGTCTACATGTCAAACTTGTTGTTGGTACTGTGAATATGAAGAGAAAGGACAACATATCAATGGAAGTTATACTTGTTGTTCTTGGATTGTTGGGCTGTTTGAGGGTGAATTAGGAGATGAATAGGAGGTTAGAAGTCCTCCCATTTTACTTAATATCATGCTGGATATGTTTTTAAGTTAATGAATGAGTGACTTTGTGGTTAAAGGGTTCAAAATGGATTCAAATCGAGCTTGTCATTCGCCGTGTTAAATAGTAGTTTCGTTGATGATGCTTATGCACATGTTATTTTATAGCTTGATTTGTGTTGTGGTGCTTAAACTATATAGGTGAAGGTTGTATGGCTTCTTGTTGGTTTATGAACTTGGGAAGCAAGGAAAACAGGGGAGATGCTGCTCGTTTTAATATAAAATAAGCTTGTCGTTCGTTGTACAATAGTTTCATCTTTTGTAGCTTAACAATACCATTATTATCGTCGTCGTAGATTGAAGTGCGACGAGACGAGTTCAACTTTGTTATTGGACAGATTGTGATAATGTATGTTAAGGCTACGCCTTTCCTTTATTTTGGCATGATTCCATAGCTACATGTATTTGATAACGAGATAAAAAAAGAAGTTCGTATTCCTGAATTTATGTACATTATCCTAGTCTCATAAGTTATCGTATTCTCCCTTATCGGGACTTTATATTCAGTTAAGTATTGTCTTCTTCCAGTCAAGAGATCAGAGGGTCTATATCTATATATACAATATTACAGTAATTTCACCACCATCGAGCTATAATCGGTGGGCAGGCCCCTATTGGGCAACCTTTGATCAGATGGTAAGTTATATACCGAGCCTACTGTGGCCGAGCGCTTATGAGCGAGCCTAGAATGGCCTAGAAACATAGCCTAGTATGGTTGAGCGCCTATGAGCGAGCCTACTACGGCAAAGCAGTTACATGTATCGAGCCTTATAGGGTCGTACATCTATTTTACTTACTATATTGAGAGAGTAGAGTCAGTATCAGCTGGTAAGAATATCTTCAAATCATCTTTGACTTATCTTTACCTTTAGTTTTTATATTATCAATTCAGTGTCAGCTTTCAAGTATTCTGTTGCCTTACATACCCGTTACATTATTTTGTACTGACGTCCCTTTTGCTAGAGACACTGCATTTCATGCCTGTAGGTCCTGATAGACAGCTGGATAAATCTTCCCACTAGAAAGAGTCAAACATTAGCTTGGTTGGTAAGCTCCACTTCCTTGGAGTTTCCAAGTCTAGACCTTGGAGTCCATTTTATATATACAGGTTTGATGTGTAGGTAGAGGCTCTGTCCCGACCATGATATAGTTCAGTTATCTCTAGAGGCTTGTAGACGAGTCGTGTATATTTTGTATATCAGTATTTTGGCCTTGCCAACTCTGTGTACATGTTAGTTTGGTATTACTGGTCGTAGACATTCATGGTGGCCTCGTCGTCCTTGATCGGTATAGTCAGCTTCCAAGCAGGCCTCGTCGGCCTAAGTTGAGGGTTACCTCTCTAGAGTTCATAGTTACAGAGTGGTACGCTCGGGCCAAATAAGGCACCGAGTGACGTCCATGCTTCCCCATGTTTGGGGCGTGAGAAAATAGATATATAAGAATACATGTACATGATCAATGAACATCGAATTTCATACTCCTGGACTGGTATAAGTGACATGCTAAGGTGTATGCTTGTGCAAAGTGTGCTATCATCGCTCAATCAGGCAAATACATCATGAAAGTAGAGATTATTAGGTTCAATTAGGAGATTAACCTCTATGTAACCTCAAACATGGCTCAAATAGCCCACAACAGGGGTACAAATAGAAGAAACATGCAACATTAAGCTTAGCAACTAATTCAAGGCATCTAGCTATCACAAATAACTCGGGCAACTAGTTTTTCAACCAAGTTTAGGTAACATACTTATCTCAAGCAAGCTAAATCAGTACTCTAAGAAGCCATTCCCGCGTGAATCAACCTCTGGACGGCTCGAATATTAGCAAAAATAACTTAATATCATCAATAAAACCCATATGAAACAATTTCAAATAATAAAGCTAAGATCTTGAATCAAGTATGCAATGTCAACCCAAAAGGTCAACCCCGGGCACGCACCCTGAACTCGATAAAACTCACAAATTCCAAATAACATTTCGATAAGAGTCCAAATATATGTGTTTTATCCAATTCCAACCTCAAATCGACCGTCAAATCATCAAATCACACTCTCCAAGATCATGGTCCAAACACCCCCCAATCCCATCATTACTTCATATAAAATAGGTATAATAATCTATAGGTAAATAATATCACACACAAATATCATGTAAGGATCACTGACCCCTTCAATTGTGATGAAAATCCCTCCAAACATCGCCTTCAAGATAGCTCCACAACTCCAAAAATGAGAAAATAGCCAAACCCTTCGAAATATAAAACTTGCCAGTGATTCCGCATCTGCGGGCCCAAATGCTGCACCTGCGATGCCGCTTCTGCGGTCCATTCCTTGCATCTGGAGGGTCCACTAAAAAATCTGACCAACCGCACATGCGTCCGCCTAGTTGCAATTGTGGTCTTGCTTATGCACCTTCAACATTGTAGATGTGATTTCGCATCTATGCCCATGCTTCCGCTTTTGCGGTCCTAGCCTCCTCAGTCCAGCTTCACTTTTGTGGCCCCATGTCCGCATTTTCAAACTCACACTTTGCTGGACTTCCTTCGCAGGTGCAAAAAAAAACAAAAATCATTAACCATCAATAATGCAAATCACGCCAAACAACATCAAAACCATGAATCGCACCTCGATTCAAGCTTAAGGAACTAATCAAAATTTCCAAATTCAAAACTTATGTGGAACAGCCTAAATAACTCGGAATGACCTCAAATTTTGCATGCGAGTTCCAAATGACACAGTGAACGTATCCCAACTCTCAGAATTAAAATCTGAACCAGATATAAATAAAGTCAACTCCTAGTCAAACCTACCAACCTTCCAACCTTAAACTTTTCAAATATCGCTAATTAGAACCAAAATGACCTAGGAACCTCCAAATCCAAATCCGTACATACTCCTAAGTCCAAAATTACCATACGAAGTTGTTGGAATTATCAAAATACCATTTCAAAGTTGTCTATATAAAAGTCAAACTTTGATCAACTCTTCCAACTTAAGCATCCAACCTTGGGAGTAAGTGTCCCAATTCAATCCAAAACTTTTCCGAAACCAAACCAACCTCCCCGGCAAGTTCCAAAATCATAAATACACATATGTAAAGCATCAAATTTCAGGAACAGGGCTAAAATACTCAAAACAACCGGCCGGATCGTTACATTCTCCCCCTCTTAAATAAATATTCATCATCGAACAAGTCTAGAATCATACCCGTGGTTTCAAAATCTGAGGATATTTGCTACATATCTCCTGCTCGGTCTCACATATAGCCTCCTTGACCGGTTGACATCTCTAGTGAACCTTCACTGATGCTGTATTCTTCGACCTCAACTTTCGAACCTGTCGATCCAAAATTGCCAACGGCTCCATATCATAAGTCAAATCCTCCTTCAATTGCACCATGCTAAAGTCCAAGACATGTGGCAGTGGCAAGCCAAGTCTGTAGGACAGCTCTACCACTCTCTAAAGGACCGATATACCTAGGGCTCAACTTGCCCTTCCTCCCGATCCTCATCACGCCCTTCATGGGCGATACTCTAAGTAGAACCTTCTCACCCACCATATAAGCAACATCACAAGCATTCCTATCATCATAACTCTTCTTCCTATACTACGTTGTAAAAAGCCTCTCTTGAATCAACTTCACCTTCTTCAAAGCATCACTGACGAAATCAGTGCCCAAAAACCAATCATCCCTAGGCTCAAACCAACCAAATGAAGAACAATATCACCTCACATATAAGGCCTCATATGGACCGATCTATATACTTGACTAATAGTCGTTGTTGTAGGAAAACTCTGCTAATGGTAGAAATGGATCTCATGATCCTTCAAAATCAATAACACAAGCTCGTAACATGTCCTACAAAACCTAAATAGTGCGCTCGAACTGCCCGTCCGCTTGGGAATGAAATGCAATAATCCGCTCGACCTGTGTGCCCAACTCACGCTGCACTGATTTCCAAAAATGTGATGCAAACTACGTGCATCGATCCAAGATAATAAAAACTGGCATGCCATGAAGATGAATAATTTCCCAAATATCTGCTCTGAAGAGTAGGTAGTCATGACTGGAATGAAGTATGCGGAATTGGTCAGTCTATCCACAATGACCCACACTGAATTGAATCTCCTCAAGGTCTGTGGAAGCCCAACTAAAAATCCATAGTGATATGATCCCACTTCCACTCTGGAATATCAAGCCTCTGAAGCAAACAGTCGGGTCTCTGGTGCTCATACTTCACCAGCTGACAGTTCAAACACCAAGTAACATACTCAACAATATCCTTCTTCATCCTTCACCACTAATAGTGTTGCATCAATTCATGGTACATCTTCATGGTCCCCATATGAATGGAATTTTGTGAACTATGGGCCTCCTCAAGAGTCAATTCTCGTAACCCATCCATATATGGAATACAGATCGAACCTTGTAGCCCCAATACCCCATCATTACCAATGGTAACCTCCTTGGCATCACCGTGTTGTACCGTGTTCCTTAGGACAAGTAAGTGGGGATCATCGTACTGATGCGCCTTGATACGCCAAACAAGGATGACGGTGATACAGCACACGTAATAACACTGTTGGGCTCCAAAATATCCAACCCCATTAACTGATTGCCCAAAGCCTAAACATCTAATGCTAATGGTATTTCCCCAACGGGAATACAAGCAAGAGACACCATGCTCTCAGCCTTCCTACTAAAAGCATCGGCCCCCACATTGGCCTTTCCGAGATGATAAAGAATGGTAATATCATAGTCCTTTAGTAGCTCTAACCACCTCTGTTACCTCAAGTTCATATACTTTTTCTTGAATAAGTGCTGGAGACTCATGTGATTCGTGAACACCTCACATGACATGCCGTAAAGATAATGTATCAAAATCTTGAGCGCATATACAATGGCTAGTAACTCCAAATCATGCACTGGTTAGTTCTTCTCATGGTGCTTAAACTGACGCGAAGCATAAGCAATCAATCTACCCTCCTACATTAACACACTCCCAATGTCAGTCCGTGAAGCATCACAATAGACTGTATGTGAACCTGACCCCGAAGGCAAAACCAAAACTAGAGTTGTAGTTAAAGCAGTCTTGAGCTTCTGAAAGGTCTCCTCACACTCATCACACCACCAAAATGGGGCACCCTTCTGCGTCAATCTACTCAATGGGGCTTCTATACATAAAAACCCCTCCACAAAATGGCGTCCTGATGAGGCACTGCTAAAACCACCTGAACCATGGGGCCTCTTGGCCTCCCGATCTTCTCGCTCAAGCATGTGAACATGCTCCAAACGTCTAGCAATATCAACCACCTGGTCAAACCTAGCATTCATCTTTCACTCTCGAGCCAAACTGTAACGTAGAACATAGTTGAGTCCATCAATGAATTTTTGATCTTATCCCTCTCAGTGGGAACCAACCATTCTGCATGCGATGCCAAATCTGCGATTCTCATCTCGTACTAGGTCACAGTCATACCCTCATGGAATAGCTACTAAAACTCCCTACGAAGCTCTTCTCTACGAGTATGTGGGACAAAGTTCTCTAAGAAGAGAACTGAGAACGGATGCCATGTAAGTGGTGCTGCGCCAACTGGCCTGCCTGAATCATAGGTCTGCCACCATCTATAAGCTGCCCATATTAGTTGAAAAGTTGTAAAGGCAACACCACTAATATCCACAATACCCGTTGTGCGAAGAATCCGATGACACTGATCCAGAAAACGCTGAGCATCTCTACTCTCCTCTACTAAACTCGGGAGGATCAAGCCTATTAAATCGTTCCAGCCTTTTCTGCACCTCATCAGACATAGATGGACCAACCTCGGCCCGAGCAACAATAACTGGCTAAACTAGTAACACCCCTAGTGTTTGATAACCCTAAGCTAGCTGCTCCGGTGTACCAACATTGGGAGTAGCTGGTACAACTAGTATCATACCTGCCTAAGCTAAGCTCGTGCACACACTCTAGATCTGAGTGAAGGCCTCTTGAAGACTAGATATAACAAAAGGTTCCGTCGATGTCTTAGTTCGTCTTACCGGCTCAACAGTATCCGGAACTTGTACCTCTACTGGAGTGACTGGTGGCTCCACAGGTGCTACTCTAGCTGTAGTGTGGCCCACTTCAGCCCCAACCTCTCAGGGCCCTGACTCGTGGTACTGGTGACTACCCTCCCGATCAGGCTAAGCGTGTCCTCACCATCTGTGAGAGAATAGAAGAATAAAAGTTCAAACTTCGGAAATAACAAATCTACACGACAAGAATGCAAGAAAGTGAAGTTTTTCCTAAAAATTTGGTAGCCTCTCAAAGATAAGTATATACATCTCCGTACTGATCCTCCAGACTCTACTAAACTTGCTAATGACCCGTAGAACCTATGAACCTAGGGCTCTGATACCAACTTGTCACGATCCAAAACCACCAACTGGTCATGATGGCGCCTAACGCACTTTCTAGGCAAGCCGAACATAACAATAGCGAATCATAATAACAGAAATGACGAAAATAATACAAGTCTAAATCCATCAACATAATATAATAGTGTCCATACATAATAAATCCCCTAGAACTGGTAAATACAAAGTCATGAGCTCTAAAACGGAAATACAAGTCTGAAATGACAAATAACAATACTATTAGAATGAAAGAGAATAGTACAAAATGAAAATAGATGCCAAGACTGAGGTTGAGATGCAGCTTACCGCGTCTCTCCGAAGATAACTTAGATACAAGCCTCTGCTACTGGTGACTCGGTCCAACACCTAGATCTGCACAATTAAGTGCAGAGCATAGTATGATTACAATTGACCCCATGTACTCAACAAGTATCATATCTAACCTTGGCTAGGTAAAAGAAGCAAGAATTATAAATGATACTCGCTAATCACCTGTACAGTTCATAAATCCAACAAGCACACAACAATAATATGATCAAGTCATGAAGAACAGAAAGAAACCACCTTGGTGCACAAAATTACTTAACGTACTCTACTCTGTCGAATAAAGAAGATATGCAATTAAATAAGGTAAACAACCAAGGAAATTGCATGTAAAGATGAAATACAATAACCAAATCAAACACTGGCCAGCTTTTCCTCAGGATCTCAATAATTGAACCAAACCACTGATCAACTTTTCTCAAACCGCGTGTACACCATCAAGAAGGAAAATATGAAGGTGACCTTTGGAGGATGGATATATATCCACACGCTGAACGAACAATGTGCGGGCTAATAATATCAATCACACTGACAACTCACGTGCGGTACAGACAACCATGTGCCAATAATATCAATATCTTGGATTCGCACAGATAACTCACATGTTGCACGGACAACTCACGTTCCAATATCATAATTTGTCTGGCATGGTCACAGGCTCAATATCACAATCCACCTAGCGTGGTTATAGGCTCAATAGCACAATCCACCCGGCGTGGTCACAGGCTACCAGTCCAATCCATATCACATGGAAATCAGATATACAAGAATACATGTACATGATTAATAAACATCAACTTTCATACTCCTGGACTGGTATAAGTGACATGTTAAGGTGTATGCATATGCAAAGTGTACTATCACAACTCAATCAACCAAATACATCACGAAAGTAGCGATTATCGGGTTCAATTAGGAGATTAACCTCTATGTAACCTCAAACATGACTCAAATAGCTCAGAACAGGGGTACAAATAAAATAAACACAACATCATTAAGCTTAACAACCCATTCAAGGAATATCATAGCCTAATCACTACCCCGAGCATAAATAATACTCTGGTTCATGCACATGGGCTCAACCCCACATTTGTGCGCCACCCATAGCACATAACTATAACAAATAACTCAAGCAACTAGTGCCTCAACCAAGTTTAAGTAAGATACTTATCTCAAGCAAGCTAAATCAGTACTCTAAGAGCCCTTCCCGTGTGAATTAATCTCTGAACGGCTCGAAACCAGCCAAAATAACTTAATATCATCAATAAAAGCCATAGCAAATAATTCCAAATAATAAAGCTCAGATCTTGAATCAATTATGCAAAGTCAACCCTATGCACGCATCCCGAAATTCGACAAAACTCACAAATTTCGGACACCCATTATGATACAAATCCAAATATATGTGCTTCATCCAATTCCAACCTTAAATCGACCCTCAAATTGTCAAATCTCACTCTCTAACATAGTCCAAAAACCTAAAAATTCTACGTTCAATTCACAGAAATTAGGTATAATAATCTATGGGTAAAGAATATCCAACACTAAAATCAAGTAAGGATCACTTACTCCTTCAATTGCGATGAAAATTCTTCCAAACATCGCCTCCAACCGAGCTCCACAACTCCAAAATTGAGAAAATAGCCAAACCCTTCGAAATATAAAACCTGCCAGTGATTCTGCATCTGCAGGCTAAAATGCCGCACCTGCAATGCCGCTTTTGTAATCCATTCCTCACATCTGCGAGGTCCATTGAGAAATCCCACCAACTGCACAGACGGTCGTCTAGCCACATCTCAGGTCATGCTTCTGCGCCTTCAACATTGCAGATGTGATTTCTCATCTGCACCCATGTTTCTGCTTTTGCGATCCTAGCCTCCTCAGCTCGGCTTCGCTTATGCGGTGCCATGTCCACATTTGCGTAGTTGCATCTATGGCCCTTCCTACGCATGTGCGAAAACACCAGAAATCATAAACCTTTAGCAATGCAACTTAGTCCAAATATGATCTGAAATAAATCTGAAACACATCTGAGGCCGCCCCTAGGACCCCATACAATAATACCAACCAATCCCAAAACATAACACAGACTTACTTGAGGCCTCAAATCATATCGAACGACATCAGAACCACAAACGCACCTCGGTTAGACCCTAAGGAACTAATCCAAATTTCAAAATTCAAAACTTACGCCGAACATGTCTAAACAACTCGGAATGACCTCAAATTTTGCATGCAAGTCCCAAATAACATAATGGACCTATCCCTACTCCCAGAACCAAAATCCAAACCCGATATCAACAAAGTCAACTCCCGGTCAAACCTGTCAACCATCCAACCTTCAACTTTCCAATATAGCCTCCTCAGCCAGAGGGCCTTTCTACCGAATCTTCACCGATGCTATATTCTTGGACCTCAACTTTTGAACCTAACGATCCAAAATGGCCACCAGCTCCACATCATAAATCAAATCCTCATCCAACTGCACCGTGGTGAAATCCAAGACATGTGACGGATCCCCATAATACTTCTGGAGTATAGAAATATAAAACACTCGGTGAACTCCTGATAGGCTAGGTGGCAAGGAAAGTCTGTACGCCACCTCTCCCACTCTCTCAAGCACCTCAAACAGACTAATATACCTAGGGCTCAACTTGCCTTTCCTCTCGAACCTCAACACACCCTTCATGGGCGATACTCTAAGTTGAACCTTCTCACCTACCATATATGCAACATCACGAGCATTCCTATCAACATAACTCTTTTTCCTGGACTATGTTGTACAAAGTCGCTCCTGAATCAACTTCACCTTCTCCAAAGCATCAAAGACCAAATCAGTGCCCAATAACCTAGCCTCCCCATACTCAAACTGACCAACCACAGAACGACATCGCCTCCCATATAAGGCCTCATACGGAGCTATCTAGATATTTCACTAATAGTTGTTATTATAGGCGAACTCTGGTGAAGGTGGAAATTGATCCCATGATCGTCCAAAATCAATAACACAAGCTCATAACATGTCCTCCAAAATCTGAATAGTGCGCTCGAACTGCCTGTCCGTCTGGGGATGAAACGTTGTACTCAGCTCGGCATGTGTGCCTAACTCACGCTACATTTTTCTCCAAAAATACGATGTAAACTGCATGCCTCAATCTGATATAATAGACGCGGGCACACCATGACCCATACTGCATCGAATCTCCTCAAGTTCCGTGGAAGCCCAACTACAAAATCCATAGTGATACGCTCCCACCTACATTCTAGAATACCAAGCCTCTGAAGCAAACCATCGGGTCTCTAGTGCTCATACTTCACTTGCTGATAGTTTAAACACCAAGCAACATACTCAACAATATCATTTTTCATCCTCCGCTACCAATAGTGCTGCCTTAAATTATGGTACATCTCACAACCCCCAGATGAATGGAATACTGTGAACTATGGGCGTCCCCAAGAATCAACTCTCGCAAACCATCCACATTTGGAACCCAGCTCCTACCCTGTAGCCTCAATACCCCATCATCACCAATAGTAACCTCCTTGGCATCACTGTCCATATTTTTGTTTCTCCAAAGTACTTTCACCGAAGGTACGTCTTTAGTCCTCAAGCTCTGATCATGTCTATCTAGTATATCAATGGGACTTTTCTCATATTATAGTTGCTATGTGACCTGAACATCATTAACTGACATGACTCTGGAAGGATCTCTGATACATTTACAAAGCATAGACACATGATAGACTGGATGTACAAAATCCAAGTCAGAAGACAAGTCTAACTCTTATGCTACCTGGCCTACCTTGCGTATGATCTTATATGGTCCAATGTACCGAGGGCTAAGTTTTCCTTTCTTACCGAACCTCATAATGCCTTTCATCGGTGATACCTTTAGGAATACCCAATCGTCAACCTGAAACTCCAAGTCTCGTTATCGATTATCCGCATAAGACTTCTGATGACTTTGAGCTGCTAATAACCTTTCATGTATAAACTTAATCTTCTCGATTGCCTATTGTACCAACTCTGGTCCTACTAACTTAGTTTCCCCAACATCGAACCATCTTATAGGCGACCTACACTTCCGTCCATAAAGAGCTTCGTATGGAGCCATCTGAATACTGGAATGATAGCTATTATTATACGCGAACTCAATAAGCGATAGATGATCATCCCAGCTACCCTTAAAGTCTATCACACAAGCCCGCAACATATCCTCGAGTGTCTGAATAGTACGCTCAGCCTGTCCGTCTGTTTGGGGATAAAATGTTGTACTAAGACTTACCTGAGTTCCTAATTCTTTTTGGAAGGACCTCCAGAAATTAGCTGTAAACTAAGCTCCTCTATCCGAGATAATAGATATAGGGATACCATGAAGTCATACTATCTCCTTAATGTAAAGCCTTGCATAATCCTCTGCGGAATATGTAGTCCTAACAGGCAGAAAATAGGCTAATTTTGTAAGTCTATTAACAACAACCCATATAGAATCGAACTTACGTTGGGTACGAGGTAAGCCTATGATAAAATCTAGTGTTGCACCGTGTACCTTAGGACAAGCAAGTGGGGATCATTATATTGAGGGTCCTTGATACGCTCAAACAAGGACGACGGTGAAACAACACAAGCCAGAACCCTGCTAAGCTCCGAAATATCCAACCTCACAAAATGATTGGACTAAACCTGAACATACATTGCTAACGGTCTCTCCCCAACTTGAATACAAGCAAGACTCCCAGTGCTCTTAGCCTTACTACTCAAAGCATCGGCCACCACATTAGCCTTTCTCATTTAGTAGCTCTAACGACCTCTATTGCCTCAAGTTTAGATCCTTTTGCTTGAATAAGTGTTGGAGACTCTTGTGATCTGCGAACACCTCACACGACACGTCGTAAAGATAATGCATCCAAATATTGAGCGCATGAATAATGACTGCTACTCGCTGGGTAGTTCTTCTCATTGGGCTTCAGCTGACGTGAAGCATAAGCAATCACTCTAACCTCCTGCATCAAACACACTTCCAATGTCAATCCGTGAAGCATCATAATACACTGTATAAGAACCTGATCCCAAAAGCAAAACTAAAACTGGAGTTGTAGTCAAAGCCGTCCTGAGCTTCTGAAAGCTCTCCTCACACTCAACACTTAAATGGGGCACCTTCTATGTCAATCTAGTTAATGGGGATACTATAGATGAAAACCCCTCCACAAAACATCAATAATACCAAGACAAGTTAAGGATGCCAACTCTGAACTATCTCAATCATCTTCCTATCCACCTTAATCCCCTTTATGGACACCGTGTGGACCAAGAATGCCACCGAGTCTAACCAAAACTCACACTTGGAGAATTTAGCATATATCTTCTTCTCCCTCAAAGTCTGGAGCACGATCCTCAGATGTTGCTCGTGATCCTCCCGGCTGCGAGATACACCAATGCATAATCAATGAAAGCTATGACGAAGGAATCAATATAGGGTTAAAATATGATGTTAATCAAGTGCATAAACGTTATTGGGGCATTGGTCATCCCAAAGGACGTCACTAGAAACTCATAGTGACTATAACGGGTCCTAAAAGCCATCTTCGGAATATCTGAAGTCCGGATCATCAACTGATGGTACCCCGATCTCAAATCAATCTTCGACAATAACCTAGAACCCTGAAGTTGACCCTAGAACCCTGAAGTTGATCTAATAAATAATCAATACGCAGTAGTGGGTACTTGTTCATAAACCTATCTTTCTTCTTCATAAATAATGCTGGTGCACCCTAAGGTGACACACTAGGCCTGATGAAACCCTTATCAAGCAACTCATGTAACTGTTCTTTTAACTCCTTTAACTCTACTGGTGCCATGCGATACGGTGGAATATAGATGGGATGAGTTCTCGGCACCAAATCAATACCAAAATTAATATCTCAGTCAGAAGGCATGCTTGGAAAGTCTGTAGGAAACACATCTAGGAACTCCCTCACTACTAGAACTGAATCAATAGTAGGAGTATCAGCACTAACACCCCTCACAAAGGCAAAATATGCCAAAAACCCCTTCTCAACCATCTGTTAAGCTTTTAGAAAAGACACCACTCTACTAGGAACATGATCCAGGGAGCCACTTCACTCTAATCTTGACAACTCCGGCATCGCCAACGTCATGATCTTACTATGACAATCAAGAATAGCGTGATATGGTGAAAACCAATCCATGCCTAAAATTACATCAAAATGCACCATATTGAGAAATAAGAGATCAAATATAGTCTCATGACCCCCAATGGTAACCATACACGAACGATATACACGGTGTACCACAATAGAATTACCCACCAGTGTAGATACATGAACAGGAATATCTAAAGAATCACGAGGCATGTCCAAATAATGAGCAAAATAGGATGACCCATAAGAGTAAGTGGAACCAGGGTCAAATAGCACTGAAGCATCTCTGTGTCATACTTAACTAATACATGTGATCACGGTGTCAGAAGTAACTGCCTCTAGCCTGGTGGGAAATGCATAGAAACGGTCCTGACCAACATCTGACCAACCTCCCCCTCTAGGGCGACCTTGAGCTGACTAAGCTGCACACCTAGCTGGCTGTGCAGGTGGTGTAGCTACAGGTTCTAAAAACATAGGCTGCAAGCTTTAATGTGGAATCCTACTCAAAAGTGTGGGGTAATCCCTCATGATATGACTCATGTCTCCACACTCCAAACAACCATTCCTCTAACAAAATTGTTGACCCCGATAACCCGAATAACTGCATAAGGAACCCTATATAGATGGAGCATGGTAAGAACTCTATGCCAGTAGTGCATTGAACAATGAATAAATTGGGCCAGCACTGTATAAACTATGGCTAACGGAGAAACTGAGAGAAATATGGCGAGCTGCTTGAGCGGGATGAAAAGGACGACCTCTACTATAATATGACTAGCCTACTGATGAGGCATTGCTAAAACCACCTGAACCACGCGGCCTCTTGGCCTCCCGCTCCTCTCGCTCAAACCTGCGATCATGCTCTAAACGTCTAGCAATCTGAGCCACCTGGTCAAACCTAGCATTTGCCTTTGCCTCTCGAGCCAAACTCTAATGTAGACCATAGCTTAGGACATCAATGAACCTCCTGACCTTCTCCCTCTCAGTGGGAACCAACTATACTTCATGACATGCCAAATTTGCAAGTCTTATCTCGTAATGGGTCACAGTCATACCCCGTTGCCGTAGCTACTCAAACTATCTACGCAACTCCTCTATGCGAATATGTGGGACAAACTTCTCTATGAAGAGAACTGAGAGCTGATGTTATATAAGTAGTGTTGCGCCAGCTGGCCTGTCTGACTCATAGGTCTGCCACCATCTGTAGGCTAGCCCTGCCAACTGAAAAGTAGTAAAGGCAACTCCATTGATATCCACAATACCCGATGTGCCAACCGATCAAGAAAACTCTGAGCATCCTCTGACTCTCCTCCACTGAACTCGAGAGGATCAAGCCTCTTAAATCACTCCAAACTTTTATGCTCCTCATCGGACATAGATAGACCAACCTCGGCCGGAGTAGCAATCCCTTCCCTAAAATAAAACTTTTCGCTAATCTAGCTGCTCTGATGCACGAGTGACGGGAGTCTGGGCTCCTCCCCCAGCATGTGAGGTAGCTGGTGCAACTAGTATCGTATCCGCCTAAGCCAAGCTCTTGCACACGCTCAAGATCTGAGCCAAAGCCTCCTAAAGACCAGATATAACAATAGGCACCACCGGTGTCTGAGTTGATCTTACTGGCTCAATAGTATCCGAAACCTGCTCCTCTACTAAAGTGACAGCTGGCTCGACAGGTGCTGCTCTAGCTGTAGTGCGAGCCCTACCTCGGCCTCAGCCTCAGCCTCTCGCATCCCTAACTGGTGGTACTGGTGGTACTGGTGACTACTCGCCCGATCTGACTGGACGTGTCCTCGCCATCTATGAGAGAATAAAAGGGTAAAGGTTCAAACTTTGGAAGTAACAAATCAGCACGACAAGAATGCAAGAAAGTGAACTTTTTCCTAACACTTCGATAGCCTCTTGAAGATAAGTACATATGTCTCCGTATCGATCATCCAAACTCTACTAAACTTTCTCATTACCCGTAGAACCTACAAACCTAGGGCTCTGATACCAACTTGTCACAACCCAAAACCACCAACATGTCATGATGACGCCTAACGCACTTATTAGGCAAGCCCAACATAATAATAATGAATTGTAATAACAAAAATGACGAAAATAATACAAGGCTAAATCCATCAACATAACGTAATAGTGTCGATACATAATCAATCCCATAGAACTAGTAAAATGCCAAATAACAATATTGTCTGAATGTAGTACAAAATAAAAGAGACGCCAAGACTGCGGTCGAGATAAAGCTCTACCTCGTCTCTCCGAAGATAACTCAGCAACAAGGCTCAGCTACTGGTGACTCGGTCCAACACCTGGATCTGCACAATTAAGTGTAGAGTGTAGTATGATTATAACCGACCCCATGTACTCAACGAGTATCATAGCTAACCTCGGCAAGGTAAAACGAGCAAGAGTTATAAATGATACTCGCTAACTACCTGTACTGTTCACAAATCCAACAAGTACAGAACAATAATATGATCAAGTCATGCATCTTAAAAGGAACCACTTTGGTGCACAAAATTACTTAACGTACTCTGCTCATTCAAAACTCCAGCATATAAAGAAGATATGCAATAAAATTAGGTAAACAACCAAGAAAATTCCATGTAAAGATGAAATACAGTAACTAAATCAAACATTGGCTAGCTATTCCTCAGAATCTCAATAACCGAACCAAACCACTGATTAGCTTTCCTCAAACCGTATGTACACCATCAATACGGAACATGAGAGGATGACCCTAGGGGGATGGATCCATATCCAAACGCTGCACGGACAACTCACATGGTGCAGGGACAACTCGCGTGCTAATAATATCAACTGCACGGACAACTCCCGTGCCAATATCAAAACCCGTCTGGCGTGGTCACAAGCTCAATATCACAATTCGCCCGGCATACTCATAGGCTCAATATCACAATATGCCCGTTGTGGTCACAAGCTCAATATCACAATCAGCCCGGCATGGTCACAGGCTCAATATCACAATCCGCCCGGCGTGGTCACAGGCTACCAGTCCAATCCATTTCACACAGAAAACAGATATACAAGAATACAT
This sequence comes from Nicotiana tabacum, assembly GCF_000715075.1. Lineage (NCBI taxonomy): Eukaryota > Viridiplantae > Streptophyta > Magnoliopsida > Solanales > Solanaceae > Nicotiana > Nicotiana tabacum. The sequence continues at coordinate 62,722,971 of NC_134081.1, forward strand.
GTACATAATCAATGAACATCAAATTTCATTCTCCTGGACTGGTATAAGTGAGATGCTAAGGTGTATGCATGTGCAAAGTATTGTATCACAGCTCAATCAAGCAAAAATATCATGAAAGTAGCGATTATCAGGTTCAATCAAGAGATTAACCTTTATGTAACCTCAAACATATCTCAAATAGCTCACGACAGGGGTACAAATAAAAGAAACATTAAAGCATTAAGCTTAGCAACAATTCAAGTCATATCATAGCCTAAGCACTACCCCAATCATGAATAGTACCTTGGTGCACGCACATGGGCTCAACCCCACACATGTGCACCACTAATAGCACGTAGCTATCACAAATAACTCAGAAAACTAGTGCCTCAACCAAGTTTAGGTAAGATACTTACCTCAAGCAAGCTAAATCAGTATTCTAAGAAGCTCTTCCTGCGTGAATCAACCTTCGAACCGCTCGAATCTAGGCAAAATAACATTATATCATCAATAAAAACCAAAGGAAACAATTCCAAATAATAAAGCTAAGATCTTGAATCAATTATGCAAAGTCAACCCTGGGCTTGCACCCCAAAACTCGACAAAACTCATAAGTTCTGAACATACATTTCGATACGAGTCAAAATATATGTATTTCATCCAATTACAACCTCAAAGCGACACTCAAATCATCAAATCTCACTCTCCATATTCATAGTCCAAAAATCCCAAATCCCATTTATAATTCATATAAGTTAGGTGTAATAATCTATGGGTAAACAATATCCAACACCAAAATCAAGTAAGGATCACTTACCCCTTCAATTGTGATGGAAAGCCCTCCAAAAATCGCCTTCAGCTGAGCTCCACAACTCCAAAAATGAGAAAATAGCCAAACCTCCGAAATATAAACCTGCTAGTGATTCCACATCTGTGATGTTGCTTCTGTGGTCCATTCACCGCATCTGCGAGGTCTACTAAATAATCCGACCAACCGAACCTGTGGTCGCCTAGCTGCATCTGCATTCGCATTTCTGCGCCTTTAACATTGCAGATGCAATTTTGCATCTGTGCCCACGCTTTCACTTTTGCGGTCCTAGCCTCCTCAGCCCAGCTTCGCTTCTGCGGTCCCATATCCTTATTTGCGGACTCGCACCTGCGGCCCTTCCTTCGCAGGTGCAAAAATACCAGAAATCAGAAACCTTCAGCAATCCAACATAGTCAAAAAATGATTCAGAATCAATCAAAAACACACCCGAGACCCCCCGGACCCCGTCCAATCACACTGACCAATCTCAAAATATAACATGGACTTACTCAATGCCTCAAACCACACCAAACAACATCAGAACCACGAATTGCACCTCAATTCAAGCCTAAGGAACTAATCCAAATTTAAAAATTCAAAACTAGCTCCCTATCTTGGGCTCTATCACAAGATCTGGAGTATCAAAGAAGTGTGAAAATCAAAGACATTTTTTCAAGATTGAAGGATTTCTCCGTACAGTGCGATTCTGGCAAACAGTGATGTCGTTGCACCTTTATGGCCATAACTCCACCATCCGGTGGTGAAACTCCACTCGACCAGACTCATAAAAAGTGCCCTGACAATAAGCACAAACCCCAACTGGGCTCCCCCTAACAAATCTAACCCAGCTGCTACAGATTTCAATTTGAGTGGAGATATCACTGTAGCAAAAATTGCCTGGGAGTTTCTGAAAATCCCTAGTTAATTTTTGGGTCAAATCTTGGAACTCCAAGCAGTGGAGATTTTTTTTCACCTAAAGAGCTATCATTCCACCAAATTTTAGATCATTCCACCGTCAGAATCATCGTCCCCAATCAACTGAATATCTCCGATGAGCACCAGTTGGTCGTGCATGGTGATACTATTTCTGTAGGTAAGGAGAATGTGTCCAATCCATCTCCACCTGACTTCAATGGTTCAATTGCCAAAACATTGCAAAAAATGATCTATGCAATTAATGGTCCACCACCTGTTTGAGGAAATGCAAAATCTACTTCTACTAACTTAATTGTGGTACAAAGTGATGAAGATGTTTCTAACCCATTAAAGCATCCTCACACTCAATCGAGTAGCATTCCCACTCTACCAGGTAACAGTCCAAGTCAAAACAATAACTTAAATCCATTACTTCTTGCTACTGGTTTAGCCATTATAGATGCTTAGTCCAGAGAAGAAGCACCTAAAGTCTCACCATCACAACAACCGCAACAAAACCCAAACCATCACACTGTTAACCCCTTTACCACACAACCATAGGTAGAAAACAAAAATGCACCAACACCATCCTCTGTACCAAGAAACCAGCATAACACCACCAAAAACACCCTTCCTAAAGTGTCATCCAACTTTGACAAACCCGGGCACACCAAAGCCTCCATACCGCAGCCAACAATCAAACAAACTCAACCCATCACCAACACCAAAAGCCAAACTTAAGACCCTATCCCTAAGGCCAAACAACTGCACAACTCCTCTGCCCCACCACCACCCATAGTCACTCACTCATATGTAACCAAATTGAGAGCAAGACATGAAGCAAAAATTGAACCGATAGAGTTCACACCACCTAGGATCACAACAAAGCAAGGTCAACCGGCTGTGATCTTCAGTAGAAGTGACTATATGGTCAAGCTTGCAGGCAGGTGGAAATACACAATTGTTGGAAAGTTCTCCAATACCATGCCTAGAATGGAGGTTATTAGAAAAAGATTTGTCACTCAAATTGAATTGAAAGGTGGAGTAAAGATAGCACACTTCAATGCTAGGACTGTCTATATAGACCTACACAATGAATATGATCACGTCACTGTATGGACTAGGCAATTTATGTACATATAGGGCCAAATGATGAAGCTTGAAGCCTAGACACCTGCCTTCAATCCAACTGAAGACTCTCCTGTAATTCCACGGTGAGTTTCCATCCCTGAACTACCTTGGCATTTCTATTACATGGAGATCCTTATAGTGATGCTATCTTCTATTGGGAAAGCTTTACACTTAGACCTAGCTTCATTTTAAAAAACAAGAGGAAGTGTGGCCAAAGTCAAGATGCAGATTGATCTTACAAAACCTAGACTACATCATGTGTGGTTAGGACTTGATGAGAACCAAGATGTAAATGGTGATGGACAATGGCTGGAAGTACAATATTGAAACACTCCTGATTACTGCATGTATTGCAAACACTTGAACCATACTCCAGCATCCTGTCCAGGTAGAATCAAAGATGAAGAAAATAAAAGAAAAAAGGACTCTGTCACACAGGAAGGCATCAGGGAAAGCCAACAACAATAAAATCTTTCTGGGGCAGCATCAATAAGCCAGAACCAAGGGCATCAACAAAAATAACATCAACATAAAGAAGTCAGTACTGCACCTCAATAAAGCCCTCAGGAACACCAAACATCAGGGGTCATTCCCTCAAACAATGAATTGAAAAATCAGAAAAGAAATCATTTCAAGGAACTGCAATAGCAGAACAAGGAGCAACATCAAATATATGTACCAAAGCAAACCTCAAATCACCACCAGTTGATGCACTCAAATAAGCAGTATCAGGTAATTGAGAACTCCAAACAACAGAAGGCTAAAATAGATATGACAGCCTTTACCTCTATTAATCCTCCAATTGCACTAGAGAATGATGCTGATTTTGTGGCTCAGAATCCTCTCTCTTCCCATTCCCTTGTTAATGTTGTGAATACAGCCGAAGTTATTAGAGTAAAGGAGAATTAGAAGGAAAAAACCTTAACCATGAAGGATAGGGATCCAAAAGGGGTGGGTATTCCTCATGTTTTGTATGAGTGTGCTCTAGCACCGTTGATTGGCCATAGGAATGACTCTACAACCCCTGTTACCATTGGTACACAATCAGATAAAACATGTTGAACTTGGTAAAATTATTCAGCTTACAATCGTGTATGCCAAATGCAAACCAGCATTGAGAGCTCCACTCTGGGAGAATCTCAGACATAGGTTTAGGATATTTCAATATTACTTGGTGTGTAATTGGGGATTTCAATGTAATTGCTTCCATTGGGGAAAAGATTGTGGGAATTCCCTACTAGATGAACAGAAGCATTGACTTTCTAAGCATAATTGAGAACTGTGGTCTGACTGACCTGGGCTTCTATGGACCTAGATACACTTGGTCTAATCGAAGTGGTACATGCTCTATTGTGTGGAAAAGATTGGACAGAGGTTTAGTTAATGACAATTGGCTAAGCATCTTTCCTGCAACTACCATCACTCACTTGGCTTCAACTGGTTCAGATCATTCTCCTCTTCTGATGGAGATAAATGTGAGACAAGACTCAATCAAGAAATACTTTAGATTCCTCAATTGTTGGGTGAAAAATAAATCATTTATGCCTCTAGTTCAGGAAGTGTGGAATGGTCCTATCAATGGAAGTGCTATGTGGATCTTTCACCAAAAGCTCAAGGCTCTTTCTAGTGCTTTGAGCAAATGGTCCAGATAAAAATATGGTGACATCTTTCAGAAACCCAAAGAATTTGAACAAAAGGTCAAAGAAGCAGAAGAAATATGGGCAACATCCAATGATCCTGGTGACAGACAGAATCTGCATGATCTATAAGCTCAATACACCAGACGCTTGAAATAAGAAGAAGAAGTTCTGAAACAAAAAAACTCAGTTGCAATGGTTCAAGGATGGTGATGCCAATTCCAAATATTTTCATAGCTTGATAAGGGGAAGAAGAAGAAAGCTTTATATTCACAAAATCAAGGATGAAGATGGGGATTTGATCCAGGGTGATGAAGTAATAGGTGAAGTTGCTTGCAACTACTTTGAAAAACTTTTACTGAACAAGGAGGCCTAATTAGAGAAGATCTTCTCTATTGTATCCCTACCATGATCACTCTAGAAGACAACACAAATCTAACCAAGGATCCTACTTTAAGTGAACTAAAGGAAGTTGTTTTCTCCATGAACCCAAATAGCGCAGCTGGACCAGATGGAATGAATGGAAAATTCTACCAAGCCTGCTGGGATGTTATCAAAAATGATTTGCTCAATATGGTTCTTGACTTCTTTGGAGGTAGTGATATGCCTATATATATTTATATGAAAATGCCTGCCTGGTCCTTCTTCCAAAAGTTGAATTTCCCAACTCTTTCACTAAATTCAGACCTATTAGCCTAAGAAACTTCATCAACAAGATCATTTCCAAGCTAATTTGTTCCAAGCTTGCACCAATCCTACCAAATATCATATTTTCCAACCAGTCTGGTTATGTTAGAGGAAGAAGTATCTCTGAAAATATCATGCTAGCACAGGAAATTTTTCAAGGCATTAAGAAACAAAATGCAATCCAATGTTGTTATCAAGCTTGATATGGCAAAGGCCTATGACATAGTGTCTTGGAGTTTTACATGAATCATGCTTAGAAGAATGGGGTTCAATGAGATGATCCCTCTTCATTATTGGGGCAAAACTACTCTCCAGAATGCTCAACAATCTCCACAATGACCAGTTCTTCAATGGTTTTTACATAGAAAAAAGGGGTCCTCAAGTCAACCGTTTGAGCTTTGTAGATGATATTATCATATTCACATCAGGCAGCAGGGTATCCTTACAGAAGTTTATGAGAATTTTAGGGGACTATGAGAATAATTCTGGCTAGTTGATAAACAAGGCTAAAATCCATTTCATGACTCCCACTTGTGTTTTCCACTACAATATTTCTAAAATCTCTCAAATCACTAGTTTTACTAGGAAAGAATCACCAATCACATACCTTGGATGCCCCATCTACATTAGAAGAAAAAGAATTCTATACTTCAATGGATTGATATCCAAAATAGTGAGCAGAATCAGAGGATGGCATAGCAAAATGCTTTCTTATGGAGAAAGAGCTACTTTGATCAAATATGTGTTGCAATCCCTCCCCATTCACCTACTATAAGCTATTTCACCACCCAAAACTGTCATGAAATAGCTGGAAAGACTGACTGCTAATTTTTTCTAGGGCATGGTGATGGATAAAAACAAATACCATTGGGCTTCGTGTGAGAAGCTATCATATCCACAAGAGGAAGGGGGTGTTGGTTTTAGAACTGTGGCTGATGTTTGTAAGGCTATGGAATTCAAACAATCGTGGAATTTTAGAACAAAGTAGTCTTTGTGGAGCACCTTCTTGCTAGCCAAATACTGCAAGAGATCATACCCAATCTCAAAGAAATAGCACTCTGGCCAATCACAAACTTGGAAGAAAATGATGTGTAATAAGAAAGAAACAGAACCACACATAAACTGTAGGCTATATTTAGGAAATGCAAGTTTTTGGTGGGATAATTAGTTGGGAACATATCCTTTAGCAAGCTACAGAAATGAGTAAGGAAGGCCAAGAAACAACACTGTCTCTCAATTCTGGGATTCTGGAAAATGGGATCTTCAGAAGCTCTACAACCAAGCCCCAGCCCACAAAATATCTGATATCACTCAGATCCCAATTCATTTTTCTCCTCACACCCCTGATAAACCTATATGGGTACCAACTACCTCTGGTAAATTCACTTGTGCTTCAGCATGGGAAGAAGTTATAAAGAAGAAACAGATCCTCTTCACCAACAAGATGATATGGCATAAGAGAATCCCCTTTAAATGGTCCTTTTGCATATGGAGAGCCCTCAGAAATAAATTGCCCAATGATGATAGGGTCATTTACTTTGGTCAACCTATTGTCACTAGATATGTGTGTTGTATCAAACCTCAAGCTGAATCAGTAGATCACATTTTCACTTTGGACCACTTTGATAAGGCAATATGGAGACAACTCAAAGGTCCAGCTGGCTTTCCTTTCCAAGCCATACCTCTTAGATTGCTTTTGATGAAATGGTGAATGCAGAAGAGCAGGAATGATGCACAAAAACTTCTCCTAGATACTCTTCCAATTATCATTTGCTAGAACCTTTAGAAAAACATATGCAGTGCTAAATATGGCTCCAAGCAATCATCTATGATTAGAGTTCTACTCTCCATCAACTCTGACATCAACCTTTTCCTCATAGCCACTTATCATTCTTTTCACTAGCCTCTTCATTGGAATGAACTTTACTCCACAATTGAAACAATGCAACATCACATATGCACATCACATGTGACCTGGTACATACTTGAGGATGGATTTGTCAAGCTGAACAGTGATGGCAGTGCCCTCAACAATCCAGGCAAAATTGGTGTAGGAGAAATTATTAGAGATCAACTGGGGAGATTTATCCATGCCATAGCAAGTCCACTTGGAGAAGGAACCAATAACATGGTAGAAATTGAAACAACCATTATTGGCATGAAGTGGTGCCTGGAGAATTGCCACTTTAAAGTGAATTTAGAAGCTAACTCTGCACTACTTGTTCATTAGATCAACCATGAATCTAAGCCTCCTTGTAGTTTAGAGATGTACCTCCAGAAACTGATTGACCTATGCTCCCAGTGTCATGAATTAAAATGCTCGCATATTTATAGGGAAGCTAATTGTCCTGCTGATTCTTTATCTAAGATCAGCCATTATCTCCCTCAAATCACTCATTTTGAGAACATTCTTGACCTCCCCAAACAAATCAGAGGTCAAATCAGACTTGACCAAATGAACAGCACAACTTTCAGACATAAGAAAACAAGCAAACTTCAGCCTTCATCAAATCACACTCCCACCTCCAATTTCAATGGATATGGTTGAACATCAGAAATATCTAGGAGCAGACCATACAGTACAAACACCATAGTTCTGGGGCAGCAATTTCAACCATACCAGCTTGCTCAAACTCTTTAGGAAAAGGACTAGGACACTCTGGTTTCAACTAACAGTTTCCTTCTTTTTTTAGGTAAATCCATTGTTATCCTGCCCTATCTACTGCTTCCTTTCCAGTGTGTGGTATGAACTCCTTTGGTACTCTTTCTGTTGGAAATCAATCAGGGGATAGGAGCAGGCATATAGTGCCATCACTATGGGAACACTTGGATTCCAAAACATTACCAACACAAACAAAAGCACCAGCTCCTAAGGACACACACACACACATATACCTTACCTACCCTCTACCAGAAGAAACATAAACAGCAACACCACAAATAACCTCATCACCCATATCTGCAACCCAGGCCCACACCAAATAACCAGGAATCCACTTATACACCACACCATCATCATAAAGCCTCTACCATCCAGTAATCCATATTACCTTCAATGCTTCCGAAAACCAAAACACCACCACCATACAGAAATGTCCTTTTTTCTCTAACCATAGTTTCTCTTTTGCAGGTACCTACAATTTAAAATAATTGACGTACCCTCAATATGTGGTATTACTACTTATAGTGCTCATCCTGTTAAGGGTGTATAAATTGACTAAAGATAGTAGTATCTACAAGATTAAGCATAATCATTTCCGATATCTAATTAAAGGACTCACATCAACTCACCAACACCACCTTCTTGAAATCCATCCTAGCAGCTGGTACCTCCAGAATAAATATACCACAAGAAATCACAAGAACCTGGGCACATATATCATCACCTCCACTCAGTGTTCAAATAGCAGCAACTCACAAGACTTGCAGCTCATTACTGTCAATACCTGCAATTTCCCAAAGATGAACACTGACCAACCCAAGCACCCTTTTATTTCTAACTTGTTTGTTATTTTTTTGCAGGTACAAGACACAAATTATTGATGCACTTGCAAAGTGTGGTATTAGCATCTCAAATGCTCAATATGTTGCAAGTGTACCAATCACCTTGGACCTGTCACAAGGATCCTGCAAATTTGTCACAACAGACAAACACTTTTAGCGGGATCCTTCAGAGATCCCTCAAAATTTTCAACCCATCTACATATCTTGTTACACCAACATACAGCTCTCAAAAGGACACTACTACACAAACCAGGACCTCAACACCTAGCCACCAACATCCAGCACCTTATTCTTTAACTCACCAACAGAAAGTTTCTGCCCAAATGGATACTTTCAGACACTAGCACCAACCTGCTTCCTCTGCAGGCACTCAGCAGGACACACCTAGGGGCCCAAACCTAGTTATCCTGCACTTTCCTATCAACTCACAGAAGAAGAAGAAGAAGTTTACAGGATGTATTAGCTCACTTAGCTCCAGGTCACCAGTTAAACCTGCCTGCTCCAAAGTATTCTGATGAAAGAAGTAGGAATTTGCTCATTCTCTTCTATCGAACATATCATTCAGCAGCAGCAGTTCTGCCAGTTACATGGGTCATTTTGATAGCTATCTTCAACTTGACTTTATTTTGCCTCAATATCAGAGCCAAGTTGAAGATAGTTTATAGCACACTTGTCTGTTTTTTGCCATAATCCATAGGAGAAATCTACATTTACTCTAGATGTAGTTCTTGTTGTATATGGAAGATGACCTTCCTACTCATCTACTTAGTTGATTTAGGATCATTTGTGTATTTTTGTATAGTTGACCTAGACTCACTTCACATTGTTTTTGTATATACAATTGTCTATCACTTAAGAATAGGCAATTGGTACATCATCATAGGTCTAACTCATCAAATTTCAGGATTCACTTAGTCCTCATGCTTAGAGGACCAAGTGTATATCTGTCATAATTTTGATGGTTCATGCACCCTCCTTTGCTGTACTTTACTTTTATGAAAACTAACCCTAGGCCCAACTCCTAGTGAAATTTAATTTAAAAATAAAATCCAAAACCTAAGTCGAACATGGCTAAACAATTCAGAATGACCTCAAATTTTTCATGCAAGTCCCATATGACACAATAGACCTATTCTAACTTCCGAAACCAAAATTTGAACCTGATATCAAAAAAGTCAACTCCCAGTCAAACCTATTAACCTTCCAATCTTCAACTTTCCAACTTTCACCAATCAGAACCAAAATGATATAGTAACCTCCAAATCTAAATTCCGACATATGCATATGTCCAAAATCATAATACGAAGCCATTAGATCCATAAAAATACCATTCCGGAGTCGTCTATACAAAAGTCAAACTCCATTCAACTATTATAACTTAATCATCTAACCTCTGGACTAAGTATCTCAATTCAATCCAAAACTTTCCCAAAACCAAATCAACCAGCCTGACAAGTCCCGAAATCACAAATACCTATATGTAAAGCATCAAATTGGGGGGGGGGGGAGGGGAGGGGACAGGGCTAAAATACTCAAAAATAACCGGCCGGGTCATTACATCTTGCTAGTCTAGAACTTACTTTGTGTGTGAGTCGAAGTGAGAGTCTAGGAGAAGATATAGGCATTTGTTTATCTACCATTTAGCCTATTTGCCTACCAGTGCTAATATTATCTGTAGTAAGATCTTTTGAGCCTATAGATATTTTTTTGGTACCCACATTACAAGTCGAATACCTTTTTATTCATAATCATATCTTGTTAATCTTTTACCTCTGAAAGTACTAAAGTCACTAGAAGAGTAAAGAAAGAGATATGATAGATTTCAAGTGGAACCATAGAAAAACCGATAAAGTGCACTTGTGTATAAAAGGACTACTAGCACAAACACAAAATTAAGGAGATTGTGAAAATAAGAGAAAAGAAAGAGGATAAAAAGAAAAGAAAAAAAAAAGACACCTCCCATATTTTTATCCGGGCAGGTGAATATCTAAGGGATGATATTCTTAAAGAAGGACCTAATTGTTTATGATTTCATGCAAGGCGTTCGAAGTGGTTATGTTAGGAAGGTGCTTAAGAATGAAGTGTAGTATATTAAAAGTACTTAGGAGAGTGAGTTACTATTTTTTGAAATATTTGCAACTCGTCCCTTAGCCTACATTACGATCAATAAAGTCCTATTTGATTCTAGACTTTGCAAGCTTAGATTAGTCTAGTCTTAAACTACGGACAAACCTATGGTGCAAAACTTGAGTGGCATAAGAGTCGCTTTGAGAGAGTGAGTAAATTCTTTCGATATGTAAGCGTTAAATTGTACTTGATTTCATTTTCGAGTGTGCGGCCTGATACTTTTGTTTTAGTTTTTTGTGAGGACACATGATTTGCAAAGGATTAGTAAAGTCCTTGAATTTTGAGTTGGCATAGGAAGCGAGTCATAGAGAGGAATGTATTGGAGTTGTCTTTTGAGAATAGGATATTAGAAGAAGTCGCACAAATATTTAAACAGTCTTAGCATGATTTAAAACTTGAGAAAAAGTATGAACATTGCTTATGCTGGCTTTTAAGCATCGATATAAATCATTATATTGGTGTGATGCGTGAGTATATTTTGAAATGTGCTTCTTGCCGGCTCACTTAATTTGAAAGTTGCTCAAGGACGACCAAGAGTTTGATTTTTGGAAGGAATAAAAGGTGATATATATATATATATATATATATATATATATATATATATATATAGGTATAATTCCAAATTTAAAATAGGATCGTGGGAGATTTCATGGTTATTAGAGTAAATTCTTCTTATTACATATTTCTTATGTGTAGGAAAAAGTTTGATGAAAATAGAGCAACAGAAGATGATTTGATGCGAAATGGAGGGCGAAGAAGCAAGGAAAGAAACAAGCTAATTGCTTCTGCAAGTTCAAGCTCCGCGCGATCTTGCACAAAACATACGAGTCCAAGTGTGCGGACAAGCGCACGAGAAAAAAGGATAAAGCTGGAGGAGCTCGCCCATGGCCTCAGAGGAAGTAGACGAGCCCTCTAGTTTTTCTATCTGATTTTGGATTGTATTGGACGGCTCTCCACCCAACCTAGGTCATATAAATACACTCTAAAATTATTTTTGAGAGAGACACAACATATTTGGAGGCAAGGATACGCTAGGAGTAAGGCAGAAGATTCGACAACGAATTTTTCCTTTCTGGTTTCTATTTTTCATTGTTGGTTATGAATTTTAGCATTGTATTTTTACATACTATTATGATTAGCTAATTCTTATTATCTAGAGTTTTAATAGAATCTTTCAGAGGATGAATTCTTGTTATTTTTTAATTTTATTTAGCTTTTGAATTTCTCTATTTGTCTAACTACGTGCTTATTTAAGTTGATGGAATGATCATCAATTAATTGTGCCTATTTATTATGTGTTGCTCGAGAGAGAATGCATATTTAGTTAATTTTTGAACAATGTCACTCCCTATATATATATAAGAGATCAATACAACGGGTTTAAAAGTAAGATTAGAGATAACAAAGTTTTAGCGTAATTATAGTAAGATGTGAAAAATGGTCAGCTAGAATAGTTCGAGAAAATACATCTAGTAAATTATTATTATTTCTCGAGAAAGAGTTATAGTAAGTTGAATGCTCATTATAAGTAGAGGATAAATCACCGAGATTATAGATAATGTAGCGAGAAGGATTTCGAAGATTGGAAAAATCATAATTGTAGGCCTCATTTAGTACTTTAATACTTGTTAATTAATTAGTTAAAAATAAAAAAATCTTAATCTTTATAATTTAGAGAATTGTTAGTACTTGTCTTCTTAGTGAGAGTGAACAGTTATAGCTAAACCTTAATTTACTGTGGGATTCGACTCAGACTAGAATATATTTACAGTGATCGCTTACTCCTTTTTATAAAACATAATTGGCAAGATCACATATTCTTGGCAAAACCACTAAAGAGATCAAAGTCTCAACTTTCCTCAGTTCAAACTAAGCTCACTACTCTACGACAACTTTATCGTGTTCAATATCCTCCAAACGACACTGATCGATATAAAAAATATTTATGGGGCTAGACAAATTGATTGGACTCATTTTCTAAAAAACACTCTTGGTCAATGGGTTTAAAGACTTGGACCCAAAATGTTTCTGGATTACCTGTGACTCAGTAAGTCCAAATATATAATTAATATTTAAATCAGACTCTAGATAATAATTCAATGACTTGTTTTTCTAATTTGGGAGTTTAGGGCCAAATTTCATAAATTCCCATGTTCAAATCTCATGTTTTGGATGTGAAATCTCAAGTATAATCATGCATAAAATTAGTTTGAATAGATTTCGAACCGTTATATTGATCCAAGATGTGAAATCTTAGCTCAAACCCCCAATCTTGTAGTCCTTTATGCTCAAAGCAACTAAATGGTGTTTAAAAAATCATCACTGATCTTTTATAACCAAGGCTTATCGTGATCGTGAAAGCCCGTGACAATCGTGAAGGTTGCGCATGGTCCGGATCTTCGATCAATATCATGTGACCCCACCCTTGATCCCAAATTTCGGTCAAATGGACTAAGCTCGCGACCATGAGGAATTTTCTACAAAGGTGAGTGTCAAGGCCTCAATCTCACCATGATGGAAATGCTCTCCCCATGATCGCAGATATGCACATGTTCGCAGAATATTATTTATACACAAAATTTTCAGGTTTCAAATAGCCCAAAACACGTCCGAACACCTCATAACTCAACCAAAATCATCCCAACAAGTCACAAATAGTTATACCAACGTATAAACGTAATCAAAACAAAACTTACAATGTAAGTGATCAAAACAATGGATCAGGTTGTATAATTTGATAAAAATATCAAGTATAAATAAGATTTTTTTCTTTTTGAAATATGGCTCTTTGACTGGTCAGTTACCTTTGGATGGACGTATTTGAAATGACTAATAAATAGTAGTTAGAAAATATGTACAATTTATTTTTTAATGTTTGCAAGAAAACAAAGGCTTAATGATAAGCTATGTGAATACGGTTTTGATGATATTGTCGAACTTCATACCGGAACCAGATAGGAACCTGAAATAATCTGTTCCCTTGCGCTTATTGTAACTACTCAGATATCTGGTTTAATTCTCAAAAAAATTAGATAAGGGAACAGCACAGGGAACAGATAGGATCAGTTCCTCAGGTCGTCGTACAAGTCAACTCTACAGTTGTTAAAGTTGCATCACTGTACTCGCAACAATACAATTGCACTGTTAAAGCTTGCCAGAGACCGGATATTCCATTTTATCATCTCTCATGACCTCACACATATATAATCAATATGATGTAAGGTTTAATCTTAACACTTACGAACCTAAATATTTATTCTCTCAAGTGTTCAGCCGCCTTTGCTCTCTCTAGGTGCATTGAACAACAAAGCATCCACAAAACAAAGGACCATATTCCAGCATTGATTATGTCATGCGTCCTTTAGTATTGTTGTGTCTTTGTCATATGTTATTTACTTGTAATTCCTACAAAGATTTTCAGAAGCATTTAGTAGGACATCATTTAAACTATTATTGCTTTTGGTTGTTTGGCTGGAGTTAGTCAAGTGTATAGCTTTGTAATAGAGTTATTACAAAGGAGCTTACAATAGAATTATTGTAAGAGGTGAGGGATTAAGAGTTTAATTCCTAGATTGTAATAGGTTGTAATCTGAAGTTTGCTCAGTTAGTGAAGTTGAAATCCTATCAGGATAGGTCGTGGTTTTTAATCCCATGAGCTGGGAGTTTTTCACGTAAACATTGTGTGTTCTTTACTTACTGTTATTTGCTGTGAGAATTGATAGAGAACCTGGTTCTCTATATTGTTTGGAGGATCCTTTGTTTCTATCAATTGGTATGAGAGCGAGTTCTTTCTAAATGATTAACACCTAAAAATGATCTTTATGGCTGCTCCACCAAACTTCAAAAAGGACAATCAACCTACAAACCACTAAGATTCAACTGTTAATACCATGGTTGGTGGAAAATAATAACGCATGACTTCATCATGGCTGAGGATTTAGAGTTGTGGGATATGATCTGTGATGGTCCTTTTGTTCCCATGAAAATAATTGGTGAGGGAACAGTAATAGTCCCAAAACCAAGAAAAGAGTACAACGATGCCGATCGAAAAGCTATTGAGAAGAACTTCAGGGTAAAGATGATTCTTATTTGTGGGATTGGACCTGATGAATACAATTGTATCTTAGCTTGTCAGTCTGCAAAGGAGATCTGGGAAGCTCTCCAAACTGCCCATGAGGTAACTACTCAAGTTAAGCTGTCCAATATTGATATGCATACTACTGAGTATGAACTTTTCAAGATGAAGGAGAATAAGTCTACTCAGTACATGTACATACGCTTCACCTCCATTATTAATGAGCTTCACTCCCTTGGAGAAGTCATCCCAAGAAACAAACTGGTCCAGAAAATACTCAGTGTATTACCAGGTTCCTAGGAAAGTAAAGTGAATGCTATCACAGAAGCCAAGGATCTACAAAAGCTGACCGTTGATGAACTCATTGGAAATATGAAAACCTATGAGATGAAGAAGAAGAAGAAGAAGAAGAAAGATATTGAAAGAAGATAGCATAAAAATGAGAAGAACCTAGTTCTCAAGGCTAATAACAGTGACTCAAGCGGTGATGAGACAGACATGGCCTATCTTACTCGAAGATTCCATAAAATAGTTTGAAGAAAAGGAGTAATTCCCAAGAGAGGAAGCACTAGCAGAAACACCAAAGGAAATATTGCTGCCAAAAGTGCGGAAAGCCAGGACATTTCATCAAAGAATGTCACATTCACATGCAGGACCACTACAAACATAACACTGCCAAGGTGGTTAAGAGGAACCCGGTACCTAACAAGAGGTTCAAGAAAAGAGATGTCGCTGACAATGTTATGAAGAAAGCTATGGCTGCCTGGGGAGATCCCTCCAGTGAATCGGAGGCTGAGGATGACCAAGGAGACATATCCATGATGGCTATTGAAAATGGATCTACAGAGTATGATTCTATCTTTGCAATGATGTACACATCTGATGATGATGAGGACAACGAGGAAGATGAGGTAAACTCTCTTGACGTTCATAGAAACTTGAAAACTTACTGTAAAAAAAAACTGATATCTCTAGCAAATATATTGATTGATGCTTATCACAATCTCATTAATAATAAAAATGCTTTAACCAAGGAAATTTGAGAAGTAGAACAAGAGAGAGATGATTTGGTGGTTATAGTTGTAGATCTGAAGGAACAAGTGGAAGAAATAACAAAAGAAAATGCCTTGTTAAAAAATCAAATGAAAAAATGGATGAACGCCCCTAAGAGAAAGAAAGTGGCAAGTGAGGCACAACTCAAACTTGAGAGTGAGCTCAAAAATATCAAATCAAGTCTTGTTGCTGAACTTGAAAAGAATAGACAACTTCAGGAGGACTTAAGCGGGATTAAAAATGATCTAGATAAATCACTTAAATGGACCTGGTCCTCTGATACAATCACTTCTATATATAAGAGTAATGGTGGAAACATGAAAAGAATCGGGTTCCATAAGGCTAAAGCTCCCTATAATCCACATAGTAAATATTATTTGTGACTGATAACTTACTTTATACTCATTGTGGTCAAACTAGTCATTACAAGGACACTTGTAAAGCCAAAATTCAGTCTCAACAAAAAAACAAAGTTTTTGTTGAAAAGAAACCTACTGCTAAGGAATCTGGTTCTCTAAAAATGAAATATGTGATGCATTCATGGACAAAAAAGGGTTTGATCTACCCATTTTATCATTACAAGGGACCCAAACTGGTTTGGGTTCCTAAGTCTAATAATTGATTTTATGTCCAGGTTGAAGTGAGGGGTAGCAGTCAAAAATAGTACATGGACAATGGCTGCTCTAAATATATGACTGAAAGAATGGATGATTTTCTCTCACTCAAGGCCTTGTAAGGTGGGAGTGTGTCCTTTAGAAATGGCAAGAAGGGTTATATTCTTGGCATTGGAGTGATTGGAAAAACACTCTCCCACTCAATTGAAAATATGTATTATGTGAATGGCTTGAAATATAGCCTGTTGAGTGTATCTCAAATCTGTGGCAAAGGAAACAAAGTGTAGTTCCTCTCAAAATTATGTACTGTCACAAATGTCATAACTGGTGAAGTAGTCTTGTTTGCAAAGAGGTTCAAGAACATCTATGTTGTAGACTTCAACTCTCTGAATGGTGGTGATCTTACATGCCTTAGTTCTAATGATGACGATGCTGAGCTATGGCACAGACGACTAGGGCATGCACGTTTCTCCTTGCTAAACAAGTTGGATCAAGAAGGACTTGGTCTGTGGGCCGCCCAAGTCAAAGTTCAAGGATCACAAGGTGTCTAATGCATGTGTAAAAGGGAAGCAAGTCAGGTCTCCGTTTAAAGCAAAGAAGGAAGTGATCACCTCAAGGCCGCTGGATCTTCTTCATATGAATCTTTGTGGACCTATGAGGATTCTCAACAGAGGAGGAATGAAGTAAATCTTTGTGATTGTTGATGACTATTCCAAATTTACATAGACTTTGTTTTTAGGACCAAGGATGAAACCTTTCCAGTATTTTTTGCATTTGTAAAGCAGATTCAAGTGAAGATAGGCTATAATATTGTGAGTATCAGATTTGATCATGGAACCAAGTTTGACAACGATAAGTTTGATAAATTTTATGCTGAAAATGGTATAAGTCATAATTTTTCTACTCCTAGAACACCTTAACAAAACGGCATTGTGGAGAGAAAAAATAGGACTCTTGAGGATATAGCTAGGACAATGTTGATCGACAGTGGTGTGCCAAAGAATTTTTGGGCTGAAGCAGTTAACACTACATGTTATTTGATTAACAGGTGCATGATCAGGTCCCTGCTTGACAAGACTCCTTATGAACTTCTTAATGGGAGAAAATCAAAGCTGACTTACCTAAGGGCATTTGGCTGCAAATATTTTGTTCTCAACAACGATAAGGAAGAACTGGGAAAATTTTATGCAAAAAGTGATGAGGAAATTTTTCTTGGTTTCACTTCTCAAAGCAAGGCATACAAAAGGACTCAATATGCAAATGAAAGTGTGCATATAATCTTTGATGAATCGCACCACTCAAGTGGGAAGGATTAACATGATAAGGATGATCAAGATGGAAATTTCTCAAAGGTTCCTGGAGAAGCAATAGATATAGCAAATGGGAAGACTGATCTAATGAGCCAAGTCGGGGAGATTAGTGAAGAAGATGCAGCTGAATCTCTGGCCGAAATAAAGGAACCCGGTCCCTCTATCATCGGAGTTGAAGCTGAGCATAGGGTTGCAGATGTCGTATTAGGTACTCCTGATGTAGGACAAAGAAGTGGAATTCACACTTCCGTTTATGCTAATAATGGGTCAAATACCAAGGAACCTGGTCCCTCGCATTCTGAAACTCAAGTATCTAACTATAAGCACAAGAGTTCACATCCTCTTTAAAATGTGTCAATACAACAAGAAACAAAGCTAAGCTGGTGGTCCAAGGTTACGATCAAGAAGAAAGGATTGACTATGATGAAACTTTTTCTCATGTTTCTCGAATGGAAGCCGTCAGAATTCTCATAGCTTTTGCATCTCATATGGAATTCAAATTGTTCCAAATGGATGTTAAAAGTGCATTTTTGAATGGATATTTGAAGGAGAAATTTTTTTGACAAGAAACCACTTGGGTTTGAATGTCATGAACATCATGAACATGTCTTCAAGCTTGACAAAGCCTTATATGGATTGAAGCAGGCCCCTCGTGCATGGTACGAAAGACTGTCCCGGTTCTTTCTTGAGAATGGCTTCACTAGAGGGAAAATTGATAATACTTTGTTTCTGAAGAAACGAAGGAGATATTTGTTGATTGTGCAAGTGTATGTTAATGACATCATTTTTGGTGCAACAAATAATTCCCTTTGTAAGGAGTTTTCAAATTTCATGGGAAGTGAATTTGAGATAAAAATGATGGGGGAACTGACTTCTTTCTTGGGCTACAAGTAAAGCAAACCTCAAAAGGTACTATGATAAGTCAACAAAAATATATCAAGGAGCTGCTGAAAAGGTTTGAGATGAAAATATCAAAGGCCGTTGATACTTCCATTACTAATACTACTCGCCTAGACATAGATGAATCTGGTTCCCCTATCAATAAAACTATGTATAGGGATATCATTGTATTTGTTTTATACTTTACGGCCAGCAAACCTGACATTGTGTTTAGTGTTTGGTTGTGTGTCAGATTTCAATCAAGTCCAAAGAAATCTCATTTTAAGGCTGCCAAGAGAATCCTAAGGTATCTCAAGGGAATGCAAGACCTAGTCCTCTTCTATCCCTCAGGATATAATTTTAACCTAGTTGGCTATGCTGATGTCGGTGGATAGAATAAGTATATCTAGTATGGAAAATATTTTGGGGTCATGCTTGATCTCATGGGGTACAAAGAAACAAAACTTTGTGGCTCTCTCTACTGTTAAATCTGAGTATGTGGTTGCTGCCTCGTGTTGTGCTTAATTGTTGTGGATGAAGTAACAACTAGAAGATTTTGGTGTGTTTACAGACTTTGTGCCATTGTTGTGTGATAACACAAGCGCTCTAAACATGGCAAAGAACTCGGTTCAACATAAGAGGACAAAGTACATTGATGTGCGACATCACTTCTTGAGGGATAATGTTGAAAAAGGGCTAATTTGTATGAAGTTCTGCAAAATAGAGAACCAAGTAGCAGATATCTTCACAAAAGCACTTAGTAGAGAATATTTTGAAATAAATCGTCTGGAGTTGGGATTAATCAAGCTGAACTATGATCTTGGTCAATCGATGATTGGCTATGAAAGGATTGAAAGGTACAATGCTAAAAAGTATTTTTCGGCGACTTCTAACTCAATTCTATACCTTTACAGGTAGACATGCATGGCAAATTCAAGACGAACAAGTAATAAAAGACATTGCAAATATCTGAAAGTTAATGTTCATATTTTTAAAAATTGTCAAAGAACCTGGTTCCGCCTCTTCTAATGCCCTTTAAGCCAAAACGTTGCATCCATTATAAATCAACCCAACGGCCCGTCTTTTCTCTCACACCCATTTGTATCGGTCCCCACTTTTACTTTATATAACCCAAAGTCAGTCTCTCTCTCTCTCTCTCTCTCTCTCTCTCTCTCTCTCTCTCTCTCTCTCTCTTTATTTTCCACATCGAACACAACTTTTCTCTTCTAAACCCTCTTTTTCTTGTCTTCTTACTCTCAAAATCGACCATGACTCAACCAAAGACTTCATCTCCCAAATCAACTGAAGAAAACCCCACCTTGTATCCATCTAACAAGGCACCTCCATCTGCATCTGAGCCAACAACCTCACCCACAAAAGCCCCAATTTCCAACCAACCCAAACTAACAGTCCCTACTCCAACACCATCTGACTCTGGTCCCCATCACAATCGTAAGAGTCAAACCCTCCAAGAAGTTTGTTGCTTCTCCATCTCCTACTGCTACTACAGAGAAAGTCGACTCAGAATAAACCACCTCTACTTTTTGATTCCTTCAAACCACAGAGGAAATTGTGGAAGGGGATGAAGGCGTTGAGGTCTCGAGTCATCATGTTATGATAGAAGAAGTAAAGTTTGAATGAAGAGTTGGGTTCTCGTATTATTGAGAGGTCACATGCATCAGAAAATTCTGGGGTTCAAAGTGTTAAAGGGTTGTTTCTACTTCAGGTAATCTTCCATCCCCTCTTATTGTAACAAAAGTTTTGGGTGCAGAGGGTGAGAAAACTGTGAGTGATATACTCAAAGAAGGCCCTGCTTCTCTTGAAAGAGCTTGTTGGTATGGAGAACTTGGTTGAGGGGCTTATGTCTGCTAATGTTAGTGCTGGGACTCAGGGGGAACCACTGAGTCAGGAGGAAGAACATGGTAAAGGGGAACATGAGTGTCAAAGGGAACAAGCACCTACCAGTACTACAGGGGAACCTATAGAGGGACCTGGTCCCTCTACCCAAGAGGAGTTTTCTGCTCCTACTTGGGATGAAACTCTTGGTTCTACAAAACAGCCTCTGAAGAGTGCTAACACTACCCCATTTGATCACCTTGTTACAGCTCCGTTGGAAGTTGTTTACCCAAAAATGAAGTCTGTGCCTGCAGGTAATTCATGTGAGAGTGATGATGATCTTGACGACCTACTTATGATAAACTACTTGGCTGCTAGGGTGGGGGGAGGGGAAAGCCAAAATAGCTATAGTTCCAAAATGACCTACCACTAGACAGTAGAGCAAAGTTGTCCTTGACAATGCTCTGAAGGAGAATAATGAAAAGAAGATAAGAAGGAGACTTGTGAAGAGTAGACTGATTGATGAGAAGGATGTGCCTCCTTCTAAGGTAATGGAGGTAGATGATGAGGAGCTTGTTAAGGAACCCCCTCCTCTTGTTAGGAAAAATCCATGAAACCATTGCTACTAAACAAAGGAAGGGAGTTTCTAACAGAGAACCTGTGAGTGACAAAGGATGATGAAGCAGATCAAGAAAGAGAAGTGGAGAAAGAGAGAGTAGAGAAGAAGTAGCCTCTAAGAAAGAGGCATAGTACTAGTGAGGAACCTGGTTCCTCCAAAAGGCCAAGGGTTGAATTATCCATGTTGGAGAGAAGGGCAAATCTAAAGAAGCAAAAGGTTCGGTGGGGTCGAGTGTTTGATCCTAAGATCCTTGACTAACCAGGCATGAGGCAGTTGGTAAAAATTGTTGAATTCCAGAAATGGACCCATCTCTTTGAAATTAAGAATCCAAAAGTTTATAAAGATGAGGTAAGAAGCTTCTATGCTGACCTGTTTGTGGTAGATGGGGATATAATTTGACTGAAGATAAATGGTAAGGACTTTGATATGGATAAGGACTTGATGAGTGCGATTCTTGAGGTACCTACTGTTGGGCTGAAGACTGTGGAGGGATTTGGTTCCCCTGACTTTAAGAGGTTGATCATCAAGAAGCAAGTTGTTCAGACAGGGGAAAGAGTGCACAAAAAGGCTCTTCTGCCATAATACCAATTGTTGTTTGAGTTGGTAAACAAGGTGTTGCTGCCTAGGGCTGAGAGGAGTTTTATAGCCTCCATTGGGGACCTGGTTTTTCTAGAAGCATTGGACTCTTATTCTTCCATCAGTCTACCCGAGATTATGATTGAACATATGCGGAAGGTGGAAAATTTCAAGGATGGTAATCATGGTCTCTCCTATGGGTTTCTCCTCACTAAAGTCCTTGAACGCTTTGAGGTTCCTTTGGAAAAAGCATCAGTGGGTACTAGAAAGCAAATGTTCACCATGAATACTTTGGAAGAGTGTGAGTGTGTAGTAAAGAAGGGAGGTGTAGGAAGCAACTCCGTTATCTCTCAGTTGATCGATGCTCAAGAGGTAGCCAATGAAGAGATTAAGCATCTGAACGCACAAAATACCATTCTAGAGTCTAATCTTACTCACTCAAGCAAGGAACCTGGTTCCAGCAATGCTCAGGGTGAAGAGGTTTCCCGTTTGAAGGCTGAAAATGCTGAGTTGAGGAGACAAGTGGAGAACCTGAAGGAGCAGATGATCAATGATCAAAGGGTTACAATTGCTCAAATGGATAGTCTTATCAAGGTTCTTGCTCCCTAATCCTTCTTGTCACCCATCCGGTGTCCCCAACCTTGCAACCCTTCCCAGTCCTCTCCCAATCCTATCCTTTTATTGATCCTATTCTGTGACTGTGGTACTTTAGTTTTTTGATTTGTAATATTTGTGTGAATGGTACTGCTACTCCTATGTTTTCTTTATATATTTAATGGGTATGACTATCTATTCCGTGCAATGTTATTCTCTTATGTTCTGTTTTTAGCCATGTTGTGTGCACACAAGTGGCATGAGTTAATGTTGCTAGACTTCTTTTTGCATATACCTGTTTCTCTTGTCTTTTCAATGATGTCAAAAGGGGAAAGATCATTAGGAGGAAATAGGAAGCTGGTTCTCAGGGGGAAGGGGCATGATTTATATGGGGAACAATGTGGGAATCTGGTTCTCAAAGGGGATATCAATCTGCGTTTGTCATCATCGAAAAGGGAGAAATTGATAAGTTGTGTGAATACGGTTTTGATGATTTGTCAAACTTCAGAGAGGAACCACATAGAAACTTGATACAATCTATTCCCTTGCACTTATTGTAACTACTCAGATATCTGGTTTAACTCTCAAATAAATCAGATAAGGGAACAACACAGGGAATAGATAGGATCAGTTCCTCAGGTCGTCGTACAAGTCAACTCTACAGTTGTTAAAGTTGCCTCACTGTACTCGCAACAGTACAGTTGCACCGTTGAAGCTTGCTAGAGACCGAATATTCCCTTGCATCATCTCTCACGACCTCACACATATATAATCAACATGATGTAAGGTTTTAACTCAACACTTGCAAACCTAAATATTCATTCTCTTAGGTGTGCAGCCGCCTTTGCTCTCTCAGGTGCATTGAAGAACAAAGGAGCCACAAAACAAAGGACCAGATCCCATAATTGATTATGTCTTGCATCCTTTAGTATTGATGTGTCTTTGTCTTGTGTTATTTACTTATAATTCCTACACAGCTTTTCAAAAATATTTAGTAGGAAATCATTTAAACCATTATTGTTTTTGGTTGTTTGACTAGAGTTAGTCAAGTGTGTGGCTTTGTAATAGAGTTATTACAAAGGAGCTTACAATAGAATTATTGTAAGAGGTAAGGGATTAAGAGTTTAATTCCTAGATTGTAATAGGTTGTAATCTGAAGTTTGTTCAGTTAGTAAAGTTAAAATCCTACCAGGGTAAGTCGTGGTTTTTAATCCCGTGAGTTGGGAGTTTTTCACGTAAACATTGTGTGCTCTTTATTTACTGTTGTTCACTGTGGGAACTGATAGAGAACCTGGTTTTCTATACTGTTTAGTTGATCCTTAGATTCTATCACTTAATATTTTGGAGGATGTGAGGGGTGGAAGGGGAGGAGAAACTTGACATTTGCTTGTTTCATTCCATCCGAAAATTTTGACGAGAAAAGCACCTAACATTGAAGTATTAATGCTAAAAATGAGGAGGGATTATACACAAAAGCTACACTCCTTTTTCATCATATGCAGAGCATTATTTGACTGAGTAAGAAGCCAAAAAATAAACTTCCTAAATTTATGATCTTAAATATGCTATATTTCTATGTTATAAAAATACGCCATTAAAAATAAAATAAAATATTAAAAGCAAATTGTTTTTTATTAAAAAAATATATTGCCAATATTTTGCAGTACACTAATAGGTAAGACTGCTACGTAAAAGAGAGATTACCTCCATTGTCGCATATCCGAAAGTCAGTAAAATCTCCTGAGAAATGGTGAAAACAATAGGAGTACACTTTAACCGATTCCATTCGAAATCTAGTTCAAAATCTTTGACTTTTTCAAATATCGCTGAGAGGGAAGGATTTGAACTATATTCCCATTAAGTCATTAATTAACTATGATAATTAAGAATGATAGAAAGATCATTTTCACTAAATAATTGAGGGTGACTTAATTTTGTTTTTCACTTAGTAGAAGCCATGAATTTAACCACTTGGCCATTCGAAATAGTTGAACATACAAAAAAGGAAAGGAAAATTAAAATTTAAGGAAATAAGAAAGAAATACTCACTCTACTAGCTAATACGTAATTTCTCCAAAATAAATATTAAAAAAACATGGGAAAGAGCCTTTCTCAACTTGAAACCTTACACTCAATTAGTGTAGAGGTAAATTGTATTATTAGACTGTAACTCATTAGATAGACTCCACTTGCTAAAACATGGTTTCATTTTGCTAGGGAAAAAATAAAATGAAAGAAAAGTTAGCGCATTTAGTAATAGATTTATGACTGCTCAGGGAAAGAGAATTAACAATGATTCGCTAAAATGGATATTATTTTTGTATACCACCCAAAATACGTAACTACTTTTCAACGTTCAATATAACAAACCCAATTAACTATGCTATCTGCTGCAACAAAATTAATATACAAACCTCAACCACATATCGTCTAGAAGTAGCCTAGAATCTATCTATTGAAGAACTTAAATGGTTCTTCATATGCAAAGTATAGGACCTGTACTATGTAAACTTGTTTCCTTCTTGATTCTTTACACTACCATGAGGATAGTTCCCTCCTGTCCTAATACTTAATTAGGGAAATAGAAGAGAACAATATACTTACTAAAGAGGATACTCTTCATCTTCTTCTTTGTCAAGCAACAAAGTCTGGTAACAAGGGTGCAGCGAACCTCTTTCTGTTTTGAATGTTGAAATTCTCGTAAACACTTGTTGAGTGAGCAGATGTTGGGGTGTTTAGGCTACCAAACTCATTTGCCTCACCAATTTCTACTACTCCTCTTCCCATTTGGATGCTTTGTGTGGGAATTGGAAGGAAACTGTGATGTGTTGCTGACATTGAGAGATTTTCACTATGGGGAAGTCCAAGAGTGAGGGAAACTGTGCCACTGGTTGAGTATGGTGCTGAGAATTGCTCGGTGCTGAACCTCCCGATTTCTCCAATGGGATAGGACCCGAATCCTCCCATGAAGTTCGTAGGTCCTCCCATTAGGGAGAATCCATCTCTGTTCTGCCTATCATCCCCAAACTTGATTGACATTTGTTCCTCATTTGGCTTTACATCCATGTTGATAGATGGAACACTATTTGGTGAATGCAACATCTCGTTGCTCCTCGGTTTCTTTTGACTTCCTTGAGCAACGTTGATGCTTTCTTTTTCTGGTGATCCGATGAGGTTGAAGCCAGTGTTGTTACGAATGCTTAGACCAGTTGGTGATATGGAACTAGTGTTGGATTTTGGAATTGTAGAAGCAGGGTTGTGGTTTGCCAGATTATTGTCATGTTTCGAGAGAAAGCTTTTGTTTTGGCTATCCGAACGAGGGCTTTTCTCTTGTGGACCAATGGATCTTGATGTAGAATCTTCATTCTGTTCGCCTAATTTGCTCGTCTTTTCTAGATCTGATCCATTCTGTTCTTGTTCCTTGATCTCCTCCAAGTACATCTCTTCCACCATTGGCTTCCAAAGACGAACTCGAGCATTGATAAACCAATTAGACACCTGAATTTTCCCAAAAAATAAAAGAGCAATTGTCAAAGCGAAAAGTGGAGGAGAATTCAATTAGAAACTCCAACAAGGATTAAGTTATCACTGACCTGACTCCTAGTAAGTCCTGTTTGTTTTGCTAGCATCATTTTGTCCGAATCCCTTGGATAACTATACACAAATTGCCTCAATTTGTCAGAACACAGTACTAAATTACTAACCTATAAACTATCAAATCTTGAAATATTAAGTAAACTGGAAAGGTTGTTGTTTCAAGGATGTTTCAGTGCTTACGGATGGAGGAAATGCTCAAAGAGCCAAGCGCGAAGAACAGAAACAGCTCGTTCGGGCAATCCTCTCTGAGGTCTCCAAGCATTGTGCTGGATCATTCCCAATTGTTGCAGAGCTCTTTGTTGTCTGATTTGATTATCAACAAATTTAAGCCTTGAACCTTCAATTTTTCCTCCAAAACTATCGTCTTCACCTAATGTCTTGCTAGCAGATCGTATTTGGCCTGTTATTGCATCCTTAAGACACCTGAATTGCTTAGAAATTGTCTTCAGAGCCAGAGCTGTATATGTTTTTGCTGATCCAATTCCAGCTGCTTGCTCCAACCAAGATATCACACTCTGCATCTGCTGATGGTAATGTCTGTACCTCTGCTCCACCTATATATACACCCCCAAAAGAAAAAAAGCTTAATATAACATGCTAGCTAATAGGGTTCGAAGAAATCTTTTTTAAATAAAAAACATAAAAGCAAAAAGAAAATTTTAATTTCAGTTTGCAGGATAGTCCGGACAGTGCCTGATGATAATAACACTTGTGAAGTTCTGGTCTTTATCATCTGATAGGTACATAATTTACTAGTATTATTATATTATTATTTTCAGTAAAGATCTGATGCAACCTTTTTGACAGAGACCATACTCTTCCGTTAACTACAACAACCAAATAGGAGGATTGTAGGCATACCTCATCAAGCATGTTGACAAGTTTTGCTTTCTTCATCTGAATTTCTTGCCTCTCTGCTGCACTAAGCTCTGGTCCATCACGCTTACTGTTAGTCTCTCCTCCTTCTTGTCCTGCTGCTGTTGCCATATTGCCAGACGATTCTCCATTATTTTTGGATTTTTGGCTGTAATTAACATCTTCAGTAGTTGTGCTAGTTTTCACTGCCTTGCCAACATTAACAACTTCATCAAGCAGCTCTTGTGCTGCTTTCAAGTACTTAGGACTCAAAGGCACACTTTGTACCGACGACGATGATCCACCACCGGCTGTCGGTGAAACAGTAGTCACCAACTCCTCACGCTCAGGCCTGAAGTTCCCGAACCCGGGCTGCTGTGATGAAAGGCTAAGTGACAGCCCTTGCTGCTGAGCGCGTGTTACGTCACGCGCCTCCGTGATGTCATTCGACGGGTTGTAGAAACCATACTCATGAGACCGAGCGAGGAAGCCGTGAAGTGCAGATATATCATGCTGGGAATGAACAGTTGGAGTAGTGGTACCGTCTGGAAAAGAAGAAGGAGCAGTGAAGACAGAGGTAGCAAGTGGTATGCCGACAAACTGCTGCTGCTGAGAAGAAGGCCGCGCGTGAGGTAAGTTTAGTGAATTTCCAAGAGGATTGGAGTTGAAGAAAACGAGATTGCTTCCTCCTGCAGGTGGCTGCTGTGTCTCAGAGAATCCAACATAACCAGCAGGGTTCATCAGTATCAGAGTTTGTAAACCATCGTTTCCTCCTTGGATTTCTGAATTTCCATCAAAGTACGCTGCCATCTCCTTTTTCCACAATAACAAAAACAAACTAATCTACCTGAAAATTCAATCAAAGTAAGTCAAATCAGTCCTCGTATCATTTTTTCCAAATAAAAGGATAACATACATATGTAAAATTAATGAGCTTGTTTTATCTGTGTACCTGCTGTTGTTGGGGACAAAAAGCTAGCTGATGAGGGCCAAGATTCAACCCATTTGGTTTGTGTAGTAGTACGTAGGAGACGTCTTCTTCCTTCTTTCAGAACTTTTATACTATATTAAATGAACCCTGAAAATTTAGTAGGTGAAGATAACCAATCATTTGTCTGAAAAATATTTAAATAACCATTAATACTGTTAACCCCAAACACCATTACTTTCCCAAAAAAACCCTTATACATAATTACATTTTTTCTCTTCCTCCACTTAGAAATAAAATTAAGAAAAATAAGAATAGGGTGAAGGAGGAGCAATGGGAAGAGAGGTTGTGGTTGTAAATATGGATACGTGGGGAAGTAAATGGAAACGGAAAACGGAACAAGGAAAAAAGAGGAAGGATTATTAGGAAAAATATATGATTGGTACCTGCAGGTGTGATAGAAATCTGGAAGTGCACGTGCTCTATCATCATCTCCCAAACGGAAGAAAGGAAGAATTTTTGGTTACAGTGACACATAAATAATCACTGATTTTGAGAGAGAGAAACATTTCTTTCGTGAGCATGCAGTTATGGCTAAAATTACATGAGAAAGATATAGTATAAGAGAAAGGAAAAGAAAAAAAAAAAAAAAAGAGAAAAGAATGAAGGGAAAAAGGCCATACGCCTTTATATATGCCCTCTCTTTTGAGGATCTAATGTATCTATATATCTATCTATAGATTTATGGATCAATATTAGTATTATACTTGTTTCAGTCCCTTCACTTTCCTATTTCCCTTTCATGCTCAAATCAATTTCTTTCTTTTCTTTTCTTGTCTTTTCCTTCTCTCTTGATAAGGCAAAGGAAAGGGAAAACACAAAAAGCAAACTGAAGATAGAGAGTCGTACTGAGATGTGGAAAAAGCAGAGGAAAAAAAATGCACATCTTTCTTCTTCTAGTTATATATCCATCCTTCCCAACTGACATCCATAAACAAAAAGGAAATAAAAAAGATCCATTTCTTGAAGTACCCTACCTGGGAATTGATTATAGTGGGGTTGTTGTCTTAGCTTTATTTTTTTGCCCTTCTGTTTTGACTCAGCTTTTCAAATCATTTGATGCAGCCATCAGCAGAAAACCATCTTCTTCTGTGAAGTGATGAGAACTATATATAAAAGTACTCAACTTTTTCAGAGAGAGAGAAAGGAATAAGAAGGAAAGATGTGGATAAAGATGTGGATGTGTATATATGTGAATTGTGAAGTTGTGAGTGTGTGTGTATGTGTGTTCTTTATATAATTATAATTATTTATGAGATGCTGTCTACGTATCCATCATCAAAGATCAAAGTGTGTCAGAAGATACAAACAGCTGAAAAACGAGGTAACGTCCACTTCCACTAAAACCCTTTTTTCTTTAACAGTAATAAGCATTTAACATAGAAGCAAAAGGAGAGAGAAGATGAACTATGAATAAGAAGAAGTGGAAAAAGAAAGAAAAGAATGGTAGGGTTGAAGAGAGGGGTGGGGATAAGAGGGCCCTATTGTCATTATTGATTTGTGTTGGCACTTGAAAAAGATAATTGTGAGAAAATTGTATCTTTAGATTAACTTAATGACTACTACTATTAGTTTTATGAGAATTTACTTTTAAGTTATTTTGCTTTTTGAAAACGTTTTAGCTTTAGTAGGCGTTTGGACATAAAAAAATGTAATTTTTGAAAAAGAAGTAGTATTGGAGTTAAGTTTAAAAATAATACTCCCCGTTTCAATTTATGTGAACATATTTCTTTTTTAGTCCGTGCTAAAAAGAATGACATATATATGTGCCTCATTTTACACCACAAATTCAAAAGTCTTCTTTTTTTTCTTAAATTCCGTGCCCGGTCAAATGGGTTCACATAAATTGAAACGGAGGGAGTATTTGAAATTATGTTTGGATATGCATTTTGAAAAAAAATGTTGTAATTTTGTGAAGGGGGACAAAATTCTGAAAATTTTGAAAAAGTGGTTTTGAAAAACTTATTTCTAAAAATTTTCATAAAATGGCAAAATTTCATGGACAAACGCAATTTTTGAAAAACAATTCTGAAAAAAAAAAAAGAAGAAAAAATAATTGTGGACAAACGGGGCCTAATTTCTGGAATCGAACTTTGTATTTTCTTTCAACCTCAGCTTGTTTTAATTAGTTATAATGTTTTTGAAAACCTTTTAAATGGGTCCTACGTACCTAGATATAATTTTCTCTTTTGTTTCTTATTTTCTACTTTGGTATTTTTTGTGGTTGGATGCGAAGGGTACGAAGGTAAAGCAACTATAATGCTAAGAGATACTGGGCCAACCACCATAACACCTACTTAATGTCCTAAAAAGTTATAATATCATTATCTTCATATTTCTTTTTTGAAACTCCTAATAAAAGATTATGATTAGTATATATTTTTCGCGTGAAACTACATAGTATATGTTCAAGAACTATATGTTGAATACAGCTGTATATCTACTTTTATCTATTATAGATTATTTCTGCATGGCTTCTGCTTGTGTCAATTAATTTCATTTTTTCCTCTGATAGTCAAATAGAGTAATGATATTTGCTTTGCACAACTAACAAATGGATACTTTTTTTTTTTTTTTAACTAAAAGATAACATGTATTGCTGGCAACTAGGCCAATTAGGGATGTTCAAAACTGAATCGAAAAATTTTACCAAACCGAAAAGTCAAATCAAATTGATTAAAAAACCAACTAGGTTTGGTTTGATTTTGGTTTGGTATTGAGTAAAAAAATCTAAACCAAACCAACATATAAATATATAATTTTTATATATACTTTTAAGACTTTATATTGAATTTTCTTTAAAAGATGTAGAAATATTCAAGATCCTCTCATGAGATGTAATATTTAATAGAACTATAAAGTGCATTTATTTTTATTTACTATAAATAATGAGTTGTATCACTTTCTTATTAAGTGTTACTGAAATGCGTCAATCATCTCTTTATTCTTCTATATTCATATGTCAAGATTTCTTATACCTTTTTCGAATATGATTTAGAATTAATAGAATATATCATTATTTAGGTATCATCTTGATTTTATGTTTAATTATTAAATTCGGTTAATCTTGAAAGCGTATATTAACAAAAAAATTATTGTTAGACAACTAAGAAAATAACTGTCATGTGTTACTAAGAAAATTCTCCCATAAGAATATTTTAATAGATCATACGTTATTCAATTTTTTAAATTTTTACTAAACATATATTCACTTACCATAATTTTATCTATAACTTTAACAAAGTAAAATTGAAAAATATTCATGTAACAAAAAAATCTGAAAAACCCGAAAAATTCGACAAAACCGAAGCAATGCAAACTGATATAGTTGGTTTGTTTTGATTTTGATAAAAATCGAATCAACCCGGTTCAAAATCAAACCAACCCGGTCCATATACACCCCTATTGACAACGGATCAAGATGCATATGCAACCATAGATTAATTTATATAGGTAGAGAGACTGCTCTAAGGTACATTTTTATCTTTTAAGATACAAATGAGACAAAAGAAATATATGGAGTTTTTAAATTTGCCGGACAATATCGATTTGATTTGAAAACTCAGCTTGTTAAGGTTTGAATAATTTAGATTGCTTTTAGAGAGATGAAATTTTTAGTGGCAGCAGAGGACTTAAAGTTCCTTTTGGTTAAAGATGTTGTCATCGTTTGATAGTTTAAAATTTTTATTTTATTTTTTGTGTCACTATTTTTTTATTAGTCTATTCCGAAATAAATATTATCTATCTAATTAAAAACAATTTGATTTAAAAATTTTATCTTAACCTTAATGACATATTTTTATAGTGATAAAAATCTCATGACGTGTTTATAAGTTCTAAAAGTATTTCTTTCTTTTTAAAAGAGATACTACTCTACGTACTTTTCTTTCGCGCCCAAACTATTCCTTGTGTTTCTCACATAGACCTTGTGTACCTCCTATATTTTGAGGTCCCAAATTTTTCTAATAAGTATATATGTTATTTACTTTTTAAAAAATATTTAGTGTTTTAAATGAGAAAGTACAATTTTTTATAGTAAAAAAAGAAAAAATTTACCGTTTTTGTTTTTTTGTCTAATAAAAAGTTTAAGGACTCTCATTGAAGTTTTACCTTACGCCACCAAATTTATTGAGCCGCCTCTAATTAGTAATAAGTTGGACTATATATTTTTGAAGTGTTAAGGGCCTTATTTTACTTTTTGTTAATTACTACTATTTTAAATCGGGATAATTTACTAATATTTTAAATCTTTCTGACATGAATAACATGTATTAAAATACTTTTCTATGCCAATTTATGTGACAACTTTTTTTCTTTTTAGCCAGTTCCAAAAGGATCACGTTTCTTTATTCAGTATAATAATTATTTAACTTAAAAAAATTATTTAATTTTACCCTTACTATGATGATTTATAACGACATAAAATTTTATGACTTATTCTAGATCATACATTTAAAGTCTTTCTGTCATTTTTAAACTTTTTGTCCAATCAAATATCATCACATAAATTAGAATTGAGTGAGTATAAGAAATGATGATCCGAATTTACATGCAAGAAATAGTATAATTTTTACTTAAAAATTTATCCTGTGTGATCTGCAACTTGAGTACCATTACCATATGATATTTTTAAGTACTTCACCAGCTGCCAGGTGGTGTTTATTAAATTAATTTAGGGAAAGTACATAATATTGAGGATGTTGTCAGCTCGGTTTATTTTATTTTGCGACAAAAGTTTGATACTTCTGTTTTACGTGGAGCACTAGATTAGAGTCCATTGGTTGAGGAAAGAACTCAATCCAAAGAAGTCATTTGTAATCCTGACTCCCGGCTACGATAAACTTTCATTCTCTTATGAGATATCGAATAGTTATTAATTTCCTAAGAAATCTTTCACTTCCTAAGAATATACCTAAAAGCACTAGAACACTCTTTTTAAAATTTTATTTTATGTCAATGCCTTATTTCTTCGCCGGCCCGCTGATGCTTTGCAGCTTTGGCATGCTTTATATGGATTTTAGCTGCATCTGTATACTGAAAGGCAATTTGAAAATGAAAGGAAAATTATCTTCAATTCATGATTCCACTTTTGATAGCATAAGTGACACTTTCTTCTGAGTTTAATTTATTTAAAGAATTCTTTTTTAAAATTTTGCACACCAAATTCTGTTTTTTAGCTAAACATAATTGGTTTTGGGTTTTGATTTTTTTTTTCCCTTTTTGGTTACAAACTTTCCAACACTAAACAGGCTTATATCGCACTTGTCACCGCATCATACCATTGCATGGAGGTATCACGTCATAAAATAATTTTCAATGTGGTTAATTGTGTTATTGCTTTTCCCTGTCCTCTCTTTTGGTTACAGGTAGTTAGGTGGAAAAAGATTTGACGGATGCGGCACTCGTTGTAGTAGTAATCAGCATGAAATAGATATTGAGTCCTTTGTAATTTGCGCATTACAAGTACATTATAATTAATATTATCGGCTATATTAGTACCAAATATAAAAGGTGCTTATGAAATCACTGTTAGATAGACATAATAGCGAGATTTAGAGTGTCCCAACAATTTCTTTCTTACATCGAATGCAATAGTTTTAATTTCGCAAGTGTGAGCTTGCTCAATCCGTAAGCTTACACTCTTGAGTTTTTTTATTTTTTCGTGACGCAAGTTTTGCCTATTTAGTTTGGAAAACACTTAAGGTTTTTAAAGAAGATTATAATTGGGGATTAATGCTATTGGTTTATTTCTTATTCTTACAAGTGAAAATCTCTCTTTGCTCTTGCTATGAGGATGTAGATTTGTCTAAACCTTGTTAAATCCTTGTCTCTGTCTTCTTTTTCTTTTTCTTTCCTATTTTCTTCGTGTTGATTGTGTACTCGTCTAATCGTTTATCGCTCGACATAATGTATGTTCTGACTTCTGAGTCCTCCACGAATGTTGCAAGTCACATTTGCTTTTAAAATGTAATATCACGATCATTTAGACTTTCCTGCACATGCATGATTTTTTAACTACTTATTTATCCGAATAAGATGGTAAGAATGAATATTTGGAAAAGGAAATGAGTAAATTTTTAAAAATATTTACCCGTAAAACGGTACAGTTGAATTTATAGCGTGATTTATAGACAAGCGAATCGACTTGATCCAAAAATGATTAAGAAATAGGAACAAAAATAAGATTAACGACTGAAATTAAAGGAGATGACAAGCCTCACTCTGAACTCAGTCTTTCCGAGACCAAAAGTAAAAGCAATGATAAAACTGTTTAGATCGAGCGTAAAATAGTAGATTATAGCTTTTGTGTGCAGAATATTTCATGTCCTACAATGGTTGTTAATCCTGCAATTTATAGCCCCTACTTAGGGGGACAAGATCGTAAAATCAAGTTTATCTTGAATGAAAATAAAAATGTAGTGCATAACGATTGACTTTGAATGCAGATATTCTCTGTAACGGCTGCTCACTACAAGAAAAAGCTCAATTTGTGGGGGTTTATTTAGGGAGGTCATAAGAAACCCCCACTATTCGTTAGTTTTGTGGCGTTTATTCCAATCCCCTCAAAATAATTGTGTTTGTGGAGGTTTATCTATAGGAGCTGTAAAAGAACCCCACTAAAAGCGAGTCAAAATTTTGATTTTTTATGTTTTCCGCGATCTTCTTAATCCAATTATGACCAATTCCCTCCATTCCTTTTTCTTTTTTATATTTCCCTCATTTTTTTGCTCTGTAAAAATTCACAAAATAATAGTTGCTGCCCAACCTCATTTTTCATATTTCTCTGCTCTCGTCGCTACTGTCGAACCGATGTCGCTCTGTCTCCCTATCGCAGGCCACCATCCCCAGAACCCAGGTATTATAACTCATCTCTCGCTTCTCTCTCTCTCTCTCTCTCTCTCTCTCTCTCTCTCTCTCTCTCTCTCTGTGTGTGTGTGTGTGTGTCGCTGCCCATAGACTTTGTCAGTCAAACCCTAATTTTGCTGGTGGGAAATTAAAGGTGGAAAAACATTCATTGGGTTTCTTTTCCAAGAATTGATTGAGCATAACTCGTTCAGGTTTTGTTACCTTGTATTTTTCATTGATATGCTACAGATCCACTTAATATTTTACCATTGTGATGTCAACAATAGTTTACCAGTACCTAGTCATTGCTTAAATTGTTAGGGTTGTTGCACAGAGAATTTTAAGCTTTGAGTAATTTTAGCGACCCCTAACTTTGTTGATGATCGTTGTATAAATTTCCTCACTCTTATGTCTCAAGTCTTAGTGCTCTTTACTTCATTATTTTACAACTCTACAAAGTATAATAAATCCCTCTTTTGATTCTTACCATTATAATTTTATATTCTTTCTGTTGTTTTATTCTTATTCTTGTGTATAGACAAATATAATCATTGTTGATATGTGACTTGTGAGATTATTTTTACTCTAATTTCTTATGTGCATAGTGCAGGCCAATTGTTTGATGAAATACACGTATTCTCCCATTGAACTTTGCAAGCAGACAAAAGGACTAAAATGAGCCTATGTATAGCAGAAATTT
This sequence comes from Nicotiana tabacum, assembly GCF_000715075.1. Classification (NCBI taxonomy): domain Eukaryota; kingdom Viridiplantae; phylum Streptophyta; class Magnoliopsida; order Solanales; family Solanaceae; genus Nicotiana; species Nicotiana tabacum. The sequence continues at coordinate 62,758,301 of NC_134081.1, forward strand.
GAAGCTACATGTTTGGAGATGCAATAGGCTATGTATGAGGTAAACCTCACCTCTCTAAATTAACTTTTCTTTATATATAATGTTACACCCCATGTTTTCGTACGTAAAAGTACGCCATAAGTAAATTGATATAAGCTCGGAAATGAGATATTACATCCCGCATTTTTATATGTTAAAGTTTCGTCGTAAGTTAATCGACGTAAGTTCGGGGATAAAATTTATTTTGAGATTATAAGTATTACGCTATTTCAAACAAGTAATAAGTAAATTCGTGAAGGTTAGGGGGTAAGCAAATCGAAGAAAATGAATTTCGTCAAAATTTGACATTTGGAGATAAAATACGGTCTAAGCTATAATACCTGGTATTTATGGATTTGTGCTATACAAGGTACCACATGACCATGATAGTAAGGTATATAAAGTATATTTAAAGTGAGTAGTATTTTAAGTAATTTAAGATAATTCTTGATTATATGGGTAATTAGTTAATTATTGGGTAATGGGATATTACCTAATTAATTGAGCATAATTTGAATAAGGTTAAATGCTCCAAACGTGGCAGCATGTGTAAAGCTTTCATCAAGCCTAAGGTGACTAAGTATTTTATTTGGCTAGGTAGCACCTTGAAAGGAACTCTTGGCTAAGCCATAAAAGGCTCTCAAATTCACAAAATATGGAAAGAGCAGCGTGAGTGCTTATATTAAAAATGGTAGGCAACTTAGTAACGTGACATTCTGCTTCAACAAGAATTCAAGCAAGAATTCGAAAATTCAAGCAAAAATTCCTTAAGCATCTTGGCAACGCAATTCACTTCAAGAAAGGTCATGAAAGATTTTGTTCAAATTTATTTAAGAAAGATATCATACGGATCTGTTATGGTAAATTGCTTCAACAAAATTCATACGAGACTACGTAATGTAATAGCAACGGGATTTATAATTCTAAGAGAGTACGGTATAATTTTTCTCAAGAACATCATACGGATTTTTTCCTACTTCAATTTATCGTTACGTGTTTTCGCAAAAGACATGTGTTAGAGGGATCATCAAGAGAATCGGTCCAGGCATGTTAAGGTTATCCCTTCTTTCTTTTTGGAATGATTCATACGATACAAATAAAACGAGTAAACGCACAATTTTCATAAATGACTCTATTCATAGAAGTATTAGGGGTGTCTATATTCTTGATTCCACATGTGAATTATTTTTTTTTTGTTCATGGGTCTCAGAAAAATACGTATTTGACAAAGTTTATCCAAAATACATATTGATTTTGTGATATTCCGAGAAATCTTATTAACGTATTTCTTATGCATTTCATGCATTTATACATATACATTGACCCATGACCAGATGGCGTTATATACGCGTATGTTATATGTATACGGGACATGGGAAAAGGTTATGGTGTTATATACACACCACCACCTGATCAACTGGTATACGTTGATAATTTGCCCCATAGTAGCCGAGATGATATGATGGGATACCCTCAGAGGCTTGATGATGTTATGAACGCATATACCTATGCATAGTATGGCATTTATACGCATATGCATGGCATTATAAATATGAAATGATTCATAGAGCTATTCAGACTTACATGTTGAGTCTTTTACTCCATGTTTCTCTCATGTCTATTGTTTACTGATTTTTATTCCTTACATACTCGGTATATTATTTATACTGACGTTCTTTTTTCGGGGGACGCTGCGTTTCATGCCTGCAGGTCCCGATAGACAGGTCGAGAGTCCTCCAAGTAGGCTATCGGCTTAACGGAAGGTGTTGGTACGCTCCATTTGCTCCGGAGTTGTTTATTTAGTCAGTATGATTTTGACGTGTATTATTTGGTATGGTGGAGCCCTGCCCCGACCTTTATAATAAGTATGTACTCTTAGAGACTTGTAGACATATGTCGTGTACGTGAAAGATTTTACGGCCTTGTCGGCCTATGTTCAGTGTAACTTTGGCCTTATAGGCCCGTATGTCAAATGTATAAGTGTATAAGTTTTTATATCAGATTGGGTCGTCTTATATTGAGTGTTCCTTTATGTTTATTTTGGTTAGCCCATGACAGCCCGTTTGGCCCATTTGCTAATGAAAGTACGATAAGAAGGATATGTAACGTTGGTACTCGGTTGAGTAAGGCACCGGGTATCCGTCGCGGCCCATCGGTTTGGGTCGTGACAAGTGGTATCAGAGCAGTTCTGTCCTAGGAAGTCTACAAGCCGTGTCTAGTAGAGTCTTGTTTATGGGTGTGTTGTGCACCACGTTTATAAGCAGGAAGCTACAGGGCATTTAGGACTATCACTCTTTCTTCTTACTCTAGATCATGTGGTAGAGCTTAGTTGTAAGAACTCAATTTCCTAAACTCTATCTTATTCATAATACGATGATGCCTACATCCAGAAAGACGGCTGGTAAGAGATATAGCTATGGAAGAGTTGAGTCAGATGAACTCAATTTTTGCATCATGCTTATGATGGATAAATATGAGGTATTCAGCAGATCATGTGTGTACTAAGATGTGTAAACTTCTTGATAAGGATCCTTAAGGCAAGAATATCTATCCACCCCTATGGTGAAAGGCAATGAGAGATTCGGAAGATAGATACAAATTCCAACAAGTAAAAGAAGCAAGATGAAAAAGGATACGAGGATTATCAATATTTACAGTTTAGGCAAAGGAATGTAAGCCTTTTGAGTTACCTTCAACAATAACAGAGGTTTGTAAAATTGGCCACACCCATCTCACTTATGCCCTATGGAAGCTAACAGAAGTAATATAAGAGATGGCAGGATATAAGGATCTAGCTGGGGTTAGGGTAACCCAAAATGGTGGATGGATTGTTAGCGTTAGCTGATATTTCTGAAGGATATTGCAAATGTGCTAATAGATCTCCTTGTGAGACGCCCAGATGGTGCACTCTAAAATAGTACAACTAGATATGAGTAATACAAAGACAGGCACTGGAAGCCTGGAAGGGATAAATATTACCTTAGTATGGCTCCCGTCCCTAGTAAAGAAAGAATGTTAGGAAACCCGAAGATCCAATGGATGGAGCAAGGGAAACTAAAAGCAAAAGAATGTCTTGTTCGAGTTTTCAAAAAAAATGATAGACATAAATATTACCAGGGAAATAAGAAGAGAGATAATGAAGCATTATGAGTAAGATGTGATACATGGATGACAACAGTAAATCAAAAAGATGACAGTATTACAAAGTCTATAGTCAAGTGAAGGAAAAGACGAGAGGTGACAAGCCTTGAGACAACAAAAGAGTATAGGCCATAAAGTCATATCCTCATTTCGAGAAATAAGTTTGTGACTTTAACGTGATTACCAGAAGGAAAAGTTAGACCCCAGAGTAATACAAATCAGTATAGACTGGTGAACAAGATAAACTAAACATGAATTAGGGACTGAGTGATTTGATAATAGTCGGTATCATGAGAATTTCAGATTGCGTTCCAGCGATAATGGAATGGACAACAAAAGAATATTCATAAGAAATTCAGAGAAAGGTCATTCAGGAAGACACTTCCCTAAAGCAAGCAATGTGAGCAAAGTTAAGCTTAAGGGACTGTATGTGCCAGTTATACTAAGTGTCACCCTCGCGAGTAAGGAAATTTGTTATCCTTGGTACATAAGGATTACCGCAAGGAGAGTAAGGGTCATCGATGATGTGAGAAGATGCCAAATATGAAGAGATAAAACATCTATAGGTAGATCGTCATAGTGCTAAATCTTAAGTACTCCCCTAAAGGGGGAATATAGAGTGATGTGGCATTAAGTCAGAATTAAATGGTTCTATTAACTATGGAATAGTAAAGGAAGAATGCGATAAAAAATGAAAAAGGAATGAGATTGCACTTATCCAAACCCTAAAGATATTCTATGATTCTAGAACATTATGCCAACACGACATCAAGGAGAGAAAGTAAGGGTTCCTGCCTGAGATGTTATTAATAGAGAAAAAGCATGTGTGAGACGTAAGTTAAGATAAGGAAAATAACCCAAGAAAGATTACACGGAATATTGATATGGGGCCAACGAGTAGTTAGTAGTTGATTCAGGAAGAGCCTAGTTATGGCTAGACAAGAGGTTACAGACAAATCAACAGATCATGCAAGATAAACATAGTGAACCCCAGCATGGGGAATTCAGTCTCGCAGAAATGATATTGTGATCCTTGAGAAATATTCAGATAAAAGTTGGGGTAGTTAAAGGTACCGTATGAGTATTACGGAAATTAAGGAGAGTTCCACTGGGAAGACAGTCAAAATATCAGTTTAGAAGCAACCCTACAAGCACAAGGGCGTGGAGGTAAGTAACTACAGATAATTATAGGCGAGGAAGGACATCAAAAATTCCGTCGAGTATACGATGTAATGAGCTCGTAGCTTTACAAGAGTCAGAAGGTCCTTCCTAAGTACTACAATGAAAGACTAGTTGAGGAAATAAGGAAGAAGGCTTTAATCTAAGCACAGTGACCTAAAGAGGAAATGGTCTTGTAACAACAGTCTCACAACAATAATGTATGCACTCCATAAGAAAGTGGCAGCTATCGTGGCTAATGAACGAGAAGAAGAAAAAATTTATAAGGTGATATTCAAGATCATATGGGTTGTATAGAATTCCAATATGTGTGGGCACTAAGATAAGCCAAGTATTCATGCAACAAGTGGCAAAACGACCAAGAAAAGTAATTGCTTACATTTAAATAAAGTTGAGAAGGAACGAAAGGAATTATGCGATCAATGATCCAGAGTTAATTACGTTATAAACGCACTTAAAATTTCAGAGTATTATCCATGCAGCATATATGTTGACAATCATACAGTCGTAGAAGACTCCGGTATAAGTTAAAAGAAAGAATTGAGCCCAGGTCATAGACAAAGGATTGAATTGTTAGAAGATTATATCATGGATATTCCATAGCGTCCATTAAGGGCTAAAGTAATAACTGATACCAAGAGCCACAGATCAGAAGATAACTTAAGCCTACATAAAGGCTGATCAGAAGGAAGAGGAAACTAAAGAGTTACATCAATGAAGTAAATCAGGAGTCTAATTATTAGACCCAGAAAATTATGGACATCATAATTGAGAATATTGCAGAATCACTCTTAATATCAGAGGTACAAAGAGATAGTACAATAACCATATTCTATAATGGCTTTACGATAAAGCTAATTAGAAGAGTACCAGCCTCATAAGAAGTCAGTATGAAGCTCCTACTGGATTGTGTATACACCAGAGGTTCAAGTATTATAGTAAAGCTTCAAGTTGTGGATGTGAATTATACCTATGTTAAAGTGAGGTCATGAAAGATATAGAAAATGTGATGCGAGATTTTAAGGTAAGTAAGGTAAAGGTGAACAACGTACGAGATACTCAAATGCAGAAGGTTGCAAATAATCCATACTGTAGATAGAAGGTTAGAAGCACTGGGATTTAGTATCCAGGAATGGTAGCGGCGTCGTCAGTGACATATCTTCCAGCCTATGGTTTCTAGGTATCGAGAGGCCTAGTCAAGAGAGTAAAGAAGAGTTAGAGACGATGTGATGTCTCTCTTGATGTCCCAGAATAACATAAGAAAATCTATGGTGCAAGCAAGTTGAAAGAAGATTTCAAGTAGTATAAGAGCGAAAAGGTTTTAGGAAGACATGAGTAAGGATAAGAAAAGGTGAGTGAGAAGGTGACGAGAATGGATATGTTCTCGGGATTAAGCCCATGAAAACAAGAGAGCTTATGGGTTCTTTAAGTTATAGAAAGCTAAGTATAACCTGAATGAACTCAAAGGAGTCTAAGACTAATAGCATTTAGAAGAGATGGAATGATGCCCTGGTAGTAGAATGAGGGTGTAATTGTGAAAGATAACGGATGGCGTTTGGGTAATGATTTCATGAATTGTATAAGATTGAGATACCCACGTAAGGTAAATCACATTGGGATGATATGAAATACGATTATGGAATTATAGTATTGTATCACCCCCATGTGGATCAGGAAAATCACTTCAAATGTTCTACGATGCAACGTGAGCCCTAGTAATTACGTAAAAGGTTTCAAGTTATCAGTGGTAGATTATAGATCAATGTTGAGGTGAATCAATAACGGATGGATAACCGGGTCTATGAAATAAGATATAACAATAGTCGTAAGTTCGATAAAGTACCGAGTGAAGAACTTCAGTATACCTATAGATGCTAAGAGGGACATCTTGTCAAGTTCTGTATATGTTCCCAAAGTGAGGACTAGAGATTGGCTAAAAGCTGGGGAAAAAGCAGAGAAGAGTTGCATAGGCACACTTACAAGGTCAAGAGTCGTACAGACTGCATGATAGAAGGTAGCAACAGTTACAAGATTGGAAGGATTCCGACCACAAGTCGTGGTGTGAGAAAGAGGCCTAAAGGGGGGAATGCCCTGGCCTTTGGATTTATTCAGAGAGCAATTGTGTAGATGACAAGGAGAGTACTAAAGTATTCGCAAGAGCTATAGGTTATGATAATGATAAGTGCATCAGTCAACATTCGAGGACGAATGCTCTAAAGGGGGGAATGATGTTACACCCTATGTTTTCTTATGTAAAAGTACACCATAAGTAAATTGATATAAGCTCGGAAATGAGATGTTACATCCCGTATTTTTATATGTTAAAGTTTCGTCGTAAGTTAATCGACGTAAATTCGGGGATGAGATTTATTTTGAGATTATAAGTATTACGCTATTTCAAACAAGTGATAAGGAAATTCGTGAAGGTCAGGGGGTAAGCAAATCAAAGAACATGAATTTCGTCGAAGTTTGACATTTGGAGATAAAATACGGTCCAAGCTATAATACTCCGCATTTATGGACTAGTACCATACAAGGTACCACATGACCATGATAGTAAGGTATATAAAGTATATTAAAAGTGAGTAGTATTTTAAGTAATTTGAGATAATTCTTAATTATGTGGGTAATTGGTTAATTATTGGGTAATGGGATATTACCTAATTAATTGAGCATAATTTGGATAAGGTTAAATTCTCCCAACATGGAAGCATGTGTAAAGCTTTCATCAAGCCTAAGGTGACTAAGTATTTTATTTGGCTAGGTGGCACCTTGAAAGGAACTCTTGGCTAAGCCATAAAAGGCTCTCAAATTCACAAAATATGGAAAGAGCAACGTGAGTGCTTATATTAAAAATGGTAGGCAACTTAGTAACGTGACATTCTGCTTCAACAAGAATTCAAGCAAGAATTCGAGAACTCAAGCAAATATTCCTTAAGTATCTTGGCAACGTAATTCACTTCAAGAAAGGTCATGAAAGATTTTGATCAAATTCATTTAAGAAAGATATCATACGGATCTGCCATGGTAAATTGCTTCAACAAAATTCATACGAGACTATGTAATGTAATAGCAACGGGATTTGCAATTCTAAGAGAGTACGGTATAATATTTTTCAAGAACATCATACGAATTTTCCCTACTTCGATCCGTCATTACGTGTTTTCGCAAAAGACATGTGTTAGAGAGATCGTCAAGAGGATCAGTCCAGGTATGTTAAGGCTATCCCTTCTTTCTTTTTGGTATGATCCATACGATACAAATGAAATGCGTAAACGCACAATTTTCATAAATGACTCTATTCATAGAAGTACTAGGGGTTTCTATATTCTTGATTCCCCATGTGAATTATTATTATATCTTCTGTTTATGGGTCTCACAAATACGTATTTGATAAAGTTTATCCGAAAGGCATATTGATTTTATGATATTCTGAGAAATCTTATTAACGTATTTCTTATTTATTTCATGCATTTATACATGTACATTGAACCATGAATATATGGTGTTATATACGTGTATGTTATATGTATATGGGATATGGGAAAGGGTTACGGCGTTATATACGCACCACCACCTGATCAGTTGGTATACATTGATAATTTGCCCATAGTGGCCGAGTTGATATGATGGGATGCCCTCAGAGGCTTGATGATGTTATGAACTCATATACCTATGCATAGTATGATATTTATAGGAATATGCATGATATTATAAATATGAAATGATTCATAGAGCTATTCAGACTTACATGTTGAGTCTTTTACTCCATATTTTTCTCATGTCTATTGTTTACTGATTTTCATTCCTTACATACTCGGTACATTATTTGTACTGATATCCCTTTGCCGGGGGATGCTCCGTTTCATGCCCGCAGGTCCCAATAGACAGGTCAAGAGTCCTCCAAGAAGGCTATCAGCTCAGCGGAAGGTGTTGGTGCACTCCATTTGTTCCGAAATTATTTGTTTGGTCAGTACGATTTAGACATGTATTGTTTGGTATGGCGGGGCCCAGCCCTGACCTTTATAATAAGTATGTACTCTTAGAGGCTTGTAGACATATGTCGTGTATGTGATAGATTGTACGGCCTTGTCGGCCTATGTTCAGTGTAACTTTGGCCTTATAGGCCCGTATGTTAAATGTATAAGTGTATAAGTTTTTTTATTAGATTGGGTCATCTTATATTGAGTATTCCCTTATGTTTATTTTGGTTAGCCCATGACGGCCTGTTTGGCCCATTTGCCAATGAAAGTGCGAGAAGAAGGATATGTAACGTTAGTACTCGATTGAGTAAGGCACCGGGTACCCGTCGCGGCTCATCGGTTTGGGTCGTGACATATAATTGGTGACATCATATGTTTGATAATTCTCTTGTTGCTTGGAGTTATTAACAAGGTCTTATGTAAGCTTCCTTTGCTACTCAACTTATCCTCTCAAGTAAGAGGCATTTTTCACACCAATTGGAAGTTTGACCTTAGAGCTTTAGGATGGTTGAATAAATTTAACTATGGCCATATTCATCAACCAAAAATAAAAAATTTAAAGAATAAAAGTGATGATTATAAATTGTAGATGTGTCTATGACTACTGCATAGTGCTTCATTTCCTATAAAGATACACAATGCACGACCAATAACTTCGGGTGCCCAATAAATAGGTGATTGCATCTTTTTGCTACAAAACAAGTCCATTGGATTTAATAGGGAGAAAGGTTAGGGAAAGACTATATATACTTGCCCCTCATGGTCCTTACTCACCTCATGTTATTAGCAATTTGTAGTAGTTGGGGTATACTTCATACTTCAACTTCTCTCGGTGATTAATAAAATGCAAGAAGTTATAGAAACTATATTCTAATTTTTGCAATTGGGTAGGAGCTTTGTACTGTATATTCTGCTTGGCAAGGATTTATATTCTATATTTATCTTTGATAGTCGAAATAGTTAGTGAGAGTTCATGTATCTAACCACACTAGCTTGGAAATTGAGGCACAATAGTAATAGTTGTTGTAGTACAGCTGTTGTTGTCCTTAGTTTTATTAGGAGACTACTCTCTTCTTATAAAAAAAATATTTACTTTACTTTTTCAGTCGCGTGAGATTTATGTTTGTCCTTGTTTGAGCTCCTAAGCATTTATATCATTTTCAGTATAATAAAATATGGCTGTTGAATTTTCATGTTAGTCAAGGGAATAAATAATGAGGTAGAACTTTGTCAATATGTTTCCTAAAAGCTCAAGTGCAATGTTAGTTCTAAGGTTACTTTCCTCTGGAAGGTTGTGACTTCTGAGAAAGCTTACTAGTTGAAAATTATTTGTAATAGTAGATATAGCTATGGAAAGAAAAAGTTTATTAAGATTGGTCAATGAAACCATGTGTCTTGTCAAGTCTCTGCATAATTTTAACCTATAAAAAAGGTTCTGTATAATTTGAATTCCTGATTGCATTGGATGTAAACTTTCGTAACTTTATCTACAACATATGCTCTGGATAAGTTGAACTTTCCTTTGCCATAAAACTTATCCTGTTCAACCAGGTACAATTAAATCCAAGATTAACTCTATGTCTAGTACCATAATGAGAATAAGTACTACTGAGTAGTTTATGACTTCAACAAACTCATACTTTTCCATTGATTTAGTATTGCCATGAATGATGAAAAATGAGCGGCCTTATTGTAGCTCATCAATATGCTTTTTCCTTTGGTTTGTCAAAAGTAAAAAATGAGTGGCCTTCAACAAACTCTAAGTTATATATGGTATAGTACTCAATAAAATTGTGGTTACTTTGATATCAAAATGCTTCGCTTTTAATGTGTTATTAATTACCTTTGTTTGATGTTAAAATGTATCACTTCAAAAGCATTACACTTTGCATGTATGATCATTGCTTTAAAGTTTACATTTGCCGAATGTGCTTTTACGTATAATCTTTGGGTTTTCTTTTCATAGTTAGGGAGGGTGAATTGAAGCACATGGATGCAGCACAACTGAGAGAGTATGGTCACAACATAGTTAAAATTCATTGCTAATTATTATAAGAACATTGAGAACTCCCTGTTCTTAGTTAAGTTCTGATTTTTATAACCCATCAATTTCTTTGCCATTCTATTATTACCGTGCTATTGCGGTATTTCCAAGAGTTAATAGTTTTCTTAAGAGTTTTAATACCTGCTTGTCAGTTATGTTTCGACGTCTTAGCTAGAGAGCAGTACTCTATTCTATTTAGGATAAATGGTGGAGCTAAATGTTATAATAATGAATATATATACAGTTTTTACTATCCTATCTAGTTGGTCATCGTATTAGATAACATACTTGATAATAGCTTTGTTTAATTTGGTATGGATTTGAATTTGTAATGTTTCTCACTATGGTTGTTTCTAATGGAATTTGACTTATATTATAACTTATTCAATAAAATTATCTATTTAACTGTGGCAAAATGAACTACCACTAACTTTGTTTGAATATTAATATCATATTTGGGGGTTATAAAACCCCATATATTTTTTTAATGCTGAAATCATATTGTGAGGGTTTAAAAATCCCCGTAATATTTTTTTTGAAACACTAAAACCATATTAATAGAGGTTCTAAACGGTCACAAATTGAATTAAAACCCCCCACAATGTAAAAAGTCATTTTGTGACGGTCTTCGTAGGGTTTTTAAAAAACCCTACGACGAAAATGCCCGTGGCGAACGTAACTGTGACGTTTTAAAAACTGCCTCAATACAATTTGTGGGGGTCAAAAACCGTCACAAATTAACAAAATAACCCCCATAAATTGAGCCTTTTCTTGTAGTAGCTTATTAAATGCTATCCGATGTCAAACCTTTGAATCTTTAATATCATCTATGCTTCCTTCGGGATCCATCCAGTACTGGTTACACACTTCGCACTTACTGCCAGTTTTTTGTTGACTCGTCTTTTGTCTGTCTTTGGTTCCACGTGTTACCTCGCCATTTGACCACCTGTTATCAACCAATTACACCCCATATAGATAGTCCCCTAACTTTTCGGTGACGCAACTCAGTGTTACCGGAAAGTAGATGATAATTCATTTCTTAGCAGGAATGTTCCTGAACGATCTCGGACATTTGAAGGGGCGCACGTCTCATCGCATTTAATACCCCAAACATGTGTTGCCCCGTGATTCAGCAGGTATTTTCGCCAGTTTTCGACGTAATCATGACCACAATTTTTCTCATCTATAAATTCTCTGCTATTCATCATTTTTACTTCTTCACTTTTACTACTTTCACAACTTTTTCTCCCTCTCTGAGTTTCCTCAGAATTTTTCTACAACATTCAACTTTCTCAACAAGAACTTCTTCACTGATCTTTTACCACCATGTCTTCTTACACTACTAACTTTGGAAACACTGGTCTTCTCTTCGGTGGAGGCCCAAAGAAAAATAAAACCAAAGAGGTTGACGTCGAGTCTGAACCTCCAACCATAAACACCATCATACCTTTCATCTTTGCACCGCATCCGATCTCCAAGAGCAAAAAGCACGTGCAAATTCCATAAGTGGCAGGTTTTGGCCTGTTCGTAGGTACCCCTCCTCCATTCGTCCTTCTAGCGTCCTTATTGTGAAGGAGGACTGTAACTGCTCCAATGCCGAAATCTTCGCCCCATACAGGGTAGAATGAGTTACCTACTCCAAAGCGGGGTATATGTATGTCTATATGTATCCCTTTACTTTGGTTCCCTTCACCTTGGGGTCGAGTGAAGAATTTGACCCAATAATTCTGGAATTTTTCCATCGGTACCAGATCTGCATGGCACAAGTAGGCCCATCCATATAGCATGCAGTGGCTTGCCTTTGTCAGTTGTTCCTCGAGACCAGGGAAACCCTAACTCTCGCACATATGATGAATCCTTACCCCCTCCCCCTCCCCAAGATTTCCTGTGGCGGAGTGTTAAACTTTAGTAAGCATGGTCACCACGCACTTCTCACCAGTGTAGATGATGACAACGAACGTGAATGGATGGAGCGGTTCGTTGTTATTGCTACCAGGGACATCGTTCGGACTACAACTCCAGCTTTTCCCGAATCATGGAATCTTTTCTGTAAGTCTTCGGGTGCTCGTTTCCTATCTTTGTTGAAAGATAATTTCTTGCTTTGTTGATTTTTTACTCCCTTCATTTTAGGTACTTTGTCACGACCCAAAATCGCGCCTTAGGTATCGTGATGGTACCTAGTCTCTAAGACTAGGTAAGTAAACTTTCCTATCTTCGTTGAAAGATAATTTCTTGCTTTGTTGATTTTTTACTCCCTTCATTTCAGGTACTTTGTCACGACCCAAAATTGCGCCTTAGGCATCGTAATGGTACCTAGTCTCTAAGACTAGGTAAGCTGTTTACTTACAACAGTTAAACAAGTTAAGCATGATATTTTAAAGCAAAGTTTAATATAAATATCAAAAAAGGTGATTCAATCCTACGCGGCAATAATCAGAATAATCCTCCCAAGACTAGATAGTACAGAGTCACGAACTCTAGCTGAATACATAGAAATATAACAACAACAACAACAACAACAACATACCCAGTATAGTCCCACAAGTAGAGTCTGGGGAGGGTAGTATGTACGCAGACCTTACCCCTACCTGGAGAGGTAGAGAGGCTATTTCCGATAGACCCTCGACTCAAGTTAAGGTGGAAAAGAAAATAGGGGGGAGAAAGAAAAACGAGGGAGAAAAAACAATAAGAAAAAAAGGATAAAAAGTAGTATCAGATAGTAATAATCAGGGAGCAATAACTTTCAGTAAAAGGGGGAAAGAGTAGCATCAAATAGTAAATCAGAGAAACATGATATCATGAAACAGAAATGTATATGAATGACAAGTTTAAAGGTGATACATGCCAACACGGTGATAATCACTACAAATACTCCCAAGACTAAGTAGTACAGAGTCACGAACTCTAACTAAATACATAGAAATATCTCAAAACAAAATACAATACTGTTCAGATAGCGAATTAATAGTACATTTCAAAGGAAAAAAGGACTCCAAGGGACTTTGGTGATCAGGCCGCTCTACCTTGAATCCTCGCGATCAAAGAAGCTTACTCTACCTGAGTCTATTATCTTCAATATCTGGCTCTGCACAAAAATGTGCAGAAGTATAGTATGAGTACACCACGGTCGATACCCAGTAAGTATCAAGACTAACCTCGGTGGAGTAGTGACGAGGTACAAGCCAAGACACATACTAGTCATAATAACTTGTGTTGTATATAAGTACAAAGCTAATAATGGAAGCAAGAATCAGTAAATGGTAGCAAGGAATAAACATGTGATAAACACAATAGAATAATCAAAACACCGTTAAAGTGCCAGCGAAAATAATAAGGTAAACAAATGACAACCAAATAATCAAGTCATTCTAACACACGGTTTACAACAAAACCACCCCGAGGTACCAGTCCTCAAAACCTCAAGCCACGAGTCCCAAATCATAAATCATGTACACATGGCACCTCGTCATGTACACATGGAACCTCGTGCCCACATTACCGATCACAACCGCACGAAAAACTCATGTGTTGTACGGACAACTCATGTGCTAATACCTCAATCCGCCCGGCATGGTTATAGGCTCACTATCACAATCCACCCGGCGCAGTCACAGGCTTGATATCACAATCTGCCTGGCGTGGTCACAATCTCAATATCACAATGAAAGCAGATATACAAGAATTCATGTGCATGATCAATGAATGTCAAGTTTCAAACTCCTGAACTAGTATAAATGGCATGCTACAGTGTATGCACTTGCAAGTGTACTATTACAGTCCAAGTCGACATGTAATATCAAAGACATCAGGTAGCTTATTGGAAAACACAATAAATCACGTAAGGTGCATGACACCCACAAGGAAAATCACGCCATCACACAATTATCATCAACATTATGCCCCTATGCTATCACATATCATCCCTGACAGAGCCACCCTTATCTCTCCCTATTGACAATATCTAATATTCACCCGTATCGCTCCACCCAGATATTTAACACAATAGCCACTCGTATCAGTCCGCCCAGGCAATAACACAATAGCCACCCGTATCACTCCGCCCAGGCAATAACACAATAGCCACCCGTATCACTTTGCCTAGACAATAACACAATAGACACCCGTATCACTCCGCCCAGACAATAACACAATAGACACACATATCACTCCTCACAATTAACAATAGTGAGATGCCACCCTTATGCTCCGCATAGAAACAATTCATCCACACAATAAATTCACATGTGCTACCATCACAACAAAATGACATATCAATTCGTACTACAAGTGCCAATAGGCCACAGCCTTTCCAAAATAAAAATACCAATATTACCACAACACATAGCCCAGAACTCATCCATGATGCCTACACGAATCTCAATAGCAGCAAAGTGGAACAGGAAAGTAACTCAACAATGAAAGATACTCCATTAAACAAAAATTTCAACTAAATTGGTTAATGTCTCTCAATTACTTCAACTTTAATTAGTTGATGAAGAATAAACTCAATAATGAAGTTATTTCCATGAAATGGCAACTTCAAATTCTATTGTATAACATAAGCTAACAATGAAAGAGATAGCATGAAATAACAACTACGTTTAAATGCATGTGAATAACTCGACAACGAAGGTATATCATGTGATAACAACTACAAATAAGAATTATTCAACATTAAAGAGGTAACATGACAATAAAAGAGGTAACAACTTTGACTAAGAATATAAGGGTAAGTTTGACAAATAAAAGATAGAACATGTGCTAACAACTTCAAATAAAGTATGTAAGAGTAAACTTAACATGAAGGATATAACATGATATGACAACTTCAATTAATGCATAAAAGAAGCCTAGGAGTCTTACCTGTCAAATACCACCTATAAGCCTGTGTACACACTCGTTATCTCGCGTACACATCTTCCGCATAATTTAAATAGTACAACCAACCCAAATCCTAAGTGGTAGTTCTCCCAGACAAAGTTAGGTAAGATACTAACCTCAAAGAAGATAAATGAATATTCTAAGAAGCCCTTCCTGTCTAAAATAACCTCCAAACGGCTCAAATCTAGCCAAAAATCACTTAATATCATAACGAAATGCCATAGGAAAATATTTCGGATAATAAAGTTTCGATCTTTAATGAAAACTAAAAATTTAACCCCGGGCTCGCACTTCGGAACCCGACAAAACTTACAAAATACGAACACACATTCCGATACGAGTCCAACCATACAAAAATCAGCCAATTTCGACCTAAAATCGGCCTTCAAATCATCATTTTATATTTTAGAAAAGTTTCTACAAAACCCCCCAATTTCTCCAATTCGAACCACTAATTAAATGATAAAAACAAAGATGGAATCATGAAACATAACCAAATTTGAGTCAAGAACACTTACCCCAATCCAAAGCAGAAAAGTCTCCTCCAAAATCGCCCAAAACCGAGCTCTCTAACTCAAAATGTGATAAAAATAATGAAACCCTCGATATATAAAGCTTCTGCCCAAGGATTTCCGCATTTGCGGACAAAATATTGCACATGCGAGCTCGCATCTGCGAGAACTAGCTCGCATTTGCTATATCAATTTACCAAACAAAGATCCGCATCTACATAAAGGAAGTCGTATCTGCGACAACGCAAAATCGCAAAAAATATCTATAGAAGCGGACAATCAACCTAAGCCTCAAACACGCATCTGCGATCCACTATCCACAGATGCGACCTCACATATTCTGTCACCTACCTGTAGAACAGGAAATCCTTACCATGCACAATCTCGTAGAAGCAACATAAAATCACGCAGAAGCGGTGCCGCACCTGCGTTCCCACTTGCGCAGATGTGCAACACCAAAACCAGGCCTGCCCAAAAATATGGAAATGATCCGAGACTCATCTGAAACACACCCGAAGCCCCTGGGACCCCATCCAACCACACCAATCAATCCCAAAACGTAACTCGGACCTACTCGTGGCCTCAAATCACACCAAATAACATTAAAACTATGAATCACACTTCAATTCAAGCCTAATGAACTAATGTACCAACTTGGTTCCATCCCGCCTGAGCCAATGAACTAAAAATGCTCAGGAACTGCACTAAAGTCTCCTAAAGTCCAGGGGTAGCAACATGCGCCTCCGGTGCATGTCCCCTAACCGGAGCTACTGGTGACTCCTCAGCTGCTGCTCCGGCAGGTGCTCTAGCTGCGGCATGTGCCCCTTCTTTGCCTCTACCTCGACCCCGGCCTCTCACGGCTATAGCAGGGGGCACAGGTGTCTTCTCAACTTATCTGGTAGTGCGTGTCCTCTCTATCTATGAGATAATAGAAATACAAAGGTTCAAACTCCGAAATCAACAATTCTGCATGATAGGAATGAAAGAAGTGGAATTTTCCTAATAGTTCTGTAGCCTCTCGAAGATAAGTACAGACGTCTTCATATCGATTTGCAAGACTCTACTGAACTGTTTCGTGACTGGTAAAACCTATTAACATAGAGCTCTGATAACAACTTGTCACGACCCAAAATCGCGCCTTAGGCGTCGTGATGGCACCTATTCTCTAAGACTAGGTAAGCCGGCGACTTACAACGGTTAAACCAGTTAAGCATGATATTTTAAAGCAGAGTTTAATATAAATACCGAAATAAAGGTGATGCAATCCTATGCAGCAATAATCACAACAAACCTCCCAAGACTAGATAGTAAAGTGTCTCGAACTCTTGCTGAAAACATAGAAATATCTCAAAACAAAATACAATACTGTTCAGATAGCGAATTAATAGTACATTTCAAAGGAAAAAAGGACTCCAAGGGACTTTGGTGATCAGGCCGCTCTACCTTGAATCCTCGCGATCAAAGAAGCTTACTCTACCTGAGTCTATTATCTTCAATATCTGGATATGCAGAAAAATATGTAAAAGTGTAGTATGAGTACACCACGGTCGATACCCAGTAAGTATCAAGACTAACCTCGGTGGAGTAGTGACAAGGTACAAGCCAAGAACCTACTAGTCATAATAACTTGTGTAGTATATAAGTACAAAGCTAATAATGGAAGCAAGAATCACCTGAGGTACCACTCATGATAAAAATAGTAAAGTAATCAAAACACCGTTAAAGTACCAGTGAAAATAAAAGGGTAAACAAATGACAACCAAATAATTAAGCCGTTCTAACATAAGGTTCACAATAAAACCACCCGAGGTACCACTCCTCAAAACCTCAAGCCACGAATCCAAAATCATAAATCATATACACATGGCACCTCGTGCCAACGTTACCAATCACAACCGTACGGACAACTCATGTGCTATACGGATAACTCATGTGCTAATACCTCAATCCGACCTGCATGGTTACAGGCTCACTATCACAATCCGCCTGGCGTGGTCACATGCTCGATATCACAATCCACCCAGTGTGGTCACATGCACAATATCATAATCCGAGCAGATATATAAGAATACATATGCATGATCAATGAATGTCAAGTTTCAAACTCCCGAACTAGTATAAATGGCATGCTACAGTGTATGCATGTGCGAGTGTACTATTACAGTCCAAGTCGACAAGTAATATCAAAGACATCGGGTAGCTCATTGGAAAAACACAACAAGTCCCGTAAGGTGCATGGTACACACAAGGAAAATCATACCAACACACGAATATCATCAATAATTTGCCCCCAGGCCATCACATATCATCGCTGATATATCCACCCTTATCTCTCTATATTGACAATATTGTAATAGCCAACTGTATCGCTCCTTCCAGACATTAACACAATAGCCACCCGTATCACTCCGCCTAAGAAATAACACAATAGCCATCCGTATCACTCCGCCCAGACAATAACATAATAGCCACCTATATCACTCCGCACAATCAACAACGGTGAGATGTCACCCTTATGCTCCGCACAGAAATAATCAATTCACATAACAAATCCACATGTGCTAACATCACAACAACATGACATATCAATTCGTACTACAAGTGCTCATAGGCCACAACCTTTCCAATACAAAAATACCGATATCACCAGAACACATAACCCACGACTCAACCACGATGTGTACAAGAATCTCAATAGCAACAAAGTGAAACGAGAAAGTAACTCAACAAAGAAAGATACTCCATTAAACAACTTTAACTAAACATGTTGACGACTCTCAATTACTCCAAGTTCAATTAGTTGCTTAAGAATAAACTCAATAATGAATATATTTTCATGTAATGGCAACTTCAAATTCTAGTGTATAACATAAGCTAACAATGAAAGAGATGACATGAAATAGCAACTACGTCTAAATGCATGAGAATAACTCGACATCAAAGGGATATCATGTGATAACAAATTCAAATAAGAAAAATTCAAGAATAAAAGGGGTAACATGATAATAAAAGTGGTAACAACTTTGACTAAGCATATAAGAGTAAGTTTGACAAACAAAAGATAGAACATATGCTAACAACTTCAAATAAATCATGTAATTGTAAACATAACATGGAGGATATAACATGATATGATAACTTCAATTTATGCATGAAAGAAGCCTTGGAGTTCAACCGGTCAAATACCATATATAAGCCTCTGTACACACTCGTCACCCCGCGTACACGTCTTCCACATAATTCAAATAATACAACCAACCCAAATCCTAAGGGGTAGTTTCCCGCCACAAAGTTAGGCAAGATACTTATCTCAAAGAAAGCTAAATCAATATTCTAAGAAGCGCTTCCCGTGTGAAACATCCTCCGAACGGCTCGAATCTAGTCAAAATAACTTAATATCATAAATAAAAGCCATAGAAAATAATTCTGGATAATAAATCTTCGATCTTTAATGAAAACCCAAAAAGTCAACCCTGGGCTCGCGCCTCGGAACCCCACAAAACTCACAAAATCCGAATATTCATTCCGATACGAGTCCAACCATATAAATATTATCCAATTCCAACCTCAAATCGGCCCTCAAATCACCATTTTATGTTTTAGAAAAGTTTCTACAAAACCCCCCAATTTCTCCAATTCAAACCACTAATTAAATGATAAAAATAAAGATGCAATTATGAAATATAACCAAATCCGAGTCAAGAATACCTACCCTAATCCAAAGAATAAAACTCCCCTCCAAAATGGCCCAAAACCGAGCTCTCTAACTCAAAATGTAATAAAATAATGAAACCCTTGATATATAATGCTTCTTCCCAGAGATTTTTGCATTTGCGGACAAAATATCGCACTTGCGAGCTCGCATCTGCAAGAAATAACTCTCATATATGATATCAACTTATCAGACAAAGATCCGCATCTACATAAAGGAAGTCGCATCTGCGACAGTACAGAAGAGCAAAAATATCCACAGAAGCGGACAATCAAGTTGAGCCTCAAATACACATTTGCGATCCACTATCCCTAGATGCGACCTCTACCTGTGGTCACCTACATGTAGAAGAGGAAAGCCTGACCATGCAAAATCTCTCAGAAGCACCACAAAATCATGCTGAAGCGTCGCCGCACCTGCGTTCCCACTTGCGCAAATGCGAAATACAAGAACCAGGCTTGTCCAAAAATATGGTAATGATCCGAGACTCATCCGAAACACACCTGAGGCCCTTGGGACCCCGTCCAATCACACCAACCAATCCCAAAATATAACTCGGACCTACTCGAGGCCTCAAATCACACCAAATAACATCAAAACTACGAATCACCTTTCAATTCAAGCCTAATGAACTAATAAACTTTTAACTTTTAAAACTCACGCCGAATGATATCAATTCAACACGGAATGACCTAAAATTTTGCATGCAAGTCCCAAATGACATAAAGGAGCTATACCAACTCTCAGAATCACTATCCGAACTCGATATCAACAAAGTCAATTCCGGGTCAAACCTCTCAACCTTTTAAACCTTCAAATTTCTAACTTTCGCCAAAAAGCATCAAATCAACCTACGGACCTCCAAATCCAAATTCGGACATACGCCTAAGTCCAAAATCACCATACGAAGCTATTGGAATCATAAAAATACCATTTGGGAGTCGTCTATACAAAAGTAAAACTCCGGTCAACTCTTACCACTTAAGCTTCAAAAACTAGAATCCTTCTTTTAAATCGATCCCGAATTACCAGAAAATCAAAATAGACCATACACACACGTCAAAATCTATAACACAAATATATTCAAGGCCTTGAATAATTGAATGGAATGCATAAGCTCAAAATGACGAGTTGAGTCATTACATACTTGCTGGGAACCACCACGGGTTCACGGTCTCGACCGATGGGTTCAGAAAATTTTGGATATTATAACTCCGAAATCCCGACGGTGGAAAGAAATGGCTCCCAAATACGGGTGGAGATCCAAGAACCATGATGAGCAAAATTTCTCTTTCTTTCAATCTTATTTGTGTAAAATAATTTAAGAATAATTTACTAAATGTGTTTTTGCTTTTATAGGGCTTCCGAGGGATTCTGTCATGTGCCCCAACATCAACGCTCTCGATGACCCTGTGGAGGCCGAGCGGGTACTTTAGAATGCCCTTAATCGCAACAGGGCCCATGGACCTTCTCGAGCCTCCAGTAAGGGTCCCTCCTCTTGGAGTCCCCAGCCCAACAATAAGAAATGGAAGAGGAGACGTTCCTCTTTGGCTGGGACTTAGGGGAAAAGAATAAAGGGAACACCAACCGACACGGCCATAGCGGTACTCGATGATGAATAGGAAGTCAATGATGAAGAGGCTTCCCTTCAAAGAAGAAAAATATCTTCATCAGTTGAACCGGATGCTCAGTTGGTTGGGCTCCAATACTAACTAGCAAACGAAGTTCAGGCGTTCTGGGGGGCGGGGAAATGGACTTGGTTGAGAATGCCGATTCTCACTTTTCGACTCCCGTTGTCATCTCCGGTCAGAGGAGCTTGGCCCCTGACATCATTCTGCCATCAACTTCTTAGCACGCAATAACTACCACTCCTTCTACCACAGTTGTTTCTTATCCGTCCACACCAACAACTCCTTATCCACCGACGCCAGCTGCCTCTTTTCCACCAGCAGTGACTGCTTCTCTTCTATCGGCTTCAGTAGATCAATCAGGGAATGCTTCAACTCAACGGTCTCCCGACCACGGGAACTTGGTAAACACGTACTTGACCCCTTCTCAAGATCCTCGTAAGAGGCAAAATGCTACTCTTTTGGTTTCGAAAGAGTGCCATATTTTCTCCAAGCTGGTAGAGCTTGCAAATTACCTGAAGCCGCTAGCTTCGGTGAAGGACTGGAAAAAGATGGACTCCCTCTTTGGGGAGTGCCTAATAAATAACAGCTTGCACTGCTCGACACAGGTAACAATCTCACCTCTTTCTACCTTCTTTCCATTTACGCTTCGAAGTAATAATCTTGATCATATCCATTTTTTAGGCCAATCTTCTTACCTCTGAGGGCCTGTAAAGGTTGACTATGGACAAGCAAGAGCTTGCTTTAGAACGAGAACAACTATTGGCTGAGAAGAATCAGCTCGTCGAGCGCCTCCCGGTGCTGGAGACCAAAGTTGCTTAAATGGATGAGTTCGAGGCCCGACTGTAGCAGTCGGTGCAAGACATGATAGATCATAGCCAAGAAGCCGCCCAACTTTGTGATGACTTAAAGGAAGCAAATTCTAAGTGGGCTGAGCTTCACAATGTTGTGCTACTGTTGCCAAACATGAATCAGCCTTCATGGAACAAGTTAGACACTTGGAGGCTGGTTTGTGTGCCAAAGCTGAAGAGTCCAATGTTGCCGAGGATAAGAGGGCCAAAATGGAAGAGAGGCTCAAGTTATTAATGGAGAAAAACCGGCATCACTCAACCACCAACATTGAGCTTGATTCCAGACTCATCGCGATGAAGGCTAATAATGTAGGACTCCAACCCAAAATTGACAAAATCTGAGCCAAAATCCAGGACCAAGAAGGTTCTCTCATCTTTGAGAAGACCTATTACATGTATCATATTAAGAGGAAGAATTTGCAGGAGGACAAATAAGGTATTGCCATATTGATGATTGCATTGCCAAGGCCCAGGAACTAGAGTTAACTGTTCGTGAGAATCTTCCTGCTCGGCCTACTACAACTGACTCCTCGAATACTAGTTCCGAGTATTTGGGAACTGAAGGGGAGTACGAAGAAGAAGAAGGCCCTAAACCGGCAGCGAAACAACCTTCTTCCACTAGGGAGAATGAAGACCCTTCTCTCCCTTCGGGATCTGGAAGCAAAGAATAATGTAAAGATTTTTTTCTTTTATCTTTTGTAATTATGCCAAAATATTTACCAAGTTTGGCACTTAAATAAATGAAAGAACTTTTGCTTAAGGATTATGCAAAAATATTCCTTTTACGTTAATTGATAAAGCTTCGGGAACTCTTTTGCATCTGATAACTTTTGATTTCGAGTATAAGCACTTCCAGAATCTACCCTTTACTATGAAGGTTTCATAAGAGAGGACCCTTATGTTTACGGTGCTCTTGAAGAGCATGTCTCTTATTCATTATGGCACAAGCATTTGAAGTTTTTGTTAGCTCTCGTATTATAAAATTAATTGACTTATCAATCGGACAAGAAATAAGATAAAAACAAAAGGACTTTGATTTATTCCTTCTATCCTCAAAAGTACACTTACATAAATGTTCATCTACTTAAGTAAATAAAGGTGCTAATACATGTGGCTAATTGTACAACTTATTTCTACGGAGCTGATCATGAAGTCCCTGCTCCCGATAAGACATTGATTCCGGTTCTATCAGTCCTCGATTTTAGAGGCACTTCTAGTGCTGTATCATGTATTATTATCCCCCCAGTGTTCGAATGCTAAGTATGAGAATTTGAACACTGGAAGTATTGCATTCATCGAAGGCCCTTCCCTTCGTTTTATACTTTATACTGCTGCCTTATCTGCGGAGACAACTTGTGAATGGTTAAATAATCTGTTCGAGTTTTGGGAGGCAAGATTTGTCGTCGAACCAAAGATTATTTAATCATCCACAAGTTTTTTGCCACACGAGCTCATGGTCGTCGATCCCATCTGCAGGAGGCACGTTTAGTACCTTAATACCAAATGTCTTACCTTTACCGATGATCCTTCCTTCGTAGAATGATTTACGTCGCTACCTCGTTAAAAACCTTGCCAAAAAAACCTGATGGGGATAAAAACTGGATGAAGGGAAAAAAAGTGCTGCAGCATATACTCAGCAAGGATCTTCAGGAATAATACCTTTTAAGGTGAGTCACGTTCCAGTTGCTCGGCAATTTGACTCCATCCTAATTTTTCAGTTCATATGAGCCTTTACCGGTTATAGCTGAGACCTGGTAAGGTCCTTCCCACGTTGATCCCATCTTTCCAGCATTAATATCCCGCGTGCTTTGAGTAACCCTCCTCAGAACCAAATCTCTAACTTTGAAATAATGGAGATTCACTCTGCGGTTGTAATACCTCTTCATCCTTTGCTTTTGAGCTACCATCCTCACGTATGTCATATTTCGGTGTTCCTCAAGTAAATCTAACTTGACCAGCAACACTTCGTTGTTTGCTTCTTCATTTGCCCGAGAAAACCTTAAGGTCGGCTCCCCCACTTCCACCGGTATCAAAGCCTCCAAACCGTATACGAACGAAAAAAGTGTTTCACCTATGCTCGACTTTGCAGTGGTCCAATAAGCCCATAGTACTACCAGGATCTCATCTGGCCACTTGACCTTGGCATCTTCTAACTTCTTTTTAAGGTTTTGAAGAGTTACCTTGTTGGTTGACTCCACCTGTCCATTAATGCTCGGGTGATACGGAGAAGACGTGATCCGTTTGATATTTAGTCCTTCCAAAAACTTTGAGACCTTAGAACCTACGAACTGTGGCCCGTTGTCACAAGCAATCTCCTTTGGTATTCCAAATCGGGAGACTATGTGGTCCCATATGAAGTCAATCACTTCTCCTTCTCTGATGTTTTTCAGTAAGCACCTGCTTTAACCCATTTAGTAAAATAATCAGTTAAAACTAAAAGAAATCTTACTTTCCTAGGCCCTTGCGATAAGGGGCCGACTGTGTCCATCTCTAACAAACTATGCATTACACCACCGAAAGCAAAATTTCTGCTACTTGGTGCACTAACTATGCATTACATTGACATTTGTTGCACTTTTGTATGAATTTCTTTGCGTCTTATTCTATCCGAGGCCAATAATATCCATCTCTAACTAACTTTACACTAACGAGTTTGCACCAGAGTGGTTTCCGTAGACCCCTTCGTGGACTTCTCTCTTCACGTAGTCCTCCTTCGAGTCCCCTAGGCACCGAGCCAATGGTCCTTGGAACAATCTCCTGTATAACTATCCATCAACGAGGTAGTAATGAGCCGCTTTGGTTCAAAGTGCCCGGGACCCTTTTCGGTCTTTGGGTAATTTACCAAGTCTAAGATATTTAATGAACTCATTCCTCCAGTCCCAAATTAAGTTGGTTGAATTTACTTCGCAGTAACCGTCCACATCTAACACCGAATGGAGAAATTGGACGAGCGTACCAGAATCGGATCCTTTCATTTTCGTGGATGACCCCAAATTAGCCAAAGCATCTGCTTCCACATTTTCCTCCCTCAAAATGTTGACGATTGACCATTCTCTGAATCGTGCATGTAATACTTGAACCTTGTTCAAGTACTGCTTCATGCGCTCCTCCTTTGTGTCGAAAATCCCATATACTTGGTTTACCACCAGCTGGGAGTCACATTTTATCTTGATGACCTTAGAATCTAGTCCTCGAGCTAGTTCAAGTCCTGCAACCAAAGCCTCATACTCGGCTTCATTGTTAGTTAATGATCCAATTCTAATGGCCTGTCTTAGGGTTTCCCCCGAAGGGGTGATTAGAGCTACTCCAAGACCGGACCCATTTATGTTGGAGGCTCTGACAGTAAATAAGGTCCAAACTCCCATGTCGTTCCCAACACTAGCACTGCCTCCTTAGCAGCCAAAGGCAACAATCTCGGACCGAAATCGGCCACAAAATTGGCTAAAACTTGTGACTTAATTGTAGTCCTCGATTTATATTCAATGTCGAACTCGCTAACTTTGACTGCCCATTTAGCCAAATGGCCTGACTACTCAGGCTTATGAACGATATTCCTTAAGGGAAAGGTTGTCACAACGGCTATTGGGTGATACTGAAAATAAGGCCTAAGCTTTCGAGAGGCAACTACGAGAGCTAAGGCCAGCTTTTCAAGGTGCGGATAGCGAGTTTCCGCTCCTGATAATATTTTACTAACGTAATAAATAGGAAATTGCGTACCTTCTTCTTCTCGGACCTAAACGACACTTACCGCTACATTCAATACCGCTAAATAAATTAGTAGTTGTTCACCTTCCCTTAATTTTGATAACAACGGAGGGATGGATAGGTGCCTTTTTAGGTCCTTCAGTGCTTGCTGGCATTCCGGAGTCCACACGAAGTCGTTCTTCTTTTTCAAAAGTGAGAAGAAAAGGTGGCATTTTCCCAAGGACCTTGAGATGAATCTGCTGAGAGCTGCCAACCTACCGGTCAGCCTTTGTACTTCCTTCACACATCTTAACTGGTCCAGGATGTCCTCAATAGCTTTGATTTTGTCAGGGTTTACCTCGATCCCTCTTTGCGAGATCGAAAAACCCAAATATTTGCCGGAGCCAACCCCAAAGGCACACTTCTCCGGGTTGAGCTTCATATTGTACTTTCTCAGAATGTCAAACATATTTTGGAGATGTCTCATTTGATCTCCTGTATTTAAAGACTTAACCAATATCTCATCAATATATACCTCAATTATTTTACCTATATATTTTTCAAACATCTTATTAATGAGCCTCTAATACGTGGCTCTAGTATTTTTCAGCCCAAAAGGCATCACATTGTAGCAATACGTGCCAAAGTTTGTGATGAAAGAAGTTTTTTCTTGATATTTTGGGTTCATCCTAATCTGATTATACTCGCAATAAGTATCAAGGAAACTCATTAGCTCATGACCGACCGTAGCATCAATAATTTGATCAATGTTCGACAACATGAATAAGTCTTTGGGGCATGCCTTATTTAAATCCTTATAGTCCACACACATCCTAAATTTGTTATTCTATTTAGGTATTACAACTACGCTAGCAAACTATTTTGGGTACTTTACCTCTCGAATCGAACCGATGTTAAGTAGTCGGGTTACCTATTCCATAACAAATGTATTCCTGACCTCTGTATTGGGCATTTCTTTTGCCTTACCAATGGAAAGTTTGTTTAACGACCCAACCGGTTATTTTGAGCATATGCATTCCGTTCAGATGTTTGAAGTTTTGAGAAGCTTTATATAATATATTATGACTTGTGTGAATTATCGGTTTTGATTTTCAAGTGATTCGGGATTAATTTGGAAGAATTATTCTCAATTAGGAAGCTTTAAATTGGAAGAGTTGACCAAGTTTGACTTTTGTGTATTTGACCCCGGATCGGAGTTTTGATGGTTTCGTTAGGTCCGAATGGTGATTTTGGACTTGGGCGTATGCCTGGATCTACATTTGGATATTTCTAGAAGGTTGCAGTACTATTTGGCGAAAGTTGGTAATTGGAAGGTTTGGAATGGTCTTAAGTTTGACCGAAAGTTGACTTTAAGGATATTAAGTTCGAATTGTTGTTCTAGGAGTTGGAATAGGTTTGTTATGTCATTTAGAACTTGTATGCAAAATTTGAGGTCATTCCGAGTTGATTTGATATGGTTCGGCACGAGTTTTGGAAGTTGAAAAATTAAAAGTTTATTAGGTTTGATTTGAGGTGCAATTTGTGATTTTGATGTTGTTATGTGTGATATGCGGCCTCGAGTCAGTCTGTGTTATGTTATGGTACTTGTTGATATATTCGGACGGGGTCCCGAGGGTCTCGGGTGAGTTTCGGACGGGTTTCAAAGCACTTTCGGCCATGTTGATATTGCTGGTTTTCTATTGTTACCTGTTGCTTTTAGTGTTCTTCGTGATCGCGAAGTGTATTTTGGCTACTGGTGGTTTGTTCATTGCGGACGTGACATATGGTATGCGTTCCCAGAGTTTTAGTCTGGTTAATGTTCGCGTTCGCGTATGGGGAACCGCAGTCACATAGTGCTGAGTGGGAGCTAGGAGCTGGGACCTGGAGGATTTTTCAACGCGTTCACGTAATCTTGGACACGTTCACAAATGTTGGGCGTTATTGTGCTTCGCATTCACATTGTCAGTGTCGCGAACGCGTAGAACTTTTGTGTGGCAATGGCACTTGTTCTCTGCAATCGTCAAGCTTTTCCTGCGATCGCGATGAGTATCCCTTGGTAGTGAATATAAAGTACTCTATTTTGAAGGTTTCAGACATTTTATCATATGTTAATCTATGGAGCTCGAATTTGGGCGATTTGGAGGTGATTTTCACTACATGGATTGGGGTAAGTATTTTCCACTCGGTATTGATTTTATTATGTGATTCCATTCTCGTTTTTGGCATTTGATTGATGATTTAGAAAGAGAATTTGAGGGGTTTTGTCTAAACTTTCCTAATTTTTTTTTTGAGTTTTGAACATCGATTCAGAGTCAATTTGAGTGAAATTAGTATGGTTGGATTCGTAATTGAATGGGCTGTCGGATTTTGTGAGTTTTGTCGGGTTTCGAAGTGCGGGTCCGGGTTTGACATTTTGGTTGACTTTGGGCTTTTTATTAAAGATTTAACCTTTATCGATATGGGGTTTGTTTCCTTTGGAAGTATTTGATGTTTTTGAGTTGCTTTTTTCTAGTTTCGAGCCGTTCGGAGGTCGATACGCGCGAGATGTTATTTCTAGAGTATTGTTTGTCTTGCTCGATATTGGATTTGGCTTGTTCGAGGTAAGTAACATATCTAAACTTGGATTTGAGGGTATTTAACCCTGAGAACTATGTTATAAGAGATGTATTGAGTTGACGCACATGCTAGGTGACGAGCGTGTGGGCATGCACCGAGGAAATCATGATTCTAGTTGATTATTAGACTGTGACCGGACTTGTTTTGCTGTTATATCTTGTTACATCCATGTTCTCCCTACTTGTTTGATTATATGAGTTAAGAATAATGTGAGGGCTATATGCATATTTGGTTGGACTTAATAAGGCTATTTCTATGGTTTTGTGTTATCTGCTCTAACTATAATTATATACTCAATCATAATTCTTCATTTGCATATCATATCCCAGTATCTATTTATCATTCATTGTTACATCATATGTTATCATTGTTTGGGCTGAGTGGTACGAGATTGTGAGCCCTTGAGACTTAAGAGACTGACGATGGAGGTGCGCCTGAGAGCCGTGTTGTGAGTGTTATTTTGGATCGGACTGCACGCTGTAGCATGCCATATTGGTTTTATTACTGTTATTATTATTATGGATCAGGTTGCACGCCGCAGCAGGCCTTATTGGCTTATTTAGTTTTGTGGATCCGGGCTGCACTCCGCAATAGGCCTTATAGGCTTTTTATTAGCGCTTGGGAAGGATCCACCCCTCCGGAGTCTAACATACCAACAGTGAGCGCAAGCATGGTGATATATATACATGTGCTTTGGTGAGGGGCTTATGAGCTAGGCACCCGTACAGTGCTGAGTGATTGTGTGTGTGTATGATGAAGTGGGCAATTGAAACAGACAACTTGAGTATGTTGAGGGTGAGAGTACCTGAGAATATCATCGTGGAATCACTCATTTGACATGCATACTTGGAATATAAGCATAAAGATGCATTTTACTCATGCTATACGGTATTGTGACATTCATGATTTGACATGCACATTTGACATGTATGTATTGAGATGTGTATTGCTCATGTTAGTCGGTATATGGTAATTGATGACTTGGCATGCATATTGACATGTAGGCATAGAGATGTAATTTTATCATGCTTTCTGATAATGAAATATCTTATCTGTTGTTGAAAATTTGGGGAAAATCACAGTTTTCTGATATACTCATCTTTTGGTGATTCTGGTGAAAGATTTGGATTTTACTGTTATACCTGAAAAGCATGTCTATTTTCTCTAACTGTGAGCGAGTTGAGCATGATATCTTTTGAGTTATTACTTGTACTTATTTCATTATATTGTTATGAGTTTTGTTTTGGCTATTGGTGTTGGACCTTAACCGTTTTCCGAGCTCGTCACTGCTTTCAACCTAATGTTAGGTTTGTTATGTATTGAGCACATGGGATCAGTTGTACTCATACTACACTTCTGCACCTTACGTGTAGATTTTGGAGCAGGTGTTGTTGTGTATGGCGGGAGCTGGCAATAAGATGTACATGTATTCCGGTTATAACTGCCTCTTGTTCTTGGTAACTTTATATTTATAAATCTGTTTATGTATATCTCGAACATATAATGTATTTATTTGTACGACCAGTCCATGGGTTGTTGTATAAAAGTTTAGTTATTTTATCATTTATTTTCTCAGTATCTCATTTGAATTGGATTATTGTTAATTAGCTTACCTAGCGGAATGTGTTAGGTGCCATCACAACTGGTTAGATTTTGGGTTGTGATAGTTTGGATCAAGAATTAGTTTGTGGACCGCTATCTCCAATGGAATACATGTCATATCCGAGTGCGACCACACAAAGCAGTCGATGTTAGCTTTAAAAAAATTTACAAATTTAACCTGATCTCGGGATTTAACCCCATTCCCAAATGAAATATTCTTGCCAAAAATTCCTCGAACAAGGCCACTTGTTCGAGCTCTTCCGCGGTTGATTTGGTCGCATCTGTCTTCTCCGGTACTTGAAAAGATCTTGGTACCCAGTATAATTCTGACAACTCCCCCTTTTGGTCATCTTCGATTGGGATGAGAGAAGGCATTGGTTGTGTAATTGCTATTTGCTGGATTCTCTGTCCTTGCTGCCGGAAATGGTTACAATGTTCATATCCCTTGGCGTTGGTTGGTCTCCTCTTATTGGTTGATCCCTTACGGTGTCGAAAACTTCAACAATTAGTGATAGGTCAAGGGCACAACCTTCATCTCGTGTATCCACGGCCTTCCGAGGATAACATTATAGCCCATGTCGCCATCAACCACTTGGAACAAAGTGGTCTTCGTTACCCCTTCGGCGTGCGTGTGTGATAGGATTTCTCCTCGGGTTGTGACACTCTTTAGGTTGAAGCCGGCTAGAAGTCTTGTCGCCGGAATGATGTTCCCGGTCAACTTCGCTTGTTCCAAGATCCTCCATTGTATGATATATTTTGAACTCCTAGATCGACCAAAACACGCTTAATTTTGAAATCTAAGACATTAAGTGAAATTACCAGTGCATCATTGTACGGTAGGAGAAGTCCATCAGCATCTTCTTCCATGAAGGTGATGTCATCTTTCGAGACTTCCCAAATCCTCTTGCCATGAGTCACTATAATTTTCGTATTTTTTGCTGCCGAAAATGTCAACCCATTGACCTTGCTCCCCACGAATATCATGTTGATTGTCATCCGAGGTGACCCCACTGCTGGTTTTGATGGTTCCGTGTTCTCCTGGATTCTACCATAATTGTTTTTGGCATTGTCACTTAAGAACTCTCTAAGATGGCCATTCTTCAGCAACGTCACCACCTCTTCGCGGAGATGTCAGCAGTCCCCAGTTTTATGGCCGCAAGTTCCATGGAATTCACACCACAAATTAGGATCCCTTTGGTTAGGTTCCGATCGGATTGGTTTCGGAAATCATGATTTTTTTATATTCCTCATCGCTGACACCAATTCTACCAGGCTGATGTTAAAGTTGTAATTAGATAACTTGGTATATGAAGGTTCTCAAGATCCTGGCACCTCCTTTTCTTACAACGATCTGTTATTCCGGCCACGATCCGTCCTTCTATCGGAAGCAAACCTATTCGAAGACTAAAACCCTTTACCACTATGCTCATCGGTCCTCCCGTACGGTAGAAAACGACCCCTTGAGGACCTCCAATCAGCATCAAAGTCATTTTTAAACTTATCCTAATTTTTATCGCGACCCTGTCCCTTGGATGACACCGAAGAACCAAGCTGGTCACCCTCTATCCTTATCTTCGACGCGTAGCGATTATGGACATCTGCCTATGTGGTTGCTTGGAATTCGAGCAAGCTCTCCTTCAGTTTTCGGGAGGCATCAGAACTTTGTGGATTTAGACCCTTCATGAATGCCTCAGTTGCCCACTCATCTGGAATTGCTGGTAGCAACATTCTTTCCTTTTGTAGTCGAATTATGAATTTGCATAGCAACTCGGATTCTCCTTGCGAAATTCTGAATATATTTTCCTTTTTGGCCTGGACCTTTCTTGCTCCATCATAGGCTTTGATGAAAGAATCTGCAAGCATTTCAAAAGAATCAATTGAGTATTATGGTAAGAGGGAATACCATGTTAGGACCCCTTCATGAGGGTTTCGCCAAACTTCTTCAACAAAACCGACTCAATCTCGTGCTGAGCCAAGTAGTTTCCTTTCACTGTCGTGGTGTAGGTTGTGATGTGCTCCTGCGGATCCAATGTCCCATCATACTTTGGTATATCTGGAATTTGAAACCACTTCGGATCAACTCTGGTGCCGCACTTGGTTTAAACGGCAACTGCGTATACTTTTTTGAATCCAGACCCTTTAACACCGGCGGCGTGCCTCGAATCTGATCCATCCGCACATGAAACGCTTTTGCGTTCTGGTCCATTTTTTCATTCATCTCTCTTATGAATCTTATGAGATCGATTGTGAAAGGATCATTCAAGTTTTATTCCCAGATTCACTTCCGGTCTCCCCCAGCTTCATCGAAACCGACTTCATCCTTTGGAGTGTTGTTATTAGTTCTTTGAGCCATCTGATTTGCGGGAAGGCTGGGAGGAATCATAGCTCTTCCATTGGCTTTATTGGAAGCACCCGACAAAGCTTGTTTTAATTTTTTCATCGCCCGATCTTGCCTTGAGAGGCAATCTATGATTGCTCTTTGCTGTTCTCTCAGGAGTTTGACCATTTTAACAACGTGTTCATCCTCCGCATCATCAAGAATTGGCCCCCACACATGCCGAGGGAACTGACCTTCACGAAACGGGGTTGTATCATCCCCTTCATTGTGGGTCTCGTTGATTGAGTCATCATGTTGTAATGTCTCTTCCCGTTCATCGTGTGCTCTAACATTGTAAACGTTGCTGACATCATTAGCTTCCATATTCGATTTTAACTAAGGAAAAAGTCAAAACTTTGTTTGTAACAAACGAATGGACCAAAGCAATTACGTAGCTGTCTATGTCCCACGGTGTGCGCCAAACTGTTTACCCATAAAATAGTACAGTTGAATTCATAGCATTGTTTATAGACAAACGAATTGACTTGATCCAAAAATGATAAAGAAAAAGGAACAAAACAAATATTAATGACTGTAATTAAAGGAGATGACAAACCTCACTCTGAACTCAGTCTTTCCGAGAATAAAAGTAAAAGCAATGATACAACTGTTTAGATCGAGCGTAAAATTGTAGATTATAGCTTCTGTGTGCAGAATGTTTCATGTCCTACAATGGTTGTTAATCCTACTATTTAGATCCCCTAATTATAGGGACAAGATCCTAAAATCAAGTTCCTCTTGAATGAGAATAAAAATGTCGTTGATAGGTGCATAACGACTGACTTTGATTGCAGATATCCTCGATAATGGCTTCTCATTAAATGCTATCCGATTTCAAGTCTTTGAATCTTTATTATCGCCTATGGTTCCTTTGGGATCCATCCAGTATCGGTTACACACTTCGCACCTGGTGCCAGTTATTTGCTGACTCATCTTTTGTATGTCTTCAGTTCCACGTGTCACCTCGCCATTTGACCTCCTATTATCAACCAATGACACCCTATACAAATAAAGCATGCGCAAAGGAAATGCCCTGTTTCATTTATTTCTATTTTTGCTTTTGTAAGAGTAAATACCGAAAATTGAAATGGAAAAGGTTGTTGGGCCATACCCATGTTGTCCAGCCAAAGGCCCAATGACCTAATTATATTCTCTTTCAGTTTTCATTCCTATTCAGAATTGAATTCGATTTTTATTCCTATTTGGAGTTAGTTTTGGCTTTAAGAGAAAGCACTACTCATTATTTATAAATAGAGCAACCTTGGAGAATTTTTCTATGCTTATTGGTATAAGTATTTGAAATACCTTAGCACATAAGGGTGGATTTTGAGAGGGCTTCCATCAAGATAAAAGAGAGAAGACCAAAATATTCGTTTTGCTGTAGATTTTGTTCCGACAAGCCATCTTCAAATCCCGGTTCCCAATTCGTTAACTGTTGATCGGGCTAAAATTTGGAAAGAGTATTCCTAACATCTTGGTCTTTGATTTGAACGGTGGAGATAAAATTTGGTACTTGTAGCATCCGATTTCGAGCCCCGAACAATAGCTCCATTTTCATGATTTCTCCTCTTTCTTCAATTGATTTATTGCTGCTCTTGTTGCTCCATATTTGGCATTCATTGTGTAATCAATTTGGAGAACTTTTGTAATCCTCTTATTGTTATAAACGATTATTTTGGATCTATGTAATCCCGTGGTTTTTACCTTCAATTTGAAAGGGTTTTCACGTTAAAATTTGATGTTCTTTATCTTCTTTATTTTTAGATTTGCCTCTTCCTCGATATAACCGTAGTATCAAAGCCTTGGTTATTTATTTGGAGTTTTTAACGGAATAGAGGAGAATATGAGCAAGATGGTATGTTTAAATGAGGGAAATTATAATGTTTGGAGAAATAAGATGAAAGATTTGTTGTTCGTGAAGAAAATGCATCTACCCTTTTTTGCAGCTCATAAACTCGAGACTATATCTGATGAAGATTGGGATTTCGAGCACCAACAAATATGTGGAATGTATGATAATGCATTGAAGACAATGTTCGCAACCATATTGTTAATGAGACACACGCCAGATCATTTTGGGAAAAGCTAGAGACTCTTTATGATTCAAAAACTGGGAACAACAAGTTATTCATGCTAAAGCAATTGATGACCTTTAAATACAAGGGTAGTCCTATCCTTGATCATATAGATGATTTTCAAGGCGTCCTTGATCAGCTGTCTGGAATTGGAGTTAATTTTGATGATGAGATACAAGGACTTTGGTTTCATAATACTCTGCCAGATTCTTGGGAAACTCTTCGTGTTTCTTTGACAAATTCAGCTTCTGGTGGTAAGATGACCATGGAATATGCCAAGAGTGGTGTGTTGAACGAGAAAGTAAGGAGAAAATCTCAGGGTTCGTCCTCACAAGCAAATATTTTTGTTACAGAAGACCGAGAGAGTGATAGAACAAGAGGTTCGAGGAGCAGAGGTAAAAGCAAAGGTACGTCAAGGTCAAAATATCAAAATTATTTGTACAACCACTGTGGCAAGAGAGGACATATCAAAAGGTTCCATCACAAGTTGAAGCAAGACACTAGAGAAGGAAAAAAAATTAAAATTAGCGAGAACAATGTTGATGCTATTGTTCGAGATGACCTTCTTTTTGCTTATGATTAAAGCGTCATCAATTTGGTATCTCATGAGACGAGATGGATAGTAGATTCTGGAGCTACCTCACATGTCACACAAGGAAAGACTATTTCTCATGTTATACTCCTGTTGACTCTGGAGTGTTAAAGATGAGCAATGCCAGTGAGATTAAGGTGTTTGGTGTTGGAACAGTTTATTTGAAAACTAATAATGGTTCAACATTAGTTCTTCGGAATGTCAAACATTCTCCAGACTTTCCTTTCAATTGATCTACGTAGGAATATTAGACGATAAAGATTATCGTAATGCCATCTTTAATGGCCAATGGAAGCTCACCAAGGGCTCATTAGTAGTGGCTCGAGGAGTCAAGTCTTCTCATTTATATGTAACACAGGGCTCTAATCTTAATGATTCCATAAATCTGGTGAAAAGTGACACTTTATCATAATTGTGGTATAGAAGACTAAGTCATATGAGCAAAAGAGGGATTATATATTTAGCAAAGAAAAGTTTGCTTTTTGGAGTGAAACAAGCAAAGCTAAAAAGGTATGTCCATTGTTTAGATGGAAAATAGAAAAAGGGTTTCCTTTCATAGCCATCGTCTTTCAAGAAAGCCCAAATTATTAGAGTTAGTACACTCTGATTTGTGTGGTCCTTTTAAAGTAAAGTTAAAAGGTGGTACACTTTACTTTGTGACCTTCATTGATGATCATTCTCGCAAGCTTTTGATGTATCCTTTGAAATCCATAGATCAAACACTTGGCGTGTTTAAGGAATTTCATGCCTTATCTGAGAGATAGACTGGGAAGAAACTAAAATGTATTCGTACTAACAATGTTGGTCAATATTGTGGTCCCTTTGATAACTCTTGCATAGAATAAGGAATTCATCATCAGAATCCTTTGCTGAAGACGCCTCAATTGAATGGTTTGGCAGAGAGGATGAATAAAACTGTAGTTGAGAAGTTAGATGCTTGCTCTCGAAGGCTAAACTTCCAAATACATTTTGGACAAAAGAACATAACTATGTTGCTTATGATATCAATTTTTCTCCTGCTGTTTCTTTTGATGGTGATGTCCTAGACAGAGTTTGATTTGCCAAAGATGTTTCTAATGATCACGTGAGAGTTTTTGGGTGTAAAGCTTGTGTGCATATTCTTAAAGATAAGAGATCGAAGTTGGATGTCATAACTAAGCAGTGCATCTTTATTGGTTATGGTCAAGATGAGTTTGGGTATCGTTTTTATGATCCGGTTAATAATAAACTTATTAGAAGTTATGATGCAATATCCTTTGAAGACCAGGCTATTGAAGATATTGACAAAGTTGAGAAGATAGATTCTCATAGCAATGAGAGCTTAGTTGATATTGATCAAATATCTATTGCTAAGGCACCTATTTCACATGAAGGAACCCAAGACAATGATGGAGATAGTGATCAACATCAAAATGATCATCATGGTGCAGATGTTATGGATGCTCCAGTTGATGAAGTTGTGGTTGATTAGCAACCAATTCCTACTCAGGTAACTACTTCGAATGCTCCTGAAACCTCTCTCAGAAGATCTCCAAGGGAGAAGAAAAATCCATGCACTATCCTCCTAAATAGTATGTACTTTTTGCTGACATGGGAGAACTTGAGAGTTATGATGAAGCCATACAAGATACTCAGAAAGATCAGTTGATAGAAGCCATATAAGATGAGATATAGTCACTCCATGAGAATGGCACATATGAGTTAGTGAAATTGCCGAAAGGTAAGAGAGGTTTATCAAACAAATGGATATTCAGAGTCAAGCAAGATCAACATACATCCACGCTTAGGTACAAGGCGAGATTAGTTGTTAAAGATTTTGGCCAGAAGAAGGGAGTTGAGTTTGATGAAATCTTTTCTCCCCTGTTATGAAGATGTCTTCTATTCGCGTGATTCTAGGCTTAGCCGCGGGTCTAGATTTAGAGGTTGAGTAGATGGATGTAAAGACTGCTTTTTTTCATGGTGATTTAGATGAAAAGATTTATATGGAGCAACCTGAAGGTTTTGTATCCAAGGGAAAAGAAAAATATGTCCGCAAATCAAAAAAAGAGCATTTATGGATTGAAACAAGCTCCAAGGCAATGTCATTTGAAGTTTGAATTTGCCATAGAAAAATAAGGGTTCAAGAAAACTTCTTCAGATCACTGTGTATTCTTTTAGAAGTTCTCTGATGATGATTTTATTATCTTATTGCTTTATGTGGATGATATGCTTATTGTTGGCAAAAATAAATCCAGAATTCCAGTCGTGAAGAAGCAGTTGAGCACATCGTTGAAGGACTTGGGGCCAGCAAAGGAAATCTTGGGCATTCAAACCCACCGACAGAGAGATAGAAATGAGTTTTTTGTCCCAAAAGCAATACATTGAGAAGGTACTCAAGAAGTTCAATATGACAGATGCAAAAGTGTTTAATACTCGTTTTTCTAAACACCTTACATTGAGTATTAGTTAGAGCCCATCTACTTATGAAGAGAAAAAAGAGATGTCTCATATTCCTTACTCTTTTGCTGTTAGTAGTTTGATGGATGATATGGTTTGACCAGATACTACACATGTTGTTGGTAATGTTAGTAGATTCCTTTCTAATCCTGGAAAGGAACATTGGGATGTAGTAAAATAGATATTAAGGTATCTGAAAGGTACTGCAGATTTAAAACTGTGCTTTGGCAGTGGCAAGCCTGAACTTGTTTGTTACACAGACTCTGATTTAGGAGACAATCTTGATAATTCAAGATCCACTTCCGGTTGTTTGATCACCTTTGCAGGGGAGCTATTTCTTGAAAATCTAGACTATAGAAGTGCATAACTCTATTCACCACAAAAGTCGAATATATTATTGTTACCGAAGTTGCAAAAGAATTATTATGGATGAAGGAGTTTATTAATGATCTTGGCTTTGAGCCGTCAAGATACACCTTATTTTATGATAATCAAAGTGCTATCTGTCTCAGCAAGCACTCAACCTTTCATTCTAAGACTATACATATAAATAGAAAGTATCATTGGATAAGAATGACAGTAGAAGAGAAATTATTTGAGGTTGAAAAAATACACACTATAATCCTTTGGATTTGCTGACGAAAGCGGTGGTTGCAGATAAGCATGAGTTTTACAAAAATTTGGCAGGCATGAAGTCTGTCAATAGCTCCTTTACTTGAAGACATATTTGGCTCCTTGGCTGGAAGGGGAGTTTGTTGGGCCATGTTCATATTGTCCAGCCAAAGGCCCAATGGCCTAATTATATTCTCTTTTAGTTTCCATTCCTATTCGGAATTGGATTCGATTTTTATTCAAATTTGGAGTTGGTTTTAGCTTTAAGAGAAAACACCACTCATTATCTATAAATAAAGAAACCTTGGATAATTATTGTATACTTATTGGTATAAGTCTTTGAAAGTCTTTAGCAGATAAAAGTTATTTCTGAGAGAGTTCCATCAAGAGAGATGAGAGAAGAAAAAGTATTCGTTTTGCTGCAGATTTTGTTTCAACCAGCTATCTTCAAATCACGTGTTCTGATTTGTTAGCCGTTGGATCAGACTGCAATTTTGACTGAGCATTTCTATCATCTTGGTATTTGATTCGAACGGTGAAGATCGGATTCAGTATCTTGTAGCATCCGATTTCGAGCAACGAATTGCAGCTCCATTTTTGTAATTTCTTCTCCTTCTTCAATTGATTTGTTATTGTTATCGTTACTCCGTATTTGGCACTCAATGTGTAGCCAATTTAGAGAACTTTTGTAACCTTCTTATTGTTATAGAAGAGTATTTGGATCTTTATAATCCCGTAGTTTTTTTTACTTCATTTTGAAGGGCTTTTCACGTTAAAATTTAGTGTTATTTATTTTTCTTATTTTTGAATTTGCCTATTCCTTGATATAATAAAAGTGACATTCATGATGCTGTTGGTCAATAAAAAGGACCGATGGACCTTTTAAAATAGCAAGCTTTTGAAAAAGAATGTATATAACACTTTTAAAAAATCCCACTTAAGATCGGGAAAAGTTAAGTATTACGTAAGACAAAACATAATTCATATGGAACGCATGCTTGTTGGCTCAATTTGGTATAACCAAAGGGTTGATCCGTAAAGTATATTGACCCAAAGCAAAAAATATGTATCATGGACATAGGTTGTTCCTATTATGGAATTAAAGTAAGACTCCAGCGATACGGGCAAACTCTAATGAGAATGCTAAGTCTCTAAAGATGGGTGCATGTGGTGCTACCGCCGGAGGACAGTCTGATAAGGGTGGGTAAGTGGGAAGGATTGTAAAGCTTTTTGACATGCACATTATATAACAAAGTGTGCATACGAAACTTTAGACGAATCATACGTCATAAAGGTAGAAGAAAGAAAAGTGCTACATAAGATAAAATACAAGTTCTATGTTTTTCTATGTTTTTAATAGTTTGCTTTTGAAAAGATTATGACATAACCCTAAAAATAAATTCATATGGTCTGTTTGGACGAAATTGACAATATGTAACATGAGCTTGAACTATGATATAATATTAACTCATTAATCGCAAATTGCTTCTTAACGTTGTTGCTGTATGCAATATAGTAGTTAATTCCCTCTAGGCGAAACATGCTGAAATGATCGAATGAATAAATTGAGCAGTACCAATTGTAGTCCTAATCTTTTTTATTTGTTTGCTTGTTTATTTCTTGGTGTGTTTCTGGTTTTCTTCTTTATGGAATAACAACTTGCCTATGTAAATCGAAAAGGATTTTGCTTTTCACAATTGGGTCCATGTCTTTATTAGCCACAACAAGAATTGGTTCTTTTTCAAAATTTGTGTGATTCTTTTGCTTTGCATAGAAACGCATCCAAATACGCAGCACTTAAAATTGGTTTCGTTCCCAAAGAATATCAAACCCCACAAAAAAGCAATTAATGTAACCAAATTAATATAATTGGGTTATGCCCAATTTGTGGACTCCACAACCCACCATTTCAAACCACCTCCCTTACTAACCTTCACAACGCTCTCGTCCACATGTTATCTTGTTGCTTTTCTAATAAGCTACTTTTTTTCTTGAATGCGCTTATGTTCTCATGCATATATACGTTCGTTGCTTTAACCATTTTCACCAAAAGCAAAACAAAAATAAAGGAGCGATTTTCTAAACACAATTACGAGATATATATTGAAGTTCATTATATATTTGACCATAAATAGTACTTCTTCTAATATTTGTGAAGCTTGAACTTCAGTATTCGAAATGCTAATGAAGTATAAAAATTTAATTTGAGGAGTGTTCAAGGTAAAAAATAATTTCACTAACATATTTCAAAAAATTTCCCCACATGAAATATAGATCCTAACATAACTCAACTTCTCAATATTCTTTTTCACTTTTACTTTAAATATTCATTTTCTCGATTTCAACTAAGTATTGTCAGACACCTCACATTTTGTAGTTTTTTCGAATTCATTTCTGATCTATTTATTTCTTTTGTTAACGAAGTATATTCAATTTCTTTCCCTCGCTCTTCTTCATGTAATGTTTTTCGCCTTTTTCCTATTTAAGTTTGATATTATTGATGGCAAGGAAATAAATATCAATGCTGTATACAATTTGAGGAACTTATTTCTAGCAGTGTTTTAAAAGACGTGAGCATAAGGCGGGGCATTTTACATATGCCTCAGCGGGGCGTAAACCCCATAGGTATTTAATTTTTAATATTTTATAAAATAATATAATGACAGTTAATATTTATAAATATGTAAAATTACATAAAATTTGAAGAAAACTATATATATGTGTGCTCCATCCCCACACAAAACTAATCAAAACAATCTATTATATGTTACTTACAAGCACAAGTAATTTGAGTCTAAAAGAATAAAGTTTTCTATATGGAGGAACAAAAATGATGATTAACCTGCAATTTGAACTTTGAATTTGCTGCTATGAAGAAAAATGTAGTTCTCTTTCTATTTGTAAAAAAAAAATTAAATATTCGTTGCTTTTGGGAGATATTAGCAGACTAGTGGACAAGATAAAAAATTGGAAAAATCATAAATTAGGGCTTAAATAAATAAAAAAAGGTGTTTACTTTTAAATTTAATACTTTTGAGTTCCTTTTTAAACCTTTTGAGTAATTATCAAACTGACTTTTGAGAATTTGGATATTATATGAAGAAATAATTCAACAAATTTTGTTTTAATTTGAAAACATCTCTGGGGCTTACTCCTTACTAAAAAAATGCGCCCCGAACGTCCGGACGTACACCCCAAATTGCGGGGCGTACGCCCCAAATCGGGGCGTACGCCTCTTGAGACTTTCGCCCCACACCATCGCCCCCGGGCGTTTTTGATACGCCTTGCCCCGGGGCTCGCCCCGAAAACGCATTTTAAAACAGAGATTTCTAGTTATGAGCCTTTAGATGAATCATTTTGGCCAGAGGGCCTATCTATGTCAGCTGTCAAGGGAGAACGAGATGCTATTGTAGTGCCCTACTAATTAAGTTTGGTTTCTTAGGATTGGCTCATACAATAATCAATCTCTTGGCCAAATTGTCCAATTTAATTATTTATTAGGTTCAACCACATTTGTCACACAAGGGCAAATATTGAAATTAAAATCCCTCCTTGGAAGTTCGGAACTCACACATTTTGTTAGCCAAAAATTCTATCTGCAGTAGTAATATATCCAAAGAAAAACAATCATGTAATCATGTAAAATGTATTACTCTAATAAGACCTGTTAAGGTGGTAATGCATTCGCAAGCTTATTTCGCGCAAGCTATAGCTATGTGATAACAACTTATATAAAGCATCAACAGAAATTTGAAGTGCAAATGAATGGATTTACCAAATCTTATTTGTCTAAACTTGCCAGAGAAAATTTGCCAAACTCAGATTAGAAAGTAACGACTATTGCGACATACTGTATTAATTTCCACTCTGTTATGAAACGTATGGATATACTAGCAGGGGTAGCCCGGGCTTTCCCAGACCC
This sequence comes from Nicotiana tabacum, assembly GCF_000715075.1. NCBI lineage: Eukaryota > Viridiplantae > Streptophyta > Magnoliopsida > Solanales > Solanaceae > Nicotiana > Nicotiana tabacum. Next base: position 62,800,166 of record NC_134081.1, read on the forward strand.
AAAGTGATTAATGTTATGCTTTTTTTGTTATACATTACGTCACCTTGTCATACTAAGTGTAACAGTGAATAGTTGTCTTCATTTTAAGCCTTGATAGCGAATTTTTCGCAGTTAGAGTAGATAATCAGAAGCTTATGAGTTTAGAAGGTATGATGGAAATATAAATGCATGCACAAAAGGAGCTACCTGTATTTACAAGAACATACAAAGACACAGTTTGCATAGTTGTTGACACAAAATGTGAAAGATTGTACTGCAGTGAATGGCAGTGTCAAAATTTACGTAGTTATTTACACAAAATATGAGATTATACAATACTGAATAACAACATCAAAATCTGCTTTGAACGCAAGCATTACAACTCCTGCAAGCTATCAAAAAGCATTCAGGCGACCTTTGTTGCATTCAAAATCTGATGAAATATGTGTATGAACCACAAATTGACAGTTAGAATAAAAGAGCAGTTGAAAATATGCAATTTGGACTAAGAACTTTAAGGAGATTGGAGGTACATTTTATGTTGAATTCTTGCAAAGTTAACCACACACTTTTTGCTTAAAACGGGACACGTATTTTCTTCGCAGTTCAATACTGTAAATACTCTATAATGAAAATGACGTAGTAGTATGAGTGATTAGAAAAGGTCACTGTATTTAAATGCTTAAACGTTGTTCATTTTTCACACAACAAAACTTCTATTATATATGAGCTTACTGTTTACGTTTGAGGTTGTTCATTAAGTGCATGTTTTGTAATTTTGTTCGTACACCAAAAAGCAATCTCTTAGCCCGACTAACTCAGTCGAGAGCTATTAAAGAAAAAGGTATAATCTATCAAGTTTCAACTTCTAACCTTCAATGTTTCTGCATAGGATTTGGTGACTATATGTTTTGTTTCTTGGTTGGCGTTGCATCTTTTGTTGATGGACTGCGATTTTCTTCTACAGAAGTGATGGATTTTTTTTACTTCCCTCGCCATCGGTAGTTGAAGTCTATGGCAAGTTGAAGATGTTCTATTTTTGGGCGTAAGATAAGATGACAAATAAATTTTGAATAGCTTGTGCAACACTCTCTCATGTGCTCAACGCGTAACAATTGCTTCTGCAGGAAAAAGCTTAAAGCATACTGAATGAGTAAAGTAAAGATTTCGAATTAGTTTCTAGTAAGTTGAAAGAATGTTATAGGTGTGAGTATGTGCACCTTCACCATGATAGTTTCATATATTTCGTCCGCTGTCAGTGAAAGCATTCTTGCAGTCAACTTTTCTCACACTATTGCGGCTACTGTTCCACTTTCGTCTGTAATTTCAACTTTAAATTCACATATGTGGTATTGTATTTGTGTGAATTAGTGTAGATGAAATATGCTAAATAATATAGTTTTATATCCCAGCTCTGTTTTCGCGGACCATAAAACAGAGTTTAGATAAAATATGCTAAATAATATAGTTTTATATCAGATGTAGGTAGTGATACTATGTCAATAGTAAGAGTTGTTATTACCTAGGAATCAACATTCTATGTAGGTTGCAATTGATACAAAAAACTTTCTTTTTGCACTTGATTCGTGCTAGATATTGACACTCAAAGCACAAAAGCACGAAGAAAAACTGAAATTCACTTGGCAATGATATTTCTCCTTCAACATAAAAGCTTTGTGCCTGTTGAGAAAACCATAAAAAGGCATGTCATGACCAAAATATTCACTAGTCGTGATGGCACCTAATCTAATTTGTTAGGTAAGTCAAATAACAGTCAACACAACTCAAATAAGAATAATAGGAGTCAACGAATAAAACAACTAAACTTCTATACAAATTCCAAGGATTAATAGTACAAATCATGAGCTTCTAGGACTTAAAATGTATAAAACTGGTACGAAATAAATACATCATGTCATACCTCCTTTTTCCCAAGGGGATAGGGGATATGGAGTTTTTTCCAATTAAAGTGACATTATTCGAAATGAGATTATTAATTTATTCAGAGTCGCCACTTGGAATATTTGTTATGGTGTCCCAAGTCACCGGTATATTTTAAATCCCAAATCGAGGAAATTGACTCTGTTTTGTAGGAGTATTTTAGTCAGGCAAAAATCACGTGCTCACAACTGTCCCTCTTTGCTCGAGAACATGATAAGTTTTCCGGCAAAGATAAAGTGAGAAATTACGAGCAATATTTGCCCGCTGGATACTCCATGGGAAGCATTTTGAAAAAGTTTGATCGAACCTTGCTTCGGAGGTTGCCTACATATCCTTGGTTGTAAAGGCATCATGTCAGTGTAGTTCTAAAAGTTTTGGTAGCTCGGATTACCGGAAAAACTGTGATTTCACTGTTGTTGCCGCTGTTTACTGCTTGCTGAGCTCCTTATTACACCAAAATCAAAAAATAAAAAAGACTAACTAAGCCTGTCAGCTACGAATTACAAGATTCCTATCTATAAGTCTTCTGAAACTTGATCTTGAGTCTTGACTGGTTCTTCATGCTGACTCTGATCCGAATCATGACGCTTGTTAGCTACAGGTGCTACTTCATTCTTCTTCGATTTTTTCGGATCAAGACGGGACATGCAAAGTTTGTGACTTCAGTCATGTTTTGACTAGCCTATATCTTTTTTCTGCTTGTGCATTTTGGATTCACTTCTTTTCTTTTTCTTTTCTTTATTTTGGATTGAGACTTCTTCTTTTGGTCATCTCGAACCTTGTGCCTCGAGGTATAACCTGCTCCGGTACCAAAACAAATGAACGGACGAAATTTTCTGCCCCAGTTTTCACTAGGAAATTTTCGTGAGTTATTTACAATAAAACTCTATGCTACTTCATTATTGAAAGAAAATAAAAAGGTCGGGATTGTGTAACATTTGGAAAACAGAGATTAGGGAATGAAGACCCTATATCTAAAATGACAGCAACTAGGGAATGGAGACCCTATGTTGGAAAAGCGACTAGGGAGTGGAGGCCCTATGTCTAAAAATAAAAGCAACTAGGGAGTGGAGACCCTATGTTTGAAAAGCAGACTAGGGAGTGGAGACCCTATGTCTAAAAACATCAACTAGGGAGTAAAGACCCTATGTTGGAAAATGCGACTAGAGAGTGGAGACCCTATGTCTAAAATAAAATCAACTAGGGAGTGGAGACCCTATGTTGGAAAAACGACTAGGGAGTGGAGACCCTATGTCTAAAAATCATCAACTAGGGAGTGGAGACCTTATGTTGCAAAAATCATCAACTAGGGAGTGGAGACCCTATGTTGGAATATCATCAACTAGGGAGTGGAGACCCTATGTTGGAAAAGAGACTAGGGAGTTGAGACGCTATGTCTAAAATATCATCAACTAGGGAGTGGAGACCTTATGTTGGAAAATTATCAACTAGGAAGTGGAGACCCTATGTTGGAAAAGAGACTAGGGAGTGGAGACCCTATGTCTAAAATATCATCAACTAGGGAGTGGAGACCCTATGTTGGAAAAGAGACTAGGGAGTGGAGACCCTATGTCTAAAATATCATCAACTAGGGAGTGGAGACCCTATGTTGGAAAAGTGACTAGGGAGTGGAGACCCTATGTCTAAAATATCATCAACTAGGAAGTGGAGGTCCTATGTTGAAAAATCATCAACTAGGGAGTGGAGACCCTATGTTGGGAAAGAGACTAAGGAGTGGAGACCTTATGTCTATAATATCATCAACTAGGGAATGGAGACCCTATGTTGGAAAATTATCAACTAGGGAGTGAAGACCCTATGTTGAAAAAAAGACTAGGGAGTGGAGACCCTATGTCTAAAATATCATCAACTAGGGAGTGGAGACCCTATGTCTAAAATATCATCAACTAGGGAGTGGAGACCCTATATTGGAAAATCATCAACTAGGGAGTGGAGACCCTATGTTGGAAAAGAGACTAGGGAGTGGAGACCCTATGTCTAAAAATAGGTTCAACTAGGGAGTGGAGACCCTTTGTTAGAAAATGCAGCAAGGGATTGGAGACCCTATACTACCATGATTTTGAACTTTCTTTCGTTTCTTTCTTCTTCTTTTTTAATTTTTTTTATTTTAAGAAAATGAGTAAAATGTGGGAAAGAACTTGGAGAAAACTTCCCTTTTTGGGGTTGTTGCTATTGCAGAGCTATTTTAGTCTCCGCGTGGTTTCTTTTTGGTTGCATCTGCTTCTTGCAAGGTTGCTTTGGATTGCACCTGTTTCCTGTGGTTTAAACAAAGAACAATTGTCAGTTTGAAACGGTGGTCGGTTTTGCGGCCTTGAGTGTTTCAATCACTTGATCTTGGCCGGCTTCTTTGATGACGATTTCAACTACAACTGGTTGTTTCCTAGTGACCGATTTCATTTCTGGCTTCAGAGAAACCTTTGTCTTTTCCAAACTTTACCATGACAGTTAATCACGTGGGACTTAGCCTTTTGAACTTTATTTTGCCTTTGTAGGCCTATCACTTCTGACTTGTTTTTGCTGTTTTTTTAACATCGGAGCATTGAGGAACTTTTGACTGTTCAAACTTTTGTTGCAACGGCTAGTCGCGTGGGACTTAACCTTTTCCAACTTTATTTCGCCTTCGTAGGCCTTTTATTTCTTGGTTCTTTCTTCCAATTTTAATTTCATAGTATTTGGGGTACCTTGGCTTTTCAAACCTTGCCGAGGCGGCTAGTCGTGCGGGACTCAACCTTCTTAACTTCATTTCGCCCTTATAGGCACTTTAATTTGATTTCCTTCTTTCGAGAGTTTTCAATTTCAAAGCATTGGCCGCCATGGCTAGTCGAGGTCGACTTGATGCCCTTGTCGAGGCTGGGTGCATTTTTTGCATATTAGCTTGTATCAAACGAGAGCCCTGTAAATTAGTCTTGCCATCCTTTCTTTGTCTTAGTTTGGGAATAGAGTTAGACCGAAAAGAATTCAAAGAAAAGCAAATAACGGAATGGACAATGAATTTAAACAAGAGGTATCCCTTTCGGGAAAGGAAAGAAGGACTTATCTGGAGTACATGCAGACTTCAATGAACATGACATACCTTTTGGACTGGATGCCTGATATGTGCCAACCATCCGACTCTCAAAAATTCGTCACAACTTTTGTCTCGAAGTCGAGAAACCTTTTCCCAGTACTGTGTCGATGCCAATGGCTGTGAAGATCCTCTTTTCCTATCAGTGGCGCCCGTTGCCGGTTTTCACCAACTGACCTCTATTATTTCTCTTCTCACCATCGCCTTTTAGTGCTCTTTGCGAGTTTTCACTAACAAGACTCTCTCATTTTTCATTTCTCTGCTTACCATCGCCTTGCGGTGCCTATGAGAATTTTCACCGACAAGACTCTCTCATTTCATTTCTCTCATTTTGGTTCCATCAGATCCAAGTGACTGTATCCTCCAATTTTGAACATCTTTGCCGATTGATAAGAAGGACTTGAAAAGGATTTGGGTAAAAAGAATTTCGATTGAATTACAACTTTGGAACCTTTCAGGAGAAACTATCGCCGAACTATTGTAACATCTGCCCTAATTTTAATTTTTGGGGTATTTGGATTTTTATTTTGGTGTGACTGAACCCCAGAGAGAGACTACCTATGTATCCTTTCAGAATCAAGTCGAACGTAGTTCAAGCAACTTTGTTTTTGATTTTCTTTTCTTTTGCTTTTTCTTCTGTTTGTTTTCTTTTCTCTTTCTTTTTCCTTTTCTTTTCCTTTTTTTTTTTCATTTCAATATCTTTCTGTCTTGTTTCTTCCTTCTTTTTTTTTGTATTTTTCTTTTTCTTCTCTTTTGTTTTAATTTTCAATCATTTTTTTTTTCAATAATAACTTCCAGGTTCCAAAGAGCGTAATCAAAGAATGGGAGCTGGCTCAAAGGATTTGCAAATGGTTGAATATTTGGATAGTGAGAAAGAAAGCCTTCTTCATCCCAAACGGAGAATATTAATACTCTATAGAGGATCCAACATAGTACCTTTTGACTGTATTTGCATTGACAGTTGTTTCAGGGACATTTCCTTTGATGTTTCACAGGTACACCGCTCTCTTTTGGTAGTACTCTCGTTACCATGTATGGATCTTTCAAATCTGGAGCCAATTTTCCTTTAGTTGTTCCGATTCTTTATTTTATTTTCTTAAACTTATCTTCATTGCATTTTGACTCTTGATTCATTATTTCGAAGTCTGACAGCATTTTAGGATCTGGATATGAAGTTCGCAAGTATGTCATGTTATTGAAATCTGCATTAACAGAACTGAAAAGAGAATAAGAAAAGTGACAAGATTAAGAAAAGAGACAGTCATGGACAATGAAATATTAATTTCATTTGATTTTTTTTTGATTTTTTTTTGAATTTTAAAGATAGAAGGGTTTACATCGGAAACTAAGACAATAAAGTAAAACATCCGGATCACACCGTGAAATAATCCGAACGCAAAAATGATAGCAAGATTGGCTACCGAGACTCCCATCTGATAGGGAACTTCAAGCTTGTCGACCATTTTTTGGCTTTTCTTCTGTCTCGGCAATGGTTGCAATGGACTTCAGTGCCGGATCAAATATCTCATATTCATAAATCATTCCGACTACTGGCCCAGTGTTGTCAGTAGGCAAGGGATTGCTCGTCTCATCTGGAGCCTCCTCGTCCTGGAAAACAATTCTTTCGGCTTCAATCGAGTCTTCAACTACCCTCTTTAGGGTCCAACAGTCCTCTGTAATGTGTCCCACTACTCCAGAGTGGTATTCATATCTAGCATCAGCTCAGTGCGAGGGGGACTCGGGGTTCGGGGCCACTGGTTGCAGCAGATCTAGCCCGATTAGCTTTTGGAACAAGCTCAATAGGGGTGAACTGATTCTTTCTGAAAGGCTCTCTTAGGTGAGGATTGTATTGGGGATCATTTGGTTGGGGATTATATGGAGCTTGGTAAGAAAGGGAATTTCTGGGAGGTGAAGCTCAGTTTTGTGTGTAACGCTGTGGCCGCGTGTAAGGTTGCGCGTTCATTACCGCATAGGGAGGCAATGCCACGGAATAAGCAGCATAATAGTGTGGTGGGACCTTTGTACGCACATATGATAGGCTGAATGACCTGCGAGCCTTCCTCAAGCTCGAAGCCATCATGGCTCCCTCTTCTCTCCCTTTTCTGTTCATCAAACCCTCCGAACCATTCTGAGTAGCCTGTGATGTGGCCTTAAAAGCAGCATGACTCAAGATTCGACCTGTTTTTAAACCGTTTTCAACCATTTCCCCAATCTTGATAGCCTCAGCGAATGGCTTACCCACAGCAGACATCATGTTGTGGAAGTAGTCTGCCTCTTGGGCCTGTAGAAAGACCGCAACCATTTCTATTTCGTCCATTGGAGGCTTTACCCTAGAAGCTTGCTCACGCCATTTGACAGCATATTCGCGGAAACTTTCCGCAGTTTTCTTTTTCAAATTGGACAAAAAGTTATTGTCGGGAGCGATGTCCACATTATACTGGAACTGGCGGAACAAATCCCGAGCCAGATCATCCCATACATGCCAATGGGTAATTTCTTGATCCATATACCACTCGGAAGCGATTCTGGTGAGGCTTTCTCCAAAATAGGCCATTAGCAGCTCCTCTTTTCCACCAGCACCCCTCAACTGGTTACAATATTGTTTCAGATGAGCGATCGGGTCTCCGTGCCCGTCGTACTTCTCAAATTTTGGCGTTTTGAAACCAGCCGGCAAGTGAACATAGGGAAACATATACAGGTCGGAGTAAAAGACTCTTTTGGCTACTCAGACCTTGCATGTTTTTCAGACTTTGTTCCAAGCTCTTCATCTTTCGAACCATTTCCTCTTGCTCGGGATTCTTGACAACCTTTTCTTGCCCCATCGAGAAGTCACATTGTGGAGGCTGAGTAAATGAGTATGGGATCACATATGTTATTTCTGGTTGAAAATGTGGACCCTGAAAGGTGAACATTGGAGGCTCAACATACAGCCGTGGTAAAGTTGGTTGTGCTGTAGTGCAGAATGGTACTGCAGAGAACATTGCTGGCGGTGCCTTTGAAGCCGGTGCCTGGGGGCAAAACACAGAAGGCATTCCGGGACCGTTAAATTGCATTGGAGGGTACCCGCATGGGATGAACGGGTTGGGCACAGGGGCATTGGTAGCCTCACCTAACCTGGGGATGAACTCAGGGAACCTAGGGATTGCACTTGGCGGTTCCCTATCTTTAGACCAGGCGTCCCACATTTTCAATATACGGAGACGCAATATCCTATTCTCTTAAGCAGCTGCTGATTCTGGTTGTGGAATAGCCGGTGCTGGCTATTCTCAGGATCGATAATTGGTAGATGGCTTTCGAAGGCCATATGAACCTTTCCTTTGGATCTTGTGAAGTAAGGATGGGAAGCCAGATTACCAACAAAACCAACCACCTGAACAGAACCTGGCTAATTTTCACACCCAACAACCATTTATTTAGTTTTGAGACGCTTAAAAGATAGGAAACCGCACGTTGGGATGCAATGCACCTAAACAGTTAAACGCTTCTACTATGTGTTTGAACGGTTGCATGTTTCATCCCGGCCTTAACTAACCCTTTTTCAATCTGCACCTCTTTTCTTTCATTTCTGCCTCTCTTTAATCACTCTTGATTTTCTCATTTAGTTTCTGTCGCTATTTTATTTTTGCACTCTTTTTGTTTTTTTGTTTTTGTCACTCTTTTATTTTTATTGTCGCTTTTTTTTTTCCTTATTCTTTTCACTCTTTTATTTCTTTTTCACTCAATTTTTGTTTCCAGTTTATTTCTCACTCAAATAATTTTATGGCTATGATCGAATCCGATGGGGATTGCCTACGTATCATGACACCGCATGAATCAGATCATTACATAGTTCAGGAAGATCGAGAATGGAGTAAATAAGCTAACTCTTATTGTTTTTTGGTTTATTTGTTTTTAAATTTCATTTTTTTTGGAGTTTTTTAACGAAAGGCTTTAAAAGAAGAAAAAAAATATTTTTGGCTCTTTTTGTTTTTTTATTTTGATTTTATTTTTGAAATGTTTGAAAGAAAGACTTCTAAAGAAGAAAGAATTTTTTTTTTGGATTTTGATTTGTATTATTTATTTTTTATTTTGAATTTCTAGGAGAAAGATTTCCAAAAAACGGAAAAAATATTATTTTCTTTGAATTTTGATTGATTTTGTTTTTGAATGAAAGAATTCTAAAAATTCCTTTTCTTTTGTTTTGAACTTTGGAAATTTCAAAAGTAAAAAGAAAATATTTTTGTTGAATTTCCATTCGTTTTGTATTTTTTTTAAGAAGAAAAAAAATATTTTGGATTTTGAATGTTGCCTCTAAATTTTCAAAAGAGAGACTTTAAAGAAAGACTTCTAAATAAGAAAAAAGAATATATTTTAGATTTTTGTTTCTGATTTGTTTTTGAATATTTGGGAAAAATACTTCAAAATGAAGGAAACCCATATTTTTGATTTTGATTTTTGATTGATTTTTTTGTTATTTCTTTTTTTTTTTCTTTTTACATATGAAAGACTTTGGAAAGAAGAAAAATATTTTTTGGCTTTAAAATCCTTTTCTTTTCTTTTTTTTTTTAAAATTTTCTAAGGAAAGACTTCTAAAGAGGAATTAAAGGAAAATAATTGTGTTTTGGATTTTAAAAATTGGGGGCTGGAACCGATGAGGTTTGCCTACGTATCTCACATCCGGTGAGAATCAGACCCGCGTAGTTCAGGCAGTTTTGACGGAACAGAGAAACATGAGTTTTCAAAAATATTGGCTTATTTTCTTTCTTTGTTTTTCAAAATTTCGGCAGAGTTTCGGAATTTTTAAAATGCCTAACTCTCACTCTTTTTTTTGATTTTTTTCTTTTTGTTTTTAATTTTCTTTCCCTATTCTAGAAGCCAGTCAATATACAAACCAGATCAAACAAATGTACAAGTAGCATGTAAGATGCATCAGGATGGTCTTTTTATTTTCGGGTACACCTGTCCTAGACGGATCCAACCCCTGTGTTGAGTCCCCAAAGTCAAATGCATGTGATGCAAACAAACGTTCCTATAAGGGATCCGGCATGGGCTATGTTATTCTAGGTTTAAACCTGGGGGTGTGTTCTAGACATGGCTTACCCAAGCGGACGGCTCGAGTCGAGGTGGGGGTAATGTACCGGGAGCACGAAAGTCTACCCGGCCTAGTTGCTGATCCAGCCTCGTTCTATTTGGTACGACCTCTAACAGAAAAGTGGGCCACGCGTACGTGTGCACCATATTTTTAGAAGACTCAGAAGGGAGGCGTAAGAAGACAGTTTAATACAGTTCAAATAATATCAAAGCGGTAAATGAACAAAAATTAGCACATTAGGCCCACAAATACAGTACTATCAACAAACAATAAAGCCAAGTATAGATCACATTAACAAGCTCGAATTCTGAACCATGAATCAGAAGTTCTGGGTTCATGTTCTCTAGCAGAGTCGCCAGAGCTGTCACACCTCCTTTTTCCCGAGAGGATAGGGGATATGGAGTTTTTTCCAATTAAAGTGACATTATTCGAAATGGGATTATTAATTTATTCAGAGTCGCCACTTGGAATATTTGTTATGGTGTCCCAAGTTACCGATTTATTTTAAATCCCAAATCAGAGAAATTGACTCTATTTTACGGTCCGCGAAATACAGAAGACCGGATAAGGAATTCTGTTAAACCGAGAGAAGGTGTGAGGCACTCTTGAGTTCCGTGGTTTTAGCACGGTCGCTTTAATCATATTTGGCTTAATCAATTTGTGTAATTGTTCATTTTTAGGATCTATGTACCTTTACCGCTTTTAATTATGGCGTTATGGGTTTATCTTTGAAACGAACCACGTGTGTGCGCATCCGTTTTATTCGGGTGTCAAAATCATATCACACGTACGTGTACACTATTAGTAACACTTAATTATTTATGATTATTTTTGGCCAAAGTCGCGCGAACGCGTACTTTGATTTATTTTGGAAAATTATAATTATGTCGCGCGAACGCATACATAATCACGATAATAGATTAAAACGTGCCTAAAAGCATTTACACGAATATTCAAGGGTTAGCTAATTTTCAGAAGGCTGAGGCTATATATATGAGAGTCTGATTTATAGTCTAAAGAAAACAAGCTATTAGCAATTGGGGTGCTGCTTTTGGGTGATACGTGACTAAGATCGTCATTGACGTCAGTGGGTTTCGACTATTTAAGAGGAAAATTGAGTTTACGACTATTTAATAGGAAAATTGAGTTTATGTTAACAGGGAATCATTTAGGACGAAATAACACAATTAAGCTCCTTATGCTAGCTTTTAAGAGCTTATAGATCGTTAAGGCTCCTGAAGTGGACCACAACTTTTGGGCCAACCCATAGCTCATGTTGAGTCCATGTGAACTCCTTTATTATACAACTACCTTGTTATTGGGCTTAGTGTTCTGGGATCAACGGGTCCACCCGCCTACAATCTTATATGATTCTTTACAAATTTATGGTTTATTAATGATATGAAAGATCACCTATGATGATAGCATCATAACCATTTAAACAAATACCATTTCAGATACCCAGACTTAAGGATCGAAATTATACAAAATGGATAATTTAATTGAATTTACACAATTCTAATCACAAACAAAAAAATAAATAAACTTAGTATTATAGATTCCTTGCATCTAGCTAATTATCAGTTGTAACTTCATTGAAAAGCTATACAAGCACTCCTGTTGTTTCCAATCGCATTAACTTCTGCTAAGGTACTCAGTTCTGGCACATGTGATTTTGCAATTCTTCAAACCAGTGTTGCATTTACAAGGATAGCTACAGAGCTAACTTGCAAATCAATATCCAACTTATCACAATTGAAACAAGCAGAAAAAGAAAGTTAGGATTCAAATGATTTCAACTTTTCAGGATTTCAACTCACAAAGGGAAAGTAGGGAAAAGACATGACAAATACATCTTTCAACATGTTGTTTTAAAGAACTAAAGATTAACTGGGAACAAATACTAGAAGATCTGGCCACCAAGCACCACAAATTTATGAAAACTAAGCATGAATGTGACATGAGAAAGCCAAAATTTATTCATATGTAAACTGCAAATGAATATTTACATACCTAAAGTAGAGAACAACAGAGAAATGACCAAATAAAGGTCTGAAATCCAAAGAAACAGGCTCAGCTACTAGCTGAGAAACAACAAACAGTGGAACAAGCAGGGATCCGAGCTTTAGAACTAGAGCTCAAACACTGCCAAACGAGAACAAGAAGCAACACAGAAGACATATCCCCAAAAGACTCAGCTTGATAGAACTTTTTTGAGTGTTTTCCTCAATGTCAAAATCAGTCTTAAAAGGAAGAAAAGGATTCTGAATTTCAGAGGGTTTTTTCGTGTGTGAGTCCAGTGTAAAATCTGTCTCCCTCAATTCATAGAGTACCCCTTGCCTATATATAATATGTGAGAGCCTTATGAGGGAATGCAATCAGGTACAAAAGAATCTGCCAGCCTTTCTTTAAATTCAGGAAAATGGCATCTTTTGTACCAGAAAATGGACAGTTGTATCTAATTTTAGCATCTTTTTCTAACAAATATTGGGACAACTGCCCCTTTCTAGAAGTTTCTTTTTATTTTCACTCTTCTAAACTTCTGAAATTTCACCCTTTTCTAAAATCTGATTCAACTTAATCGAGTTATTGCACTTTAATCCCTCATTTTTAGCAGTTTCATGTATAAATACCCTAGATTTCCTGATTTCCAAATTCTTTTCAACCCCTCAAGTTCTGTTTATTACCCTTTCAACTCGTTATTTCCTATTGACATTCAAGCATCAAAATTGACCAATTAAGACCAATATCAAAGAACACACAAAAACAGAAACAAACTAACTAATTAAACCTATCTAGATCACTAAATTAAATAAACTTGATTCAATTAGCCTAACACATATAATTAAATAATTAATCATGAAATTAACTTAAATAATCCTATTTTAAATTGAAATAATTTATAATTAACACCTAACTAATGATCCAAACAAAATAGAAAAAGAAACAAGGAAAAGGGAAAAGAAAAGTATACTGATTTGGCCGGAAGTGAGTCGACGATTTGAGGCGAACAACGAATAATGATGGCGATGAAACTTGGCCGGTCAGTGGTGACTTGGCCGGAATCCGATGAGTTTTGAAATGAACCAAACAAATATGAATCGCTTGCTCGTGTCAAGAGCCATCGACTCGTGTAAGTTTGAGCTAAAACATGCTTGAAATTTCCAGAAAAAATCATATTTAGGTTTATGATTTTCTTAGATTTAAAATTGGTGAGGTTTGGTTGGTTTTATGGTGAGATTGATGGTAGGACAAGGTTTAAGAGGGTGTGGTGAGTGTGTGGTATCAATTTGGGTAGTTTGGGGTGTCGCCGCCGGCCGGTAAGAGTGAGGGGTTTTGGGGCGGCTAGGTTTGAACTTAGAGAGGAGATGAAGTGAATGAGGGTGGTCTCTAGGGTTTATTGGGGGGGGGGGAGGAGTGTCTGGACAGTTAAATGGGAAAGGGTGGGGAGTTCGGAGCCGTTAGATCCAAAGAGATCGGACGACTGGGATTGGCATTAAACAAAATGGCGTCGTTTTGTTAATAAAGGGGACTGGACCGGATTTTTGGTTAGTGGGGATTGGGCTGGGGTGGCTTTTGGTTTTAAAACAGTTAGTCTGGCCCAAACCGCCCCCTTTTCCTTTTCTTTGTTTCCCTTCTTCTTCTTTCTTTTCTCTTATTTTAAATCCTAAATTAATTAATCAAAAACCTAGATTAGGTCCTAAATCAAAATCTAATTTGTGAAATGAACCTAATTAACTATTTCTAACAACTTAAACAATTAATTTAGCTTAAAAGAAAAATGAAAGGAAATTACTAATTTAAAACTAAAAACTACAAATGTAAAAATGACCAATATTTTTGTGATTTTCGTTTAATAATATAATTAACTCATGTAATTAAATCCTAAATACAACCTAAAAATGCTATATAATGAAGATTTGAACATTTTTTGGTATTTTTCTATGATTTAAAAATGTTGCAAACGCATGAAAAATGCAACTAAATGCAAACAATTATTTAACATAAATTCCTACAAATTCTATGAGAATTAAAAACAATTAAGAAACAATCTATTTGCGAATTTTGTAGGAGTATTTTAGTCGGGCAAAAATCACGTGCTCACACATCATATGTTCGAAATGTACATAAACAGATTTGCAAATCTAAAGCTACCAAGGACAAGTGGCAGATATATCCGAAAAGTAGGTACATCTTCAATGCCACTTCCCACCACACACATCAACTTCTACTCCAAGATTTGCACGCAAGGTACAGAAGTGTAGTATGAGTACAACCGATCCTATGTACTCAATAAATAACAAACCTAACCTCAGGTTGAAAGCAGTGACGAGCTTCTGAGATAGTCGGAGTCCAACATCAATAATCGATAGTAACATGAGATATGATAATGCCGAAAATGGTAAATAACTCAGAAAATATTATGCTCAGCTCGATCACCGTTACGAAAAAATAGGCATGTTTCAAGTATGATAGTCAAAGTCCAAATCTTACCACTGAAATCAATTAAACATGAATTTATTCAAAGAAACTGATTTTTTCAATCCACAACACCAGATACGAATTTTCGTTTACCAGTTAGCATGAGGAAGGATACATCTCTATGCCTACGTGTTACATATACAGGTCAGATTATCAAATGTCTTATATGGGCTAGCATGAGGAAATACATCTCTATGCCTACATGTTAAATATACATGTCAAATCATCAAGGTCATATACTGTCTAGCATGAGAAAATATATCTCTATGCCTACATGTCAAATATATATGTCAAGTCATCAAATATCATATATTGTCTAGCATGAGGAAATGCATCTCTATGCCTACATGTCTAATATACATGTCAAGTTATCAAATATCAACACAGTGAAACAATCAAGAAGAATCATACTCATCACACTCGTGGTGCCTGGCCTAAGGCCCACACCATCACACACAGCAACACTTAGCACTTTAGGGGTGCCTCGCATAAATGCCTATCACTAAAGCACGTATATAAAATACTGTGCCTACGCCCACTGCTGGCATGTCAGACTTTGGAGGGGCGGATCCTGCCCAAGCATTGATTATAATCGCATAGCCCAAATAGTGGGGCCTGGTGCACACGTCGCCCCAAATAAAAAACACTTAGTCCAATATGAACCTGACGTACGCGTCATCTCAAAATCAATACCAATTCGGCTCTATGACCCAAACTCAGTCATTAACCATTTAAGTTTAAGATAAACGCATCACACAATACTCAGTTCAATAGTATTACACATAGGAGGCATCAATAACATGTTAGGAATCTAATAAGAAAGTACTTAGATAGAGATATCATAAACGAATATAGCATCATGACTGAGAGTACGTGTACAATTAAGGCAAACATCTGGGAAATGGAAAGAATAGCCCCACCGGGTCTCAAACAATTAAGCACATAGCCTAGACATGATTTCTAACATAAATCAGAACTCAAATAATCATACAGATTTAGAAATATGTATATAAAAAGGCATGATAGCAAACCAATTCCTTAATAGTCTAAAAGCCACCTCAAATCATGAACACATCGGTGCACGCACATATGCCCATCACCTAGCGCGTATGCCACCCCAATACCTATAATATAACATAGTTCCCATGGTTAAATACCCTCAAACCTAAGTTTAGATATTTTACTTACCTCGAACAAGCTAAATCAAATACCGCGCAAGCCAAACAATACTCTAGAAACACCATCCCATACGAACCAACCTCCGAACAGCTCGAAACTAGCCAAAAGCAACTCAAACATATCAAATAATGCCATATGAAACAAACCCAAACAATAAAGGTCGAATCTTTAATCAAATACTCAAAGCCAACCAAAACGTCAACCCGGGCCCATACCTTAGAATCCGATAAAACTCACAAATTCCGACAACCCATTTGAATACAAGTCTAACCATACTAATTTCACTCAAACCCGACTCCGAATCGATGTTCAAAACTCAATTATTCACTCTAGGAAAGTTTAGACAAAACCCCCAATTTCTCTTATAAAATGATCAATCAAATTCCAAAATCGAAGATAGAATAATGTAATATAATCAAATCCGAGTAGAAAATACTTACATCAATCCATATGGTTAAAATCGTCTCCAAAATCTCCCAAAACCAAGCTCCAAATCTCCAAATGTGATAAAATGAACAAACCCTCGAATATATAATGTTTTGCCCAGGTAAGTTGCATCTGCGACTGAAGACCCGCTTTTGCGGTCCCATTTCAACGGCCTCAACTTCACTTCTACACAAACGCCCCAACTCAACCCATGTCCCTTTTGCGGTTGCGCTTCTACACTCAAGGGACCGCACCTACGGACGCACAGATGCGCCAAAGTCCCCGCACCTGCGACTTCACGCCCACCAGACCATCTTCGCTTCTGCAATAAAATGTCCGCATCTGCAGACGCTCATTTGTGTCCAAACTTCGGCAGATGTGGAAACACTAGCATCAGAAATTCTTCAGCAGTGTAACATGAGACAAATGATTCGAACCATGTCCGAATCTCGTCCAAGCCCCTCGGGACCCCGCCCGAATATACCAACAAGTCCCAAAATATAACAAGGACCTACTCGAAGCCTCAAATTATACATAACAATATCAAAACTATGAATCGCACCTCAAATCAAACTTGATGAACTTTTGAACTTTCAACTTCCAAAACTCGTGCCGAACTTCATCAAATCAACTCGGAATGACCTCAAAATTTTCACACAAGTTCCAAATGACATAATAAACTTATTACAGCTCTCGAAACAACAATTAGAACCCGATATCATCAAAGTTAACTCCCAGTCAAACCTATGAACTTTTGAAACCTTCAAATTGCCAACTTTCACCAATTTGCGCCAAAACCTTCTAGAAATATCCAAATGCTAATCCGGGCATACACTCACATCCAAAATCACCACTTGGACCTAATGGTACCGTCAAAATGCCGATCTTAGGTCAAATACAAAAAGTCAAACTTGGTCAACTCTTCCAACTTAAAACTTCCTATTTACGAATCATTCTCCCAAATCAATTTTGAACAACTCGAAGACCAAAACCGACTATACACGCAAGTCGTGATACATCATATGAAGCTACTCAAGACCTCAAACCATCGAACAGAATGCCAATGCTCAAAATGACCAGTCGGGTTATTATATTCTCCCCTACTTAAACATACGTTCGTCCTCGAACGTACCAAGAGTCATTCCAAAGTTGGAAAATCACTGTATATGCTCATCACACATATACTCATGGGTGATACATTGTCACTACAATCCATATAAGCCCGACAACACAACCTAACTGAAAATCCTTACTTCAACCTTAGTTCGCAAACCTAAGAACCCAAATCTCTACACCCAGAATCCATCATGAGGCCAAATTCTTGCATCTGAATACAACACAAGCCCGAACAAGCTATATCAAACCTTAGCCCAAGATATAATCATATTATATACCACATAACCGAGAAACTCATAGCAATAACTTCCGACCATAATAATTGACCTTTAACGAACCCAGTACCAGTAACAAACCTCATCTCAACTAAAATCCTATTTTGAACTTTTGCACACTACCAATGGGGAAAGAAACACGCAAATACTCATAACCACTCATCAGGTCAATAAGTCGTGGAGCTCTCTTACCTAACAAGAACCGTAGCCCAAAGTCTAAGCTGACTAGTGATGCTATTCTTCCAAACATACCCTAGTCAGATCCGATAGCACTCATTCCAGGTCCAATAACCTCACCTTATCCAGTACAAGCTACTCGACCGATATGCTATGACAATGCCATCTATAACCCCATACCGTGCAATCCGTGCACCAAACAAACAACAACTCGAATATACCCAATGACAAAAGAGAATCGAATGAGAGAATCGTCCTACAATCTATACATACATCACCACAAAGCACAATGTTATGGACCCATGACACAAAGGATTATAAAACACACGAAATCAACACAAAGGATCATATCCCAACATAACTACGCTGCGATGCGTGACCCCATCCAAACATCGGTCCACATGAAATATCTTGTGCCATAATACTCAAAATCAACAACCATATGCAAATAAAAAACAAACACATGAAGTGTATTGCCATAACCATGGAGAAATGGAAATCACTACATACCACAAACAGGAAAGACCATAACCAAGGTGCAATCAACCATTCAATACCCCAAGAACCATCTCCCTCGAATTTTGCCACAAGGCCCAAACAGAAATGCATCATGTGTGCAAATACCCAGTAGATCACAACCCATTATAGCATAGAAGAGTAACACATAGAACATATCAGAACAAGAACAATCTCCACTCTAACCAAATGACACACTCCTCAATAATAGCCGTGCGGAGTCAACAAATCCGACCCGGTGTAGAATACACATTCTTATTAGGCTTACCAAATGGGACCCATCTTCAACTCCATTCAACCAGGAATAGATGAATAACCCTCCAAAAGTCCACAATAACCTAACCATAACACATATTATTAGTTGTCTAGCTTCAGCCATACCTTCAAAGTCCACAACAAAGAAACAATCTACCTCTAGGAACCCTCACAGTCTCCAAATCCCTAGAATACATGAATCATCGCAGAGAGCAATGCCAGTTTGAAGCTAAGTAGGTGGGTTATCTCCTGCGGGATGTTCTGAGATTGTGTGATTCTTATGATGATTTTGTGGAGAGTTTCTTTCTACCGGTGGTTTACAAGTGTTGCAATTTTGATTTTTGGATCTCTTGAGGAAGTTGGCTTGACTGTCATGAGGATGAATGTGAGTTTAGCAGATGATTTGAGTTATTTTATGATTTGTGTTACATGAGCTTATGAAGGATTTAGTTGAATTATAGTGCGGGATTATGGAAGTAGTAGAGTAAGGGCATTGTGGGATGTCGGATGATGTGTTCTATGGCTTTGAGCCAAGTGGGGGAGTATGCTATCGATTATCCGGTTGCATGGTTATGTGCTACATTAGTTTCGGCCTAAGGCATGTTCGTGGATCAGTTATGACTTGAATAGTTTGCCTTGGAGGATGTCGTGTGCAAGGAAATTTCTGGATGCATGATGTGTTATACCATATGGGAATACTAGAAATCTTGGAATGATTTGGGTTTGCTATTGGTGGTGGAGGTAGTGTGCACGTAGTAGGGATTTACTCGGTTGCTTAGAGATGTGGGTTACTTCTTGAGGTGTTTGTGTGCTAAGGGAGCATGGGTCATTCGGCTCGTTTTGGCGATGCATCTGCGATTAGAATATGGTGGATGATTTTCGAGAAGGTTCTACAGGGTTCAAGATTCATATGTGGTATCTGAGGATTTTTCCTAGATTTCTGTATATGGCTAAGATATGAGATTTGTATTGGGTGGTGTGGAGACTTGCAGTATTTCTGGATCGTTATGTATTCTACATTTCACTATTAGAAAGGTTAAAGAAACAACTTCAGATTTGTAGAAGATCTTTTCAGAGTGGGTATCTCGGTTATGGTACTTACGGGTTCTTAAGTGGGAATATAGTGGCTTATGGGCTTTAGGACAACGTGGTTTCATGCTAAGATCCCTTGTGGTGAGCTTTGGGTTAAGAATCGTAGTGTACTGGCAAGGAGAAGTATTAATTTGAAGGCAATTCGGAAGGAACTCGAAGAAATAGGTCACTATGGTAGTAGATTGGATCATCATGGTAATAGAAATAATTGGTTCTTTTGGTTCTTTTGACGTGGTGAGTCTTTACTGGTGTTTTGCAACAATACTCTTGGGTTTGGCGATCTGCATGATTTAGTCGAGTTAGAGATTCAGTTCTGATGGCTTGGTTATGCGCAAATGGATTCCGAAGAGTTCTCGTTGGTGTTGACTACGACTTGAGATGGATATTTTCTACAGGCATGGGCAGTTTTTTGCGCGTTGTGATTTTCTCCTGGATGGGATCAAGTGGAAGGTTGTCGGCTAATTGAGCATGTATTCTTCTTGTGGCTCAGAGTTGATAATGGGATTCTTGTGCTTTCATATGATGGCATGATAGAGGCGGTGCGTTATAAGGGATAGAGATTTGCATGTACAAGTTTGCGGTTCAGTTTTGAAGGGAATATCATGAGTTCTAGACAGCATGGACAACTTCATATATTTAGAAGAATGCTAGTAGTATCTGGTATCACCCTAGAAGAGTGCGCATCTTAGAAGGAGCTTTGTGTTTTGACTTACGGATGCTTCATTGGTATTGCGGTACTTGTCTGGTTGATCGACTACTGATGTTCAAATTCTGCTATGTGGCACGGAAGAATTATATAAGTATTTCTCGTGAAATGATTGTGTATGGGAGAAGTGTTAGTCATTTGAGTGGTGGGGTTAGGATGGGATATGCCCACAACCACTATGCAATCACTAAAGCTTCCTGAGTCTGAACTCGTCAGCAAGACATACGAATCTACTTCATCCCATAACTGAACAGCATGAAAGATCCCCCAACACATTTATAACTTGAGACGGTACAACACATCAAGGCAGAAATCAAGCATCCAATGGTCCTTTTTATATCCCAAGAAAATTCTTCTCGTCACATCCAAACCATCTGACCGCATCTCGTAGTCACATCATACTCATCATAAAGCCATTCAATCACTCATCGAGCCATAAATCCCACTCCTAGGGAAACTACCGGACATATAAGTCCAAAAGCACATGCTTACAAAACTGAAACTATCGAGCCCAAACTGCGGTCTGAACCTGGCTCAAGTCCTTGAGACTGGCTTATCACCAAAACACAGAAAACACATCTTGCACCTCATCCATGGAATCACAAGTCGTCGATGCACATGCAATACCGAGTACTCACAAAACATATGAGTGAGTGGAAGGAATTCAAAGAGATAGGCTTCAAGCTGAATCAATGCCGCATGATAAGGAAGGAAAGATGGGAAGTTTATCCTAGATGCCCTGTAGCCTCTCGAAGATAGGTATGGACGTCATCATACTGATCTGCCAGACTCTACAAGACACTTGCTCATGGCTCGTAAAACCTACGAACCTAGAGCTCTGATGCTAACTTGTCATGACCCAGAAGTCTATTAGTCATGATGACACCTATCCCAACCCGCTAGGTAAACCAAATAACAGACAACACAACTCAAATAAGAATAATATGAGTCAATGAATAAAATAACTAATCTTCTGTATAAATTGCAAGGATTGGTAGTACAAATCATGAGCTTCTAAGACTTAGAATTTATAAAACTGGTATGAAATAAATACATCATATATTTAAAATGTACATAAACAGATTTGCGGATCTAAAACTACCAAGGACAAGTGACAACTATATCCGAAAAGTAGGTACATCTTCAATGCAAGCTCCCGCCATACACAGAAACATCAGCTCCAAGATCTGCACAAGGTACAGAAGTGTAGTATGAGTATGTCACGACCCAAATTTTTCTCCTTAGGATATCGTGATGGCACCTAGTCTCTAAGACTAGGTAAGCCTAACAATGAGATATTATGACAGAAATAAAAGCTAAGGTACGATATAAACTAACAATTCTCATAAATATCTTGATTACTGAAACACAATTACAATGCTCCCAAAATCAAGTGACACCGATTCATAAGCTTCTACAAAATGTTCCAAAACACCTACTACAACATTGTCTAATAAAAGAACCAATAATACTATAAGGATAACGGAAGGTGACTCCGAGGCTTGCGGATGCCGAGCATGTATACCTTGAAGTCTCTGACAAACAGCTACAATCAACACTAACGTCCAGCACGAGCAGACGTATCTGGATCTGCACAAAAGATGTGTAGAAGCGTAGAATGAATACACTATAATGGTACCCAGTAAGTATCAAGCCTAACCTCGGTAGAGTAGTGACAAGGCCAGGTCAAGACACCTACTAGGATATAATAAATAGGATGAAAATATAATAACGAGAAGTAATGAAAGGCGGAGAAATTCCAGATACGAAACAAGTTAATAACATAGACAAATTCCGGAATTTTTAAGCATATAGATAACATAAAGGAAGTAATTAATGAGAACCACCAAAGTAAAATACGTATAATAACTGATAAGATAAGGAAGAATAAAAGCAACAAGAAGTGTTTCACCAATAACTCTTTACAACATGAGATAAACAACAAGAATCACAAACGAGGTACCGCCTCTTATACAACAAGAATCACAACCGAGGTACATCCTTGTATATAACAAGAATCATAACCGAGGTACCGCCTCGTATTCATATTTCTCAATTTAATTCCCAATCTTTCCTTATATCTCTACGTGTGCCTTATATTTATGTAGTTTTGAAGATACTTTTCCCGAAATAGCTACACACACTTTAGCCCACCTACGTGATAACGACTTTCACAACTTCAACACCAATAACTCAACAATAAGAGATAAGATATTGGAATCCAGGGTGGAGTTCCCTTGGCTATGACAAAGGCTACCCAAGCATGTTCAGCTTCCTTATTTGCAATTTTTGCATCATATTCTGCCATGTATGGTTCCCAAGATCCGAAATATAGCTCATTGATTGATTGGGGACCACAAGATATTGCAACTCCTCGGACTGTGACTGAGGTCAAGTATACACGGTTTCTCTCCTGTTCTTTGGTTCTGGATGCTGCATATGCAACATAAAACTCCCTAACAAGTGTCTCGTTGTACTCCCCCGGAACCTTAGTGAAGAACTCCCATCCCCTCTTTTGGATGTTATCTAGCACACACGGGTAGTGTTCTTTAAGATCATTCAAACTCAACTGCTTTTCTTCGAGGATCTTTCTTTTTTCCAGGCCATCTCTATACCTATTCCAAGAGCAGGGGATCCAAAACCTAAGATCCTTACCACTCTTTCTGTGTGCTTCGGCTTGGAGGTCAACTGGTGGCACAAGGTCAAGTTGTGCCTCCTCCTCTTCAGACTGAGAGGCAGGCTAAGATGAATTCCTTGATGTGCAAGGCCTTTTGCGCTGGGATTGCTGTAATTGTGGGCTTATAGATGTAGCCTGTCTCTTTCCTTGAGTGGGTTCTCTCGATGCTAGGGATTTCTTTGGTGCCATTCTTGCCAAGTAACGTAAAATGAGTACATGGTAGGACATTTGTAACATATGTCAAAGAAATGAAAGACAAAACATGCTATGAGGAACACTTATGCGATCACAGAACAAATCTGCGGACCACAAAGTGCACCGCAAAATAGGCCTTGTTAGAAGAATTAAGTTATGCGGGCCGCACAAGTGGTCGCAAACTGAGTTTGCCACCGCAGATCGATCGTATTCTGAACCTTGAAAGTTACCTTACTATGTTTATGTATGCGATCGTTATGCGGTCCACAAACGAGTTCTGCGGCCTTAGACTCAACCGCACATTTGTTTCTACAAACACCCAAGCATACAAGCATGCAATGATTCTACGGACTACAAATCAGTTATGCAGACCGCAGAGATAATCTTCTCCACATAAAACTCACTCACTGGGAACAGTATACAACTCGTGCTTTTCTATCCTAAGCAGGTAATGCATAAATTGTGAGAAAAAACTACACACACTCAACATCAGAATGATTTCATTCTCAGCCTAACAACACCCAATGCACATTGTCAATAATCACCAACTCCCATACTCAAATCAGTAACCCTAAATCTAATCCCCTGATTATGACTGTGCCACAATAGATATTTACTCCCAAATCAAATGCCAGTACCAGAAATAAAGATTCAAGGTAGAGTGAGATGGGTGCCATGGAGAAGAGGGAAGTGTGAGGGGAATAAGAAAAAACGAAAATTTCAAAGCACCTGAATAAGAGGATAGGTAAAAATACATACCACATGGATGGGAAAATCGAGCACTTGGGTGTGAATCGTTCGAGCAATGTCAGTTGAATGTGCAAGCCTTTCTCTTTTGTTTTTATGTGTTTATTTTTTGTCTTTTGCTTTCGTTATTTAGAGTAGATAGAAATGAGAGTCAAGGAGAGTAGGTTTAATAATTGAGGGTTCTGCTGTGAAATTACCATCGGAAAATATATTATGTGGTCGCAGATATGTTTTGCGATGGGTTAGTACCTATGAGGTATGCAACTGAAGTGCGACCCACTCTGCGGTCGCATAACTATTTTATGGTCCATATAAGTTGAATTTTCTCTGCATTTTGAAGGGCCAACTTGTATGGTGTTCTGTTGATGTATGCGGCCATTTTACTGTACACAAACTCATTATGCGGCCGCATATGTTGCCGCAGAATAACAGCTGAAGCTCAGTTTGCTTTCCTTCATTTTTTCTCTGCCTTTGCATCCCATTTCTTTGTATTTTGAGTAACCTGCACTCTAAACACACACGTTAAACTGTTCAACATTTACAAATAAACCTATAAAAATAAAAATCTAACCAAAAATATTACCAACACATGGGTTGCCTCCCAAAAAGCGCTTGATTTAACGTCGCGGCACGACAATGTTTTTTCACTTGGCTAATCAGTGGTGGGGGTTAGTGCATGACCATCCTTGAGTGCAAATTGTTCTACTAGTTGCCTTTTTCCAATGGTTCCGAGGTAATATTTCACCCTTTGGTCATTTACTTTGAACGTTCAAGTCCCGTCCTCGGATTCTAATTCAATAGCGCCATAGGAAGACACACTCACAACTTTGAATGGGCCAGACCATTTGGATTTGAGTTTGCCCGGAAAGAATTTCAATCTTAAGTTGAAGAGTAAGACCAAGTCACCGGATTTGAATTCCCGCTTCAAAATCTTCTTGTAAGGAACAAACTTCATTCTTTATTTATACATGGCTGCATTCTCATAGGCATGGAAACGGAACTCTTCCACCTCGTTGAGTTGTGTCTTCCTTAGATTAGCTGCTTCGATCCAGTCAAGATTTAACTTTTTCAGTGCCCACATGGCTTTGTATTCAAGATCCACTCGCAAGTGACAAGCCTTACTAAAAACTAACCGGTAAGGTGAGGTGCCAATGGGTGTCTTAAATGCCGTTCGATAAGCCCACAATATATCATCTAGCTTCTTTGACTAGTCTATTTGTTTTTTGCATTAACAGTTTTTGCTAGAATGTTTTTGATCTCCCTATTGAAGACTTCAACTTGACCGCTTGACTGAGGATGATAAGGAGTGGCCACCTTGTGCTTAACTCCATACTTCTTGAGCAATCAGACAAAAGTTTTGTTGCAAAAATGAGAACCACCATCACTAAGGATGGCCCTTGGGGTTCCAAACTGAGTAAATATATTCTTTTTCAAGAAGGCGATTACACTCCTTACCTCGTTGTTTGGAAAGAAAATTGCCTCGACCCATTTGGAGACATAATCTACTGCTACCAAGATATATGTTATGACGTAAGAGCTTATGAAGGGACCCATGAAATCTATCCCCCACACATCAAGGATCTCGATCTCCATCACAAAGTTCATAAGCATCTCATGCCTTCTAGAAATTGTCCTACGTCTTTAACATTGATCACATGCTTTGAACATTAGGTTTATAATTAATTTTGATAATATATCTTGTTTCCCTATGGATTATTACACATAAATTATGGAATTTGAAAGAGAAATTTAAGTGGTTTCATGCTAGATTTTGGAAAGTGAATAATTGAGATTTGGACCCCAATTTGGAGTCTGATTTGGATGAAACTTGTATGTTTGGACTCGTATTTGATTGGATAGTCAGATTTATGAATTTTGTCAGGTTTCAGAAAGCATACCCAGGCTTAATTTTTGGTTGACTTTGTGTAGTTGATTAAAGATTGAAGCTTTACTAATTGTAATTGATTCCTATAGCTTTATATGATGTTATTGAGTTGTATTGGCTAGATTTGACTTGTTCGGAGGAAGATTTGAGAGGTAAGGGATTCTTGGAGTATTGATTATCACTCGACCGAGGTAAGTATCTTGCCTAGGTTTTGCTTGATGGTATTTTCCCCATAGCCTATGATGTTTGCTATATGTTGGGGTAGAGGTATATGCGAGTGATGAGCACATATGCACTCACCATGGTTATTCATAATCTGGGTAGACTTTAGGCTGTTATATGCCTTGTTTTGTTACCATCCTAATAACATGTTTTATCCACTTGCATGACTACGTGAGCTATTATTGATGCTACAAATCATGTCTAGGTTATTGCTTATTTGTTTAAAACATAATAGGCTATTTTTGCTCTGTTGAGCTATTTGCCTTATCCGTAGTCATAATTTTCAATCATTATATTATATCCACATACCATATATCTGTGTATGTGCACCATTTATATGTTATATCACATGTTGTTAGTGTCCTTGTGTGTGTGACATGAGTTGAGCTGAGTTGTGGCACGTTGTTCCAAGCGGTAATTGAATTATGATACTGTAGATTGTTGGCATATAGAGACTGCGGAGATTGATGATTGATTTTGGGCCATAGATCCATGTTGAGCGGATTGATGACTTATCTTGGGGCATAGGGCCGTGTTAACATTGATAGTGAGGTGACGCTCGCATCAAGGCCCCACATTGAGCTAAGTGTTGTTGATCGTTGACTTCTGATCATATCAGCTCCTAGGCTAGGATCTACCCCTTCAGAGTCTAGTGATAACCCACGTTACTTTGGGCACTATGAGTGCAGACATACGATAAGTGCTTAGTGAGGATTATGTCAGGTACCCGTATAATGCTATGTGTGTGTGTGTATGTGTGTGATGATTTAGGGGCATCATGCCAGACACCTTAGATGCTGAAAGTATGATTGAGGGGTACTTGTGCCAAGCACTATGAATGTGCCGAGGATTTGTATACTTGGGGATTAAATTGTGATGTTGTTGATTTTGGCATGTATACTTGTCATGCAGGCATAAAATTGTATTTTCCTTATGATAATTGGTATTTGATGTCTCTATTAGAGGTTTAGAGCTTGAAATCGCACTTTAATTTGTTAAATCCCTTTCTAGGTGATTTCTGTGGAAAATTGATGCCTTGACTGATATACTTGAAAAACATGGTTACTTCTCCTTTTATTGTGATAGAGTTGAACCTGATATTATTTGAGCTGCTTTTCCTTTTTGCCATTATCATGCTATTATTGTTGTTGTTGGCTGTTGAAAGTGAGTACTGGGCCTTGCCAGCCTTGTCACTGGATTCAGGATGAGGTTATACTTGCTGCTTACTAAGTACATGAGGTCGGCTGTACTCATATTACGCTCTGCACATCCAGGTGTTGCTGATAGCAGTGGTTGCTAGTATGCTGTTACTAGATTTGCTCAAATATTTTGAGGTAGCATTGTTGTCCCGTTCGTAATCCTTGAATTCACCTCATGTATGTTATGATATTACTGTTTAATCTTTTCAACTGTATTGTATTTTTTGCAAACTTTGTATTTAGTACTTTATTATGCTCATACACTAGGTGACATTAGAATTTGGGTGGTTTTCAGTTGTATCATTATTTTGACTTAAGTTATTTTTGCAGTTCCACTATTGAGACTATTTCTTACTATTGTTGAAATTTATTTTCACATATTTGTTTTTTACATGAGTAGCAAGAAATGTTAGGCACCATCACGACTCTAGTGGAATTTTGGGTCGTGACAAGTTAGTATGAGAGTAACAGATTGCTTAGGTCTCACGAGTCATGAGCAGGCCTAGTAGAGTCTTACGGATCAACATGGAGACATTTGTACTTATCTTTGAGAGGCTATAAGGCGTTCGGAAAATTTTTCCTTTCTTTCATTCATTACCGTGCGATTTGGTTGATCCAAGTCTAAACCTTGTATTTCTATTCTCTCACAGATGGTGAGGACTCACGCATCAGCTGGCGATTAGGAGCACGCCCCAAGAGCCGAAGCCGTGAGAGGGAGGGGCAAGCATGTGGCTAGAGGGGGAGCATATGCCCCAGCTAGTGGGCATACAGCCCTTTGTGGAGCCACCAGTAGTTTTAGTGGATGAGCAGGCCTAGATTCGTGTAGAGCCGGTGGGACCAGCTCAGGTTCCTTAGGGTTTATTTTCTACGCCAGTTGTTCAAGACGCTTTGGTCCATATAGTTGCTCTATTTGACAGTTTGGCTCAGGCCAGTGTCTTTCCTACTGCACCGGATACTTATCAGGAAGGAGGCAAACCGCAGACTCTAGCTACTCGTACCCCCGAGCAGATTAAACCAAGTTTTAGACATCGGGAGCGGCCAATTATTGAACTGCAACCAATAGTTGCTTCTGGACCAGTTGTTGAGCCTGCTTTGTCTGCAGATGGATACCCCGCATTTTGATGGTTGTCTACCTACAGATCCCCAGGATTTCCTTAATGGTTGCTATGAGATTCTTTAGAATCTCATACTTGTTGAGTCCGATAGAGTGTATTTCACCGTGTTATAGCTTAGAGGGCCAACCAAGAGGTGGTGGCATTACTATGAGTTGGGTAGAGCAGTTGGTTCCCCTCCTTTTACTTGGGCTCAGTTCTCCAGGGTCCTTTAAAGAATTTTGTGCCCCACACTACGAGAGATGAGCTGTGGAGATAGTTGAGTATCTTCAATAGGGCCAGATGTCAGTTACTAATTATGAGATGAGGAGGTTAATTGATGGCCTACACCATGATATTTGGCTTGCTATGGCTAGAGGCATAAATCGAGACTTTATTTCACCTAGCTATGAGGATAGTGCATCGTATTGACTCCATTCATATTGAGACTAAAGAGATAATGCAGGGTAGGGACAAGAGGTCTCGACATTTAGGTAGCTCATTGGTGCCTCATCTGGAGTCCGAGGTCAATTTTGGAAAAGGCCATTTTAGCAGGCCAGCCTATCATGGACCACCACCTAATTAAGGAGTTCTTATGTGGTCTTCATTTAGTGCACTTCCGACACAAGGTTTTCGTTGCACTCTAGCTATTCAGAGTTCATTTTTACCATGTTCTTCTAGTTCACATGGTCCAATTTAGGCCCCATTGTCATTTTTGATCAGAGGTTACTATGAGTTTGGAGACATAGGGCATGTTAGGAAATATTTCCACCGTTTTTAAGAGGTTTAGGGCAGCAGGGAGGTCAGACTATGATTCCTGCGCCGGTCGCAACACCACCTGCTCATCCAACCTAGGTTGGAGGTCATCCAGGAAGGGGGTGTCCTAAAGGTGGAGATCAATCTGGTAGAGGTCAGGCTATAGGCTATGCACTCCTAGGGATGATCGAGGCCGTCTCTTCGGATGCAGTTATTACAAGTATTTTTTTCTGTGTGCCATTGGGATGCTTCGATATTGTCTGATCATGTCTCTACTTATTCATATGTGTAGTCATACTTTGCTCCTTGTCTGGATATCCACATGATTCACTTGTTACCCATGTGTATATATCTACATAGGTTTGGAATTCCATTGTGGTGGAGTGAGTTTATCGGTCATGTGTGGTCACTATATGTGGTTCTGAGATCAGGGCGGACATTCTATTGTTAGATATGGTGGACTTTGTAGTGATATTGGGTATCTCCATACCGTGATATTCTTGATTGTCACGCTAAGACCATGACGTTGTCTATGCCGGGGTTACCAAAGTTGGACTGTAGGGGTTCTCTTTGTCACACTCCTAGTAGAGTGATCTCATTTTTGAAGGCCCAATGGATAGAGAAGGTGTATTTTGCATATTTAGCTTTTGTTAGAGATGTTAGTGCTGATACTCCTACGGTTGATTCAGTTCTAGTAGTGAGGGAGTTTTCAGATGTGTTTCTTGCAGACCTATAGGGCATGCCACCTGATAGGGATATTTATTTTGACATTGATTTGGCACCAGGCACTTAGCCCATAACTATTCCACCGTATCGTATGGATCATGCTGAGTTGAAAGAATTGAAGGAGCAGTTACCTGAGTTGTTGAATAAGGGGTTCATCAGGCCTAATGTTTCACCTTGGGGTGTGCCAGTTTTATTTTTTAAGAAAAAGGATTGTCCTATGAGAATGTGTATTGACTACAGGTAGTTAAATAAGGTTACCATCAAGAACAGGTATCCACTGCCACATATTGATGATTTGTTTGACCAGCTTCAGGGTGCTAGAGTGTTTTAAAAGATTGAGTCGAGAGCGGGGTATCACCGGTTTAAGATTAAAGCTTCAAACATTCCTAAGGAGGCTTTCAAGACTCGCTATGGGTATTATCAATTCTTGGTGATGTCTTTTGGTTTGACTATTGCCCCTGCAACTTTCATGCACGTGATGACTGGCTACTATCGTCTCTTTGTAGATGTATTTTTATCTATCGCAGCTCCATTGACCAAGTTGACTCGGAAGGTGTCACGATCCAAAACCTAACATGTCGTGATGGCACCTATCGTGGTACTAGGCAAGCAGACTTTTCCAAAACACTTTCAAAATTTAACAGAAATAAATTAAGATATTTAAAATAACCAGAGTTTCTCATAAATACGGGGTAAGACCCAAATGAAACATAAGTGCGGAAAAATAGCCCGATATCGGGGTGTCACTAAGTCATGAGCAACTAGACTCTCAATCTAAAAGACATTGTCTACAATAGTCTGCGTCTAGATATCAATACAGAGAAAGAAAGATAATAAGGAAGGAGCACAAGGTTTGCAAACGCCAGCAGCTACCTCGTAAATCTCCGGAAGATACTCTGCGCATGAACTCAATGACCTTCACGTCCGGTCATACCTGGATCTGCACACAAGGTGCATGGAGTAATGTGAGTACTTTCAACTCAGTAAGTAACAGAATTAAATAAGGAACTGAGAAGTAGTGACGAGCTACACAAATGCAGTTCATTTCAGTAATTTCAGCAAGAAAAATAGGCATGCTTTCAATCCGGTGTTTTAAATCAAAACATTTCGAGCTCAGGTACAACAATAAAAGCCCTCTAGAAAATTTCACAACAACAACAATTAGCAATGAAGTGCAACAACAAATAAGAGAAGGTACAATCTCACAGGGCTACTATCACTCATCCTATCTCAACACCTCAATCACTCGACTCTCAGCCTCAATACCCACAATCAAAGGTACCTGCGCTCGCTGGTGGTGTGCAGACTCCGGAGGGGCTCCTACAACCCGAGGGCTATATTGCTGTGGCGTGCACCCCGATCCATATATTGCTGCGGTCTACAGCCCGATCCATATATTGTTGCGGCGTGCAACCCGATCCGATATATGGCCTGAAGGCTTGCTGCAGCGTGCAACCCGATCCAATATTGTTGCGGCGTGTAGCCCGATCCAATATATCTCACATAGCTCTCAACCCAACACTCAGGCATTATCTCAGTCATTAACCTCTCCAGCCCCTCGTGCTCACAGAATATCATATTAATTAGCCCAAACAGAGAATACAACAAGTATGAACAAGAAATGAGAGGGAATGGAGATATAACACACAAGTAAGACTGTGATTGAGTACAAGACAACAATTAGCAGACAATTCAACAAGTATTCGACCGCCGCGGGTCCCAACGGTGATATCATATGGCCTAAGCATGGCTTCTAACATGAAAGGAAGTCAATTGCTCAAGACAAGGAAAAACAAGTAATAACAAAGGCTATTCGACTTTACAGTCTCACGGGACGAACCAAGTCACAATCCCTCACAGTGCATGCTCACACGTCTGTCACCTAGCATGTGCGTCACCTCCAAATATTCATATCATACAAATTCTCGGATTTCATTCCCTCAAAACCAGATTTAAGACTGTTACTTACCCTAATCCGAGGAAAATTTTACTCTGTGATGTCTTTGCCTATCAAATCAGCCTCCAAACGTCCCGAATCTAGCCACAAGTAATACAACATTATCAATAAAGGCTAAAGGGATTAATTCCACAAGAAAACTACTAAATTAGAGGCAAAATTCGAAATCGACTCAAATCCGGACCCCGGGCCCACGTCTCAAAATTTGACAAAAGTCCCAAAATCTGAAAGCCCATTCACTCACGACTCTAATCATACCAAATTTACCAAAATACAACCTCAATTGCCCCTCCAAAACCCCAAAGTTCACTCTCCAATTCTCAAGCCCTAAATCCTCAAATTTTCAATTCCAATCCCTAATTAAATGATGAACAAAGCCATAGATTCACAGAAATTAGACCAATACAGGTTAGAATCCCTTACCCCAACGTCCTCCTTGAAAACCTTTGAAAACTCGCCTCTCTCCCGAGCTCCCCAAGTCCAAAATTGAAAATGGAAGACAAAACCTCGAGCTGGGGTTTTCTGCCTAGTTAAAATCGCACCTGCGGTCCTAGTTCCGCACCTGCGGAACCACATATGCGAACCGGCCTCCGCTTCTATGAAAATTCATTAAAAGCCTAACTCCGCTCCTGCGATCGCTTGACCGCATCTGCGGTCATCGCAGATGTGGGACACGAGCCGCACCTGCGATCCATCTGCGCCTCCCAAACCGCTTCTGCGACCACCGCAGATGCGGGATTTCTATCGCACCTGTGGTCTGAGCCCATGTCTCCCTTAGCCGCACCTGTGGCTCTTTCTTCACTCCTGTGGCCTTGCACATGCGGTTCCCACTTCGTAGGTGCGGGAAGCACCGGTAGCAGCAATTTCAGCTGCACTTCTCCAACTCCAAACCTTCCGTTAACCACCTTGAATTACCTCGAGGCCCTCGGTACCACAACCAAACATATCAACATATCCTATAACCTCATACATACTTAGTCGAACCTTCGGATCACTCAAATCAACATCAAAACACCAAATTACGCCCGGATTCAGGCCTAACAACTTCTAAACTTCCAAATTCCGCAAACGACGCCGTAACCTATCAAACCACGTCCGAATGACCTCAAATTTTGCACATATGTCACAAATGACACCATGAACCTGCTCCAACTTCCGAAAATCTATTCCGACCCCGATATCAAATTTTTCACTGTCGACCAAAATCACTAAATTTTCAATTTTCGCCAATTCAAGCCTAATTCTACTACGGACCTCCAAATCACATTCCGAATGCGCTCCTAAGTCCAAAATCACGTAATGGAGCTAAGAAAACCATCAAAATTCAAATCCGAGATTGTTTACACATAAGTCAACATCTGGTTGACTTTTCTAACTTAAGCTTCTAATAAAGAGACTAAGTGTCTCAATTCACTCCGAAACCACTCCGGACCCGAACCAGCTAACCCGACATATCATAATATAGCTGAAGAACATAAAAAGAAGCAGAAATGGGGGAAACGGGGCTTTAACTCTCAAAACGACCGGTCGGGTCGTTATAGAAGGGTGTTTCGTTTAGATGGTCTAACAAGTGTGAGGAGAGCTTATAGAAGCTCAAAACTGAATTGACTACAACTCCAATTTTGGTATAGCCCTCATGACCGGTGATGTATACTATTATTTGTGATGCTTAACGTGTTGGTCTTGGTATTGTGTTGATGTAGGATGGTAGGATGATTGCCTACGTGTCACGCCAGTTGAAGCCCCATTAGAAGAACTATCCAGTTCATGATCTGGAGTTAGCAGCTATTATTCACGCACTCAGGATTTGGAGACATTACTTATATAGCAGGTTTTGCGAAGTTTACACAGATCATCGGAGTCTTTAGCATTTGATCAAGCAAAAGGATTTGAATTTGAGGTAGCGGAGGTGGTTGGAGTTGTTGAAAGATTATGATATCACTATCTTATATCACCTAAGGAAGGAAAATATGGTAGCGAATGCCTTGAGTAGGTATGGGGATTTTGGCTTTTATTCCAGCTATGGAGCGAAACTTGGCTATAGATGTTCAGGCTTTGGCTAGCAGATTTGTGAGATTGGTTATTTTTGAGACTAGTAGAGTTCTCGCTTGTGTTGTTGCATAGTCATCCCATTTTGAGCACATCAAAGCTCTTCAGTTTGACTATCCCATTTGCTTTTCCTTAAGGACATAATGTTGCAAGGTGGAGCTAATGAGGTGGCTATCGGCGATGATAGTGTTTTGCGACTTCGGAGTCGGATTTGTGTTCCTAATGTTTACCCTCAAAATCGGTTAATAATTGAATTTATATGTGGTTTTAAGGATAGTGACCTAACTTGATACAAAATGAGAAATTAGATTAATATTGAAATAAATGATGAAAAAGTAAACGCAAACCACACAAGTTGAACAATCTTAGCCTTGAAGGTTAGTCACCCTCGAGTCAGAAATGCTTTTATCGATGTCGGAACAGAATGACAAGATAATGAGAACTAGAAATAGTAATATATTGCTTTGTGATGCGTGTTACAATGTGTTGAATGAATTATCAGACACCCTTTATATAGTAGAGGAGTTCTACTCTAGGTACATTTCTATAAAAGGTAAAATATCTCTTGATTTGCTAGTTGCCGGCTCCTTGCCGGTATGCGCTGATATTCCCACCGTAATATCTGCCCAGTTGCGGATATTTTTGTCTTCTGTTAGTTATTTCGAGCTCGCTCGAGGCTAAGGTCGATGTCAGACTCAACTTTCCTCGAAGACAGGTCTTTCGACCTTAGGTTATAGCTCGGTAAGACTCGAAGTCGATCTCCAGTCCGAGGTCGCCACGTGGCAAGCCTAATCCATCAAGTTGCAGTCGAGCTGAATTTCGACAGTATACAGATAGTTCCCTCTTTTTTTGGAGAGTAGACGATATGAACTTCCTATCCTGACTTCGATATTTTGCAACAGATACGACAAAATAGTCGAAACATCTCGTTAGTCAAGTCTTAATGGCATTAAATGCCTGTCAGTTGCCAGTCGGCCACTCCCAGATGTGAACAATCACTGAGAGACTATAAATACCCCCTCATTAGTTCATTCAAACTTTACTTTCAAATCTTCTTCCCTCGTACCTTAGAAATTTCAACACTCCTAAGCATCAATGTTCTAGTTATTCTAAAATCCTTTTATAAGAACTTCTTTTATTCCAAACCATCAAGCATACTCTTTTTCCTTCATTTTTAAAAAAATAGTGAAGACCTCAAAATCCATTCCCCAAAAAGAAACTCCCTCTGCCTCGCGACCGACTGAAGAGGAAAATGCCTCGTCTGCTACTATTGAGGAACCGACACCGGATCCTCTCCTAAAGATGTTCGTTCCTGTAGGGTGCCCAACCAGTGCTGATTTCAAGGTCGAGAAAACCTCCTCGGTACTGGGTCGGTGTCAACCGGTCATGAGATATATATGCTCGGTCACCAATAGCTGCCTCTCCAAGGTTAAGGAGGATTATAACTGGGTTGATAAGCATGTGGTGGTTCCTACTCCCGAGGAAGCGATTACTACCCACATCGAAGATTTTCTAAGTGTTTAAACTTATCCATTTATGCTGGTCCCTTTAGATCCGATCATCAACGCCTTCTGTAAGAGGTACGAGGTGACCCTTGTTCAAATTCATCCTTATTTCTGAAGGATAGTAATTCTCCTCTGCTTCTTCGTAAACAAAATCGAGGGTTGTCCCTTGACCATCGATTATTTCATACATCTGTACAGTCCCCGACTCTATCGAGGGGGATTAATAAAGGTTGCCCGTCGGGCCAGTAAAGCCCCATTTGTGAGCATCGACAAGGATCGGGACTGAGGCTAGTGAGGCCGATTCATTCGAGTGAAGACCTCGGATTTAATCCCGGCTGAGGATATGCCATTTCATGAGAAATGGAACATGGAACGTAAGTATAACCTTGCCTTTAAGATTTCTTTTATCATTTCTCCTTTTCCTCCCTTCTCATTAATGTTTTGTGGTGGTGCAGCTATTGATCGAATGCCCAATGCAGTTCCTCGACTAAAGGAATGGGTCGAGGGCATCGTGTCATAGAAGCCTTATTTTGAGCGCGCATGGCGTAAACTTTTGGAGGGCCGGTGGGAGGCCCATTCTCACGGTGAGATTCCTCTCCTGAGTAGATAACACTTAAGTTTCCTGCTGCGCCCATTCTCACTTCCTTTTCCTTTGAAGTTCTTACCAAAGATATTGCAATGAGGCCCCTATCTGGTGATGAAGATATTTTCTCTGAACCATCTACTCCGAGGCAGGACAACGAGAAGAAAATAAAAAGGGCTTCGAACTCTCCGAGCTTCGAGAAGAAGAAACCGAAGAGGAGGCTGGTGCGCAAATCCAGAGAAAGTACCAGCGCCCGAGATCTTCCATCGGACTCACTTCACCGGTTGAGGGATGAGTTCGAAGAAGAATACTAAGAAGAATAAGAAGAAGCCTCTGAACTGATGACCCGCGTGAGAAGCGGCATCGAACTGCCTCAAACCAGGGTGGCTGATGAAGGTGCAGTGGCCGAGGCACCCGAGCTGGAGAGGGGCGAGGCTATTTTGCCCTGAGCTGAGCAGGTTGACAAAGAGACCACGACCAGTGCTTCTCAGGCAGAGGATAATTCCCCGAAGGATGCACTTGGGGTGATAGATCTCTCCAAGAAAGCCTAAATGAGCGGCCCCAAGGGGTGTCATATTCTTTTAAGAACTTCGATTGCTTTGATTTTACCGCCTCGGAGGATGTCACCGGGTTGGGTGACTTATCAGTACCAAAGAAGATACCGTCTTCGGGAGCCCGTGCGTCTTCTTCAAGCCCGAAATTAGTGAACCGGTTCCCAGCTCCGAGTGCAGATCCTGACTGAAAGCGGTCTTTTATTATGTCCATTCCGGAGGATGCCCGGGTTCTCTCTACCGCCGTGGGGGTTGCCAGTTATCTTCGGTGCCTGGTGAACGAAGGGGATCAAGCCAAGATGGATAAGGTAGAAGTGCCCTGCATGTTCAACGAAGCACAACAGGCGTTAAATTGGGTAAATTCGAATGCCTCTTTATTATGTACTTAGATTAAGTCACAAATAATCGTAACATTTTTCTTTGTGCTTGCAGGCCTCGGTGCTTCATCACGAGACTTTTCTCTGATATTGGGAAGAGTTAAACCATCGCGAGGCCGAGGATCGGGAGCTTACTGAGAAGAGGGATGCTTACAAGCTTCTCAGTGAGAAACTCTAGGCTGAGCTAGAAGCGGCTCGGAAGGAGCATACTGACCTGGTCGAGCAGGTAAGAAGAGTTTTTGAAGTTAGTGACGATGAGTCAGACACAGTGGCTAACGGTCTGAACTCGCAGGTCTAAAAGAAACTTGACCAGATCGAGAAGCTCCAGGTGGAGGTGGATACGGTAAAAGCTGAGGTCAAAGAATGAAAAAGAAACATGGACCTCCTGGCCTCGGAAAAGGAGACTGCCTGGGCACAATTGGCTTCGGTTGAGGTCCAGCTCCGGGATGCAAAGTAAAAGGCCATGGTACAAGCCAAAAGGATCGAGAAGCTCTAGTCTCAACTAAGTTCGGCAGTCTCAACTGAGTTCGGGGTGGCTCAGCACAAGGCCGATGCCGAGACGGCTCAGGACCAAGTGAGAAATATGGTGGAGCATACGAAGTGGCAATCCTGAAGGGAAGCCCTCGAGGGAGTTCATGCTCGAGGTTTTGACTTGTTGGCTGAAATCGAGAATGCCAAGTTGTTTGAAGCCAAGGTCAGGAAGCTGGCCTATCTCAAGGAGGAAGATTTCGAGGGGTCTGAAGATTCGGGTGAGTCCGAAGGTGGCGGAGACCCCGAAGTTGATGATGCGGCTCCCGACGAAGACTAGGGCACTTAGGATCCTTTTAGATGTTTTTGTATTTTACTTTTTTGAGGCCATTCGGCCTTTGTAAAAATTTGTATCGGGGCTACTTGGCCCATGTAAAAAGAATTTTGGATATGAATATATAAGTCTTGTTTTTCCTTTCACATTTTTTGTATTTTTCCCTTTGCTTTATTATTTATATTCGCAAAGATCGAAATTCCTTAGCATGAAATAATTAGGTTATGTTCGAAGGTTCAAACAAACCTTGCCTTTAACATTATTCTTTGTTAAGGCATCGTGGGGATTCAGTATCACCTGAAATGTTTTTCTCAAAGTTGTTTAGATTATAGTTTGCCGAGGGTAGCCTTTAGAACCAGTTATAGAATTGTTTTTGAAGGCCATCTTTTTGTTACGGGTCTTGGACGTCTCTGAGGCATGTTAATATGACCGTAGCCTTTTTAGTTCGGGTTTCGCCTAGTGGGCTTGCTATCCCGAGTTATCCGGGCTTACCTAAGATAACAGTCCCCGAGTGGGGGCAGCCATGGCCTTTAAAATTCAGGCGTTTCCTAATAAGTCTTATGCTCTCGAGGTCTAATAGCTTGGACCGTCCGAGTTTGTTTTCGGCAGTCCCCGAGTGAGTGAGTGAGTGATTGTTCGAACTCAGGTTAAGGCGGCCCTTGGGCTCAATACCTTTAGGGGATCAGATGTAGGATATTCCTTAAGAAATGCAAGAAACGATTTCAAAGGACAAGATGTTTGCAAAGAAGAGACTTCTTTTTATTCTTGTGTAAAATAGTTATACATGCGTACTTGCTTTATGCCAGGGATCAAGTAGTCTATGTGGGAATGGTTCATTTGACCGTTTGGCCCTTACAAAGAATCCTATCGATCGAGACCCTTCAATCCTGAAGTCTCTTTCCATGTTAAAGTCGATATAGGAGGGTAATGTCCCCTAGTGTTGGGGGTTGTTTGAAGAGAGGCCTCGAATTCTATTACGACCATCGTCACCGATTCGTAGCCGATCTTCAATTCTAAGTTAGCACGATTTACTGGTTGCCTCATTAAAAACCTTACCGCAAAACTCATTTGGGACAAAATTGGATCAAGGGAAAAAGAGTGCAACGCGTGCTTTCAGACCTAAAATCTCGTATCGTCCCTTGTTGACTACATGCAAGCGTTAGGTTAAAATGTAAATAAAAGAAAGAACGGGGCCATACCTTAGCAGTAATATCACTTCAAGTGAGTTATATTCTAGTTTTTCGGTAGTTGTTCGCCGTTCATTGTTCCAAGTTTGTAGGATCCTTTTCTGGTGATCTCGATAATTTGGTACAGTCCTTCCCAGTTCGGTCCCAATTTCCCTTCATTCGGGTTTCGGGTGCTCCGTGTGACATTTCTTAGTACCAAGTCCCTGGTATTAAAGTGTCAAAGGTTGTCCCTTCGATTGTAATACCTTTTGATCCGTTATTTTTGGGCGGCCAACCGGACAAGGGCGGCTTCGCACCTTTCATTTAATAGCTCTAGGCCCATACTCATAGACCCGTAGTTTGATTCCTTTGTTGCATATCAGAATTTGATACTTGGTTCTCTAACCTCCACCAGTATCAAAGCTTCGGTACCATAAACCAAAGAAAACGGGGTAGCCCCGGTACTGGACTTCGAGGTCATATGGTATGCCCATAGGACTTCGTGTGGTATTTCCTTCCATCTTCCTTTGGCGTTGGTTAACCTTTTTTTAAGGTTTTGGAGTATGATTTTTTTGGTAGATTCAGCTTGTCCATTCCCACTAGGGTGGTAGGGTGTTGACAGGATCCTTTTGATCTTGTGGTCTTCAAGGAATTTCGTTACTTTGTTGCCGATGAATTATTTCCCATTATCGCATATAATCTCAGTCGGGTATTAAGGCCGGCATAAAGTCCGCCACAAAGTCTGCCAAAATCTAAGACTTAATGGTAGTCCGAGGGCAGTACTCAATACCGTACCCACTTATTTCTACGGCCCATTTGGCCAAACGGCCCGAGAGTTCGGGCTTATACATAACTTTCCTCAACGGGTAAGTAGTTAAGACACAAATGGGGTGACACTGGAAGTATGACTTTAGCTTCCTAGAGGCGCTTAGCAAAGCGAGCACCAATTTTTCTAGGTGAGGGTACCTAGTTTCGGCCTCACCTAAGGTCCTACTAACATAATAAATTGGAAATTGCGTATCTTGCTCTTCCCGAACTAGGACACCACTTACCACTATCTTTGAGACCGCCAAGTACAAGTATAGTTATTCATCTGTCTTTGGTGTGTGAAGCAGCGACGGGCTCGATAAGTACCTCTTGCGTTTCTCCAAAGCTCGTTGGCATTCCAGGGTCCATGAGAATTTTATCTTCTTCTTCTTCAATAGTGCGAAGAATCGGTGGCTCTTGTCGGATGACCTCAAAATAAATCGCCCTAGGGCGGCTATGTGCCCGGTTAACCTTTGCACGACCTTTACATTGTCCACAACCGTGATATCTTTGATGGCTTTGATATTAGCGAGATTGATCTCAATTCCCTGATAGGATACCATGAATCTGAGGAATTTACCCGACCCAACTCCAAATGCACATTTTTCTAGGTTCAGCTTCATATTGTATTGCTTCAATATGCTGAAGGTTTCCTGCAAATGTTTTAAATGGTCCTCTACTCGCAGGGACTTAACTAACATGTTGTCAATGTAAACTTCAATTGATTTTTCTATTTGTTCCTCGAACATCCGATTTACTAGGCGTTGGTATATGGCTACGGCATTTTTTAATCCAAATGGCATTACGTTATAACAGTATGGGCCGTATTTAGTGATGAAGGACGTTTTTTCCTGATCACCCGGGTCCATCCATATTTGGTTGTATCCGGAATAGACGTTGAGAAAATTGAGGATCTCGTGACCAGCCGTGGCATAGATCATACGATCGATGTTGGGCAAAGGAAAAGAGTCTTTGGGACATGCCTTATTCAAATCTTTGTAATCTACACACATTCTTAGTTTATTCCCTTTTTCAGGGACTACCACTACGTTCGCTAACCAATCCGAGTATTTAACCTCCCGAATAGACCCTATTTTAAGGAGTTTAGATACCTCATCCTTGATGAAAGCATGCTTGATCTCAGACTGGGGTCTCCTCTTCTATTTGACCGGGTGGAACTCCGGGTACAGGCTTATCTTGTGAGTTGTTATCTCCGGCAGGATTCCTGTCATGTCAAGGTGGGACCAAGTGAAACAATCTTCGTTAGTTATAAGAAAGTGGATGAGTTTTTCCCTGATCATGGAGCTTAACCTCGTGCCAAGGTATACATTTTGATCGGGCAAGTGTCCTCGTAATATGACTTGTTCCAGCTCCTCAATCGTCGATTTAGTGGCGTCAGAATCATCGGGGGCTATAAAAGATTTGGGAACCCCGAAATCATCATCCTGGCCTTCCTTTTGTTTGTCCAAATCTGCAGAGGGTGGCATCAATGATTGCTATTTGGCCCCGTTTCTAACCATCTGATCTAGATCCTTCGATGTTGAGACTGTAGATGCTGGTATCACCTCCTCGACCGCGAACATTTCCTTTGCAGCCAGTTGTTCCCGTAAACTATTTTGACTCTACCAGGTATTGGGAATTTTAGTGCCTGGTGCAGTGTCGAGGGCACCTCCCTCATGTTGTGGATCCATGGCCTTCCGAATAAAGCATTGTACCTCATGTCTCCTTCGATCACATAAAATTTAGTTTCCTGGATGGTCCCGGTGGTGTCTACTGGTAACATTGTTTCGCCCTTAGTGGTCTCATATGCCATGTTGAATCTGTTTAGAACTTGAATTGCAGGCATGATTTGGTTGTGTAGACCAAGTTGCTCCACGACTTTCGATCGAATGATGTTGGCCGAGCTACCAAGATAAATCAACACATGTTTAACCCGAATTTTATTTACGAGTAAAGTTATTACCTAGTGCATCATTGTATGGCTGTATGATCCCTTCCGCATCCTCGTCGCTGAAAGATAAAGTTCCTTCCGGTATGTAGTCTCAAGTTTGTTTCTCTCTAGTGATGGATACTTTGGTGCGCTTCAATATCAGCCCATGTGGGACATCAACCCCACTGATGATCATGTTAATGACGTGCTGAGGTTCTTCTTGTTCTGTTTGTTTGTTAGAATCCCTGTTTCTGAAATGATTCTTGGCTCGGTCGCTCAAGAATTCTCGAAGGTTCCCATTGTTGAATAGTCGGGCTACTTCCTCTCTCAGTTGTTGACAATCTTCCGTTCTGTGACCGTGAGTGCCATGATATTTGCACATCTGGTTAGGATGCCTTTGGGCTGGATCAGATTGTAAGGGACGAGGCCATTTTATATCTTTGATGCACCCGATAGCTGATACAATGGCGGCAACATCGACATTAAAGTTGTATTCCGATAGCCTCGATGCTTCTTTAGGCCTGGCGGACCTGTCAAAGCCATTTTTGGTCATGAGTCCCCAGTTGCTTTGACCTCGGTCATTTCTCCTTTCATTTTTCATGGAGTTCCGCCCAGACTCACCACTTCTCCGATCTCCATTATATGGCTAGTACCGATCCCTGTTTGGCCTCGGTTCATGATCGATGTCTCTCTTGATTCTGTCAAGGGTTCTGACGGGATAGACAGACCTCGAAGCGGCCCCGAGCTGATCATCTTCGACTCTGATTTTCGATTGATACCTATTATGCACGTCGACCCATATAACGGCCGAGTATTCTATCAGGTTCTGCTTCAGCTGCTGTGAAGCCACCGAGCTTCTAATATTGAGTCCCTGAGTGAAAGCTTGAACAGCCTAATCATCAACGACCGGCAGCAGATCCATTCGTTCCACTTGAAACTGGGACACAAATTCCCCTAGCATCTCGTTATCCCTCTGTTTGACTTTGAAAACGTCTGATTTCCTGGTCTTGACCTTGATGGCACCAGCAAGTGCTTTTACGAAAGAGTCTACAAGCATAGAAAATGAGTCAATAGAATTCGGAGGTAAGTTGTGATACCATATCATAGCTCCCTTTGAAAGCATCTCCCAAAATTTTTTCAGCAAAACAGATTTGATCTCGTCGTCCTCCAAGTCGTTCCCTTTGATGGTACATGTATAACATGTCACATGCTCGTTTGGGCCGGTCGTTCTGTTATACTTAGGTATTTCGGGCATACGGAATTTTTTGGGGATCTGCTTCGGAGCAGTGATCGGAGGTAAAGGTTTTTGCACGAACTTCTTAGAATCCAGTCCTTTCAATATGGGAAGTGCTCCTGGGATTTGGTCTACCCTGGAGTTGTAGGTCTCCACCTTTTTATCGTTAACTTCGATTTTCTTTTCCCCTGATTCTATCTGCTTTGTCTGTTCCTTGAGCAATTTTATAATCTCGGGGTTGGACCCCAATTCATGTTCATTTGACCTATCTATGACCGGTTCATCCCTGCAGGTGACTTCCCGGGGCGGATCGGGCTCAACCCTGCTCGGTGCACGACTTTGATTCTGTAATTGAGCTATCATCGTTTGTTGAGCCTACAACATTTAGAAGATCACCCGTAGACGAATCCTGTCCCCTTCAACATTTTGTGTGTTTCGAGTTGCCGATCGGGCTCCACCACGTACATTATTTTCGGGGTCGGTAGGCAAGTTTGCATCGATAGCCACATGTAAATTAGCGTCAATTGGGTCTGCGATCGGAATTCCAAAGGGATCAGCAGGTGGTACCTCATTTTCAGGCGATATGCTGCTATTTTCACCTTGACGACCAAACTCGTTGTCAACATTCAGGGGTGCTGATTGAGAGTTCGATATCTTGTATTTTAGCTTGGAATCAAAGACACTTTAAAGAGCAAGTGTAAATTAGTGTGTGTTATGGAGTTTTGTATCAAATAACCACTTGTATCCTTATCCCCACGGTGGGCGCCAAACTGTTTACCCTCCAAATCGGATAACAATTGAATTTGTACGTGGTTTTAAGGATACGTGACCTAACTTGATAAAAATGATAAATCAGATTAATATTGAAATAAACAATGAAAAAGTAAACGCAAACCACCCAAGTTGAACAATCTTAGCCTTGAAGGTTACTCACCCTCGAGTCAGAAATGATTTTATCGATGCCGAAACAGAATGACAAGATAATGAGAACTAGAAATAATAATATATTGCTTTGTGATGTGTGTTACAGTGTGTTGAATGAATTATCATACCCCCTTTATATAGTAGAGGAGTCCTACTCTAGGTACATTTCTATAAAAGATAAAAAATCTCCTGATTTACTAGTTGCCGGCTCCTTGCCGATATGCGCCAATATTCTCGACGTAATATTCGCCCAGTTGCGGATATTTCGGTCTTCTATTAGTTATTTCCGAGCTCCCTCGAGGCTAAATTCGACACCAGACTCAATGTTCCTTGAAGGCAGGTCTTCCGACCTCGGGTTCTAGCTCGGTGAGACTCGAAGTCGATCTCCAGTCCGTGGTCGCCACGTGCCAAGCCTAATCCATCAAGTTGTAGTCGAGCTCGATTTCGACCGTATACACCTAATGTGGTTGGTTTAAGGGAGTCGATTCTCGAGGAGGCTCATAGTTCATGGTATTCTATTCAACTGGGTGCTACGAAGATGTACCGTAATTTGAAGCAGCATTACTAATGGCAGAGATGAAGAAGAATATTATTGGACATGTGGTGCGGTGTTTGAATTATCAACATCAATTATGAGCATACGAGCCCATGTGGTTTACTTTAGAAGATTAAGATACCAGAGTGATATCGGAAGAATATTACTAGGACTTTGTGGTAGGATTTCTATGAACTTTGTAGAGATTCGACATTAGTTGGGTCACTGTGGACAAACCAACCAAGTATGTGCATTTCATCCCGATCATTACTTCTTGCACTTCACAGAAGTTTGATAAGATCTAATTCAAAGAGACAATTCACTTTCATG
The DNA here is from genome assembly GCF_000715075.1 of Nicotiana tabacum. NCBI lineage: Eukaryota > Viridiplantae > Streptophyta > Magnoliopsida > Solanales > Solanaceae > Nicotiana > Nicotiana tabacum. The sequence goes on from NC_134081.1 coordinate 62,844,714, forward strand.
GTGTACCTATTTCTATTATCATGGATGGTGGCACCCAATTTACATCACATTTCTAGAGAGCTGTTCACCTTGAGTTGGGCACGAAGTTGAGTTGAGTACTACATTTCACCTTCATACCGATGGACAGTCAGAGTGGACCATTCGAATTTTGGAGGGTATGTTGAGGGCCTGCGTAATTTTATTTTTGAGGCCAGTGGGATTAGTTTCTATGATTGACGAAGTTTTCATACAACAACTTTTAGTCTAGTATCCACATGGCTCCGTATTAGTACTTATATGGAAGGTAATATCGTTCTTTGGTTGATTGGTTTGAGCCTAGTGAGTGTAGGTTGTTGGGCACATATTTGGTTCGTGATGCTTTGGAGAAAGTTAAATTGATTTAGGAGCATCTTCGTACAGTGAGTCCAGGAAAAAACGTCATGATGATAGGAAGGTTCGTGATATGATTTTCATGGAGGGTGAGAAGGTTCTTCTTCAAGTTTCACCTATGAAGGGTATGGTAAGATTTGGGAAGAAGGGCAGATTGAGCCCTCAGTATATTGGTCTATTTGAGGTATCAGAGAGGGTTGTTGAGGTGGCCTCCAGACTTTCTTTTCCACCTAGCTTGCTGAGAGTTCATCTAGTATTTCATGTTTTTATGCTCCGGAAGTATTATGAGGATCAGTCTCATTTGTTGGAATTCAGTTTAGTGCAATTGGTAGAGAATCTGGCTTATAAAGTAGAGCCAGTGGCCATTTTGGATAGGCAAGTTTGGAAGTTGAGGTCTAAAGATATTGGATCGATGAAAGTTCAAGGAGAGGGCAACTAATTGAGGAAGAAACTTGGAAGGCCGAGTGTGATATGCAGAGCAGATATCCTCATTTTTTTGATATTCCATGTATGATTCGAAACCCATTTGAGGACGAATATTTATTTAAGAGGGGGAGAATGTAACGACCCATTCGGTCGTTTTGTGTTTTTGACTCCCGTTTCCCTTTCTGATATTTTCCATATGCTTGTTTGTTAGTTTATGACTTACAGGGATGGTTTGTTTGGTCTGAGAGTGAAATGGAATACTTAGTTCCACCGTTGGAAACTTAAGTTGTAAGAGTTGATAAATGTTTGTGTTCACCTGAGCGATTATAGTTTTGATGATTGACAAAGGTACACATGCATGAACCAGGTTCATGGACAGTTACACAGGTCACAATCAGATTTAAGCAAAAGGCATTACGTGTAAGGGATAAGTATAAGTGGTTATTTTTGATATTCCCTCACTACTGAAAATTTTCCCTACTGCAACGGAATGTAAGCAACGGTTACGGAACCGTCACAATAGACAACTCTATCGCCACGGTTATAACCGTCCCCATAGCCTAGCGAACCTATTGGCACAGTTATAAAATTAAACCTTGAAATAGTGAGCAAAACCGTCGCCATAGAATGCTCTATAGGGACGATATATTAAACCGTCGCGGTAGAGTTGTCTATTGTGACGATTCCTTGAAAAAAACGGTTATGGGAACGGTTGTGGTTTCCCCCCAATTTTTCCTTCTCTAATTTTACTAATCCCGCACAACATCACAACCTTTTTTGTAATTAATATTTTAAAATTTTTAATTCCCAAGAATTGGTCTTTCTGAATATATGGAAAAGTATGTTCCCACTTATTACTCACTTAGTTAATCTCGAAAGCCAATATCTCAAGCCCTAATATTTTTCCCAATCCCTCCATCAGGCACATACCTCCAGCAAGTCTACTCCTCTGGACTCACCTTCGTCGAGGTTCTAGGTCTCTTGAAGTAAGTTCTAGCAGAGAAATTTATTTTCTTTCCGTTGTGGCTAGGCTTTAGAAGAGAAATCTCAAGAGTACTGAGTTAGTGGAAGATTACTCCTGGGTCTTTTTGTTCTCTCTATTTTTTTATTAAGAGTTCAAATTATATTGATTAATCCATGCATATTTATTTGGATTCATGTCAACAATTTTGATTCTAAGGAGCCCTTGCTGTTTATTTTGAAAGAAAAATATTTTTTCCTTGGGGGGGGGGGGGGAGGGGGTGGGTGGGTTTTCTTGCTGTTTCGTTTGGCAATCCAACGTGTAAACACACTGTAAATTCCTTTTGGATTACTTTTACTTTCATCGTGAAATTAACATAAAATTCTTTTTTTTCTTTTAAATATTAGATCTTTCCCAAAATCAGAAACACCCTAAGTCTTATTCTTTTGTGTGCCTTTACTTTAATGTTAGATGATTGAGTTTCAATTAGGGGAATTTTTACGTACTTTTTCAGAGAGTTGTGATAATAAGAATGAGTTTTTGGGTTTTCTCAAAGTCTTTTATTTACTGTAGAAATTGAATTAGTAGAGTGAAAAGAATATAAAAGAAATTTTAGCAAGTTCATGCCCCTAAATTCAGTCCCAACGTGGGAATACGCCCATGGCATCCTACGATCTAATATCTCCAGCACGCGTCATGCTATTGATTTCTCACATTAGTTATGCCTTCTAAATCTTTTAAATTATATCATTCATATAGTAAATCATCAAAAGTTGTAAATCAAATAAGTAAACTGTTTTGAATATTTATGTAACCTAATTTATTGGTGCATATTATATTCAGGTAATCTTTTACCATGACAAAGCTTTCAACATATAGTAAAAGTGGATGAGAAGTTGGGAGGTTCCTCTCCATGAGAGTGAAAAAGTGAGAAAAATCACTATGTGATTATACTTGTGGGGAACTGATATAATCGTTTTACGTGATTATACTTCAATTTTAAAGTTTGTCGTGATTATTTATTTATTCTTAATTATTGATTCAATTTTATTTATATAAACTCTTTTCTCTTGAATTTGGTTTGTAGGCTGAAATGAAGAGAATATAATCAACTCAAGAAAGTGAAGATGACAGTGATTCAGTTGATACGTTTGCATCAGTCTTGGGACCTGAGCACCCAGGTCGCGTAAGATTGTATGGATGAGGGTTACCAAAACTGTCTTAGAAAAGAAAATGGGGGATTCTGGATCCTCTGTAGATGCTACTGATGAGAGGATGCAATAAAAAATGGAGAAAATGGAAGAGAGGATGCAACAAAGAATGCAGGAAAAGTTCAATGCACAAAATGCAACGGAACAAGAAATACGATGAATGTCGTTGTACGACTTCAACGTCTGAACCCAGATTTGAGACGTGATCCCTAACATGCTAATATTGAATGCTCGTGTACCTGGAGAAGCTTCCTCTGGACAACAAGTTTCTATTCAACTAATCAATTGTCCATCTGCTGGCAGTAACAATCAAGGTTAGTCCGTACCAAATGTTACACCTCTTCTCTTTCTTCTTCTTCTCCTCTTCCTTCTTCTTCTTCTTCTTCTTCTCTTTTTTTTTTTACTTTGCCAGCGGCACTTTGTCGCTGCATAAGGTTATGGTTGTATTGCTGATGCCTTGTCGGTTATTTATGGTTGCCTTGCTTATATCTTGCCTACACTTTGTTATTTTATGGGAGTTTTGGTTGTGTTTTGGAGCGCTGTTTCGGTGTCGTTTCTAGATGGGGTTCACGATGGTTTTCAGCTAGGTTCTCGGTTGTTCTACAAGTAGGAACATTTTCATATTCTGTAGATCTCTGTAGTTGAGACCATATCTCTCAGTGTAATCTCCTCAATTTTTAATTTTTTTGGATAATCTTTGTGGCATCTCCTTTTTTATCTGCATCGCTCTTCTTACCATTATGAGTTAACCAGGCTTCCGTGATGAACGTCATATTAAGAATACGTCTGTCTTCATTCTTTGAATGCTTAAGCTATTAATTGTTAAGAAACATGCCACACTTACTGTAGTGTTGTTTCTATACTTAGAGTGTTACAACATATATTACACAAATACTACACCTGTATATTTGTGAAAATATTTTGCACATTATTCAGGATAATATATGTAATAGAAACCTGATTCATGATTTTACCATGGAAACACTGGCAACTAAATGTAAGAATTAACGAAAGCTCTTAGGGGTGGTTAGGTACTATAATAAGTCCCAGATAGGTGTAATACGTTGATAATAAGTTACATATTGTTGGTCTGAAAGGCAGATATAAAGGCTTTAAATAGAAAGTGCATTTGTTTTGTAGTCGTTGTGGCTTTTTGCACTATTCATGTACATGTTGGGCTGGTTTGGGAAGGAGAGTTGCAGTTGTTTTGCTGCGCTTTTGAGAAACTTCTTAGCTGCATTTTTGGAGGTTTTGGTTGACATATTTATGGAGTTTATAAGTTATTTTTAGGTAGTTTACGGGAGGTTTATATGGTTGTCTTTGTTGTGCTTTTGAGCAGCTTTTCTGCTGCATTTTTGGAGGTTTCTACTGATTAATGGGAGATTAAGGGAAGTTGCAGAATATACTGTTCTGCTTTTTGGTTTTACAGGACTATATTTGGTGAAATGCCTATGTACTCTGTAAGGACCCGTAAAAAAAAATTTTTAACAAAAAACCCGGGTTTTCGTGGTGCCAAGCTAGATTCCTGCGTTATTATAGTAGAAATTCTTCGCAGCGAGAAAGCTCGCCACGGTTCGGACTTTTTGGATTGAACAGTACCCCACGGACTTGGAGGAAAATATTTCGCAAAAGGACGCGTTTCTGCGGCCCATTATGCGGCCGCATAATCACTCTGCGGACCGCATAATGGCCGCAGAGTGAAGCAGTACGTTGGCCAATTTGAGGTCAGCTTTGCAGTTTATTATGCGACCGCATAACCAATATGCGGACTGCATATCGATCATATAATCCCTCTTTGGTTTTTGCGGAGGGAGTTCTGCTGTGCATTATGCGACCGCAGAATGAGTATGCGGACCGCATACTTGTCGCATACCTGTGCCGTAAGTTCAGGCCCCTGAGGTCTATTTCTGTGGTAACTTTGTGGACCGCATAACTATTATGCGGTCGCATATGAGACCGCAGACCTATGTCGGGGCACCCATTTTCTTAATTTAAAATCCGACCCCCATTCCGTTAAAACACCCCATTTAGTCTGTTTTGAGCTCATTTTCTGATACTATAGAGTGAGAGAGGGAGCCTTAGAGTGAGAAAGTAATCCTCATTAATTATTCTTCAATTCTTGCTTGAAACTTTGAAGATTATCAAGGAAAGCAATCTAGGCCTCCACCTTAGAGGTAAGAATCTATACCCTAGCCCTAAATTTTTGAAACTTATACTGAAAATAAATAATTAATAAGATGGTCCATGGGTATGAGGGTTGTTTATCTTGCATGCATGTGTGGTAAAAGAGTGGAAAAGTGAACTAGAACCATGAACGTTTTCCTAATTTTGGGTTTAATTTGTATATTGCTAAAATAGATTGGGGTTGCTAAGGGTTTCAGATAATTGTAGAGTCTAAAGAAGCGCAATTGAGGTATGTATGGCTAACTCTCTTCTTCTTAGAATTGAACTCCTGGTGTCCGAATAATTGGTGTAAGTTCAAACTTGATTATACTAGAATTGTTTGCCTTAGTGTGTTTGATTGAATGATTCACGTTCCCTAATTGTTTTAGATGGTTACCATGTCATCATGCTATTTGAGAACGTAATTATGATTTTCCAAGCTCCTTCCCTTATGTGTGAAATGCCTTATGCGATGGTACTTATCGACATGAATGATGATGTTATTTGAACAAATAAAAAGGGAAAGACTTGAATTGTAAAATGTGCCCAAGTGCCAAGAACTACTTAATAAATGAGGCTGTTTGTGCCATGTAATGAAGATGGGAAAGAAATGTGAATTGAGTGGATAGTTGAAATAGGTTATGTCTCAAGTGAGATGGCTTCGCCGATCGGGCCGAGATCGGATGCCATGTTGTACACATGGTTGTATTTGTATTGGGATTATTGAATTACATTGTGGATATGGATATGTCTCACTTGAGATGGCTTAGCCGGTCAGGGCGAGACCGGACTCCGTGTAAAAATACGGTGGCATTGTGAGTTGTGGCTTTGGCACTAAAGATTATTAATCTAAAAAGATGGAAAGATTGAATTGGAAACTATGTGATCCTTACTTGGTATTTTTTTTGTATTTCTATGAGGTGCTTATTGATTATTATGACTGCCTTCTCTTTGTTTAACTGTTCATTCTACTAAGATTGGTGTCTGCCTTACATACTAGTACTATTCGACAGTACTAACGTCCCTTTTGTCGGGGGCGCTACATCTTTGAATGGATGTAGGTGGTTCCATCGCAGATAGAGCCGATCGCAGATAGTGGTGCTCTCTTTCTCTCCTCGCAGCAGTCTTGGTGAGCCCCATTTCAACCAGGGGTCATGTAGTCCTTCTTTTGTATAAGTTTTCACATTTTGAGGTATAGCCGGGGCCTTGTTGTCGGCATTGTCATGTTGCTCTTTTGTACCCTTACAGGCTCCGTAGAGATTTATGTGGGTCGTGTATGTATGTTGGGGTGGTCGTTGGATCGAGTTGTATTTTGGAAACTCAACTATGGCATAATGTATATAAGGAAAATGAACTAGCAATGTTTATATAACTGATCTCTCCCTGGTTTTACAAATGGATATGTGATCACTTTTTGGATTATAAATGAGTCGGGTAGGAAAGGTTTAATAGGATGTCTCTAAGCCGTGTCTAGTAGAGCCCTTCTTATCGGTACAGCTGAAGAAAGGGATTCATAAACATAAGACTAAGACTTTTTCTCTTGGCATGGATGATCGTACATTACGGTACCAAGGACGACTATGTGTTCCACACGTAGATGGTCTTCGGGAAAGAATCATGACAGAAGCTCATACTTCTAGATATTCTGTGCACCCGGGTTCAACAAATCTGTATCATGACCTCGAGGAAGTTTATTGGTGGAATAACATGAAGAGGGATGTGGCGGACTTTGTGGCAAAATGTTTAAACTGTCAATAAGTGAAAGGCGAGCATCAAAGGCCCGGTGGGTTAGCTCAGAGTATAGAAATTCCAATGTGGAAATGGGAAATGATCAACATGGATTTTGTGGTAGGTTTACCACGCACTCCACATAAGTTTGACTCAATTTGGGTGATTGTGGACCGACTCACAAAATCAGCACACTTCTTACCTGTTAAATCCACCGACACTGTGGAACAATATGCTCAGTTGTATATAAAGGAAATAGTCAGGCTTCATGGCACTCCAGTTTCCCTCATTTTCGATCGAGGGGCCCAATTCACAGCTAGTTTCTGGAAGAAGTTTCAGCAAGGTTTGGGTACGCAAGTAAATCTTAGCACGGCTTTCCATCCACAGACTGACGGGCAAGTAGAGCGGACTATTTAGATGCTTGAGGACATGTTGTGTGCATGTGTGCTTGACTTCAAGGGTAGCTGGGATGATCATTTGCCGCTCATAGAATTTGCTTATAACAACAACTTCCATGCCAGTATTTAGATGACGCCGTTTGAGGCCTTGTATTATAGAAGATATAAATCGCCGATTAGATGGTTCGAGGTTAGAGAAGCTGAACTAATAGGACCAGACCTTATGCATCAGGCTACGGAAAGGGTTAAGATCATAAAAGAGCAATTGAAAACTGCTCAGAGTCGTCACAAATCCTACTCGGATGTTCTTCGCAGAGACTTAGAGTTCAAAGAAGATGATTGGGTGTTCTTGAAGGTATCTCCCATGAAGGGGATCATGCGGTTTGGAAAGAAAGGGAAATCAAGTCCGAGGTATGTCGGGCCGTATAAAGGCATTCAAAGGATAGGTCAGGTGGCGTACAAGCTTGAACTACCACCTGAGATGTCATTAGTACACCCGGTATTCCATGTGTCCATGTTGAAGAAGGTAGTTGGAGATCCGTCCGCTATTGTGCCGGTTGAGACAATCGAGGTTAGTGAAGAATTGTCATATGAAGAAATTCCGGTTGCTATTCTTGATAGGCAGGTTCGAAAGTTGAGAATTAAAGAAATTGCATCCGTGAAGGTGTTATGGCGAAACCAACAAGTTGAAGAAGCTACTTGGGAAGCCGGGAATGAAATGAAAGAAAAGTACCCTCATTTGTTTGAATAGCCATGTAATAGTTCTATGAAGTTGTTTCCCCTAAAGTTTTATCGCTTGTTCGGCTAATATAAAGACACTCCTTTCTAGTTATATGTCCCCATGAGGCTTCGGTTGGTATTATTTTGCATTCTGTTGTGTCATTTAAATCTATATATGTTGCTAAAGTGTGTTTCAGGGGCTCTCTGGCAGGTGGATAGGCCTAATTACAAAGGAAACTATGGCAAAAATTTCAGAAAGTTAGGAAGTTAGGCAAATTTGGGGCTGATGGTATGTGGAATAACTGAAACTGTGTTAAGTAAACCTTGATCCTCATTCGAGGGCAAATGATCTTAAGTGGGGGAGGATGTAAGGACCCGTAGAAAAAATTTTTAACCAAAAACCCGGGGTTTCATGGTGCCAAGCTAGATTCCTACGTTATTATAGTAGAAATTCTTCGCGGCGAGCATGCTCGTCGCGGTTTGGACTTTTTGGATTGAACAGTACCCCATGGACTTAGAGGAAAATGTTTTGCAAAAGGACGCGTTTCTGCAGACCGCATAATGGCCGCAGAGTGAAGCAGTTTGTTGGGCAATTTGAGGTCAGCTTTGCGGTCGATTATGCGACCACATAACCACTATATGGATCGCATATCAATCGCATAACCCCTCTTGGGTTTTTGCGGAGGGAGTTCTGCAGTGCATTATACGACCGCAGAATGAGTATGCGGACTGCATACTGGTCGCATACCTGGGCCGTAAGTTCAGCCCCCTAAGGGCTATTTCTGTGGTCACTTTGCGGACCACATAACCATTATGCGGTCGTATATGCGACCGCAGACCTGTTTCGGGGCACCCATTTTCTTAATTTAAAACCCGACCCCCATTCTGTTAAAACACCCCATTTAGTCTATTTTGAGCTCATTTTCTGATACTATAGAGTGAGAGAGGGAGCCTTAGAGTGTGAAAGTAATCCTCATCAATTATTCTTCAATTCTTGCTTGAAACTTTGAAGATTATCAAGGAAAGCAATCTAGGCCTCCATCCTAGAGGTAAGAATCTATACCCTAGCCCTAAATTTTTGAAACTTATAGTGAAAATGAGTAATTAATAAGATGGTCCATGGGTATGAGGGTTGTTTATCTTGCATGCATGTGTGGTAAAAGAGTGTGGAAAAGTGAACTAGAACCATGAACGTTTTTCTAATTTTGGATTCAATTTGTATATTGCTTAAATAGATTGAGGTTGCTAAGGGTTCCGGATAATTGTAGAGTCTAAAGAAGAGCAATTGAGGTATGTATGACTAACTCTCTTCTTCTTAGAATCGAACTCCCGGTGTCCTAATAATTGGTGTAAGTTCCAACTTGATTATACTAGAACTATTTGCCTTAGTGTGTTTGATTGAAAGATTCACGTTCCCTAATTATTTTAGATGGTTACCATGTCATCATGCTATTTGAGAACGTAATTATAATTTTTCAAGCTCCTTCCCTTATGTGTGAAATGCCTTATGTGATGGTACTTATCGACATGAATGATGATGTTATTTGAACAAATAAAAAGGGAAAGACTTGAATTGTAAAATGTGCCCAAGTGCCAAGAACTACTTAATAAATGAGGCTGTTTGTGCCATGTAATGAAGATGGGAAAGAAATGTGAATTGAGTGGATAGTTGAAAGAGGTTATGTCTCAAGTGAGATGGCTTAGCCGATCGGGCAGAGATCGGATGCCATGCTGTACACATGGTGGCATTTGTATCGGGATTATTGAATTACATTATGGATATGGATGTGTCCCACTTGATATGGCTTAGGGGTCGGGTCGAGACCAGACTCCGTGTAGAAACACGGTGGCATTGTGAGTTGTGGATTTGACACTAAAAAGATAGAAAGATTGAATTGGAAACTATGTGATACTTACTTGGTGTTATCTTTGTATTTCTATGAAGTACTTATTGATTATTATGACTGCCTTCTCTTTGTTTAACTGTTCATTCTACTAAGATTGGTGTCTACCTTACATACTAGTACTATTCGACAGTACTAATGTCCCTTTTGTCGGGGGCGCTACATCTTTGAATGGATGTAGGTGGTTCCATTGAAGATAGTGACGATCGCAGATAGTGGTGCTCTCTTTCTCTCCTCACAGCAGTCTTGGTGAGCCCCATTTTTCCCTGGGGTCATGTAGTCCTTCTTTTGTATAAGTTTTCACATTTTGAGGTATAGCCGGGACCTTGTTGCCGGCATTATTATGTTGCTCTTTTGTACCCTTAGAAACTCCGTAGACGTTTATGTGGTTCGTGTATGTATGTTGGGGTGGTCGTTGGATCAAGTTATATTTTGGAAACTCAACTATGGCATAATGTATATAAGGAAAATTAACTAGCAATGTTTATATAATTGATCTCTCCCCGATTTTACAAATGGTGATGCGATCCCTTTTTGGATTATAAATGAGTCGGGTAGGAAAGGTTTAATAGGCTTGCTCGACCGGGTTCAATCGGTTGAGAGGTTGGGGCGTGACATACTGTCGGTGAAGACAGTTGAGAGTAATATTCATTACTATATTCTAAACTGATCAAGTTTAATGTCAACTAATTTTGGAGCCTTTCTTGTACTTATTTGATCTGATTTCTTGCAACTGATCAAGTTTAAAGTCATTATCTTTTTTTTCCTTGGTTTTTTGGACTAACATCATTCTTAGACCCGATTCTCTTGAAGGATATGACTTTATTTATACTCTTTTGTAGGTGTTGTAGATGAAGAAACGGAGGATAGAAGCAGTGAAGATTTAGGCCTTACTTAAGAAGAATTTTGAATTGTGGTAGATGCATGGTCTAGCTAAGAATGTTTGTTATCAACATTTTGAAACTTTCTTTAACTCTTAAAATCTATAACTTATATATTCAGGGCAAAAATTTTACTTTTATGGATATTAATATTAGGTTGTTGGATAATTTGGATTATGAATAGTTTCATGTTCGATATTCATATAAATTTTATTGTTTTACTATTTATTATATATATAAATATTTATTTACAATTATGGCTATATTTTTTATTGAATGAAACTGTTACTATAGCCTACCATAATCGTTGCAATAGATATCAAATGGCGTTCCAATAGAAAATGTAAACTGTTGCAACAGGACATGAAAACCGTCCCAAAATGTTCTAAAAACCGTTGCAATAGGTAGTCCAAAAATATCCGTAGCAATAGAGATAAAACCGTTGCAATAGCTTAATGAAATTGTTGTCATTTTAATAAACAACCGTGGCATGAGATTACATAACTGCTGCGTTAATGATATGGTAATAGTTATCGACCGTTGCATAAAATGTTATGGTAACGGATTTCAACCGTTGCCGTTGGAAAGAATAGTCGTTCCAACAGGGAGAGGAAAAACCGTTGCGATAGACGACACTATAGCAACGATGATGTAACAGGTGCTAAACCGTTGCAATAGCTCTATGGCAACAGTTTATCTAGCTGTTGCAACGGGTTTTCTGGCATTGCCATAGGCCTATTTTCCAGTAGTGCCTGAACGAAAATATTGCATAATTGATACGGAGTAGGACTCCTTACTCGAAGAGAACTCTATCCAAGATAAGGGAAGAGTTAGAAGTTGAAGATAACTAGAACTCTTCCACAAAGGAAGAGTAAAGCATTATATATATATATATATATATATATATATATATATATATATATATATATATATATATATATATATATATATATATATATATATATATATATATATATATATATATATATATATATATATATATATATATATATATATATATATATATAGGTAACACACACATACTTAAGTTAGAATTTAGAGCAAAATAGCAAGGCATTTTGGAAGCAATTCCTGCAAGTTTCAAGAGTGCAAACCTGCAGCTACATGAACCAAATTGAAGAACTAGTTCCATGTGTCCATCTTTAATTATAGTTTCATTGTAATAGGAGCTATTGAGTTGTACCTTTTAGCTTTTCTTAGAAGCATTTGTACCAGGTACTTGAGTTGTATTGTTCAAGTTAGAGTTAACTTGAAGCAGTCACAACAACTTGTTGCTTGTTGATACAAGGGTCAGAGTTTAATCCTTAGGTTTACAAGAGGTTTGTAAACATTGTTGTTTGGCTAGAGTTGTAGTGAAATTTTGGGAAAAATCCTACTGGGAAGTAGGTCGTGATTTTTTCACTTTTTGAGCCAGGTGTTTTCTATATTAAAATACATGTGTTCTTTACTTTCTGCATTACTTATTCCGTAACAATAGATTAAGGAACACATAGAAGAACCAGGTCCTTCTACAATCTAGTGCAAGCGAAAATTGGACACCACATAAATCATCCCCCCCTCTTATGAGATATTGAAGTATAAAACATCAATTAGTATTAGAGTAGGTTATCCTTGAAGAGGCTAAAATATTAGGAAAAGATCAAGATGAGTGCACCACTTGGAAATTGGGAAGAGCAATCAACTGCTAGGCCACCACTCTTCAATGGCCAGTGCTACTCATGGTGGAAAACAAGGATGAGAGATCACATAAAGGAAGAAGATTATGATCTATGGGATATAATCATTGATTTTCCATTGCCAAGCAAATATGGGACACACTGCAAGTGGCCTATGAAGGAACGACTCAGGTGAAAAGATCAAGAAGAACCTTGTTGTTTCCCCAATATGAAAACTTTTCCATGGAAGATGGAGAAACCATTCAGGCTATGTACACAAAGTTCACTGCCTTGACAAACGAACTAAATTCTCTTGGAAGGATTATCCCTGTAGAGGAAAGGGTTGAAAAGATACTAACTAGGGTTTTACCAATCACATGGGAAAGCAAGATCAATGCCATTCAGGAATCAAAGAACATTGCTACCCTTCCTTTGGATGAGCTAATTGGAAATCTCAAAGCTAATAAACTTAGAAGCAAAACCATAAAAATGGATGTACCTAAGAAGGAAAGGAGTCTATCACTCAGAATTACTGAAGGTTCTGGTTTAGAAGATGATGAAATGGCAATGATTACCAAAGACATCAAGAAGTACCTAATGATAGGAAAGGGTTCTTCAAGAAATGGAAGCTACAACAAGGACAAAGTTACAGAGAAGCAGGTAAATAATGGATTCTATAAATGAGAAAGCCTGGTCGCATGATTAAGAATTGTCCTTTATGAGAGATTGAATGTAAAAAAGGAAAGAGCTGAATGACAGAACAGGAAGAAAGAACAAGTTTATCTAAAGAAAAATAACAAAAAGGGATAACCCAAAGCAATGGTCGCTGCATGGGAAGATAGCTCCGATGATAGTTCAGATGGTGATGATGAACAAGCTCTAATGGCTATTGAAGCATCTGATGAAGAACCTGAGGTAAGTGTCCTTCAATTAAAAGATAAGATCAAATTTATGTCTAAAGAAAGATTATCTGAATTACTGCTGGAGTTAATTAATGAGTTTGAGGATGTGAATAATGAAAAGAAGCAGTTGTCAAATGAGTGTATCATTTTAAAAGTAATGTGCAAAAACCTGGAACTTAGGGCTTGTGAACTAAAAATGAAAATGTTGTGTTGATGAACCAGGTTCATGCACTTCATACAACTGTTTTAGAACATAGATCTAAAAATCTAAAATTAAAGTTAGGAACAGATAAACAAACAGCTAGTGACACACAACTTACACTAGAAGAAGTTTTAGGAAAAGTAAAAGATGCGCTATATAAAAGGGATGAATTGGTAAAACTTTAAAAAAGGACTTGACTAAGGTTAAGCATGAGCTAGATAGAACATGTAAATGGAACATGTCCTCTGATGTACTTTCATTGCTACAAAAACATCATAGTAGCAATGGAAGGGGACTTGGCTTTGGGAACTCTGCACCTAAATGGGATCCCAAAAGCAAGTACCTCATACTTTCTCAGAATAATATTTGCACTCTTTGTGGTAACACTAGACACTATAAGAATGAATGTGCTGCAAAAGAAAAAGCAAGTCTAAGGAACAAGAATTTTTTTCTAGGGAAGAATAGGCTATCAAAATGGGCAAAGAAACATGTGTTTTATACTTTTTCCTGTAAGAAGGGACCCAAACTAGTTAGGGTTCCTAAGACTAACCCCTGATTTCCTTTTGCATGTCCAAGTGAAGGAGAGAAGCCAAATATGGTACATGGATAGTTGTTGTTCAAAGCACATGACTAGGAACAAGAACCAGTTCCTCTCACTTGCGGCCTTTAAATGAGGTAATGTCCCCTTTGAAAATGGAAAGAAAGACGAGATCATTGGAGTTGGGAAGGTAGGCAAATCTGATTCTCACTCAATTAAGAATGTTTGCCTGATAGATGGACTAAAATACAGCCTGATAAGCATATCACAACTATGTGATAGAGGAAACATGGTAGCTCTTACCTCTACAAAATACTTTGTGATTAACCTTACCTCTGACAAAATAGTTTTGTAGGGAAAAAGAGTAAACAACATATATGTGTCAGATATGTCATCAATCTCAGATAATGAACTCACTTGCTTGAGTGTCATGGATAGTGATTTCCTCATTTGTCATGAGAGACTTGGGCATGCAAGTCTAATTCAACTCAAAAAACTAGTCTCTTGGTGATAGGGTTGCCTAACATTAAGTTCAAGGAAGACAAATGTAACAACCCGACAAGTCGTTTTGAGATGTAGTATTCCAACCGGTTGTTTGAGACTTTGAGCAGCCTCATATTATGTATTATGACTTGCTTGTATGGTTGGTATCGATTTTTGAAAAGTTCAGGATTGATTCGGGAGAATGATTCTCGTTTTAGAAGATTTAATTTGGAAGAGTTGATCAAGATTTTACTTTTGGGTAATGGACTCGGAATTGGGTTTTCATTATTCTTATTAGTTTGTATGATGATTTTGGACTTGTAAATATGTTCGAATTTGGTTTCGGAGGTTCTTAGAATAATTCGACATTATTCGTCGAAAGTTGGCAACTTGATGAACTTAAGAGTTCATAAGTTTGACCAAGAGTTGACTTTGATATTATTGGACTCCAATTAGTGCCCCGAGACTTTAGAAAGGTCTATATTATTGAATGGAACTTGTGTGAAAATTTTGGAAGTAATGCAAAGTGTTCAAATATGATTCTGACACTTTTTTGAAAGAATGAAGAATTAAAAACTTAAGAGAAATTCTGTTCAATTTAAGCCTCTATTCTTTATTGTGATGTTTCTGTGGGTGTTTTAAGGCTTTGGATAAGTTTGAATAATGTATTTGTACTTGTTTTTATGATTGGACGGGGTGACGAGGGGCTTGGGTGTATTTTGGATGATTGGTTAAGAAACTAGTTAATGTTAAGGATTTGAATTTTGACCATGGTCAATATCGGGTCAAGATGACCCGTTTTAGGAGTTTAGAGTGCGCAAGCCGATTCTTAGCGTTTTTTATGATTGAAATTCATATATGGTTTATGCTCGGGAGGTTCCGAATGAGTTTTCGGTGCTAAAATGGATATATTCTTATTATTGGTTTTTTTCCTGGTATAAGTAATTATGAAAATTCCAGTTATGTTCCTGAATTTCTTAGATTTCTTTTAAAATTTCAAAACATCATATCTCCCTCATTTTAAGGTCAAATTGGGTGATTCAAGAGGCCGACTTGGGTGTAATCTCGCAAGGATCATGTTGGGCTCATCAAACTTGAGTTTTGGGATCGTCTAGGACCTGATTCAGACTGGGACAACTGCTTTATTGTTTTAACTATTTCGAAATTTAGTTACCTTTTTTCACAAGTTTTGGGAGCTCGGTTTTGGGTGATTTTGGATGGGCTTTTCACTACTTGGATTGAGGTAAGTATTTTTAACTTGATTTTATTATTATTTCATGATTCCAACCTCGATTTTAGTGTTTGATTAATGATTTGAATAGGAGAAATTGGGGGTTTTAGTAAAAGCTTCTCTAAAACATAAATTGAAGGTTTGAAGGCCGATTTGAGGTGGGAATTAAATGAATTTGGTATGGTTGGACTCGTATTGAATCTTTATTATCCGAAATTATTTCTTATGGCTTTTATTTATGATATTGAGTTATTTTGGCTAGATTCGAGCAGGACGATAGTGGATTTTCGCGGGAAGGGCTTATTAGTAGATTAAATAAGCTTATTTGAGGTAAGTATCTTGCCTAACTTTGTGTGGGGGAACTTCCCCTTATGATTGGGTTCAATTGTACTATTTGAATTAAGTGGAAGACGTGTATATTAGGTGATGAGTGTGTTACCGGTTTGGACTCTTAGGTTACTTCTAAGCATTTAAAAGAAGTTGTTATTATTTGCTCTATCTTGTGTTGTCAAGTTTACTCTTACATGCTTTAATTGAAGTTGTTAATAGAGGTCCTAGTTTTCATTATCGAGGTTTCCCTTATATGTTTTAATTTGTAGTTGTTGTTACATGTTATACTTTCATTGTTAAGCTTATGTTATGCACCTTAATTGGAAGTAGCCATTTCATGGGAATACCTTCATTGTTGAGTTATTGAGGTTGTAGTTGTGAAATCTATTAACTTTTTTGTGGTTGAAGTTGTTTATTATTGGGATATCTTTCTTTGTTGAGTTGTTTCTCATTCATTTTGTTATTTTCTAAGATTCTTGTATTTATTGTGGTTGAGCCGTAGGCTATGTGTTGTGGTAACATTGGTATTGTTGATTTTAGAAATGATGTGGCATATGGGTACGTATGATTCGAGTTGATTATTGTGATATGATATTGATGCTTATGCGGCGCTATAAGGATAGGGGTTTACACGCATGTTGCTAGTAAGGAAATTACTTGAAGCCACACGGTGAGATAAGGGGGCTACAATGCGTGTAGCTATTTCGGAGAAAATATTTTTAAAAATAAATGCAAGGCTCACGCAGCAGTATAAGGAAGATTGTGATTGTGACTTGTGAAATATGGTTTTTGAGGCGTGATACCTCGATTGTGATTTTTATTTTATATTTTATGCTGGAAGGACTCATTCATTGAACAATTATTATTTTTCCTTAAAATATTTTATTTGTATTTTGATTGCATTTGGTTATTTGTTGATATTCTTGTGTTGGAACTATTGTGATTTCTTGTGTGAATCATGCATTCTATGTGATTTGCTGTGTTTTTTTAATGTGCCAATCTGTGCCTCCGTTGTTACTTGGTGAATCGATTGTCAAGATGAATTTACTTGCGTGGAATCATTATCTCATAGTCTGTTGAGTTGTTGGTAGCATAACGATTTTAAGTAAAAGAATTATTAACATGCTTTATTTTATGTGGATCTTAATATAGAACTTGTTATCTCCCTCAGTGCTTTACTATTTTTAAATGTTTATCATATTTTACTTTAATTGAGTTCTCAAATTAAACTGATTACCCCATTTGATGGTTTACTTTACTTAAAATTGTTATCACTCTTTACTTTAAATAATTCTATATTAAATTCGTTAACTTATCTGATGTTTTACATGTTTTAAAACTATTATTTCACTTTACCTCATTGGCTTCTAAATTAAACTCATTTGATACTCTATGTTTATATAAATTGTACTTTATTTTACTTTATTGTATTTACATAAATCTCTCGAACATTTTATTTAGTATTTGACACAGATACAATGAACATGGTAGCACGTGGACTTTGCTATGTGAAGGTGACTGATAATGTGGGCACGAGGTGCCATGTGTGTACGATTCGGGATTGTGGCTTATGATATGTGATTACAAGGTATGGTGCCTCGCGGTGACTCTTGTTGTAAGTCACGCATGAGAAAGATTTGGTTACTTGAATTGTCATTTGCTCGCTTAATTGAGTTCATTCGTATTTCATATACATTCTGATTATGATGATGCTTATTATCCGTTTACTTCTTGTTGCCATTTGCGTTTCTATTATTCCATTGTAGATTGTATATCAATAATGTTTACGATGTTAGCCTTACATTGATGTTCTTTTCATTGTTAGCTTTATGTTAATATCTTGCATATGTTTCTATATCTAGTAGGTGTCTTGACCTGGGCTCGTCACAACTCTACCGAGGTTAGACTTGATACTTACTAAGAACCGTTGTGGTGTACTCATGCTATGCCTCTACACAGTTTTGTGCAGAATTAGGTACTTCGGATTGTGTTGGATTTAAAAATTGTGCCTGTGCAGTTGGAGACTTCAAGGTATACCTGCCGTTTCGTTCGCAGGCCTCAGAGTCACCTCCTGATATTATCTTTGCTACTATTTTTCTTCGTTCCTAAGCAGTATTATACTTAGAGATTCTAGTGTATGTCAGTAGAGCTTATGACTCTGTACTACTGGTTCTAGGGATTGTATAACTATTGTTTAACTTTATCTGCATTATTTTATTTATCATTTTAATTCTTATATAGTTGAACTAGTTTTTTTTGTTAGATCTCATCATGTATTAGGATTACCTAGTCTTAGAGACTAGGTGCCATCACGACATCTTAAGGTTGGAATTTGGGGTCGTGATAAGTGGGTATTAGATCTCTAGGTTCATAGGTGCTACGAGTCATAAGCAAGTTTAGTAGAGTGTTGCGGTTCAGTACGGAGACATATGTACTTATCTATGAGAGGCTATGGAACTATTAGGAAATTCCACTTCTTTCATTCCTTATCGTGCAACATCTATTTAGCTTGAAGCACATATCTTACATTCCCTTGCATCCACTCGTATTCGATATTGCGCACTCGGTATCATGTATTAGGATTACCTAGTCTTAGAGACTAGGTGCCATTACGACATCCTAAGGTTGGAATTTGGGGTCGTGATAAGTTGGTATCAGATCTCTAGGTTCATAGGTGCTACGAGTCATAAGCAAGTTTAGTAGAGTGTTGCGGTTCAGTACGGAGACGTATGCACTTATCTACGAGAGGCTATGGAACTATTAGGAAATTCCACTTCTTTCATTCCTTATCGTGCAATATCTATTTAGCTTGAAGCACATATCTTACATTCCCTTGCATCCACTCGTATTCGATATTGCGCATTCGGTATCAGCTGTACACCGACGGTTTATGATGCGGTAGATGGCCTACGAGGGGGCTATGGACGCTCGATCATTGTCGCAAAATGTTGTTCAGACTAAGGACATGGACGTGTTGGTAGATATTTAGTTGTTCAAGTGTGGGATACAACGGGTTCTGGAATCTGGTTGGTGAGTACGAGCTTGGGAATATTTAATTGGTTGCCTAGTCGACGTGATCGCGGTCAGGTCATGAGAGTATGTTGATTTGAGGATAGTTGTTGGTATTAGAGACTATGTGTCTTGCATGGGACTTCTATTCAGTGAAAGGTACATATTGTCATTTAAGGCTCTTGAGGAAATGGGCGTAACTGTCACGAGGATGGACATGCGCTTAGTAGATGATTTGAGGTATCTTATGATTGGTCTTGTACGAGCTATGGAGGTTGGTATTGTGGATCATTGGATGATATGTCCTATGGCTTCGCGCCAAGTAGGGGAGTCTACTATCGAGGATCAGATTGCATGATCATATGTTATATCAGTTTTTTTCTGAGGTATATATGTGGTATTGTTGGGTTCCCTGGATTTATATAGGGCTAAGGTTAGAGATTTGCGTGGGATGGTGTTGGGACTTGAAGTATATTTGTATTATTATTGATTTTACATTTCAGTATCAGAGAGGTTAAAGAAAGAGCTTCAGATTCACAAAAGGTATTTTTAGAGTGGGTATTTCGGTTACGGCTTTATTGGATGCTTCATAGGAAATACAACGATTTATAGCTTTCGGACGACGTGGTTCGTGCTAGGATCTCCTACTGTGGGTTTTGTTTTAAGATCATTGTTGACCGACAAGGGAAAGTGTTAACCTGAAGACAAGTCGAGGAGGAATCGAAGAAATGGGTCAGCTTGGTGGCGTTGGGTCAACATACCAATAAAGGTAATTGGTTCTTTTGGTGTAGTAATGCCTTTACCAATATTTTGTGCCAGTACTCTTGGGTAAATTCAGTTATGATGGCTTGGTTATGTGCGGACGGGTCTCAAAGAGTTCTTGATAGAGTCGACCACCATTTTCTAATCTCCTGCAGTTATCTTTTTCATCATCGATAAAACCTCCAGCATAACGAGAAAGCCTAAGTAACTTTTGTTGATATTCAGCAATAGGCATAACTCTTTGCTTTAAATCTAGAAACTTCCTTTTTCTTAGCATCATGGTAAGCAGATGGGACATACTTCATGTGGAATTCTTTAACAAAAGCATCCCAAGTAAGCACTGGAGGTTTTTCTTTGGCATTTGGTACACTTACCCACCAGTCATATGCATCCCTTTATAACAGTGAGATGGCACACTTAAATTTGGCAGTTTTTGAACACTCTAATTGCTTAAATACTCTCTATATGCGCTCAAGCCACTGTCCATCATTAGCAGCATCAACAGTTCGTCTAAACACAACTCTACCCATTTTTCTTATTTTCTCAAAGTTCATTTCATTAGAGCCGGACATTGTTCCAGCCAAGTAACGAAAGAGATCAACCATTTGGTGAAAAGGACAATCAACAATAGGAGTACTATGATTCATTTGACGATGTGGCACAACTCTTTCACCCAGACTATTTCCCACTTTAGATCCACTAGTACAAGGAAAATTACAATTTGAAAAATGTCCTCATTCTTTCTTGTAAGTGATGTTGGAGTAAGAGTTATGTGAACACTCACGAGTGGCTTCCATAGGTATAATATAAGAATATGCCATAACTTAATTCCTACATAAGGTAGATCACATTGCATTAGGGACATGTACTTGATGCATATGCGCAATACACGCAATGAAGCATGTTAAAACGAAATAAGTACATTAACAAGTTGTTGGTTCTGGTGAGCCATATCTGCAGAGGATGTGCTACAGATGCAAAGTCGCACCTACATGTTTGGTTTACACAGATGCAAAGTTGGTGATGTTTGGGGTTGGCCGCTTATGCGAAAGCAAGGTCACAAGTGCGGAGTCGCACGTGCGTGTGTTGGTACCCACCTGCAGAGCGATTGGCAACACCCAAAATTCGCCTAGTCGTGATGATACCTGTCCCAACCCGCTAGGTAAGACAAATAACAATCAACACAATATAATGAAAATAATGAGAAAACAATAAGTGAAATAACTGAATTCCCATACAATAACCCAAGGACTGGTAGTACAAGTCATGAGTCACTGAGACTTATATTTACAAAGCTGGTATGAAATAATTATAATATCTGCTTGGAAGGTACATATGCAAAATTAAAATCTTAGACTATTAAGGACGAAGTGGTAGTTATATCCGGAACGCAGGTACATCTTCATTGCCAGGTCCAATCATCCATAACATCTTAGTTCCAAGATCTGCACAGAAGGTGTAAAACTGTAGTATGAGTACAAGCGACCACATGCACTCAGAAAGTATGATAACTAACCTCGGTGAGGTAATTAAAGCAAGAATTATAAATGATACTCGCCAATCACCTATACAAGTTCATAATTTTCAACAAGAATAGAACGAAAATATGATCAAATCATGAAATCACAGATAAAAACACCTTGGTGCTAACAATGTTCTTAACCTATTTTGCTCAGTCAACAATCCAGCATATAAAGAACGTATGCAAATAAATTGGGTGAACAGCTAAGGAATTTCCAAGTAAAGATGTAATGCAACAACCAAATAACAATCCATTGCGGCGTGCAATCCGATCCAAATAGACATCACATCATGGCTCTCATGCCCATATCATAATCTCAATAAATGAACCAAACTAATAATCAGCTCTCCCAGAGCTTACATCAACTTGGAACTCATCGGTTTCTCAAAATCCGCGTGTACACCATCAAGAAGAAATATTAGAGGGTGACCCTAGGGGATGGATCCATATCCACACGCTGCATGGACAACTCACGTGCTGTATAGATAACTCACGTGCTGCACGGAAAACCCGCGTATTGCACGGACAACTCATGTGCTAATAATTACAATCCGCCCGGCGTGGTCATAGTTTCAATTTCATAATCCGCATGGCGTGGTCACAGGCTCAATATCATAACCCGCCCAGCGTGGTCACATGCTACCAGTCCAAACCATATCACACATAAAGCATATATGCAAGAATACACGTACATGACCAATGAACATAAAAATTCATACTCCTGGACTTGAATAAGTGATATGCTAAAGTGTATGCATGTACAAAGTGCGCTACCATAGCTCAAATCGGGCAATATCATAACAAAACTAGTAATTATCAGGTTCATCAGGAGATTACCATTTATTTAACCTCAAACAGGGTTCAAGTAGCTCACAACAGGGTTGCAAATTTAAGAATCATCTTAGCATGAAGCTCAACAAGCATTCCAAGGCACATCATAGCCTAAATACTATACCGAGCATGAATAATAACCTAGCACACGCACATGGGCTCAACCCCACACATGTGTGCCATCCATAGCACATAGATATCTTAAATAACTCGGGAAACTAGCGTCTCAATGAGGTTTAGGTAAGATACTTACCTCAATCAAGCCAAAATGATACTCTAGAAATGCCATCCTACGCGAATCGACCTTCGAATGGCTCGAAACTAGCAAAAGAAACTCAAAAATATCAAATAATGCCAAAGGAACCAATCCAAAACATTAATGTCAAATCATTAATCAAATACTCAAAGTGAACCAAAAAGTCAAATCAAGCCCGCACCTCGAAACCCGACAAAACTCAAAATGTCTGACATCCCATTCGAATACGAGTCCCACCATACCAATTTCATCCAATTCCGACTCCGAATCGATGTTCAAAACTCAATTATTCACTTTAGAAATTCTCATACAAAACCCCCCAATTATTCTTTTAAATTCATCAATCAAATGCCAAAATCAACGATGGAATCATGTAAAATAAACAATCGAGTCAAACATACTTACCCCAATCCAAATCATGAAAATCCCCTCCAAATTTGCCCAAATACAAGCTCTATAGCTCAAAATGTGATAAAATAATAAAGTACTTATATGCACTGCCCAGTGGTACCTTACGCAATCACGGTAGTACCCTCACGACCATGATGCACAAAATTACACTTCCACAAAAAACTATATGCATTCGCGATATCAACCATGCGAACACGATGACCTCAGATGCCAGACCGTAGCGAATGCGTAATCGCAGACGCGAACACGGAGGCTTAAGGCCATAACCATCACGAACGTGACACCTATAGAGCGAACGCGAATAAGGCCAGCTCCTAGAACACTACGTGGTTGCGGCTTAGGCTTCGCGATCACGAAGAACAACTAAAGCATTAGAAATTAGCAGAAACCAGCAATAACTAACATGGCCCAAAATGGTCTGAAACCCGTCCAAAACTCACCTGAGCCATTTGGGACCTTGTCCGAACATGCCAACAAGTCCCAAAACATAATGCGTACCTACTCGAGGCCTTTAATCACACATAACAACATCAAAACCACGAAACATCGATCAAGATCAATCTCTTATGTTCATAAACTTCAAACTTCGAACCAGGCGTCTGATTCAAGCCTAACCCATCCGGAATCCACCCAAACATTACACACATGTTCCGAATGATAGAACAAACATATTTCCACTTCTGTAACAACAATCCGAACCTGATAACATCGACGTCAACTCCCGGTCAAACATATAAACTTTCTAAACTTTCAAATTGCCAATTTTCGCTAAATAGAGTCAAGACCTTATAGAAACATACAAATACAAATCTGGGCATATGCCCAAGTCCAAAATAACCATCCAGACCTAATGGAACCATCAAAACTCATATCTAAGGACAAATATAAAAAAGTCAAACGTGGTCAACTCTTGCAACTTAGAGCTTCCTCGTTAAGAATCACTTTTCCAAATCAATCTCGAACCACTTGAAAAACAACAATATTGATACACTCGAGTCATAACACACTAGATGAAGCTAATGAACTCGAACCACCTAACGGAATGCCAATACTCAAAACGACCGGTCGGGTCGTTACATTCTCCCCCTTAAACATGCGTTCATCTTTAAACATGCCAAGAGTAGTTCTGAAGCCATCAAATACCCCTACATAAAAATATCCATTTTTATCCCACGTCACCCCAATCTATATAAGCCTCACAACATAACCTTACTGAAGATCCTTACTTCAACTTTACTCCATAAAACATAGAACTCAATCTCCAACATCCAAAACTCATTATAAGACTCGATTCTTGCATATATGCACTGTATAAGTCTGAAAAAGTTGTATCTATCCATAACTATATTCCAAGATATAATCACACGATATACCACATAACTCAATTACTCGTAGCAATAATGTAATGACCCGACCGGTCGTCTTGAGTATTTGCATTATGTTCGATGGTTCAAGGGCATGAGTAACTTCGTATAATGTATTATAACTTGTGCGTATCATCATTTTTGGTTTTCAGATGATTCGGAATTGATTTAGAAAAATTATTCTCATTTTAGAAGCTTTAAGTTGGAAGAGTTGACCAAGTTTGAATTTTGTGTATTTGATCCCGGATCGGAGTTTTAATGGTTTTGTTAGGTCTGTATATTGATTTTAGACTTGAGCGTATGCTCGGATTTGCATTTTGATTTTTCTAGAAGGGTTCGGCACTATTTGGCGAAAGTTTGCAATTTGATGGTTTGGAATATTCATAAGTTTGACCGAGAGTTAACTTTGATGATATCAGGTTCAACAGGATGTTCTAGGAGTTGGAATAGGTTCATTGTGACATTTGGAACATAAGTGCAAAAATTCAGGTCATTCCGAGTTGATTTGATATGGTTCGACACAAGTTTTGGAAGTTGAAAGTTGAAAAGTTCATTAAGTTTAATTTGAGGTGTGATTCATGGATTTCATGTTGTTACGTGTGATTGGAGGCCTCTAGTAGGTCGGTGTTTTGTTTTGGAGCTTTTTGGTATGTTTGGACATGGTCTCGGGGGCCTTGGGTATGATTCGGGTATGTTTCGGATGGTTTTAATAACTATGGGCATTTCAAGTGCTGGTTTCTCGCACCTGTGTAGTTTTGGCTGCAGGTGAAGTATCACTTATGCATATTCTGGATCGCTTCCGTGAAGAGGAGGCACCCAGGTGAGTTCTGCTTCAGCGGAGGTTTTTACGCAGATGCATCGTCGCACATGCGGTTGGCTATGCGCACCTGCGGAGTTTGATTAAGCTGGGGAGTTGCGCTTCTGCCCTTTCGAGACCGCGCCTGTGGAGCAGCAAATGCGGCTGTTTGGTTGCAGAAGTGGTGAGCGACTTGTTGAGGGTTTGTTAATTTTATCCCAATTGGAGATATAAAGCTCGATTTTGGGCGATTTTGGAGGAGAATTTCACCACATGGATTAAGGTAATTATTTTTTACTCGATTTTCATTATATTCCACAATTCCATCTTTTATTTTGGCATTTGAGTGATGATATGTAAAGATAAATGGGGTTTTTTTTGTCTAAACTTTCCTAAAGTAAATAATTGAGTTTTGAACATCGATCCAGAGTCGGATTTGAGTGTAATTAGTTTGGTTAGACTCAAATTGAATGGGTTATCGGAATTTGTGAGTTTTGTCGGGTTCTGAGGTGTGGGTCAGGGTTGACCTTTTGGTTGAATTTGAGTATTTGATTAAATATTCAGCCTTTTTATTTGGGTTTGTCTCCCTTGGCATTGTTTTGTGATTTGAAGTTCCTTTTGCCTAGTGTTGAGCCGTTCAGAGGTCGATTGGTACGGGATGGAATTTCTGGAGTATTGTTTGGCTTGCTCGGCATTTGATTTGGCTTGCTTGAGGTAAGTATCTTACCTAAACTTGGTTGAGGCACTAGTCGCCTGAGTTATTTGTGATAACTACATGCTATGGATGCGCATATTTGTGGGGACTGAGCCCATGTGCGAGCACCGGGCTATTGATCCAGGTCCAGGGTAGCATTTAGGCTATGACGTGCCTTGAATTGATTTTTAATCTTTAGGTTGTGATTTTTTTAAATTTGCAACCCTATTGTGAACTGTTTGATCCATGTTTTGGGGTTACATAGAGGCTAAATTCCTAATTGAACTTAATATTTGCTATTTTCGTGATGAAATTGCCGATTTTAGCTATGATAGCACACTTTGCACACACATCCAGGAGCATGAAATCTGATATTTATTGATCATATACATGTGTTTGTGTATATTTGCGTCTGTGTGATATGATTTGGACTTGATGTCTGTGACCACGGCAGGCAAATTGTGTTGTTATACCTATGACCACGCCGGGCGGATCCGTGATATCGGGCATGTGAACACGCCACGAGGATCAAAATATGATATAGAGCATGTGACCACTCTGGGCGGATATGTGATATTAAGCATGTGACCACGCCGGCGGATTATGATGTTGAGCTTGTGACCACGCCCGGCAGAATATGATATTGAGCATGTGACCATGCTGGCCTAATAGCACATTGAATTGGTCGTGCATGCGTGTGGATATGGATCCATCCCCCTAGGGTCACCCTCTCATGTTTCTCTATTGATGGTGTACACGGGGATTAAGAGAAACCGACGGGTTTCTGGTTGATGTAAGCTCTGGGAGAGCTGGTTATTGGTTTGATTTGGTTACTAGGTTCTGATGTGGGCCGGAGAGTCGTGATGTGATTTCTATTGGGATCAGGTTGCGTGCCGCAACATTTTGATACTTGGTTATTGCATATCACCTTTATTTGCAATTTCCTTGTCTGTCTACTTGATTTACTTTCATATCTTCCTTATATGCTGAATTGTCGACTTAGCAAAACACTTTAAAAAGAATTGTGAGAACCAAGGTGGTTTTATCTCTGTTTTCCTGAGTTGATCATATATTTGTTCTATATTTGATGGCAATTTATAAACTTGTACAGGTGACTGGTAAGTATCAATTATAATTCTTGCTTCTATTACCTCGCTGAGGTTAGTTATGACACTTATTAAGTACATGGGGTCGGTTGTACTCATAATACACTTCTGCACTTTGCGTGTAGATCCTGGAGCTAATGTTGTTGTGTATGGCGGAAGACGACATTGAAGATGGACTTGTGGTAGGGATATGGCTACCACTTGTCCTTGGTAACTTTAGATTTGAATTCTATTTATGTATATTACAAATAGATGTTGTATTACTTATCCTTGGGTTATTGTATAAAGTTTTGTTTGTTTCATTTATTGATTCCGCATTATTCTTAATTGAATTGTGTTGACTGTTAGTTGGCTTACCTAACAGGTTGGGTTAGGTTCTATTTGCGACTAGTGGATTTTGAATCGTGACAAGTTGGTATCAGAGCTATAGGTTCATAAGTTCTACGAGACAAGAGTAATTGTCTAGTAGAGTCTTACGGATCAGTATGATGACGTCCATAACTATCTTCGAGAGGCTACATGGCATCTAGGACAAGCTTCACATCTTTTGTTCCCTATTGTTTAGCATTGATTCAGCTTGAAGCGTATTACTTTGAATTCCTTCCACTCGCTCATATGTTACATGAGCGTTCGGTATCAGTTGTACATCGACGACTTGTTATTCCATGGATGCTGTGTGAGATGTGTTTTGTATGTTTTGGTGATTGGCCAGTCTTGAGGACTTGAGGCCAGGTTTAGACCGCATCTTGGGCTCGGTAGTTTTAGTTATGTAAGCATGTGCTTTTGGACCTATATGTCCGGTAGTATCCCTAGGACTGGGATTTATGGCTCGGTGAGTGGTAGAATGGCTATATGATAAGTATAATGTGGTATCAGGATGTGTTCAGGTGGATTGGATATGATGAGAAGAGTTTTCTTAGGATATGAAAAAGACTATTGGGTGCTTGATTTTTGTCTTGATATGTTTTACAGTACTGAGTTACGAGTGTGTTAGGGATCTTTCAGTTGTGTGTATGTGGAATGAAGTGTATTATTATATTTTGTTGACGAATTTCGACTCAGGAAGATTTAGCGATTTCATAGTGGTTGTCACCATGGTAGGGCGTAGTAAAATGCCGGTTTGAGGCTAAGTAGGTGGGATATCTCTTATGGGGTAGTCTACGGATGTGTGATCCTTATGATGTATGTGTGGAGAGTTCCTTTGTATCAGTGGGCTATAGGTGTTGCAATTTGAGTTTGGATCGCTTGAGGAAGTTGAATTGAATTTCAAGAGGATGAATGTGAGCTTAGAAGATCATTTGAGGTATTTTATGGTTTGTGTTACCTGAGCTTATGAAGAGTTTAGTTGAATTACAGTGCGTGATTATAGCAGAAATGAAGTAAGGGTATAGTGGGTTGTCAGATGTTTTGTTCTATGGCTTCAAGCCAAGTGCGGGAGTCTGCTACAGACGAATTGATTGCACCATGTGTTGTATTATTTTTGGCCTAAGGCACACTTATGGATCGGTTATGACTTCAAGAGGTTGATTTCGAGGATGACTCGAGTAAGGAAGTTTCTGGATGAATGATGCATTATGCTTTGCGGATATGTGGAAAATTTGGGATGATTCGAGTGTGGTATTCGAGGTGGAGGTAGTGTTCATAGAGTAGGGATTTCACTCAACTTCTTAGAGACGAGGGTTACTTCTTAAGGTATTTTTGTTCTAATGGAGCACAAGACATTCGGCCCGTTTTGGCAGTACATTAGATATATGGGCATAGTGGATAAATCTCGAGAAAGTTCTAATGAGTTCATGATTCATATGTGGTATTTGAGGAATTTTCGAATTGTGAAAATGGCTAAGATCTGAGATTTACAGTGGATGGTGTCGAGACTCGCAATTTTTCTATTTCATTATGGATTCTACATTTCAGTATCAGAAAGGTTAAAAAAAGAGTTTCAGATTCACATAAGGTATCTTCAATGTGGGTATCTTGGATGTGGTATTTTTGGGTACTTACGAGGGAATACAATGGCTTATGGGCTTTAGTAAGATGTGGTTTCATGCTAGGATCTCTTGTGGTGAGCATGGAGTTAAAGATCGTAGTGTACTAGAAAATGAGGAATGTTAACTTTAAAGCAAGTCGAGTGGAACTCGAAGAACTAGATCAGCTTGGTAGTGGTTAAGATCGGCATGGTAACGAAAATGATCAGTTCTTTTGGTTCTCTTTGTGTGGTGTGGTTTTACCTGTGTTTTGTGGCAATACTCTTGGGCTTGACGACCTGAGTGACTTTTTTGAGTTAGAGGAATTCAGTTTTGATGGCTTGGTTATGTTCAAATAGGTTTCGTAGAGTTCTTGATGATTTCTACCATGGCTTGAGGTGGATTTCCTCTATAGGCATGGGGGAGTTTGTTGCGTGTTGTGATTTTCTCTTGGATGAGATCAAGTGGAAGGTTTGTGGCTGATTGAGTATGTATCCTACTTGTGACTCAGAGTTGATAATGGGACTTCGTGGTTTCATATGATGGAATGTTAGAGGCTCCGCCTGGAATTGAGATTTGCATGTCTAAGTCTATGGCTCAGTTTTGAAAGGAAGGTCATCTGTTCTTGACAGCATGGACAGTTGCAGATATTTAGAAAAATGTTGTCACTATCTTGTATCACCTGATAAGAGTGCGCATTTCAGAAGGCGCCTTGTGTTTTGACTTGCAGATGCTTCATTGGTATTGCGGTACTCGTCTGGTTGATCGACTGCTGATGTTCAGATTTTTCTACATGGCACAGAAGAATTATAGAAGTATTTCTCATGATATGATTGTGTATGAGGGAGGTGTTAGTCATTCGAGTGGTATAATTTGGATCAAATATGATCATTCATGTCTATACAGATCTCATGTGTTATTTGAGGCCTCGAGTAGGTTCGTGTTGTGTTTTGGAGTTGGTTGATGTGATTGGATGGGGTCCAGGGGGTCTCAGGTGTGTTTCGGATGGATTTCAGACTATTTCCATCATGTTGGGACTGTTGATTTTGTGCTTATGGTTTCCTTCTTTGCGATTGTGAAGTGGCTATCGCGATCACGGAAGGTAAGTTATTAGCATGATGATTGTTCATCGCGTTCGTGGAAGGGAGCTCGCGTTCGTGAAGCTATGGGAGGCAGAAGTAATTGCAATCGTGTGAGTATTTTCACTTCGCGTAGAAGAGGGAGACCAGCTGGGATGTCAGGCTTTTTGCCTATGCGATCGTGAGGGTATGGCCATGTTTGCGAAGGCTTGGTGTTGAAGTTCATCGCGTTCACGATCATCATGTCGAGTTCGCGTAGGGCATATATGGGGGAGTATTTGGTTGTGCTTCACGATCACGAAGTTGGTCCCGCGATCGCGAAGGGTATGCCTGGGTAGACCATAAGCACTCTAATTTTTGAGGGCTTTAGTCATTTTAACATATTTTGAATTGTGGAGCTTGGATTTGGTCGATTGTGGCAGGTATAAGTATTTTTTACTCGGATTTGTTTATATTTCGTGATTCTATCCTTGTTTTTAGCATTTAACTAGTTAATTGAAGTGAAACAATTGGGGATTTTAGTAAAACCTTTCCTAAAGTAAAAGCTGAGGATTTGTAGGTCAATTTGAGGTTGGAATTGGATGAAATTGATATGGTTGGACTCATATTCAAATAGGTGTTGGAATTTTGTGAGTTTTTTCGGGTCAGAGGTGCAATCTCGGGGTAAACTCTTTGGGTTGACTCTTTGATTTTGGTTAAAGATCTTAGCTTTATCATTTAGAATCGTTTTCTATGGCTTTTAGTGATG
This sequence comes from Nicotiana tabacum, assembly GCF_000715075.1. NCBI lineage: Eukaryota > Viridiplantae > Streptophyta > Magnoliopsida > Solanales > Solanaceae > Nicotiana > Nicotiana tabacum. The sequence goes on from NC_134081.1 coordinate 62,875,379, forward strand.
ATATTAAGTTATTTTGGCTAGATTCGAGCCGTTTGGAGGTTGATACACGCGGGAAGGGATTGTTAGACAATTGATTTGGCTTCCTTGAGGTATGTTTCTTACTTAAACTTGGTTGAGGCACTAGTTTCCTGAGTTATTTATTATAGCTACGTGTTATGGGTGTCGCATATGTGTTGGAATTGAGCCCGTGTTGAGTACATCGAGTTATTTATCCATGCTTTGGTTAGTACATAGGCTAAGATATGCCTTTATTTGATTGCCAAGTTTTATCCTGTGATGTTTCTCATATTTATAACCCCGTTCTGATCTATTTGATCCATATTTGAGGTTACATAGAGGTTAATCTCCGGATTGAACATGATAATTGCTATTTTTATGACGGAATTGCCGATTTGAGCTATGATAGCACACTTTGCACATGCATACACCTTAGCATGTTATTTAGACCAGTCCATGAATATGAAACTTGATATTTGTTGATCATGTACATGTATTCCTATATATATGCTTTTTGTGTGATATGGTTTGGAGTGGTAGCACTAGTCCATGGAGTTGAGATTATTGGCACGTGAGTTGTCCGTGCGGATCCAAATATTTATATTATTGGCACATGAGTTGTGCGTGCAGCACATGAGTTATCTGTGCGGATCCAGATATTGATATTATTGGCACGTTAGTTGTCCGTGTTATTGATATTAATATCACATGACTTGTTCGTGCAACGTGTGGATTTGGATGCATCCCCTTTAAGGTCACCCTTTCATGTACCACCTTGATGGCGTACACACAAAGTTGATATTCACTAATTAGTGGTTGGTACGGTTATGGAAATTCCGAGGAAAGTTTGCCTGTGTTGTTTGTTTATTTCATTTCATCTTTAGGTGCTGGATTATTGACTAAGTAGAGTACTTGATAAACTGTGTACACCGGGATTGCTCTTTCTGTGCTTTATGAATTGATCGTGTTATCGTTCTGTACTTGTTGAATTTATGATATGTGCAGGTTATAGCAAGTATAATTTTTAAGTCTTTCCTCTATTACCTCGCCGAGATTAGTTATGATAGTTGCTGAGTACATAGGGTGAGTTGTACTCATACTTCACTCTGCACTTAATTGTGCAGATCCAGGTGTCAGACCTAGTCACTGGTAGCAGAGTTTGCTAGTTGAGTTGTTCACCAAGGGACAAGGTAGAGCTGCATTCTCGACCGCGGTTTCTTATGCATTGTTGTCTTTATTTCAGACAGTATTATATTTGGCCTTGCAGATTTTGTTTTCGTTTTAGAGCTCATGACTCTGTAATTACCAGTTTTGGGGGATTTATCATGTATTTACGTTATTATTCTATATTGAGATTTAGACTTATGTTAATTCTGTTATTTCTGCTATTGTGGTTTATTATTTTTAAGTCTGGCTTGCTTAGCATGTTTGTTAGGCGCCATCATGACTGGTTGGGTTTTCGGGTCGTGCCAAGTTGGTATGCGAGCCCTAGGTTCATAGGTACTACGGGTCATGACCTAGTTTAGTAGAGTCTTGCATATCGGTATGGAAACGTTTGTACTCATCTTCGGGAGGCTTCCAAATTTTTAGGAAAACTACACTTTCTTGCATTTTTGTAGTGCGAGCTTGTTATTTTCGATGTTTGAACCTTGACTCATCTATTCTCTGACAAATTGTGAGGACACGTGTGGCCGGATTAGGCGGACAGACACCAGTACCACCAGTTAGTGTTACACCCCATGTTTTCGTATGTGAAAGTACGCCATAAGTAAATTGATGAAACCTCGGAAATGAGATGTTACATCCTGCATTTTCGTACGTTAAAGTTTCGTCGTAAGTTAATCGACGTATATTCGGGAATGAGATTATTTTGAGATTATAAGCATTATGCTATTTCAAATAAGTGATGAGTAAATTCATGAAGCTGAGAGGGTAAGGAAATCGAAGAAAATGAATTTCGTTGAAGTTTGGCATTTTGAAATAAAATACGGTCCAAGCTACAATACACCGTAGTTATGGACTAGTTTCATACAAGGTACCACATGACCACGATAGTAAGATGTATAAAGTGTGTTAAAAGAGAGTAGTATTATATGTTATTTGAGATAATTCTTAATTATGTGTGTAATTGGTTAATTATTAATTTTAGTGGGAGATTAACCATGTAATTAAAGTTTGTGGATAAGTTAAATAAAGACCCTATCCTCGCGTGGCAACAAGGGACTTAAGATGCAATGACTATTTGGTCTTTATAAATTGGTGGCATGTTAGGAGAATTTTGAGATAAAATAATCCCCAAAAGTGGGCCCCACACCCACTAATACACAAAGCTTCTCTAAATTACAATATTGAGATGCTTACTACAAAGTAACAGATGAAATTTGTCAAAGAAGGAATTGATATGAATCCTTTACAATGCTTATGGCAACGTGATTTTTATTCAGCAAACTTATACAAAGAACGTCCAAGACAAGCAACAAGAAGCCAAAAAATTCATACAAGATTAGATGCTAGCAACATGATTTGCTACAACAAAATTTCATACGAAGTTATACTACGTAATAGCAATGGGATTTGCAATTCTAAGGGAGCCCGGTATAATCTTTCTCAAGAACATCTTATGGATTATCCTCTACTTCGATATGCCGTTACATGTTTTTTCGCGTTTGACAGGTGTTGGAAGGATTGTCAAGTGAATGGGCTCAGGTATGTTAAGGCTATCCCTTCTTTCTTTTTGGCATGATCCAAATGATACAAACGAAACGAGCAAAATATGCAACTTTCATAATTGACTCTATTCATAGAAATACTAGGGGTGTCTATATTCTTGATTCCCCATGTATCTTATTATATATCTTCTGTTCATGGGTCTCGGAAAAATACGTAGTGATAAAATTTATCCGAAGTCATATTGATCTTATGACATACCGAGATTTTATTAACGTATTTCATATGCATTTCATGCATTTATACATACACATTGACCCATGACCAGATGGCGTTATATATATATATATATATATATATATACATATATATATATATATATATATATATATATATATATATATATATATATATATATATATATATATATATATATATATATATATATATTGACCCATGACCAGATGACGTTATATACATGTATATATATATATATATATATATGTGTGTGTGTGTGTGTATGTATATGGGATATGGGAAAAGGTTACGGCGTTATATATGCCTCACCACCTGATCAGCTGGTATACGTTGATGATTTGCCCACAATGGTCGAGATGATATGATGGGATGCCCTTAGAGGCTTGATGATGTTATGAATGCATATACCTATGCATGGTATAACATTTATACGCATATGCATGACATTGTAAATATTAATGATTCACAGAGTTATTCAGAATTACATGTTGAGTCTTTTACTCCATGTTTCTCTCGTGTCTATTACTTACTGGTTTTTATTCCCTACATACTCGGTACATTATTTGTACTGACACCATTTTTGCCTGGGGACGCTGCGTTTCATGCCCGCAGGTCCTGATAGACAGGTTGAGAGTCCTCTAAGTAGGCTATCAATACAGTGGAAGTATTGGTGTGCTCCATTTGCCCGGAGATGCTTATTTGGTCAGTATGATTTGGATATGTATTAGTTGGTATGGCGGGGCCCTGTCCCGACCCTTGTGACAATTATGTACTCTTAGAGGCTTGTAGACATATGTCATGTACATGAAAGATTGTATGGCCTTGTCGGCCTATGTTCAGTATACGAGTGATCATTGTTGTCTTGTACCTTATGTCACATGTATAAGTTTGTATTACATGTTGGGTCGTCCAATTTCCTCATGATTTATTCTACTTATCTCACGACAGCCTCTCCGACTCATTTTCCTATGATAGTATGATACGAAAGATATGTTACATTGGTAGTCGGTTGAGTAAGGTACCGGTGCCCATCGTGGCCCATCGGTTTGGGTCGTGACAAAAGTGGTATCAGAGCAGTTCTGTCCTAGGGAGTCTAAATGTCGTGTCTAGTAGAGTCTTGTTTATGGGTGTGTTGTGCACCACACTTATAAGCATGAGGCTGCAGGGCATTTAGGTTTGTCACTCTTTCTTCTTACCCTAGATCGTGTGGTAGAGCTCACTTGTAAGAATTCAGACTCCTAAATTCTATTTTATTCATAATAAGACGATACATACATCCAAAAGACAACTGGTTAGAGATTGACTGTGGCCGTGGAAGAGTTGGGTCAGAGGAACTCGATTTTTGCATGATGCTTATAATGAGCAAATGTAAGGTCTTCAGCAGATCATGTGTGTACTAAGACGTGTAAGCTTTTTGATAAGGAGCTTTAAGGCAAGAATATCTATCCACCCATATAGTAAAAAGCAATGAGAGATTCAGAAGGTAGATACAAGTTTCAACAAGTAAAAGAAGCAAAGTGAAGAAAGGTACGAGGTACCCAGTAAGTGAAGATTATCATTATTTACTATTTAGGAAAAAAGATATAAGCATTTCGAGTTACCTTCAACAGTAACAGAGGTATGTACAATTGGTCACACTAATCTCAGTTATGCCCTAGGGGAGCTAACAGATATAGTTTAAGAGAAGGACGACTTATGAGGATATGGTTTGGGTTGGAGCAACCCAAAATTGTGGATGGATTATTAGCATTAGTTGACATTTCTGAAGGATATTTAAAATGTGCTAATAAGATCTCCTTGCGAGACACCGAGATGGTGCACTCAAAAATAGTACAGCTAAATATGAGTACTACAAAGATAGGCATTGCAAGCCTGGAAGGGATAAATATTACCTTAGTATGGCCCCGTCCCTAGTAGAGCGAGAATGTTAGGCAACCCGAAGAGCATGGGATGGAGCAAGGTGAGCTAAAAGCAAAAGGATGGCTTGTTGAAGTTTCAGAATAAAGTGATAAGCGGAAATGGTAGCAGGGAAATAAGAAGAGAGTTAATGAAGCATTATGAGTAAGATGTGATACATGGATGACAACGGTAGAGGTGACAGGCCTTGGGGCAACAAAAGAGTATAGGTCATAAAGTCATATCCTCATTTCGAGAAATAAGTTCGTGACTCTAGCGTGATTACCAGATGGAAAAGTTAGAGGCCCCAGAGTAATACAAATTAGTATGGGCTGGTGAACAAGGTAAACTAAACATGAATTAGGGATTGAGTGATTTGATAATAGTCGGCATTGTGAGAATTTCAGAGATTGCGTTCCGACAATAATAGAACGGGTGGCAGAAAAATAACCTTTAAAGGTCATTCAGGAAGATGCTACCCTAAAGCAAGCAATGTGAGCAAAGTAAAGCTTAAGGGACTATGTGTGCCAGTTACACTAAGTGTCACCCTCGTGAGTAAAGAATTTCGCTATCCTTGGTATAGAAGGATTAGTGCAAGGCGAGTAAGGATCATCGATGATGTGAAAAGACGCCAAAGAGGAAGAGGTAAAACATCTATTAATAGATCGTCGTACCACTAAATCATAGTACTCCTCTAAAGGAGGGAATATGGAGTGATGTGGCATTAAGTCAGAGTTAAGTAGTCCTAGTAACTATGGAATGGTAAAGGAAGAATGCGATAAATATGAGAAAGGAATGAGATTATATTTATCTAAATCCTATAGATATGCTACGATTCCAGAACATTATGCAAGCACGGCGTCAAGGAAATGAAGTAAGGGTTCCTGCCCGAGATGTTATTGATAGATAAGGAGCCAGTGCGAGACGTAAGTTAAGACAAAGGAAATAACCCAAGAAAGATTATTCGGAATATTGATATGAGAATGGGCCAATGAATAGTAAGCAGTTGATTCGGGAAGAGCCTAGTTATGGCTAGACAAGAGGATACAGACAAATCAACAGATCGTGCAAGATAAGCATAGTGAATCCAGTCTCGCAGATAATGATATCGTGATCCTTGAGAAATATTCAGATAGAAGTTGGGGTAGTTAAAGGTATTGTATGAGTATTATAGAAATAAAAGAAAATGCCACTGAGAAGACAGTCAAAATATCAGTTCTAACCCTACAAGCACAAGGGCATGGAAGTAAGTAACTACGGATAATTATAGGCAAGAAAGGACATCAAAAAGAAATTCCTTCGAGTATATGATGTAATAAACTCACAGCCTTACAAGAGTCAGAGGGTCCTCCCTAAGTACTACAATGAAATATTAGCTGAGGAAATAAGGAAGAAGTCTTCAACTTAAACACAGTAACTTGAAATGGAAATGGTCTTGTAACAACAGTCTCACCACAACAACGTATACACTCCATAAGAAAGTGGCAGCTATCGTGGCTAATGAACAGGAAGAAGAAAAAAATCAAAAGGTGATATTCAAGATCATATGGGTTGTATGGTATTCCAATATGTGTGGGCACTAAGATAAGCCAAGTATTCATGCAACAAGTGGCAAAACGACCAGGAAAAGTAATTGCTTATATTTAAAGAAAGTTGAGAAGGAACGAAAGGAATTATTCGATCAATTATCCAAAGTTAGTTATGTTATGAATGCATTTAATATTTTGGAGTATTGTCCATGAAGCATATATGTTGTCAATCATACAGTCGTAAAAGACTCCGGTATAAGTTAAAAGAAAGTATTGAGTCCATGTCATAGAAAAAGGATTTAATTGTTAGAAGATGGCATCATGGATATTCCATAGTGCCCATGAAAGGCTAAAGTAATAACTAATACCATGAGCCACAAATCGGAAGATAGCTTAAGTCTACATTCAGGCTGATCAGAGGGAAGAGGAAACTAAAAGAGTTACATCAACTAAGTAAATCAGAAGTCTGATTATTGGACCCAGAAAATTATAGAAATCGTGATTGAGATCATTGCAGAATCACTCTTAATATCAGAGGTACAAGAGAGATAGTACAACAACTATATTCTATAACGGCTTTACGAGAAAACCAGTTAGAAGAGTACCAACCTCATAAGAATCTAGTATGAAGCTCCCACCGGATTGTGTATGCACCAAAGGTGCAAATATTATAATAGAGCTTCAAATTGTGGATATGAATAATACCTATGTGGAAGGGAGATCATGAAAGAGATAGAAGATGTGATGCGAGACTTTAAGGTAAGTAAGGTAAAGGTGGACATCATATGAGATACTCAAATGCAGAAGGTTGTGAATGGTGCATACTTCGGAAAGACGGCTAGAAGCGTGGGGATTCAGTATCCAGGAATGATAGCGGCGTCGTTAGTGGCATATCTTCCAGCTTATGGTTTCTAGGTATCGAGAAGTCTAATTAAGAGAGTAAAGAAGAGTTAGAGACGATGTGATGTCTCGCTTGATGTTCCAGAATGATATAAGGAAATCTATGATGCAAGCAAGTTGAAGGAAGATTGTGAATAGTATAAATAGATATGTGTAGGTCGCAAGCTAAAGTATGGTAGAGCGACAAGGTTTTAAGAAGACATTAGTAAGGATAAGGAAAGGCGAGTGAGAAGGCAACGAGAAGGGTTAAGTCCTAGCGATTAAGCCCATGAAAACAAGAGAGTTGATGGTTTGTCTAAGTTATAAAAAGCTCAGTATATTCTGAATAAACTCAAAGGAGTCTAAGGCTAGTAACATTTAGAAGAGATGGAATGCTGCCCTGGTAGTAGAATAAAGGTATAGTTATAATAAATAAAGGATGACTCTTGGGCCTTCGATTGAGTAATGATTTGAAGAAGAAAAAAAGGATTGAATTTTACAGGATTAAAATATCCACGTAAGGCAAATCACATTGGGATACTATGAAGTACAGTTATGGAAGTATAGTATCATATTGCCCCCAGGTGGATTAGGAAAATCACTTCAAATGTTCCACAATGCAATGTGAGCCCTAGTGGCAGTGTTACATAAGAGGTCAAGTTATCAGTAGTAGATTGCGTATCAGCATTGAGGTGAATCAACAATATATGGATAAAAGTTACAAAGTATGAGATGAAAATAGGCCATCATTCTCAAGGTGAACAGTGATGAAGAAGCATTAAAGAACTTAGATTTATACGTATAGGATAAGTAATGAGAGTAAGCTGGAGTTTGGTAGAACGCCAGAAGTCATAGTGTGAGAAAGAGGCCTAAAGAGGGGAATTCCCCGTCCTTTGGATTTATTTACAAAATAGTTGCCTAGATGGCTAGGAGAGTACTAATGTATTCGCAAGAGCTATAGGTTATGATAATGATAAGTGCATCAGTCATCATTCGAGGACGAAAATTCCAAAGGGGGGAATCATGTTACACCCCATGTTTTCGTACGTGAAAGTACGCCATAAGTAAATTGATGAAAGCTCGGAAATGAGATGTTACATCCCGCATTTTCGTATGTTAAAGTTTCGTCATAAGTTAATCAACGTAAGTTCGGAAATGAGATTATTTTGAGATTATAAGAATTATGCTATTTCAAACAAGTGATGAGTAAATTCGTGAAGCTGAGTGGGTAAGCAAATCGAAGAAAATGAATTTCGTCGAAGTTTGATATTTTGAAATAAAATACAGTCCAAGCTGCAATACCCCATATTTATGGATTAGTGTCATACAAGGTACCACATGACCATGATAGTAAGATGTATAAAGTGTGTTAAAAGTGAGTAGTATTATAAGTAATTTGAGATAATTTTTAATTATGTGGATAATTGGTTAATTATTGATTTTAGTGGGAGATTAACCATGTAATTAAAGTTTGTGGATAAGTTGAATAAAGACCCTATCCCCACGTGGCAACAAGGAACTTAAGATGTAATGACTCTTTGGTCTTTATAAATTGTTGGCATGTTACGAGAATTTTGGGATAAAATAATCCCCAAAAGTGGGGCCCACACCCACTAATATACAAAGCTTCTCTAAATTACAATATTGAGATGCTTACTACAAAGTAACAGATGGAATTTGTGAAAAAAAGAATTCATATGAATCCTTTACAATTCTTTTGGCAACGTGATTTTTCTTCAGCAAACTTATACAAAAGAACATCCAAGATAAGCAACAAGAAGCCACAAAATTAATACAAGATTAGATGATAGGAACGTGATTTGCTATAACAAAATTTCATACGAAATTATATTATGTAATAGCAACGGGATTTGCAATTCTAAGGGAGCCCGGTATAATCTTTCTCAAGAACATCATATGGATTATCCCCTACTTCGATCTGTCGTTACATGTTTTGTCACATTTGACGGGTGTTGGAAGGATTGTCATGTGAATGGGCTCAGTTATGTTAAGGCTATCCCTTCTTTCTTTTTGGCATGATCCAAATGATACAAACGAAACGTGCAAAATACGCAACTTTCATAAATGACTCTATTCATAAAAATACTAGGGGTGTCTATATTCTTGATTCCCCATGTGTCTTATTATTATATCTTCTATTCATGGGTCTCAGTAAAGTTTATTTTATGATATTAATCAGAGGCATAATGGTCTTATGACGTACCGAGAGATTTTATTAACATATTTCATATGCATTTCATGCATTTATACATGCGCATTGACCCATGACCAGATGGCGTTATATACGTGTGTATATATATATGTGGGGGGGATATGGGAAAGGTTATGGCGTTATATACGCACTACCACCTGATCAGCAGGTATACATTGATGTTTTTGCCTATAGTGGCCGAGATGATATGATGGGATGCCCTCAGAGGCCTGATGATGTTATGAAACATGTATCTATGCACGACATGACATTCATACGCATACGCATGACACTATAATTATTAATGATTCACAGAGTTATTCAAATGTACAGGTAGTGTCTTTTACTCCATGTTTCGCTCATGTCTATTACTTACTGGTTTTCATTCCTTACATACTCGGTACATTATTTGTACTGACGCCCCTTTTGCCTGGGGATGCTGCGTTTCATGCCCGTTGGGCCCGATAGACAGGTTGAGAGTCCTCCAAGTAGGCTATTAACGCAGCGGAAGTATTGGTGCGCTCTATTTGCTCCGGAGTTGCTTATATTGTCAGTATGATTTAGATATGTATTAGTTGGTATGGCGGGGCCCTGTCCCGACCCTTATGACAATTATGTACTCTTAGAGGCTTGTAGACATATGTCATGTATGTGAAAGATTGTATGGCCTTGTCGGTCGATGTTCGGTATACGAGTGATCATTTTGGCCTTGTACCCTATGCCACATGTATAAGTTTGTATTACATGTTTGGTCATCCAATATCCTCATATTTTATTCTAGTTATCTCACGACAGTATGATACGAAAGATATGTTACGTTGGTAATCGGTTGAGTAAGGTATCGGGTGCCTATCGCGGCCCATCGGTTTGGGTCGTGACAGTTAGGGTCGTGGTAGAGGACGATGTGGGGCTCACACTACAGCTAGGGCAGCACCTATGGAGCCACCAGTTACGATGGTACTATGAGGATGTGTGTTGACTATAGGCATCTAAACATGGTTATATTAAGAACAAGTACCCACTACCATACATTAATGACTTATTTGATCAACTTCACGGTGCTAGAGTGTTCTCAAGGATATATTTGAGGTCGGGGTATCATCAATTAAAGATCCGGGATTTAGATAATTTGAAGACGGCTTCCAGGACCCGTTATGGGCAGTATTGGTTTTTGGTGATATATTTTGGGTTGACCAATGCCCCAGCAGTCTTTATGCACTTGATGAATAGTGTATTTCAGCCCTATCAGCATTCATTGATGATATATTGGTATATTAACGCAGCCAGGAGGATCATGAGCAGCATCTGAAGATCGTGCTCCATACTTTGAGGGACAAGAAGTTATATGCTAAATTCTCCAAGTGTGCGTTTTGACTTAATTCAATGGAATTTTTGGGGCACGTGATGTCCAGTGAGGGGATTTAGGTAGATCCGAAGAAGATTAAGGTAGTTAAGAGTTGGCCCAGACCGTCTTCTGCTACTAAGATCCGGAGTTTCCTTGGTTTGGCCATGTATTGTCGCCGTTTTGTAGAGTGTTTCTCGTCCATTATTGCACCTTTGACTAGTTTGACCCGGAAGGGTGCCCCATTCAGGTGGTCCGAGGAGCGCGAGGAGATCTTTTAGAAGCTCAAGATAGCAGCCTTAACTACAACTCCAATTCTAGTTTTGCCTTTGGGATCATATTCTTATACAGTTTAGTGCGATGCATCACTGATTGGCATTGGATGTGTGTTAATGCAGGAGGGTAGATTGATTGCTTATTCTTCGCGTCTATTGAAGCCCCATGAGAAGAACTACAATGTACATGATTTGGAGTTGGCAGTTATTGTTCACACATTGAAGATTTGGAGGCACTATCTCTACGGTGTGTTTTGTGAGGTGTTCATAAATCACAGGAGTCTACAACACATATTCAAGCAAAAGGATCTGAACTTTAGGCAATATAGGTGGTTAGAGCTACTAAGGACTATTATATCGCCATTCTTTATCACCCGGGGAAGGCCAATGTAGGGGGCGATGCTTTGAGTAGGAAGGCAGAGAGTATGGGTTGTCGTGCTTATATTCTAGTTGGAGAGAGAACTTTAGCATTGGATGTTCAGGCTTCGGTCAATCGGTTCGTGAGGTAGGATATTTCGGATTCCAACAGAGTTCTTGCTTGTGTGGTATAGTGGTCTTCTTTGTTTGAGCGTATCAAGGTACCTCAATATGATGATCCCCATTTTTTTGTCCTGAAGGACATGGTGCAGCACGATGATGCTAAGGAAGTTACTATTTGATTTGATGGGGTATTAAGGATGCAGGGTAAAATCTGTGTTCCAAATATGGATGGGTTGCGGGAGTTGATATTGGAGGAGGCCCATAGTTAATGGTATTCCATTCATCCAGGTTCAACAAATATGTACCAAGACCTGAGGCAGCACTATTGGTGGCGGAAGATGATGACAGATATTGTTGAGTATGTTGCTCGGTGTTTGAACCGTCAGCAGGTGAAGTATGATCATCAGAGACCCGGTGGTTTGCTTCAGAGGCTTGATATTCTAGAGTGGAAGTGGGAGCGTATAACAATGGATTTTGTAGTTAGGCATCCATGGACGTTGAAGAAATTTAATGCACTATGGGTTATTATGGACACACTAACCAAGTCGATACACTTTATTCCAGTTGTGACTACATACTATTCAGAGCAGCTGGCTCAGGTTTACATTCGTGAGATTGTTCGCCTTCATTATGTGCTTGTGTCTATTATCTAGGATCGAGGCACTCCGCTCACATCACATTTTTGGAGGGCAGTGCAACGAGAGTTGGGTACACAGGTCAAGCTGAGTACAACATTTCATCCTGAGATGAACGGGCAGTCTGAGCGTGCTATTCAGATCTTAGAGGACATGTTATGCGCCTGTGTTATTGATTTCGGGGGATCATGGGATCAGTTTCTTCCGTTACCAGAGTTCTCCTACAACAACAGCTATCAGTCGAGTATCCAGATCACTTGTTATGAAGCCTTATATGGGAGGAGATGTCATTCTCTGGCTGGTTGGTTTGCGCTTGGGGAGGCTAAGTTGTTGGGCACTGATTTGGTCCGTGATGCTTTTGAGAAGGTAATGTTTATCCAAGAGCAGCTTCGTACAACACAGTCTAGGAAGGAGAGTTATGCTGATAGGGAGGCTTACGATGTTGCATATATGATGGGTGAGAAGGTTCTACTTAGAGTTTTTCCCAAGAAGGGTGTGATGAGTTAGAGTACATGGCATTCGCGATCATGATGTAACATTCGCATACGACATTTCTGGGGCGATGGTTGCTTGTGCTTCACGATTGCGAAGTTGGTCCCACTATCGCGAAGGGTATGTGTGGGCAGACCATATGTACTCTAATATTTTAGGGGTTTAGTCATTTTAATATATTTTCAGTTGTGGATATCAAATTTGTGCGATTTTGGAGGGAATTTTAATGATTTGGATTGGGATAAGTATTTTTGACTCGTATTTTTTATATTCCATGATTCCATCCTTATTTCTAGCATTTATTTGGTAAATTAAGGTGATGAAAATGGGGATTTTAGTAAAAACTTTCCTGAAGTAAAAATTAATGATTTAAAGGTCGACTTGAAGTCGGAATTGGATGAAATTGGTATGGTTGGGCTTGTATTCGAATGGGTGTTTGAAATTTGTGAGTTTGGTTAGGTTCTAAGGAGCAAGCCCGAAGTTGACATTTTGGGTTGTGATAAGTGTAGATTTTAACCACTTATTTGTAACTTCTTGCTTTAGTTTTTAGTCCGAAAGTTGTGATTTTTATTTCAGAGTCTAATGAAAATGTGTGAATTACAGGCATGCTGGAGGATGTGAGCTCAATGAAGAAATATAACTCAAAAAGGAAATGTTCCAACTCAAATAGCAAAAGAGGTGAAGTGAAAAGAAATGCGCAATCCGCAGAACTTATTTTGTGGCAGCAAATGTAAGTGCGGCCCGCAGAAAGAATAGTGCGGCCACAGATTAACCATTGAAGCATCTGAGGCTCTCAGTAGCAGTGCGGTGCGCACACCAAAGTGTGTGGCCGCAGAAGCTACTCACACTGATAAACTTCAAAGGATCAGAGAAGATACAAAAGACCAAGCATGAAGCCTCCTTGAAGCACAGTCTATAGCAAAATTGTGCGGCCACAGAAGCTAAAGTGCGGCCACTGAAGTTATTATGCGGCCGCATAATCCTTCTTACTGCGAGAGCATAAGATGAAAGTTTAGCCCACAACTTAATTATGCGGCCGCAAAACCTCCTGAAGGGCATGTTTGTTAGTGAATTTCAGATCACTATATATAGAGGAGAACCACTTTTTTTAGGGAAATGTTTGTACTATCGCAGCTGGTAGCGGTTAGACTTAGCTATTTTTGAAAATTTGTGACTACAATTCGAGAAGACCAATAAAATTTAATCTTTAATTCTATCTTTATGTCTTTAATTACATCTTCTCTTTCATTTTCCATGCCTATGAGTGTGAGTAGCTATATTTTATCTAGGGTTGTGACCCAACCCTAGTGTGTAAAACATATGGGTTTTTAATATTAATGCTTATTAATAATTGGATGTATGTTATTTAGACTTGTTTATACTTTATATCTAGAATTAATGGTTGCTAACATTGATTCATGTCTATTTGACTTAGTTCTTACTTGAGAAAGAGGAACCAAGTCTAGGAAAACTTGGCAAACAAGAAATTGAACTCGTTGAAGTTTTGATTAGTTTGATTAAAGGATTTGAACTAGAGATGGGGATAATCCCACTTGGACTCATATTAATTGTTTAGATTGCTACCCATTTGGTCTTGAGAAAGCCAATTTGGGCAAAATCACTCTTTGAACAATACGTATTGAGTGGGTGGTTGAGAATTGAGAGTCATATGACACCCCGATCTAACAAACAATCATAGATTTACTCTATCCATTAGGTGTAAACCTAAGTGAAGGTAACATCCCTAGGCTTTTCCCTTATTGATATAAACACCAAAAAACATTTCATTCACTAGTTGCTTACTAGTTAGTTTAATTTCTTAGATAACAATTTCTCACTCATGTTTGAAAGATAAATCTAGTTATTCAAGTTCTTTTCTTAAGTGCTTACCTTAGCATCGATCTAAACTCCCTGCGGATTCGACCCTGACTGGCGTTGGGTTTTTTAATTACAACAACCATTTCATACTCGTTAATTGGGTGTGAATTGGACGTGATCAAATTTTTGTGGCGTTGCTGGGGAGTTTTACGGTGTTGGCTATGTACTTGAGTTTTTTTTTTGAAATATATTCTTTTACTTTTGTGATTCTAATTTGTTGAAGTAATTGTAGGTTCCAAATGGCGAACAACGAGCTTAAAAATTTGCCATTGGGAGAGGTGGATGGCGAAGAGGAGCAACTTGATGAAATGTCCCAAGCTCCGTAACAAAACCGTTGAGGCCGTGGTCAACAAGACAATGTGCGTCTACCCCTTCCCCACCTCCACCACTACCATGACCACAAGCAGTGCAACATCGGATTTTGCCCTGTGAAGGATATGCAAGTGCCATAGTCCCCCCTCACATTAAGACGAGAAACTTTCAAATTACCAATGTGATGCTCACTTTGCTCGAGAACGAGGTTATTTCACCGAGGCGTTGAGTCAAAATGCTTACAAGAATTTGAAAGGTTTTGTGGATACGTGTTGGGGGATAAAACAAGCAAATGTTTCGGAATATGCTTTGCAATTAAGGATTTTTTCCTGCTTTGGATTAGTTGGAGCGCTTGCCTATTTATTCTATCCATACTTGGGATGAGTTGGTAGCGATGTTTATTTCAATGTTTTTCTATGCCAGGCACATAGCTACTCTATGGAATGAAATATTGGATTTCAAGCAAGAGTCCAATGAACCTTTGCTTGGAATTTGGGAGCGATATCCGACAATGGTGAAGTAGTGCCCGAACAATGATATGACCAATAACATGATCCAACAAATGCTCTACTATGGTCAATCAATTTGTCGGTGGTAATGTTATAACAACACCTTATGCGGAGGCATGTGAATTCTTGATGAAATGGTGAAAACATCTTCGGCTTGGCAATCCTGATCTAATTTTCTTCAAGGTTATCCCAACTTGATTCATCTTCATAAAGAGTTGTAAGACGATAGGCAATATATTGCCGAATTGACCATAATCATGAGTCAACTTGCTAAGGCCTAATTTCATCAAACCCAAGCTCCTAAGCAAGTTCATGCTATGGAAGGGGTGAATGTCATGGTCAACAAGAAGAGGATCAAATGTCCACAAGTTCAATCCTGAGTGGAGAATTATGCACAACTTGATTGTATCTTTGACAAAGATGATTCTTATCAAGAGCGAGAAGAAGAGGTACAATTTGTGAACAATTACCAAGGGCAACGGAGAAATTTCCAATGCTCCAATCAAAATCAATGGTGTTCTCAAAATAACCAAGGCAATTGGGTTCTAACAATCAAGGGAATTGGGGAAACAATAACAATCATGCAAATCGAGGATCAGGTTTTCAAAGGCCCCCCAATGTACCAACAACCAAGAAACCCAGCTCCTAATCCTTCCCATGGTTCAAGTTCTTCAAATAAATGGGTCATATTGAGAATATGTTCAAGCAAATGATAGAGAAGAATGCGGATTCGGATGCCCAACATGCCTCACATACCACTTTAATCTGTAATCTTGAAGCTCAAATGGGGAAAATTTCTCAAGCTCTTAATACTCATCCTAAGGGTGCATTACCAAGTGACATGGTAGTAAACCCAAAGAGTGATAATAACACGGGTCATGCCATGGCAGTTATCACAAGATGTGGAAGAGACAAGAATGCACCCACGTCAAATGAAAGGCAACTCATGGATGATGACCAAGTGATCCAAGATGAGGAAATCCCACGTAATAATGTTCAAGTACATTATAAAGTTTGGATTGATATTGATGATAGTGTGGAGGAGACCCAAGAAGAGGATAACCCGTCTAGGGAGCACATTATTGACATACCGGACTCGCTAGTGCAAAAGTCTAAGGAACCCTTGACAAAGCGTCTACCTCCTTACCCTCAAAGGCTTTCTAAGAAAAATGGTAAAAATCAAGTCAAGAAGTTTATTCAAATAATGAAAGGTCTCTATATTAGTGAGCCATTGGTAGAAGCTTTGGAACAAATGCCCGGTTATGCCAAGTATATGAAAGATCTTGTGATCGAAAAGAGGTCGATGAATTTTAAAACTATCAAGGTCACTCATCAAGTGAGTGAAATAGATCATTCCATTGCTCCGAAGTTGGAGGATCCCGGTGCTTTCACGATTCCTTATACTATTGGAAGTGCTTATTTTTCTAAAGCTCTTTGTTATCTTGGGGCGAGTATCAATTTGATGTCCTACTCAGTTTTCAAAACTTTGGAGATTAGGAAACCAAGACCTACATCTATGAGGTTGCAAATGGCCGATCATACCATGAAGAGGCCATTAGGAGTGATTGAGGATGTCTTGGTCTGAGTTGATAAGTTTATCCTTCCGGCAGACTTTGTGATTCTAGATTGTGAGGTTGAATATGAAGTGCCTATAATTCTTGAGAGGCCTTTCCTTGCTACGGGTAAGGCCCTTTGTGATGTGGAATCTGGAGAACTCACTTTCCGGGTTGGTGATGAGCAAGTGTTATTCCATGTATGCAAATCTATGTGTCAACCAAGTAGCAATGAAGTGTGTTCTTTTGTGGACTTGGTGACCGATGTCATTATTGATGACACAAGTGCTACCATTAATGTTGGTGATACGTTGGAAGCCTTCTTGCTTAACTTTGATGATGATGAGATGGATGGTTACATGGAATGTGTCAACTCTTTGCAAGGAATGGGGTCTTACAACTATGCACCCCGGAAGTTATCTTTGGATCTTGAGAATAGGAAGACTCCTCATACAAAGCCTTCTATTGAAGAGCCACCTACTTTGGAATTAAAACCATTTCCACCTCACTTTCGGTATGAATTTCTTGGCCCTAGTTCTGCTTTACCAGTTATTCTTTCCTCTTGTTTGGCTAACGTGCAGGTTGATTCCACATTGGCGGTGTTGCAAAAGAAGAAAAAAACTTTTGGGTGGACTTTGGCGGACATTCGGGGTATAAGCCCCGCATTTTGCATGCATAAGATCAAGTTAGAGGATGGTGCCAAACCGTCTGTTGAGCATCAAAGAAGATTCAACGAAGCCATGTAAGAGGTGGTCAAAAAGAAGATTATCAAGTGGTTGGATGTCGGGGTTGTCTATCCCATTTTCGATAATTCATGGACCTCACCGGTTCAATGTGTCCCGAAGAAGGGGGCATGAAGGTTGTTACCAATGAGAAGAATGTGTTGATTCCTACAAGAATGGTCATTGGTTGGATAGTTTGTATGGATTATCATAAGCTAAACAAAGTCGCTAGGAAGGATCACTTTCCTCTTCCTTTCATGGATCAAACGCTTGATAGATTGGTCGGCCGTGCTTTCTATTATTTTGTTGATGAGTACTTGGGCTACAACAAAATTCTTATTGCTCCGGAAGATCAAGCGAAAACCACTTTTACATGTCCATATGGTACTTTTGCTTCCAAACGAATGCATTTTGGTTTATGCATGCACCGGCGACTTTTCAACGGTGTGTGATGGCAATTATCACGTGCATAGTGAAAGAATAACTTGAGGTCTTCATGGATAAAATTTTGGTGGTTGGAGATTTGTTTGATGATTGTCTTGCAAATTTGGACAAAGAGTTGGCTAGATGTGAGGAAACAAATTTGGTACTCAATTGAGAGAAATGCCATTTCATGGTTGAGGAAGGTATTGTCCTTGGCCATAAGATTTCAAATAATGGCATTCAAGTGGAAAAGGCAAAGATTGAAGTTATTTCGAAGCTTCAAACCCCCACCTCAGTGAGGGCTGTGCGGAGTTTCTTGGGCCATGCGGGTTTCTACTAGTGATTTATCAATGATTTCTCTAAAGTGGTAAAACCGTTGTGCAAGCTCCTTGAGAAGGATGCCAGGTTTCTTCAATGATGGTTGTATGAGATCTTTTGAACAGTTCAGGCTCAAATTGACAACTACCCCTATCATTACATCTCCAAATTGGAGTTTGTCGTTCAAGCTCATGTATGATGCAAGTGATGAAGCGGGTTGGGCTGTTTTGGGGCAATGCATCAACAAAATTTTTCATCGAGTTTACTATGATAGTAAGACCATGAATAGCGCCCAATTCAATTATACCATTACAGAGAAAGAGCTCCTTGCTATTGTGTTTGCTATTGAGAAGTTCCGCCCGTACTTGATGGGTGCCAAAGTTATTGTCAAGATGGATCATGCGGCACTTTGCTATCTATGGTCAAGTGGAAGTCTCCTATCGGGAGATAAAAAGTATTTTGTCAAAGACAGTGATCAAATCGGACGGATTGGTCCAAGAAGCATGATGATGCTCTATGTCACGACACCAATTATCCACCTTAGGATGTCGTGAGGGAACCTAGTCTCTAAGACTAGGTAAGCCTAAAATTCATAGAGAAATAGCAAAAATAATACTAAAACCTCAATTTAAACCAATACACTACTATAATAAATAAATAGTACAATAGTCAACATTCCCCAAAACCTGGTGGAAAATATTCATAAACTCTACAAAAAAGTACTAATAGTCTCATAATACAATATTGTTTTGAAACAAGAAATAAAAAGTAGAATGTCTACAAATAGAAGGTGACTCTGAGGCCTGCGGAGCTCGAGCATGTATACCTTGAAGTCTCCAAAAGCGGCTAGTCAATAAATCTCTAGAGTCTAGCACGAGTAGACGTACATGGATCTGCACAAAATATGCAGAAGCATAGTATGAGTACACCACAATGATACCTAGTAAGTATCAATCCTAACCTTGGTAGCCCAGTGACGAGGCCAGGTCAAGACACCTACTAGGACATGATAAACAGAACAAAAAAATATATAATAACGAGAAGTAATGTGAAACGGACAAATGTGTGATAACGAAATAATTTAGTAACGTAAACTAATGACGGAATTGTAAGCACAAAGATAACAAGAAGGAAGCAATTAATGAGAATCACAAATAGTCAAATACAGACAAAACTGGTAAGACAAGGAAGAAATAAAAGTAACAAGATCTTTTCAACCAATAACTCTTTTCAATATGAAATGCACAACAAGAATCACAACTGAGGTACCGCCTCGTATTCACATTTCCCAACTTCAATTACAATGTTTCCTTATACCGCCGCGTGAGCCTTACATTTAGATAGTTTTGAAAATATTTTTCCCGAAATAGCTACATGCACTTTAGCCCCCTGTATGTCACCGCACAGCTTCATGTAATTCCTTTATTAGCAACACGCACATAAATCCAACCTTTATGCGGCCGTGTGCACGTTAACCCATATCCTTATACCGTTGAATGCGCATCAGTGTCACAACACAATAACAACTCGCACCACAAGTGCCCATATGCCATAACTTGCCAAAAATCAACAATATCAATGTTTCCACAACAAATAGCCCATGGCTCAACCACAATGTGCACAAGAATCTCAACAATAATGAAATGAATGTGAATTTGCTCAACAAGAAAGACATCTCAACAGTTAACAACTTCACCTCAATTTGATAACGACTTTCACAACATGAACACTGATAACTCAACAAGAAGATATTTCACGAAATAACAATTACAAATAAAACCAATTCAACAATTAAGGATGTAACAAGGCAATAAGGAAGGCAATGACTTCAACTAAGCATGCAAGAGAAAAATAACAAATCAGAGGTAGAACAAGTGTTACCAATGTCAAATAAAGCATGTAAGGGAATATTAACACATGTAAGAGTTGATTAAAAATGAGGGATACAACATGTTATGACAATTCAATTAAAGGCATGGAAAGTGTCTACATAACCTAAACTGGTCAAACACCACATATAACCCGTGTACCCACACGTCACCTTGCATGCATAACATTCACATAATACAAAAAGCACAATCAATCAAATTTCCCAGGGGGTAGTTCCCCCACACAAAGTTAGGCAAGATACTTACCTCAACTAGGCCAACTCAAGCCTGAAAATAGCCTTTCCCTTAATATTCTCCTCCACACGGGTCAAATCTAACCAAAAGTGATTTAATGTCATCAGCCAATGCAAGGAAAAACAATTACAATAGATAAAGCTTTGGTCTTTACGAAATTCCGAAAAAGTGAATAAAAGTCAACCTCGGTCCCGCCAAGTCAAAACCCAGACACATGGGTATATTCTGACTATCCATAACCCCCACGAGTCCATATATGTGTTTTTTTTCAATTCCGAGTCTAATTCGACTCTCAAAACTCAATTCTTCATTTTTCAAAAACTTGAAAAAATTTCCCAATTTTTCCTCTTTGAATCACAAAAATTTGATGTTAAATCAGAGGTATATTCATGAAATATAATTAGAAATTGATTAGAATCACTTACCTAATGTTTGTAGATGAACATTCCCTCTCCAAATCGCCTCATACCGAGCCTAGGGTTCTAAAATATGATAAAATGATATGAAATCCTGACTTTCTAACCTTTTGTTTAGTTATAGGTGTCGCAAATGCGACCCTGGATTTGCAATAGCGAAGAAAAGCTCGCTATTGCGGCAGTGACTGTCTTAAGGGAAACCTCGCAAATGCAAACATTGTTCCCTTCGCAAAAGCGACGCAGTTATTGCAAATGCGAACCTAGCCCAGCCCAGGTCAACTTCGCAAGTGCGACCATGGCATCGCCATTGCAATACATGTTATCCCCCTCCTTAGGTCGCAACAGCAACCCTGGTGTTCGCAAATGCGACACCAAAGGCATCAGTACATCGGCAGCTCAAATTCAGTCCAAAACCATTGAGTGACGCATTCGAAACTCATCCGAACCCTCGGGGCTCTAAACCAAACATCTACACAAGTATAAAAACATCATATGAACTTACTTGCGTTATTAAAACACAAAACTAACATCTAGATCTACGAATCGGACACCAAAATGCAAGAATTTCAAGTAAAGTTCAACAACTTGTAGAATTGCAACTAAGCATCTGAATCCTATCAAATCAACTCCAAAAGATACCAAGTTTTGCAGACAAGTTCTAAATAGCATAAAGGACCTATTCCAAGTCCCAAAATATAATTCCAAACCCAATAGCCAAAAGTCAACCTACGATCAATCTTCTAAACCTGAAATTGCTAATTTTCGGCAAAACAACACAAAGCAACCTACGAACCACCGAATTCGATTCCGGGCATACGCCCAAGTCCAAAATCATGTTACAAAGCTATCGGAACCATGAAAATACCGTTTTTGGGTTGTTTTCACAAAAGTCAATGTTTGGTCAACATTTCTAACTTAAGCTTCTAATTCAAGAACCGAAGGTTCTAAATCAACCTGAAATCTTCCCGGAATGAAACCAATCAACCCCGCAAGTCATATAACCTAAACTACACATATTTGAAGCACCAATAGAGGAAACGGAGCTCAATTACACAAAATGACCGGTCGGGTCATTACATCCCCCCCCCCCCCCTAAAAGAAACATTTTCCTCGAATGTGCATAAAGACATACCTGAATTGATGAAAAGGAGAGGATAACAACTAAACATTATGTGCTTGGTCTCCCAAGTTACCCCCTCGACCAGATGACCCCTCTATTGAACCTTTACGGAAGCAATGTTCTTGATCTCAACTTCCGAACCTGTCTGTCCAAGATAGCCACCGACTCCACTATATAAGTCAAATTCATGTCCAATTGGATTGAGCTGAAGTTTAAAACATGAGACGGGTCACCATGATAATTCTGGAGCATTGAAACACGAAAAACCCGATGAACTGAAGATAAGCTGGGTGGAAATACGAGCTTGTAGGCCACCTACCCCACTCTCACAAGGATCTCAAAAGGACCGATATACCTAGGGCTCAACTTTCCCTTCTTCCTGAACCTCATCATACCCTTCATGGGTGTAACCCGGAGCAAAACCCTCTCTCCAACCATGAATTTAACATTACGAACTCTCCGATCGGTGTAACACTTCTGCCTAGACTTTGTTGTACGAAGCCAATCCTAGATCAACTTGACTTTCTCCAAGGCATCTTGAACCAAATTTATGCCCAACAACCTAGCCTCACCCGGCTCAAACCAACCAACTGGAGAACGACACCGTCTCTCGTGCAGGGCCTCATAAGGAGCCATCTGAATACTCGATTGGTAGCTATTTTGTAGGCAAACTCTGCAAGCGGCAACAACTGATCCCAAGAACCCCCAAGATCCATCACGCAGGCATGAAGCATATCCTCTAATATCTAGATGGTGCACTCGGACTGTCTGTCCATCTAGGGGTGAAATGATGTATGCAACTCAACATGTGTGCCTAACTGACATTGTACGTCTTTCCAATAGTGCGATGTAAACTCCTTGCTCCGATCAGATATAATGGATACCGACACGCCATGAAGTCGGACAATGCTGACTTGGTCAACCTATCCACAATCACCCATACGACATCAAATTTCATCAAAGTCCATGGGAGCTCAACAACGAAGTCCATTGTAACACTCTCCCACTTCCACTCGAGAATCTTAAGTCTCTCCAGCAAACCACCTGGCTTCTGATGCTCATACTTCACCTGTTGAAAATTTAGGCGCCGAGCCACATACTCCACTATATATTTCTTCATTCTCCTCCACATATAGTGTTGCCGAAAATCCTGATACATCTTAGCGGCAGCTCAATGAATGGAATACCACAAACTGTGGACCTCTTGAAGGATCAACTCACGTAACCCATCCACATTGGACGTATATAATTTGCCCTGCATCCACAATACCCCGTCATCTCCGATAGAAACCTCCTTGGCATCGCCATGCTTTACCATATCCTTAAGGGCAAGCAAATGGGGGTTGTCATACTAACGCTCTCTGATGCGATCACATAAGGAAGACCGAGAAACCACACAAGCAAGAACCCAGCCGGGCTCCGAAACATCCAATCTAACAAACTGGTAGGTGAAGGCTTGAACATCTAAGTCTAGTGGCCTCTGTGCTGCCGGCAGATATCCTAAACTACCCAAACTCTCAACCTTTCTTCTCAAGGCATTGGCCACCACGTTGGCCTTCCTGGGATGATATAGAATAGTGATATCATAGTCTTTAAGCAACTCTAACCATCTCCACTACCGTAAGTTAAGATCTTACTATTTGAAAAGACGCTGGAGACTCTGGTGGTCGGTATAGACCTCACATGGGACACTGTATAAATAGTGCCACCAAATCTTCATTGCATAAACAATAGTTGCCAATTCTATGTCATGGACAGGATAATTCTTCTAATGAACCTTTAGTTGCCGAGATGCGTTATAAATCACTCTACCATCTTGCATCAACAACGCATCAACCACAACACGCGACGCATCACAATATACAGTGTAAGACCCCAAACCCGTAGACAATACCAACATTGAGGCTGTAGTCAAAGCAGTCTTGAGCTTTTGAAAGCTTGCCTCACACTCCTCGGACCATCTGAAAGGAGCAACCTTTTGGGTCAATCTTGTCGTAAGTGCAACAATGGATGAGAAACCCTCTATGAAACATCGATAATACCCGGCCAAGTAAAGGAAACTCCAAATCTCAATAGTTGAAGACGGTTTGGGTCAACTCTAAACTGCCTCAATCTTCTTCAGGTCTACATTGATCCCCTCACTCAACACCACATGACCCAAAAATAACACCGAATCAAGAAAGAGTTCACACTTTGAGAAATTTGCATACAACTTCTTCTCTCTCAAAGTCTGGAGCACGACCCTCAGATGCTTCTCATGATCCTCTTGACTGCTGGAATATACCGAGATGTCGTCAATAAATACAATAACGAATGAATCAAGATATGGTTGGAATACACTATTCATCAGGTGCATAAATGTTGCTAGGGCGTTGGTCAGCCCAAATGATATCACAAGAAACTCGTATTGACAATACCGAGTCCAGAAAGCTGTCTTCGGGATATCCGGATCCTGGATCTTCCGCTGATGATACCTTGACCTTGAGTTAATCTTTGAGAACACTCTAGCACCATGTAGCTAGTCAAAAAAGTCATCAATACGCGATAATGGATACGTGTTCATCCCTGTAGCCTTGTTCAACTGCTGATAGTGTATAAACATGTGCATAGAACCATCCTTCTTCTTCACAAACAAAATCGGAGCACCCAACGACAAAATACTAGGCCGAATAAAACCCTTACCAAGCAACTCTTGCAGATTCTCCTTCAACTTTGCCGGTGCCATATGATAAGGTGGGATAGAAATGGGCTGAGTGCCCGACAATAAGTCAATACCAAAATCGATATCCCTATCCAGTGACATGCCAAGAAAATCTAGTAGAAATACATCTGGAAGTCTCTCACTATCGGAACTTATTGAATGGTAGGAGTATCAATAGTAACATCTCTCATAAAGGCTAGATATGCATCACACCCCTTCTCAACCATTTCTTGACCCTTTAGGAAGGACACAACCCTGCTAGAAATATAATCCAATTGTACTCCTGCACTTCAACCGTGGTAAACCTGGCATAGCCAATGTCATAGTCTTGGCGTGACAATCAAGAATAGTGTGATAGGGAGACAGCCAATACATGCCTAAAATCACATCAAAGTCTACCATATTGAGTAGCAATAGATCAACTATGGTCTCAAAACCATAAATAACAACTAAACACGACTGATATACACGATCAATAATAATAGAATCTCCCATAGGCGTGGACACATAGACATGAGAACTCAAGAAATAAAGAAATATATCAAAATATGGAGCAAAGTAAGATGACACATATGAACAAGTGGATCCCGGATCAAATAAGACTGATGCATCCCTATGACAAACCAGAACCATACCTGTGATGACAAACATCCGATGCGACCGCCTCCATCCAACCCAGAAAAGCATAGAATCTGGCCTGGCCTCCCTCTCTAGCACAACCTCTACCTGCCTGACCCCAACCCCTAGCTGGTATGTTCGGGTTGAGCGACAACTGGAGAAGCAACCATAGCCTGTGAAGTTTGTGGACGAGGTGGAATCTGTAGAGCCTAAGTAGTCTATGGAGGTGCACCCCTCTTGTGTCTTGAGAAGTCCCTCACCATATGTCGAGTGTCAACATACTCGAAGAAAGCTCTCGGTGGGCATGGCTGCTGAAACTAGCCTTGGCCTAGTCAACTAGACTTTTAGCTGAAGGCACCCCGTGCAGGAGGTGCACTAGAAAGTTGCTGAGCAAAGTATGCAACCTGAGACCTCGGAATAGCCGGAGTACCACTAGAAGCTGGAAGTGCTGAATGATCTGGATGGCTCACACAACGTCCACCATAACGGGCTATAACTGCAGCGTGGCCACCACTAAATCCTCCACTACCTCAAGGCCTTTTGGCCTCCCTTTCCTCTCTTTCAAAGACCCGCATACCCTCCAACCTCTGAGCGATCTCTACCACCGGCTGATATGGGGTATCATTCTCAACCTCTCGAGCCATGCTAAATCTAATACTATAGTTGAGCCCCTCTATGAATCAACGGACTCGCTCTCTAATTGTAGAAACTAAGGTAGGCTCATGTCTGGACAACTCACTGACTCTGATGGCATACTTTGACTTAGTCATAGTACCCTCGCGCAGCTGCTCAAATTCCACGCGCCATGCACCTTGAAGGTTCTAGGGAACAAACTTTCTCAAGAACATCTCCGAAAATTGAGCCCATATGAAGGAAGCTGCATCGGCTGGGCTACCCACCTCGTAAGCCTGCCACCACTGAAACATTGCTACTGACAGTTAGAATGTAGTAAAAGCAACTCCACTCGTCTCCACAATATCTATGGTACAGAGAATACGATGGCATTTCTCTAGAAAACCCTGTGCATCCTCTGAAGCTAAGCCACTATAAGTATAAGAATGATACTTCTTGAACCTCTCAAGTCTCAGGATCTCCTCCTCAGATGCCACTGCCCTAACCTCGGGCTGCACCGGAATAACAGGTTGGGCTGGCATAACCTCTGGGACCTGATCAACATGGACCCGCTGCTCTAGAGTATGGGCCATGGATGTTTGAGCTCCTCCCCTATCCTGAGATGTGGCTGGTGCAAGTAGAATCAAACCCGCTTGAGCTAGAGTACCGAACATGCTCAAAATCTGTGCTAGGGTCTCCTGAAGTGCAGGGGAGAAAATACGAGCCTCGGGTGCCTGTCCCCTAACTGGAGCTACCAGTGGCTCCTCAGTCGCAGCTCGGGCAGGTGCTCTAGCTGCACCACATGCACCTCCTCGACCTCTGCCCCGTCCTTGGTCTCTCACGGCTCTAGTATGGGGGGGAGGGGGAGGGTATCTAATTGTCAGATCCAATAGTGCGTGTCCTCACCATATGTAAGAGAACAGAAAGAAAAATATCCAGATTTTGAAGTCAACAAATTCGCACGATAAGGAATCAAAGAACTGTAGTTTTCCTAAAAGTTCTCTAGCCTCACGAAGATAAGTACAGACGTCTTCGTACCGATCCGCAAGACTCTACTATACCTGCTTATGACTCGTAATACCTATGAACCTAGAGCTCTGGACCAACTTGTCACGACCCTAATTTCCCACCTTAGGATGTATTGATGGCACGTAGTCTCTAAGATAAGGTAAGTCTAACATGCATAGAGAAATAGCAAAATTAATACTGTAACAACAATGTAAACCAATACACTACTATAATAAAACTCAACAGTACAATAGTAAATATTCGTCGAAACGTGGATGAAAAGAGTCATAAGTTCTACAAGAAAGAGCTAATATTCTCGTAATGCAATACTATTTTGAAACAAGAAATAGAAAGTAGAATGTCTAAAATTAGAAGGTGAATTCGAGGCCTACAGACGTCAAGTAAGTATACCTTGATGTTTTCAAAAGCGGCTAGTTAATAAATCTCTAGCGTCCAGCACGAGTAGAGGTACCTGGATCTGCACAAAAATATGTAGAAGCATAGTATGAGTACAACACAATGGTACCTAGTAAGTATAAAGCCTAACCTCAATAGAGTAGTGATGAGGCAAGGTCAAGACACCTCTATGACATAATAAACAGAACAGAAAATATAATAACGAGAAGTAATGGAAATCAGAGAAATGAATGATAACGAAGCAATTTAGTAACATAAACTAATGGAAAAATTGTAAGCATAAAGATAACAATAAGGAAGAAATTAACGAGAACCACAAATAGTCAAATACGAACAAAACTGACAATACAAGGAAGAAATAAAAGCAACAAGATCTGATCAACCAATAACTCTTTTCAATATGAAATACACAATAAAAATCACAAATGAGGTACCGGCTCTTATTCACATTGCACAATTTCAATCATAATCTTTTCTTATACCGATGCGTGAGCCTTACATTTAGATAGTTTTGAAAACATTCTTTCCGAAATAGCTACACGCACTTTAGCCCACCTTATGTCGCTTCTTGACTAATAGCTACACGCACTTTAGCCCACCTTATGTCGCTTCTTGACTTCAAGTAATTCCTTTACTAGCAACACGCACATAAATCCCACATTATGTTGCCACATGCACATTAACTCCTATCCTTATACCGCGGCATGTGCATCAATATTACAACACAATAATAACTCGCACCACAAGTGTCCATATGCCACAACTTGCCAAAAATTAACAATGTCAATGTTTACACAACAAATAATCCATGGCTCACCAATACTGTGCCCAAGAATCTCAACAATAACAAAATGAAAATGAATTTCCTCAACAAAAAAGACATCTCAACCATTAACAACTTTACCTCAATGTGACAACAGCTTTCACAAATTGAACATCGCTAACTCAACAAAAAGATATTTCACGAAATAACAATTACAAATAAAAGCAATTCAACAAATAAGGATGTACAAGGCAATAAGGAAGGCAATAACGTCAACTAAACATATAAGAGCAAAATAACAAGTAAGAGGTAGAACAAGTGTTAACAATGTCAAATAAAGCATGTAAGGGTAGATTAGCACATGTAAGAGTTAATTAACAATGAGGGATACAACATGTTATGAAAACTCCATTAAAGGCATGGAAAGAGTCTACATAACCTAAACCGGTCAAACGTCACATATAACCCGTATGTCCACTCGTCATCTTGCGTACACGACTTTTACATAACACAAATAGTACAATTAATCCCAAATCTTAAGGGGTAGTCCCCCCCCCCCCCCCCCCCCCCACACACACACAAAGTTAGGGAAGATACTTAACTCAATTAGGCCAACTCAACCCTCGAAAAAAGACTTTCCCATAATATTCTCCTCCACACGGCTCAAATCTAACCAAAAGTGACTTAATGTCATCAACCAATGCAAGGAAAAACAATTACAATAGAAAAAGATTTGATCTTTACAAAATTCTTTAAAAGTCAATAAAACTCAACCTCAGGCCCGCTCGGTCAAAAACTGGGTCCAAGGATAGATTCCGACTACCCATAACCCCACGAGTCCATATATGTGTTTTGTTTTGAAATCTAAGTCCAAATCGACTCTCAAAACTCAATTCTTCATTTTTCAAAAACATGAAAAAATTTCCCAAATTTTCCTCTTTGAATCACATAAATTTAATGTTAAATCTAAGATATATTCATGAAATAGAGTTGAAAAATGATTAGCATTGCTTACCTAATATTTGTAGATTAAAATTACTCTCTAAATCGCCTCCTACCGAGCTTAGGATTCTAAAATATGATAAAACGATATGAAATACCGAATTTCTAACCTTTTGTTCAGTTGCAGATGTTGCAATTGCGAAGAAAAGCTCACGATTGCGGTACTGGCAGTCTTAAAGGAAACCTTCTAAGGTCAACTTCGCAATTGCAGCCCAGGAATCGAAAGTTTGATACTTGTGACCCCCCTTCTAAAGTCGCAATTGCAACCCTGGTGTTCGCAAATGAGACACCAGAGGCATCAGTCCACCAGCATCTCAGATTCAATCCAAAACCATTCTGCAACACATTCAAAACTCATCCGAAACCTCGAGGCTCCAAACAAAACATCCACACAATTCTAAAAACATCATACAAACTCGCTCGCATGATCAAAACACAAAAATATTATCTAGAACTACAAATCGGACACCAAAACGCATGAATTTCAAGTAAAGTTCAAGAACTTCTAGAGTTGCAACTAAGCGTCTGAATCCTATCAAATCAACTCCAAACGATACGAAATTTTGCAGACAAGTTTTAAATAGCAAAACGAATCTGTTCCAAGTCCCAAAATCTAATTGCAAGCCCGATATCCAAAAATCAACCTACGGTCAAGCTTCTAAACCTCAAATTGCTAAATTTCGGCAAAACAAGACAAATTAACCTACGGACCACCAAATTTGATTCATGGCATATGCCCAAGTACAAAATAATTATACGAAGCTATCAGAGCCATCAAAACACTGTTCCAGGGTCATTTTCACAAAATTTAATATTTGGTTAGTATTTCTAACTTAAGCTTCTAAGTCAAGAACAAAAGGGTCTAAATCAACCCGAATTCTTCCTGTAACAAAACAAATCAACCCTGCAAGTCATATAACCTCAACTACACATGTGTGAATCATAAAAAGAGGAAATAGAGCGCAATTACATAAAACGATCGGTCGGGTCGTTTCACTCTATGGGCATATAGGAGGACTTACAAATCACCTATCGGAATGTCTCCATACCTGTTGGTATTCGGGAAAGCTTGTCATCTCCTGGTGGAATTAGAGCACAAGACAATATGGGCCTTGAAGAAATTGAATCTTGATTTGGGATGTAGCTGCTAACTTGCGGGTTGCACACTTGAATGAGTTGGATGAGTTCTAGTACCATGCATATGAGAGTTTGTCCTCGTATAAAGAAAAGATGAAATATCTTCTTGACAAGTATATTTGGAACAAAGAGTTCAAGGCCGTTGATCTAGTGTTATTGTTCAACTCAAGGTTGAGGATGTTTCCCAGGAAGCGAAAGTCAAAGTGGAGTGGTCCTTTTAAAATTATTGGTGTAACACCTTTTGGTGCCTTGGACTTGAAGAGCAAGAACAATGAAATATTTTGAGTCAATGGCCACTGCGTGAAGCACTATTTGGGAAAGGTTGGTGAGATCCACATGGTGGCAGTCCTTTACTTCACTTGAGGATTCTATGACATTGCTTCGTACCATGACATTAAATAAGGTGCATCTTGGGAGGCAACC
Organism: Nicotiana tabacum; assembly: GCF_000715075.1. Taxonomy (NCBI): domain Eukaryota; kingdom Viridiplantae; phylum Streptophyta; class Magnoliopsida; order Solanales; family Solanaceae; genus Nicotiana; species Nicotiana tabacum. The sequence continues at coordinate 62,906,096 of NC_134081.1, forward strand.
CAAGTTCTTTTCCTTTTTCTATTTTAGTTAGATGTTATTTGTTGTTTTTAACTTGATTTGAAGTGTGCTGTAGGGACTAGTGTTTGATGTGACATGGTAGTTGAGGTTGTATCATCCAGGCCAGAAATGATGACCGCATTCTTTCTAAGTGCGGCAGCAGAAAGGCAATACTGACCGGAGAAGACCTTGTGCGGCCGTACATTTCATCTGCAGACCATGCTTGCAAGAAACAATCTCAGGTGCTAAATAGAAGGTCCTCTGAACTTTTCTACCAATAGTGCGGAGTAAGTTTGCGGATCTTGGAAAAAACACACTATTAGAGAAGTGGTTTACTTAAAGTGTCAGAAGTGCAGCCGCACTTGAAAAAGTACGGACCGCACAACTATGTGCTTCAGTGATGCCCAAGTCATAGAGTGCGAACAACACCTGTAATTTTGCGGCCGTACTCGCTTATTTTACCCCTCGCCTTCTCTGAGTGTAAATAGAATAGTAGCCCCTCCTTTTACACTTTTCACCTTCTTCATTATCATAGTGCTACCCTGAGAAGTTGCCCGATTAATTGAAATTTGGATCACAAAGAACCCTTCACTCAGTTGAATCATAGTACACTAGCACTATCTGGCATGCATCACTTCAATCTTGTTGATTTTATTTTTGAATTTATTTTGAGTTTTTTACATCTTTTTAGGCCATCTGTTATTGCATTCCTTTAATCTGTACATGTAGGTTAGTTTAATACTAGTTAATTGTCAAAGCATGATCAGATTTGGTTGGGTTGGTTGTTTATCATGTCTATACCATGTTGGCTTGTAGGATTGAACACAATTTCTGCATAATCTATGTTAAGAGAGACCTATATCCATTACTGTTATTGATTGAGCGGACCTCACTTTAAATTGTGTGATCCGCAAAATGCTATTTTGAGTAACTTGGTTAGCTTGTTGGTGATGCGGCCGCACATTAATTATGCAAACCACGAAGTTTGTTATGCGGCCGCAGAATAGGTCCGCACTAATAATCAGAGGACCTACTCTCTGAGCATCTCAACTGCGGACTGCAAACTTTTTGTGTAGACCGAAGATCATTTTTGCTACTGCAGATTGCAGTTGCACCGTCTATCAGAGGATAGATCATGAGAGCTGAGCACAACTGTGTTAAAGTGCGGCCTGCATTTGGAATTGTGCAGCCCAAACTTCCACTTTGCGGACTGCACTTGGTCCTTATCTATTGCATGCTGAAATTTTAAAACCTCACTACTTACATGATGTACTTATATCAGGTAAAATCAATTTATATTAAATGCTCGAATGACAACGTGACACGTGGAACCGGAGGCAGACGAAAAATGAAGCGGGTGAAAACCAAGATCGAGGACAACAACTTCAGTTGGCACCGGGTAGATCCTGAAGGGAACATAATCATCGGGATCAAATGAGTATTTGTCAGCAAATGACATTTAATGAAGAATATTCGTCAGTATTAAATACGTAGTTGTTACATAGAATTTTGGTATTCATGGCCTACCGTTACATATTCATCAATGACCCTCATTATTTTCATTTAAGAAGGGCTTGATCCTAGGACCTTGTTCCCTAGGTATAGCTATAAATAGTGACTTCAACAACCATTGTAACACATGAAAAATCTCTGACAAACGTATGCTATACACTATTCCCAAGTTAAATAATATTTTATTTTCTATCTAAAATTATTCTTATTGCTGCCTTCGGAAGCCTTACTCCTGAAACTAGGCTATCTGCTATTTATCTTGAATTCAACGCTAGTTCTTATATTCTTATTCATTTTATTTATCATTTTTGGATCAAATAAGTTACCTTATCTATAAACCACGCAACAAATTCAACTGTACCATTTTACGGGTAATGAGTTTGGCGCCCACCGTGGGGCTTAGACAGCTGCATAATTGAGTGGACCCTTGCATCTATTGCTAACTCGTTTAATTCTTTGTTTTATAGCGAAAATCATAAAAATGGCAGCTAATGATTTTAATATCACACACAACATTGAGCTGCAAGAAAATTTGCCTCAACATGAGGATTCAATCAGTGACACCCGCAACGAGAAGGATGTAACAACTCCGGTCCATGGCGGGCATTATCCCCGACATGTGCGGGAGACAACTCCTAATGACGTTGAGGATGAGCACGTTGCGGAAAATATAAGGATCTTGAGGGAGCTGCATAAGGCCATCATGGGTCATCTCTCAAGACAAGACCAGGCCATGACGGAACTAAAGTATGCATTGTCAGGTGCTTGCAACAATGCAAATAGAAGAGGCTATGTTCCTCCCAGCACCCCCGCAAATCGAACAGCTCAAAGGGTTGATAACAATACCCCGAGAGGTTGGCTTTAACATAATCGGGGGGATCGGCAACGAATCCGGTAATGACAATGGCAATGATCCCTTCAAAATAGAACTCATGAGATTCATGAGTGAAATGAGCGAGTGGATGGATCAGAATGCAAAAAGGTTCCAAACTCGAATGGACCAAATTTCGGGTGTTCCATCAGTGTTGAAGAGCCCGTACATGAAAAAGTATACCCAATTGCCGTTCAAACGGAGCGCAACACCATAATTGATTCTAAAACTGTTCAAAATTCTTGACATATCGTAGTATGATGGGACTTTGGACCCTCAGGAGTATATCACAACTTATACAATGGCGGTGAAAGGAAACGTCTTAGCTCAACATGATATTGAGTTGGTCTTCTTGAAGAAATTCAAAGAAACACTCACGAGGGGGCCCTTGACATTGTATTCACTCCTACCCGAACACTCGATCGATTACTTTGAAATACTCGCAGATTCTTTCATCAAGTTCCATGCCGGGGCCAGGAAGGCCCATACTTGGAAGGGGACATATTCAGAATTTCACAATGAGAGTCTGAATGGCTATGCGAGTTTGTGATCAGTTTTTAGAATGAAAGGATATTGTTGCCGGTCGTGCCAGATGAGTGGGCAGCTGAGGCATTTACTAAGGGGTTGAACCTGAAATGTTCTGATGCTTCCCGAAAGCTGAAAGAAAGCTTGCTCGAGTTCCAAGCAACCACATTGGCGGATGTGCACAATCGTTATGAATCAAAGATAAGAATAGAAGATGATTAGCTCATGTTCCCGGCATCAACTAAGGGTCAGGATCGAGAAAAGAACAGGGATAAATCAAAAGATGATTTTGATACGGATCGACAATCTTCTAAGGGCCGGTTTTTTCCCTACAAAGGGGTCGAGGGACACGTCAACAAAGGGTTCTAGTTAGCAGATAGGTTTGCCCCCAATACACGAACTGACCGTGGTCGGAACAATAGGTCATTGCAGGACAACGAGGTATCGGGTTCTCGAGATTCCACTTATCCCAGGTTGTCCAAATATAATTTCTGTGTTAGCGTAGTGGAGCTGGTATCGGCAATGAGAAACATCAAAGAAGCATGTTCCTGAGGCCGATGAGATCCGACCCCAGCCAGAAAGATCTTAATTTATGGTGTGAATATCATGGGACTAATGCCCAAAGAACCAGGGACTACCAACATCTGAGCGAAGAGGTGGCAACGTTGTTAAAGAACGGCCATCTCAGGGAATTCGTAAGCGACAGGGCGAAGAACAATTATGAACACGTAGGAGACAACGCAGAGCCCTCGAAGATAGGGTCTCCTCGACTAACTATTAACATGATTTTCGTGGGGAATGAGATCAACAGTGTAACCTTCTCGGCAGCCAAGAAAACAAAGGTATCAGTGACTCGTAGCAAGAGGCTCGGGGAATTCTCCGAAGACGACATCACCTTCACGGAAGAAGATGCGGATGGACTTCTTCTACCTAACAATGATGCCTTGGTAATTTCTCTTAACGATTTAGATTTCCAGATTAAATATATTTTGGTTGACCAAGGAAGTTCAGCCAACAACATTCAATGGAGAGTTCTGGAACAAGCCAAGCTAACAGTAAGCATCGTTATGGCAACAAAACTACTCGTCGGGTTCAACATAGCAAGTACGACAACCCGAGGGGAAATCATGCTGCCCATGAATGCCAAAGGGGTCATGAAGACTACCCTATTTGAAGTGGTGGAAGGCGACATGGGCTACAACATAATTCTTGGTAGACCATGGTTACATGAGATGAAAGTCGTGCCATCTGCATATCACCAAATGCTGAAATTCCCGACTTTAGAGGGGATCAAACAAATAAGAGGGGATAAACCGGCAGTAAGGGAAATGAACGTGGTATTAGTTTCCATCATCAAAGGGAAGGAACTCAATGCAAAGAAATTACAGGAACCGACGATTTCTCCCAAACGGAATGAAGATGACAAAGGGGTGGAGTCGTCGGAATCCTACTAGGTACCAAGATATTTTTAGGTACCGAAAGAAACAGAAGCGACCAAGTCCACCGTGGAAGAACTCAAACAAGTTGTTTTGTTCGAAATATTTCTAGATATGAAATTTCACTTGGGGACAAGACTAAAGCCCGAGCTCAAGTTAGGATTTATTGATTTTCTTAAAGCTAATGTTGATTGTTTCGCATGGTCGCACGCGGATATGACAGGTATCCCAATATAGGTGGTTGTGCACAAGCTAAGCATGGACCCAAGCATCCTACCGGTAAGGCAAAAAAGCGCTCGGTAGCCGAGGTCAGAAACAGGTTTGTCAAAGAAGAGGAACTCGATTACTTGACATCTGTTCAATCCGGTAGGTAAAGTATCCCGACTAGCAAGCTAATGTAGTTGTTATTCTAAAAAAGAATAATAAATTTTGAATGTGCGTAGATTATAAGGACTTGAATAAGGCGTGCCCGAAAGACTCGTTCCCACTGCCAAACATCGATCAAATGATTGACGCCACGGCCGGGCACGAGTTAATAAGTTTCCTTAATGCATATTTGGGTACCATCAAATTATGATGAACCCATAGGATTAGGAAAAAACTTCGTTCATAATGAACTTCAGCACATATTGTTATAATGTGATGCCTTTCGGGCTCAAAAATGTTGGAGACACTTATCAGAGGCTCGTGAACAAGATGTTCGAAAACAAAATAGGTAAAACAGTGGAAGTGTACATAGATGATATGTTGGTCAAGTCTTTCAATGCAGGTGACCATTTAAAACACCTCCAGGAAACATTCGACATCCTAAGAAAGCACAACATGAAGCTCAACTCTGAAAAATGCGCGTTCGGAGTTAGCTCCGGTAAATTTTTGGGTTTTCTAGAGTCACAAAGGGGGATCGAAGTCGATCCCAATAAGATCAAATCCATCAAGAACATTCTAGATCAGCTGACAAGTGTGAAGGAAGTCCAAAGACTAACCGGATGATTGGCCACTCTGAGCAGGTTCATTTCCCGGTCTTCAAACATTGTCATTACTTCTTCTCACTTCATGAAGAACAACAACTTCGAATGGACTCCATAATGCCAATAGGCCCTAAATGATCTGAAACGGTATCTATCGAGCCCTCTGTTGCTATCAAAACCGGAGGAAGGCGAACAATTGTTAATATACTTAGCGGTCTCGAAGGTAGCGTTAAGTGTCGTTCTATTCCGGGAGGACGAAGGTACACAATCTCCTATTTATTATTTTAGCAAAATTTTGTCGAAAACTCGTTATCCGGCACCTCAAAAAATTAGCCTTAGCTCTCATAGTCACGCTCAAAAGCTTGGGCCTTATTTTCAATGCCACCCTATAGCCGTGGTGACAACCTTTCTCCTGCGGAATGTACTTCACAAGTCTGAGTTTTCAGGGAGGCTGGCCAAATGGGAAATCAAAATTAGTGAATTTGATATTAAGTATAAGCCCAGGACTGCGATCAAATCATAAGTTTTGGCCAACTTTGTGTCTGATTTCAGTCCTGGACTACTACCTTTGGCAGCAAAAGAAGAGGTGATGGTGTCGGAAAAAACATCAGGAGTTTGGACCATGTTCACGGATGGATCTTCCAATGTGAAAGGGTCTTGGCTCGGGGTGTGATGACGTCCAAATCCACTACTAAAAAGTACATGGACATGGTCGCATACAATATAATTTACCCAACTATAAGTTAGGGTCGTATCCCACAAAGAACAACATGCAGGCGATTAGGTGTGTAAGAGAAATATCACTTATTATGCTAAGCCAAACACTTAAAAAGGTTTTGAAAAAATATTTATAACTAATTGCAAAAATATAAACTAACTTAGAAAGCAAGTAAAATGATCAATGGCTTCAAGCATGGATGCATTGGGAATTACACTCAAGTAACGATCCAATATATCTCACGATTTTACAAATATGAGCGAGTGTATGTTAATTATCCTCGGGTAATAATTTTATATTAGATTCTTCCGAAAACTAACAAGACTTCCTAATTGAATTATCCCTAAAACAATTAAGAGATTAAGTACACCCGAATAAGGCTACAAGTAGTTCAATCCTATTCCTAGATAGAATCTATAAAATGAAGGGTTAACGCCTCAATCTTTTGTTAATTAATCTTTCCCAAACCCGAATTATTTTTTACAAAATTAACTCGAAGTGAATGGGCGAGTCCTAGGGTTAGCTAATCCCTTTTGAAACATCTAATAACAAGATTAATTAAAGAAACAATAACTCACTTCATAATAAATAAAAATTGTTCAATACATAAGCACAACAAGGTATTTAATCCACACTTTAAATATGAATATTCCCATAAACAAGATTTAAATGATGGAAAAAATACTACACACTTAGATATTCAATACAAAGCAAGAAAATGAAGAACGGAACATAAATGGGTAAGAAATGTGCAACCAAAAGCTCCAAATCTTCAAGATCCAAGTGTGTGTGCAAGAACCCTAGAACCAAAAACAGACAAAAGCTGCCCAAGATGCCAAAGATATGTTTCCAATTAGGTAGCACTACTAAAAATCTGCTAAAAACCGACCAACTATTTCCGACCAACGTTGGTCGGTCAAAAAAAGCGACCAAACACCGTCCAGGTTGGACGGAAACTGGGGAAAAAAAATATTTACATTTTTTTTAAACTAAATACCGACCAACGTTGGTCGGTAAATTGGTCAACGAATTGACCAAGCTGGTCAGACAAGAAAATTTTGGATTACCGACCAACGTTGGTCGGTAATCTGGATCCAATTTTTTAAATTTTAATAATTATTTTATTATTTAAAATATTTTATAATATTTAAGAATTTATATTTAAAATTACCGACCAACGTTGGTCGGTTAATGTAGGGGAAGCATTTACCGACCAACTTTGGTCGGTAATTGTTATTTTCTGCAAAATAACCGACCAAAGTTGGTCGGTTATTACGTCAACATTGATCAAACTTTCGAATTACTTTTATATTTACTATCTAAATAATATAAATGTAATTCGTTAACACTTTTGTAATACAAATAATTAATACACTAACATATACTATATATAACATGCTATTTGTAAATTGATTCATCGACTTATAACTTACTTAGATGCATCGATGAATATTAAAAACAAAACGTTTGACCTATATCGACTAATAGTAAAAACAAAACGTCTCGACTTATATCGATTAATCTAGCTATGCCATGTATTATTAGTGATGAATGAATGAAAAATAAAAGAATTAATACTAAACATCTGTGACACACACACATATATATATGGATCACAAATTAAATAAACGAAAGAAGATATTAGTATTAAGTAAACGAGTTAAATTAATAGGTCAAACATGGTCAAACTTTAACAAGCTATATATATACACACTAACATATACTATAACAAGCTATATAGCTATATATATAGTTAAAGTATTATAGTGAAGTGTGTTTGTATGTGTGTGTGTATATATATATATAAGAACACGAAGCGCTAGGACCACAGGGTCGGGTTCTTTTAGGGATAGACTTGGGAAGATACTAATTAGTATATATACTTTATCATCAAATATATCTATTTGTAAATTGATTCATCGACTTATAACTTACTTAGATGTATTGATGAATATTAATCGATGATTCATCAAAACGTCTCGACCTATATATCGATTAATCTATGTCATGCATTATTAGTGATGAACGAATGAAAAAAGAAGTTATTAGCATCAATTACAATATAGTGTATGTGTGTGTGTGAGAAATTACTCACATACTTAATTATAACTTAGAAAATTTACTTAGATAGATGCTATTATAATTTATTAAAATTAAATAGTTAATATAATTATTTATAAAGATTATGCTTATAGTTTATAATTATTTATAATAATTGCATAGTTAAATAAAATAAATGCTTGTAGTTTATAATATATTTTTTATAGTTTATAATATTTTAAGAAAAAAACACAAAAAAAAAGAATTTAAGTTTTTATTTTAAAAAAACCGACCAAAGTTGGTCGGTTTTTGGTCAAACGGTCAGCACTTAATGTACCGACCAAAATTACAGACCAACTTTGGTCGGTAATTCTAAAATCAGAGAAGTGAAAAACGGGGGAAACACTCCCATTTCTCTGAAATTTTTCCCTCTTCACTCTAAACCTTCCCCTCTCTCCTTCTCCCAGCCCTCCCCCTCGCCGTCCAGCCCTCACCCTCGCCGTCGCCGCGCCGTCGCCGTCGCCGTCGCCACTGCCACTGCCGCCCCTCTCCTTCTCCATCTCCTAAAAATTCTAGGTTTGAATTGCAACCCATTTATTTATTATTTCTAGGTTTTGTTAATTAGTTATGAATTAGTTTCAATTGATTAGTGTTTCAATTATTTGAACATTGCATTTTATTGAGGATTAAGGTTTAGGTCTTGTTTTAATTAGTTTTGTTAATTAGTTTTATTAACTAATTAGTTTTGTTAATTAGTCAATTAGTTATGAATTAGTTTAGTTCAGGGTATGGGTTGAATTTCTTTAGTTTAGTTAGTTTATGTTTAAACTCGTAGGATATGAATTGTAATTTTAGTTTTTAGGATTTGTTCTTGTGAATTGAACTTTTAGGATATGAATTGAACTTTTAAGATATGAATTGGACCTTTTGGATATGACTTAAACTTTTAGGATATAAATTGGTGTAATTAGAAAAAATAATTATCTTGAATTAACTAAAAAAGATATAATTAATTTATAATTATAGAATAAATTAATTTATTGTTGTGAATCGAACTTTTAGGGTATGGGTTGAATTTCTTTAGTTTAGTTAGTTTATGTTTATACTCATAGGATATGAATTGAAATTTTAGTTTTTAGGATTTATTCTTGTGAATTGAACTGTAAGGATAGAATTGAACTTTTAAGATATGAATTGGACCTTTTGGATATGAATTGAACTTTTAGGATATAAATTGGTGTAATTAGAAAAAAATAATTATCTTGAATTAACTAAAAAGATATAATTAATTTATAATTGTAGAATAAATTAATTTGTTGTTGTGAATCGAACTTTTAGGGTATGGGTTGAATTTCTTTAGTTTAGTTAGTTTATGTTTAAACTCGTAGGATATGAATTGAAATTTTAGTTTTTAGGATTTGTTCTTGTGAATTGAACTTTTAGGATATGAATTGAACTTTTAAGATATGAATTGGACCTTTTGGATATGAATTGAACTTTTAGGATATAAATTGATGTAATTAGGAAAAAATAATTATCTTGAATTAACTAAAAAGATATAATTAATTTATAATTGTAGAATAAATTAATTTGTTCTTGTTTTATTTGTATAAATGGAACATCATACTAGGATGGACAATAGAAATTATCCTAATCGGCGGGGATTGCGGGAGAATTTTGTAGAAGGGGTTGATGACTTTATTAGACATGCAATGTCACTTCCACAATACCAAAATGAAGGAGTAATTAGGTGCCTTTGTATCAGGTGCGATTGTATGAAGTTTAAAAAATCAGAGGAAGTTAAGCTTCATCTTTATAGGAAGGGGTTTATAGAGAATTACTTTGTGTGGACTAATCATGGAGAGATCGATGGTAGCCGTGGGATATTTCATAACATGGTTGTTGGTGAAAGTAGTAGGTCGGTAGAGAATACAAATCTTGATTCTAGAATTCAGGATATGGTTGCGGATGTTTTTGGGGGTGAGCACAATGAAAATGTTGAACAAACTCCTAATGATGACGCAAAACGTTTTTATGAACAGTTAGAGGAAGCTAGTCGTCCACTACGTGAAGGAAGTCCGTACTCTGAGCTGTCTGTTGCAGTTAGATTACTAAGTATCAAATCTAATTGGAATATTTCTCAAGCAGCCATGGACTCTTTCATTGACCTTATGAGTGAACTAGTTGACCCTAATATCAACTTACCTGGTGATTTCTATAAGGCGAAGAGATTGGTTTCTAAGTTAGGACTTTCGTCAATGAGAATTGATTGTTGTGAAGATGGTTGCATGTTATATTATAAAGATTATGCAACTTTAGACAGTTGTAAATTTTGCGAAAAGCCTCGTTTCAAGAGGATTTCCAGCGGGAATATGGTCGTTGTCAAGGCAATGCATTATTTACCTCTTATACCTAGGTAAAGAGGTTATATGCGTCGATGAGTTCTGCTCCTCATATGAGATGGCACTTTGAAAATAGAAGACCACCTGGTGTTATGTGTCATCCTTCAGATGGAGAAGCTTGGAAGCACTTTCATAGGACATATCCAGATTTTGCTAGTGAACCAAGGAACATTCGGTTAGGTCTGTGTGCCGATGGCTTCACGCCTTTTTCTATATCTGCGACACCATATTCATGTTGGCTTGTCTTTCTTACACCTTATAATCTACCACCTGAGTTGTGTATGACTAGTCCATATATATTATTAAATTGTATTATCCCCGATCCACGAAATCCGAAAAAGTTTGATTGATGTATATTTGCAACCTTTGATTGATGAGCTAAAACAATTGTGGTATGATGGTGTTGAAACATATGACATATCAACCAAGCAGAATTTTAATATGCGTGCTAATTTAATGTGGACTATTAATGATTTTCCTGCGTATGGAATGTTGTCTGGGTGGATGACTGCTAGGAAGCTAGCTTGTCCTTACTGCATGGAAAATAGTAAAGCGTTCACTTTGAAACATGGCCGAAAGCAATCATGGTTTGATTGTCACCGTCAATTCATGCCTGATGATCATGAGTTTAGAAGGATGAAAAATGCATTCAAAAAGAATAAAGTGGAATATGATTCTCCACCTCCGATACTTTCAGGTGAGGAAATTTGGGAGAGGGTCTAGAACTTCAGTAAAGTTACTGAGGCTCCACCTTATAGATTCCCCGGATATGGTGTTAATCATAATTGGACGAAACAGAGTATATTTTGGGAGTTGCCTTATTGGAAGGATAATCTTCTCCGACACAACCTTGATGTCATGCATATTGAGAAGAATTATTTTGATAATTTGTTCAACACAGTGATGGATGTTAAAGGTAAGACAAAAGATAACCCGAAGGCTAGAATGGACTTACAAGAATATTGCAGGCGGCCTGAATTATACTTGCAGACAGCAAACAATGGTAAGGTGTTCAAGCCCAAAGCAAGTTACACATTCACTTTGGAGGAAAGACGACAAATTTGTGATTGGGTTACGAAATTAAAGATGCCTGAGGGTTATGCGTCAAATCTTGGAAAAAAAGTAGATATGAAGGTAGGGAAGTTGAGCCATTTGAAAAGTCATGACTACCATGTTTTCATGGAGACCTTAGTGCCTATTGCATTTTGTGGTTTGCCTGAAAGAATCTGGAAACCCATCACACAGATTAGTTTGTTTTTCAAAGACTTGTGTTCTACCACATTAAGGGAAGAAAACCTACTTCGGATGGACCAGAACATCCGTGTAATTTCTAGTAAGATGGAAAAAATATTCCCATGTGGTTTCTTTGATGTGATGGAACACCTTCCAATACACCTTGTACACGAGGCACGACTTGGAGGGCCTGTTCAATGCAGATGGATGTATCCCTTTGAGAGGTAATATTATAAGTTTGATGTAATATTCTATTTTATTTGAATGTTCTTGGCTAACATGAGATTATGTAGGACAATTGGCAAATGCAAACAATTTGTTAAGCAGAGGAATAAGATTGAAGGATCTATATGCGAAGCCTATCTTGCAAAGAAAACTGCACATTTTTGTTCTTATTATTTTGAGAGTAACGTGCCATGTTCTAGGAATAGGCCCAATAGGCACACGGTCGAATGTGTGAATTATCCATTATATCCACCAATGTCCATATTCAATCAACCAGGCCGATGTTCTAAGGATGTTAGAAAGAGAAGTTTGAGTGATATAGAGTACAAGTCAGCTACACTTCATGTGTTGCTAAATTGTCCCTAAGCTGTACCATTTCTCAAGTAAGTATTGATTTATTAGTTATCAAAATGTAAAATTTACTGTGACTACATATTAATGCAACTACTAAAAATATTTGATATGTCACAGTCACTTCGTGGGTCAATTTGGCTATGATGTTGTATAAACGAGATTTGATACGTGGTTCAAACAGTTTGTAAGTATATATATATATATATATATATATATATATATATATATATATATATATATATATATATATATATATAGTGAATGTATAAAAATTGATTCATAAGTTGTGCTAACTTATGAATTTTTTAAACTCTATGTAGGTAAATAATCCAAATAATGGTGTAAATCAATTTTTGAAAGATATATCTTGGGGACCTGGGCTTCAGGTCACAACAATATCTAAGTACGTAGTGAATGGTTATAAGTTTCATACAGAGAATTGCTCTAAAAATAAAAATAGCAACAACAGCGGGGTGTGGGTTCAAGGTGGTGATGGCAACCAAGTTGGAGATATTGATTATTATGGTGTGGTCAAAGAAATATTACAACTAGAATTATACAGGTTGGCCATATAAGAAATTGATACTCTTTAGATGCAAGTGGTTTGACCCAAATCCAACAAGAGGTACAAGAGTACACAACCAATACAACATAATTGAGGTTAATCATACGAGGGAGTATGATCGCTATGATCCTTTCATAATTGCACATAACATTAGGCAATTGTATTATGCTCCTTATCCATTGCGGCGGAATAAGTCCGATTGGTGGGTTGTAATAAAAACTAAGCCTGTAGGTAGGGTGGAAGTCGAGAATGTGTTAGATGTTGCATATCAAAACGATATCTCCAATGTTCACCAAATAGTGGACGATCAGTTAGAAAATGATTTGGAACATCCTGAACGCATATTGGAAGAAGTTGATATAAATGAAGTAACAATTATAGAAAATGAGGATGAAGAATCAACTGATGAAGCTCAAACAAGTGAGGACGAAGAATTCTCGAACGAGGAACAATACGTCGATGAGGATTAAAAAGTTGGTTTTTTAAAGCACTCTCATTTTATAGCTAGTTTCTTATATGTTTCAATCTAAATGTGTATTATGTTATGCAGATGGCAGGCAAGGGTCAAGGTAACAATGACCCTACTAGTTCTCGGGGTCGAGAAAAGGGTAGGAAGGGAAAGAGGAGGGTAGAAAATAATACTCCCTCTTGTCCACCCTTTTCAGAGATGCCTATGTCTTATCCTCCACTACACGGCAATACTGAGCTGCCACAGCATCACGAGCCGTACACCTTCATTCAGACACCCAGTCTTCCATCACAGGGCCACAGGACTATACGTCCGACATATAGTCCAGCTGCCTCACAGCCATCTGCATCACATCCCTACATATCACAGCCACATGGATCGCATCCACTCGGGTCACAGCCATCGGTATCACATCCACTTGGGTCGCATCCAGCTATGTCGCAGTCACAGGGATCGCAACCATCTTCATCATCGACTCCATATATTGCAGGCCTTCGCCTGCGAGGCATTAGCTCTGACCCGCCTATACTGTCTTCACATGCCTCTGATACACATGCTTCGGATGGTGATGACAAGGTAGTGCATTATGATCAATATGGCAGGATCATCATAGTCCCTGAGGGTGATAGGTAAGTGTTATTCATTATTTTTGCGTCTATTGATTTGTAACATTTTTACTAAGATATTAATGTGTTTTTATTGTTAAATTGCAGGTTCAGGCCGGGTAATAAGACTACGAGGATAATCACCAATGCTATCAGAAAGCTTTATGATGGCCCTTATGCGACTTGGACTGATTGCCCATTCTCGCTGAAGGAGCAAATTTTCAATCAATTTAAGGTATAAATGTTCTTTTAAACAGTTTAATAATTTATATTTATGATGTTTCCATCTAATATTTAACATTTGAAATACAGAGCAAGTGTGTATGGGAATACCGCTATAGAGCGGAAGTGGCTACAAATTTTCATCATAAAGCTCGCAAGATATTGGCGGATGCTTTCTCGGATGCTAGAAAGAAGAACAAGAGGACTGGCTGGTTACTTGAGAATTTGTGGAATGATTTGCAAAGGCAATGGCTTACCGCAGAGTTTTTAGAGAGGAGCGAAAAAGGAAAGAAAGCTCGCGCATCCGAGAAGGGAGGCTCCTTGCACACTGGAGGTGCGATCAGTCTAGGGACAATAAAAAGAAGATTGGTACGTAATTGCTTAAATTATTTTACTTTTCTAAGTATATCTATTCTGTTTATTAACTAAATTAATTTATTTTCAGGAAAAGAAGTATGGGCGTCCAATGAGTCATGATGAGCTATTCAAGGAGACACATATTGTGAAGAAGAAGAAAGAGGGGGATCACGATAGGTGGGTCGAGGACCGGGCCTCGACTGCATATGTAAGCTTTCAATTTTATTTAAGTATTATAATTTACTTTTATAAAAAACTTGAAATATTGATTTAATTTAAAATAATATAGGGTCGCTACCAAAGTAACGTGGAGGAATTCATCCGTAGTCATCCAGCTGGTGAATCGGGTGAGCCAACCCAACCTTCGGACGAGGATGCTGAAAGAATATGGTTGGAGTCTGTTGGCGGTCCAAAATGGGGGAAGGTATACGGGCTTCCTACTAAAAACTTCCATCGCTATAAGTGTGGAATGTGAGGAATAGGGACTTCCTCGCAAGGCGAGCAACTTAATAGGGAGAGCCTCTCCGATATGCGGGAGACAGTGACAAAGCTCACATCAGAGCTAGAAGCGGCCAAGGAAAGAGAAAGGCTTAGAGATGCTCAATTCCTTGGCATGCAAGCTCAGATCAGAACTCTCCTATCTAGTGGAGCTTTTCCGTTGCCCCGATCTCGTGAGTCATCTCCAGAGGGTCGACCTCCACGTGATCGTTCCTCCCGCCCTGCTCGTGATCGTTCCTCCCGTCCTCCCCGTGATCGTGCTTCCCGTCCTCCACAAGACCGATCTCTATATCGTCTTGTAAATGAAAGTTCATCAGACAGTGATGATGTTGTTGTAGAAAACACCCCTTGACTTTTATATACTTTGAACTAGACAAATAGAACCAGTTTTGAACTAGTTGTAATTAGTTTTAACTTGGTTTTGGATTTTTATGTTCAATTGAACTTTAATTTGTTAGTTTTAAAGTAGTTATTGAATGTTTTGGTTGTTGTTGTTGTGTTGTTGTGTTTTTGTTGTTGTTGTTATTGTTGTTGTTGTTGTTGTTGTGTTGTTGTTGTTGTTGTTGTGTTGTTGTATTGGTATGCTGGCAGGTGGTGTAGCTGCCAAAACAGGCATTTTATGCCAAAATTAAACCCAGAAAAACCGACCAAAGTTGGTCGATTTTTAATTAAAAAAATAAATTATTCCAAAATACCGACCAAAGTTGGTCGGTTAATGAACATTGAATTCCCAGAATTCAACATTACCGACCAACTTTGGTCGGTATTTTGCTTGCATTGTTGAGATTACCGACCATAGTTTGTCGGTAATGTTTAATTTTAATTATTTTTAAAAAATATATATTTTCAATTTCCGACCAAAGTTGGTCGATTTTTTTTAATTTTAATAATTAATAAAAAAAACATAATTTAGTTAAACCGACCAACTTTGGTCGGTAAAATTAAATTAATAAAATATATTTCCGACCAAAGTTGGTCGGTAAGTAATTAAACTTGTCAGATGGTCGTTTTAATATACCGACCAACTTTGGTCAGTAAGCCATTCCGACCATCAAAACACCTCCCACACCGTAATGGTCGCGTTTTGGTCGGTAATTTGCCATAACCGACTAACGTTGGTCGGTATTTTTGGTCGGTTTTTAGCGAATTTCTAGTAGTGTAGGTCGTGTATTTGTGGGTTTGGAATGAAGAAAATGTGAAATAACATAAGTGTCCAAGTCTGAAGCCCATTGACCACACCTGCGGAAGAATCCTCTCAGGTGCGATTTCGCAAATGCAGATGTCTGCTCGCATAAGCGATGATGGTGAAAATTTGATGTTCCACATAAGTGGTCCAAAGCACGCAGAAGCATGTCCGCCTAAGCAGCCTTCAAGCGCAGGCGCATATGCGAACATTTACTCGCAGAAGAGTAACCGCAGAAGTGGTTCTCCACTCGCAAGTGTGAATTCTACCTTGCATGCCTTATTCCGCATCTGCGGACCATTTCTCGCAGATGCGGACTGGTCTTCGCAGAAGCAATTTCACTGGAAGGTTTTGCACTTCTTTCACTCTTTTTGCACGATTCCACTTCATTTAATTTCAATTCTATTTGAGACTTCATTTACTTGAAAATATAGCAATGCACACCATAAATCACCTCATTTTATAATTAAAGGACACAAACACTAAAGAAAAGAGACTAGAATAAGTGGTAAAATTACCACTTACCAGGGTGGTCCTAATCACGCCTTTGGGAGAAACCCTAAGGCATGCCATAAAAACTATTCCTTTGACTAACAATAAAGCCGAGTATGAGGCATTGATCGCAGGGCTCGAATTGGCCCTGGGACTTGGCACTGAGGTCATACAAATATAATGTGATTCGCAGCTAGTGGTAAACCAAGTTTTCGGGATATTTGAGACAAAGGAGGAACACATGCAATAGTATGTGATTAAAGTTCAAACTTTGCTCATGCGGTTCTAGGAGTGGTCGATCACCCACATATCTAGAGAAGAGAACGTATAAGTATATGTACTGGCCAACTTAGGGTCGTCCAGAATGAAGGGATCAGACTCATGTACTGTTGTGCAGCTCATGCATTCGTTACTAGATGCGGACGGTTATTGTGAAGTAAATACGACCAACCTAGTCTGGGACTGGAGGCATGAGATCATCGATTACCTTGAGCACGGCAAGCTGCCCGAAGACCCGAAGGCATCCCAGGCACTCCGCACCAAAGCAGCTCGTTACAGCTTCTAGTCCGGTCCTATATAGAAGTTCATTCAAAGGCCCGTTGGCCCGATGTTTAGGAGCCTTCAAGGCTAACTATGTCATGAGAGAGATTCATGAAGGAATCTGCGGGAACCATTCCAGTGCGGATTTATTGGTCCTAAAATTAGTCAGGGGTGGATATTACTGGCCCTGGATGGAGCACGATGCAAAGGCATTCGTACAGAAATGCGACAAGTGTCAGCGCCACGCACAGTTGATGCACCAACCAGCAGAACCTTTGCACTCGGTATTGTCCCCTTGGCCATTCATGAAATGGGGTATGGATATAGTCTGGCCGCTGCCACCGGGACCCGGGAAGGTAAGGTTTCTTTTATTTTAATTGATTATTTTACTAAGTGGGTTGAAGTAGGTCCTTACCAATAAATCGGTGAGAGCGAAGTGGTCGATTTCCTATGGGAAAACATAATTTTCCGGTTTGGAATACCAAAGGAGATTGACTGCGACAACGAGCTACAGTTCATAGGCTCCAAGGTCACAAAATATCTTGAAGACTTGAAAATTAAAGGAATCGCATCTTTGCCATAGCATCCAAGCGCAAATGGGCAGGCGGAATCAACCAATAAGGTGATTATTCAAAACCTCAAAAAGAGATTGGAATCAACCAAAGGCAGGTGACTCGAAGAGTTACCAGGAGTGTTGTGGGCATACCGGACGACAACCAAGTCGAGCACGAGAGAGACACCTTTCTTCCTCGTATACAGTGGAGAAGCTCTGACCCCGGTGGAAGTAGGAGAACCGACCTTGCAGTACTTCTGGGTGGACAAGGAAGCAAATAATGAAGCATTGCTAGTCAAATTGGTGCTATTTGACGAATGCAGGGACTTGGCGCACATAAGGATGGTGGCCCGGAAATAAAAAATAGAAAGGTACTATAACCGGAGGGCCAATCTTCGCTATTTTAAAGTGGGAGACTTGATTTTGAGGAATGTAACTCATAACACCCGGGAGCTCAACGTGAGAAAGCTGGGTCTGATGTAGGAAGGCCCCTATCGGGTTTCAGCTGTCACCGGGAAAGGATCATATGAATTAGAGAACAAATATACAGTCAGATTATCAAGCAACTGGAACATGACTCGCCTCAAAAGGCATTGAAACAACCAAACACTGTGGGATGGTTAAATAGTCTTTGGCTCGGTGGCAAATTCATAATAGGAAGCAAAACTTGCCATCGGACCAAAGTCTATTCAAATGTTCACAAGTGTTTTTCCTCAAACAAGCCACTACGGGGTGATTAGATAATCTTTGGCTCGACTGCAAAGTTCCTGACGGGAATGAAGCTTGCTATCGAAGTGTTTTTCTTCAAAGGATAAAGACTTCCAATGTTCCAATTCGCATTATTCGCATTCAAACACTGGGGGAATAATATGAGGATACGACAACCTTATTGCCACGAAAATCGGGACCACGAGACCCGGGAACAATAATGTCTCATCGGGGCGGGGGACTACACAACTAGCCCCGTAAAAACAAGATGTACATAATAGCCATATGTATTGGCAATTTCTTTTCTTTCGGCACTTGACTGCTTATGTACTTTTGAAGATAGAAGGAATAAAATGAAGTCCTTTAATTTTCATTTTGTTTCTTGTCCAAACGATGAATTGATTTTATCATTTGAAAGTTAACTAAGTACTTAAAATGCTAATGCCGGAATGAATAGGAGACTTCCTCTTCAAGAGCATTGTAAATATAAGAGGTCCCTCTCTTATGAAACCCTCACAGTAAAGGGTTGGTTTAGGAAGAGTTTATGCCCTGAACCCAAATGCTATCAGGGGAAAATAAACTTTTGACGCAAAAAAAGTAAACTTTGTGTAATGCTTAAATAAAAAACACTTTTATTTATTAAACATGCCAAGCGGCATAAGTAAAAAATACAAAAGGGAAAACAACAAAGGAAAATAAAGCAAAAAAGCTAACCTACGTCACCACCGGAACCCCGGGGAAGAGAAGCATCTACGCCCCCAGGAGACGTAGGAGGATCTATCGCCGACGTAGGATCTTGGCCTTCGTCATTATCCTCTTCAAGTTCCTCCTCGGTTCCTGAAGACTCGGAATCGGAACTAGAAGAATAAGTTGCATCAGGCTGAGCCAGGAGGCGTTCTCGGGCAGCTAACTCTAGTGTTCGGGCTTTGGCAATCTCATCATCGATATCAATAATGCCGGCTTTGGACTCTTCCAAGGTTTTCCTCCTCATGTGGTACATAGAATGTGATTTTTCAATAATGAGGGAATCCCCTTGGTGATGAAGTTTTGCTTTAAGCCTATCAACCTCGGTCAAAAGGCTATCCCGCTCGGATCTCATGGCGCTAAGGCTAAGATTCAGATAATGACTTGTGGTCATATGAACCTTATTGTGATTCATAAGCTTCTTATACCTATCATCTATCTGGGCACGCTTCTCCTAGGAGGTAGCAGCCTCTTCAACTTTGGAATTCAAGGTTGCCTCCAAGTTATTCACTCGCTCAATGGAGGCAGACTCGCGTTCGGCAGTAGCAAGCATGATATCTTGAACTTCAAACCAATTAGCCTTATCTTCTTGGAATTTAACATTTAGTTGAGAAGCTTCTTGACTAAGGGCCACTACCTCCTGCTCCCTAAGCTATAGCCAGGTATCAAGATCACTCGCCTCAGCAGTTTTCTCTTCTAATACCAGGAGGTGCGCGACAAACTGATTCCTGTCGGGCAACAATTGATCTCGTTCGGACTTGAGCCCCTCTTTGTCAAGGATCAATTTCTAAAGGCCCTCAGAAACGAGGAAGTTGGCCAGTAAAGCAAATATCGAAGTCAAAAACCTTGTTGTAACTAACGAAGAAAAAAAAAGCAGTAAAAAGAACAAGTACAATACCGTTGTTGCATTGTGCATGGAGTTATTTATCATACCCTCCCCCGAAAGAGAGTGTATTTTATTCTTACCTTTGTCTGAAGCCATCGGCTTCAGATAATTGGCGAGCTCCACTGACCTGGACAATAGATGGCACTCCTTTGAAACTGATAGAGAGTCGATTCTCCTCCCTTGGGGATCTGTCGAAGGGGGCGAATAGTTGTGCCCCAAATTCGCGTGGGCAGGGGACTGGTTATGAGGGGCATCTTTCTCTCGGGCGTCTGCAGCCGGGGGAGGAGATGTAGTAGTTGCTGGTGAAGAAGGTATAGCTGGCGTGGAGGGAAATGAAGCTGATGGTGTTATAAGATGCGAAGCAGCAGCGGTGGAGGCACAGCTATTTGTTGGTTGCTCACCAACTGAAGGTAGAAGAGGTCTGATACTCAACCTCATAGTAGAGGGAGCAACAATTGGGACCGGAAAGGGTGAATCAACATTCTCCACTAAATCAAATTCTCCTTAGAGTTCTCGGACATCACCCTCAGTTGGGGTTTTAAAATCTCCAGATTGAGCATTTTGTTAAGCTCGTAAAGATTGTTGTCTCCTTTGAAGGGAAGTCTCTTCATCACTGGCTTCCCCATCATCGCCAATAACCATAATGGTTACGGCAGGCTCGGGCATGGTTTTCTTCACCTTCTTCTTTTTACCCTCGATCGAGGAAGAACATCGCCTTTTTAGTTGCTTTCCGGATATGGGCTTTATAATTTGGAATAATTTACTATGGTTTTTATTGATGTTATTAAGTTATTTTGGATAGATTCGAGTCGTTCGGAGGTTGATACATGCGGGAAAGGCTTATTAAAGGATTGATTTGTCTTTCTTGAACTAAGAATCTTACCTAAACATGGTTGAGATACTAGTTGCCTGAGTTATTTATGATTGCTACGTGCTATAGGTGGCGCATATATGTGGGAATTGAGCCCATATGTGCGTACCAGGTTATTTATCCATGCTCGAGGTAGCGCTTAGGCTATGATATACCTTGATTTGATTGCTAAATTTTATACTATGATATTTCTCATATTTGTAACCTCATTTTGAACTATTTAATCCATATTTGAGGTTGCGTAGAGGCTAATTTCCTGATTGAACTTGATAATTGCTATTTCTGTGATGGAATTGTCAATTTGAGCTATGACAGCACACTTTGCACATGCATACACCTTAGCATATTATTTATACCAGTCCAGAAATATGAAAGTTGATATTCGTTGAAGATGTACATGTATTCCTGTATATATGCTTTCTGTGTGATATGATCTAGATTGGTAGCCTGTGACTACACCGGGAGGATTGTGATTATTGGCACGTGAGTTATCCATACAGCATATGAGTTGTTCGTGCGGTTGATATTATTAGCACGTAAGTTGTCTGTGCAACACATCGGTTATCTGTGTAGTGTGAGGATATGGATATATCCCCCTAGGGTCACCTTCTCATGTGCCTTTTAATGGTGTACACACGGAGTTTATATTCACTGATCTGTGTTTGGTACGGTTATGAAAATTCTGAGGAAAATCTAGCCAATGTTGTTTGGTTATTGCATTTCATCTTTACTTGCAATTTTCTTGATTATTTACCTAATCTACTTGCATATCATCTTTATATGCAGGATTATTGATTGAGCAGAGTACATGATAAAATGTGTACACTGGATTGCTCTTTCTGTACTTTATGACTTGATCATGTTATTGTTATGTACTTGTTAAATTTATGAACTGTACATGTTATAGCACGTATCATTTATAATTTTTGCCTCCATTACCTCGGCGAGGTTAGATATGATACTTGTTAAGTACATAGGGTTGGTTGTACTCATACTAGACTCTGCACGTCAAAGTGCAGATCCATATGTCGGACCCAGTCACCGGTAGCGGAGTTTGCTGCTTGAGCTGATCACCGAAGGACGAGGAAGAGCTGCATTCTCGACCGCAGTCTTAGTGTCTCTTTGATGAATATATTAGAATCTGTCAGTTACATGATGATTTTTACTACAAATAGAGAAGGGTAATATGTTGCACAATAAATTACTATCAAGTAAGTATTTGTAGAAAATTAGAAAGGAAAATGTAACTACCCGATCGGTCATTTTGAGCTCTAGCATATCGTTCAACGGTTTGAGACCTTTAGTAATTTTATTTTTTGAATTATGACTTGCACGTGTAATCGGTTTTGAGTTTTGAGGAGTTCAAACTTGATTTT
Source organism: Nicotiana tabacum (assembly GCF_000715075.1). Lineage (NCBI taxonomy): Eukaryota > Viridiplantae > Streptophyta > Magnoliopsida > Solanales > Solanaceae > Nicotiana > Nicotiana tabacum. The sequence continues at coordinate 62,928,446 of NC_134081.1, forward strand.
GAAGAATAATTCTCAATTTGGAAGCTTTAAGTTGGAAGAGTTGACCAAGGTTTGGCTTTTGAGTAAACGACCTTGAAATTGGGATTTGTAGGTTCTTATAGGTTCATAAGGTGATTTCGAACTTGAAAGTATGTTTGAGTTGAGTATCGGATGGTCCGAGAGCGTTCGGCTTTTATTATCGGATGTTTACATTTTTGAAAGATTTAGACTTAGAGTGTACTTTCGTATTATCGGACTCCGGGTGGTGTTCCCAAACTATGGATAGGTTCATTTGGTTGGTTGGTACTTGTGTGTAAAATTTGATCGTAATTCGGAATGTGTAAGAGTGATTCGGACACTTAAGTTGCATACTAGTTAAGTTTAAGAAAATGAGTTGACCATGATCAAATAGTGGACTTAACAAGCTCGGATTCATGATATAAAAGTTTCAACATGTTTGTATAATGATTTTGGACTTGTCCGCAAGTTTTGGTTAGATTCTGATGAGTTTTGGATATATTTGAATTGAGTCGCGCTCTTATTTGATGTTTTAGCGTCATTTCTTTTTTGGCATAAAGGGTACCATATTGAGAGAATGATCTTTGATTTATGATTTGATTAAATATTAGATCCATATCGTAATTACGGAACCATAACAATAAGAATCGTCGAATTCTAAGGTCGTATAAGAGTGTTATGCCCATTTCCGTGTCGAGAAAGATTGTTGGTTTCTGGTGAGAACTTTTGTTCTTCGCGAACGCGAGGGAGGTCCCGCGAACACGAAGCAATAATTTTGGGTTGACCGGTCAACATAAAAAATTACACTTCGCGAATACGATGGTGTCTCGCAAAGGCGATGAACAAAAATTATCTTGGAAGTGTTTTAAATAGACAAACCGAGCATTTTAGTATTTTGAGCATATCTTGAGTTCTAGAGCTCCGTTTGAGGTGATTTTTGCGACAATGTTCTCATCCCAACAAGGGGGTAAATATCTAACCTTTATTTGGATATTTTTCCATGATTATTTCCGTGGTTATCATTTTTATCCGTGTTAGAATTGTAGAAATTGGGGTTTTGAGCCCTAAAGTTGAGAAATAGTAAATCCTTAATTTGAGGGTTAATTCATGGATGATATTGGATGCTTTTTGGATATAGATTATATAATTTAATATTTATTTTTAAGAATTTTTGAAATTCGTGTATGAGGGGCCGGAGTTGTCTTTGTTGACTTTTCGTGCGGAGTTGGAAATTTATTTTTAATTATTAAATTACAAGTCTTTGTGTATATTTTGATTGGTTTGCACATTCATTGGCTAGTTTCGAATTGTTTGGCATTTGTTTGAGGTGTTAGAGAGGCGTTGGTGTCGGTTACCGGATTTCGGAGCGAGTTAATTCTCCTGACTACCCTTGTACGCCGTAGATGCTATATTTGTTATGAGCTACGTGTTATGGGAGCTACGCATGTATGAAGTGACGAGTACTTGTGCGTATACTAGAATTCCTGATTATGCCTGAGTAGACTTATATCATGTTTGACCAAGCTTCCAAAATCTGCTTATTTTGAGAAGTGCTTTTCAAAAAAGTACTTTTGGTGAGAATCGATTTGTGTTTCGTTAATTAATTTGAAAAGCACTTTTGAGCAGTAATTAGTGTTTGGCCAAGCTTTTGAAAACTGCTTCTAAGTGTATTTTTCTCAAAAGTACTTCTCAGAAAAGTGCTTTTGGAGAGAAGCTACATTTTTCCACTTCTCAAAACCTGCTTTTGCTTCTCCTCAATAGCACTTTTTTCCCTTCTAAAAGTTTGGCCAAACACCTCAATGTTTTGCCAAAAGCACTTTTGACCCAAAACAAAACTTGGCCAAACAGGCTATTAGACTCAGGTCATATTTTAATTTTATTATTTGAGTTATTCTTGCGTATTTACATAACTTAGTTATTATTTTTATCCTCAGAATAGACTTGTATAGAGTATCAAATCTTGCTATTTTAGATACTTGACGAGCTACTTGATTAGTGGTAGAAATTATACTTTATTTTATGGATTTCTTCCGCATTTTGCGTATTCATTCGGAAGTTTTTTTGAATTTTATAACTCACACGTATATTCATGAGTGGGACCAGTGACCCGTCAAAGTTTTATATTCTTATGGGATCGGGCTGAACGCCTCAGCAGTACTCTTTTGGAATTGGGTCGTTCGTCTCGGCAGTATCATGTGATATATTCTTATGGGATCGGGTCGTACGCCACAGCAGAATATTATTCCACCACTCTTGTGGGATTGGACCGTTCGCCGCGGCAGGATTATATAATACTCTTATGGGATCGGGTCATTCGCCTCAGCAGGATTTTGTAACATAATCTTATGGGATCGGGTCGTTCGGCTCGGCAGTTCTATGAAATACTCTTATGGGGTCGGGTCATTCTCCTCAATAGAATCGTGTGTAATATTTGATAAGTAGTCAGCATATTTTATGAATCTATCTAACCTGAGACGTGATGTTTTAGTGGTTATTGACCTGACATACATTCCATTCGTGGTAGTATTCGATATTCAAGGATTTGTGTTTACTCTTTTGTTGAGGATCGTGTTATGTACATATGTCTATTGTTATTGTTCTACTTGCCCTCAAATATGTCTATCTTTATTGTAATTTTATTATTGGACCACTAGTAAGTGTCGATGTCGACCCCTCGTCACTACTTTTTCGAGGTTAGGCTAGATACTTACTGGGTACGTGTTGATTTACGTACTCACATTATGTTTCTCCTCTAATTGTGAAGGTGCTGAGACATGCATATTTGGTGGTCATCTTGGCGCATAGGCATAGCTGCTGAGGAGACTTTGCGGTGAGGTACACTCCATGTTACGATACACAGCACATAGAGTCCCTATACTATTAATTTACTATATCCTATCTATTTTATGTTCCAGACAGATGTTGTAGTAGTATTTTATTTACTAGTAAATGCTCATGCACTTGTGACACAGGATCTTTAAGATTTCTAGTGGATGTTCACAATTATACCTAATGTTATTATCATTTCGCTTCATGTTTTTTTTATACTCTTTAACTTGGTAAGGAATCACGTGTACTTTCATGGTTTCTAAATTAATTCCATTTACTTAATGTACCTGATTTTAAAAGTTCAAGAAAGGATAATTCGTTTGGAGGTTTAGCGTTGGCTTGCCTAATGGTATTGTTGGGCCACATCACGGCTGTGATGGAAAATGGATCGTGACAGAAAATCTATCCAGCATTTTAAATATGAGAGACAAACTACAACAACCAAAAATTTAAAAATACAATACAGTACCTCTTTTACTATCATTAAGACTATAGGGGAAAAAATAACACACAGGATAACCTTTGATTTTTTTTATTTTATAAGGAGTTCATCTTATACTTTAATATTTGGAATCACCTAGAAATTTATTTTTCATTATACATACCTGCAAAAAAGATCTTGTTTTTCTGCATTTATACAATAGACAACATGACCTTTTGTTTCTGAAGGTTAAATTTATTTTTGAGCTCAGGATCTTACAATAGAGAGTTACATTGTAGAAGACCCATTGAAAAAGGACTGATCCATTCTTTAAGAAGTAAAAACTGATCCATTCTTTAAGAAGTAATGCACCTTTCGAGCTGTCGGATGATAGTTCTTTACATTGTAGAAGACCTATTGAAAAAGGACTGAAATTGAAAATAATAGTACTATAGGCATATCGTCAAACATCTTTGTTGCATCAAAATTCTTCCCTTTCAAATACTATTTTCTTCATCCTAATGGTAAATCTAGTGCACTTCCATAGAAGAGTTTGAAGAACCAACTACATGCATGTACAAAATCCACTAAGAAAACTTGATGAAAGAGTAAAGACCATATACAAATCCTATGATAAAAATTATACATGAAGTATTATAAAGGAAAATAAAGAAAAATGCAAAGCAACATTCTCGGAGGCAGCGTGAAGATTGTAGAATTTAAAAAAACTGAGCGAAGTTAAATAATCCCCATAAAAACGGAACCAAAATGTAAATTTTGAAATGAATCAAGAATCCAAGGCCAAAAGTAGGAAACATCCTCCAGTATCACTAAAAACACTTAGTTTTCGTCTTTAGAGAGTAAAAACAAATGCACAGAATAATCAAACACAAACAAACAAAAGTAAGAAACCCATGACAAATCAAATCAAAAATTGATGAAGGATAGGGTTAAAAGTCGAAATAAAAGAGGGGGAATCCCCAAAATAAGACTACATACCACTGAATAAATGAAAGAGATAGAGAGGAATGAAGGTGGTGCGGTGAGTGAAATTTGAAGTGAAATTTAGGTCAGGCTAGATAGGACTACTATGGTCCCATGAAAGTTCTGGACTTCTGGTTCATGGAGTAGAGAAAAGTAGAAGAGAAGTTTAGTTGAGGTAAACGTTCAGTAAGTGGGATAGTACAAGAAAAGCAGTATACGTGTTTAAAGACGCAGTACACGTGTTTTTAGAACACTCTACGTGTAGGAATGAGGATCAAGTTACCACTTTGCCTCTATAAAAGTTACAATTTCGAAGATACAATTCTGACTGCCTCTTGTACAGCTACATATTGCAGATGTTCGTCCTTTCAAACTCTCATTTCTATTATATATATATATATATATATATATATATATATATTCAAGTTTCATCATAAACATATAAGATATGTCATTAATAGTGGTGTAGGTAATATTTTGCGCAAGTGGTGTTACTATTACCTTCTATAAATAGTAACACCACTTGCGCAAAATCTTATCTACACCATTATTAATGACATATCTTATATGTTTATGAGAAAGTTGATTTTCTTAACATTGAGTTTCTCATGATATACTAAAGTGTTAATGGTAATAAATGCCATTGGCATGTCTACGAGATTGACGACCTGATAGATCGTTTTGAGTATTAGCCTTTATTTTTATATTTTGAGACCTTCCATAGTTTCGTTTAATATTTTTTGATTTGCGTGCATGTTCCGTGTCACGTTTCGGAAAGCGTTTGTCTGAAAATTAGAAAAAAATATAATTTTTAATTTGAAATAAGGCTCGAGTTGACCACAATCAATCCTTTTAGTAAACGACTTAGGGTTACTGTTTTTGATGATTCTAGTAGGTTCGTATAATATTTTTGGACTTGTACGCACGTTTGGTTGGAGTCCGAAGTGACCCGAGCGCATTTCGGTGCATTATGTGAAAAATTGTAAAAAAGAGTTGTCAAGTTGAAACTTTGAGTTTTGGGGATGGATTCGTATTTTTTGATATTATGTTGATGATATTACACTTGCGTGCTTGTTCGGTTTGGAGCCCAAGGGGCTCGGGTGAGTTTCGGATGCATTGCGCAATGGTTTTAGGACTGTTGGTGCAAGGTTGTTGCTGGTGTCTGATTGCAGGTCTTGCAATTGCGAGAACTAGTTCGCAATTTCTAGTCCCACTTTTGCGAAGTTGGACTCACAAATGTGATTCTGAGTATCCGCTTTTGCGACATATCTGTCGCTTTTGTGATTCAGGGTTGGGCTAGAGGTCCTCGCAAATGCGATGGTGGGGCCGCATTTGCGATAGATAAGCAATTCGCATATGCGACCATTTAGTCGCATTAGAGACATCTCATGCATCGTGACAGTGATCGCAAATGCAATCAGTTTATCGCAATTGTGGACTTTGCATTTGCGAACAAGACTTCGAAAATGCGATGTCTGCAACTGGGTAAAATAGGAAAAAATCGGGACTTAGCTCATTTTACACTACTTTTCAATCGCAAACACTCTAGAGGCGATTTCCTTGAGAGCTTTTCTTCCCAAAATCAATTGTAAGCCACACTAACTAGTTTTTTCAATCAATCCCTATTCCTTTTCATGAAATTTTAACATCAAATCTAGAAATTTTACGGTAGAAATTAGGGAATATGTAGGATTTAGGGATTCTATAAAATCGAGATTTAGATCTCAAATTGAGGTTGGATTTCGAAATGACCACTCTCTCAAGAAACTCAAAAGAACCAATATAGCGAGGGCTCAACTTGCCCTTCTATTCGAACCTCATCACACGCTCCATGGGTGAAACTCTAAGTAGAACCCTCTCACCTAACATGAAATGCCACATCACAAGCCCTCCTATAAGCATAACACTTTTGCTTGGACTGCATAGTACGAAGCCGTTCCTAAATCAACTTCACCTTCTCCATAGCATCTCGAACAAAGTCAGTACCAAACAACCTAGCCGCCTTAGGATCAAACCTACCAATCGGAGAACGACATTGCCTCCCATATAAAGCCTCGTACGATCCATATGTATGCTCGACCGATAGTTGTTGTTATAGGTAAAATCTTCTAGCGGTAGAAACTGATCCCACAAGCGCTCGAAATCAATAACACAAGCTCGTAACATGTCCTCCAAAACCTAAAAAGTGCGCTTGAACTGCCCATCCGACATTTTATGAAATGTTGTACTCAGCTCGACCTGTGTTCCCAACTCACACTATATGAATCTCGAAAAATACAATGTGAACTGCATGCCCTGATCAGAGATAATAGATACTGTCATACCATGAAGGCGAACAATCTCACCAAGATAAATCTGGGCCAGTTGCTCTGGAGAGTAGGTAGTCATGACAGGAATGAAGTATGCAGATTTAGTTAGCCTATCCATAATGACCTACACTGTATCAGATCTCCTCAAGGTACATGAAAGTACAAGTACAAAATTTATAGTAATACGCTCCCACTTCAACTTCGAAATATCAGGTCTATGAAGTAAACAATCATGTCTCTGATGCTCGTACTTAACCTGCTGACAATTCAAACAACGAGACATATACTCAACAATATCTTTCTTCATTCTCCTCCACCAGTAGTGCTTCTTCACGTCATGGTACATCTTCGCGCCGCTCGGATGAATGGAATATCGCGAACTATGGGCCTCCTTAAGAATAAACTATCGCAACCCATCCACATTTGGCACACAAATCCGGCCCCGAAGCCTCAATGCCCCATCATCACAAATAGTCACCCCTTGGCATCACCATGCTGCACCGTGTCCTTAAGGACAAGTAAGTGGGATCATCATATTGGCGCACCTTGATGTACTCAAACAAAGACGATCGTGAAACGACACAAGCACGAACCCGGATAGGCTCCGAAACATCCAACCTCATGAACCTGTTGGCCAAAGCCTGAACATCCAAAGCTAGCGGTCTCTCCCCAACTAGAATAAAAGCAAGACTACCCATACTCTCAGCCTTCCTACTCAATAGGTCGGCCACTACATTGGCATTCCTGGGATGATAAAGAATTGTGATATCATAGTCCTTCAGTAGCTCTAACCACCTCAGTTGCCTCAAGTTCATATCCTTTTGTTTGAATAGGTATTGTAGACTCATATGATTCGTGAAAACCTCACATGATACAATGTAAATATAGTGCCTCCAACTCTTCAGCGAATGAATAATGATAGCCAACTCTAAACCGTGCACTGGGTAGTTCTTCTCTTGGGATTTCAATTGGTGCGATGCATAAAAAATCACTCTAACCTCTTGCATCAACACACACCCAATTCCAATATGTGAAACATCTCAATAGACTGTATAAGAATGCGATTCTAAATGCAAAACATGAACTGGAGTTGTAATCAAGGCAGTCTTGAGTTTAAGAAAGCTCTCCTCGCACTCGTCAAACCACCTTAATGGAGCACCCTTCTAAGTCAATCAAGTCAAAGGAGCGGCGATGGATGAAAAACCCTCCACGAAATAGTGTTAATGCCCATCCAAACCTAGAAACTCCAAATCTCAGTAGTGGTAAAAGGCATGGGGAAACTCTGAACTTCCTTAATCTTCTTTGGATCCACTTTAATCCTCTCGCTGGACTCCACGTGGACCAAGAATGCCATAGAATCAAGACAAAACTCGCACTTGGAGAATTTAGTATATAACTTCTTCTCCCTAAAAGACTTGAGCACAATCCTCAAGTGCTGCTCATTATCCTTCTAACTGCAAGAATATACCAATATATCATCAATGGACACGATGATGAAGGAATTAAGATATGGATGAAACACCCTATTCATCAGGTGCATAAAGGCTGTTGGGGCATCCGTCAGCCTATATGACATCATCAAAAACTCATAGTGGCCATAGCAGGTCCTGAATGTTGTGTTTGGAGTATCTGAAGCCCAGACCTTCAATTGATTGTACCTCGATCTTAAAACAATCTTCGAGAATACTCTAGCATCCCAAAGCTAATCGAACAAATCATCAATATGCGGTAGCGGATACTTGTTCTTGAAGGTAACCTTTTTTAACTGCATGTAGTCAATGCACATGCTCATCGAGCAGTCTTTCTTCTTTACAAATAGAACTGGAGAACCCCAAGGTAAGACACTCGATCTAAAGAAACCTTTATCAACCAACTCCTAAAGTTGTTCCTTTAATTCCTTCAACTCCACTGGTGCCATGCGATATGGTGGAATAGAGATGGGTTGCGTGCCCGACTCCAAGTCAGTACCAAAATCAATATCCGTATTAGGTGGCATGCTCGGTAGGTCTGCTGGAAACATATCTAAAAACCTAACTGAATGGTAGGAGTATCAGTGCTAATATCCCTCACAAAGTCTAAGTATGCCAAACACTCCTTTTCAACCATCTTTTGTGCCTTCAGAAAAGAAACCACCCTACTAGGAACATGACCTAATGAACCTCTCGACTCCAACCTCGGCAACCCCGGCATAGCCAGTGTCACGTTCTTAGCATGACAATCAAGAATAGCGTGATATGGTGACAGCCAATACATGCCCACAACCACATCAAAATCCACCTTATTTAGTAACAAAAGGTCGACCCTAGTCTCATAACCTCCAATAGTGACCAAACAAGAACGATAGACACGATTTACCACAATAGAATCCCAACAAGCATAGACACATAAACATGGGTACTCAATCAATCATGAGACATATCCAAATATGAAGTAAAATAAGATGACATATATGAATGTGTGGAAACTGGAACAAATAAAACTGATGCATCCCTATGACAGACCAAAACAATACCTCTGATGACAATATCCAATGCAATAGGCTCGGTCCTAATAGGAAAAGCATAACAAAGGGCATGGCCTCCCCATGTAGGATGGCCTCTACCTGCTTGCCCTCCACCCCAAGCTGGATGTACAGCTAGAGCAGAAGTCATAGCCTGGGTAACCTACGGAGGTCCACCCCTCCGAAGCTTAGGAAAATCTCTCACCATGTGCCTTGTATCACCACACTCGAAACAACCTCTCTACGGGCGTGGTCGTTGGTACTTAGTCTAAACTAGATGGCTAGAATAACTGCTGTAGAAACCCCGTGTAGGAGATGCACTGGAAGATGGTTGTCGAAAATGAGTACTCTAGGGGCCCTGAATAGCTCGAGCACTTCGAGCAACCTGAAGTACAGTCTGAACTAGTCGAGTGATGAAACTTCTACCATAACCAGCTGATAATGCAGAGCGCGTACCACTATACCATCCAAATTCTCGAGGCCTCTTAGCCTCCATATCCCCTCTATCCTAGTCACAGATACGCTCCAACCTCGTAGCGATCTCCACAAACTGCTGGAATAGAGTATTAGTGTCCATCTATCGTGCCATCCCAAATCTGAGACCATAACCGTGTCCGTCAATAAATCTGTGGACTCTCTCTCTCTCTAATAGTGGAAACCAAAGCAGGTGCATAACGAGATAACTCACTAAAGCTTATAGCATACTCAAACACAGTCATAGTCCCCTGGAAAACCTGCTTGAACACGCTGCGCAACGCATCCTTGAGGGTATGTGGGATGAACTCCCACAAAAAACATATCAATGAACTGAGCCCAAGTAAATATCGCTATGCTAGTTGGCCTACTCTCCTCATAAGCCTGCCACATCGGCCCTGTCAGTGGGAAAGTGATAAGGTCGACCCCGATCAACTCTTCTATGCCCATAGTACACAAAATATAGTAACACTGGTCTAGAAAACCTTGTGCATCCTTAAAAATTGCGCCACTGAAAGAAGGAGGAAAATACTTCTTTAACCTCTCTAGCCTCTTTTGCTCCTCCTCCGACGCCAATATCCTGACCTCATGTTGAACTGCAATCACGGGTTGCACTGTCATAACACCCGCAACCTGATTAACATTAGCCTGTTCATCTAGAGTATAGGCGGCGGGAGTCTAAGCTCTTCCCCAGCCTAAGAAGTAGCTGGTGCAACTGGGATCAATCCCGCCTCAGGCAAGGTACCAAACATGATCAGGAAGTGCGCTAAAATCTCCTAAAGTCCAGGGGTAGCAATGGGCATCTCGGGTGCCTTCTCCCCAACTGGAGGTACAGGTGGCTCCTCGATCGTAGCCATAGCACGACCCCTCACTACAGCATGTGGTCCGCCACTGCATCGATGTCTGCCAAGGCCTCTAGCAACACTGGTACCGGGGGTAGCATCATTATTAAATGAAGCTCGTGTCCTCACTATCTGTGAGAGAACAGAAAGAAAAAGGCTCAATTTCCGAAATCAATATATATGCATGATAAGGAATAAAAGAAGTGGAATTTCCTAATAGTTTTGTATCCTCTCGAAGATAAGTACAGACGTCTCTGTACCGATCCAAAAGACACTACTAAATGTTTTTATGACTCCCACCTTAAGAATCGTGATGGCACCTAGTCTCTAAAATTAGGTAAGCCTATCACACAACAACATCAGATAGAATATAATAACTTAATATTAAATAAAACTACGAAAATGGCACAAAACATAGCCAACATGGTAATACGACAATCACAATCCCAACACCTAGTAATAAGGAGTCATAAGCTCTACAAGAAGTACACAATGAGTCTCAAAATACTACATTGTTTGGGATACAATAAACACTAGTAAGGGGACAATAAAATGTGGCTTCAAGGCCTGCGAGCGGAACAATAGGTATACCTTGAAGTTTCCATAGCAACTCGAAATTATCTCACTAACAACCAGCACACTCTGAGGTACGGGATTTGCACAATAATGTGCAGAAGCATTGTATGAGTACACCACAATTGGTACCTAGTAAGTATCAAGACTAACCGTGATTGAGAAGTGACGAGGTTCAAGTCGAGACACTCACTAGACAAATAACCTGTACAGAATATCCATATAAAACTAATAACTGAAAAAATAGCCAAATAAGCAACAAAAAATAATAGGCATGTGAAAACACGGCAAATTAATCGAAACATGTAAAAACACAAGGTGAAGTCATTTAAGGGAAAAACAATAACATGTGCAAATCATCAATCTATTCCATCACAAGAATAACATCAGGAATCACCGCGAACAACCATATAATATCATCACAAATCACCCTTATGACACCACGTGAGCTTCATATTGAAACATTTCCCTTATATAGCTTCACACGCGTAAGCCCCCTTATCTCGTAGCGTGTGCATCACGATGAAGTATTTCCCCTTACTTGAACACGCACATAAGCCCCCTTATCTCGCCGCATGCACATTAATACACACCATCCTTATGTCGTCCCATGTGCATCTCATTTACAACACAACAATCAACACACATCACACGTGCATATATGCTGCAACATGCCCAAACAATAATACCAAAGCCACAATAATGCATAGCCTACGGCTCAACAACAATGTATTAAAAAATTACAATAATAACACGAGGGTACAGGGAGTGAACCAACAATAAAACAAGCTTCTCATAACAAACAACTCCAAATCAAGGCAAAGTTATAGCCTAAGGTCTAATCCGGTCAATTAACACACATACGACTGTGTACACACTCGTCACCTTATGTACATGTCGTTTTACATAGTACAAATAATGCATATTAGATCAAGTCCCAAGGGATAATTCTCCCACACAATGTAGGCAACATGTTTATCTTAAGTAGGCCAATTCAATACTCTAAAAATGATTTTTCTTTAAATTTTTACCTCTACTAGGCTCAAAACTATCCAAAAATGACTTAATAATGTCAAACAATGGAAGAGAAACATATTTTCATTATTAGTTAAGATATTTACACAACTCTCCAAAAGTAAACAAAATTTAATCCCGAGGTTGCCCCGTCAAAACCTGAGTCAAAGGGTAGATCTCGACTACCCATAACTCTGTGAGTCCATATATGTGTCTGGTTTTCAAATTGTAACGCCTCGGTCGTCCGTTTTGAGGATTTGTTATGACCCAAAATCCTACCTTAGGAATCGTGATTGCACCTCGTCTCTAAGACTACGTAAGCCTAACACATGAGGAAATTTAATAGAGATAACAATTTTAACTATATAAAACTTAAACTGATAAATAGGATAACGTAACTAAACTGAACAAATATTATACAATCCCTAAAATCGATAGTATAGAGTCATAAGCTTTAACGACATACACTATAATTTCTAAATACAATACTATTATGAAATGAAGATAAACAGCAGTAAAGATAATATCTGAAGATGACTCCAAGGCTTGCGGACGTCAAATAGGTATACCTTTATAATGACCCGATAGGTCTTTTTTGAGTATTGTAGCATCGTTCCCCAATTTATTGCTTACTCTATGTTCATTTATGATTATGTGACTTTCTGAAGTGGTTGGTTTAGTTCCGAGGATGTTTTGAAATGAATTGGGATACTTAGTCCCAAGGTTGGAAACTTAAGTTGAAAGAGTTGATCGGATGTTGAATTATGTTTAAACGGCTCCGAAATGGAGTTTTGATGGTTCTGATAGCTTTGTATGGTTCTTTTGGACTTAGGAGTGTGTTCGAATACTGATTTGGAGGTCCGTAGGTCATTTTGGCTTGAATTAGAAAACGTTTGAAAGTTGAAGGTTTTGAAGGTTGAGAAGTTTGACCGAGAGTTGAAATTGTTGATACCAGGCTTGGATTCCGGTTTTGTTATGTTATTTATGACTTGTGTGAAAAATTAGAGGTCAATCAAAATTGGTTTGATAGGTTTCGACATTGGTTTTAGAAGTTGTAAATCCATTAGTTTCAATAGGCTTGAATTGTGGTACGATTTGTGTTTTTGATGTTATTTGATGTGATTTGAGGCTTCGACTAAGTTCTTATGATAATTTAGGATGTGTTGGTATGTTTGGATGGGGTCCCCGGGGCATCGGGTGAGATTCATATTGATTTCGGATTGAGTTATGGACTTATGAAAAATCTGTTATGTTTCAGTTCTGGTGCAACCGCACCTACGTGGAAGTGGCCGCAGGTGCGGAGCCGCAGACAGGGCTAAGAAGGTGCAGATGCGGAATTGGGAAAGACTGGGCGGTGGTCGTAGGTGCGAGGTTGTTTTTGCACCTACAAGCTCGCAGGTGCGGGTAGGTGGTCGCAGAAGCGTATTTTTGATAGGGAGACTGTTATCGCAGAAGCGGAGAGTGCTCCATAGGTGCGCACCCGCGGAGCGGACCTTTTACCTTGACTCTCTTTCTTTTCATTTTATTCAATACCGTTCTATTTTTCAGAAAGTTGTACTAGAGTTTCACACTATGTTGATATTTAGTAGCTCATGTACTCGGTGACACCGGGATTTTGGGATGGTTGTAGTAGAGTTACTACTGTTTTTATCAGATATTTATTAGACTTTCCACTGTTGAGCTTATTAAATCATATTTTTAATTCAAATGAGTTGTTGTTATGTGATTATCGTCTTGGATAGTAAAGTGTTTGACGTCGTCACGATAGTTTGGGATTTTGGGTCGTGACAAGTTGGTATCAGATCACTAGGTTACTTAGGTCTCACACATAATGAGAAGGTTTAGTAGAGTCTTACGGATCGGTACGGATACGTTTGTACTTATATTCGAGAGGCTACCGAACCATTAAAAAACTTCACTTTCGTGTACTCTTGTCATGTGAATTTCTTGTTTCTGGAAACTAGACTTTTATTATTTTATTCTCTCACGGATGGTGAGAACACGTGTGATCGGATCAGGTAGACGACCACCAGTACCACCAGCTAGGGCCACGAGAGGCCGGGACCGCGGTAGAGGCTGAGGTGCAACTCGTACAATAGCTAGAGCAGCACCTGTAGACCCACCAGTTGCTCCAGCTCAGGAGCAGATTCCAGATGTGGTTGAGCCGGTGGGGCCAGCTCAGGCACCAGCTCAGGCACCACCTGTGCCTATTGTGATTCGAGGCGTTCAAGAGACTTTAGCCCAGATATTAACTATTTGCACTAGCCTAGCTCAGGCGATTTCAGTTCAGGCTGCACCAGCCACTTCTCAGGCTCTTGCCGCCCGTACTCCAGAGCAGGTAGCTTAAAGACTCCAGACACCGGGGGTACCACCAACCTAGCTAGTTGCAGTTGCTCAGGCCTAGGTTAGCCCACCTATGAGTGATGAGGAACAGAAGAGACTAGAGTGGTTTGGTAGGCTTAAGCCTCCAGAGTTCAGTGGGACCGACTCAGAGGAGGCTCATGAGTTTATAGACAGGTGCCAGTGGATCCTTCGCACGACAGGTATTTTAGAGATTAGTGGAGTTTCATTTACCACTTTTCACCTGACATGGGCAGTCTATAGATGGTGGGAATTTGAGCAGTCCTGCCGGCGCTGCACCACTTACGTGGCATGAGTAGCCGGTTCTCTTTTTAGAGAAGCTTGTTCCACATACTCGTAGGGAGGAGTTGCGTAGGAACTTTGAGTAGCTACGCCAGGAGGGTATGTCTGTGACTTAGTACGAGATGAGATTTTTAGAGTTGGCTCATCAGGCGGTATAGTTGGTTCCCACTAAGAGGGAGAGGATTAAGAGGTTTACTGATGGCCTCAACTATGGACTGCGTTTCATCATGACTCGGAAGATTACGATGAGTGCGAGGCTTTATGAGGTGGTTGATATTGATAAATACCTAGAGGCCTCGTAGTTCAGGCAGTTTTAGCGGTGCCTCATCTAGAGGGAAGTCCCATCATAGAAAGGGTCGTCATTATAGGCCCGCTCGATGGCTCGTCCTGTTCATCGTGGTGCAACACCTAGCCATGGTTCATACAGTGATCGTCCGGATCACTCATTTTTTAGTTCCCTCCCAGCTCAGACTTCATCCCGTGCTCCATCAGTTCAGGGTTCATCCGCACCAAGTTTTTCTAGTGGTTATTCTGGTTCTCAAGGTCCGATTCATTCTACGTTGCCTTTGTCGGATTGATGTTGCTTTGAGTGTGGAGAGTTGGGGCATGTGATGAGGTATTGTCCCCATCTTATAGGAGGACCAGTTCAGCAGAGGGTCCCTCTATGACTTCCGCACGGGTTACATCACCACCCGCTCAACTAGCTCGGGGTGGGACTCAGGCTGCTTGGGGTCGCCCTAGAGGGGGAGGTCGATCAGGTGGTGGTCAGGCTCGATGCCATGCCTTTTACGCCAGGCCAGAAGCCGTTTCTTCAGACGCAGTGATCCCAGGTATTGTTTCATTGCTTCCACTTATTCATATGTATCATTGTATTTTGCTCGTTATTTGGATATGCCCCGTGATTTCTTAGTTACGCCTGTTCATGTATCTACGTTGTTGGGGGATTCTATTATTGTGGACCGTATGTATAGGTCGTATGTGGTGACTATTGGGGGATTGGAGACGAAAGTGGATCTTTTATTTTATAGTATGATTGATTTCGACGTGATTCTAGGCATGGATTGATTGTCCCCATGTCATGCTATTCTGGATTGTCACGCTAAGACCGTGATGTTGGCGATTCCGGGATTACCTAGGATTGAGTGGACAGGTTCTTTGGAGTATGTACTCTATGACACCAAGTTTTGGGATGGTTGTGGTAGAGTTACAGTTGTTTTTATCAGATATTTATGAGATTTTTCCGTTGTTGAGCTTGAAAAATCATGTTTTAATTTAAATGCTTAGTTGGTATGTGATTGTTGTCTTGCCCAGTAAATGTGTTAGGCGCGATTACGGCAGGTTGGAACTTTGGGTCGTGCCACAAATTCGAGTCCAATTCGACTCTAAAATCTCAAATTTTTATTTTTCAAAACATAGTCAAAAATCACAAAAATGTATCTTCAAATCTTATGATTTAGATGTTAAAATCCATAAACAATCATGTTATACAATTAAAATCGAGTCAAAATCACTTACCTAATAGCTTGTATCAATATCTCCTACTAAAATTGCCTCCCACAGAGTCAAGCGCTCAAAATGTGATAAAAAGTCCTGAAATCATATCCTTCTGTTCAACTGGGGAAGTCGCAAATGCGAACCCCAAAAATGCGACTATTACATTGCAAATGTGATGCCTAAGCATCCTTAAGAATGTAGCAAATGCGAAGACATACCCTCCGCAAAAGCGACCTCTTGATCGCAATTGCATTCACCTCCTAGATGCCCATCACAAATGTAATCCTAAAGTTCGCAAAAGTGAACATTCCGGCCCCCAGCGCATCTCATAAATGCGATACCCTCCTTGCCAATTCGAGGTTCGCAAATGCGAATAGGATCTCGCATTTGCGAGACTTGCAGCATCAACCCAGCACCAGCAAATCTGAAACTCACTCAAATCACTCTGAAACACGTGCAAAACTTGCTTGAGCCCTCGTATGAAGACATCATATGAACTTGCTCGCGAGCTCAAAACACCAAGATAACATCGAAAACCACGAGTCAAACACCAAAACGCATGAAATCCACATTGAAACTCAAGAATCGCTAAACTCACAACCTAACGTCTGATTCCTACCAAACCAACTCGGAAAGACACCAAACTTCGCACACATGTTTCAAATAGAAAAACGGACCTATTTCAATTTTCAAAATCAAAATCCGAACCCGATAGCCATAAAGTCAACCTATAGTCAAACTTAGGAAATGTCTAAACCTTCAAATTGCCAAATTTTGGCAAAAAGAGCCAAATCAACCTAGAAACCTTTGAAATCAATTCTAAGCATACACCTAGGTCCAAAATCACTACACGAACCTATTGGAACCATCAAAATGTTATTCTGGAGTTGTTGTCATAAAAGTCAGTCCTCGGTTAATATTTCTAACTTAAGCTTCTAAACTAAGCGCCAATTATTTCAAATCAACCCAAAACCTCCCCGAAATAAAACTAACCATCCATGTAAGTTATAAAATCACAAATACACATACTAGAATCATCAAAGGGAGAAACGGGGCTCAAATACACAGAACAACCGTTCGGGTCATTACAAAAAGCATGTCTATCTCTCCTTCTATTTTGTTTAGCTGAGCCTATCATTATTTGAGTTATTTTATTCATATGCTATTATTCTGTTGTCATTATTATTGTTGGTAGTAGAGAGTGAGCATCAGAACTTTCCAAGCTCATTTTTGCTTTCATCCAGAGGTTGCGTTTTCTACTTATTGAGTATATAAGGTCGATTTTACTCATATTACACACTACGCTTTGTGTGCAGATCCATGGGTTGCTGATCGTGATAGTTGCTTGGGAGCCAGATCTAGATTAGTTGGAGATCTCGAGGTAGCACTGTTTTTCTGTTCACAAGCCTCAAAGTCCCTTTCCTCCCAGTTTACGTTATTGTTGTTCTATATTTCCGAAAATACTATATTTTGAGATCAGACTCTATATTTAAATTCTGTAGAGTTCATGTACTCAATGACACCGGGTCATGAGATGATTTTAGTTGTATTGTATCTATTGATTACAGTTAATTATAATTTTTTGTTGTTGTTGATATTATTTCTTATTATTGTTAAAATTTATTTTCGCATGTTTGTTGATGGCTTGCCTAGTTTAGGCACCATCACGGCTCCAGTGGGAGATCAGGATTGTGACAATATGGAAGAAGATGATATGTGTATCTCACTGTGTATCTCCGGTGTATCTTTATTATATCACTTATGTATTAAATATGTATCTCTTGTGTATCTCATGTATATTCATGTGTACCTGAATATGAGATAAATGTTTGATTCATATGTCGTAGAGAAAATTATAAACTCGATGTTAACTATGAATTTTGACTCAAAACTAGTCCGGATCACCTCTAATCTTCCTCAAATTTTGTATATTGACTCATCCATATGTTTTCAATGAATTTCAGCCATACCTATTGAAAAATGTCCGTTTTTGCTTAGGTTTTTGAAATATTATATTTTTTTTGTGTTTCTTCACATTGTTTGCTACCTCATCCATGAAATTTTCTTTTCGTCTCGGAGGTAAGTTCCTTATTTATCTCGGATTTTTATTTTTTGTATGTGATTGGTTAGTTTTGGAAGTCTGTGATTAATAGATAGAGGCGGGTAAGTTTAGACATTTTCGTAAGATTCTCTATAACTAAAATCTTTCTAAATTTCAAATTCATAAATATTGAACTATTTATAAAGTTCGAATAAAGAAAAATTTAATATATAAAACTTTAATTAATTTTAAAATTCGAAATATTAGAAAAATAATTAATTGACTATTACTAAATATTAAAAAAATCATTAAATTAATATTCATAAATATTAGGATAATAACTAAAAGACTATTTTGTCTAGTCTGAACTTTAGTTTTAAAGGAAAAAATTTCGCTAAGGGCCTTGTACCTTTTAATAGAACTATCCTCGATGTACGGGCTTTGCACCTATATCTGAAGTCAAATATTATATAATTTGTACAAAAGATAGCAAAATATTAATCCTCAAACAAAGCTAATTAACTTGAGCATGCACCACTTTTATCAAAATGATTTATTTTTTCTTGTGAACAAAGGCTCTCCAGCAAAATTGAACTTTGAGATCAGAAGAAAAATAATAAAGCACAACTAGAAAAAGTATGTAGTAATAACTTTTTATCGACATAGTGAATTTTCGTATCCTATTAACTTACAATTTCTAGAAAAATTAAACTTTGGAATTAAAGAATAAAATTAAAGAAAATTATGCAATAAAAACTCCCTAGAAGTATCAAGAAATCACCCGACATAGACATCACAGGAAGCACACTCCAACTCTTTGCCAACGACTCTTCTCTATCGCCTTGGTCCAAAATTTTTTTTTTAACTCTTATTACCACTCTAGGCATGTGAGATCTGGTCGAAATCAAAATTAAATCTACATGCCACGTATCAAAGCTTGATAAGTACATGCTACTAGTATGGCCTACTGATTCCTTAGAAAAAGCTATTGGTTAAGTCGAGTATGTACAACTATTGTTCATGAGTTTAAATAATACAATTTATGAAGTTGCTTCCCATAAATAATTGGAACACTTTAAGATATTAATGCAATAAAATATGTTATTCTTTCGTTGTCTTTTTTCTGATTAAATTGGACAAGATAGAGCATGTATTTTAGTTCTCAAAAAGTTTATAACAATCATTGGTGCATTATATGTTGTTGTTGCATGACATTCTTTTATTGGGGATTTTACAAATGTTCAGGAAAAAAATAAAGACAATGTAAATTACTTGATCCTATCTCTTGAACAATATAATATCGAAACCAAATCGACTTTGTTTCCTTTCTAGCAAAAATATGACCCTGAACCAAAACTACATACCAAGGTCTGTTTGATATCAATTTCAATCAAATCACACACACAAAAAAAAAGGTTAAATTGATATAAAAGATCTTTAGAAATTTAGATGGAAGTATAGGGAAAAAAAATTATCACAACCCAAAATTTCACATGAGGCTATGATGGCGCTTAGTTGTACTTACTAAGCAATCGAACTCACAATCAACATAATAAAGTTTAATTTCCTTTAATTAACAGAGTTATATCATAATAAAAGTAGGAATAATCTCAAAGAAATAAAATATCTGATACAAGTATAACATGGTCTAAACACGACCCAAACGGTATAATCCCCCAAAACTAGCAGGTGACACAAGTACAGGAGCAACTACTAAATAAGTACAAGACTGAATACGTTATCACAAATGTCTGTGAGAAAGAAAATAGACATGAGATAAATATGGACGGGGACTCCATGTGCTGCGGGTCGAAATAATATGGCAACTTACCACGAAATCTCCAATAACACACTCCTACTCAGCTCAAAGGGTACTTCAATACCAGCCTCAGGACCTGCACAACAATATACAAAAGTGTAGTATGGGTACACCACAGTCGTAACCCAAAAATATCAAGTCTAACCTCGAAAAGTAGTTGCAAGGCTAGATGCATCAGAATACTTACAACACAGAAATAATAACAAACTTGGAGTGATCAACAAGTATCAAGATATGAAAATAGTCGAAAGACCTAAATCATTCTTTTCCAATTCAACCGATAATTATAACGCTGCTCAAGTATTGCAAGTAAAGCTAGCATGCTTCAATCAACGGAGTCGAAGCTCCCAACTAGCATGAATACTTGGCATGCAATTGTTAGCATTTAAATGAATGTCTCTAAATGAATCAAGAGTATGAATGCATGCTCAAACCGGTACAAGATCTATATACCCCGATACAAAATCTATGAATCCCGATACAAAATTCATGTATCACAATAACCCGATATAAAATTCATATATCCACCCGGTACAAACCCATGTACTAACCATGCTCACAAGGCCCAAAGTAAAATGGATTATTGCCTTAATCCATAGGGATGGATCCAAGTCCAAGCGCAAAGAGGGGCATAATAGCCTCACTCATAAATCAATATTCAATCATCATATCCGGTGTGCCACAACTGTATCTCATCCGCACACTTACCCTTCATGCCAAAATCTCCAAATCAAGTATCCTTATTCAATATGTATGCATATGCTCAATAATTATAGATAAAAGGTGCATAAGGACTTAATAAATATCATACGGATATGTTCTCATAAAATATGTATGTGACTACGGATAATTATGTAATTCAATATATCCATAATAAGTTCCCATTACATCACAATTAATCATAAGCCTAGGCATAATTTCTAACATGAATAAAAGAGCGAACGTAATTACATGAGTCAAATAATTCATGGATCTAATGAGCACATAGTAAAAACAAGACATACAATTAATCAATTCTACCCCGGTCATGATATAAACTCGAAAATATATATACGCTTGCCACCACATATATAATCTACCCCCAATACCTTAAACACATAGAAAACAAATCAAATCCTAGCGGTTTCCCTCTTAACAAGGTTAACCTAGAGACTCACCTATTCGCGGGCTAGCTTTAACCATAAATCGCGTCAAAACCTCGATCTAGCCTTCCAATCATGCAAATCCAAGCCAAACATCATCCAAGAAAGTCAAATAATGCTATAGAAAGTGATCTCAATCCATAAAATTTTGAGCATTGAATAATTCTCAAGAAGTCAACAAAAAATTATGTGGGCATGCGTGTCCGAAATCCGAAACTAATACCAAAATCCGATGACCCATAACCTGCCAAATTCAAATATATAATTAGTTTTCCAATCCGAGTCTATATAGATGGTCAAAATCCCAAAATACACTCTCTTAAAGTGTAGGCAAAAACCCCAAATTTTCTTTAAATGTTCGGTGTAGAAATCTATGGGTAATCAATATATAGAACCAAATCCAAGTAGAAATCACTTACCTCCAAGGTAGTAGTGAAATTGATCTTCAAAATCTCCTCTTCTCAAAGTTTAAGGCTCAAAATATAAAACAATAGCTAAAAGCCCGAAAATGGCAGCTTAAATACACTGCCTAGTAGTACACTACACGAATGTAACCAGCCACGCATTCGCGAAGAACCAAAACGCATCGCCTGATAAACCTTCATCGCGAATGCGACATGCACCATACAAACTCGAAGGCCAACTTGTAACGACCTGACCAGTCATTTTGAGTATTTGTATTTTGTTCAATGGCTTGAGGTCTTGAATAGTTTCATATGAGGTATTTTGACTTGCGTGTATGGTTGGTTTTTGATTTTTAGTGGTTCGGGATTGATTTAGAATAATGACTCTTATTTTAGAAAATTTGAGTTGGAAGAGTTAACCGAGTTGGACTTTTGTGTATTTGACCACGGATTAGAGTTTCTATGGTTCTATCAGATCTGGATAGTGATTTTAAACTTTGTCGTTTGCTCGAATTTGCATTCGGATGTTCCTAGAAGGTTTTTGCTTTATTTGGCAAAAGTTGACAATTTAAAGGTTTAGAAGTGTATAGGTTTGATTGGGAGTTAACGCTGATGTTATCATGTTCGAATTGTTATTTCGGGAGTTGGAATAGGTTCGATATGTCATTTGGAACTTGTATGAGAATTTGGATTCATTTCGGATTGGTTAAGCTTGAATTGGATACTTGGTTCAAAGTTTCAAGTTTATGAACTTAAGAGATTGATCTTGATCTATGATTCGTGGTTTTGATATTATTATGTGTGATTTTAGGCGTTGAGTAGGTACGTGCCATGTCTTGGGATCTATTGTTATGTTCGGACGGGGTTTCGAGGGGCTCGGGCGAGTATTGGAGTGGTTTTGATCCACATTAGGTGATGGCTTTATTGCTGGTTTTCTGGTGCTGTTTTTCCTTCTTCGCGATCGTGAGTGGGAGATTGTGATAGCGCTGTGTAAAGTTGGATTTGAGTAGTTTTACTCTACGCATTCGCTACTAGAATATCATGTTTGCAGAGCATAAGTGGTTTGCCTATCGCGGTCGCAGGAGTGAGTTCGCGATCGCGAGGCAGCGTGGGAGTTGGGCAAATTGTCTTCGCGTTCGCGTGGAGTTAGGCACGTTCGCGTGGTTCTGTTCTTGTGGTCATCACGTTTGTGTGGGCTGTGTCTTAAATGCGATGTGTATTTTAGTCAGTGCCATTTTTCTTCTATGCGATCACGAGTGATATGTTGCGATCGCGATGAATATGGTTGGCAGTGTTATAATGTACTTTATTTCAGACCTTAAGCTCCTTTGATCATATTTCGAGTTGGGGAGCTCGGACTTGGGCGATTTTGGAGAGGATCTTTCATCACATGGATTGGGGTAAATAGTTTTTACTTGGATTTGATTATATTACATGATTCCATCTTCGATTTTGAAATGTTGATTATGAATCTAAAAGTTAATTGGGAGTTTTTGTCTAAACTTTTCTAAAGTTATTAATTGAGTTTTGAACCTCGATTTGAAGTCAAAATTGGATGAAAATAGTATGGTTCGGCTTGTATTCGAATGGGTTATCGGAATTTGTGAGCTTTGTCAGGTTCTGAGGTGGGAGCCTAGGTTGACGTTTTGGTTGACTTGAAGTATTACATTAAAGATTCGACCTTTATCATTTGGGTTTGTTTTATATGGAATTATTTGATATTTTTGAGTTGCTTTTGGCTAGCTTCGAGCCATTCAGAGGTCGGTTCCCATTGTTTGGCTTGCTCGATATTGTTTTGGCTTGTTCGGTGTAAGTATCATATCTAAACTTGGATTTGAGGGTAATTATCTCTGAGGACTATGATATTTGAAATGTGTTGGGGGTGATGCACGTGCTAGGTGACGGGCGTGTATGCATGCACCGGGGTATTCATGATTCGGATAGTTCTTAGGCTATTATATACCTTGTTTTGTCCTTATGCTTCTTTGATATCATGTTTTCTCAAATTATATGACTACGTGAGTAATATTCATGATAAAAATCATGTCTGGGCTATCTGCTTTATTGTTTGAGATATGATATGGCTATTTTGTGATGTTGAGCTACTTACCTTAGTCGTAGTCATACTATTCAGTCATGATAGTTATATCCATATGTCATATCTCTGCCTCTATGCATTTTTTATATGCTATATCACATGTAATTGCTGCCCTTGTATATGAAACAAGTTTGAGCTGAATTTGTGGCACATTATGATATTCCATGTTGTATTATTAGTTATGTTGCGATGAGATGTTGACATATGGAGACTCGAGCAGATTGATGATTGATGTGGGCCATAGAGTCGTGTTGTGAGTGAGATTTGGATCAGGTTTCATGCTGCAATAGTTATTCTTATATTGATGTGATGCATACGTCAGGCCCCACATTAGGCTAAATGGTACTGATTTTAAGGCTACACGTGCATCAGGCCCCACGATTGGGCTATGTGATATTGATTAGCGCTTGGGCCAGGACCCGCCCCTCCGTAGGGTAATATTACAGTGAGCGCAGGAACAATGATTTATATGTGCTTTGGTGAGGGGCAAGTATGTCAGGCACCCGTACAGTGTTAAGTGATTGTGTGTGATGGTGAGGGGCTTTAGGCCAGGCACCCATACAGTGCTGAGTGATTGT
Organism: Nicotiana tabacum; assembly: GCF_000715075.1. NCBI lineage: Eukaryota > Viridiplantae > Streptophyta > Magnoliopsida > Solanales > Solanaceae > Nicotiana > Nicotiana tabacum. Next base: position 62,952,608 of record NC_134081.1, read on the forward strand.
GTGTGTGATGGAGCGGAAGCATTTGAGCCAGGCACCTTGAGTGTGCTGAGAGTGAGTGTACTTAATGATATCACTGTGAAATTATTTACTTGACATGTAGGCATAGAGATGTATTTTGCTCATGCTAGACGGTAAGATAACATTTGATGACTTGACATGTATATTGACATGTAGGCATATAGATGTATTTTCCTCATGCTAACTGGTAAACGAATAGTCTTATCTGGTGTTGTAAATTGGAAAAATACAGTTCTTTTGATAAACTCATGGTTAATTGATTTCAATGGTAAGATTTGGACTTTGACTGTTATACTTTAAAAGCATGTCTACTTTCCCGTAACTGTGAACGAGCTAAGCATAATATCTTTTCAACACAATACGAATGAGAATAATAAGTAATCAATGATGAATTAATTGAAACTTCATACAATAACCCAAGGACTGGTAGTACGAGTCATGATCCACTAAGACTTAAATTTTTAAAGTTGTTATGAAACAAATACAATATTTGTTTGGAATGTACATAAACAAAATTCAAATTTAAAACTACCAAGGACAAGTGGTATCTATATTTGAAACGCAAGTACATCCTCAATGCTAGCTCTTGTCAGACACAACAACATTAGCACCAAGATCTGCACGCAAGGTGCATAAGTATAGTATGAGTACAACCGAACCCATGTATTCAATAAATAATAAACCTAATCTCAAGTTGAAAGAAGTGACGATCTCGGAAGATGGTCAGAGTCCAATACCAATAGCCAATAACAACTCATAATAATATATTGAAGACAGGAAGTTAGTTAGCTTACCTAGCGGGTTGGGTTAGGTGCCATCACGACTTGATGGATTTTGGATCATGACAAGTTGGTATCAGAGCCCTAGGTTCATAGGTTCTACGAGTCATGAGCAAGTGTCTAGTAGCGTCTCGCAGATCGGTATGATGACGTCCATACTTATCTTCGAGAGGCTACATGACATGTAGGAAATTTCCCATCTTTCCTTCTTTATCGTGTGGCATTGATTCAATGTGAAGCTTATATCTTTGATTTCATTTCATCCACTCGTGTGTTATGTGAGCACTCGGTATCAGCTGTGCATCGATGGCTTGTGATGTCATAGATGAGGTGCGAAATGTGTTCTCTATGTTGTGGAGTTAGGCCAGTCTGGAGGACTTGAGGGCAGGTACAAACTGCAGCTTGTGCTCGATGGTTTCAGTTGTGTGAGTATGTTCTTATAGACTCATATATCTGGTAGTGTCTGTGGGAGTGGGATTTATGGTTCAATGAGTGGTTGGATAGTTATATGATGAGTAGGATGTGATTGCGGAATATGTTCAGATGGTCTGGATGTGGCGAGGAGAATTTTGCTTGGGATATGAAAGGACAATAGATATTTGATTTCTGTCTTGATGTGTTGTATTATCTTGAGTTATGAGTATGTTAGGGATATTTCAGGAATGAAGCAGATTCTTATGTCTTGCAGACGAGTTTAGACTTTGAAAGATTAAGTGATTACATTGTGGTTGTGACCATGATAGGGCGTAAAGAGAAGCCAGTTTGAGGCTAAGTAGGTGGGTCATCTCCCGTGGGATGTTATGAGGTTGTGTGATCCCTATGAGGTTCTGTGAAGAGTTTTCTTTCTACCAACGGGATGTGTATGTGTTGTAATTTGAGTTCGGATCACTTGAGGAAGTTCACACGACTGTCGCAAGGATAGATATGCGCTTAGCAAATGATTTGGTGTACTTTAAGATTAGTGCTACATGAGCTTATGAAGGAATTAGTTGAATTACAGTACGAGATTATGGCAGTAATGGAGTAAAGGTATTGTGTGTTATCAGATGATGTGTTTTATAGCTTTGATCCAAGTGGAGGAGTCTGCTATCAATGATCTGATTGCATGGTTATGCGTTATATTAAAACCCGGAGCAAGACTCACTCTCCAACCATGAATGCAATATCGAGAGCCTTCTGATCCGCATAACTCTTCTGTCTGGACTGGGTTGTGCGAAGTCGATCCTGAATCACCTTCACCTTATCCAGGGCATCCTGAACAAAGTGTGTACCCAATAATCTAGCCTCGCCCGGCTCGAACCAACCCACTGGAGTCTGACACTGCCTACCATACAGAGCCTCACACGGTGCCATCTAAATGCTGGACTAATAACTATTGTTGTAAGCAAACTCCGTAACTGGCCTCCGTAACTATTGTTGTAAGAACTGGTCCCAAGCACCCCCAAAATCTATCACACACGCACAGAGCATATCCTCTAATATCTGAATAGTGCGCTCGGACTGCCTGTCCGTCTGAGGGTGAAATATTGTGCTCAACTCAACCCGAGTACCCAACTCATGTTGTACATCTCTCCAAAACCATGATGTAAACTGCGTACCCTGGTCAGAGATAATAGATACCGGTATTCCATGAAGCCTGATGATCTCACGGATGTAGATTCGAGCTAGCTGTTCGGAAGAATAGGTATTCAACACAGGAATGAAATGAGCCGACTTGGTCAGCCTATCCACAATCACCCAAACTGCATCAAACCTCCACTGAGTCCCTGGGAGTCCAACAACGAAATCCATAGTGATCCGCTTCCATTTCCACTCCAAAATCTCTAACTTCTAAAGCAACCCACCCGGCCGCTGATGCTCATACTTCACCTGCTGTCAATTTAGGCACCGAGCCACATACTCCACTATGTCCTTCTTCATCCTCCTCCACCAGTAATGCTTCCTCAAGTCCTGATACATCTTCACAGCTCCCGGATGAATAGAGTACTGCGAGCTATGAGCCTCCTGAAGAATTAATTCATGCAAACCATCTATATTATTCACACATAACCTGCCGTACATCCTCAATACGCAATCATCCCAAATAGTGACCTCCTTAGCATCACAGTGCTGAACCGTGTCCTTAAGGACAAGCAGATGGGGGTCATCATACTGACGCTCCCTGATACGATTATAAAGAGAAGACCGAGAGACCACACAAGCCAATACTCGACTCAGCTCAGAAATATCCAATCTCATAAACTGGCTGGCTAAGGCCTAAACATCCAACGCCATGAGCCTCTCCACTGCTGGTATATATGCTAAACTCCCCAAACTCTCTGCCCGACGACTCAAAGCATCGGCCACCACATTGGCCTTCCCTGGATGGCATAAAATAGTGATATCATAATCCTTAAGTAGCTCCAACCACCTCCGCTGATGCAAGTTAAGATCTTTTTGCTTGAACAGATGCTGCAAACTCCAATGATCGGTGTAAATCTCACAAGGAACACCATACAAATAATGGTGCCAAATCTTCAAGGCATGAACAATAGCTACTAATTCAAGGTCGTGGACAGGATAGTTCTTTTCATGCACCTTCAGCTGTCTGGACGCGTACGCAATCACCCTACCATCCTGCATCAACATGGGGCTGTAGTCACAATATACAGTATCAGACCTCGAACCTGTAGGCAATACCAATACTGGGGCTGTAGTCAAAGTTGTCTTGAGCTTCTGAAAGCTCTCCTCACATTCCTCTGTCCACCTGAACGGAGAACCCTTCTGGGTCAACCTGGTCATAGGTGCTGTAATAGATGAGAATCCCTCTACAAAGTGACGGTAATACCCTGCCAAACCAAGAAAACTCCAGATCTCTGCAGCAGAGGACGGTCTAGGCCAACTCTACACTGCTTCAATCTTCTTCGGATCCACCTAGATCCCATCACTCGATACAATATGACCCAAGAATGCCATTGAGTCTAGCTAAAACTCACACTTTGAAAATTTTGCATATAACTTCTTTTCTCTCAAGGTCTGAAGCGCAGTCCTCAGGTCCTGCTCATGATCCTCCCCAGTGTTGGAATATACAATATAAGACCTCGAACCTGTAGGCAATACCAATACTGGGGTTGTAGTCAAAGTTGTCTTGAGCTTCTGAAAGCTCTCCTCACATTCCTCTGTCCACCTGAATGGAGCACCCTTCTGGGTCAACCTGGTCATAGGTGCTGCAATAGATGAGAATCCCTCTACAAAGTGACGGTAATACCCTGCCAAACCAAGAAAACTCCAGATCTCTGCAGCTGAGGATGGCCTGGGCCAACTCTACACTGCTTCAATCTTTTTTGGATCCACCTAGATCCCATCACTCGATACGATATGACCCAAGAATGCCACTGAGTCTAGCTAAAACTCACACTTTGAAAATTTTGCATATAACTTCTTTTCTCTCAAGGTCTGAAGCGCAGTCCTCAGGTGCTGCTCATGATCCTCCCCAGTGTTGGAATACAATAGGATGTCGTCAATGAACAAAACAATGAAGGAGTCAAGATAGGGCCAGAACACACTATGCATCAAATGGATAAAGGTTGTTGGGGCATTGGTCAGCCCGAAAAACATGACAAGAAACTCATAGTGACCATATCGGGTCCTGAAAGCAGTCTTCGGGATATCTGCCTCCCGAATCTTTAACTGATGATATCCTAAACATAAGTCAATCTTGGAGAACATTCTGGCACCCTGTAACTGATCAAATAAGTCATCAATACGAGGCAATGGATACTTGTTCTTTACTATAACTTTGTTCAGCTGGCGATAATCAATACACATATGAATACAACCATCCTTCTTCTTTACAAATAAGATAGGAGCAGCCCAAGGTGACACACTTGGCTGAATGAAGCCATTATCAAGCAACTCATGTAACTGCTCCTTCAACTCCTTCAATTCAGGAAGAGCCATACAATATGGGGGAATAGAGATGGGCTGAGTGCTGTGCAATAAATCAATGCCAAAATCAATATCTCTATCGGGCGGCATGCCTGGAAGATCAGCTAGAAACACATCTAGAAAGTCCCTCACTACTGGAACTGACTCAACTGTATGGGTATCAATACTGACATCTCTCACATAAGCTAGATACGCGTCACACCCCTTCTTAACCATTTGTTGAGCTTTAAGAAATGAAATAACTCTGCTGGAAGTATACTCTAAGGTACCTCTCCACTCAAATCGCGATAAACCTTGCATAGCCAGCGTCACGGTCTTAGTGTGACAATCAAGAATAGTATAATGGGGAGACAACCAGTCCATGCCCAAGATAACATCAAAGTCTATCATGCTGAGTAATAATAAATCAGCTAGGGTATCAAAACCACTAAGAGCAATCAAACACGACTGATACACGCGGTCCACAACAAGAGAATCTCCCACAGGACTAGACACATAAACAGGGGAACTCAAAGAATCCCGAGATACGCCTAAATACGGGGCAAAATAAGAGGACACGTAGGAATATGTAGAGCCTGGGTCAAATAATATCGATACATATATATGATAGACCGGAATAATACCTATAACGACAGTATCGGAAGCAACTGCCTCTGTACGAGCCGAAAAAGCATAATATCCGGCCTGGCCTCCCCCTCTAGGGAAACATCGACCTCCCTGACCTCTACCTCGAGCTGGCTGAGGAGGTGGGGCGGTATCTGGTGTTGGAATCATAGCCTGAGGACTCGGTGGAGAATATGATGGCTGAGAAGTCTGTGGAGGTGCACCCCTCCTAAATCTGGGCAATCCCTCACCATATGGCGAGTGTCGCCAAACTTAAAACAAGCTCTCGGAGAGCATGACTGTTGTGACTGGCTTGGACCAGGTATGCGGGACTGGCCACTAAAAGCACCCTGAGCAGGAGGCACACTAGATAATGGCAGTGCATAATAAGGCTCCTGGGGCCTAGAAGGGACCGGAATACCACTGGCGGCTGGAAAAGCTGAATGAACGGGGTGACTCCCATAACCCGTACCATGGCGAGATGTTGGGGCACGAACTCCAGAATGAGAACCAGTCTCTCGAGACCTTTTGGCCTCTCTCTCCTCTCGGTCCCGGGCAAGCATGCTCTCCAATCTCCTCGAAATACTCACAACCTGCTGATAAGGAATATCCATCTCCAACTCCCTAGCCATACTAATCCGGATATTGGGGTGGAGTCCCTCAATAAACCGTCGAACCCTCTCTCGAACAGTGGCAACCAAGGCAGTTGCATGTCGGGCCAAATCACTGAAGCGGACTTTATACTCTAACACGGTCATAGCACCCTTGCGCAACTGCTCAAACTTCACGCGCCATGAGTCCCTGAGGCTATGAGGGACATTCTCTCTCAAAAATATGTCCGATAACTGAGCCCATATAAGTGAAGCTACCTCATCCGGACTACTTAACTCATAAGCACGCTACCACTAATAGGCTACTCCTCTAAGCTGGAAGGTGGTAAAAGAAACCCCTACTCGTCTCTGCTACGCCCATAGTATGGAGAATACGATGACACTAATCCAGAAAACCCTGAGCATCATCAGTAGCCAATCCGTTGAAGGTAGGTGGGTGGTACTTCTTGCACCTCTCAAGTCTGAGCTGCTCTGCCTCAAAAGCGACTGTACTAGTCTCGTGCTGAATAGGAGCTACCGGCTCCATCGGTATAATCTCTAGAACCTGGTCGGCCTGAACCCGCTGCCCTGGAGTATCGGCGACGGGAGTTTGTGCTTCTCCCCTAGCCTAAGATGTGGCAGGAGCAAGTGGAATCAATCCATCCTGAGCTAAGGTGCTGAACATGCTCAAAACCTGGGCTAGAGTCTCCTGGAGAGGTCGTACAGCAACGGGTATCTCAGGTGTCTGCCCTCCGGCTGGGGCTACTGGGGGCTCCTCTATCAGCGCGCGCGGGGGTGCTCTGGCTACACCGTGTGGTAGTCCTTGGCCTCAACCCCGGCCTCGGCCTCTCGCAGCTCTAGCAGGGGGTGCGGGTGCCTGGTCATTAGATCCACATGTACATGTCCTCACCATCTGTGAGAGAATAGAATATAGAAGTTTAGAAATTTGAAGTTAACAATTTCGCACGACAAGGAATCAAAGAAGTATAATTTTTCCTAATAGTTCCATAGCCTCCCGAAGATAAGTACAAACGTCTCTGTACCGATCCGCGAGACTCTAATAAACCGGCCTGTGACTCACGACACCTATGAGCCTAGAGCTTTGATACCAACTTGTCACGACCCAATTTTCCCTCTGTATGACATCGTGACAGCACCTAATCTCTACGACTAGGTAAGCCTATCATTTGTGGAATAATAAAATAAAAACATAAATTTAACAACTAATTGTAGCAATAACAACATAACTGGGTACCATGCCGCTTGGCATGTACAATAACCAACTATTCAAAAATACACAGTAATTCCAAAACCCGGAACATCGTGAATCCCAAACTACTGGAGAAAAGTCTAGTGTCTCTATACATCAGAGTCTAACAAAAGTAAATACAGAAGATAATGGACATGGGAAAGAGTAGAAGGGGACTCCGAGGTCTGCGAACGTGGCAGAAATACCTTGAAGTCTCCAAAGCTACCCCGGCTCACTGAAGTGCAGCTGATAAGGAGCACCTGGATCTGCACACACAAAACATGTGCAGAGAGTAGCATGAGTACACCAATATCGGTACCCTGTAAGTGCCAAGCCTAACCTCAGTCGAGTAGTGACGAGGTCAGGTCAGGACCCTACTAATATAAATAATAATAAGGAGTAAACAGAAATACCGTAGAAGGTAACAGTGTAGTACACAGAAACACAATAGGGGATATCCCGAGATACCGACTCATAGTCCCAAACGTAAATATGCAGGGGGATCTCCCGGAATATCATTTCGTAGTCCCAAAGTAAATATACAAGATAGGAGAATCTCCTGGAATACCGTTCTGTAGTCCCAAAGTAAATATAGAAGACAGGGGGATCTCCCGGAATACCGTTCCTTATTCCCAAAGTTCCGTATTCCCAAAGTAAATATGCAAGACAGGGGGATCTCCCGCAATACCGTTCCGTAGTCCCAAAGTAAATATGCAAGACAGGGGGATCTCCCGCAATACCATTCCGTAGTCCCAAAGTAATTATGCAGCTCAACCAACGGAAATAACAGTTACAGCAAGAAAACCTACAATTTAGACTATGTTCAAGTCAAGGAAAAATAGGAAATTTCACTAAACATGCTGCACAGAGTTCAGATAGGCAGTTAAGACACGTAGGCATGCTATCCTAAACTAAACAGGATATTTACATATGCTAGTGTAGCTCAAATAAGGAGAAACATGTTATTACTTAGTGAAGAACGGAGTTTTTCAACAAATAGCCCGTGTACGTACTTGTCACCTCACGTACACGGTGCTCACATATCAAAACAATACCAAATCCTAAGGGGAGTTTCCCCCACACAAGGTTAGGCAAGCCACTTACCTCGAACCAAGCTCAATCAAACGGTCACAATGCCTTTCCCATGAATATCCGGCTCCGAATGGCCCAAATCTAGCCAAAAGCAATTACATATCATAAATACAACCATAATAGACTCATCTAATTAATGAAATCAAGATTTTAACAAAATTTCCAAAATTCGTCCTAAAAAGTCGACCCGGGCCCACGTCTCGGAATCAGGTAAAAGCCATAAAATATGAACACCCATTCACTTACGAATCCAACCATATAAAAATTACTCAAATCTGACCACAAATCCCCTTTCAAAATTCGAAATCTTTGTTGAAGAAGTTCTTCCAATTTTTCCCAATTTCAACCCCAAAATCCGAAATTAAAGAGGAAATCAATGATAGATTAGTGGAATATAACCAAAATGGAGTGTAGAATCATTACCCAATCGATATCTCTGAAACTCCCTCAAAATCTTGTCCAAGTCCGAGCTCCCAACTCAAGTTTTTGATAAAATAGCTAAACTCCCATTTTTGGAAATGATATAAGTCTGCCGAGTGATTCCTTAATCGCGATAGCGAAAATAGCCTCGCGATCGCGAAGAACAACTTTGCTGCCCCAGAAATTAACTCTACGCGAACGCGTAAAACACCACGCGAACGCGATGCTCTGACTCTCGCGAACAACCCTATGCGTTCGTGGTGAGCAAAGTGTGTGGCCCAGCTTTGGTCCACTTAACCCTACGCAAACGCGACCTTGTCTTTGCGTTCGCGAAGCACCACCTCACTTCACTACACGTTCGCATGCCCCTGTCCACAAACACGAAGAACAATTCCATCCTCTCGCCCAGCTAGCTTGCGCGATCGCGGATCACCCCACACGATCGCGTATAAGGAAACCAGAACTCAGACACCAAAAAACTTCAGCAACCTCCTAAGTCCAATAATCGATCGGTTGGGCATCCGAAATACACCCGAGGCCCCCTGGACCTCAACCAAACATTCCAACCAGTCCTAAATCACCATAAGAACTTAGTCGAGCCCTCAAATCACATCAAACAACGCTAAAATTATGAATCACCATCCAATTCAAACTTAATGAACTTGAAACCTCAAATTTCTACAACCAATGCCGAAACCTATCAAACCACGTCCGATTGACCTCAAATTTTTCACATAAGTCATATTCAACATTATGGAGCTACTCCAACTTCTAGAATCGGAATCTAACCCCGATATCAAAAAGTCCACTAGTGGTCAAAATCTCCAAAAATTCGACTTTCGCCAATTAAAGCCTAAATCAGCTACCGACCTCAAATTCACAGTCCGTACATGCTCCTAAGTCCAAAATCACCCAACGGAGCTAACAGAACCGACGGATCTCCATTCCAGAGTCATCTTCACACAGTTCTGACTATGGCCAAAATCCTAATACTTAAGCTTTCGTTTTAGGGACTAAGTGTCCCAAAACACTCTGAAACCAAAAACAAAACCTCTCGACAAGTCACATAAGCAGAAAAAGATATGGGGGAAATAGTAAATAGGGAATCGAGGCTATTACTCTCAAAACAACTGGCTGGGTCATTACAGAGCGGGTCCGAAAAAATTTTTGGAAGTCCGTAGTGAAATTTTACTTGAAATGGCGAAGTTGAATTTTTGAGAAATTTGACAGGGGAGTTGACTTTTTGATATTCGAGTCGGAATTCAGTTCTGAAACTTTTTATAGATCTGTTATGTCATTTATGACTTGTGTACAAAATTTGAGGTCAATCGAAATTGATTTGATATGTTTCGGCGCAAAATATAGAAGTTGGAAGATTTGAAAACTCATAATTCGATACGATGCGCGATTCGTAAGTTCGGCGTTGTTTGGCATGGTTTAAAGCCTCAACTAAGTTCATATTGTATTTTGGGACATGTTGATATATTTGGTTAAGGTCCTGAGATCCTCGGATAGATTTCGGAAGGTTAATGGAATGGATTTCGGACAAAAGGAGCTGCTGGAAATTTTCTGCTGCAGAAGTTGTTTTTGGATAGCAACTGGTGCAATCACAGAGCTGATTTTGGAAGCTTATATCTCGAAGTCTATAAGGAATCTAAAAATTATCAAAACATGAAAGTTGTAGCCCTTTGTTTCTAGCTTCCAGAAAGTTAAACCATTCAGTATTTGGACGTTTGTACACAAAGTTATGATCGACTGAATGAAGGCTGGTAAAGCATATTCGTCAGAAATTTCTTATGCGTGGAGCCGACTTTAGAAGCTTAAATCTCGAAATCTATAAGGAATCTGAAAATTATCAAAACATGAAAGTTGTAGCTCTTTGATTGTAGTTTCCATAAATATAAACCATTTGTCATTTGGACATTTGTACAGAAATATATAGTCGACTGAATGAAGGCTAGTAGCAGTTTATATTTGCCCAAAAATCAGGCAAAGTCGCATTTCACACATGCGACTTGCCTAGGCATAATGTTTAAAAACGGGAGTTAGCCATTTTTACTCATTTTTGAGTTTTGAGTCTCGAATTTGGGCGATTCCAAAGGGATTTTTCACGACTTCAACTTGGGTAAGTGTCCTATATCCAAAAGTGATGATATTTTATAAATTCATTATTATTATATTCATCATTTATTTCTGATTTAAATGGAAAAAATCAAGATTTTTACAAAACTTTTCAAGAACGAAAATTTTAGATTTGGAGGTCGAGTTGTTATCGAAATTTTATAAAATTGGTATGGGTGGACTCGTAATTGAATAGGTTATTGGATTTTGTGAGTTTTGTCAGATTCCGAGACGTGGGCCCCACGTGTGATTTTTGAGTTAAATTTCGGATTTTGTTGGAAAATTAGTATTTTCATATTGAATTAATTCCTATAATTAGTATTCACCGAATTAAATTAATTTGGTTAGATTTGAGCTATCCGGAGGTCAATTCAAGCAAGAAGGCGATTTTGGAATATCGGCCTAACTTCAAAAAGGTAAGTATCTTGCCTAACTTTGAGTGGGGAAAATTCCCCTTAGGCATTGAGTCTTATGTGAAATTTATGTAATTAAAAACCATGTACGCGAGGTGACGAGTATGTACTTGGGTTATATGTGCAAATTACATTGGTTAAAATCCTTAGACGCCCTTATGTATTAAATTGGAGATCCCCGTGTCTTGCATATTTACTTTTGAGACTACGAGGCGATTCCTCGGGAGTTCTCCCTGCACATTTACTTTTGAGACTACGAGGTTGTTCCTAGGGAGCTCTCCCTGCACATTTACTTTTGAGACTACGAGGCGGTTCCTTGGGAGCTCTCCCTGCACATTTATTTTTGAGACTACGAGGCGGTTCCTCGGGAGTCCTCACTGCACATTTACTTTTGGGACTACGAGACGGTATCTCGGGAGTGCCCTTTTGTTGACATCTCTTTATGGTTGCACTTGCCTTTGGTTATTTTGTATTTTCGTGATAGGAAAATCATTGTGAGCTGTCGTAATGTATTTTTGATTTTACTATGTGTTTGTATTCCTTGTTGTATTATGTTGGCTTGGGTTTTATAGTACGAGACTCTGAAAATTTATATTCCTAGTTTTTATCGTTTTTTGATGACTGAGTTATTTTTAGAAAAAAAAGTTACTATTATGTTTTGATTTAATAAGTTTTACATCTGAATCAATAGATAATATGATGTTTTATTTAAATTGAAATGTCATTTTTCTTTACTCCAACTATTTCTAAAATAAACTCAGTCTTTGTTGAATTCTTATTCGGTTTAAAAATGATAACCTTACTTTATTAAAATAAATTAATCGTGCGGATTTTATGTATAGACATATTTAGCACGAGAGTTATCCGTGCGGTTGCGATAGAGATATGGGCATGAGATGCCGTAGAAATATGAAAGTGGGCTGAGACCCGTATTTTTATGATTATGAGATGAAGTGTCACAAGGTGACTTTTATTTGAAAGGATTATATTTGAAATAATATCTATTTGAAGGAATTATATTAGAAAGAGATTTATGTGAATGAATTTTATTCCGAAGAGTATTATTTGAGAAACATATAGGCAAAGATTAATATTGGAAGGACTTGATTAATTGGTTGTACTTGTATTCATTATTCGTTACGCAATATTTATGGAGATCTTGTCGCCCTGCTGTGTATATCACTGGTTGATTATTGTTGCCATCATTGTTATTTGTTTCCTATTTATTTTTGCATACTATATTGCATAGGTTATTAGACTAGTGAGTGTCTCGACTGTACCTCGTCACTACTCCACTGAGGTTAGTCTTTATACTTACTGGGTACCGACCGTGGTGTACTCATACTACACTTCTGCACATTTTTGGACAGAGCCAGGTGTTGGAGATATCGGACTCGGATAGAGTTAAAGTGTGATCGCAAGGATTCAAGGTAGAGCTGCTTGGTCGTCGCAGTCCCTTGGAGTCTTTCCATTTTATTGTACTGTTAATTATTAATCAACCAGTATTGAGTATTCAATCCTTGAGATCATTTCATATATTCTGTTATAGTTCATGACTCAGTATTACCAGTCTTGGGAGGTTGATAGAATTGTTTCCATTGTTGGTTTTGACACTAGTATTTAAATATTTATATATAAAAAAATAATTTGGCTTGAATTATAATTATAATCGGCTTACTTAGTCTTAGAGACTAAGTGTCATCACGATGCCTGTGATGGGATTTTGGGTCGTGATAAGTTAGTATCAGAGCTTTAGGTTCATAGGTTCTACGAGTCACGAACGAGTTTAGTAGAGTCTTGCGGATCGGTACGGAGACGTCTGTACTTATCTTCGAGAGGCTACAGAGCTAGTAGGAAAATTTCCACTTCTTTCATTCCTTATCGTGCAGCTTTTATTGAGCTTGAAGCATATATCTTATGTTCTTTTGCATCCACTCGTGTATGAAATTGCATCAACTATGCGCCAATGGTTCGTGTTACTACAGAGGGGTTATAAGGGAGCCAGGGTTGCTCAACCATTGTTACCACGTGTCGTCCAAATGGAGGATGCGGAAGTATTGAGAGATCATTCAGTTGTACATATGGGGGTGCAGCAGGTTCTGACATCTGGTTGATAATTATGATCTTAAGAAGGTTTAATTTTTTGCCTAATCGTCACAATAGTGGTAGGGTCATGAGGTGGATGTAGTTCTGAATATAGTTGGTGGTATTAGAGACTATGTGGTTCGTATGGGATTTCTATTTAGTGAAGGGTACATACTAGCAGTCAAGGCACTGGAGAAAACGAGTTTAACTGTCACGAGGATGATATGCGCCAAATAAATGGCTTGATGTGTCTTATGGTTGTTGTCGTACGAGCGGTGAAGGTTAGTATTATGGATCATCGGAGTGTGTCCTATGGCTTCGCACCAAGTGAAGGGAGTACACTATCAATGATCAGATTGCAGGGTCATGTGTTATATCAGTTTTGGCCTGAGATGTATTTATGTGGTATTGAAAGGTTCTCTAAAACTTATATATGAGTAAGAGCTGAGATTTGTATGGGATGATGCTGGGACTTGCAGTATTCCCGCGTCCTTAATAATTCTACATTTCAGTATCAGCGGGGTCATGAAAACAATTTCAGAATACTCGGAGTGCTCCAGTAAGTTTTTTAATGCACCATCGATACAAGGTTCCTATAATGGTTATTCCAGTTATCTGGAACAGACCCAGTATGAGCAGCCAAATCTGCAGAGGGGTTGTTATCAGTGTGGTGATACTAGGCATATCATGAGAGATTGTCCCAGACTTGGGAGGGGTGGATTTTATCAGAACACTCAGTCTATGGGCCCCAATACAGTTACTACCCCACGTGCACAACCAGTTAGAGGTAGAGGACAGGCGGGTAAAGGGCGCCCTAGAGGGGGAGGCCCAGCCCATTAATATATTTGCTATGGTGTGGCTGAAGCCACTACACCAGATGGTGTCGTTACAGGTTTGTTCCTTATCTGTTTTAAAAGAATATTTTTCCTTAATTTGATTCGGTTCTCAATATTGAGGCGAGTCCTTCTATTATGCTCTGCTTATGGGTGAGCTTCGTAATTTTGTGAATCACTTATATGTTATCCCTGTTGGGAGATTCGATGAGGTTAGCCCGTGTCTATCATTTTTATTTTGTCCACCATTGAGGACTATAAGTCCAATAGTGACTTTCTATTACTCTCTACAATGGGTTTTGATATGATTTCGGAATAATTGAGTTCAATTTTATGAATTATATGCCCTACCGATATGGGGGTTCATTAAGTGTTGTGAAAATTGTTTACGGAATTTATTGAAAAGAAGAAAGAAAGGAAATTGAAAAATTCAGTTGGCACGGTGTACAAAATACTTGTGATTCAGAACTGAGGACGAGATCCTCGCATTTTAATATAAATTGATATGTTTAAAGCGGGCTACGAGCTGCGATGGAAGTTATATAAGGACGAGATCCTTGTGAGGAAAATTCTTGTGTTTAAGTTCTCCCTTGTGAAATTACATTTGTCTATAGTACTAATAGGGAGTCATGCCTGTTAGGATTATTTGAAAATTCTTATATGAAATTCTCTGTGCATACTTGCCAAAATCGTATTGTAATTATTGAGTTTTAACCTACGAGGTAGGTGCCCGCCCAGGTGGCATTAAATGTGATTCGTTAACCCGAGTAAATAATTATGAGGTCTTCATGCCTCGCTTGTTGCCGTCAGTTTTGTGAAAATTAGATATGAGATTTTGGTTAAGATAAGATTAATTGAGGATGCTGAAGTTAATTATAAACAGCTATTATGACCAGAGATGTGGTTATAGACATACGTATGATGTGTGCATAGGCACAAGTTGCTACAGCCGGTTGAAACTAATACTGTGTGTTGATGTAAGGAATTTGAAATGGATTGGAGTGTAAGGAATTGGCTTTAAAGCTTATAAGTATGAATAAAAGAAATAATCTCCACAGAGATGATGTTGTCGGACCCCTGTTAAATTTACGGTGACGTAGAATCACCCGTGAGTATGTGTGAAATAATGCACTCAGTAATTTAATGTCATCAGAATAATTCTTGGCACGTTCGAGGACGAACGTATGTTTAAGAGGGGGAGAATGTAATAACCCGACTTATCATTTTAAGAATCTATGCCCCATTCAGCTACATGAGGTCGAGAGCAGCTTTGTAATATGTATTATGACCCGCGTGTATTCTCGAGTTTGGTTTTCGAAAGATTCGGAATTTAATTTAAAGAACAATTCTCATTTTTAAAGCTTAAATGGAAAGAGTTGAGTAGAGAGTTCACTTTTGAACAAACGACCTCGGAATGGAATTTTGATGATTCCAACAGCTCTGTATGGTAATTTTGGACTTAGGAGCGTGTCCGAAAATTTTTTTGGAAGTCCGTAGTGAAATTTTGCTTGAAATGGCGAAAGTTAAATTTTTGGGAAGTTTGACCGGGGAGTTGACTTTTTGATATCGGAGTCGAAATTCAGTTCTAAAAATTTTCATAGATCTGTTATGTCATTTATGACTTGTGTACAAAATTTAAGATCAATCGGAATTGATTTGATATGTTTCGGCGCAAAATATAGAAGTTGAAAGATTTGAAAACTCATAATTCGATTCGATGCGCGATTCGAAATTTCGGCATTGTTTGGCATGATTTGAAGCCTCAAATAAGTTCGTATTGTATTTTGAGACATATTGGTATATTTAGTTAAGGTCCCGAGGGCCTCGGGTGGATTTTGGAAGATTAACGGAATGGATTTCGGACAAAAGGTGTTGCTGGAATTTTTCTGCGGTAGAAGCTGTTTTTGGACGGCAACTGGTGCAATCGCAGAGCTGCCTTTGGAAGCTTATATCTCTAAATCTATAAGGAATCTGAAAATTATCAAAACATAAAAGTTGTAGCACTTTGATTCTAGTTTCCATAAAGTTAAACTATTCATTATTTGGACATATGTATCGAAAGTTATGGTTAACTGAATAAAGGCTGGTAAAGCAATTTTGCCAGAAATTTCTGATGCATGGAGCCGACTTTGAAAGATTAAATCTCGAAATCTATAAGGAATCTGAACATTATCAACACATGAAAGTTGTATCCCTTTGATTCTAGTTTTCAAAACATTAAACTATTTATCATTTGGACATTTGTACATTAAGTTATGGTCGACTGAATGAAAGCTGGTATCAATTTATATTTGCCTGAAAATGAGGCAAAGTTGCATTTCACACATGCGACTTGCCTGGGCAGAATGCTTTAAAACGGAAGTTAGCTGTTTTTACTCATTTTTGAGTTTTGAGTCTTGGATTTGGGCAATTTCAAAGGTATTTTTCCCGACTTCAACTTGGGTAAGTGTCCTATATCCAAAAGTGATTATATTTCATAAATCCATGGTTATATTCATCATTTATTTCGGATTTAAATGGAAAAAATCAAGATTTTTGCAAAACTTTTCAAGAACGAAAATTTTAGATTTGGAGGTCGAGTTGTTATCGGAATTTGATAAAAAATGGTATGGGTGGACTCGTAATTGAATGGGTTATCAGATTTTGTGAGTTTCGTCAAATTCTGAGACATGGGCCCCACAGGCGATTTTTGAGTTAAATATCGGATTTACTTGGAAAATTAGTATTTTTATATGGAATTAATTCCTATAATTAGTATTCACTGAATTAAATTTATTTGGTTAGATTTGAGCTGTCTTGATACAATTCAAGAAAGAAGGCGATTTTGGAATATAGGCCTAACTTCAAAAAGGTAAGTATCTTGCCTAACCTTGAGTGGAGAAAATTTCCCTTAGGCATTGAGTCTTATGTAAAATTTATGTAATTAAAAACTATATACGCGAGGTGACGAGTACGTACTTGGGTTATATGTGCAAATTACATTGGTTAAAATCCTTAGACGCCCTTATGTATTAAATTGGGAATTATTGGCACTTATTAAATCTTTTGATTTGTTTTACCTAAATCCTTGTTTTGTTGGATTTGTTTTTATATGATGATTTGGTGTGATTGTAACCTTGATTTTTAAGTGAAATATTATTTTATTGAGTTATTCACTCCCGGATATATTTGTTAAGATTTTGTGCACATTATGGTCGAGCCATGGGCTCCTTATTGAGGAAAATAATGTATTGTTGAATTTTGTGGCAAGTTGTAATATTTGAGCACTTGATGTGCAATCTATGATAAATTGTAATATTTGAGCACTTGATGTGTAATCTGTGATAAATTATAATATTTGAGTACTCGATGTGCAATCTGCGATAAGTTGTAATATTTGAGCACTCGATGTGCAATCGGCGATAAATTGTAATATTTGAGCACTTGATGTGCAATCTGTGATAAATTGTAATATTTGAGCACTTGATGTGCAAATCTGTGATATGTTGTAATATTTGAGCACTTGGGTGCGATTTATGATTTGTGATAGCCTGGGGGCATTTTTGTTGTTGCATATTTACTTTGGGACTACGAGGCGATACCTCGAGAGATCCCACTGTCTTACATATTTACTTTTGAGACTACGAGACGATTCCTTGGGAGTTCTCCCTGCACATTTACTTTTGAGACTACGAGGCAATTCCTCGAGAGCTCTCCCTGCACATTTACTTTTGAGACTACGAGGCATTTCCTCGAGAGTTCTCCCTGCACATTTACTTTTGGGACTACGAAACGGTATCTCGGGAGTGCACTTTTGTTGACATCTCTCTATGGTTGCACTTGTCTTTGATTATTTTGTATTTCCATGATAGGAAAATCCTTGTGAGCTGCCGTGATGTATTATTTGATTTTACTATGTGTTTGTATTCCTTGTTGTATTGTGTTGGCTTGGGCTTTTTAGTACGAGACTCTGAAGATTTATATTCCTGTTTTTTATCAATTTTTGATGAATGAGTTGTTTTAAATAAAAGAAGTTACTATTATGTTTTGAATTAATAAATTTTACATCCGAAGCAATAGATTAACTTATGTTTTATTTAAATTGTAATGTCATTTCTCTTCACTCCAACTATTTTTAAAATAAACTCATTTCTTTGTTGAATTCTTAATCAGTTTAAAAATGATAACCTTACTTTATTGAAATTAAATTAATCGTGCAAATTTTATGTATAGACATATTTGGCACGAGAGTTATCCATGCGGTTGCGATAGAGATATGGGCACGAGGTGCCGTGGAAATATGAAAGTGGGCTGAGACCCGTATTTTTATGATTATGAGATGAGGTGTCACAAGGTGACTTTTATTTGAAAGGATTATATTCGAAATAATATCTATTTGAAGGAATTATATTAGAAAGAGATTTATGTGAAAGAATTTTATTCTAAAGAGTATTATTTGAGAAACATATAGACGAAAGATTTATAATAGAAGGACTTGATTAATTGGTTGTACTTGTATTCATTATTTGTTGCGCAATATTTATGGTGTTCTTGTCGCCCTGCTGTGTATATCACGGGTTGATTATTGTTGCCATCATTGTTATTTATTTCCTATTTATTTTTGCATTCTATATTGCACAGGTTATTAGACTAGTGAGTGTCTCGACTGTAACTCGTCACTACTCCACTGAGGTTAGTCTTTATACTTACTGGGTACCGACCGCGGTGTACTCATACTACACTTCTGCACATTTTTGGGCAGAGCCAGGTGTTGGCGATATCGGACTCGGATAGAGTTAAAGTGTGATCGCAAGGATTCAAGGTAGAGCTGTTTGGTCGTCGCAGTCCCTTGGAGTCTTTCGATTTTATTGTAATGTTAATTATTAATCAAACAGTATTGAGTATTCGATCCTTGAGGTCATTTCATTTATTCAGTTATAGTTCGTGACTCAGTATTACCAGTCTTGGGAGGTTGATAGAATTATTTTTGCTGTTGGTTTTGACACTAGTATTTAAATATTTATATTTAAAAAAAAATTGCTCGAATTATAATTATAATCGGCTTACTTAGTCTTAGAGACTAAGTGCCATCACGACGCCTATGGTGGAATTTTGAGTCGTGACAATGATCCTTTAGGACCCCCTCCCCTCCTTTTATGTGGGTGTTATTCACACTTAGTCATTTAACATAGATCAATACAGTTTGTACCTTTGTAGTTATTAAGACTTGTACCGATTCTCACATGTTTTAATAAGACTCTACAATTTCTAAATTTCTCTTCTATTTATTTAATCACCTAGCTTAATTACATAATCCACATAGTCTAAAGTTCAGCCGGGACCCACAGTTGTGGAACTCGAAGAGTGCCTAACGCCTTCTCTTTGAGGTAATTTAAGCCCTTACCCGATCTTTGGTGGTGTTGACTAGTCAAACAGAATTATTTGCAAATAGGTTCCCTAACGCACCTTAAAAATCGTTAGGTGGGGACTCTTCTCTCTTAATACCCATTTAAAAGAGTTATCACACGTCGAAGCCCGCTCTCGCGAAAAAACAGGGCGCGACAGCATGGCGACTCTGCTGGGGAAAATCAGGCTTTTACCATAATGAACTTGACTTATGTGGATTACTTTCTTTTATTTGTTTTAAACTGCTATTTCATGCAGATACCTTTCCTTATTCACCTTTATTTGTTTTAAACTGTAATTACATGCGCATCCATTTCCTTTTTCATCGGTATTTGCTTTAAATTGCTATGACGTGCACATCCCTTCCCTTGTTCTCCTTTATTTGTTATAAATTGCTATGCCATGTACGATCTCTCTCCATCTCCTTCATCTTGTCTAAGACTGCTATATTATGACACTCCCTATAAGGCACCGTAAAATTTTGCAAAAGAAAATAATATTTTGTGGTGCCGAATTGGTTTTACATGTTGAACAATGCACCGGAAAGTAAAGGAAAATTTTTGGCGAAAAAGCGCATTTATGCGGTCCATCATGCGACCGCATAATCACTCTGAGGGCCACATAATGGCCGCAGAAGTGAGAAGGAGAGGGTCAGTTTGGAAGCAATTATGCGGTCGACTATGCGACTGCATAACTGTTCTGCGGTGCATTATGGGACCGTAGAACAATTATGCGGACCGCATAGTGACCGCATACACAGACAGTTCTTTTGGCTGTTTTGTAACCAATTATGCGACCGATATGCAGTTCGTATATTGATTATGCGATCGTATAACCTGTTCCGGAGCTCCATTTTTGGGTTGTTAAAACACGACCCTACTTCGTTAAATACACATTTTGGGCCATTTTTGAGATATAATCTGATATTTTAGATTGAGAGAGAGTGACCTAGAGTGAGAAGGTGTTCTTCAATAATTGTTCTTCAATTCTTGCTCAAGTTTTGGAAGATTAAGAAGGGAAACTCACTAGGTCTTCATCCTAGAGGTAAGATTCTACAACCTAACCCCTAATTTCGAAATTATCTGAAAATGGGTAATTAACAAGATAATTTTTGGGCATGAAAGTTGTTTATTTTACATGCATGTGTTATCAAAGGGTGTAGAAAGATTTTTGAGCTAAGAATGGTAAAGATTGGGTTGTAGGATGATGAAATCCTCCATAAAAGGACCTTGAAACCTTAATGCACACCTAGTATTTGATAAAATGCTCAAATGAGCTAGAACCATAATCATCTTCCTAATTTTGATTCAATTTGTTATATTTCCACAATAGATTGAAGTTGCTAAGAATTCCGGAATATTTTAGAGTTTAAGGAAGTTCAATTAAGGTATGTTGGCTAAACTCTTCTCTTAGAATTGGATCCCACGATATTCATGTGAATTATGTAAGTCCCGAGTGGATCATTATAAAATTGGTTGTTCCGAGTAAGATTGGGTTGAAAGATATATGTTCAACAAGTATTCCAAATGCTTTATTTATGTTATGTTATCAATTGAGGATGTGTTAAAAATATGGGCTATGCATTAGAAATGATCGACTTCAGGTGAAATTCAAACGAAGACTATTATGCCAAATTTTGTGAAGTATCTCTATGTGCCTTAGACTCTTAATTGCTCATATGTGTACTACATGCCTTGATTTGAATTGTTGTTGTTGTTGATGATGATGTTGATGTTAGAAAGTGAAAAGGTGAGCATGAAATGCTAAATATGGCCAACGTGCCAAGGATGATCATATAATAATGGCCATTAGTTCCAATGAAATGAAAAGATGTGATGGTAATATGAAATGCGATGATTGATGTAAAAAGGTTGATGTCTCGAATAAGACAGCCTAGCCGGTCGGGTCGTGATCAGACACCATTTCACACACATGGTGGTGATTATACTGGAAATTATAATTGAAATTGTGATTATGGTAGATGTCCCTAATGGATAGCCTAGCTGATCGGGTCATGATCGGACTCCATATTAAAGACGGTGGTACTGACACTGAAAGGAATTTTGGTTGATGTCTCTATTGAGATAGCCTAGCCGATCGGGTCGTGATCAGACTCCGTGATGAGAGTACGGTGGTATTGGTATTGTGGATATTGGTATTGTGAATAATGGTATTGTGAACAATGGTATATTGATGCTAAACATCTCCCAATGTGAGATATGGAAATTAATTTGAACACTGTGTTGATCCTAAATTGAGGTTTGACATTGATTAAGGCTTTCATTGATATTATGATAATCGTGTTTGTATTATTTGTCATTCTATTGAGAGGGTGTTTAGTTATACATACTAGTGCTATTCGACGGTACTGACGTCCCTTTTGCTGGGGGCGCTGCATCTTTAAATGGATGCAGGTCGTCCCACAGCAGGAGATATTGATCAGTGATAGCAGTACACCTTCTTCCCAGCTGACTTGGTGAGCCCCATTTCATTTCGGGGTCATAAATCTTTGTACGTTGTGTAATCTATTTGAGGTATAGCTAGGGCCGTGTTGCTGGCATTATCATTCCTTATCTATAGCAGCTCCGTAGACATAGTGTGGGTTGTGTATTGGTGCTGGGAAAGACAAACTCGTCATGTTGTATTTGAATTAGTAATTCCATTTTCGATTATGCAAAATGTGTGGAACGGAGACGTTAAAAATGAAGTAACTAATGGTAAGAAATTGGTATTGCAGACGTGATCACTTTACTGTTTGATTAAAGAAGAGATATATATATTTTGTATATTCATGAATGAGTTTGGGTAGAAAGAAATCTAATAGGCTTGCTCGGCCGGGTTCACTATGTTGAGCGCCGGTCGTGCTCCTTGATTTTGGGGCGTGACACTCCCATCCCTATTTCCCTACATGCTTCATTACATTCTCGCCCATTTTTTAGCTAAACTGACTTCTCTCTTTTGTCTTTCTTTTCTTTTCTTTCCATGTTCACTTTTCCTATTTTATTTATTGTTTTTATGTACTTTTATCGTGCAAATACTTGGCAATGTGTTATTATTTTTGCATAAAGCATGCCCCGCGTCATACTCCACTCATGCCAATTATCAACATAGCGGTGCTTGATTTGTGTCCGCGCTTTCCTGAAATCACCCTTTTTAAATCGGAAAGGCTTACTTGCGGTAGACTAGTCGATCAGCGGTGCAGTCGATGATCCCATGCCTTTCCCTCTCAAGTTGTCTACTTGGGATTACTAGTCTAGACCCTTCTAGAAACCCTACTCTAATTTGAAATGTACACGCATTATGCTAAACCTAGTACGGGTTGAAGCGTTGTTAACGTAACAACCCGCTAAGATGAGCCTTGTCCAAAGTCCGACCGGATTTCCACGGGCCCAATGGACACTATCATATTATGTGCATTACTTGGAGAGAATGTTCCAACATATTGATCATTATTCAGTAAGTAGTCAAATCTAGAGAGGGAAGGGCTATCCTTTGTTTGTTTGCAGAAAATGAAGCACGAAATCCTCTGGTTCGGTATGGTCCAGAACATCCCGCCTTTGCTACTTGACTTGTGGAAAGACCTTGCGCCTTGTGACAAGAATCATGTGAGGAGAGTACTTGGTAAACCTGCCATCTTTATTGAACATTCAACCAAATAGAAAAGAGTTGATTTTCGATTTGGAAATATAGAAATGACTCCTCTCCTAGAAGAAATAGGAGGTTTCGCCAAGTTTCCTTGGGATAGTACGGGATTACTGGTACCAGAGAATCGTACTCCCTGCGATTTTCTAAAAATGTTAGGTTTTAAGAAGAATGATGAACTGCTTTGTCTAAAGAAATCATACATCCCTTTTGAGTTTCTTTACGAGTGTTAAGGGCATAGCAAGTCATACCATCTTCATCATGATGAACTAGTCATTACTTTTTTGGGATGGGTACGTTTCCGGGTTTATGTGTTCATTGTCTACTTCTTGGGGTTCTTGATATTTCCAATGAAAGGAGGAAGGATTCATACTCATTTAGCCATGGTCGCCAGGAACTTAATGGATGGTATCAAAGGACAAACTTACACTATCATCCAATGATCTTAGCTGAAATGTACCGCGCTCTAGATCGGTGCAAACAGGGATTCACACAATTTGAGGGTTGTAATCTATTGCTATAAGTATGGCTGCTGGAACACTTTCAGAGGGGCGAATATCGTCAACAGCTTCTGTGAAGGCCACTAAATGACTACATAGCCAACCATCACCCAAAGAAAATGACGTTTCTTCCAGACAGGTTTGCAAATCCTGGAAATGCTGTAAGTTGGGTGCGTTTCTTCAGAAATCTGACAGACGAACATGTGCATTGGATGTTCAAATGGTTTCCTAGTAGTGAGTTCATCATCAGATCCAAGGGGACTACTCACTTGGTGCTGATCGGGTTGCGCGGTATCCACCCTTACGCTACGATAAAGGTAATGAGACAAGCCGAAAGAAAACAAAGTCATACCTAGGGTTTCCAATATGGTCCAGTACAAGGCATATTTCAAGGGAGATGTCATTCCATTCAAATTCGAAGCACAACACATGTGAAACCAAAAGATCATTGTGGAAGGGGAAACTATTGAGCCAGACAGGCATTACGCCGGTCAAATGTACTACTATCTCTCATGGCTAAAAGATGACATAGCAGGAGAAATCAACTTGGGAGTCAATCTGAAGGATAGGGTCATAGATGAAATGGCTGAGGCACTGGTTAAGTATAAGAGGCTATGCAAAAGGGTGTTCGAGTACG
Source organism: Nicotiana tabacum (assembly GCF_000715075.1). Taxonomy (NCBI): domain Eukaryota; kingdom Viridiplantae; phylum Streptophyta; class Magnoliopsida; order Solanales; family Solanaceae; genus Nicotiana; species Nicotiana tabacum. Next base: position 62,976,902 of record NC_134081.1, read on the forward strand.
AAGCTAAATATCTGGAGAAACACAAAGTGAACATGGAGGCGATAAGGGAATGGAAAGATATTGCCACCAAGTCAACAGAATGATTGGAATACTTGGAACAAGGACTGATGGAGCTAGAAGGAAAGATGAGAAAGAGACTCTCGGATTGTCAAGGCATGAACAACGATGAAGGAGGGAATGTAGCAAAAGCTTACTTACTGTTGGATATGCGCGACCTGAAAAACTTGATTGATGGGGTCAAAAGAGCCAAGCATGGAGAAGGTCCTTCAGGGACCCAGTAGATTAGGAGGTAATGTTCTTTACTACTTTCTAGCTTAGATTAGATTTCGATGTAATAAGGCTTGATGCCATTAGTGACTTTATTATTATTATCGGTTTAGTGAAAGTTTGTTTGACCTATTTTCGCATTAATGAAATAAAGCAAAGTTGGCATCAATTTTCTCCAAGTCTCTGTGTCGCTTAGGCCTACCTCAAGCACAACGAGGTCCCCCAAATTAGCACGTGAATTATTACATAATTTTGTGAAACTGTTTAAATATTGTGAAAACTCTTTAATTTCACCTTACTAACTTGGTTAACTTTTTGCTTTTTTTTTTCTTTTTTGATTATTCTCATTCCCAAAGGTTGGTTCGTGCATACTGGCATTATCATCATACCATACTAGATCCAGAGGTCCTCCATCTCCTCCTCCACCTAGCGACTTGAAAAGTAAAAGCAAGGGCAAAGAGAAAATGGATGATTTAGGTGGTATCAAGAAAGATAATGTTGCTATAACAGAAAATGTTGAAAATTCAGATGGCAGAAGTACTCCGGGGCAGAATGAGTTGGTCTTACGTTTGGAACAGAAAATCTTGGAATTACAGGGCCAGCATGAGCAGGTCTGAAATTTGGCAAACCTCTCTCTCACTCTCAATGTTCCCAATATCAACCAGCAAAACCCGACTACCCAGAACCAAACACCACCACAAAACCCACAAAATCAGAATCCGCCACCCATAGTTCTGAATCCTCCCGCACAACACCAGCATCATAATCCCGCACCTGCCCAAATCCTTAACCTGCCTTCAGTGCCAACCCCTCAACAACACCACCATCATCCAACTCAATACCCGCAAACCACCATTTATCACACTCCCCAAAATGCACCACAACCCACTCCTGATCCCCAAAACTCGACCAATGATCACCTATCTACCCAAGTTCCGGGAATTTATCAAAGCAACCAGATATATGTGGAAACCTTACCCCATATCCCGCAACAAACCCTATACATACCCGAATCAACTGAGAAGGACCTTCTAATTAGAAACATGGTGCAAGAACTCAAGAAGCTCATAGGGAGAGTCCAGAGTGTTGAAGGGGGGAAAGGCCTTGAAGGTCTAAACTATAAGGACATGTGCATTCAGCCGGATGTGGAACTGCCAGAGGGTTACAAACCTCCCAAATTCGAAATGTTTGATGGTACTGGTTATCTGAAGGTGCATCTGAGAACATATTGTGACAAGCTTGTAGTAGCGGGTAAGAATGAACAAATCTGCATGAAATTGTTCATGTGAAGCCTTACAGGGGACACTTTGTCTTGGTACATCAGCCAAAACACAAAGAAATGGGTTAATTGGGTGAGTATGGCATCAGATTTCATGGATAGATTCAGGTTCAACATGAAAAATGCGCCAGACGTTTTCTACATTCAAAACCTCAAAAAGAAGCCGACAGAAACCTTCTGCAAGTATGCTACTCATTAGATATCAGAGGCCACTAAGGTAAGGCCAGCACTCGAAGAAGAACAAATGAACATGTTCTATGTTAGAGTCCAATATCCACAGTATTACGAAAGGTTGATGGTCATCAAAAATCACAAGTTCTCTGATATCATCAAGTTAGGAGAAAGAATAGATAAAGGAATTAAGAATGGGATGGTAACCGATTTCGAGGCATTGCAGGCTACGAATAAAGCTTGGCAATCAGGAGGTATTTCAAAAAAGAAAGAAGTGGGTGTCGTGATGGTAGCCCAGGGTCCTAAGTCTCCCCTCACATACCAAACACCTCCATCCACATATCAACCCTCACCCCCAAAATACCAATACCCTACCACCGCCTATCATACCTACAACACTCAACCTGCATATTACCATTCACCTCCACCCGCCCGCCAAAACTACCCAAAGCCACGTCCTAATTTCGACCGCAGACCGCTAAGACAGTACACCCCAATTGCTAAACTCATAGCCAAACTGTATGAGAGACTGAAGGCAGCTGCTTACGTCATCCTATTCATGTTGTTGTTGTGGAAACTCCCTCCCAATGGATCAACCCCAACAAAAAATGTGTTTATCATTCAGGCATAAAAGGTCATACCATTGAGAAGTGCTGCACGTTGAAAGACAAAATTCAGACGGTGATCGACACTAAGGTTATACAAGCAAAGAAAGCTTCACCAAATGTTCGCAACAACGCTCTCCTGGATCATAGAGGTAGGGTAGTGAACATGTTAGAAACTTATGAGGAGTGGGATCAGGAAGGATCCATTAGACTTATTCGAGAGGGAGATGCTCCTAAAACATCTTCGGTCACCCTCACTCCAGTTGTGCTTCAAACTTAGGCGCCATTTGAAGTTGAGGTCGCTACACCCTTCACAGTAATGGTAGCTCCCACACCATCTTATGAGTCTGATGACATCCCGTGGTATTATGTTGCGGAAGCAAGGAGAAAGGGAAAGCCAAAATGGAAGAAACAGGTGTCGCGCAAGGTATGACTAGGACTGGCAGAGTTTACACACATGAGAATCTGGGAGGAACAAGCAAAGAAGTTGTACCTAAGCCGCCTATTGTTGAGACTGGCACTGACAATCTTTGGAGGAAGATATAAGCAAGGGAGTACTCTATTGTTGACCACATGAACATAACTCTCACTCAGATATCCATCTTATCACTATTGCAAAACTCAAACGTGCACAGGAATGCTTCAATGAAGGTGTTGAGTGAAGCTTATGTACCCGCCGGCATCACTAGTGGAGAGATGGATAACATAGTCGGACAGGTATTGGAGAGCCACAAAATCACTTTCCACGAAGATGAGTTACCACCAGAAGGATTGAGTCACAACAGGGTGTTGCACATCACAACGCAATTAGAAGATAAGTTCATCGCCAGGGTCTTGATAAATGGAGGTTCGAGTCTGAATATATGTCCACTGACCACTCTAAAAAGATTGGGTAAAGGCCTGCACGAGATACAAATGAGAAGCATGAATATGAAGCCATTCGATGGATCTCAGAGGGCCACTATCGGAGAAATCAACCTCAACTATAGATGGGTCCGACCTGGTTTGATGTTGAGTTCCAAGTGCTAGATATATCTGCTACTTACAATCTATTGTTGGGACGACCATGGATACACGCAGCCGGGGTAGTGGCTTCAACTCTGCACTAGGCTGTGAAGTTCGAGTGGAATCATCAGGAAGTTATCATTTAAGGCGATGGGAGCAACCTCATCTACACCAATCAGACCGTTCCAGTCATCGAAAATAAAAGGAAGTTAGGGGGAGAAACATATCATCGCATTAAACGGGTTAACGCAATTGAAAAGGACCGATGGTGGAGCAAGAAGGTAGAAAGCATATTGATGTGGACAGGATATGAACAAGCAAGGGTCTTGGGAAAAAGCTTAAGGGGATCACCAAACCTGTACGACCACAGTATCACGGCACAACCTTTGGACTCGGATATGAATACACATGGCAAGAATATCAGGATTGGACACCGCTATGGCGTGCCCCTAATTATCTGCTGGAACAGCCCGTACCACCTTTGCACCAGACATTCCATCAGGCTGACATGATGTGGGGGTCATATGAAGATGAGGTTTTGGCCGGCATGAGGAAGTTGTTTCTAGATGAAGAAGACATAGACTGCAGTGCAATTGTTGAGGAGGAGGAAGAGGCAAAACATACTATTTAAACCATGGAAAAAGGAGGTGTTCTCAAGAACTGGACCGCTGCACCATCCCGGGTTCGCCGAGTTCCTGGGTAGCCTGGAAAATTAGCATGAATTATTTTCAAATAGTTTTGAGCATTTAAGACATTTTTAGTATATTGTTTGAAATAATTACTCGAGCCATCGAGTCGTACTTGTTGACATTTTAAAAGTTGTTTTTAAGGTATTATTGCTTTTCATATTTATCATTATCTTTCTACATTCTTTTCAGCATAATTATTACTTAACCTAATGAACCTACAACTGTGACATGTAATGAGACAATGCAACATAAGGATAGTGATTCGAAAGATCTGGAAGACGATATAATACCTAAGAAATCATCAAAGAAGTAGAGAATTTTGAAAACAAACAGAAGTCTAATTTTGAGGAGACTGAGGCCATCAACTTAGGGGATTCCAAAAGAGTCAAGGAAACTCGTATAAGCATTCATCTATCACCATCAGAGAAAGAAGAGTATATCAGATTCCTAAAGGAGTATGAGGACATTTCTGCATGGTCATACGATGATATGACTGGTTTAAGCACATCCATAGTAGCTCACAAGCTACCCATCAATCCCATGTGTCCACCGGTAAAGCAAAAGCTCAGAAAGTTCAAGCCAGATATGAGTTTGAAGATAAAAGAGGAGGTCCCCAAGCAAATCAAAGCCAAGGTTCTCCGAGTGATCGAATACCTGACCTGGTTAGCCAACATTGTGCCAGTTCCAAAGAAAGATAGGAATGTTAGAGTATGTGTTTATTACCGAGATCTGAACAGAGCAAGTCCCAAGGATGATTTCCCGCTGCCCAACATACACATATTGATTGACAATTGTGCCAAGAATGAACTCCAATCCTTTGTGGATTGCTTCGCAGGATACAATCAGATTTGGATGGATGAAGAAGATGCCGAAAAGATTGCCTTTATCACACCATGGGGAATATATTGTTACAGAATGATACCGTTTGGTTTAAAGAATGTCGGGGCCACCTACATGAGGGCCATGATGACTATCTTCCATGACATGATACATAAGAAAATAGAGGTGTACGTGGATGATGTTACCATCATATCCAAAAGGAGTTCGGATCATATAGCAGACTTGAAGAAATTTTTCGATCGGCTTCGAAAATACAACTTGAAGTTGAACCCTGTAAAGTGTGCTTTCGGAGTTCCTTCTAAAATATTGATAGGTTTCATCGTCAGTCGCCAAGGTATTGAGCTAGACCCATCAAAAATCAAAGCTATCCAGGACTTGCCGCCGCCAAAGAATAAGAAATATGTGATGAGTTTTCTAGGGCGCCTCAATTATATCAGCCGCTTTATAGCACAATCAACGGTGATATGTGAGCCAATCATCAGAATGTTAAGGAAAGATGCTGCAACAAGATGGACTAAGGAATGCCAGAAAGCCTTTGACAAAATCAAGGAGTATTTATCTAAACCGCCCGTGTTGGTCCCACCAGAACTAGGAAGACCTCTACTACTTTATCTGTCTATGTTGGATGGGGCTTTTGGTTGCGTTCTAGGACAACATGATGAAACAGGAAGGAAGGAGCAGGCGATATATTATTTGAGCAAGAAGTTCACGCCTTACGAAGCCCAGTACTCTTTGTTGGAACGCACTTGCTGTGTTTTGACATGGATAGCCCAGAAGTTGAGACATTATTTTTGTGCATACACTACATACCTCATATCAAGGATGGATCCGCTAGAATACATTTTTGATAAACCCATGCCTACCGGTAAATTAGCAAAGTGGCAGATATTGCTGAGTGTGTTCGACATCGTCTATGTAACTCAGAAGGCAGTCAAAGGGCAAGCATTGGTAGATCACTTGGCAGAAAATCTCGTAGATAGAGAATACGAACCATTGAAAATGTATTTTCCCGACGAGGAGGTATCGTTTGTAGGAGAAGATATTACTAAGGCATACGATGGTTGGAGGATGTTCTTCGACGGAGCAACAAACTTCAAAGGAGTGGGTATCGGAGCTGTCTTAGTATCAAAAATTGGTCAACACTATTTGATATCCGCAAAACTCAGGTTTTTGTGTACCAATAATATGGCAGAATATGAGGCCTGCATCCTGGGACTCAGGTTGGCCATTGATATGAACATTCAGGAGTTGCAGGCAAGGCAATTCACACCGGGGCAATTGGTTCTAGGAGAATGGGCTACGAAGAACACCAAAATATTGTCATATTTGCACTGTATACAAGAGATGATAAAGAGGTTCACAAAGGTAGAATTCAGACATGTTCCAAGGATTCAGAATGAGTTTGCAGATGCATTAGCCACTTTATCCTCCATGATACAACACCCAGACAAGAATTTCATCGATCCTATCACAATAGGAGTTTATAAATAGCCAGATTATTGTGCTCATGTTGAGGAGGAAATTGACGGAAATTCGTGGTTCCACGACATCATGAAATACTTAGAAAAGAGAGAATATCCAGAGCATGCTACACACACTCAGAAGCACACGCTTTGAAGATTGGCCAATCATTTCTTCTGAAGCAGAGGAATTCTGTATATAAGGAATCCTGATTTGGGATTGTTGCGATGCGTCGATGCTAAGAAGGCGTCTAGATTGCTCGAGGAAATACATGCCGGAACTTGCATACCCCACATGAACGGTTTCGTTCTAGCTAAGAATATATTAAGAGCGGGGTATTTTTGAATGACTATGGAAAGAGATTGCATCAAATATGTTCAAAAGTGTCACCAATGCCAGATACATGCTGATATGATACTAGTGCCACCCAATGAACTCAATGCAACAAGTTCGCCCTGGCCTTTCTCTACTTGGAGTATGGATGTCATCGGACCAATTGAAACTGCTGCTTCAAATAGACACAGGTTCATTCTGGTGGCTTTAGACTACTTCACGAAATGGATTAAAGTCGTATCCTATAAGGTTGTAACTAAAAAGGTAGTAGCGGATTTTGTTCGGGACCGCATCATTTATCGATTTGGAGTACCTGAGTCAATCATTACTGACAATTCCTCCAATCTCAATAGTGACTTGATGAAATCCATGTGTGAAATATTCAAGATCAAGCATCGAAACTCTACAGCATACAGGCCACAAATGAATGGAGCCGTAGAAGCCAACAATAAGAACATCAAGAAGATATTGAGGAAAATGGTAGATAATTATAAACAATGGCACGAGAAGCTACCATTTTCTTTGCTTGGATATCGTACCAAAGTTCGCACATCAACTGGGGTAACTCCTTATTTATTGGTTTACGGTACTGAAGCGGTTATCCCGTCGAAATAGAAATTCCTTTCCTTAAGAATCATACAAGAAGCTGAGCTCAGTAACGCATAATGGGTACGGAGCCGGTATGAACAACTAGCTCTCATTGATGGAAAAAGAATGAACGCAGTATGTCACAATCAACTCTACCAGAATAGAATGGCAAGAGCTTTCAAAAAAAGTCAAGTCGAGGCAATTCACACCGGGGCAATTTGTACTAAAATGGATCTTCCCATATCAGGATGAAGCAAAGGAGAAATTTTTACCCAATTGGCAAGGCCCTTATATTGTTCACTGAGTACTAACATGAGGAGCACTTATACTTGCAGAAATGGATGGAGAGATTTGGCCAAAACCTATCAATTCGGACGCAATCAAGAGATACTATGTTTAATATTATGTTTGCACTTTCTATTTGATGTAACGGAACTACACTTGACCTATGTCTATGACTCTGTTAGATTTATATGTTTAAATCTCGTGTCTAAGGTCCTTTTAGGATAAATCTAAATCAGTTTACTTTTAAAACTCTTTTGCAATAGTTCACTATCCTATGATGGTCAATTCTGTTACTTTAGCTTTGTTTCCAAAAATGCAAGCATGAGTCTGCCTTGTGAACTTGTATGTATTTTGTGTATTATTGTCTATGTGTTTCGGCTAGAATTATTGATTAGTTATAGCCTTAGGAGTTAAGTGAGAATGTTGCTAATCAATCCCATGAGTATTTTGTCATATGTAAGTCTGAATTTGGCATCCCTTTGGGTAAGTAATTTATTTGGGCCTTGTATGTTGGGCTTGCTTCGGTACCGGAGGTTTGAAATGCAATGTTCGCATCTAGAGTTTGGGCCTGCTGTCCGTGCAAAGTTCTAAGCACATTGGAAGGCCCATATGTGTTACTGGGTTATTCTATATTTGTAATTGGGTCTATTCTTATTCAATATGGTCTGTAATTACTTGTAAAACTGAATGATGGGGAACTTAGTGAAAAGTGAGAGCTGGGATACTTTATATTTCATATGAATGGGTAGACATCATGACTATAGGATCTTAATTGTTTGTTTGTTCATCATACCTCATTCTCTGGAATTATATGAACACAATGGTATCCCCTTAGAAAACATGACTTAGGGTCTATATTATGACTTGAATGGTTAGATAGCATGCGTATAGGATCTAAATTGGACTTCTTGCACCTAGATATTATGCCTATATGAGATCAATACAAACAACTAAAACTGTATGCTTTGGTATTTCTTTCAAATATCTGACCCGTCCAGACACCATGTCCATATAATTCCAATATAAATTACCAAAGTTATCATCTCTGCTATCCTCCTTTTGTCATATAGCCCCTCTAGAGAGCATGCCTATAGAGGCAATTGAATAATTCTGCATTCTTAACTACTTCACTGCCCAGATGCGAATCATTTAGAGATCATGTCTATATGATGCTGCTACATACATAGAAAGCATGACTATAGGATTCGTTAATAAGAACTATGTATTAAATAGCTTCTTCATCAAAACTGGTCACCTAGAAATCATGCACATATGAATTCCCACCAATTGCTGAGTGGTTCAAATTATATAGAAATCATGCCTATAGGACTTAATGATTCTAATACGTCTTAATTCTGTCTACTGCCTAACCAGAAATATGTTTGCATGCTTTCGTGCTTATGTGTGGAGGTTAACTTGAGCCTTTTATTGCTATTATATGTAGTCCTATCTGTTTTGAATGTCGCCTAGTTTTATCATTTTTGAGCAACCTAAGTAAAGTCTAGAACCACCTAATAGTAGGTCCAATACCTCCTGGACCATAGGCATGGGACGGGTAGTGCACACATAGGGTACGACTTAGAATTGAATTAGAGCGCTTTTAGGTAAACAACTTTTACATAGTAATCGGGTAGTAGGAGATGATAGTCTGTGCCCCCTGAATAATACGAGCAACCTCTACCTTAAGAGAGTTGCGAAGTATTATTTATATTGCACGGGGTGATCCTTTAGGCTAAAAAACTTAGGACATCCTCCCCCCCTCCTTTTATGTGCGTGTTATTCACACTTAGTCATTTAACATAGATCAATACAGTTTGTACCTTTGTAGTTATTAAGACTTGTAGCGATTCTCACATGTTTAAATAAGACTCTACAATTTCTAAATTTCCCTTCTATTTATTTGATCACCTAGCTTAATTACATAATCCACATAGTCTAATGTTCGGTCGGGACCCATAGTTGTGGACCTCGAAGAATGCCTAACACCTTCTCTTTGAGGTAATTTAAGCTCTTACCTGATCTTTGGTGGCGTTGACTAGTCAAACAGAGTTATTTGCAAATAGGTGCCCTAACGCACCTTAAAATCGTTAGGTGGTGACTCTTCTCTCTTAATACCCATTTAAAAGTATTGTCACACGTCGAAGCCCGCTCTCGCAAGAAAACAGGATGCGACACCTTGTTGTGAACTGCTTGATCTATGTTTGAGGTTACATAGAGGCTAATCCGCTGAATGAACTTGATAATTGCTATTTCCATAATGAAATTTTCAATTTGACCTATGATAGAATACATTGCACACCTTAGCATGTCATTTATACCAGTCCAGGAGTATGAAATCTAATATTTATTGATCATATAAATATATTTTTGTATATTTGCTTCTGTGTGATATGATTTTGACTGAATGCATATGACTACGCTCGGCGGATTGTATTATTATACTTGTGACCACACCTAGTAGATTGTGTTGTTACGCATGTGACCACACTGGGCGAATTGTGTAAATATACATGTAACCATGCCGGGCGGATCATATTGTTATGCATATGACCATGCCGGATAGATCATATTGTTATGCATATGACCACGCCGGGCATATTATGATATTATGCATGTGACCACGCCTGGCGAATTTGTGATATTGAGCATGTGACCACGCCGGATGGATTATGATATATAGCCTTTGACCACGTCAGGCGTAGTATGATCATTGCACGTGACTATACCGTGCAGCGTGTGGATTTGGATCAATCCCCCTAGAGTCACCCTCTCATGTTTATCTCTTGATGGTGTACACGCTGATAGAGGAAAATTGTTCAGTGGTTTGGTACTGTATTGGAATTTCTGGCCAATGTTGTTTGGTTATTGCATTTCATCTTTACTTGCAATTTTCATGACTATTTACTTTATTTACTTGTATCTCATCTTTATATGTTGGATCATTGACTGAGCAGAGTACTTGAGTAACTGTGTGCACCAAGGTGGTTTTATCCGTGATTTCATGATTTGATCATATTCCTATTTTGTACTTGTTGAACTTATGAACTGTACAGGTTATAGCAAGTATCATTTATAACTCTTTCTTCTATTACCTCGCCGAGGTTAGTTATGATACTTGCTGAGTACATGGGGTCAGTTGTACTCATACTACACTTTGCACTTAATTGTGCAGATCCAGGTGTCGGACCCAGTCACCTGTAGCGGAGTTTCTAGTTGAGTAGATCACCGGGAGACGAGGTAGAGCTAGATTCTCGACCGTAGTCTTGGCTTCTCTTTTCTTACGCATTGTTGTCTTTAATTCAGACAGTATTATATTTGGCCTTTAAGACTTGTATTTCCGTTTTAGAACTCATGACTCTGTATTTACTAGTTCTTGGTGATTTATGACGTATTGACGTTATTCTACTATATTAAGGTTTAGACTTATGTTAATTCTGTCATTTCTGCTATTATGGTTCATTATTGTTAAGTCTAGCTTGCCTAGCAAGTGCGTTGGGCGCCATCACGAATGGTTGGGCTTTTGGGTCGTGATAAGAAGGTCATGAGTACTAGATAACAATAGACGATTTTAGATGTTTAGAAGAATGTTGACACTATTTTGATATCACCTAAGAAGAGCATATATTTCAGAAAGGTGCATTGTATTTTGACTTGTGGATGCTTGACTAGTATTATGATAATCGCCTGATTGATCGATTGTTGATATTCAGATTTGGCTATGTGGCACGAAAGAATTATGGAAGTATTTCTCACAAACCTTACAATAATCGGCACTCCTAGTGCCCCGACACTCCAAGTAACAACTCCACAGATACGGCCCAAGCGTAACATGGGTGATCACGTGACTCAGGAGGGATGGATCCAAATCCATATGCCAAAGCATTATAGCTCTATAATCATATCACCAATACCTCAGAAATCAATCATCAATCCACACAGAATGCAAGACCATTCCATAATCATAACATCCTCATGGATAAATCATCTTGCCGTAATGATATCAATCGCACGACGTAAAACGTCGTGCCAATCTCTACCTTTATTAGAAATCCAAATGCAGCAATGTATGTATATGAACAAGAGATAAGTATGTATGGCTCATATAGATAGAGAAATAAACATGCAAGGATGTATGTATGTATGTATACAAGTATGACTACGATTTTGACATGTAATCCAACAAACAAAATAGCCCATAATGTCCAAATAGGGAATCAAAAGCCTAGACATAATCTCTAGCATGAATAAAGTTTCTCAAGTAGTCATATAAACAATTAAAGCATATCACATGAAGAACATATATCCAAGCAAGGCATAAAATCGCCAAAAATCTATCCCCAAACATAGTATAACCTTAGTGCCTGCATATACGCTCATTACCTCACATATACGTCAACCCCAAATACGTAGAATTTGGAATATAAGTCCATTTTAGAAAACTTCCCTTAAGTCGAGGTTAAGCATGATACTTACCTTATTCTGGGCAAGTTTTATTCTTCGTCCATCAAACAAGCCCAACCTAGCCCAAAAAGTACTCAACAAGGTCAAACAAAGCTATAAAAACCAACTCGAAATGATAAAGCTTCAATCTTAAACAAAATTTCAAAAGTAAAAAAAAATCAACCCAACCCCAAATATGTGATTAGATTCCAAATGCAATTCTAAATCGATGTTCAAACCTTAAAATACATGTTTCTAAAGTTTTTGACAAAAACCCAAATTTCTTTTGTTCAATCTCATGTGTTGATATTAAATCTAGTGATAGAAGCATGTATAAATCACAGATTTAGAATCACTTACTCCGAGCTTGTTAATGAAATTCTAGGTCAAAACCTTATAAAATCGAGCTCCCAAGTCTCCATAATGGTGGAAGAATAAATGGACTAAGTTTGAAATTCATCACTTTAAATAGGTTGTTCCCAGCGCCATAGCCACCACGGAGGGCTGAGCTGGGCACTGGCAACAACAGCTTCTCCTATTGACAACAAAATTCTTCCCAGACACCCTTCAGTAAAACAACCATAAGTTTTTGCACAGATGTTTGAATCAAAAATGGTTTGACTTTCCGAAAACTAAATTCAATGGGCTATAACTTCAGTCTTTAGTTAATCTCCAAATTCGTCATAGATTGGGAGAAATACTCTTGTAAAGACGACTGGCTCTAGAAAAGCCTCGTTTCGGCAACTTATTTCTCCCAAAACTTTCTCCAAACGCACCGAAACTCAATCAAGCCCATTAGGACTCTGTTCAATCATTCTAACAAGTTCTTTGTCACTATCAAAGATCTCACAAATGGTCGTGATGGAACCTAAATCTAACAAGCTAGGTAAGGCAACACTCGCAATCACGCAAAGCAAAACAAATAAAAGATGATCTACTGAGATGATATAGATAAAGCATAAAATAAGTCTCTCATCATCAACCAAATATGAAAATCACCATAACATTCTCCCAAAACCCGGTAGTGCAAAGTCATGAGCAACTACATAAAGTATAATTGCATCTCAAATATAAAAATACTATCCAAATCAAACAATAATAGAATACATAAGAAGGTAACTCCACAAGCTGCGAATCAAGTACATCAGCTCACCATGAAGTCTCCAATGAGTTGCTAAGTTCCTTCCTAAACGCTGCTAGGTCCAATACCAAGATCTTTACAAAAAAGTATAGAATTGTGGAGTGCAAATATAATGTATACCAAGTAAGGATCAAGTCTAACCCAGATGAAATAGTGGTGAGGTTTAGAAAAAGGTGATACAATTCTAAAATCTAATAAGCTCATAACATTGTACAATAAATGAAGGAACAACCAAGAAATCACAGATACAAATAGCAAGGGATGCAATCAGCTATTAAGCATGCTTTTCAAATAAGTTAATCAAGATGCAAGTAAGGCATAGTATCAGCATATATGGATGATATGCATCAAGTAACATGTATATGCATGTCTCTACATGAGTCTACGGTATCAATGCATGATAAATATTCAAACTTTACAACAACCGACATTCTAAGTGCCCGACACTCCCACACGGCCCAAGGTAGAATGGGTGATCAGGTGACTCCAGAAGGATGGATCCAAATCCATACACTGAGCATCACATCTCCACCATATATCAATACCTCAGAAATCAGTCATCGAATCGCACATAATGTACCATTATGAACCAATCATAATATATGCATTGAATGTCCCATCGTGCCAACCTCAATCCACAATGGAGTATGGATTGAGAAATGGACAGAGAAAATAAATACGGACATATGTGCATGTGTAGAAGTATGACTACAACTACATCTACAGCATATAAATCCAACATTTCGAATAGCCTTTCATGTCAAAAAAGGCATCAAAATCCTAGATATAATATCTAGCATGACTAAAGTTTCTCAATAATCATACAAACAAACAATTAGACAAGAATAGATATATCTCAAATAAAGTACAAAGAAGCCTAAGTTCAACCCAAAGCATGGTAAAATCTTAGCGTCCACATATACGCTCATTACCTAACATATATGTCACCCCCAAACATGTAGTACTTTGCACATAAGCCCATTTTTAATACAATCTCTTAAATTAAGGTTAGACAAGCTACTTACCTTATCTAGAACAAGCTTCAATCGTCCAATAAGCACTTCCCTCTATCTGTAACCTCCAAATACTCCAACTCTAGCCAAGCAATACTTAACAAGGTCAAATAAAGTCATTGAAACCAACTCCAAACAATAATTTTCAATGTTAAATCAAATCTCAAAAGTCAATAAAAAGTCAACTCGGGACTACATGATCGAAATCTGAATCTAAGGTTAGATCTCGTTGACCCATATACCCTCGAGTCCAAATATGTTATTAGTTTTCAAATTTGAGTCCAAATCAATGTTCAAAATCGCAAAATACACTATCTTAAGTTATAGGTAAAAACCCCAAATTTCACTCTTTTGATTCTATGTTTTCGGTGTAAATATCCATGGAGAATCAAGATACATTATCAAATTCAAGTAAGAATTACTTACCCTTAATATCGAGGTAAAATTCCTCTTCAAAATATCCTTGTCGTTCTCCAAAACTCAAAAATGAAGCTAAATCGTAATCTGGAAAAAAAATACCCCATGAGAAAATTTCTTCTATGCGATCGCGAAGGCCAACTGACCTTGCTCCTATGCGATTGCGACCTTCCCTCACACGATCGCAATTCATTTCTTGACAACCTTATGCGATCGTGAACCCCTCCATGCTATCGCGAAGTGAAAAATCTCCCCTGCTCAAATCCTTCGACAAAGACACAGCTCCGCAATTGTGATTCACTGCAATGCACCAGCAAACTAGCAATTCCATCTTGTTCTAGAATGTTTTAAAACCACCTCAAAACTTACTCGGGCTCCTTGGGACCCCATCCAATCATCGTAACAAGTTCGTATGCCCTATAAAAATTTGTCCAAATGCTCAAAAACCAAAAATAACATCAAAACCAAGAATTAAGCATTAGACAAAAAATTTCAAATTCTCTTAATTTTCGGCTAGAAGTGTCGAACCAACACCAGGCCGCCCAAGACCTAACCAAATATACATACAAGTTAAAAATCATCATACGAACCTATTGAATAAACATCAAAGCAACATAAGAAAGCATCAAATAGAGGAATGGGTTCTAGAACTCAAAGGTCGGCTCATTACATTATCCACCTCTTAAACAAACGTTCGTCTTCGAGTGAGTTTAGAAATGTACCTAGACTACTGAAATAGTGTGGATATCTGCTCTACATATCTGATTCGGACTCCCAAATAGCCTCCTTGCTCGATTACCTTCTCCAAATCACCTTCACCAAAGCAATATCTCTTTACCTTCACTTCTGTATCTGCATGTCCATAATAGCTACTAGCTCTTCTTCATAGGCCAAATACTCATCTAAATGCACTGTACTGAAGTCCAGAATATGTGACTTATCTTTATTATACTTTGGAAGCATAGAAACATGAAATACTGGATGTACCCCCTATAGGCTAGGAAGCAAAGCAAGTCTATAAGGAAACTCGCCAACTCTCTCGAACACCTCAAATGGGACAATGAAACTTGGACTCAACTTGCTCTTTTTTCCAAACATCATCAAACCTTTTATGGTGAAACTTTCATAGGTACCTTCTCACCACTCGTAAATGTCATATCACTAACCTTCTTATCTGTATAGCTCTTTTACATACATTATGCAATCTGAAGTCATTCTTCAATGAACTTCACCTTTTCCATAGCAATCATATACCACATCTGTACCCGATAACCTAGCCTCACCATGATCGAACCAACGAATAGGAGATCGACACCGTCTATCATATAAAGCCTCACATGGAGCCTTCTTAATGCTAGACTAATTACTATTATTGTAAGCGAACCACCAAAGGAAGAACTGATCTGAATGACCTCCAAAATCAATCATATAGCTTTTAACATGTCCTCGTGAATCTGAATAGTATGCTTGGACAGACCATCCATATATGGGTGAAAGTTCGTGCTCAGGTCAACTTGCATACTGCCACTGAACAACTCTCCAAAAGTGAGATGTGAACTGAGTACCACGGTATGAAATGATAGAGATAGGCATGCCATGAAAATGAACTATCTCCCGGATGTAAATGTCACGCCCCGAACTCGGGGAGCGCGACCGGCGCTCAACCGAGTGAACACGGTCAAGCAAGCCTGTTAGATACTTTATACCCAAACTCACTTATGAATAAAGTGAATATATATTTTCGTTATTTAGACAATAAGGAGATCATGTATACAATACCAATTCATTACCATTAGTTACTTCCTTTTAAAGTCTCAAATTACACACATTTTCATGGTCTGAAGTGGAACAGGTAATTCAAACACAACATGACTTGTTTGATTTTCCCAGCACTAATATACAATCCACACTATGTCTACGGAGTCTCTAATAGATACAGAAGAGTACTATGATAATGCCGGCAACAAGGCCCCGGCTATACCTCAAACACAATACACAAGGAACAAAAGATACATGACCCCGAAATAAAGTGGGGCTCACCAAGTTAGCTGGGAAGAGGGTGTACCGCTATCACTGATCAATGTCTTATGCTGTTAAACCACCTGCATCCATTGAAGAGGCAGCGCACCCAGCACAAGGGACATTAGTACACATCGAATAGTACTAGTATGAATGACAAAATACCCTCTTAATAGAATAATAAACAATACAAGCAAGAACAATCATAATATCAGTGGAAGCCATAAACAACATCAAACCTCAAATTAGGATCAAGGCAGTGTCCAATAAATTTGCATATCTTAAGTTGGGAGATCTTTAGTACCAATATGCCACCGTTCACAATACCAATACCACCATACTTTTAGCACGGAGTCCGATCACGACCCGATCGGCTAGGCCATCTCATCCGAGACAACAACCACAATCACAATTTCAATTACAATTTTCAGCACAATCACCACCATGTGTGCGGCATAGCGTTCGATCACGACCCGATCGGCTAGGCCGTCTCACCATAGTGATATGTGGGTCGACATCATCCTTTTCTACCAATTATCTCATTTCATACTTCTTTCACATATTTTTATTTTATTGGCACTAGGGGCCACAATTATAAAATTATTCTTGGCACATCGGCCGTATATAATAATTCATGCTCACCTTTTTCACTTTCAAACATCATCATCATCAACAACAACAACAAGGCATTTCAAATCAAGGTTTTTAGTACACATGAGAGCAATTAAGAGTCTTAGGTACATAGAGATGTTTCACAAAATTTAGCATAATAGCCTTCGTTTGAACTTCACTTGAAGTCAAAATTTTTCTAATGCACAACCCAAACCTTGAACACATTTTCAGATGATAACATAACATGATAAAAGCCTTTGGGATACATATTGAACATATATCTTTCAACACAAGCTTATTCAGAATAGCCAATTTTATAATGAACAACTCGGGACTTACATAAATTACATGAATACCGTGGGATTCAATTCTAAGAGAGGAGTTTAGCCAACATACCTCGATTTGAACTTTCCTTAAATTACTACAACGTTACAAAAATCCTAGCAATCCCAATCTATTTTGAGACATAACAAAATTGAACACAAATTAGGAAGATATTCATGGTTTCAGCTCATTTGAGCATTTTATCAAACTCTAGGTGTGCAAATTTGGTCACAAGGTACTTCTACAAGATTTTCTTCATTCCACAACCCAATATTTACTTATTTGAGCTCAACAACCTTCCCACAAACCAACCTTCCCACAAACCTTATTGGTACATGCACGTATACATAATACTCTCACACCCAAGAATCATACTATAAATCACCCATCTTTTACACCAAACTCGAAATTGAAGAATTTGGGGAAGAAATTCTTACCTCTTTGAAGCCCTAGCAAGATCCTTGTGAAATCTTCAAGCCTTGAGAAAGAATTGATGAACAAAATGGCTAGGTTTTCTTTTTCTCTCTCTAAGATACTCTCAACTCTCTCCAAAAATATCAGATGAAACCCTTAAAAATGACCCCAAAGCCTTTTTATAAAAATGGGATTGGGTTATAAAAATCAAAAAAATAAAGTCCCGACATAGATTTGCGGTCCACAGAATGGGCCGCATAATGGCCCTCCGGAACTGGGCAACACTACCCACTCTGCGATCGGTCTGCAGTCCGCAGACCTATTCTGCGATCGCATAATGGACCGCAGAGCCTTCTTCAAAAATTTCTCATGCTGGTTCTGCGATAGAATCTGCGGCCCACAAAGCGGTTATGTGGCCGCATAATGGACCGCACAATTGTCCTAAAAGTTAGCTTAAGTTTCTGCTTCACTCTGCGACAGTTATGCGGCCCGCAGAGTAATTCTGTGATCGCAGAATAAACCGCAGAAATGCCCTACACTTCCGAAAAATTTCTTCAACTCCCCAATGCACTGATAAACTCAAAAAGTTCGAGCCAAGCTCGCCGCGAATAATTTTTACAATCCTTTAACACATAAGCCTACCTCGACACCACAAAACTTTAAATTCCTTTATGAAATTTTTACGGGGCCTTATAGTAAAGCTGGGCTAACCTCTCCAAAGTATAAGTAGTCAACACTAGTATGAAATATGCAGACTTGGTCAATCTATCCATAATGACATCCAAATAGTATCAAACTTTCTCAAATTACGTGATAAGCTTACTACAAAGTCCATAGTGATATGCTCTTACTTCCACTCTGGTATAACCATCTTCTGAATCAAAACTACAAGCAACACATATAATACATCCACACAAGATAATGAACCAAAGTATATTTTCTCTACCCTTGGACCTAACCAATTTGCTCCTCTACTTCTTCTCCTTCTCTTTTATCATCTCTATATGAGATTGGAATTACTCCAATTGAGCTTCAGTCTTGTTCATCTTCTCCTCTTATATGTTATTTTCAACCTTAAAAATCGCCCTATGCTTGTCACATTATTCAAAGCCTTCTAATGCCCTCTAAAGTTCATCCATTTTGTCAACCAGTTTTGGAATAACAAATTTCGACCTAGGATCAATTTCGCCATCCTTCCAAACCCAAAAGTCACAAGATCGTGGATCCTAAGGTGAATAGCAAAAGGAAATTAATCATTGATAAGACCTTCAATTATTCACATTTCTATTATTAAAGAATCTTCACTCTTATTTACTTCAAAGTATAGACAAACCAAATATCTTCTTCCTGGGTTCCTTTGGGTCCAAGCTATTAACAAAGGCAACATAAACTCATGGTTGCATCGAATTTCTCCATATGACTCATTCTCTTCCTTTTTCATACAAATCCTACTCAAATTCAAGCATTTTGAAGGCATTACAACAACTACCAAACAAACAAAAAATACCAAAATCAGATAATTTACTGACGAAATAATTAAAAGCATCAGCCATATTTTAGTGTTTAAATGAGAGATGGAATTTTAGGAGAAAGAGAAAACAATAATAAAATAGAGAAGATAGAACTTAATCAAATACACGAATGAAATTAAGGAAGAGAAATATTAACCTTTGCTTTCAAAAATCAGAATTTCAAAGGTCAATATGTTATAAATCATTAGAATATAGATGAAGAAGAAACTAGGATTCTTGACTTGGGTTGGGTAAAAAATTGTAAGAATAGATATTACTGTTGGGGGGTTATATTGAAGTTAAAAAGTGTAAATTTTTTTTTTGGGGGAGGGGGTGGGTTTAAAGCTTAAAAATACAAAGACGCGCTCACAAAAGACATGCGGGTGACAGGGCTTATGAGAAGGTAAATAAATTCTTTTGTTACAAGAATAGTAGGATATTAGGTCACACATAAAGTTTAGGTGTATAAATAATATTTTTTTAGCAAATACACCACTAGATAGGATGCCTAGTGGTTAATATATATATAACAATCCAAAAACAAAGGTTCAAGGATTACATATTGTCTCAATCCAAAGCTAAGCGATGAGCCGCTACTACTAGCTAGAAACTTTATGCTAACTATTACAAAGTATAGATGAAATAGCCTCTAATGTATGATGTTGTATGTATTCACAGGCCAAGTGCAAAACATCAATGTAGCACCTCAATATAGCACCTCTAACACTCTCACCGGGTATCAAGTTTTGTATTTCATAGGACAATGCAAGTATGAATCTCCGGTCTACAACATCAACTTTTGAATATGTCCAGGTATCTACCATAACAACATTTCTGAATTCCTCTATATATGTACAAATGTAGCAGCTAAATAACCTAACCATTGCGTGGAAACCGTGTATATCATTGTATGTATCTTTCAGAAGAAGCCTGTATAGTTTAGTGTCCATGCAATTCAACGAGGCTGGGATTGAACCCCAAGAAATTAGGGTTCCTGCGTGCATTTCCAGACCATACACTGTTACACCTCCCCCAAATTGAGTATGTAACCATGCTAATACCACAGGACAAATCTATAAATGACTTTTCAGGACTAGTTTAATGAGTATTTTATGCCTTTTTTGTAAATTAAAATTTATCAAAGCACACGTATGCACACGGCATCACTAGCAAAGCATTCCAGCAGGCGGCTGCTGAAAAAGCGTGACTTCACACGCGACCTTTAGCGACTTTTTTCCTTTTCGTTAGGTGTTGGAACTCTGCTGAGCTTTGAGCTTTTGGTCCCTCATTAACAGAAAATATGGGACCCTCGAACACTGTGCACGTGGCAATGAAACAGAGCACCAAACCCCACGGACGAGTAAGATTCGAAGGCCTGTCTCTGGGTCCCACAACTCTAATCAATTCATTTTGGACTTCTCTAAAATTTTCAAACAGAAAAAGATTTTCTTTTCTTTCCTCTACCCCACTTTTGGGAAGAGCCGTGGAAAGAGTGTGTTTTTGGGTGTGGAATTTGTGTGGACAGTAAAAGGAAAAGGGAATAGGACCCAGTTTTTATAATTTTTCAAGAAAGGAACCAATCACAATAAAGCCGTGTGTTAATCATCAACTGCTTTTCTTTGCTCATATCCTTTACTTCATTGTCGGGGACACGTTTCGAGTATCGACCTTACGTTGTTGGACCGTTTTCTCCTACTCCTCATTGGCTTGTGCTTTTTTTTTTTTTCTGATGAAAAACATTGGAGTTATTAATTTATATTTATTAAATAAAAATTAGAGTGAAAATGTCTATTACTAGTTTCAATATAAATGGCATTGTTTGATTGGATATGCTCTATGGAAAAAGAAAGATATAAACTTATGATCTTAAATACTCTAGTCCATTTTAACTGATTTTTGGCTCTTTTTACACATTAAAAATTCATCTTTTAGCATTAATTAATAATGAAATGATCATATTAACCTTAATTTACTTATTGAAAAAATAAACTATTCCTAGGCTCTTTACTCCAAGAACAATTTTGGAAAGAAGAAGTTAATTCATTATTAATATCTAAAAAAATTAAATATTGTGTACCAAAAAAGGCCAAAAATCACTTAAAGTGGATCGAAGGGAATATAATATAAGATCTGTGTTGCTTTAAAATTTGCGAAACTTGTGATTTCATAATTTCATAATATTGCTTTGGCTTTAAAAGTTTATTATTAAATTAGAGATAAAATAAGAAGTTGAATATAAATTATTTTTAAATTTAATAATATATTATTCTTTTGAAACGGACTAATAAAAAATAATATTTTCTTTTTAGAATGAAGAAAGTATAGTTGTTATATTATTCTGTCTTTTAAGGTATTTGTGCACTTTTAAGAAGAAACAAAATGTAACAGTCTTAGTTGTAAGAATATTTGTCTAAAATATCTTTTATAGCTCGTTTAAACGTTTTATTTTGATTAACACTCTATAAATCAAAGCAGTACTGCTTTATTTGGAAAAAGTCATAAATATTTAATTTTAAAAAATATGATAAATACTTATTTTTCTAGAACGTCAACTACTTTAACCCAAACAATAATTTGGTGGTTTATCAACAAACTTCAATCTTTGAAGCATCTTTTAATCTGTTCTAACATCAACTAATGATCCATTCCGAAAAAATTTAAATTCAACATCCAAGTAAAAACGGTACAGTTAAATTTATACGTGGTTTCTAGACAAGTGAATTAATTCGATCTCGAAATAATAAAAGAATTGAAGAAATGCGCAATACTTAGCCTTGAGATGAAGATGAAATAGCAAAAACAGTAAATCCGGGAGCAAGGCTTCCGGGCGCAACAATAGTGAAATCGAAAAGTAAGAAGATAAAATTGTACAGAACTCTGAATAGATTATAGCGTAAGTTTGTCAGAAAATTCTTATCTTTTACAATGATAACAAAGCTCACTATTTATAGTTGCACCTAGGGAACAAGCTCCTAGGATTATGTCCTTATTTAATGTCAATTATGAGGGACATTGAAGAATGTGTAACGGTGAGCATAAATGACAAATTCTTTATAACGGGCAATGTACTAAAAGCTGCAGAATATTCTCCATTAAAGGCTACCAGGTGACAGGTATTTATTGCATCTTTATGAGCATCAATCTTCCCAGTAACAAATGGAACAGTTGTCTTCGATTTTAGCTATCCACTGTCTTCGGCTCCACGTATCATTCTCTTATGCAATTACTTAGTGTAGCATATTTTTACCGTATAGAGATAGTCCCTCTGCTTTCCGGTGACATAACCTTGTGTCATCAGAAAGTTGGCAGAAACATTCTTTTTGGCGAGAATTTTTCTGAGCCCCTCTGAAAAGCTTCTGACGGTTGATTAGAGGCACGTCTCTCTGCATTTAATACCCCGAACACGCGTCATCCCACGATTCAACATAACTTTTGCCAGTTATCGAGGTAATTATGGTTACGAATTTAGCTGCCTAAACCTTTACTTACACGCATCAACCTCCTTCATTCATACCCCATAATTCTCCAAACACTCTCAAACTTTCTTCATTCAATTTGTACTGCTCCTCCTACAGTGAGTACCATCATCCCTAGAAGTCTTGTCACAACTAAAAACTTTGAAAAGAAATTTCCTTCTGTTAGCCCTCGTACATGGGCCGTTAGCAGATATCCTTCTTTTATCCGTCCTTCCAGCATTCCAGCTGTGAAGGAAGATTATCGTTGCTAGGATTTGGACATTAACGCTCCTGATCTAGCGGAGCGGGTAACCTTACCCAAGAAGGTTCTTACGTACTTCTATATGTATCCCTTCACTTTGGGGACATTTTCTTTGAGCGGAGAGCTTGACTCTGTTAATGCGGAGTTTTGCCTCCGTTACCAAGTACGTTTGGCGCAGGTGACTCCCTTTGTGTGGAGGACGATTGCTTGCCTTCGGTGCCTGTGCCAAGAAACGGGGGAGGAGCTATCTCTAGCTCATGTGATGAACCTTTATTCCCCTAAGATCTTCCGCGGGGTGGGGGGTAGGGGTGGGGGGTGATTAACTTTAGCAAACGAGGACGCCATGCACTGTTATCCAGCATGGATGATGATAATGATCGTTGGTGGATGGAACGGTTTTTTTCAGTTGCCACCAGTGAAATCGTCTCAGCCTCGGCTCCTTCCTTCCCGGAATTGTGGAACCACACTCGTAAGTATACAGTTTGCTTCTACTCTTGTTAAAGATCCTTTCCTCGTCATTATTAACTTTTCTTCCTTGACCTACCTCAGCGACTCGGTAGGTTCCCCCTAGGGTTGAGGGCTTGGACCAATAGGTTCAGAAAATTTTGGACGTTACTACGTCCGAAACCTGCTCGTGGAAAGAGTTGTCCTTGAAATATGGGTAGAAGGCCAAAAATCATGGTAAGTTTAACTCATCATGTCCTTACCTTTTCTTATGAGAAAGTTATCTGATTTTTCTCTCCTATTGAATATAGGTCTACCCCATGGCTCAATTGTCGTCCCTGATGAGGCCGTTTTGGCTGATCCTATTGATGCAACAAGGCTTATTCTCATATCATTTCTCATATCATTCCCCCCAGTATTCGAATGCGAAAAATACGAATTGGAACACTGAAAGTTTTGCACCTTTGAGAATTCCACTAATTAATTGCTAGATAATCTTCAGTTCGGTAACAAACATTGTTTTCCCTTAGGAATTTATGCTATCGAGCCAAATACTATCTAACAAACCCCTGGTGGTTTGCACTTGTGAACGGTTGGGTAACCTTTGCTTGATAGCAAACTCAATTTTTCGGTGAAAATTTTGCTATCGAGCCAAAGATTATCTAACCGCTCCGGAGTGGTTCTTCGCTTGTGTGCCTTGCTATTAAAGGTCTTACTACTGCTGTTGAAACTTTCTTCGTAGTATGCTTTTCCTTGCTGCCTCGTTAAAAATCTGCCAGAAAAACCCAATTGCGACAAAAACTGGACGAAGGAAAAAAGAGCGGAGCACATACTTTCAGTACAGGCGATGTTTGTCAGCAATAATATCTCTTGAGGTGTGCCACATTCGAGTTGCTTGGCAACTTTTCTCCATCCTGATTCTCCAACTCGTACAAACCTTTCTCGGTGACAGCTGAAACCCGGTAGGGGCCTACTCAGGTTGGACCTAGCTTTCATGCGTTGAGTTCCCGGGTGTTTTGAGTTACTTTCCTTAGAACCAAGTCTCCCACTTTGAAATAATGGAGGTTGGCCCTTCGATTATAATATCTTTCCATTCTCTACTTCTAGGCTGCCATTCTTATATGTGCCAAGTCCCTACGTTCATCGAGTAGCTCCAAATTGACTAACATCGCTTCGTTGTTCGTCTCTTCACTTGCCTGGAAATATCTCAAGGTAGGCTCTCCTACTTCTATTGAGATTAAGGCTTCTACTCCATACACAAGGGAAAAAGGCATTTCTCCTGTGCTCGATTT
Organism: Nicotiana tabacum; assembly: GCF_000715075.1. Taxonomy (NCBI): domain Eukaryota; kingdom Viridiplantae; phylum Streptophyta; class Magnoliopsida; order Solanales; family Solanaceae; genus Nicotiana; species Nicotiana tabacum. The sequence goes on from NC_134081.1 coordinate 63,001,769, forward strand.
GGCCGTTGTTCGGTACGCCCATAGCACTCCGGGAAGTTCCTCAGGCCATTTACCTTTAGCCGCTTCCAACCTCTTCTTGAGATTTTGTATAATCACTTTATTTGTTAATTCCGCTTGACCATTTTCCCTCGGATTGTCACGCCCCAAACTCGGAGAGCACGACCGACGCTCAACCGAGAGAACCCGGCCGAGCAAGCCTGTTAGATTACCTTCTACCCAAACTCGTCTATCAATAAAGAGGAGATGTACTTTATTAATCAAACACTGAAAATATTTTATTAACAACTTCCATTTCATTCACATTAGCAGCTTCATTCATAATTTCCAAAAAAAGAAATATAATGAGTTCATAGAATTAATGAAAACATGATTTCTAAATACCAACATTTCTAGTTCAATTCCCACCACAACCTGTCTACGGAGCCTCTAAGTACAATAGAAGAGTAATAGGGAAATGTCTGCAACAAGGCCCCGGCTACACCTCAGAACACAGTGCGTGAGAAACAAAAGATACATGACCCCTGAAATGAAGGGGGCTCACCAAGTCAGCTGAAGAAAGTGTACCGCTATCACAGATCAATGTCGCCTAATATGGATCCACATGCATTCATTAAAGATGCAGCGCCCCCGCAAAAGGGATGTTAGTACTGTCGAATAGTACTAGTATGTAAAGCTAAAAGTTCTTTTTCAAAATAGGATGACCATGTAAGAAAAGACAACACATAGAAACGGCAAGTCACAATCAACAGTATCCAAATGTCTAGTTAAAACATAATAATTTTCAAAATACGAACTTCATATACAATTTTTGGTAGGGAGATCATTAGCACTGATATGCCACTGTCTGTGTTAGCACGGCGTCCGATCACGCCCGATCGGCTAGGCCACCCCCACCCCCCACGAACGATGTGGTTTGATGAGTAACGCGAAAGAAAGTTACCAAGAGTAGTAACACCATGTGCGCAACATGGCGTCCGATCTCCACCCGATCAGCTAGGCCACCTTCCCACATATGCCGTGTGGGTTGACTTTTCCAATCCACAATTATTACCAGTTTTATCCCAATTAAGGGGAATAATATCATAATTTCTCCAATATTTCAATCTCATCCCAAATAAGGGGAATAATCACAATCCACCCCTACACCGGCACATGTTGTTTCAGGTGTGGGCCTTATGACCCACCCTTCCTGGATTTTGCTAATGATGCTCCCAAAAATATTTTTGATTTGATTTGCACACAAAGGTAACATAAATACAATTGTACTCACCTCGAAATTTTCATATTGTATAAATTCTTATTTGTATTTCCAGACACTCACAACAACAATATTTCCTTGGCTCATTGGGTCATTCACAAGATTCTTTATTCCCGGCACAGTGGCCGTATTTCATATTCCACACTTTCACCTCTTTCAATTTCATAGATCACCATCAAATATCAACATATAGAATATTTCAACAATCATATAACTCAAATTTATTAGTAATGAGAACTTTAAACACAAAAGGTTTCTTCCTAAATAATGGCGCATACCGATCAGCAATGAAAGCACACATCAAATCATAAGCAATCAATACACCATATATTCTTGCAATACTCTTTCCCAGAAATGATAATATACAATTTCAACACCTGAGTAAATAAGAACTGGAATCATAATGGATATATTTGTAAAGCAAATCATTAGTTAAAGCAGCCACTTATGGGCATGAATTGAGTACAAAGCTTTTAGGCAAATCTATTTTCGAAATCATTTTTAAACAATTCAGTCGAGGCTCATTTCATATTCTTTATCGCATCCTGTCAAATCATTTGCACTATTAGCCACAATCATAACTTAAATTCTTGGCACGTTGGCCACACACTATACCCCCAATTCAATTATTTTATTTCTAACCATCTTTATAGATTATCAACATTAAGACAATTTCAATCATGACTTTAGGTACACATATGAGCAATTAAGAGTCTTAAGAATATCAAGTTTTTCTCGCCCAATTGGTATACTAGTTTTTATTTAAAACACGTCTCAAAGCTACAACATTTTAATACTCAAACCATTCTTTGAACATCTATATTTAAACATAAGGCTCATTAGGAATAAACAAGTTTATAGGGAATAATCCGGAATATAGAAGTTAGGAATCTTGAGCCAATCATACTTGATCTTACGGAGACATTATGGATATCTATTCTAAGAGAGAAAGTTTAGCCAGCATACCTCAATGGAGCTTCCTTAAACTCTAAAATATTTTGGAATTCTTAGCAACTTCAATCTATTTTAGAAATATAACAAATTGAACCAAAATTAGGAAGATGCTCATGGTTTTAGCTCATTTGAGCATTTTATCAAACACTAGGTGTGCATTAAGGTTTCAAGGACCTTTTATGGAGGATTCCATCATCCCACAACCCAATTTTTGCCATTTTTAGCTCCACAATATTCCTACACCCTTTGATAACACATTCATGTAAAATAAACAACTCTCATACCCAAATATTACCTTGCTAATTACCCATTTCTAGACAAAATTCAAAATTGAGGGTTAGGGTGTAGAATCTTACCTCTAGGATGAAGACCTAGTGAGTTTTCCTTCTTAATCTTCCAAATTTTGAGCAAGAATTGAAGAACAATTATTGAGGAACACCTTCTCACTCGAGGGCACTCTCTCTCACTCTAAAATGTCATATTTTACCTCAAAAATGGCCCAAAGCGTGTATTTAACGAAGTAGGGTCAGGTTTTAAAAACCCAAAAATAGAGCTCCGGAACAAGGTCTGCGATCGCATAATTGATATGCGGTCTGCATATCGGCCGCATAATTTGGCCTCCAAAACTGGGCGTGACTGACCCGGTCTATGGTCACTATGTGGCCCGTAGACCTGTTCTGCGATCGCATAATGCACCGCAGATCGGTTCTGCGATCGCATAGTGAACCTCAGAACCTCCCTTCGAAAAATCCCAAAGCGGGATATGCGACAAGAGTGCGGCCCGCGAACTGGTTATGCGGTTGCATAATGGCCGCGAAATATGACATCAAAATGACCCAGAAAACTGACCCACTCTACGACCATTCTGCGGTCCGCAGAGTGGTTCTACGGTCGCAGAATAGGCCGCAGAAATGCCTACTTCTGCCCAACATTTTCTTCAACTCCCGAGCGCACTATTCAATCCAAAAAGTGTGAATCGCGGCTCGTAAGCCCACTGCGAAGAATTTCTACTATTATTAACTTCTACGGCTACTTCATCATCACGGAATTCGGGTTGTTAGAAAAACTTTTACGGGGCCTTACATCCTCCCCCATTTAAGGTCATTCGTCCTCGAATGAGGGTTAGGGTCCACTATTAGCCCCTTATACAATTCAGTTTTTCATATCCCACACCAGCAGCCCCAAATTTCCAAACATTTCGCTAGAGTCTCCCCTGTAACTGAGCCTATCCACCTATCTGAGTAACACCAAAACAACTCCTAACAACACATCCACAACCCAATAAAGCACCACAATGTATATATCAATAGCACTAATCTCAGCATTACAAGCACTGCATTATCAAAATGATATTTGGACAGGAACTGCATATTTTTAAATCATAACACCTAGAAAGTACCTTTCAAATCACAATCATTTGACTATACACTCAAGTGAGAACATTTTAGTTCCTTAACACTCTTGGCCCTCAAGATGGCCTCCTCGACTTACAGACTTCGTCATAACACATTAATGAAGGCAATCTCAACTCTCGGACTTATCTAACAAGGATGGCAAGTAGGTACCCCTCGGAATCCAATTATCCATTAACTTCACCTTCTTACACATAGACACATGAAACACCAGGTATACGAAGAACAATAATAGGGAAACATGATACTCATAGTTTGGCCTCTTTCCTTCATGATATCATAAGGCCTAATGTGACCACACATACATTACCTTTATTAAAAATCCACATAGCATCCTCATGGAGAGAATATTTAGAATAACCCATTCACTTTCTTCAACTCTGAATCTCTACGCCGAACACCCAAACTAAACCTTTGGCGACCTCCAACAATTTCTCTAAGATGTCCTAGCATGAATATGACGATAAAATTTCCTATCCCATATGTTTGATCACGGGATGATGCTTCTTCTTTGACATGTTTGAACCTTCAACCCTCATAGATTTAATACAAGAAGGAACAATGGGGTTCGAGGTTTGGCTGGAGTTATTCAAGAATCTATCAATGGGATGAGCAGAGCATTTCATTAGGTTATATATCCTAAAAGATATGAAGTTTACTACTGATAATGCTGACAAGATTAATCATAGTGATGACATCATTGATTCGACAAATGAGGTATATAGTTAAATAGTATATCGGCAATAGAAATCCTTAAGGAGGAATAGTCAAGTACGTGACACCAGCTACCTACTTGAGCATAGGAAAAAGGAAAATACATGGTGATACGGGTTTAATTCGAAATGAGAATATTATGGCACCCTGAATGTGATATGGGTTTCAAAATACATAAAGTTGCATTATGCTCTTAACAGTAACTAGCACAAGGAATCTATGCCACAAGCCTACGAGGATGAAAAAGAAGTTGAACACTTGTGATATTATTATCATTCGGACAGCTTAGCCCCTTTCCGATAGTTGATCCTATATGAGAGAACTAGAGGTGTGACAAACTTGTCTTTCAAATCAATATACCCATGATATGTGCCAAAATATGGAAGCATCTAATCTCAACCTTTCACGAGTGAAACCACATAACTGGGACATCTAAATATTTGGGATAGAATCATGTATTGGCTAGAGAAAATGAACATTTTTCTATGAGATAGACATGTTGTTTCCATAATAACTCTCAGGATGCAATACCAGGCCACTTCATGGAAGACCACAATACTAGGTACAAAGTGAGCTACTTACTGTGAGACGATTTTGGTGAACATGAAAGTCATACTGAGATGGGTAAACAACAAGATCCTGTGACGAATTTGTGATAAATCTCAAATTTCTCAGAAACTTTATGCGGACAAGTGGCCTATTTCAATTGACATGTACGCACATGATAGGTGTTGAGATATGCTCTCATGTTACTAGACAGTGAAAAGGATTCATGATAATATACACAAAGGAACAAATTTATTGTTCAAACCATAGGAGCGACATACACCGTAGAGAAAAAGAGTGGCTCAAGAAGGATCTCAACACTAGGTTGCTTTACATTTGATTTGATACCACATAGGTAAATATTATGGCGGTGCGTGCATCGGCACCAGTGAGCAGATGTTATCCATTTGAATTAAAAGGTTCTGCAAGAAATTCATCACATATAGTCCCTTGTTGAGAAGTTAGGAAAGCAAGTGGAAAGTATTAATCCTAGAGTTATAACTCAATTTAAGGACTTAATTATAGAGCTCAATTCCTCAAGAGGTTGTAAATAAGGGAATTTGTGATAGAGTGGCTTCACGAATAATAAGTCTCGTTCAAAGAGTAGATATAGAGAACGACTCATAAAGTTGTTCCGGTTCTATCCCAACCTCCATAGCTGCATAAGGAGTGACATATGACGAAGTGGAACCGGGATCAATAAGAGCATACATATCATGAGATTGGACAGTCAATATACCTATAACCATTTCTGGAGAAGCCTCAAACTTTTGACGTCTCCTCATATCATAAAACCTGTTAGGCCCTCCCGAGCTCTGAATACCACCCCTAGTTGTTCCAAGCCCGGCGGACGTTATAGTGCCTCGAGATAAGGGAGGCATTGTGGATGTAGTAGCTACAGAACTGGCTGGTTGGGCCATACCCCTGCCCAAGCTCTGGCGAGACAAAGAAGAATCTCTTTGAAAGTGACCCGCCATACCATACTTGTAGCATACATTAGTACCATAGTGACATACTCCCGGATGACATCTCCCACACTTCACACAAAGAGGATTAAGTCCGCTAAACTGACTAGTCCCACTGACCTGATATTTACCCTTTTTGCATACATCATAAGCATACCCCTTATCCTTCCTCCAAGCTTCCAATGCAGGAGTAACAATTCCAGCACCGGATTGCTGTGTGGGCCTTCGGAATTGCCCAAAACTACCACCCCTAACGCGCTGTTGAGCATACTCACAACACGACGCCAGATGATCCTTCCCACATGACGGACATAACTGGATGGGTGTACCCAACCTAGGGCATTTGTTCTTCTTGTGCCCCCTCTTTCCACAGCCATAACATATTTCAAGGGTCATCCAACATGTTCCCAAGTGTCGCTTGCTGCAAATCACATAGCCCAATTCATTAGCACCAACAACCCTCTTTCGTTTCTTAGATTCTCTCACCACGGGATCCGGTGGTGCGGTGACATTGGTAGGAACAAGGGCACTTCCCTTAGCAACAAGTTCTTCTAATCCCTCCACGGCTCGACGCATTCTCCCAACGAACCCCTGTGTAATCTACCCCAGATTCAATGGCGCGATCATTCCCCCCTCACTGTTTTGAACTCGTAGATTACCCATCTGGAAAAAAAAGTGACATAATGAGGAAATTAGCTCCCTACCTTGGGCTTTATCGCACGATTAGGAGTAACAAAGAAGTGAGAAATTTCTAAATGTCCAAGTAGCCTCCTCATTTATAGATGTGGTCGATAACACACTGATAAGAAAGACTCTACTAGACACGGCTCCGAGGCATCCTAGGACACTTTAAAACCTTAGGCTCTGATACCAAGTTTGTCACGCCCCAAACTCGGGGAACGCGACCGGTGCTCAACCGAAAGAACCCGGCCGAGCAAGCCTGTTAAATTACCTTCTACCCAAACTCATCTATAAATAAAGAGGAGATGTACTCCATTAATCAAACACTGAAAATATTTTATTAACAACTTCCATTTCATTCCCATTAGCAGCTTCATTCATAATTTCCAAAAAACAAAATATAACGAGTTCATAGAATTAATGAAAACATGATTTCCAAATACCAACATTTCTAGTTCAATTCCCAACATCAACCACAACCCACAACCTGTCTACGGAGTCTCTAAGTACAATAGAAGAGTAATATGGAAATACCGGCATATTATACCTCAAAACACAGTACATAAGAAACAAAAGATACATGACCCCTTAAATGAAGAGTGCTCACCAAGTTAACTGAAGAAAGAGTACCACTATCACAGATCAATGCCGCCTACTGTAGAACCACCTGCATCCATTAAAGATGAAGCACCCCCGACAAAAGAGACGTTAGTACTGTCGAATAGTACTAGTATGTAAAGCTAAAAGTCCTTTTTCAAAATAAAATAACCATATAAGAAAAGACAACACATAAAAACGGCAAGTCACAATCAACAATATCCAAATGTCCAGTTAAAACATAATAATTTTTAAAATACGAACTTCATATATAATTTTTTGGTTGGGAGATCATTAGCACCAATATGCCACCGTCTGTGTTAGCACGGCGTCTGATCACGCCCGATCGGTTAGGCCATCTCCCCACGAACGATGTGTTTTGATGAGTGATTCGAAAAAAAGTTGTTACCAAGACTAGTACCACCATGTGCACAATATGGCGTCTGATCTCCACCCGATCAGCTAGGTCGCTTTCCCACATATGCCGTGTAGGTTGACTTTTCCAATTCACAATTGTTACCTATTTTATCCCAATTAAGGGGAATAGTATCACAATTTTGCCAACATTTCAATTTCATCCCAAATAATGGGAATAATCACAATCCACCCCTACACCGGCACATGTAGTTTCAGGTAAGGGCCTTAAGACCCACCCTTCCTGAATTTTGCTAATGATACTCCCAAAAATATTTTTGATTTGATTTGCAAACAAAGGTAACATAAATACAATTGTACTCACCTCAACATTTTCACAATATATAAATTCTTATTTGTATTTTCAGACACTCACAACAACAATATTTCCTTGGATCATTTGGCCATTCACAAGATTCTTTATTCCTGGTACGGTGGCCGTATTTCATACTCCACACTTTCACCTCTTTCAATTTCAAAGATCACCATCAAATATCAACATATAGAATATTTTCAGCAATCATATAACTCAAATTTATTAGTAATGAGAGCTTTAAACACAAAAGGTTTCTTCCCAAATAATGGGTCATACCGATCAACAATGCAAGCACACATCAAATCATATGCAATCAATATACCATTTATTCTTGCAATACTCTTTCCCAGAAATGACAATATACAATTTCAACACCTGAGTAAGTAAAAACTCGAATCACAGTGGATATATTTGTAAATCAAAGCATTAGTTAAAGCAACCACTTATGGGCATGAATTGAGTACAAAAGCTTTTAGGCAAATCTATTTTCGAAAATATTTTTAAACAATTGAGTCGAGGCTCATTTCATATTCTTTATCGTATCCTCTCAAATCATTTGCATTATTAGCCACAATCATAACTTAAATTCTTGGCACGTTGGCCACACACTATACCCCTAATTCAATTATTTTATTTTCAACCATTTTTATAGATTATCAACATTAAGAAATTTTCAATCAAGACTTTAGGTACACATATGAGCAATTAAGAGTCTTAAGAATATCGAGTTTTTCTCACCCAATTGGTATACTAGTTTTCATTTAAAACACGTCTCAAAGATACAACATTTTAATACTCAAACCATACTTTGAATATCTATCTTTCAACATAAGGCTCATTCGGAATAAACAAGTTTATAGGGAATAACCCGGAATATAGAAGTTAGGAATATTGAGCCAATTATACTTGATCTTACGGAAATATTATTGATATCTATTCTAAAAGAGAAAGTTTAGACAACATACCTCAATGGAGCTTCCTTAAACTGTAAAATATTTCGAAATTCTTAGCAACTTCAATCTATCTTAGAAATATAACAAATTGAACCAAAATTAAGAAGATGCTCATGGTTCTAGCTCATTTGAGCATTTTATCAAACACTAGGTGTGCATTAAGGTTTCAAGGTCCTTTTATGGAGGATTCCATCATCCCACAACCCAATCTTTACCATTTTTAGCTCAACAATCTTCCTACACCCTTTGATAACACATGCATGTAAAATAAACAACTCTCATGCCCAAAAATTACCTTGATAATTACCCATTTCTAGACAAAATTCAAAATTGAGGGTTAGGGTGTAGAATCTTACCTCTAGGATGAAGACCAAGTGAGTTTCCCTTCTTAATCTTCCAAAATTTGAGTAAGAATTGAAGAAAAATTATTGAGGAATACCTTCCCACTCTCTCTCACTCTAAAATGTCAGATTTTAGCTCAAAAATGGCCCAAAACGTGTATTTAACAAAGTAGGGTCGGGTTTTAAAAACCCAAAAATGGAGCTCCGGAACAAGGTCTGCGATCGTATAATTGATATGCGGTCCGCATACCGGCCACATAATTTGGCCTCCAAAACTGGGCTTGACTGACCCGGTCTGCGGTCACTATGCAGCCCGCAGACCTGTTCTGCGGTCGCATAGTGCACCGCAGAACCTCCCTCCAAAAAATCCCAAAGCGGGATATGTGATAATAGTGCGGCCCGCGAAGTGGCTATGCGGTCGCATAATGGCCCCAAAATTTGACATCAAAATGCTCCAGAAAACCGCGACTTGCAAGCCCGCCGCGAAGAATTTCTACTATTATTAACCTCTACGCCTACTTCGGCATCACAGAATTCGGATTTTTAGGAAAACGTTTACGGGGCCTTACAGGATGATAGGGTGAAGATGTGATTCTCTTGATTTACAAATCTCCAAGGAACTTTGTGATCTTTGCACCTATAAATTGTGGCCCTTTATCGTAGGCTATCTCTTTTGGTATTCCAAATCTGCAAATGTTCTCCAACAAGAAAACTACCACTTCACATTCGCCGATCTTCTGATAAGTACGTTCAACAACCCACTTAGAAAAATAGTCAGTTAAAATTAAAATAAACCTTACCTTACCAGGGGCCAGTGGCAGTGGTCCGACGATATCCATTCCCCACTACATGAACTGCCACAGAGATAGAACTGAATGTAATGGTTCTGTTCGTTGATGTACCAGTGGTATGTAGCATTGGCACTTATCGCATTTTTGCATGAAAGCATTGGCGTCTAGTTCCATTCGGGGCCAATAATATCCTTCCCTTACCAGTTTTAGCACTAGGGAATCTGCGCCTGAATGATTTTCATATATCCCTTCGTGGACTTCTCGCATAACATAATTAGCTTCGGACGCTCCCAAACATCGGGCCAGCAAGCCTTGGAAAGATTTCATGTACAACTGGCCTCCTTTGAAGTTATATCGTGTTGCTTTAGCGCGCAGCACCCGGGATGCCTTGGAGTCTTCGGGCAACTTCCCATGCTTGAGATAATCGATGATATCATTCCTCTAGTCCCAAAGCCTGCTGGTATTCCAGGGTCCATTCGAAGTTGTTTTTCTTTTTGAGCAGAGCGAAGAAACGGTGGCATTTCTTTGATGACCAAGAAATAAACCTGCTCAAAGCGGCCAATCTCCCTGTGAGCCTTTGAGCTTCTTTCACACTTGATAACTGGTCCGGGATGTCTTCGATGACTTTTATCTTATCGGGATTTACCTCAATCCCCTTTTGTGATACCAGAAATCCTAGGAACTTCCCGGAGCTGACCCCGAACGAGCACTTCTCAAGGTTAAGCTTCATGTTATGCTTCCTTAGGATGTCAAAAGTTTCATGCAAATGCTTAAGATGATCACCTGCGTTCAAAGAATTAACGAGCATGTCGTCTATATAAACTTCCATGGTCTTCTCTATATGTTTTTCAAACAACTTGTTTACGAGCCGTTGATAAGTGGCTCCAGAGTTCTTTAGCCCGAAGGGCATCACATTATAGCAATATGTGTCGAAATTTGTTATGAATGAAGTCTTTTCCTGATCCTCTGGGTTCATCTTCATTTGGTTGTACCCGGAATAAGCATCAAGGAAAATCATTAAGTCATGCCTGGTCATTGCGTCAATCGTTTGATCAGTGTTTGGTAGTGGGAACGAGTCTTTTGGGCACGCCTTATTCAAGTTCTTATAATCTACACATATGCAAAATTTATTGTTCTTCTTAGGAAGTACTACTACATTAGCTAGCCAGTCTCGATACTTCACCTCTTGGATCGAATCGATATCAAGTATGCGAGTTACCTCTTCTTTGACGAATTTATTCCTGGACTCCGCAATAAGGCGTTTCTTTTGTCTTACCGGAGGGATATTGGAATCCAAGCTTAGCTTGTGTATGGCTACTTCCATTGGGATACTTGTCATATCTGCATGCGACCACGTAAAACAATTGACAATATATTTAAGAAATTTAATAAAGCCAGACTTGAGCTCGGGGTGCAGTCCTGTCCCTAAGTGGAATTTCCTCTCCAAGAACTTTTCAAACAATGCAACTTGCTTGAGCTCTTTCGATGTGGATTTTATTGCATCCGCCTCTTCTGGTACCTGGAAATATCTGGGCACCCGATAAGATTATAACGCGTCTCCCCCTGGCTAACTTCACTCTGTTCGGGAGCAGGCGCTGGTTCCTGTAATTGCTATGCCGCATGATCCTTACCTTTGCTACTAGAAACCAAAATCGCATTCATCTTCCTTGCCGCCGGTTCGTCCCCTTTTAACTGTTTGATTCGTTCGGGTGTTGGGGATTCCTTCTGATGGTACGACTCTCATCTCATACAACCACGGTCTTCCTAGAATAATGTTATAACCCATATTACCGTCCAAAACTTCAAAAAGAGTTGTATTCATCACCCCTTCGGCATTTGTGGGCAACATGATCTCTCCTCGGGTTGTCATGCTTGTGAGGTTGAATCCGACAAGGAGTTTTGTAGCCGGAATGATGCTTTTGGTAAGTTTGGCTTGCTCCAATACCCTCCATTGTATGATATTGGCCGAACTTCTTGGATCCAGCAAAACACGTTTGATTTTAAAATCAAGTACATTTAAAGAAATTACCAATGCGTTATTGTGCAGTAGCAACAGTCCGTCTGCGTCCTCTTCTATGAAAGTGATGTCGTCTTCAGCGACTTCTCGGAGTCACTTGCCATGGGTTATTAATACCTTCATTTTTTTTACTTCCGAGAAGGTGACCCCGTTGATCTCGCTCCCCCCGAAGATCATGTCGATCGTCTGGTGCGAGGGGTCTTCTCCTGTTTTCGAGTTCTCCGCATTATTAAGGTTGAGACCATAATTGTTCTTGGCCCGGTCACTTAAGATTCTCTGAGATGGACATTTTTCAGCAATGTTTCCAACTCTTCACGCAGATGTCGGTAGTCCCCAGTCCAGTTGCCATTAATCCCGTGGTATTCACACCACAAATTGGGATCCCTCTGGCTGGGATTAGACCTCATCGACTTCGGGAACCGAGCTTCTTTAATTTTCCTCATAGCCGATACCAACTCTACTACACTGACGTTGAAGTTGTATTCTGATAGCCTGGGGTAGGAAGAATCTCGCGTACCTGACGCTTCTTTGTCCTGCAATGATCTGTTGTTTCGACCGCAATCATTTCTTCTGTTGGTAACGAACCTATCTGTCAACCAAAAACCTCTGCCGCATATTTTGGCCCATTCGTATGGAAAACACCGGCCCCTCGAAGACCGTCTATCTGTGTCGAAATCATCTTTTAATTTTTCTTTATTCTTTTCCCGACCTTTTGTCGATGCCGGGAAGCCAATCTGATCATCTTCAATCCTTATCTTAGACTCGTACTGGTTGTGAACATCTTCCCAAGTCATCGCTTGGAACTCAAGCAAGCTTTCCTTCAATTTCTGGGAGGCATCAGAACTTCTCGAATTCAGACCCTTGGTGAATGCTTTAGCCGCCCATTCATCCAGATTATCCGGGAGCAACATCCTCTCCTTTTGGAACTGGGTGACGAATTCCCGTAGCAACTCAGACTCTCCTTGTGAAATTCTAAATATGTCGGCCTTTTGGGCCTGTACCTTTCTGGCCCCGGCATGGGCCTTAATAAAAGAATCTGCGAGCATCTCAAATAAATTTATGGAATGCTCTGGTAATAGCGAATACCACGTCAAGGCTCCCCTCGTGAGAGTCTCTCCAAATTTCTTCAGCAAAATAGATTCAATCTCGTGGGGAGCTAAATTGTTCCCCTTCACCGCCATTGTATAGGTGGTAATATGCTCCTGAGGGTCCTAGCTCCCATCATATTTCGGCACGTCGGGAATTTTAAACCGCTTCTGGATCAATTCTGGTGTCGCGCTTGGTTTATACGGCAACTGAGTATACTTCTTTGAATCAGGCCCTTTCAGCATCGGTGGTGCGCCCGAGATTTGGTTTATGCGAGTGTTCACTTCCCTCATAAACCGCAAAACTCACTTTTGAAAGGATCGCTCTCATTGTTGTGGCCGGAACCACTCCCCCCGGCCATATTAGAACTAACCTCTCCCCTCGGGGTGTTGTTGTCGACCCTCTGCGTTGTTTGATTTGCGGGAGCACCGGGAGGAACTGGTCCTCGTCCATTTGTGTTATTGGAAGCACCCGACAACGCCTACTTTATTTCTATCATAATCTTATCATACAGTGTGAGATGGACTAAAATGACCTCTTATTGCTCTTGCAGGACCTTTACCGCTTCAACTATATGCTCTTTTTCAGCATCATCGGGAGTTGCCTCCCGGACATGTTGCGGGTACCGCCTGCCGTGGACTGGCGTATCATCATTTCTCTCATTGCGGGTATCACTGATTGAATCCTCGTGCTGAGGCTGATCTCCCTGGGCCTCAAGATTGTATGTGTTGTTAACACCATTATCTGTCATTTTTTGTGATTTTTTGCTAAGAACAAATAATTAAAACACGTTAGTAAAAGAGGCAAGGACCAACTTAATTATACAACTATCTAGGCCCTACGGTGGGTGCCAAACTGTTTACCCGTAAAATGGTACAATTGAATTTATACGTGATTTCTAGACAAGTGAATTAATTCGATCCCGAAATAATAAAAGAATTGAAGAAATGCGCAATAGTTAGCCTTGAGATGAAGATGAAATAGCAAAATAGTAAATCCAGGAGCAAGACTTCCGAGCGCAACAACAGTGAAATCGAAAAGTAAGAAGATAAAATTGTACAGAGTTCTGAAAAGATTACAACGTAAGTTTGTCAAAAAATTCGATCCTTTACAATGATAACAAAACTTACTATTTATAGTTGCACCTAGGGAACAAGGTCCTAGTATTATGCCCTTCTTTAATGTCAATTATAGGGACCATTGAAGAATGTGTAACGATGAGCATAAATGACAAATTTTTTATAATGGAAAATGTACTAAATGCTGCAGAATATTCTCCATTAAATGATACAGGGTGACATGCATTTATTGCATCTTTATGAACATCATTCTTCCCGGTAACAAATGGAACAATTGTCTTCGATTTTAGCTATCCTCTGTTTTCGGCTCCACGTGTCATTCTCTTATGCAATTACTTAGCGTAGCATATTTTTACCCTATACAAAATCAGTATTCATGTTTTTTTCTAAAAGCTCAAGCTCCTCTAACTCTCCAAATCAGTAATCCCGACTCAAATCTCAGCTCAACAAACCAAATTTAACAGATTTGGGCGATAAAAATTAGATTAGAAAGGTAATCCACCATTGTTAAATAAACCTAAAGTGTGTTTATATTTCGAATATGATTTTTTTAAGATATTACAAGTGAATATTGTTTAAACTTGTTAGAAATAGTCTAAGGAGGTTGTCTATAAAATTTGAAGTTATTTAGTTGGAATTTGGACTGGTTTTGAATAAGAATTACAACTGAAAATCTTAATAAGAAGTTCATCTAGAGACGCTTATACACTTTTATACAATATTATATATTTTTATATAAGGCATGTACATTATGTACATATATGTATAAAAGTGTATAAAGATGTATAAGTCGTGTAAAAAAAAATTTATTAACGATACACTATATGTATATAGTGTATAATGATGTATAAAGAGAGTAAATTTCATGGGTGGTCACCCAGCTTTGTGCTCATTATCCCAAAATCACTATTCTTTCTTCTATTACATAAAAATTATTTTACTTTGTTTCACTTTTGACAAAAATAACTTTGATCATTTTTGCAAAAAAGTCACCTCAAATGTGAGAGAAAATGACAAAAAATGATCTTTATGTTTGGGGTAAATTCAAATTGGGCCCTTAAATATACTCCTTAGCTATTTTGATCCCATATAAGGTTATCAAAACTGAGCGCTTTTGATTTTCATCTAATATTTAATAAACTCTGCTTATTAAATATATTAAAAATTACAATTTAGTTAACTAAAATTACCAATATAGTTCCATCAAATCTAGTGATGGACCAAAAAATTTAAAATTATAGGTGCTCTGCTAACTTAAACATAAAGTTACGATAGGAAATATATTACAAGTGTGAAACTAGTTGAAAAGTAAACAAAAAAGCAACGACACTTTTGCTTTGTATCCTTCTATTCCAATATATATAAACAAATCATACATCTTCGGGACTAAATTAAATAGTTAGTATTTGATCCTTTAAACGATAAAAAAACTAATGATTTGTCCAAAAATCGAACCAATGGATGAGTCCAAATTCACCAATTATGACAATCGACATTAATGCCATTAACCTACATTCACCTTGAAATTGAGTTAACTCCTTTCATTTCATGATATATGAATTTTAAATCTTCAGAGCGCATGATTAATTATGAACCAACAAAATTCAGTTATTTTATATCTAATTGCAACTAAGACCAAATGCTTTGATGAGATGGACTTGTCAAATACAGAAGTCGCAAAATAAAAAATGCATAAGATGCTAGAAATAATTTTAAAATAGCATACTACACCTCAAAAAATTATACCAAATCTTATAATAAGCCAAAAATAGCTGAAATTGTAAAAAAATATACTTTTAAATGTGATTCCATAACAAATCTCTTTTTTCGCATTTTTCATTAAAGTAACAATTATAGTTTGTTAAATACTCGACGAAAACTAAAAGTTCTTACTTTTGACAATCTTATGGAATCAAAATAGCTAAGGAGTATATTTAAGGGCGCATTTTAAACTTACTCCAAAATATAAGGATGATTTTTGTTATTTTATCTCACTTTAGGTGGATTTTTTAACCAAAAATTATCAAAGTTACTTTTGTGAAAAGTGAAGTAAAGTAGAATGATTTTTACGTAACAAAAGAAAGAATAATAATTTTTGGGTAATGATTATAAAGTTGGATGACCACCCATAAAATTTACTCGTATAAAGATGTATAAGCACTGTAGTGAAAAAAAAGTAGATATGCGGGTAAAAATTGAAAAATGGCTGCGCAGGTACAATACCATGTGTTGGACTATGTATTTGTGCAAATATCCCAATAAATGGCTACACAAGTGATAACTGGAAAAAAAAAATAACTACGCAGGTGCAATACCATGTGTTGGACTATATATTTGTGCAAATATGCAAATAATATAAACTAGATGTAGTAATTAGTTATATTTAAGTAATACTAGTAATTATATATATTGAGTTAGTATAAACATTTATTGTGGATAAAAGTTTTCCAAACATCTTATCATCATATCGATTGATGGTACAGTCTAGGGGTATTTTAATAAACTGCCAGTGGATTAAGCAGTCAAATCACAAAATGACTTAATGAATCAACGTGCCTTTAATATAGTTTAACTAGTAAATATATTCGCATTTTGCGCAGTTGTGAAATATATCTTGTCTTACAAATATAAAAATCTAATACTATAAAGGAAATTTGACAATATAGATACCCAAAAAGTAGAACTAATATGCCTTTTTTTAGAATTAACATGCTAATAAGCATAAAAATCGTAAATTTACTAAAAAAGGAAAAACAAATATGGAGAAAAAGAAAACAAAAGGGGAGTAAGAACATAACACTTGTTTGTTATCATCGAACCTCTGTCTAAGAGAATCAGTTTGACACAAAAACAAAAATAAAATTCTAAAAAAAGTTACAACACCATAAGCACAAAGTAAAAAAATTTAACAAAAAAATTAAAAGTTACCTGTCGATTAAACAAAACGAAAAGGAAAAAAAATAAAAGCACAATATAAAGTTAGTCTTATTCTCAGTAATAACTAAAGTCACAGTTTTGAAACTTGTCAAAATTTCTTGAAAATTATCAAGATGTTTAAATAAACAAAGGCATTGAATAGAACGGGAAGGGGAATGTTTCAATGAGATAGATCAAATATGATTACTATTCGACCACAAATTTTCAAGATTCTGGTTCGCCTCACCTCAAGTTATAAATAAGAAGGTTAGACTTAGAAGTCATATTTTCTTGAAACTTTAGCATAATATTGTCACCATATTATATTTTTCGCCCAACTTGTGCAACATAAAGGAACTAAAGGAATAAAAGAACAAACAAAAGCAAAAAAAAATCTTATTATCAATGTAATTGCCTGTAGGATGAAAAGCAATGGTGGTTAACCGGTCAAATTACAAAATGATGTTATTTTTAGTAGAAAACTTCCTTTCATCTTGATCCAAAAATTTGTAGGTTAATTTGAGTAGTAGTAATGTTCCATCTAAATTAAGAAACTAGATACCTAATCTGATGTTCATGTTCAATAGTCAACTGCAAGACCGGGGAAGGATCGCTAATTACTCTTTATTTTTTAGGTTCTATTTTAAAAGGTAATGACTCGTAACCTCCTGATGGTAGACGTTATCATATAGGCATTCATCTTTGGTAAATATTCAGGCACTTTTAATAATGACTAGTTGTATTATTAGCCCGGGCTGAGCCCGGACCCAATTGCCAAAATCAATATATTGCCCTAAGACAATTCTCTAAATGTTTATAGAATCTTCGTAACACGGATAGAAGAGTATTTAATCTTGTGGATATGTAGAAATCCACTAGTAGTAGTTACATTGAACAGAACCTTTAGTACTAATATGTATATGAAGTATGTTATGGCAATGACAAATCTAAGCATATGGAAGCAAACGCAAAAACATGGAGTGGAAGCCAGTAGCAAAGGCAGGATTACCGTCAAGGGAGTTAAAAAAACGAAAAAGATAAAAAGGATGTAGCTGATGGAAATAGAACCAATGACCTTACAAATATTTTGAACTCCCTCAACCACTAAGCTATGCTTTTAGGTTGTGTCAAGAGGATTCAAAATATAATATAAAGAGGTATAAAATAAATTTTGCCTTATATATACACTGTAATCTTTCAGCGAAAGGGGGTTCGGGTGAACACCCTTCCGCCCCTGGTGGAAGCTTTTTCAGCAGCGAATATGAAAGATGCAACACATTATATCATAACCAAGGACGTAGAAATTCAATTTCAGCAATTGAGTTCCCGTGTCCAATCCCATAGCACCAAGGTCGATGAAATCAATTCGTTTCATAGTATCAGTTTGGAAAGTAATTTGACAGATCAGTTCCTCATATTGTATCTTTTAATTGACTGGATCAGCTATATATATATATCAAGTATACATTACCAAACTTGTAGTGCACCCTATAAGTAGCCAAAATAGTAAGTCAAGAGGTATTTCCAAGCTTGATGTTCCTTCTGTTTTCAAGATTGGTAAGTAAAATTGTAGTCCCAAATAAAGCCTTGAAGAGCCAAGTCAAGTATTGAAATTGTTGTCAAAGTATTAATTCACCTGAGTTGCCATCAATATCAGAAAGATATTCTCGATCTTCTAACAACTTCTGTATTTATTTCTTTGGGCCTCTACATTTAACATTTAAATGGTTAGGCATAGTGTTTTCAACTACTCTTTCTATATCTATTTGATATTAAAAATATATTTTGACTTTTACTTATCAATTTTAGCAAATCAAGAGAAGACCATATTTCTTTATTTTACCCATATCATTAATTACTTATTTCACAAATCAGTTCTCAAGACTTTTCAAAATACTATCATTATTATGGGTACTATGGTAAAATATGCGCCTCATTTATTATTTCTTAAGGCGCGTGCAAAGTACATTGTGGACAAGTAAAAGTGAACGAAGTGAGTACATACTGATTTGATCATCGTACTTGAGACTTCTTTACTCTTTTTGGAAGGGTATTCTATTTTTTTGTTTAAAAAAGTTATATCAGGTTAGAGATAAAGTAATTGAGTGCGAGGAAAAATTGATAAAACTCCTTACAGTTTACTGCTAAAAGAGTGAGTTCACTTAACCCATAAATCTCACAACAGAACAATCACTGGTCTTTTGAACACAACTGCCAATTACCTTCAGAGGAGAGGAGGGTTATCAGGAGCCAATGCCTCAACCACAAATTGTGGTCCAAGCGCTGAACCACGGATTCCAACAGAAAGAATTTGCATAAATCGGCTACCAGAAGGAGTCATGATCTGCAAAATAGATGTTGTAATTGGCATTATGTTGATTAAAGCGCTTAACATAACAACCAATAACCAATTTTAGAAGTGGCAAAATATGCCTTTGGAGGATAAACAGATAATAACTCAGAAAAAGTGCCTTCACAACTTAGAAGTTTGAAACCAACATTACACTTCTAAACTTAAATATTTCCTAGGCTTATCTCTGAGGAAATTAGTCTACTATTCCTATGGCTTTTATCAACTGGCAACTCATGCCAGCAGCTCAAAGTTTGATCTGAGTAAAAGCCATCTTTGTATCAAGTTACAACATGTTACGATCCAAAATCTCATCACAGGCGTCGTGATGACACTTAATCTCTAAAACTAGGTAAGCCGATTTCAATTACATTTTAAAGTTTTTTTTTTTTTAACTAACAGCGAAAATAATTACAATAGACAACCTCCCAAAACTGGTAGTATAGAATCACGAACTCTAACTGAATACATGGAATGATCACGAGAACCGAATATACAATACTATTTGATTACAAATTAACAGTACAATGAAATAAAAAGACTCCAAGGGACTGCGACGACTAAGCAGCTCTACCTTGAATCCTTACGATCCCGCTTTAACTCTGCTCAAGTCCGATGTCTCCAATACCTGGCTCTGCACAAAAATGTGCAGAAGTGTAGTATGAGTACACCACGGTCGGTACCCCATAAGTATCAAGACTAGCCTCAGTGGAGTAGAGATAAAGTGCAGTCAAGACACTCACTAGTCTAATAACCTGTGCAATATAATATACAAAATAATAGAAAACAAATAACAATAAGGGCAACATAAAATAACCAGTGATGTGCACAGTAAGACAATAAAATCACCATTAATATCGCTCAATAATTGATAAATACATTTACACCTAGTTAAATCAAGTTCTTCAATTAAATATCTTTCACACATAATTCTTACGAATAAAACTCTTTTTCAAATATAATTTCCTCAAATAAACATCTTTCGAATATAAAATTCTTTCAATAAATATCTTCAAATATAATTTCTTTAAATAAATATCTTTCAAATACAATTCTTTCATATAATTCTTTTTGAATAAAAATCATTCCAAATAAATATTTTGAATATAATTCTTTCAATTAAAAGTCTCATGTGACGCCTCATTTCAAAATCATAAAAATATGAGTCTCGACCCATTTTTATATTTTTCATAAACACGGGTCTCAGCCCATTTTTCATGTTTCCACGGCACCTCGTGCCCATAATTAAATCACCATACTTCACCGGCACCTCGTGCCATCATTTCATATCATAACTGCACGGACAATTCACGTGCCAAATATCATTATCATTTCATCACATCACCTCGTACCCACATTTCATATCTCAACTGCATGGACAATTCCCGTGCCAAATATCCTCATTATTTACTCACGGCACCTCGTGCCCACATTTCATTTTATAATCCGCCTAGCCATAGCCACAGGCTCTCAATTTCAACATAAATCAGATTGTTATTAATTTATCAACAACAAGACAAATTGCACAAGGTATAAAAATAAACACAAGAAAATCACAACATCACATGAAAATCATCAACACCACAACCCCACATCATCACATATCGTCTCTGACAATAGCCACCCTTATCGCTCTTATAGCCACCCTTATCACTCCGCCCAGACAATATCAATAGCCACCCTTATCGCTCCTATTGCCAACCTTATCGCTTCTATTGCCAACTTTATCGCTCCGCCAAGACAATATTCCAACAACACAACAGTAAAATGCCACCTTTATACTCACATAATATCAACGGTGAAATGCCACCATTATCTCCTCAAAATAATAATTCACATAACACAACAATTTACACGACAAGTTATCACGGCAACATAACAAAATCAATTCAAATTACAGTTTGCTCAATGGCCATAACAAATTCCAAGGATATAACAAAATCAATTAATTTCACAACAAATAGCCAAAAGCTCCACACAATGTGTACAACACCCAAACACAACCAATAAAGATAGAAACTAGTCAACATAAAGCAAAGTTTACATTAAATTCAAATTTTTAATAATTATATAAACACCTCTTCTTAAGCTTATTTAATTAATTATTTGCAGAGGAAAAATCCATAATGAAATTCAATTCCAATAATTATCAAACCAACAAATCACAGAATTACATAAATAATCAAGTAACAATCACATCAAATTGTCATATAACAACAGATTCAACAACAAGAAGGATTTAGGCACGACAAATAGATGATTAAATATATACCAATAATTACCCAATTTACCACACAATATGCTCAAGACTTTAACTCAATAAAATTATACACATATAGGCCGAGTACGTACTCGTCACCTCGCGTACACGGCTTTTCATATTTCACAAATGGCACATAAGACTCAATGCCTAAGGGGTAATTCTCACACTCGAGGTTAAGCAAGACACTTACCTCTTTGAAGTTATGCCGATATTCCAAAATCGCCTTCTTGCTTGAATTGACCTCCGGACCGCTCAAATCTATCCAAATTAATTGTATAACTTCATTAAAATTCATCGAAAACAATTCCAGATAATAATACGTCGACTTAAAATTTTATTCCAAAAAAGTCAACAAAAGTCGACGCGAGACCCGCCTCTCGGAACCCGACATAATTTTCATAAAATTCGAACACCCATTCCGATACGAGTTCAACCATACCAATTTTATCGAATTCCAATAACAAATCGACCTCCAAATCTTAAATTTAAACCAAGAGGGTTTTTTAAATTTTTCAACCCATTTCACTAATTTAGTGATAAAAACAACAATAGATTCATGTAATTTAACCAAAATCAAGTTAAGAATTCTTACCCAAATATTTTCCTTGAAAAACTCTTAAAATATCACCTCACCCGAGCTTCCTTGGTCCAAACATAGAAGAATAACACGAATTTGGACTTTATTCTGCTGCCCAGGAATTTGTTCTTCGCGTTCGCGATGAACAAATTCTTCAAAAGTCATTTTCAAACTCTTCTAAGATAGCCTCTAGTATAATGGTCATAACCTTTTGTACAAAACTCCAAATTATGAATGGTTTAACTTTCTGAAAACTAGACTCCAATGGCTATAGCTTTCATTTGTTGCTCATCTTCCAATTCCTTATAGATTGCGAGATATAAGCTTCCAAAATCAGCCCTGTACAACAGAGATTTCCAAACTCTTCCCGGACAGCCTATAGCGTATCCACCATAACTTTTTGTACACAACTCCAAATGGCAAATAGTTTACCTTTCTAAAAACTACACACAAATGGTTACAATTTTTATTTTTGGATCATCTTCGAATTCCTTATAGATTGCGAGATATGAGCCTCTAAAGTCAGACGACGAACAACAAAATTTCCTTCTTCGCGAACGCGAGAACCTCTTCGCGAACGCGAAGAACAAAGTCCCAACAGCAAAATCCTTCTTCGCGAACGCGAGAGGCTCCTCGCGAACGCGAAGAACAACACCAGAACCAGCAACCAGCAGCATCAAAACACCCAAACTTGGTCCGGAACCACCCCGAAACAAACCCGAGGCCCCCAGGACCCCGTCCAATCGTATCAACCAGTCCAAATACATAACACGAACCTGCTCGAGGCCTCAAATCACATCAAACAACATTAAAGCCACGAATCATACCCAAATTCAAGCCTAATGAACTTTGAAATTTCAAATTATATATCTTGTGCCGAAACACATCAAATCAATCTGGAATGACTTCAAATTTTGCTCACAAGTCATAATTGACATAACGAAGCTATTCCAATTTCCAGAATCGAATTCCAGCCCCGATATCAAAAAGTGAACCCCCGGTCAAACTTCTCAAGAATTCATCTTTCGTCATTTCAAGCCAAATTCCTCTACAGACCTCCAAATAATTTTTCGGACACGCTCCTAAGTCCATAATCACCATACAGAGCTATTGACATCATCAAAATTCCATTCCGGAGTCGTCTTCACACAGTTCTGACTACGGTAAAAATCCTAAGACTTAAGCTTCCGTTTAGGGGACCAAGTGTCCCAAATCACTCAGAATCATCCGGTAACTGAATTCAACCACGCACGCAAGTCAATACACATAATAAGAAGCTGCTCAGGGCCTTATGCCGACAGACGGGGCTTAAATTCTTAAAACGACAAGTCAGGTCGTTACACAACAACACGTGCATACTAAATGTTAATTTGGGCAAATAGAAACGCACTCAGAACTACTCTACATTTAACATTTTAGTGGTAAGGGACAAAGTTTTCAAGTAATTTTATTGAACACAGAAAGAGTAGATACTTGTTTTGTCGACGTTAAATCTTGTATGAACAATAGGTAAATAAACTATTCCTGCATAATAGATGAATCTATAAGCAGTTGAGGTAGACACGATGAGAGAAATAAACTTTAACTTATCATAATAAACAAAGCAGTTATTCTAATCTTCAATTGCAGTGATGATTTAATTATTTTTCAAATCAACATGTATAGAGAAATTGAAGCTCACATACTGAGCTTATGTAACATGTCTCCAAGTAGCAGCAGAAAAATCGTGCAACTACACAGAAAAAATTATCATAAGAGTAATTGCCTGAAGCATGTTGGCATCAGCATCTATAGGTGCATGTTACCCTACAAAAAAGCTAGGTGAGAACATTTTCACCAAATGAGAAACTGAAAATACTATTCCAGTTAGATCTCTTAAACAAGAAACATGATTTTCACAGTTCTACTAATCAAAAATATCAATATTTGATGTTTCTTATCTCTACATACGTTAATACATAAAAAAATTTATTCAAAAAATAGTCTGTGGACGTACAAGACAAAATTGAAGCAAGTGGACTATGAGTTCTTGAAGAGGTGTATTGAGAATCTGACAGAAGAAAACATGAGATTACAGAAAGAGGTTCAAGAGCTAATGGCACTGAAGCAATAATAATCTGATGCATTTTGGTGTCGACATCTATAGTTGTAACAGTAAGCAGCTGATCATTTATATTGAGCCAAAATAACATGTGTTTAGACGAAATAACACTATCTCAATTGTGTTGTATTCTTTATTAGGTGCAGCAGACGTCGAACCCAACAGATAAATAGTTCTTCAATGAACCTTAATGAGTTTCGTATATTGGTGTAAGTGTACAGAAACTTTTAGTAACTTACCTTTCTCATAGATGCAAATAGTCCCTTGTCAAAAGCAGGGAATGATGAAAGGACTGTAACCTTACTGTCTGCGTAGTAGGCAATAATAATGTTCACAGTATTGAATTTAAGATAGATATTCATGCACAGAGAGAAATTTCATTTGTGATAAATAATGAAACAATTGCGTGTACTATACAGATTGCGATAAATTATACAATTGATATATTAACCTATTTTGGGAGTAGAGCAAGAGTCTGTTGTATTAGGAGTACACTGCACATGTCCTGATGTTGTTGTTATCTCAGCAGAAATGAGAGAAGTATCTCTTTCAAAGGGACTACGCTTCAGCGCTTGATTTCTAAGCACTTGTTGTAACGATAGTACACTCTTTTCATTCGCCATCTTAAGTTTATATTGTTCACACAGTCTAACATTCCTATCAAGACATTTCTTTCAATAGTAGGGACACTTGTTTGTTTGTTCAGAGTCCATCAATATTAAAATTTATCGCTCCCAAGTAGCAATTGGTACAAAAGTTCTACAATTTTGAACATTATAAAATTCATGGCCAGTAAGCGAACAACATTATAGCCGCAGTAGCTATAAAGAATCACTGAATAGACAATAGAGAAATAAACATCTCTGCTACCAAGAATTACGGAATAAACTAATACAAAATTGTAAGAAACAAACGTAACAATTGTAAAAACGATTTCATTAATGCTAAGTAACATAAGTATTCAAAGATTTCAACCTTAAGCAAATATTAATATTTTGAGAATGAGGAGAACAAGAAGTAATTTTAAATAATATCTATTTATTTTAACTAACCATCCTTCATGTCTGTTACGTCAAACCAGGCAGGTGTATAAACTTTTGTTTTGACCAAGGACTCTTGTAACATAACTCGCTATTATATAAGAAGCTTCTTTGACTTCCCTTAAAGTTATCATCAAAAACTGTGACAACCACAAATGGACCCTCCCACACACCGCACTAACATAGGAAAATATAAAATAGTAACATAAACTTTTTTTAACCTAAAGGCATGTTGGCTCACTTGGCATCTTTTAGGAATGCAGCAGATAAGAGCTTTTAGACTGGAAAAAAATGTTATTACAAGCTCATTTTTAAACCTGAATTGGGCCTTACTTCAAATGATAGTTCGTCTATTATCAAATTAAAGAGTTAAATTTTACTTTGCAATTTGAAAATCCATAATATAAGTAGCTTTACAAATAATTCTACCAAATACTAAGTAACATGCTTTTACAAAATTTCTACAGTGTTATATTCTTTCTCCTGGAATAACTATGCAAAAATGTACCTTCCTCAAAACTCAATGCTCCGAAACAGGCTTGACTTTAATTACAACTGTACATAACAACCCAAAAGCATGCATTTGAGGGACTCTTGAATGTCTGTAATTATCGAGTCGGCCCTATAACATCAACTATGCCTCCTTATTCATTATGTATTTTGGCCAGTTTCACTCCAACATTCAATAATTTGACTAATTCAAACAAAAATAATGGTAAAGACTACAAATGAATGCGCAGAAGAAGGTCTTACAGTGAAATGGAGTTAACTTTGGGCCTTTTACTACAAGAATCACGATCCTCCAAATTTTAGCAATTTCTGAAATTCAGAAACCCTAGCACGATCTAACAATACAATCCCCCCCCCCCCCCCACACACACACCCCCCACCAAAATAAAACCCTAACTTTACAATAAATTACACCATGACCACTCCTTTTAAACACGAAAACGCACAAATTACGCAGTTGAGAGAATCTGATGATACAAAGAAAGAAACAGAGATGTGATCGGATACCATAGAAGGCAACTAATTGGAGAAAATTTTAATTAGACGAAAGGAAAAAGATATAACGAACTGTAAACTAACCAGTTGATGGTGTAGCAGCAAGAAAAACAACGAAAGGCAGACAAAGATTAAAGCTTAAGGAGTGAGGAGGTTGCAGGAGAGTTTCATAAACTGTGGAACTTTACTGAGTTTGGTGAAATACCCGATAACTATGCGACTTTATTTCGCTTTTTGTTGCGTTTCAAAAATAACTATACTTTTCTAAATTTGAAAACAATTTAACTTAAACTTACAATTCTACCTTAATAATAAACTTTTCTAATCACACAAATACTTTGTGTCCCTTTTTAATTTATTTATGATCACAAATTCTAAAAGTCTTTCTTTTTTTTTAAATTCTATGCCAAATCAAACAGTTTCACATAAATTGGAACGGAGGTTGTATTACTTTATTATTTTATCCTTTTAAATGCAACCGTAACAGTTTTGTTGTGGTAAATATTTTGGTAAATATTATCAACTTTAAGATCAATTGTTGACTTTTCCATGAGAATTTGGTGAAATGCCAGGTAAGGAGTTGATGGACAGACAACCACGTTGATGACATAGACACGTGAAGAAGCTCAACTGCGGCTTCTATTATAAGAGAATGCGTTAGTAATACTAGAATTATCCTTTTACCTATAAAATTACAAACCATAACATTGTGAAATGTGCAAGTGTGATCGATATACAAAACGTACGTTTTTAGCAGTACTTGTTGTCATAACATTGAGATTTGTAGCTTGCGGAGAAATTTGCGGCGTTTGATCTATAAGCTTTTTCTTGCTTTTTGTTATGACTTTTCTTGTTATGACTTCTGATGTCTTTTTTGAGTTATGAAAATCCCTATTTATAGTTGTAGAAGAGGAGAGTTGTGATGAAAATAAACTCTTTCGACCAATCAGATTAAAGCGTGACAAGACCGCATTGATTGGCCAGAACATGTCACTTGCACATGTGTCGCAGTTTCATTTACCTTTTAATTTGACTTGACATGCATTGTTATTTTGATATGTGGCATGATCCTATTGGCCTTTCATTTGACTTGTCATGCCATGTCATTTGACACATGCCACCAAATTGGGCCTCTAGAAGGATGACATCTTAGGTTCAATGAAGTGGGATAATCACTTGTAGCCCAATTAAATAGGTTAGCCCAACACATTTAGACCTATTTATTAAATTCATATTTATTGGATTTGAATAATTAATCCAATTACGTTAGTCCATGCATATTATTTGTTTGGACCAAAATATATTTAATTGAGATTAAATTCAAATTTCTTATGAATTTGAATTCAATAAAATTTTAATTGCCAAAATATGCCTCATACTTCAAGACAAGTTTGGGGTAAATATACCAAACTTCGACGGCTAGGCTTGAAGTAATAGTAAAGGCGTTCCTTTTCTTCCCTTTTTACTCCAAAATATCTCACGGAAACATACATGATTCTTCTGTAATTTAGCCCCAAAACAATCTCAATTGAGCCGAATTTTTGTAGTCCAAAAAGAAATAAGCAGCTTCATTTACACACTTCTCATTTATGTAGAATATGTGATGAGAAAATCTCAAACCCAACGCATTACCCAGAATTTTGCATAGAAAGGAATTTCAATGCACAATATTTGAAAGGTGCACGTGAGCTAAGTAGACTTCTAGAGTAAAATCACTAGTTTTGCTACTAAGGGTGTGTTTGGTATGAAGAAATAAAAATATTTTCATGAAAAATGAGTAGTTTTATCAATTAATTTTTCTTGTTTGATTGGTAAGTGAAAATGTTTTTCCGTATACAATATTTTCTGGTGTTATGTATTTCTTCTATCACAATTGTACAAAATATTAAAATGTATTCTATTCTAGAGTGTGTTTGGTATCAAGAAAAATCTTTTCCTAAAAAATATTTTCATGAAAAATGAGTGGTTTTATCACTTATTTTCTCTTGTTTGATTGGTGAGTGAAATCTTTTTTTCCGGAAAATATTTTCTAGTGTTTGGTTAGAGAGTAGAAACTATTTTTTAGGAAAATAATTTTTTATGCTACTCTCCTCACCCCCCTTCCCCCAAGTCCCTATATTTCCTGTGCTTTCTTCTCTCCTCCTCCCCCCAAATACCCAACAATTTCAAGACTCTATTTTCCTCAAAAATTTAATTATTCTTCTAAAAATTCACACAACTCCAAAGGAACTAATGTACTACTTTATTTTTTTACGCAAAAATAACGTTAAAATTTGTGCTCCATAAATAAAAAGAAAATACTCCTTTTTTGGTTGAAAAAAAGTACTCTTTCTACAGCATGAAAATAAAGTACTTATCTTGTTGAAATAAAAGAAAATACTTTTTCTATATCATGAAAAGAAAATATTTTTTTTGTTGAAATGAAAGAAAATACTTTTTACTACATTATTTTGTTGAAATGAAAGAAAATACTTTTTCTACATCATGTAAAAAAAGTACATTTTTGATAAAATAAAAAAATACTTTTTTATATCATGAAAAGAAAATACTTATTTGTTGAATGAACAAAAAGTACTCTATCTATAACATGAAAAAAATACAATTAATAATATTTCTATTTAGGATAGGGCGGGGGGATAGGGCGGGGTTGGGGTGGGTAGGTAAGGGTGGGGATGGGAATAGGATGGGGAAGGTTGAAAAAACATTTGAAAAATATTTTCCATTCTCTTGATAGGGAAAATATTTTCCTCCAATTGGAAAAAAATGAGTTCATAAGGAAAATATTTTCCAAAACATTTAAGCCAACCAAACATGCTAAAATTGAAAAATATTTTTCAGAATATATTTTCCTTCATATCAAACACACCAAACACATTCTCCTTCTTTACTTCCTTGAGAGCAATAGCTTCAGCCCATTTTGAGAAGTACTCAGTTGCATCCAAGATGTATAAGTGCCCACCAAAGGATTTGGCTGTGGTCCAACAACATTTGATCCCAAGCGTCAAACGGCCAGGCTACAACCGTCGGGTGTAACACTTTAGGAGGCTGGTGAATAAAATTTGCATGGAATTGGAAAGCCTTGCATCTTTGATCATAGGCTAAGCAATCTTTTACCATCGTTGGCCAATAATAACCCATCATTTTATATGAAAGTGGAGATTTGGTCTAGACTAGTGTGACCCACATACCTCAGAATGTGCTTCTTGCAAAGCTTGGAGCGCTTCATCTTGCACTAAGCATCGCAAGAGTACTCCCTCAAATGATCTTCTGTACAGAGTATCCTTAGTAAAGGAAACACGGTGCGCGATAGCAGATTTCAGTCCTTCTCCTTGGATTTTCTAGAAGTATCCCATAGCTCAAGTAGTCGATAATGGGTTGTCGCCATTCTTCCATCTCCATTTCAGAAATAGAGACAAGATGATCGAGTTTATTTTCTTCACTTTCATCCTCATTTGGCGGCGATACTACCCATTTTTGGCATATAGTAACTTGCGCTTGAGCAGGTAGAATTAACGATGAAGCTAGAGCAGCTAAAACATCATCCTTCTTGTTTTCTTTCCTAGGCACATGTTGAATAGTCATTTCACCAACCCATCCCATCAATGTTTTAGCATAATTATGATACGGTCGTAGTTCAGGTTTCTTGACATCATAACTATCTAAAAGTTGATTAATCACTAACTGAGAGTCACCAAAGACTTGTAATTGTAACCGCTTCATATCGAAAACCATTTCAAGCCCAAGTATCAATGCTTGATGCTCAACAACATTGTTGGAGCAGAGTTGTGTCAACCTAAAAGAGTAGGGTAAAACCACCCCTTGAGAAGTGACAATTACTATCCCAGCACCAGCTCCTCAGCGAAGTGCGGCACCATCAAAGTACATCTTCCATGAAGGTCGTACTTCAACGATCATTGCTTCTTCGTTAGGTAGTTCATCAGTTAGATCACAGTCATCAGGTATCAAATGATCTGCCAAGAAGTCTTCCAATGCTTGTCCTTTTACGACCTTTTGAGGAATGTACACAATCTTGAATTGTTGAAACTGGAGGTACCATCATGCTAATCGATCGCTAAGGACAGGTTTCGACATCACAAACATGATAGGATTTGCTTTAGAAACAAGACGAATAACATGAGCTTGAAAGTAGTGCTTCAACTTTTTGATTGAGAAGACTAGCACCAAACATAACTTTTCAATTGGCAAATAATTCAGCTCATTTGGTGTCATCATCCTACTCAAGTAGTAAAGGGAGTTTTCTTTCCCTTCACTATTCTCTTAGGCCAATAGCGCTCCAACAGACCTTTCTTATGTCGCAATATACAATATCTGTGGCTTTCCAGGTATATGGGCTGCTAAAACTGGAGACTTCATCAAGTAGGATTTAATGCTCTCAAAGGCATTGCTACATGATTGGTCCCACTTGAAAGGGATACCCTTTTTCATAAGGCGACTGAATGGTTGGCATCTCCTAGCTAGGTTCGAGATGAATCTCCTAAGATAAGCTTTCAATTCATGAATATCCCGAGGCTCAGGCATTTTTAAGATTTCATCAACCATGGCTTGATCAATTTTGATCCCATGATGTCGAACAATAAAGCCAAGAAACTTGCCAAAAGTAACTCCAAAAGCACATTTCAACGGATTCATTTTAAGTTGATATCTCCGGAGTAGCTGGAACACCATCTTCAAGTCTTGCAAGTGGTCATTATTCTTTCTTGACTTCACCACCAAGTAATCCACATAGCATTCAACATTCTTGTGAAGGAGTTCATCAAAGATATTTTGCATAACCCTTTGATATGTGGCGCGAGCATTCTTCAAGACAAAAGGCATTACCTTGTACCAATAAATGCCTTTGGGGTGCAAAATGTGGTAAGCTCTTCATATTTTGGAGACATGTGAATTTGATTATATCCAGACGAACTGTCCATGAAAGATATTTTCTCATAACCGGTAGTAGTATCGATCATTAACCTTTGGAATAGGAAGCAGGAATTCATCTTTGGGACACGCATTATTGAGATCCCTGAAGTCAACGCACACTCGAATATGGCCATTAGTCTTCCTTACAGGGACAATAATTGAAACCCATGTTGGATATCTAACTTCACGAATAAAGCCAGCTCCGATAAGTTTGTTAACTTCTGTTTCAATCAAGGGAACAAAGTTCGGCCTAAAGTGCCTTTGAGCTTGCTTAGCAGGACGATCACCATTCTTAATTGCAAGGTGATGGACTGCTACTTTGTGGTCTAATCTAGGAATCTCCTTATAACTCCAAGAAAATACATCCGTATACTCATTGAGTAACTCAATATAAGTGCTTTCTTCATAGACTACTAGTAAAGTACTTAGATAAGTGGGCCCCGATTCTTCATCAGTGCGAAGGTTTAATTCTTTCAAAGTGTCAACTATTGTCTTTACCCCTTATTCAAGTTCAGGCGGAGCATCTTTTGCATCTTCATCTTCATGAGGGTTCCCATCATTGAAGGATATATGATAACACGGTGAAACATCCTCTAATATCTCGTCATCCTTTGTTAGAGATGAAATGAAGAACCCATACTTTCTTCGTCCTCATCATATTCCTTAGTGTAGACCATAATATATGGCTTTAACTTTAGTACTTCTTTACATGAAACCACAAGCTTTGTTTGTCGCCTTATTTTAGAAGGAACCAAACTTTGGAAATCCTTAGAGATCTTGTGGATTCTGGGCAAGCGGGTATTCTTATACGTTGATAATATCTTTGGAATTTGTTACTCTTCTTCAATGGAACTAATCTTTTAAATAGGGAAGTCCTCACAGTTGATTTTCCAAGTCGATCTAAGACAAAAGGCCCATTGCAAGCAGCAAATTCATCTTCTGTAGTGATATAATTATTGTTTGCACTTCTTATAGAGGTGCGCACTCGTGAGGGTTGTTTGTATCCCAAACCTTCACGTGGTTTCCTCGTAGCAACTTCTGATGGGAGCTTCCCTAACTTTGATGTCTCATTGGGATTATATCCATCTTTTACAAATAACTGGTAAGCATTAGGATCAAAACCTTCATCCGTACGCTATATTTTGCGGTGAATTCTAAGACACAAACTTTCTAGGTATCTTTGAGGAAAACGTTATTTCCACAATCTGTTTGATAGGAAGAGTTAGCCCCTTTAGCCTGTTAGTTTGGATGTTACATGATTCACCTTCCTTTTTCTTTATCTTTGGGACGTAACGAAGTACAAGAGCTACCTTCTTGCCTGAAAAAAATAATGTTCCCTCTATGATATTTATTCGGATTAGGGTCTGCCTCCTTAGCAGCAATTTTGACTTCGTCAGCAGCCACCTAAGCTCTTTTAGTTATGAACTCGTCATTCTTGATTTTCATGACATCATCAGCTTTTAGCTCTTTCACAATGTGGTTCTTCAACTTTGCTTCAGCGAAGTGTGACTCAACCTCGGTGAAGGGTTTATCATCAGCAACTATTTTCTTCTCGACTCCGTCCTTGTAGTACTTCAAATATTGATGGTATGTAGACAGAACCTTTATTATCATATATCCAAGGCCTTCCAAGCAAGACATTGTATGAAGTCTTTGCGTCGATTACATGTAGCCATGCACTTGATTACATATCTCCAATGGTGATCCCTAATTTGACTGCGCCTATGGATCTTTGCCCCCTAGGTTGAATCCTTGAATCATAAAGCGACTTTCTAAGAGTTCTTCCACGGGAATGCCAAGTTTTTTCATGGTGCGAATTGGCAAGATGTTCACTAAGGATCCTCCAATCAAAATTTGATTTACACTTTCATCGCGCATATAGCCAACCATGTACAACGGGCGATTATGAGGAGTGTCACCTAGTAGAAGGCCATCATTCGTGAATGTGTCGCAAACATTAACTTCCCGAGAAATTGACTCGATGGGCTTTTTTGAAGATGGTGCTAACGGCAAGTCATTACTCATTTGTTCTCCTTTATCAGCATTACAACAAGAGGCCTCGATACCATCATGAAAAATCTTTGTGCAGAACCAACCTGGCAAGAACTCCTAAAAATTCACTAGATTTCGTGGCTTTTGAGGGTGGTGTACCTCGAATTTTGCTTTCTTCAAATGCTTAATTGGGTTCTGTTTCCTTGTCATTTTCAACATCATTTTTCTTATTGGTTGTTTGATTGATTCTTTTTGGAGACCTCTCTTATGTCATCTACGACGTGTAACCAAGGTCCAACCTTCTTCATTAGGTTGATCAGCTTCGATTTTGTTGTTCTCTAGTAATTTTTCATCTTTACTTTCTTTGAAGCTGCATAATTCATCTAGACTGAAGGAGCCAAAGATGATAGAGACTTGGTTCGCACTTGACTTCTCATCTTCAATCACAATTTTCTTTTCACGAGCTAAGTCTATAACTTTGTCCTTGAAGACAAAGCACTTCTCAAGAGGGTGACTCACAAGTCGATGATATTAGCAGTAATTTGGGTCGTTAGTCTTTCCAGCTTCATTTGGCCGCTTCATCTCTGGAAGCTCAATGAGCTTTAACTCGAGAAGTTCTTCAAAAATTGCAAGGACATCAGAATCCAGAAATGGGTAATCCTTTTCCTGCATTTCTTTATAGTCAACTTCCCACTTGGATTATCTTGAAAAGAAGTGGATTTTATACTCTGGTTTTTGCTCACCATTGTTGTGAACTTCATAAGTGATGTGTTGACATTCATAGCTTCTTTTCTTTCAGACTTGGGCATGAACTTGCTCCATATTTTGACATCTTGCTTGTCATTCCCTTTGCGAGGCTCGTAGATAGGCAATCTTTCATTCC
This sequence comes from Nicotiana tabacum, assembly GCF_000715075.1. Lineage (NCBI taxonomy): Eukaryota > Viridiplantae > Streptophyta > Magnoliopsida > Solanales > Solanaceae > Nicotiana > Nicotiana tabacum. The sequence goes on from NC_134081.1 coordinate 63,035,946, forward strand.
TAGAAGAGGCTATGTTTAACTCCATGTCATGGGCATGAGTGGAAAGTTCTTCGCACGTCCTAGGCTTGATGCCTTGCAAGATGTAACAAAGTCCCCAATGCATGCGTTGGATGCACATCTCTATGCCAAAACCCTCGCTAAGCCTATATTTGTAGTTGAGGCTTGCATTCCTCCATCGATTGATAAAGTCGATAATCGGTTCATCCCTGCATTGACGAGTATTTGTAAATTCCACCATGCTCACCGAGCGCCTTGTGATATAGAAGCGATTGAGGAACTCTTGCACTTATTGATTCCAGCTATCAATAGATCCAGCGTCGAGGTTTATATACCAATCAAAAGTATTTCTTTTTAGCTAGCGAACGAAGTGGTTAATGAGATAATCTACATAAGTCCAAACATTATTGCATGTCTCAATGAAGTGTGCCACATGTTACTTCGGATTTCCCTTGCCATCGAATTGCTGAAATTTAGGAGGTTGATATCCAGCGGGCATCTTCAAGCTACCGATCCTTATGGTGTATGGCTTTGCGTATGTAAGGGAGGACTTGGAGGCAACTTTATTTTTTATAGTCCCTTCAATGAACTCCTTTAGTTGATCAATTGGAATTATCCCCTCAGGCGAGATAGGGATAACCTTAGCATATGATACTTGTCTTGGGGGAGGATCACTCTCTGGAACTTCTGGGAGCTTGTCAAGTGTTTTGCTAGATTCTTCTTCCAGCAAGACTCCCACCCTATCCATTAACTTATCAATTCTAGCATCTTAATTTTTCATGCACTTGGTCAAGCCATCAATTGCTTTTGTCATGTTTGCCAACTGCTCCTCCACACATAAAGTGTTCCTCAATATTTCTTGCATGATCGTTGTGGATGACGGAGAGTAGCATGGATTGCCACATAGATTGATCCTTTATTGGATCACGCTATGCGGTGTAAGTGGGGAGGATCCATCATTTGAAGTATCATCATCTTTCTTCACAATAGAGTTCTTCGATCTGGAGAGGTTAAGCAAAGCTAGAGTTTTCTTAATATTTTCAGCAACATCGCTTCCTCCTTCAAGTGCGCTTGTATAGGATCTTGCTCCTTTTAAGGATGAAGATCCGAAATCAAAGGTTGATGCGGACGACACTTAGAGTGCTTGTTATCCTAAAGAGCTTATTTTAGTCCTTGCAACTATTCAAAGCTTCCAAAGGTAACATCGAGGATGCTTTCCACATCAGTGCAGGACTTGGAATTAGCAGCCTTGGTGGAAGTTGATCTGGAGTTGATTTTCTTTGAATCCATTTCGATGGTAGTATTTTATTTTAAACAACATAAGCATTACAATCTCTATGATTCCTCTGATTTTTCTTTTCTAATAGAAATTCAAGGGCTTTTGTGCTTGATATTGAATTTATGCTTGTTTTCACGAACGATGATTTTGAATTCAACTAGCACGGACTTTGATTTGAATTCGTACTCTTTGAATCTTGATTTGTTCTTCGTTCTTGATCTTGAAATTGATTTCTTGAACTTGAACTTGATTGGTTGAGGCTTGAAGCTTGTAGTGAAATTTGTGGCGTTTGATCCACGAGCTCTCTCTTGCTTCTTGTTATGACTTCTGGTGTCTTTTCTTAGTTATGAAAACCCCTATTTATAGTTTTGGAAGAGAAGAGTTGTGACGAAAACAAACACTTTTCGACCATTCAAATTAAAGCATGACAAGGCCGCATTTGATTGGCCAGAACATGTCACTTGCACATGTGGCGTATTTTTATTGGCCTTTTAATTTGATTTGGCATGCCTTGTCTTTTTGATATGTGGCATGATCCTATTGGCCATTCCATTTGACTTGTCATGCCGTCTCATTTGACAAATGACACCAAATTGGGCCTCTAAGAGGATGACATCTTAGGCTCAATGAAGTGGGAGTCATCACTTGTAGCCAAATTAAATGGGCTAGTCTAACGCATTTGGACATATTTATTAAATTCATATATATTGGATTTGAATAATTAATCCAATTACATTTTGGACCAAAATATATTTAGTTGAGATTAAATCAGAAAAGAGAACGACCAAACATATGAATGCAAAGGATTAAAATAAAAAATAGATAAATCACTTTCTTGGCCGAATAGGGTGCCACATCACAAATCTAGTGCCCAGTTTTATATAATTACTAGTAAAATTTATCCGCTCTTGAGAGATCTAAATAATCTTTTTGTAATAGTAAGATATTAAAATTAATCTAGTCCTTGAATCCGATAAATATCATATTTCTAATCCATTTTATTATGATACTCAATTTTATATGTCACGACCCAAAATCTCACTAAGTCGTAATGACATCTAACCCAACCCTCTAGGTAAGCCCAGCAGCATAAGTTGCTTCTATAAATGAAAATCAACAGGGATAATGAATAAAATAGCCAAAAGAGTTCAATACAACTATCCCCAGGACTGGTAGTACATGTCACGAGTTACTAAGAATAAGAGTACAACTCTAATTTGAGGAAAGATACATCATATGTCTTAAATTTAAATAAACAGAAATATAAATTCTAAACTACCACGAACAAATGGTAGCTTGTATCTGGAGTGCTGGTACATCTTCAATGCTAGACCCTCGAACTCCGCAACTGCTCATCTCCGAATATCTGCACGCAAGGTGCAGAAGTATAGTATGAGTACAACCGACTCCATGTACTCAGTAAGCATATTGACTAACCTCGGTGAAGTAGTGACGAGGTTTCTAAGTCAAAAGATACTCAATAATATAACATGTACAGTTAAATTGCAGTAGAGACAACATTTGAAAATAACAATGTTGATAACAAGAACAAACACGAGAAATAGGGAAATGATTAACTAAAAGGAATAACGATCAGGTTCCTCAATATCACAACTAACACTTTTCTTAATAGTTCAAGTCAAGAGGTTAAGGCAATAACCACTAAAACAACATAGTTAACCCACAAATCTTCATAATAAGAGGAATTGTTCAAGATATCAAATCAAATGGCACGGCTACACCCGTCGTGCATTTACCTCATCCTCACTAAATATATACATGTATGTCCAATCAAATGACATGGTAACACCCTTCGTGCATTTATCTCATCCTCACCAAGTATATGCATAACAGTACTAACCAGATAATCACAGCTTTTGCACCAATAAACATATGAATAAACTTCAAGAACCATATTATTCAAATATCTCAACAAAACTCAAACTTGATCTTCAACATAAATATGGAACCCAAGTATCTCAAGAATAATAGATATAGACATGTGTTCATGATATGGGTATTGTTACGACCGAATTTAGCACATCAACAGTCTCACAAATGGCCCATCATATTTAATCAAGTTGTAATAAGCTAAAGCATGATCCTTACATTGATATTTGTACTCATATTATCATTGAAATTAAGTAAAACATAAATTAAGAAAATCACAAAGTTCACGAGGCACAAAGAATCATATAATCTACCCCGAGCATGGATAATCCTACACATGCATATACGCGCATCACCTCGCATATGAATCAACTCCGCATGTAGCAAACAATATCATTTTATTAGAAAACATTCCCTCAGCATAGTTAGGCAAGACACTTACCTCATTTCAGAATAAATTCCACAATCCAATACCGTCTTCCGTAGAAATACTCTGTAAAATGATCAAAACATAGTCAAATATTATCTAGGGAAGTCAAACAATGATAAAGGAAATATCTCCAATCAATAAAGGTTCAATCTTTCTCAAAATCCCAAAAGTCAACAAAAAGTTAACCCTAGTCCACATGGTCTAAACACGAAATCGAGACCAAAACCTGATGATTCATAATCGCACAAGTCCAAATATATAATTAGTTTCAAGATCCGACCTCAAATTAAGGTCTACATTCCCAAAATTAGCTTTCATAAGTTTACCCCAAAACCCCAATTTCTATCCAATGAAATCTTGGTTTTTAAGAGTAAAAATCTATCGAAAATCATGAAACTAAATCAAGAATGAGTAAAAATTACTAACCTTAGGAGTTTATGTGAAAATCCTCTAAAACGTTACCTCCTAACGAAGTCTATGTCTAAAAAATGAAATAAAATGAGCTAATCTCGGAAGCCCTCCCTATAACTAGTTGTAGATGTCGCAAATGCGAAGCTCGCAAATGCGACCAAGTGATCGCCAATGTGAATCCTACTGAGACTTCCCAGATGCAAATGCTACAACTATCTCGCAAATACGGAGTCTGCAGATGCGACCAACTCATCGCAAATGAGAACTCCACCTGAGCACTCGCAAAATGCGACTCCTGCTCCGCAAATGCGAAGCTCGCAAATGCAATCCACATCATCCCAAATGTGATGATGTCCATTACCTCCCCTTTATTTGCAAATGCAACCTCCGTATTTGCAAACCTGTCATCGCAAATGCGATAACATCAGTATAAAAAATGAACAACTTCCCAAAAATTGTCTGAAACTATCCCGAAACGTACCCGAGCCCCTCGGGACCCAATTCAATCATCCAAACACGTATATAAGCCTAAAATGAACTTGGTCATAAGCTCAAAATATCAAAATAACATCAACAATCAAGAATCAAGCATAAAAATAGAAGAATTTCAAATGTTTTTAAACACAAATTTCTAACTTCGAACCGAACGTCTGATTCACACTAAACCAATTTGGAATGCCACCAAATTTTGCACACATGCCCGAAATGACTAAACGAAAATTCCTGGTCAAATTTATGAACTTTCCAAACCTTCAAATTTCCAGCTTTTGCCAAATATAGCCAAAACAACCTAGGAGCCTCCAAATTCAAATGCGGGAATATGCCTAAGACTATAATTACCATACAAACCTATTGCAGCCCTCAAATTTTGATTTCAAGGTTGTTTACTCAAAGGTCAAATCTTGATCAATTCTTCCAATTTAAAGCTTCCGAAATGAGAATTCTCCTCCGAATCAATCCCGAACTTCCAGAAATTCAAAACCAACCATGCGCGCAAGTCTTAATACATCATATGTAGTTACTTAATACCTCAAACCACCAAACGGAATATCAATGCTCAAAATGACAGGTGGGTCATTGTATTCTCCTCTAATTACACGTTCGTCCTCGAACGTGCCAAGAGTCATTCCAAACCATCAAATTACTGTATAAACTAACCATATACATACCCATGGGCGATCCCACGTCACCTCGATCCATATAAGTCTATCAACACAACATATCTGAAGATGTTTTCTTCAACCTTAGTCCATACACTGTATAAGTCTATACAAGTTGCATCAAGCCGTCAATACACTTCACGACCCAAAATCCCACCATAAGGGTCGCAATGGAACCTAGTTCCTAAGACTAGGTAAGACTATCACAAGATGAGATCAAACAGAATATAACATCTTAAATATTAAATAAAACCTGAAAATGCCATAACATAGCCAAAACGGGAATACAATAGTCATAAATCCCAGAATCCGATAATACTGAGTCATAAGCTCTACATGGAATACATAAGTTTCAAATATACATAAACAGTGATAAAGAAATAAAAGAGGGTGACTCCGAAGCCTGTGAGCCGACAACATGGATACTTTGAAGTCTCCAACCAGCTCTAGCGCGCAATCATATCAATCAGCTCGACCCGAAGTACCTGGATATGTACAAAGAATGTGCAGAAGCGTAGTATGAGTACACCACAATCGGTACCCAGTAAGTATCAAGACTAACCTCGGTGGAGTAGTGAAGAGGTTCAAGTCAAGACACTTACTAGTCAAATAACATATTCAGGTTATCAATATAAAACTGACAATGGAAGGCATAACAGAACAAATATCTATAACCTCGAAGAATATGTACAACATCACAATGTAAATTGATCTGTTTTTGACAACAAAATATCAATGGAAAAGGGGGCATGTGATAACATATTGAATTCCACTAATAACTAATAAAACACAACTTACTTTTAATGGTGATCCCATTTTTGAGCTTACACCAGTTGACTTACCACGTACTTTTACGTACGAAAACATGGGTGTAACATCATTTCCGTCGACAAGCCACCTTTAAGTTATCGCATGCATATTAACAATGAAATGCCACCCTTATGTCACTGCATGCACTTAAATATCCACCATTATCTCTTCACATGCACATTAACAATGAAATATCACCCTTATGTCGTAGCATGCGCATCTCATTCACCCAAAAACAATCATCCTACACAACACGTACACATGTGCCGCAACATCATCAAACCAACAATAACAAAGTCACAACAAGATATAGCCCATGACTCAACAACAATGCGTACAAAAATCACAATAATAACACAAGAGTACAGGGAGTATTCCACGACAAAGCATGTTACGTATAGCAAATAACCACAATTCAAGGAATATTAATAGCCTGGCCTCTATTTAAGTAATAAACAACACATACGCCCGTGTACACACTCGTCACTTCGTGTACATGCCCTTTCACATAGCACAAATAATGCAAGTTATGCCAAATCCTAAGGGCTGAATCCCCTACACAAAGTTAGGCAAGACAGTTACCTCAAATAGCACCAATCAATACTCTAAAAATGTTTTTCCTTTAAGATTCACCTCCGCTCGGCTCAAATCTAGACAAAATGACTTAATAATATCAAACAATGCAAGATAATTCAATTTCACTTAATAAAATTAAGATTAAGATCTTTGCACAATTTCCAAAAAGCCAACAAAAGTCTACCCTGGGACCACCCGTTCAAAACCTGAGTCAAAGGGTAGATCTCGACTATCCATAACCCCACGAATCCTAATATGTGTTTGGTTTTCAAATCCAAGTCCAAATCGACTTTCAAATATCAAATTTTTATTTTTCAAAACATAGTAAAAAATCCCCAAAATTTCCCTTCAAATCTCATGAATCGATGTTAAAATTCATAGATAATCAAGTTATATTATCAAAATTGGATGAAAAGCACTTACTCAATAGCTTTGTATGAAAATCCCCTCCTAAAATCGCCTCCCATCGAGTCTAAGGATAAAAAATGTAATAAATGAGACTAAGTCCCGAAATTCCAAATTTTTGTTCAGCTGCAGAAGTCGCAAATGCGCCCCCTCGCAAATGCGACCTATTGATCGCAATTGCAATGCTTGCTGAGCCCAGGGAATGTCGCAAAAGTGACATAAACTTCGCATTTGCGAGGTCAGACCACATCACAAAAGCGACCAAGTGGTTGCAAAAGCGACATGTCCCCATCCCACACCCATATCGCATTTGCGCGGCTGGCTTCGCAAATACGAAGCCTGCCATCCACTGCCCCCTTCGCAAATGTGGTAGTTCCTTCACAAATGTGGTATCCGCAAATACGAACTGGTCATTTGCTATAACTGCAGCAACAACACACCAGAAATTATGAACCAAGTCCAAAACATTCCGAAACACGTCAGAAACTCACCTGAGCCCCTGGGCTCCACACCAAATATCCACACAAGTCTAGAAATATCATACAAACTCGCTCATGAGCTCAAAATACTAAAATAACATCCGGAACCACAAATCAAATGCTAAAATGTATAGAAATCACATTGAAACTCAAGAACCTCTAAAAACACTACCAAGCGTCTGATTCCTACGAAACCAACTCGGAATGACACCAAACAAATTGCACACATGTTCTAAATGAAAAATCTGAAATATTTCAAGTCCCGAAACCAAAATTCAAACCCGATAGCTATAAAGACAACCAATGGTCAAACTTATGAAATTTCTAATCCTTCAAATTGCCAGTTTTCGGCAAAAAGAGACAAATCAACCTAGGAACCTCTGAATCCAATTCCGGCATATGCCTAAGTAAAAAATCACATATGAACCTATTGGAACCATTAAAATACCGTTCTAGGGTCGTTTTCACAAACATTAAACCTCATTCAACACTTCCAACTTAGGCTTCCGAACTAAGAGCCAAGTATTCCAAATCAATCCAAAACCTCACCGGAACCGAACCAATCTTCCCCGCAAGCCACACAACCACAAATACATATACAGAAAGCTTCAAAAGGGGAAACATGGCTCAAATACACAAAATAACCAGTAGGTCATTATATTTTCTCCCTCTTAAGCAAACGTTCATCCTCGAAAGAGTATAGAGACATACCTAAAGTGCCAAATAGATGGGGATAACAGATCCATATATCATGCTCGATCTCCCAAGTTGCCTCCTCGACCGGTTGGCCTCTCCATTGGATCTTCACCGATGCAATGTTATTCGACCTCCACTTCCGGACCTGTCTGTCCAAAATAGCTGCCAGCTCCTCAACATAAGTCAAATACTTGGCCAACAACACCGAGCTGAAATCTAACACATGTGGCGGATCACCATAGTACTTCCGGAGCATGAAAACATAGAATATCGGGTGAACTCCCAATAAGCTGGGTGGGAATGCAAGTCCGTAGGCCACCTCACCCACTCACTCTAGAACCTCAAAAAGGCCAATATTCTAAGGTATCAAATTTCCCTTCTTTTCGAAAGTCATCACGTCTTTCATGTGCGAAACTTTGGATAGAACCCTCTCACCTACCATGAATGACATATCACTAGCCCTCTAATCAACATATATTTTCTGCCTGGACTACACTGTACGAAGCCGCTCTTGAATCAAATACACCTTTTCCAAAGCATCACGAACCAGATCAATGCTAAACAACCTGGCCTCCCCGAGCTCAAACCAACCAATCGAAGAACATCGCCTCCCATGTAAGGCCTCATACACATCCATCTGGATGCTCGACCGATAGCTATTGTTGTAGGCAAACTCTGCTAGCGATAAAAACTGATCCCATGAGCCCCCAAAATAAATGACACATGCACGTAACATGTCCTACAAAATATGAATAGTGCGCTTAGACTGCTTGTCCGTCTGCGGATGGAATGCCCTACTCAACTCAACCTGCGTACCCAACACATGCTGCATAGCTCTCCAAAAATATGATGTGAACTGCGTGCCTCGATATGAGATGATAGATACTGGCACACCATAAAGGCGAACTATCTCACGAAGATATATCTGAGACAGATGCTTTGAGATTATGCATTCATGACTGGAATGAAGTGTGCGGACTTGGTCAGTCTATCCACAACGACCCACACAACATAAAATATCCTCAAGGTCCGTAGTAGCCCAACCACAAAATAGATAGTGGTATGCTCTCACTTCCACTTTGGAACATCAAGCCTCTGAAGAAAATCACCCGGTCTCTACTGCTCATACTTAACCTGTTGTCCATTCAAACACCAAGCCACATACTCCACAATATCCTTTTTCATTCATCTCCACTCATAGTGCTGCTTCAAATTATGGTACATCTATTCGGTGCCCGGATGAAGGGAATACCACGAACTATGGTCCTTGATGCACTCAAACAAAGATGAACATGAAACCACGCAAGCAAGAACCTGACTAGGCTCCGAAACATCCAACCTCACGAACTGGTTGGCCAAAGCTTGAACATCCAAAGCTAATAGTCTCTCCCCAACCGGAATAAAAACAAGACTCCATATGCTCTCAACCTTCCTACTCGAAGCGTCGGCCATCACATTGGTCTTCCCGGAATGATAAAGAATGGTGATATCATAGTCCTTTAGTAGCTATAACCACCTCTGTCACCTCAAGTTCAACTCCTTTTGTTTGAATAGGTGTTGAAAACTCATGTGATCCGTGAACACCTTACAAGACAAGCTGTAAACATAGTACCTCCAAATATTGAAAGAGTGAACAATGGATGCACTAGGTAGTTCTTTTCATAGGACTTCAAATGACGTGAAGCATAAGCAATCACTCGACCCTCCTGCGTCAACACCCATCCAATGCCAATCTGTGAAGCATCATAATAGACTATATATTAACCTGACACTAAAGGCAATACCAGATCAAGAGCTATAGTTAAGGCAGTATTGAGCTTCTGAAAGCTCTTCTCGCACTCGTCAGACCACCTGAATGAGGCACCATTCTGAGTCAATTTTGTCAAAGGAGCTTTAATGGATGAAAATCCCTCCACAAAATGACGATAATATCCCGCCAAGCCTAAAATACTTTAGATCTCAATAGCGATTGAAGGCCTGGGCCAACTCTGAACCTCTTTAATCTTTTTCGGATTCTCCTTAATCCCCTCAACGGACACCATGTGGCCCAAGAATGCCACTTAGTCTAACCAAAATGTGCACTTGGAGATTTAGCATATAACTTTTTCTCCCTCAAAGTTTGGAGCATGATCCACAAGTGTTGCTCATGCTCCTAACGGTTGCGAGAAAATACTAGTATATCATCAATAAACACAATAATGAAGGAATCGACATATAGCTGAAACACGCTATTTATCAAGTGCATGAATTTGCTAGGGCATTGGTCAGCCAAAGACATCACCAAGAACTCATAGTGGCCAAAGCGGTCCTTGAAAGCCGTCTTCAGAATATCTGAAGCCCGGATCTACAATTGATGGTACTCCAATCACAAATCAATCTTCAATAATAGCATAGCACCCTAAAACTGATCAAATAAATCATCAATACGTGGTGGTGGGTACTTATTCTTGACGGTAATCTTGTTTAGCTGCTTGTAGTCAATATACATCTTAATAGAGCTGTCTTTCTTCTTCACAAATAGAATTGGAGCACCCTAAGGTGAGACACTCGGTCTAATAAAACCCTTATCAAGCAACTCCACTAGTGCCATACGATATGGTGGAATAGAGATGGGCTGAATGCCCGACACCAATTCAATACCAAAATCAATAATGGTATCGGGTGGCATGCCCGACAAGTCTGCTGGAAACATATCTGAAAACTCCCTCACTACCAGAACTAACTCAACGGTTGGAGTATTATCACTAACATCCCTTACAATGGCTAAGTACGTGAAGCACTCCTTTTCAATCATCCGTTGTGCCTTCACAAAGGATACCACCCTACTAGGAACATGACCCAATGAACCTCTCCACTCCAACTTGGGCAACCCTAGCATAGATAACGTCACTGTCTTAGCATGATAATAAATATTAGTGTGATATGGTGACAACCAATCCTTTCCCAAAATCACATCAAAATCCACCATATTAAGTAATTGAAGGTCAATCCTAGTCTCATAGCCCCCAATAGTGATCAAACAAGAATGATAGACCTGGTCTACCACAATAGAATCCCCAACGAGTGTAGACACATAAACAAGAGTACTCAAAGAATCATGAGACATATCCAAATATGAAGAAAAATAGGATGAAATATACGAATAAGTGGATCCTAAATCAAATAAAACTAATGCATCTCTATGACAGATCGGAATAATATTTTTAATGATAATATTTGATAAACTGCCTCAGTCCTACCATGGAAAACATAACAACGAGCCTGGCCTCCTCCTCTAGGACGTCCTCTGCCTGCTTGTCCTCCACCTCTTGATGGTTGTGCATGTGGAGTAGCAATTGGAGCAGTTTCCATTGCCTAAGTACTATACGGAGGTCCACCCCTCTGAAGCCCGGGACAATATCTCACCACATGCCTAGTATCACCAAACTCAAAACAACCTCTCTGTGGGCGTGGCTGCTAGTACTAAGTCTACCCCGAACGGCTAGAATAACCATTGTAGGAACCCCGTGTAGAAGGTGCATTGAAAGATGGCTGTCCAATATGATTAACCTAAGGTCCCTGACTAGCTGGAGCACTATGAGTAACCTAAAGTGCATACTGAACTGGCTGACTGATAAAACCTCTGCCATGATGAGTTGTAGCTGAAGAACGGGAACCGCTAAATCCTCCAAAGCCTCGAGGCCTCTTGGCCTCCCTATCTCCTCTCTCTTGCCCACAAAGATGCTCCAACCTCCTAGAAATCTCCACAACCTGATGGAATGGAGTCTCAATCTCATGCTCCTTGCCATCCCAAATTTGAGGCTATAATTGATAAGTTGGTATTTTACCAGCTTATCTCTTCTTGATACTTAGACTTTTGTATAATTTTTTTGAAAACTAAGGCATTTTTTGAGGTTTATTGGCATATGTTATGTATCATGTGATTTATAGAAGATATGGAAGAAAACAAGTCGAAATGTGTTAAAATGGAAAAGTTAACTGATGCCAGTTAATGCTCTTCACGATCGCGGCGAGTACTATGTGATCGTAGAAGTATAAGATAATAGTCATCACAAATGCGGTGGAAGTGCTGAGAACGCGAAGAAGGAAAGCTGGTCAGCCACTGGTCAAGTTCTCTACGCGATCGCGAGGTAGAGTGATGCAATCATGGTCATCCTGGAAGAATCGCAAGCGCGTTGGACTTTATGCGAATGCGGTGAAGGAAAGCTGGTCAGCGGCTGGTCAAATATGCTACGCGAATGCGAGGTTCAATTTGCAATCGCGGTTCTATGAATCATTGTTCATCGTGATCGCAAAGTCATTTTCGCGAACGCGATTCACATAACTGGGCAAACAATATGGATAACTTTGGCATTTCACGTTTTTGACCCCCAAGCCAATAAATACTCGACTCAGCTCATTTGGAAGATATCTTTGGTAGTCTTTGCAAGAGAAAATAATCTTGGGAGCTAGGTTTCTTGCACACACACTTGGGGATTGAATATTTGAAGACTTTGGATAAGAATTTCTTACCCATTTTTACTCATTTCTTCATTTTCTCGCTTTGTATTGAATATCTAAGTGGGTGTATTTGTTTATGGGAATATTCATTGTTAAAATTTGGATTAAATAACTTGTTGTTCTAATGTATTGAATGATTTTTATTAATTATGAAGTGAGTTAATTGTTTCTTTAATTATTTCTATTCTCTAATGTTTCCAAAGGGATTAGATAACCCTAGGACTCATCCATTAGCTTCGAATTAAACTTGGAAAAGGTAATTTGGGGTTGGGAAAGATTAATTAACAAGAACTTGAGGCGTCATCCCTTATTTTATAGATTCTACATGGGGATAGGATTAAACTACTTGTATCAACATCGGGTGTACTTAATCTCTAAATTGTTTTAGGGATAATTCAATTAGGAAGTCTTGCTAGTCTTCAAAAGAAGCTAATATAGAATTAATATCCGAGGCTAATTAAAATAAACTCGCTTATTTTTGTAAAATCGTGAAATACATCGGATCGTTACTTGAGTGTAATTCCCCGTGTATCCATGCTTATAGCCATTGATCATTTTACTTGCTTTCTAGGTTAGTTTACATTTTCGCAGTTAGATATAAATATTTTCTCAAAACGTTTATTAGTATTTGGCTTAGCATAATAGCGATAATTCACTTACTTGCTTAATCGCCTATATATTGTTCTCTGTGGGATTCGACCCTGACTCATAGTTGAGTATATTATATTGCATGCGACCGTGTCCTCTTACTCTTGAAGGAGTGGATTTGGATGTCATCAATAATCTAGTCCCTCAATAAATCTGCGAACACTCTCTCTAACACTAAAAACAAAAGTAGGTGTGTGACAATATAACTCGGTAAACCTCATAGCATACTCGGACACATTCATACTCCCCTAACGAAACTGCGTGAACTTGGTTCACAACTCATCTCTGAGGTCTGTGGAATGAGCTCCCTCAAGAAGATATTAGTTAACTGAGTCCAAGTAAGTGGCGTTGTGCCAGCTGGCCTACTCGCCTCATAAGTCTGCCACCATCTATATGCTGACCCCGTCAGCTAGAAAGTAGTTAGGTCGACCCGCTCAACTCCACTATGCCCATAGCATGCAAAATACGGCGACACTAGTCTTTGAGACCCTGTGCATCCTCAGAAGCTTCACCAAAGAAATGAGGATGATTATACTTCTGGGACCTCTCTAACCTCTTTTTCTCCTCCTCCGATGCAACGGGCCTGACCTCGGGCTGAGCCGCGATCAACAGGGTACGCTGGTATAACCTCTAGGACCTGATCAACATGGACTCGCTGCTCTGGAGTATGGGCCGCGGGAGTTTGAGCTCCTCCCCTAGCCTTTGAAGTAGTTTGTGCAACTGGAATCAACTCTTTCAAAGCCAAGGTACCAAACATGCTTAGAAAGTGTGCTAAAGTCTCCTGAAGTCCATGGGTAGCAACATGCGCTTCAAGTGCCTACTCCCCAGCCGGAGCTACTGGCGGCTCCTTAATCGTGGCCCTATCATGGCCCCTCGCTACGACACGGGCTCCGGCTCTTCCTATACCTCTACCCCGACCTCTAGCAACACCAGTATCGGGGCAGTATTATCCGTAACTGAAGCTTGTAATTTCACCATTTGTGAGAGATTAGAAAGACAAAGGCTCACACTCCGACATCAATAAATATGTACGATAAGAAATGAAATAAGTGAAATTTCCTAATAGTTCCGTAGCCTCTCGAAGATAAGTACAGACGTCTCTGTACCGATCCGCAATGTTCTACTAAACTCTCTTATGACTCGTAGAACATATGAACTTAGAGTTCTGATACCAACTTGTCACGATCCAAAATCCCACAATAAAGGTCGTGATGACACCTAGTTTCTAAGACTAGGTAAGCCTATCACAAAGCCTATCACAAGACGAGATCAAACAAAATATAAATACTTAATTATTAAATAAAAAATGAGAAATGCCATAACATAGCCAAAACATGAATACAATAGTCATAAATCCCAAAAACCTAGTAATACTAAGTTATAAGCTCTACATAGAATACATAAGAAGTCTAAAAACTACATCACTGTTTAAGATACGTAAACAATAATAAAGAAATAAAATAAGGTGACTGCAAGGCCTGCGATCGGACAATAGGGATATCTTGAAGTCACCAGCCCGCTCTAGCATGCAATCCTATCAATCAGTTAGGAGATTAATAGCACTGATATACCACCGTGTTTATAGTACAGAGTCCGATCACGCCCGATCGGCAAGGCCATCTCCCCACAAACAATGTGGTTTGACATGTGGTACGAAGAAAATAGGTGTTACCAAGAATAGTACCACCATGTGCGCAACATGGCGTCCGATCCCCACCCGACCAATTAGGTTATCTCCCCACATATGCCGTGTGAGTCGACATTAAATCAAGGGCTATCAAAAATCTCATCCCAATTAAGGGTAATAATCACAATCACATCAATATTTCAATCTCATCCCAAATAAGGGAAATAATCACAACCCACTCCTACACCGGCACGTGTAGTTTCGGGTGTGGGCCTTACGACCTACTCTTCCTCGGTTTGCTTATGCTATTCCCAAAAACATTTTGTTTTGCACACAAGGGAAACAAAAGTACAAACATATTTTATATTCACCTCATTATATTTCATACTATAAATATCTTCATTAGTACTTTCAACCATTCACAACATCGTTATTTCCTTGGCGCTGTTGGCCATACTTATGATTCTTCATTCATCGCACGTTGGCCGTATTTCATATTCCACATTTTCGTTTCTTTACTTTCATGGATCATCATCATAAATATCAACAAATATAATATTCCGAAAATCACAACTTTAGGTTTATTAGTAATGAAGACTTTAAACACAATGGATTTCTTTCCAAGAAATGGAGTAAAATAATTGACAACCGAAGCACAAGTTAAAGTCATAAAAGTGTAACACATAATTTGTTCTTGAAATACTTTTCCCCAAAAAGGTCAATACACAATTTCAACTCAGGAAGATATAAGAGCTCAAAAAATATTGGAAATACTTACAAAGCACAGCATTAGTTAAAACAGCCACATTTGGGCATAACTTGGGTACATAAACTTTTAGGAAAAATCTATTTTCGAGGTCAGTTTGGGAGAGTTTAATCAAGGCTTATTTCATAACCTTTCTCATATCATTTCATTTCCTCGGCACCATTGACCACAAGTATAATTTTTATTCTTGGCACGTTGGCCACACTTTATATCTCCAACCTACTTCTTTCACTTTCGCGCATCCTTATAGATTATCAATAACAAGGTATTTCTACTCAAGAATTTAAATACACATTTGAGCAACTAACCAAATTAAGGGTCTTAGGAACATGTGATTTCGTACATAGTTCGACATGCTAGTTTTCATTAGAATCACGTTTTCAAATCACAACATATTAACACACAGCCCATGCTTAATCACCTTCTCAAATAGTAACTCAATACAAATTCAATGCATATATCTTTTGACACAAGGCTTATTCGGAATAATCAATTTATAATGAGCAATACGGGACTTACAAGGCCATTGTGAGGTTCAATTCTAAAAGAGGAGTTTAGCTAACATACCTTGTTTGAGCTTTCCTTAAGTTACTACAACGTCCCAATACTTCTAGAAATAATAATCTATAGGAAGATAGTGAAAATCGGATAATAATTAGAAGGATACTCATGGTTTAACTCTCTTAAGAATTTTGTCAAACACCTAGTATGCAAAATAGATTATAAAGCTCTACAATGGTAATCCCTTTCTCCCTCAACCAATTTCAACAAGAAACTAACTAAAATGGTTCATTAATCCCACATACTACAACCTATTGTTACAAGCATGGTCTATTTCGACCCCCCCTCCCCCCACAATATACTAGAACTCATAACCTCTTGCATGAACGTTTAGGAGTAGGACTTACCCGGATAGATGATAATCTAGTGATTGACTTCCTTGATTCATGAAGGTTGGTGTAATATTGGATGATTAAAATGCTAGGTTTCCTCCTTCTCTCTCTAAAATGCTCTTACCTCGCACTAAAATGATCAGATAATCTCCCCAAAATAAGCCCCAAAGGCTATTTATCAAAATTGGGCCGGGTTATAAAAAAGGAAAAATGGACCCTCCGAACTCAGAATTGACCGCAGAATTGATATGCGGTCCGCAAAATGGACCGCAAAAGTGATGCCTAAAAACTGGGATGGTCTGGACAGGTCTGCGGTCCGTAGACCACTTATGCAGCCGCAGAATGGACCGCATAATCACCCAACAAAATTCTTTATACAAAATATGTGATGGATGTGCGGACCGTAAAATAGATATGCGACCGTAGAATGGGCCGCAAAACGACCTTCAAAATTCAACCATTTTTTTGCACAACTCTACGACGGGTATGCGGCCCACATAATGGATCTGTGATCGCGAATCTGACCGCATAACTGGCCCTTCAGCAAAAATTTTCTACCAACACCTCGATACATTCTTCAAACCAAAACGTCCGTACCAAGGCTCGCAAGCTCGTCGCGAAGAATTTCTACAATCCTCAAACATGTAAGCCTACCTCGGCACCACAAAACTTAATTTCCTTGGCAAAATTGTACGGGGCCTTACATCCTCCCCCATTTAGGATCATTCATCCTCGAATGAAGAGTAGAGTCCACCCAGAACACTCAACATAATTCATTTCTCCTTTCACACATTATAAGCCCCCAATTTGACTAACTCCCAAATCTTTCAGAAATTTCGGTAGAGTCTTCCCTGTGATTGGGCCTATCCATATTTCAGAGAACCACCAAAACAACTCCTTTACGTAGACACATGAAACACTGGGTGCATGGAGAACAACGATGGGGGACATCATACGCATAGCTCGGCCTATTTCTTTTAAGATTCCATAAGGCCCAAATGTAAACTACACCTATCTTACCTTTATTATCAATTCACATAGTATCTTCATGGAGAAAGTATGGACAATAACCCGTTCACTCTCTTCAACTCTAAATCTCTATGTCAGACACCCAAATTAAACCCTTGGCGACCTTCAACCATTATTTTACGATGTGCTAGAATTAATATGACTATAGAGTTCCTACCCAATATGTTTGATCATGGTATGCAACTCGCATAATGGATTTGCGGTCGCGAATCTGACCGCATAAGTGACATTTAGCAAAAAGTCTCCACCAACACCTCGATGCATTCTTTAATCCAAACACGTAAGCCTACCTCGGCACAACAAAACCTTAATTTCCTTGGCAAAATTTTAGGGGGCCTTACACTATCTGCCCCCATTCTAACACATGAACAATAACAAAGAATCACCCACTACATATCTCATAAAATTCCCCGACACACCACCCTTATGTCGATGCATGCATATTAACAATGGAATGCCACCCTTATGTCGCTGCATGCACATAAATAGCCACCCTTATCTCGCCAAATGCACATCACAAGGAAATGCCTCCCTTATGTCGCCACATGCGCATCTCATTCACACAACAGCAATCAACCCACACGACATGTACACATGTGCCACGACATCACCAAAACCACAATACCAAAGTCATAAAAAGATATAGCCCACGGCCCAACAACAATGCGTAGAAGAATCATAATAATAACATAAGGGTGAGGGGAGTATTCCATGACAAAGCATATTACATATAGCAAACAAGCAAGTGGGGATCATCATACTGAGGCGCCTTGATTCACTCAAACACAGACGACCTTGAAAAAACCCAAGCAAGAACCCGGCTAGGATCTGAAACATCCAACCTCACGAACAGGTTGGCCAAAGCCTAAACATCCAAAGCTGACGGTCTCTCCCCAATCGGAATAAAAGGAAGACTCCTCATGCTCTTAGCCTTCCTACTCAAAGTGCCGACTGTTACATTGGCCTTCCCGAGATGATAAAGAAGGGTGATATCATAACCCTTTAGTAGCTTTAACCACCTCTGTTCCTCAAGTTCAAATCCTTTATTTGAATAGGTGCTGAAGAATCATGCGATCCATGAACACCTCACAAGATACACCGTAAAGATAGTGCCTCCAAATCTTGAGCAGATGAATAATGGATGCTAACTCCAAATCATGCACTGGGTAGTTCTTTTCATGGGGCTTCAACTAACGTGAAGAATAAGCAATCACTCTACCTTCCTGCATCAACACACATCCAATGCCAATCCATGAAGCATCATAATAGACTGTATATGAACC
This sequence comes from Nicotiana tabacum, assembly GCF_000715075.1. NCBI lineage: Eukaryota > Viridiplantae > Streptophyta > Magnoliopsida > Solanales > Solanaceae > Nicotiana > Nicotiana tabacum. The sequence goes on from NC_134081.1 coordinate 63,054,825, forward strand.
CGATGCTGAAGGAAAAACCAGAAATAGAGCTATAGTCAAGGCAGTCTTGAGTTTTTGAAAGCTCTTCTCACACTCGTCAGACCACCTGGATGAGGCACCCTTCTGAGTGAATCTAGTCAAAGGAGTTGTAATGGATGAAAAGACATCTGCGAATCAGCTATAATACCCAGGATAGCCTAGAAAATTGCGAATCTCAATAGCGGTATAAGGCCTGAGAACAATCTAAACTGCCTTAATCTTCATTGGATCCACCTTAATTTCCTTACCGGACACCACGTGGCCCAAGAGTGCGACCGATTATAATCAAAACGCACACTTGGAGAATTTAGAATATAGCTTATTATCCCTCAAATCCTGGAGCAAGATCCTCAAGTGCTGCTCATAGTCCTCACGGCTGCGAGAATACACCAGTATATCATCAATAAACACAATAACGAAAGAATCCACATACGGCTGAAACACGTTATTCATCAAGTGCATGAATGTTGCTGGGGCATTGGTCACCCCAATCTCAAATCAATCTTTGATAATTCCCTAGCACCCTGAAGCTGATCAAATAAATCATCAATACGCGGTGATGGGTACTTAAATTTAATGGGAATCTTGTTCAGCCACCTGTAGTCAATACACATCCTCATAGAGCCATCTTTCTTCTTCACAAATAGAACTAGAGCACCCCAAGGTGAGACACTCGGTCTGATAAAACCCTTAGCAAGAAACTCCACTGGTGCCATGCGATATGGTGGAATAAAGATGGGCTGAGTGCCCGACATCAATTCAATACCAAAATCAATATCCATATCGGGTGGCATGCCCGGCAGGTCTACTGGAAACACATTTGGAAATTCCCTTACTACTGAAACTGACTCAACGGTCAGAGTAACAACACTAATATCCCTCACAAAGGCTAAGTACGCCAAGCACTCCTTCTCAACCTTCTGTTGTGCCTTCAGAAAAGATACCACCCTAATTGTAACATGACCCAATGAACCTCTCCACTCCAACCTGGGCAACTCCGACATAGCTAACGTCATGATCTTAGCATGAAAATCAATATTAGCGTGATATGGTGACAAACAAGTCATGCCAAAATTAGCTCAGAATCCACCATATTAGGTAATTGAAGGTCAACCCTAGTCTCATAGACCCCAATAGTGACCAAACAAGAACGATAGACCCGGTCTACTACAATAGAAACCCTAACGAGTGTAGACACATAAACAAGAGTACTTAAAGAATCATGAGATATATCCAAATATGAAGCAAAATAGGATGAAATATACGAATAAATGGAACCCGGATCAAATAAACTTGACGCATCTTTATGACAGACCGGTCGAGTCCTAATTTATGTCTGATCATCAAATCTGAGTCCAAATCGACTCTCAAATCTCAAATTCTCATTTTTCAAAATATAGTAAAAAATCCCCCAAAATTCCTTTCAAACTCATGATTTTGATGTTAAAATTCACAAATAATCAAGTCATATTATCAAAATTGGATGTAAACACTTAGCCAATAGCTTTGTATGAAAATCCCTCCTAAAATCACCTCCCATAGAGTATAGGGCTCATAAAATGAGAATAAGTCCAAAAATCCTAACCTTTTGTTCAGCTGCATAAGTCGCAAATGAGACCTATTGATCACAATTGTGATGCTTGGTGAGCCCAGGGAATTTCACAAAAGTGACACAGACTTCGTATTGGTGAAGTCAGCCAACGTCGTAAAAGGGACCAAGTGATCGCATAAGCAACCTATCCCCAGCCCAGCCCCTTTTTGCATTTGCGAGGCTCGCTTCGCAAATGCGAAGCCTGCCATCCACTGACCCCTTCACAAATTCGATAGTTCCTTCGTAAATGTGGTATCTGCAAATTCAAATTGGTGCTCACATTTGCTAAAACTGCAGCACCAGCACACCAACAACTATGAATCAAGTCGAAAACATTCCAAAACAAGTTTGAAACTTACCCGAGCCCCCGGGGTTCCACACCAAATATCCACATAAGTCTATAAACATAATACGAACTCACTCGCGAGCTCATAACATGAAAATAACATCTAGAACCACGAATCAAATACCAAAATGCATAGAAGCCACATAGAAACTCAAGAACCTCTAAAAAGCATAACCAAGCGTCTGATTCCTACCAAACCAACTCGGAATGACACCAAAGTTTGCACACAAGTTCCAAATGAGAAAACGAACCTTTTCCATGTCCCGAAATCAAAATCTGAACCCGATAGTCATAAAATCAACCCATGGTCATACTTAGGAAATTTCTAAACCTTCAAATTGTCAACATTTGGTAAAAAGAGCCAAATCAACCTAGGAACCTCCGATTCCATTTTCGGGCACTCACCTAAGTCCAAAATCATCATACGAACCTATTGGGACCATCTAAACACCATTATGAGGTCGTTTTCACAAAAGTCAAACCTCGGTCAATACTTCTAAGCTAAGCTTACAAACTAAGAACCAAGCATTCCAAATCAATCCAAAACCTCACTGGAACCAACCAATAATCTCCGAAAGTCACACAACCACAAATACACATACAGAAAGCTTCAAAAGTGAAAGCTAGGCTCAAATACACAAAACGACCGGACAGGGCGTTATAACACTACCATGATCAAACCAAACGATGTACCACATAACTCATATACTCATAGCAATAAATTTCAACCACAATAGATGCTCATTACCACACCCGGTAGCATTAATATACTTCATATCAAATAAAACCTCATTCCAAACCTTTGCAACATTGCTAATGATAAAAGAAACATGTAGAAACTCATAACCACCTATGAAATCAATGAGTCGTGGAGTTCTCTCGTCCGACAAGAACCACTGCCAAATTTTGAGCTAAATAATGGTATTATTCTTCCAAACATACCTTGTCCTGATCCGATAGCGCAAAATCCAGATCTAAAAACCTCATCTCACCCAGTACCAGCTACTCAACTGACAAGTCACACTAAATGCTACATGGAACCTCACACAATGCGGTTTGTACACCAAAAACAAGCAATAGCTCAGATATAACAAATAATAGTAAAAGGGTCAAATAAGAAAGCTAGCAAGTAAGTTTAACAAGTAGGTAAGATAGAACATTTCCTTATGAACTATTTCAACAAAGTAGAAGCAAAACACATGAAACAATCTTAAGGAATCACATCTCCTCATATTACTGTAGCGGCATGCAACCCGACCCCACACTCTAGCATGGCCGCGTGCAACCCGATCTAGTCATATCGATCCACTTAGGAATACCCATCGAGCCCATAATGCTCGTCCTCACTAAACACATGCGCATTAACATCAAGCACGATAGAGTGCATAAATACAACTAGGGAAGATGACTAAGAATAATACATTATGAAAAAGGTAAGCACGATTGAGGTGAAATAAGAAAATTAGCATCACAAGAGCATTCTCGCTCATATACTTTCACAACGCCTAAATAGGACCACAACATGCATGTGAATAATCAAGTAATCTCACATTCCATCATGGCACAAGAACATAACACATGAAATGGACTAGGGCGTGAATAAAATCGGTTCCACCCGATGATTCTCCATCGCAAAATTGCGTTGAGTAAGCAAATCTAGTCTACTGTAGAACACACCTTCTCATTAGGCCTGCCAATAGGCTCCCAAACCGATTTACATCGTCCCAGATAGGCAAATAACCTTCCAAAGGTCCACAGTGACCTACCCATAACATATACAATCAACAGTCATAGTCTTTAACACACTTTCACAATCTACAGCCAAAGGAATAGTCTGCCTCTAAGAACATCCAGTCTCCAAACCCCAAGAATACATGAATCTCTATACCTGATCTCTAACTCCCCCACCTAAATGACTGACTCATACAAATATATAATCCCATCATGCAAAATACTTCCTTGAATCTTTTGCGGCATGTAGTAAAACTTGAACATCGACAGTCCCAACTATATGATTTCTGTAATAGTAATCAAGCATCCGCACATTTATACAATGCGTCTTCTACAACACATACCTCCTCTGGTGTACACGATAGTGCTAGCATACTTTTAAATATCTAAAACCTCTCGTGCTGTCTAAAACTCATAATCTTCCTTTCGAAACCGAATCACAACCTTGTCCATTATATCCCAATGCCTGATGCGGATTTCAGCATCCACCATGCTCCAGTATGAAAATGTGATAATCTCATCATTAGCTCTGAATCACGAGTAGGAATAACAATCCATCAACCAGGAACCTCCCACTCATCTCAATCTAGGAGAACATCACAACACACAACAAACTTTCTATATCGGTAAAAGACATAAACCTCGGGTCGTGGTAATAACCATCATGAACTCTTCGAAACCCATTATCACATAGCCAATCCATCAGAACCAAATCCCTCTAAATCAACCAAGTCACGTAGATTGCTAAATCTAAACATACCTCAACTTGAAATGCTTGCGCTGAAGAACCTTTTAATTATTCTAAAGCTTTTCCCTTATCTCTTTAATGCACCCATGTAGAATCAATAATGATATTAAAATACTGCAAGTCTCGTCACCATCCAATACAAATCTCAAGTCTTAGCCTTACCTAAATTCAAAAATCTGTAAATACCAAATATGAGCCTTGAGCCCATTAGAACCTTCTTGAAAGTCATTCACATTGCTCTAACCTCCAATGCAAAGCCAATACGCACCGAACAACCCGTGCTTCACTAGTATATGAATATCCAAAGAAGCAACCAAGCGATTCCTTTCTCTTGCACACTAATGTAACAACCTGATAGGTCATTTTGAGCACTAGCTCCCCTTTCTATGTTTTGAGAAGTTTCATAGCTTAATTTAATGACTTATGACTTGCACGGATAGTCCATGTCAATTTTCATAAAATGTATATGTGAAATTTTGAAGAAAATTTGATTTTTGAATTTAAATCTAGCTAGAGTTAACCACGCTTAATGTTTTGGTAAACGACCTCAGATCAGTATTTTGACAACTCCGTTTGGTTTGTATGATGATTTTGGACCCGAGGCCGTTTTGGCGCTTTATGTGAAAAATTGAAAAATTGAGTTTTGAACTTGAAAATCTCGAGTTTTAATGATCGATTCTTGAATTTTGATGATTGATCTCGCGTGCGAGTTTTTATGATATAATTACACTTGTGTGAATTTTCGGATTAGAGCACAAGGGGCTCGGATGCGTTTGGATGCATTGCAGATAGTTTTGGCTTTGCTGATGAATTGCTCGTGTTCATAGCCTGTAGGTCTCACATTTGCGTTGACTTGTTCGCAAATGCGAGCTTCGCTATTGCGAAGTCGGGATCACATTTTCAATGACTGACTGGGATGGGTAGCTTCGCATTTGTGAAGTATTGATTGCATTTTCTGTGGGGGCTTCTTTTGCAATTGCTAGGAAAGTGTCGCATCTACGACACTGGGGAGTTACAGGGAAGCTTCGCAACTGCGAAGCGTGGATCACATTTGCAGAAGGTAGGCCTTCACATTTGCGATGGCTTCGTCGCATTTGTGACATTAGTGGCTCAGGGGCTAGATCGTAATTGTGACCAGCTGTTCGCATTTGCATACATCGCAATTGCGAACAAGAATTCACAATTACAATACCTGCAGCTGGGTAAAATGTGAGAATTTTGGTACTTATCTTATTTTACACCATTTTTGAAACCTAGACTCCATATGGGCAATTTTTAGAGAGCAATTTCTTTCCAACTTCATAGGTTAGTAACTTTAAATTGTTTTCATTCAATTTACAATATTGTTTCATGAATTTCATCATCAAAACTATGATTTATAGAGTAGAATTTAGGAATTTCATAAAATTGAGATATAGACCTCAAATTGAAGTCGGATTTCAAAATAAATCACATATTCGGGATATGGGGTGAATGGGTATTCAGATTTGATCTTAATTTCGGGTTTCAACCACGTGGGCCCGAATTGACTTTTGTTGACCTTTTCAATTATGTCAAAGTTTGAACATTTTTCATTCGAGGGTAGTTTCTAAAGCTTGTTGTTACTTCTTTGAACAATAATTGACTAGATACAGGTGGTTTGGAGGCCTGTTCTAAAGGAAAAAAATTGTTTGATTGTTAATTTTGTTTCGGAAAGAGGTAAGTGTCTTGGTTATCCTTGATTTGAGGGAAATAGGGTATAATCAAGTATATTTACTATGTGATCTATGTGTTGGGTATGGCGTATATGCTAGGTGATGCGTGTGTATATTCGTTGTCCATAGGATAAGTATGCGTGTAAAATTAGCCTACTTGTGCCATGTTACTTTGTGTATTATGCCTTTCATGCTTTAGATAGATTTCATAATTCTTTAACTTCTCGTATTTATGCTATTTCCTATGTTGAGATTATTGATATATTGGGTGTTGATATCGTTGAATTATTGATTTGTTGTTAGTGCTAAATTGTTGGAAGATTCTCATATAATGAGTTGTGTTCAAATGCTATATTGATGTTTATTATGCTTCCTACCTTGCTTGGTATTGTTTTGTATGTGATGCTTGGTAAGGAAGAGTAAAATGCACCAAGGGTATTTCAGTGCTTGTGAGGAAGAGTGATTGTGCACGTAGAGTGTTTCCGTGCCTTATTCATATATTGATATCATTGCACGAATGGTGTTTTCGTGCTTGAGTGAAAGTGAGGATATGCACGAAGTATGTTTTCATGCTTGCTATTATATTATGATGTGAGGATGAGAGTAAAATCACGAAGGGTGATGCCATGCAGTTTTGTTGATTTCATTGCTCTTTACTTGATGTTCAGAATGTGGATTTGGCTTTGTGGCTTCGTTATTTACTTTTGAAAGATTGTTCAAAGTTGTTGTAAAACTACGAGTTGAGGCTTACTCAGTGACACTTTACTTACTTTCGCATTTTATGGCTTTACTTATGTACTTGTTATTCCTTTCACTTGTTGTTGTCCTGTCATTACACCTGATACTTTACCTATTATTTTGTTACTTCTATACATATTTAACTGCATAGGTTTATTGTAAGTGTTTGTCTTAGCTTCGTCACTGCCTCGCCAGGTTTAGGCTCAATGTTTTCTGAGTATATTGGTCGGTTGTACTCATACTACAGTTTTGCACGTCTTGTGCAGATTCGGTCACTGGTACCATAGGAATCCCAAGAGGTGCTTAGTGGATACCAGGCGGGTGATTTCAGGTCGAGCTGCATCGTTCGTAGGCCTTAGAGTCATCTTTTTATTTCTATTGTACTGTTTCTACTTTGCGGACAAGTATTGTATTTCATTCAAAATAATGTATTTAGTGAAATCTATTAGCTCATGTACTTGTGACTCCACATTTTGGGAGGGTTGACATTAGTATTAATTTTAGACTTATCTTATTATCTTGTTGTTGGTCGTTGATTGCAATTCTTTCACATCTTTCTGTTGTGTATTGGCTTGTCTAGCAAGCGGTGTGTGGTGCCATCACGACCCCAATTGGTTGAAATTTTGGGTCATGACAAGTTGGTATCAGAGCCCTAGATTGCATAGGTCTCACGAGTCATGAGCAAGCTTAGTAGAGTCTTTAGGATTGGTACAAAGGCGTTTGTATTTATCTTCTAGAGTCTATAAGGCTTTGGGAAAACTTCATATTCTTTCTTCTTTGTCATGTGACTTTGTTTTATCATGAAGTTTGAGTCTTTGTTCTTTTATTCTCTCACAGATGGTGAGGACACGTGCTTTATTCGGCGCTTATCAGGGGCCAAAGCCCCGGGTTGCAACCACTACCAGGGGTAGGGGTCGAGGCAAGGGCAGAGATCGAGGTAGAGGCAAAGCTCAACCTAGAGTACGCACAACATCACCTGTGATCGAGCCTCAGATAGAGTAGGATGACGAGATTCTAGACCAGGTTGAGCCAGTGGGACCGACCTAATGACTAGAGGGGTTCATTTCTACCCTAGTGCTTCAGGACACCTTAGTCTACATGGTTGGTTTCATGGAGAGTATGGCTTGGGTCGGTGTATTTCCGATGGCACCAGTTGTTTCTCAGGCCAGGGGAGGAGTTCAAACTCCCACTACTCATGCTCTAGAGAAGATGGATCATGGTTACCTGACCCTAGGAGTGCTACTAGTTGGAGCGGTTTGACCTATTGTTGTTACACGCTCCGAGGACAAATCTGCGATGTCAGTTGATGAGCTGAAGAGGTTGGACAGGTTCACCAAGTTATTTTCCCCTCACTTTAGCAGTGCACCTTCTAAAGAAGCCCAGGATTTCTTGGATAATTTCCATGATATTTTTGGCAACATGGGGAGAGTGAAGTCCAACGAAGTTCCTTTCACCGTATTTCAGATGCAAAGTTCTGCCAAGAGGTTGTGGTAGGTGTATGAGCAGGGCAGGCCAGCAGGATCACCTCTTCTCACATGGACTCAGTTTTCGCAGTTGTTCTTGGAGTAGTTTATTCCCTTCACTCAGAGAGAGGAGTGATGCAGTTAGTTCGAGTGCTTTCAACAAGGTAGTATGACTGTTATTCGGTATGAGAATAGATTTGTAGATTTATCATGTCATGTGGTTATTCTGATCCATACTGAGAGGGAGAAGGTGAGGTGGTTAATAGATGGCCTTACATATGGCATCAGACTTCAGATGGCCAGAGAGACCGAGGCTGATATTTCTTTTACTCAGGAAGTGGACATCGCCATATGGATCGAGCGCATCAAAGGCTAGGCTAGGGAGACGACCTTTGACTAGAGGCCCCATCTTTTTGAGGATTTATGGTGCCTTTTATATAGGCAGGGGTTCTTTTGGTAGAGGCCATCCTATCTAGATAGTTAAGTTAGTTGTACAGGTCATCCATGGTACTTCAGGCGATTATATTGCTTATAGACCTCGTTCTGAGCAGCTAGCATACAGTGCACCTCTAGTTTTGGTTAGTGCACCTCTAGTTTTGATTAGTGCACCTATGATACAGAGTTATGAGGGTGGTTATTCGGGTCAACAGGGAAATCTTTAGGTTTAGCAATCACGTCAGCCGAGGGCTTATTATGTATGTGGGGATCTAAGGCATGTCGTGAAGTTTTGCCCCAGGTCACAGAGCAATATTCCATAGTAGGGTACTCGTGCCATGATTCTGGCACCAATAGCTCCACCACCCGCACAGCCAACTAATGCGTGGGTTAGGTAGTCGGAGGTTGAGGTAAGTTAGTTAGAGGTGGTTGTAAGTCAGTGAGAGGTCGTCCTAGATGTGGAGGATAGCTTGGTGGGGCTCAGCCCCGTTGTTATGCATTTCTGGCTAGCCCTGAGGCTGAGTCGTTCGATGCAATTATCACATGTATTATCTCAGTCTGTGATAGAGATGCTTCCGTGTTGTTTGATCTGGGTTCTACATATTCTTATGTGTCTTCATAGTTTGCTTCTCATTTGGGTAAACCTCGTGATTCTCTTGATGTTCTTATTTCTGTGTCACGCCCCGACATCGAGGAGCACAACCGGCGCTCAACTGACATAACTCGGCCAAGCAAGCCTGTACAATTCCTTCTACCCAAACTCACCCATGAATAAAGAGAAGGTATATTTCATTAATTAGACAATGAGAAGGATACATGAACAATCCAGATTTCATTACCGTTAGAACTTCATTCGTGATTTCCCAAAATATTACATTACACATTCATGGTTTAGAAGTGGAAACGTATGATACAAATACAACATTTCTAATCTGACTTACCAAAACAAAGGTACCACCCACGCTATGTTTACGGAGCCTCTAATAGATACAAAAGAGTAGCATGATGGTGCCGACAACAAGGCTCCAGCTATACCTCAAAATAATATACATAGAGGACAAGAGATACGAGACCTCGAAATGAAATGGGGCTCACCAAGTCAGTTGAGGAGAGGGTGTGTTGCTATCACTAATCAATACCGCCTGCTATGGAACCACCTGCATCCATTAAAGATGCAGCGCCCCCATAAAAGGGAACATTAGTACATATAGAATAATACTAGTATGTGAAACTAAACACCCTCTCAATAGAATGAGTAACAGTAAAAGAAGAAGGAAACATGAAATCAATAAGAGGCTCAAACAATATCACGTTAGAAGAAAAGTAAATTTCAAGTAAGTTTCAATATTTTTAAGTTGAGAGATCCTTAACAATGATATGCCACCGTGATTTTAGCACGGAGGCCGATCTCAGCTCGACCGGCTAAGCCATATCACCCCGAGACATCCCATCATAACACTACCATATGCGCGGGTGACATGGCATCCGATCTCAGCCCGATTGGCTAAGACGTCTCACCACAATGCCGTGTGGGTCGACATCACATCACATCATGCTAGCAATAATCTCATCCCATTTAAGGGTAAATATCTCAACTCATCAATCTCATCCCATAGAAGGGGAAACAATCTCGTCACATCAGCGCGGGGATTTACCCCCCAATCACTCCTACATCGGCACATGTAGTTCTGGGGTTAGGTTATTTCGACCTACTCTTCCTCGGTGACTAAACGATACTCCCAAAGCATTTATTATTCAAAGAATTTATAACTCATTTCATAATCTTTCACACATCTCTCTATTTTATTGGCACTAGTGGCCACAATTTTAATATCATTCTCGGCACGTCGGTCGTATTTCACATTTCATACTCACCCCTAAAACATTCAGGCGTTACCAAGGATTATCATTAATAAGAGAATTCCAAATCAATACCTTAGAGTATACATATGAGTAAACAAGAGTCTTAAGCACATTGGGTTTCTCTACTACGACTAGGCATACTAGCTTGTAATTGAAACATGGTTTTTAAATCATAACACCTTTGATACATTTACCATTCTAGACTATATTCTCGGAAGGAATCATAATATGAAAGGAACATTTGGAACATATTTTGAGTACATACATCTTTCAACACAACACTTAATTTTACGATAATCAACTCTATTAGGAAGGACTCGGAATATGAGACATAAGAAATTAAGCCAAACATAATCCCAAATTATGAGTACATCAAGGAAATCGATTCTACAAGAGGAGTTTAGCCAACATACCTCTCTTGAGCTTCTTTAATTTAATATAATGTTCCGTAAATCTTAGCGACTCCAATCTACTAGAAACATGACAAATTTGAACCATAATTAGGAAGATACTCGAGGTTGTAGCTCATTTGAGTATTTTATCAAGCATTATATGTGCATTAAGGTTTCAAGGTCCTCTTATGGTGGATTCCTTTACCCCACAATCAATCCCCACTTCAATAGGCCACCCACACATACTCCACAACCTTCCTACCACCTTTATTACTACATGCATGCATAAATAACAACTCTTATTCTCAAAACCTTCTTCAACATTACTTATTCCCAACCCAAATTTCGAAATTGAAGGCTAGGACTAGAGTCTTACCTCTTGGATGAAGGCCTTGTGAGTTATCCTTGCGAACCTTTTTAGACTTGAGCAAAGATTGATGAACAAATAGCTAAGGAATTCTTCTTCTCACTCTAGACCACTTTCCTCTCTCTAAAATATCATTTTGAACCTTCTAAAATGACCCTAAGGTTGTTTCATAAAAATGGGGTCGGGATTTAAAGCCAAAAAATAGTTCCTCCGAACTCAACTCTGCGGTCGAAGAGTGCACCGAAGATTAGGTCTGCAGCCCGCAAAATGGTCCGCAGAACTCAAAATGCATATTTGACTGCAAAACAATCCCCAAAATTGGCCCATTTCTCTGCTTCACTCTGCGGCGGATCTGCGGTCCGCAGATAAGTTCTTCGGTCGCATAATGGACCGCAGAAATGCCATGTTCTGCAATAATTTTTCTTCAACTCCCCAACGCTCTGCTCAACCCAAAAATTCCGTACCGCGGCGAATACATTAGCCTACCTCGACACCACGAAACCTCAAATTTAGGTAAAATTTTAGGGAGCCTTACATCCTCCCCTGCTTAGGATCATTCGTCCTCGAATAAGGGTCAAGATCCTTCATTAGCATCCGATATGACCCAAATATTACTTCACACACCAGCAGTTCCAAATTTTGACTAACTCCCTAAATTTCAAAAAGATTTGCCAGAGTCCCCCCTGTAATTGGGCTTATCCACCTGCCAGAGAATCCCAAAACCAGTCCTAGCATAACCATAACACACCAATTTAAAACAACATGGAAACAAGACCAACCAGAATGCCATAAACATTACATTACCAAGGAGTATCCCTAACATAAACTATACAGAGGAAACATAATTTGTAGAAAGTTAGCTTTTAACATCATGGACACAACTACATATCTATTCAAACAAATGAGGATACTTATTCTTCATCTCTTCCTCGGCTTCCAAGGTGGCCTCTTCGACTTGTTAGTTTCGCCATAACACTTTCATGGAGGCAATCTCTTTATTTTTTAGCTTTCGGACTTGCCTATCAAGAATGGCAACTGGAATCCCTTCATAAGTCAATTCCTCATTAACCTCTATAGTCTCAACTAGAACAATAAGCGACGGATATCCAACCACCTTATTCAACATGGATACATGAAACACTAGGTGCACTAAAGACACCTTTGGAGGTAGTTCAAGCCTGTAAGCTACCTGACAAATCATCTCAATTATTCTGTACGGTCCGACATACCTAAGACTCAATTTTCCTTTCTTACCAAACCGCATTATACTCTTGATGGGGGAAACCTTAAAGAATACCCAATCATCCTCTTGGAACTCCAAATCCCTATGACGTACATCCAAATAGGACTTCTGATGACTCTGGGCAGTTTTCAATTGTTCCTTAATGATCTAAACCTTCTCCATAGCCTGATGCACGAGGTCTGGACCTATCAACTCTGCTTCCCTAATCTCAAACCACCCAATGAGAGATCTACATCTCTTACCTTATAGAGCCTCGAACGGTGCCATCTGAATGCTAGCATGATAACTAATGTTGTAGGCAAATTCTATGAGTGGAAAATGATCATCCCAGCTACCCTTGAAGTCAAGAACACAAGCGCGCAACATATCCTCAAGTGCCTGAATGGTCCGCTCTGCTTTCCCGTCGGTCTGTAGATGAAAAGTTGTAATAAGATTCACCTGGGTACCTAATCCTTGTTGAAATATCTTCCAAAATTTTGTTGTGACATGTGCCCCTCGATCGGAGATAATAGAAACTGGAGTGCCATGCAATTTGACTATTCCTTGATTTATAACTGAACATACTATTCCGTCGTGTCTGTAACCTTAACAGGTAAGAGTTGTGCTGATTTCGTGAGTCGATCCACAATAACCCAAATCTAGTCAAACTTTCGAGGAGTGCGAGGTTGTCCTACCACAAAGTCCATATTGATCATCTCCCATTTCCACATCGGAATTTCAATGTTTTGTGCCAACCAACCGGGCCTTTGATGTTTGCCCTTCACTTGCTGACAATTTGGACATCTTGCCACAAAGTTCACTACATTCCTCTTCATATCATTCCACCAGTAGACTTCCTTAAGATCATGGTACATCTTCATAGAGCCTGGGTGCACGGAATACCTGAAAGTGTGAGCCTCGGTCATGATTCTTTCCGGGAGACCATCTACATTTGGAACACATAATCGCCTTTGGTACCTTAGCGTACCAACATCCATGCCAAGAGAAAAAGTCATAGTCTTATGTTTATGAATCCCCTCCTTTAATTGTACCAACAATAGATCGTCGTAGTGCTTCTCCTTGACTTCCACAATAAGTGATGATTCAACCCTATTTTGCACTAGTACCCCTCCTTCACTAAAGTCCGCAAGGCGAACTCCCAAACTAGTCAACTGATGAACTTCCTTGGCCAACGGCCTTTGACCTGCCTCCAAGTGAGCCAAACTACCCATAGATTTCCGGCTAAGAGCATCCGCCACAATATTATCCTTTCCCAGATGATAAAGAATATCGATATCATAGTCCTTGAGTAACTCAGGCCATCTTCTCTACCTCATATTCAATTCCTTATGTTTGAAAATATATTGAAGGCTTTTATGGTCCGTGAATATATCCACATGGACCCCATATAAATAATGACGCCAAATCTTCAATGCGAAAACAACCGTCGCGAGCTCTAAGTCATGTGTTGGATAATTTTTCTCATGATTCTTGAATTTCCTAGAAGCATAAGCTATCACCTTGCCATGTTGCATCAATACACACCCTAGTCTGATTCTCGCAGCATCACAATATACTATAAACCCATCCGTACCTTCTGGTAATGCCAACACCGGTACCGTAGTCAATCTTCATTTCAACTCTTGGAAGCTCTTTTCACAAGCATCTGACCATTGGAACTTAAATGTCTTCTACGTCAATTTAGTCAACTGAGAGGCAAGAGTAGAGAACCCCTCCATAAACTTTCTGTAATACCTAGTTAAGCCCAAGAAACTACGAATCTCTGTTGGAGTTGTAGGCCTAGCCAATTCTTCACAGCTGTGATCTTCTGCGGATCAACCTTAATTCCTTCTCTCAAGATGACATGACCCAAGAATGTGACAGACTAAAGCAAAAATTCACACTTCGAAAACTTCGCATACAACTTGTGCTGATATAGAGTCTGCAGAACTGCCCTGAGATGATCGGCATGGTCCTCTCGACTTCGTGAAAATACAAGAATATCGTCAATGAACACTATACAAAGGAGTCAAGAAAAGGCTTGAAGACTTGATTCATAAGATCCATGAAAGCTATTGGGGCATTTGTTAGCCCAAAGGACATTACCAAAAATTCGAAGTGCCCATATCAGATCCTGAAAGTTGTTTTAGGAATATCCTGCTCCCTAATCTTAAATTGGTGATACTCGGATCTTAAATCAATTTTGGAGAAGTACTTAGCACCCTACAATTGGTCGAACAAGTCATCTATTCTTGGCAGCGGGTACTTATTCTTGATCGTGACCTTGTTGAGCTGCAGATAGTCAAAACACATCCTCAATGACCCATCCTTCTTCCTTATAAAGAGAACCGGTACACCCAAGGCGACACACTCAGCTACATGAAACCCTTCTCTAACAAATCCTTCAATTGTTACTTTAGCTCCTTCAATTATGGAGGTGCCATTCTATAGGGTGGAATAGATATAGGCTGTGTGCCTGGCATCTCATCAATACCAAAATCAATCTCCTTATCTGGTGGGATCCCAGGGAGCTCATCCAGAAAGACCTCCGAAAATTCATTTACAACTGGTACTGACTCAAGTGTAGGTGCCTCAGCATCGGTGTCAGTAACCCGGACCAAATGGTAAATACACCCCTTGTTGATCATCTTCGTGGCCTTAAGGTAAGAAATAAACCAACCCTTTGGCACCATATCATCCCCCTTCCATTCGATATCTGGCTCATTCGGAAATTCAAACCAAACGGTTCTGGTTCGGCAATCAAGCTTGACAAAACATGAATAAAGCCAATCCATCCCCATTATTACATCAAAATCAACCATCCCCAACTCAATGAGATTGGCCATGGTATCCCGACCACGCACCATGACAACACAATCCTTATAAACCCGCGCAGCTATAATAGACTCACCAACCGGAGTACATACAGAGAACGACTCATGAAGTTATTTCGGTTCTATCCCAAATTCCATAGCAACATAAGGAGTAACATAGGACAAAGTGGAATCGATATCAATAAGTGCATACACATCATGAGATTGGACAGTCAATGTACCTGTGACAACATCTAGAGAAGCCTCTGACCTCTAGCAACCCCTTATAGAATAGAAATGGTTGGCCCCTCCTGAACTCTGTGCACCTTCCCTAGCTGCACCACGCCCTATGGGTGCTGGAGTGCCTAGAGCTAGAGGAGGTATTGTAGATGTAGTGGTTGCAGCACTGGCTGGGTGTGCCATACCCCTGCCCACACTCTGGCGGGACGAACGGTAATACCTCTGAATGTGACCCCTCATACCACACCCATAGCATATGGTTTGGTCCATGAAGCAAGCCCCAAAATGCATCTTCCCACACCTAGGGCATAGGGCCTCTGCTGCTGCTGGAATCTCCCTCTAGGCCGGCCTTGTTGGTGGGGTCCCCTATTGCCCTGACTGGGCCTGAAACGACTTCACTACTGCTGACGGGGCCCTGATACCAGTGTACTAACCGAAGACTAAGCAAAGGACTGGGATGGCCCTAACAACCCTCCCCTGAATGCTGTCTTATCACCACCACCATCGGAAGAACCACCAAAGCTGCCTGCAGACCGGGCCTTGTTGCTACCCTCTTGCTCCATTCTGTTCTTCAATTTTGCGGGTCTCCATGGCTTGAGAAAATGCTACCATCTTACTATAGTTCATATATGAATTCAAGGCAGCTGTAGTAGCCTGATTAATAACCAATGGGCTGAGGCCCTGCACAAATCGGTACACTTTTGCCTCTGTAGTGGTCAACATGTAGATGGCATACTTGGACAGGCGCGTGAACCTCATATAGTACTCCCACACACCCATGCTACCCTGCTTCAGTCTCTCAAACTCAGTGGTACAGGCCGCCTTACTCTCGGCAGGCAAAAAATGGTCAATGTAGGCATCGGCAAATTCACTCCAGCTCGCCGGAGGGCTCCCCTCCTCATGGGAGTCCTCTCACATCTCAAACCAAGAATAGGCCACCCCTTTTAGGCGGTAGGATGGCAACTCCACTCCCTCCGTCTCAGTAGCACGCATAACACGGAGGGTCATATGTATCTCATCAATAAAGTCTTGGGGGTCCTCCTCAGGATCAGTACCTGTGAACACTAGAAGATCTAGCTGAAGAAACCTGTTCACCCTGGAACTAGCACAATTCCCTTGCTGGCTGGAAGTAGCAGGTGCAACATTCGATCTTTGGGCTTGGAACGCCACTATCTAAGCCAACATCTGTATGGCTCCCCTAAGATCTCAATCAGGAACACTGGGACCGGAAGCTGGGTACATACATCTTTCAACACAACGCTTATTTTACGATAATCAACTCTATTAGGAAGGACTCGGAACACGAAACATAAGAAATCAAGCCAAACATAATCTCAACTTACGAGGACATCAAGGAAATCGATTCTACAAGAGGAGTTTAGCCAACATACCTCGCTTAAGCTTCCTTAAATTACTACAATGTTTCGAAAATCCTAGTGACTTCAATCTATTAGAAACATGACAAATTTGAATCATAATTAGGAAGATACTCGGGGTTTCAGCTCATTTGAGCATCTTATCAAGCACTATTTGTGCATTAAGGTTTCAAGGTCCTCCTATGGTGGATTCCTTTACCCCACAATCAATCCACACTTCAGTAGGCCACCCACAAATACTCCACAACCTTGCTACCACCTTTATTAGTACATGCATGCATCAATAATAACTCTTATTCTCAAAACCTTCTTCCCCATTACCTATTCCTAACCCAAATTTCGAAATTGAAGGCTAGGGCTAGAGTTTTACCTCTTGGATGAAGGCCTTGTGAGTTATCCTTGTAAATGCTTCCAGACTTGAGCAAAGATTGATGAATAAATAGCCTAGGACTTCTTCTTCTCACTTTAGACCATTTTTCTCTCTGTAAAATATCAGTTTGAACCTTCTAATATGACCCCTAAGGTTGTTTTATAGAAATGGGGTCGGGTTTTAAAATGACCCTTAAGAGTGCACCGCAGATCATGTCTGCAGCCCGCAAAATGGTCCACATAAATGATCCCAAAATATTGTGCTAGTCTGGTCCAGTCGCATAGTAGACTGCAAAACAACCCCCAAAATTGGCCCATTTCTCTACTTCACTCTGCAGTAGATTTGCAATCGCATAATGGATCGCATAAATGCCATGTTCTGCAATAATTATTCTTCAACTCCTCAATGCTCTGCTCAACCCAAAAAGTTTGTACCTCACCGCGAAGATTTTCTACAACCCTCAAATACATTACCCTACCTCGGCACCACGAAACCCCGAATTTTATATAAAATTTTACGGGGCCTCACATTCTGTGTCTACACCCGTTTGAGATTCCATAGTAGCTGATCAGGTATACTGGTCTTATGTTAACACCACTAATGCTTTTGTTACTATAATTAATCTTTTGTTGCTAATTATGGTGGTTTTTGAGGTCATTCTTCGTATGGATTGGTTGTCCCCGTATTACGTTATCTTGGATTCTCATGCCATGATTGTGAATTTAGACATGTCATAGTTTCCTAGATTAGAGTGGAAAGGGACTCGTTGTAACTCTACTAGCAGGGTGGATTCATATTTGAAGGCTCGGTGTATGGTTGAGAAGGGGTGTTTAGCGTTTTTAGCTTATATTCGAGATTCTTGTACGGAGGTTCCTTCTATGGATTCCGTACCGGTTGGGAGGGAGTTTCCAGAGGTGTTTTCTATGGGTCAGTCGGGTATGCTACTCGACAGGGATATCAAGTTTTGCATTGATTTAGTCTCGGACACTCAGCCTATGTCTATTCCACCATACAATATGACTTCAACTGAGTTAAAAGAATTGAAGGATCAGTTGAAAGATTTGCTTGACAAGGGATTCATTAAACCAAGTGTTTCACCTCGGGTTGCGCTAGTGCTGTTCGTTAAGAAGAAGGAAGGATCGATGATGATGTGCATTGTTTATCGGCATCTGAACAAAGTTAATATCAAGAACATGTATCTGTTGCCTAGGATTGATGATTTATTTGACCAGCTTCAGGGTGACAAAGTGTTTTCCAAGATTGATTGGAGATCTGGATACCATCAGGTGAATATTAGGGCATCAGATGTCCCTAACACAACTTTTAGGACTCGATATGGTCATTAGGAGTTCTTAGTGATATCATTTGGCTTGACTAATGCTCCAACAACTTAATGGATTTGATGAACCGAGTGTTCAAGCCTTATTTGCATTCCTTTGTGATTTTCTTCATTGATGATATTCTTGTTTACTCTCGCAGTAGATAGGAGGATGAGAAGCACCTACAGATTGTGCATCTGAAAGACTCAGTTTCCTTTTTGGGTCATATTGTGTCTTCCGAGGGTATCAAGGAGGATCCCAAGAAGAAATAGGTAGTTAAGAATTGGCCTAGACCTACTTCAGCTACAGAGATTCGTAGCTTCTTGGGTTTGGGGGGTTACTATCTCCGGTTCATGGAGGGGTTTTCATCTATCTCTGCCCCATTTTCCAAGTTGACTCACTAGGGAGCTCTTTTAAGATGATCTAATGAGTATGAGGATATATTTTAGAAGCTCATGACTGCCTTGATTGTAGCCCAGTGTTGGTGTTACCAACAAGTTCGGGGTCGTACACTGTGTATTATGATGCATCACCTATTGGACTTGGCGCATTATTGATGCAGGATGGTAGGGCGATTGGCTACGTGTCATAAATTGAAGGTCTAGGAGAAGAATTACCCTGTGTCTGACTTGGAGTTAGCAACAATTGTTCACGTGCTAAATATTTTGAGGCACTATCTTTACGGCATTCCATGCGAGGTAACCATCTGTTCAGGAATAAGGATCTTAACTTGAGGTAGCAGAGATGGTTAAAGTTATTGAAAGACCATGATATCACAATATTATATCATCCAGTGAAGGACAATGTGGTAGCTGATGCCTTGAGTAGGAAGGCGGAAATCATGGGCAGTTTAGCATTTTTACCGATAGTGAAGAGGCCATTAGCCATAGATGTTCAGGCTTTGGCTAATCGGTTCATGAGGATGGAAATTCTGGAGCCTAGAAGGGTTCTTTCTTGTGTTGTGGAGCAATCATCTTTGTTAGAGTGCATCAAGGCTCGCTAGTTTGAGGATCCTCACTTGTTGGTGTTCAAAGGCACGGTGTAGCAGGGTGGTGCCAAGAAGGTTATGATTAGGGATGATGGTGTTATGTGGCTTCAAGGATGGATTTATGTTTTGAATTTTGATAGGTTGAGAGAGTTTATCCTTAAGAGGCTCACAGTTCACAGTATTCCATTCACCCAGGTGTCACAAAGATGTATCGTGACTTGAAGCAGCACCATTGGTGGCTAAAGATGAATAAAGACATTGTTGGACATGTCCCTCGGTGTTTGAATTGTCAACATGTGAAGTATGAACATCACAAACCGGGTGGTTTGACTCAAAAGTTGGTGCTACCGGAGTGAAAATGGGAGCGCATCACTATGGACTTTGTGCTAGTCTTACCACAAACCTTGAGGAAGTATGATGCTTTTTGGGTTATTGTGAACCAGTTGACTAAGTCCGCAAACTTCATTCTAGTGATGAAATCCTATTCTTCAGAGAAATTGGCTCAAATTTACATCGGGGAGATTATCCGCCTGCACAATGTGCTCATTTCTATTATTTAGGACTGTGGCATGCAGTTCACATCACACTTTTGGAGAGTTGTGCATCGTGAGTTGGGCATGCCACTTGAGCTGAGTAACGCATTTTATCCTCAGACAGATGGGAAATTTGAGCGTACCATTTAGATTTTAGAGGATATGTTGTGGGCATGCTCTATGTATTTCGAGGGTCAGTGGGACAAGTTTCTACCTCTAGCGAAGTTCGCCTACAACAACAACTATCAGTTGAGCATCGCGATGGCTCCGTAAGAGGTCTTATATTGGAGGCAATATCATTATCCGGTTAGTTGGTTTGAGCTCAGTGAGGCTAGATTGTTGGGAATAGATTTGGTTCGTTATGCTTTGGAGAAGGTAAAGGTGATTCAGGAGCGGCTCAGTACAATGCATTCAAGGAATAAGAGTTATGCAGACCGGAAGGTTTGAGATGTGGCTTACATGGAAGGTAAGAAGGTTCTTCTCTGAGTGTTGTCTATGAGGGGCGTGATGCAATTTGGGAAGAAGGGAAAATTGAGCCCGAGGTTTATTGGCCCATTTGAGATCTTGGAGAGTCAGGGAGGTTGCTTATAGGCTTGCATTTCCTCCTAGTCTAGTAGGGGTACATCCGTTATTTTCACGTTTCCATGCTTCGCAAGAACCATGAAAATAGGTCGCATGTTTTAGACTTCAGCACGGTGCAACTTGATGAGAATTTGACCTACGAGGAAGAGACGGTGACTATTCTAGATCGGCAGGCTCGAAAGTTGAGATCTAAAAATATTCCTTCCATGAAAGTGCATCAGAGAGGTCAACCGGTTGAGGAGGCTACTTGGGAGTTCGAGTTCGAGATGAGAAGTAGATGCCCGCACCTTTATTCCAGTCCATGTACATTTCTATGTCTGTTCAAGGACGAATATTCCTTTTAGAGGTGGAAAATATGACGATCAGATAAGTCGTTTGGAGTACTAGCTCCCCTTTCTATGTTTCGAAATCTTTCATAGCTCAATTTGATGACTTATGACTTACATACGTAGTCCGTGTCAATTTTCAAAAATTTATTAATGAAACATGTTTTCCTTTAAATCTTACTAGAGTTGACCACGTTTAACGTTTTGGTAAAGACCTCAGATAATTATTTTGATGATTCAGCTAGGTTCATATGATAATTTTGGACTTGTATGTATGTTTGGTCGGGGTCCCGGGTGACGAGTCCATTTCAATGCTTTATGTGAATATTTGGAAAATTAAGTTTTGTACCTGAAAATCTTGAGTTTTAATGATCGATTCTTGAATTTTGATGTTATTTTGACGATTTGAGCTCGCGAGCGAGTTTGTATGATGTTATTACACTTGTGTTAACGTTTGAATTGAAGCCCGAGATGAGTTTCAGATGTGTTGCCAATAGTTTTGGCTTAGCTGAGGAACTGCTGGTGTTCATGGCCTGCAATTTGCAAATGCGAGCTTCACTTTAGCTAAGTTAGGCTCACATTTATTATGACTAATTGGGATGAGCAGCTTCGCATTTGCGATAGGGGCTTCTTTAGGAATTGCGAGGAAAGTGTCACATTTGCGACACTATGGAGTTAGAGGGATGTTTCGTAATTATGAATCTTGGATCATATTTTTGAAAGGTGGGCTTTCGCATTTGCGATGGCTTCGTCGCATTTGCGACATTAGTGTCTTGGGAGATGGATTGCAATTACGATCAGATGTTCGCATTTGCGCACATGGCAATTGAAAATAAGAGTTCGCAATTGTTATACCTGCAACTGGGTAAAATGTGGGAATTTCGGGAATTAGCTCATTTTACACTATTTTTGAAACCTATTCTCTATAGAGGCAATTTCTGGAGAGCAATTTCTTTCCAACTTCATAAGTTAGTAACTTTAACTTGTTTTCATTCAATTGTCATTACTTTTCATGAATAACATCATCAAAACTAAGATTTATAGAGTAGAGATTGGAGATTTTGGGTAGAATTTAGGGATTTTACAAAATTGAGATTTAGACCTCAAATTGAGGCTGGATTTTGAAACAAATCACATATTTGGGCTCGGGGGTGAATGGGTAATCAGGATTTGATCTTAATTTTGGGTTTCAACCATGTGGTCCCAAGTTGACTTTTGTTGACTTTTTCAATTATGTTAAAGATTGAACCTTTTGTCATTTAAGGGTAGATTCTAAAGCTTGTTTTGACTTGTTTGAATAAATAATTGACTAGATACAGGTGGATTGGAGGCTTGTTCTAAAGGAAAAAAGTGTTGGATTGTTGATTTTGTTCCAGAAAGAGGTAAGTGTCTTGGTTAAGCTTGATTTGAGAAAAATGGTATAATCTAGTCTATTTGCTATGTGATTTATGTTTTGGGGCGGCGTATATACAAGGTGACGAGTGTATATGCGTTGTCCATGAGATCAACATACGAGTTGAATTAGCATTACTTGTGCCATGTTACTTTGTGTATTATGTCTTCCATGCTTTAGATAGATTGTATAGTTCTTTAATTTTTCATATTCATGTTATTTCCAATGTTGAGGTTGTCGACAACCAATTTTGACCCTCCCTTTTTAAATTAATTTAATTATACTTAATAACTTAAAATAAATATTTTTAAAGTGTTTTCCAGTAACAAATACTTAATTTTTACAAGTTAATTAAATATTAGTTTTTAAATTTATTCGCGTAGTATTTACATTATGTAATTACAAATATATTTACTATTTTAAGATTTTTGAAATAATTCTTATATATACATTACATAGGTTCTATAATGAATTACTCTTTAGTCTTTAGTTAATTAGACTATTATGTAAAATTCGAAATTAGTGTTGCAATTTAGAAAATAACGTATTTTTATAAATAATAAATTAAAATATAGTATATATAATAAGGCAAAAGAGGGATTAAAAGACAAGGGCTACAATTGCAATTCTCAAATCAAAGGCAAAGTGGCCATTCCTTAAATTAGTTTTGGCCCAACTATAAAGCCCAAACGGAAATACCCAGTCCAAACACCCCATCTCCATTCCAATGTGGCAATCCGGACCACTCTCTTTTCATCAATCATCGTGTGCCACGTCACCCTCCCCCACCACTCACACAAGAAACACAACGAATCAGAGGTGTTTGTTCCTCATATCAACGACTCAAAATTGATCTCCATTTCTCTTTAATTTAAACACCCAGTAATCTAATCTCAACTGTCCGATCAAAGTAATCCAACGACCACCAATTTTTCCCACTTAAACCATTTCTAAGTTTCCAATTACTCAAATAATCAGAGTCGTTAATCAACAGATCAAATGGCTCTCGTTCCACCTCTCGTTCTTAACCTAGAGACAGACCTCCCATTACCCCAAAGCCCTAATCATTTCTCTTTGACACAACCACCCTCATTTCCTTTTCATCTCTCTTTTCTCTCATCCTTTCGAACCCATCAGCCATGAAAACCTTGCACGAATTAGTGCAAGGTCATTAGACTTTCATCAAATCATCTTTCCCTGCTTCTCCATCCCCAAATCTCGCTAATTTTCCCTTTTTTCTCTTCAAATATGAGAGATTAGACATGGCCAGTAAGGTTGAAACCCCATTCTTTTCATTCTTTTAAATCAGACTTACAGATTCATCTCATTTGCCCCTAGTTGATGAAGCCAGTGAGTCCAGTTTCCATTTTTGTTGATTAAATTGAAAACCCCCCAATTTGAAACCCTATATCTAAATGATGAAACTTTATTTCATCTGGTTTCTCCACTCGTTCTTCTAAAATGAAACATGCATGTGCATGTTTAAGAGCTTCATCATGAATATTATATAACCAGATGTCCAACGTAGTGACCTCTAGGTTTTTGGGCATTGTCTGAAGGGTTTTCCTTCAATGTTCACTTGCTCTCAATTCAGGTAAAAGTTTCATTCATTTTTCCCTTTGTTTATTTCTGATTTCACTCAATCGTGTTGTCATCATCGATCATTCGTCACTTCTCACTATTGTCTTGAGTTAGTAAAACCCTAAGAGCCTTAAATGGCATTATAAATAGAGTTTTTAATGTTCTCATCTATAACCACCTAACATTGAAAAAACAACCTAACAATATCTACATAATCATCTGAGAGCAATTTTATGATTTCGAAACCTAGGGTTCCTTACTGGTTTTCCTTTTTCGTGTCTGAGTATTTTCGCTGTTTCGAGCTTGAAGCTTTGGGGTCCTATGCAACTAAGAGAGATCCTTGTGTGGTCTGCTTCCCTCTAAAAGGTCAATATACCTTTAACTTTTCTCTTTTGCTTGACTGCTCAGGTTTACCTAAACTTCATAATCTCTCATTGATGATTCTACTGTGATCTTCACTTCTACATAATTTTTCTGTGCATTCTATTTGTCTTGTGGTTGAGTTTATTATTTGATAATCCTGACTGAGATGAATCTGAAAGTTCATAAGTTCATTTCATTTAATTGAAGCATGAAAATCTAAGTGTTTAGATGCTTTCCTTCTTTATACCTATATCTACCAACTCTGAAGGCAACTTCTGGACTATCACCATGGCATTTTTATGATTGTACCTAACTGTTGGTTGAATTTGCATGAAACAGTCTTGTTTGAGTTCAACTTTCTTCTTTCCATGAATACCAATAGTTCTACTATGTATATTCTGTTATGATTGAGTTATACTTTTCTTCATAGGACAAGTCATGATCATGTTTTATTATAGTTAACTAGTAATTGCTCTTAAGTTGAACTTAGTTGACTCATGTTTAGATAAAGCCTTCAGTTACATGTTTATGTCAAAAACTTTTTGGTGTAGTACTTTCTTATTTTTAATCTCTGGTAAGCTATTGTTGACTTTCTGAGGCTTACATGCAGTTATCATTAAGTTATCTTTTATAAAAGTAAGACCTAGTTATTCGTGTTATAATCAAGTGATGATTGTAAACCTGAGTGTGATTGCTTCATAACTAGATACTAAGTTATACACCTAGGTTAAACTTGTTTTGGTATAACACTTCCCTTATCTGCAACCCCTCTCCCTTCATGACATGTTTAACTTGATTCTGTAACATGTAAAGCACCTCTATCCGTATAAGATTACAACCTCACTTGAAGTGTTTATATATAACTGACTGAATATTGCATGTTTCCCTGTTTGGCTTCCTGACTCCATGCTTTGTTTGAACCACCCTCAGCCATCTCCTTATTGTTCATCTGAAACTGAATCTAATCCTTAAACCTTGTGAGAAGTCATTATTTGATACTATCTGAACATAGTGGCTTGTTGAAGGTTAA
Organism: Nicotiana tabacum; assembly: GCF_000715075.1. NCBI lineage: Eukaryota > Viridiplantae > Streptophyta > Magnoliopsida > Solanales > Solanaceae > Nicotiana > Nicotiana tabacum. The sequence goes on from NC_134081.1 coordinate 63,080,347, forward strand.
TACTATTAGGAATATGATCATGTTGAGCCCGTAGAGATTCCATATTCAAATTTGTGAACCTATAGTCATATTGAAAGTTCATATCATGTTTCTGATATCTCTGATAACTTCTGTAAAAGGTGTTAGTTACCACTATTTTCCTAAACCTTTACTTATGCCTTTTAAAATTCCAAGTAGTGTTACCAATCCATGTATGTGCTAGTAGCAAGCTAAATCGTTCATCAGTAGTCTGTCAGGATAGGAGTATTTGCATTTCTTGTATTACTGTATATATGAACTCTGTATTCCTCACTTTCCCTTTGAATGTATTTTTCCCTAATGATTAGACCTTTAGCAGTATGTTATGATGTTTATGTTTCTCTCTTATGTGTGTTCGAAGATCTAACCTTCAGATTTACCTAACATGTGGATTATTTATCTGTTGTCAGAAAGAATGTAGAATTGTTTATGTACCCTAATGTTGTTCTGTTAGAAGAGAAAGTATGCTTTTGTGGTAAGGGATACTATAGCATTTACTTTACATTGAAAGTGCCTCATTGGCATTTAAACCCATAGGTAAAAATAAGTCGTTAGTGGTAAGGAGTATTTGGGAGTGAAGTTTAACTCTAGGTTGGACAGCTCTCCCCGGCACAAGCATTGCCCTGAGCCTTGAATCCCTTGTGAACTTTAAAGTTTCGGGGATTCAAAAGGTGTATCGACCTTGAGTAGAACTCCCTCCTTAGCCTCTAATTCATTAATACTTTTGGCTCTTTAGGGTTTAGTGCTTAATCACAACGAAAGGTTTTTAATGTAAATTGTTTGCCATGTATAACTACCACGTTAGTATACTTTCTCATAGTATTTGAGTATTGTTGTTTTAATGCATTGTTCCAGTCGTTTCTTTATATATATTTCATACACTGTTGATTATGTTTAACATATGGGGCATGTATCTAATAACTTTCTTTCTCTTTTGGACATGTACATCCATTTGGGCCTACTGAGTTCCTAAGGAACACAGGCCCAATCCCAGCTCCATTACATTGTTCTGGAGAGTTCAAAATCAGTTGTAGCCACAACTCTTTACGGCTGGGCCTACCTTCTTGAGGCCCAATTTCGAGAGTCCGGTCCTCTCTCCCTCGACTCCTTTATTATTGTTTACTGCCTCGTTAATTCAGTCTACTCTTTGTTGCCTTTTGTTACATCTTTATTGTTTTTCTATCCTACATGTATATAACACTCATATATTATAACATATTGGTTTATTTTATGCTTTAGTTTCATATAAAACTTAGGCAAGCCCTAAAGAACATATGACTAAAAGAATTAGTTAAGTAATGAATTCTTATTTCGCTAATTATAATTTGCTCATATCATTACTATGTTCTCGATCACTTTCCTTTTCTTAAAAGATTTTGAAGCCCGAGATTTAGTAAAAGTAGCGGCCCATTTTCAAAAGGAAATCAGAACTAAATCGCAAGCTTTACTATCATGAGGTAAATCGGAATTTTGCAAAATTGAAGAACTGCCGCCTTAAAGAATTTTCAACAAAATGATCTTTCTTTAAATCTTCAAATCAAGGTATATCTTAAGTTTACATTTACAAACACCTCTTAGAAATTACACACATCCTCTAAACCAAGTGTTTTGTAACTCAAACTCTTTTTTTTCGAATACTTTACAAATATGGACCATTTACATACATATTTCAAAACTCTTTCAACATGTATTTAAACTCCTTTATAAATTCACACTCCTCTTAAGTCTCACATCCATTTTTTATACTCTCCCTTAGATATATAGTAAGTCGTACTCTTTAATAGCAATTAAGCATAGTACAAATAACTGATCCTATGGAGCTACCTCAGGTAAATTTTAAGGGGTGCCTAACACCTTCCCCGTAGAAGAACAAGAACCATTACTCATAATCTCACTGGTTAGCGGACCAACAAAAATGTGACTTAGTAAGTAAATAGGTACCCTAGTATATCTTTAAATATTAGGTGGCTACTCTCTTTTATCAATAATAGAAAAATCACAAGTTGAATCTTATTTTGACCAATGCAAAATAGGGTGCAACAACATGGCGAATCTACTGGGGATCCTAGGTTCTGACCTTAGAAGACTTAGACTAATTTGGCATCGATATTTATTTGTCCATTGCTTTGATTATAGACTAAATTGCAATTACATGCCTACCTGCTTTATTTGCTCTTTATAATTATTATGCTTAGTGCGGTTACACCCTTTTCTGTTACTTATTTATGTACACTGTCATTATATTTCTTCCTATCGAGTCTTGGCCGTACACTATCACACACGATAGCACGCGAGGGTTGTCTTTTACACCTATCCGAACCTTCTTTTCAAAACTCTCTGGTTTCAGAGAATGGCTTTCTCAGGTCAACTAACATAACTTCTCGCAGCCTTCTGTCCAATTCAAAAGTAGGAAACACTCTACTCTAGTAAAATAGATCATACTGCATAAACCTTAGGTGGGTCAGTCCTTGGCACCGACACACAATTATGAAAGCCACCCTAATGTCAACAGGTCAAGAACCCAAATGACATGACTTATGTGGAAAGACAAACAAACCTAACAAGACACTTAAAGATCCGAAGAAAACACATACCCAAATATCTTTCTTTTACCCACCTCAGAAAATGGAAATCAACCGAAACATCCCTAAGATTAGCATGGTAATAGGAGCACCACATAAATTGAAACAATGGTGGAAGAATATTCGTCATGAATACGGAGATGAGGTTTAGACGAATCTGGGAGCATTAACTGCATTGCTGATGGTTTCTAGTTTCAATTTGTGGTATCTATGGATTTCTGGATTTGTATATGACTGAAGATTAGAGAACTGTGCTTGTTAGTGAAGGAGACTTGGAGAATTTCTGTATCATATGTCAGAGATGAAAGGACCAACTTCAGATTCAGAGAAGGCCTCTTCAGAGTAGGTATTTCTATTTAAGGTACTATTGAATGTATAAGAGATAACACAATGGCTTACGAGTCTTAAAACGAAGAGATTTCATGTTGGGATCACTTAGGATAAGTTTCGATTGAGGTTCATAGTTTACTGTAAAGGGTAGTATTACCATGAAGATGGGTCATAAGTAATCTGAAGGATTTGGTTCCATTTAGTAGTGGTTTGGTTCAACATGGCAATAGAGACGATCGATTCCTTTGGTTTATAGGGTTTTTGGGATTGGCAGTCTGTTTCGCGATGATGTTGATCACGACTTGTGGTTGGTATCTTCTACAAGCATGAAAAGTTTGGTGCGTGTTGTGATTTTTTCCTGAATTAAGCTTTGTGTAATATTTCTAGTTGATGGAGTGTGTATCCTATTCGTGATTTAGATTTTATACTAGGATTCTTGTATATTTGTATATTAGCATGAGTGACGCAGTGAGTTGTGTGGGATTGGGATTGCATGGACAAGGTTGTGGTTTAGTTTTGAAAGGAATCTCATGAATTCTAGAGAGCACGAGGGCTTTCTGATGTTTAAGAGTATGCTAGCACCATTTCTGTATCGCCTGAGAAGGGGGTGTTTTGTGGAAGGTGCCTTGTGTATTGATTGTTGATGCTTGACTAGTACTACATAGATCGCATAGTTGGTAGCCATTAGTGCTCAGGTTTTGATGTATGGTGCAGGAGGTTATGGGAGTATCTCCCATGGTATGATTGTATATGCATGATGTGTCAGTCACTTGAGTATAAGAGTTAGAGATCAGGTTTGAAGATCTTGTTACTCTCGTGGTTTGGAGATTATATTTCTAAGAGGCAGACTATACCTCTAGTTGCGGAATGTGGAAGTGAATTCAGGATTAAATAGATGATTGTATTTTTCATGGATGGGGTCACTATGGACTTGTGGAAGGCTATTGACCTATTTTGGAATGACCCGAATTGGTTTGGAGGCCCATTGGTAGCCCCAACGAGAATGTGTATTTTACACTAGATTGTATTCTCTCATTCAGCGCAAAATATTTTATGGGTTAGTCATCGGGCAGAATGGATGTTATTCATGCCTTAATCTATTTCATGTGTTACTTATTTATGCTATGATGGGTTATGAGACTACTTGGTTATTCACACGTATGTTGGGGTCCTGTTTAGGCCTTATGACAATATTTGAGAAAGATGGTTCTTGAGATGTTGATTTGCTCATTGTACCTTAGTTGTGCTTGGCCTTGTACATGCCACAATGGGGTTGTGTTAGATATGATTCATTGTGCTCGCTTTGTGGGTTTAGTTTCTCTCTCGTGGGGTGGATTCATAGCATTATGCTCTTAATGTTGTATCTTTTAAACATGTTGGATGGTTCCCTTTTTGTTCCTTTTCTATTATTGATTATATCCGAGCGGTTGCTTATTAGTGCACAGATAGCGTCGTGTGAGGTTCTTGATGGTATTTGATCTTGGACCTGGAATCAATGCTATCAGATATGTATAATGTATGTTTGAAGAAGAATGTCACTAATCTACTCAGAATTTGGCAATAGTTCTTGTTGAGCTAGGGAACTCTATGACTTATTGATCTGACGGGTGGTTATGAGTTTCTACATGTTTCTTTCATCATTTGTAGTATTGCGAGGGTTGAAATAAGGTTTCATGTGTCATGAGGTATATTACTGGTGCTGAGTTTGGTAATGAGCAGCTATTGTGGTTGGAAAATATTGCTATGGGCCTATGAGTTATGCGGTATATGGTGTGGTTATATCTTGGGGGTATAATTATACTTTGATACAACTTGTTGAGATTTATATGGTGTATATATATAAGAATCAGATCTTGAGGGAGCTATAAAAGTTGGAATTTGGTTTTAAGGTTGGAGGAAGAATTTTCAATCAGGATTGTGTTGATGGAATCATGGATTAAGGTGACATGAGATCACCCATGGATATGTGTGTGATGAGTCATTCATTGATTTTGGAAACTATGGAAGCATTATTGGCACGTTCGAGGACGAATGTATGTTTAAGTGGGGGAGAATATAACGACCCGAGTGGTCATGTTGAGATTTAGCATTTTGTTCGGCAGTTTGACACCTTGAGAAACTTCATATGGTGCATTATGACTCGCGTGTACTGGTGGTTTTAATTTTCAAGAGGTCCAAAGTTGATTTGGAAGAGTAATTCTCAATTTGTAAGCTTTAAGTTAGAAGGGTTGACCAAGGTTTAACTTTTGAGTAAACGACATCAGAATTGGGATTTGATTGTTTCAATAGATTTGTATGGTAATTTTAGACTTGGGGGTATGTTTGTATTTGAATTTTGATGTTTCTAGAAGGTTTTGGCTTAAATTGTCGAAAGTTGGCAATTTTAAGAATTTTAGAGTTTACAAGTTTGACCGGGAGTTGACTCTGATAGTATCGGGTTTGGATTGTTGTTCTGGAAAATTGAAATAGTTTCATTTTGTAATTTGGGAATTTTGTGCCAAGTTTGATTGGAATCTGAATTGATTAGGCGTGAATCAGATGCTTGGTTGCTGGTTGGAAGTTTTTAAAGTTAAGAGAACGATTTTGATGTTTGATTATTGGTTTTGATAATATTTGTGGTGTTTCAAGCATTTTGATAAGTTTGGAAATGTATTAGGACTTGTTAGCATGATTGTATGGGGTCACGTGGGCCTTAGGTGTGATTCGGGGTAGTTTCAGACAATTTTGGTTGGGTTGCTTTGCTGATTTGTGGTGATGTTCTGATGAGCATTGCAATCGTGGTAGGAGCTTCGTGATCGTGAAGTATATTTTGGGGCTCCTGATGGTTTAAGCTTCGTGTTCACATAAGGGGAAGCGTATTCGCATAAGTTGAAGCGCGTTCGCAGAGTGGTGTGAGCAATATTCAATGCATTCGCGTATCAAGCATCACGTTCGTGATGTGTTGGGATTCAGCGGTCGCGTTTGCGACTGGTCTTCCACATTTGTATAGCTTGGGGATAGTTGGTCATCGCGTTCATGTGGTTCTATCTGCGTTGGCATAGAAGAGAGTCTGGTCAATGTGGATTGGAGAATCGCGAAAGCGATGGCTTTGCCGCGATCGCATAGAACATTGTTGGGCAAACTATTTAAGTTTCTATTTTTGGGACTTTGCCCATTATTTCATATTTTGAGCCCTAGATTTCTAGATGAGGAGAATTGGAAGTGCAGTTACACCACAACATTGGAGGTAAGAAATTTTCACTCAAATTTGACTTTATATCTTGATTACCTTTGAGTTTCTACACCTAAAACTTGGAATTTTGAAAGAAAGTTTGGGGTTTTTATCTACGCCTTAAGAGAGTGTATTTTTGGACTTTGAGTACTGATTTGGACTTAGATTTTGAAATTAATTATATATTTGGACTCGGCAGGTTATGGATCATTGGATTTTGGTATTGGTTTCGAATTTCGGGCATGTAGGCTAGGGTTGACTTTTGTTGAATTTTGAGAGTTTTTTCAAAGATCGAAGCTTTATGGATCGGGATCGCTTCCCATGGCATTCTTGACTTCCTTAGATGATGTTTGGCTTGAATTTTTGCGATTGGAGCGCTAGATTGACGTTTTGATGCGATTCGAGGTTGAAGACTAGCCCGGATGAGGTAAGTATTTTGCCTAAACTTGGTTTTAGAGTAATTTACCTGTTGGATGTGATATTTGTTATGTGTTTGGGGTGACGGATATGCAAGGTGATAAGAATATATGCATGCACCAGGGTTATTCGTGATCCGGGTAGTTCTTAGGTCATTATATGTCATATTTTGCTATCATGCTTCTTTGATATTGTGTTTTCTCCACTTGTATGAGTACGTGGGCTATTATTCATGTTAGAAATTATGTCTAGGCTATGTGCTTATCTGTTTGAGACATGATAGGGCTTTTTGCAATGTGGAGTTGTTTGCCTTAATTGTATTCTTATTTTTCGGTCCTGATATTAAATTTGAATGTTATATCTCTATCTCTATGCACTTTTTTATATGTTATCGCATATGTTGTTGGAGTCCTTGTTTGTGTGACACGTGTTTGAGCTGAGTTGTGGCGCTTTGGTATATTTTGTGTGGTATTTTGATTTTTGGTATTGTGAGATGTAAGTATACTGAGACTTGAGCGGATTGATGACTGATCTTAGCTCGTAGAGCTGTGCTGATATTGATAGTGAGGTGACGCATAAGACAAGCCCCGGATTGGGCTGAGTGGTATTGATAGTGAGGTGACGCGCGTGTCAGGCCATTTTGGTCTATGTTACAATGATCGTTGACTTTGATCCGACCAGCGCTTGGGCTAGGATCCGCCCCTTCTAAGTAAGGTGATAACCTATGCTACTTTGGGCCCAATGAGTGCATGCACACGTTACGTGCTGGGTGAGGGACTTATGTCAGTACCCATGCAGTGATAAGAGTGTATATGTGTGTGTGTGTGTGTGTGTGAGAGAGGATCCATGGCCATCTTGCCAGGCACTATGAGAGTGTTGAGACTATGATTGAGGGGCATTGTGTGCCAAGCACTTTTAATGTGTTGAGATTTTGTATACTTGATATTCAAACTGTGATATTTGATGATATTGCTGTATAAATGACATACATGCATAGAGTTGTAATTTTCCTCATGCTAACTAGTATTCTGTGTGTCCACTTGATGTTTAGAGCTTGATATTACTTGTCTAAGTGAATTTTGTGGAAGTTGATGCCTTGATTGTTATATCTAAAAAGCATTCCTATTTTTCCTCCTATTTTGTTAAGCTGAGCAAGCTGTTATTTGAACTAGTTCTCTATATGCTATTATTGTGTTGTTATTGTTGTTGTTGGTTGTGGAAAGTGAACATTGGACTTTGCCAAGCTCATCACTGCTTTCAGCCCGAGGTAAGGCTTGCTACTTATTGAGTACATGAGATCGGTTTTAATCATACTACACTATGTACTTCATGTGTAGATCCAGGTATTGCTAATAGTGGTAGTTTCCAGTGAGCTGCATGCGGATTTGCATGGGGGTTTCGAGCTAGCACTGTTGTTTTATTTGCGGGCCTTGAATTCCTCCCTTTTATCTTATGTTCTTACTATTCAGTCTTCCAGACAATATTGTATTTTGTTCAGATTTTGTATTTAGTATTCTATAGAGCTCATGCACTTGTGACACCAGGTATTGGGGTGGATTTCAGTTGTAATGACATTTAAACCTCACTTATTTATACCATTCCGCTACTTGAAATTATTTCATTCTTATTGTTAAAATTATTTTTATATATTTATTGTTGTCTTGCCTAGCAAGCAGGGTTAGGCGCCATCACGGCTCCGGTGGGATTTTGGGTCTTGACATACTCACTTGCACGGAAACATCCTTCGTGCCATTATCATATCACTCTTCCTTACTGAGCACGGGAATACCCTTCGTGCAATAATAAAAATGTCAAGAATCACGGAAACATCATTCATGCATAAATCACTCTTCCCCAAAAGCACAGAAGCACCCTTTGTGCAATTCACTCTTCCTTACCAAGCATATCAATATATATATAAGACAGTACCAAGCAAGGTATAAAGCATAAAGACCATCAAGAAGAGTGATTTAGCATAATACTCCATGTGAGAGATAGTCATAGCTTTTGCACCATTAGGCGAGCCAACATTTCAAGAATCATATTGCTAAAACAACTCAACAAAACTAAAGCATGATCCTTAGCATGAATATAGAAACTCAAGTATCACAAGATTAACAAATACATATATAAGTTCATGATATAAAATACATCCTCAACTAAATCGAGTATACTAACAATCTCAGGAATAGTCTATCATGTTCAATTAAGATATCATAATCTAAATCATGATTGATAGCATGGATAATTGTGCTCATGTTATCATAGAAATCAAGTGAAGAATAAGTCAAGAAGAATACAAAATTCAACAAAGCACAAAGTAATCTAGAACCTACCCCGAGCATGAATAACCCCGTGTAACGACCTGGTCGGTCGTTTTGAAAGTAATAGCCCCCATCCCCAAATTACTACTTTCCATGTATCATTTTATGCTTATGTGACTTGCCGAGAGGTTTTGTTTGTGGTTTTAGAGTGAATCTGGACACTAAGTCCCTAAAATGGAAGCTTAAGTTCTAGGAATTCGACCATAGTTGGAACTGTGTGAAGACGACTCTGGAATGGCGTTTCGTCAGTTCCGTTAGCTCTGTTGAGTGATTTTGGATTTAGGAGCATGTCCAGATTGTGAATCGGAGGTCTGTAGCTAAATTAGACTTGAAATGGCAAAAGTTGAATTTTTGGGAAGTTTGACCGGAAGTGAACTTTTTGATATCGGGGTCGGATTCTGATTCCGTAATTTGGTGTAGGTTCGTAATGTCGAATATGACTTGTGTGCAAAATTTGAGGTCAATCGGACGTGAATTGATAGGTTTCAGCATCGGTTGTAGAAGTTTGAAGTTTCAAGTTCATTAAGATTAAATTGGAGCGCGATTCGTGTTTTTATTGTTGTTTGATGTGATTTGAGGGCTCGACTTGTTGGTATGTTTGGTTGGATTTCGGATGGTTAACGGACTATAATTGGACTTGGTGTTATAGTTGAAGCATCAGATTTTGCTGGTGTCTGGTTACCTTCTACGTATTCGCGAAGGTTCTCTCGCGTTCGCGTAGAGGAAGTTTAAGTGCTGTTGGAATTTGTCCTCCGTGTTCATGATGTAGATCTCGCATTCGCGAAGCTCTGAGGTATTAGGTCTACGCGTTCGCGTAGAGAAACCGGTCGGTGGGGTCATCAGGCATTTAGCCTACGCGTTCGCGATGAGGGTCCTGCATTCGCGAAGGGTCAAGCTGTGTAAGCTCCGCATTCGCGAGAGGTCACTCGCATTTGTGAAGGAGGATTTTTGGCTGTAGAGTTTCAAGTGATTCGCGAACGAGAGGGATCTTCATCGTACGCGGTGAAGAAAAGACCTGGGCAGATATAAACATTTCAAAATTGAGGGTTTGCCATTTTCGTCATAACTTGAGATAGAGAGCTCGAATTTAGGCGAGAGTTTGAGGGATTTTCAGAAGCATCAATTGGGTAATGATTCTTAATCATTTTTGGTTATATCCCACTAATCTATCATTAATTTTATCATTTAATTAACATTTGGGGTTGCGAAATTTGGGGAAAAAATGGGAAAAGTTCTTCAACTGAATTTTGGGATTTTGATTGAGATTTTGTTGTCAGATTTGAGTAATTTTGGTATGGGTGGACTCGTGGTTGAATGTGTGTTCGTATTTTGTGACTTTTACCCGATTCCTATACGTGGGCCCGGGTCAACTTTTTGGGACGATTTTCTAAGTTCTTGTTAAAGTCTTGATTTCATTAATTAGAATAGTTTATTATAGTTTTATTTACAGTATGTAATTGCTTTTGGCTAGATTTGGGCCTTCTGGAGTCGAAAAGTTGAGGAATAGGAATTCTTACTAATTGATTTTGCTTGGTTCGAGGTAAGTGTCTTGCTTAACCTTTGGGGGGGGGGGGGGGGGAATCCCCTTAGGATTTGGGTTTATAATAGTTGTATTTATAGTATGTAATTGCATTTGGCTAGATTTGGGACATTCGGAGTCAGAAAGTCGAGGAAAAGGCATTCTTACTGATTGATTGAACTTGGTTCGAGGTAAGTGGCTTGACTAACCTTGTGTGGGGGAAATCCCCTTAGGATTTTGGTACTGTTGTGATACTTCTGTGATATGTGAGTGTCGCACGTGAGGTGACGAGTGCGTACACGGGCTAATTGTTATAAAACACGATTTTTACTGAGCGGTAACCTGTTACATCTTAATTGAGTTATACCAGCATGTGTAGTTATCCTGTTAGCCTAAGATCGCATCTCTACCTGTCTTAATTGATTATTTGAAACCTGTACGGCATGCTTAGTTGATTTCTTGTTTTTCCTGGACTCGTATTTAGTCATAAACTATAGGATTACTTGCTGTAATTGTTGTTTCCATTGATTTTGAGCTGTGTGTTTATTTTTGGGACTACGCAGCGGTACCTCGGGAGATCCCCTATTGCATATTTACTTATGGGACACGAGGTGGTACCTCAGGAGATCCCCCCGCATATTTATTTTTGGGACTATGAGGAGGTACCTCCGGAGATCCCCCTACATATTTACTTTTGGGGCTACGAGGCGGTACCTCGGTAGATCCCCTGTTGAGCATTAGTTTTGGGACTACGAGACGGTATCTCGGGAGTAACCCCGTTGTTTATCCCTATGTTTTGTGCTGCTATCTTTCTGTAGTTTATCCTCGTTAAATTGCCAGTCTCTTATTACATTGCTATATTTTTTTGCCTTTAATTATTATATACCAGTAGGGCCCTGACCTAACCTCGCCACTACTATACCGAGATTAGGTTTGGCACTTACTGGGTACCGTTGTGGTGTACTCATGCTACTTTTCTGCACATGTTTTGTGTGCAGATCCAGGTACCTCCTACCATCCCCACTATTAGTTGCGTACTTGTTGTTGCTACGGAGACTTCAAGGTATATCTGCCAGCGTCCGCAGACCTCGAAGTCTCCCTCTATCCCTTTCATGTTGTTCCTCCTTTATTTCTTCTAGTTACTGATGTAGAGAAACAATTAGACAAATTCTTAGAGCTTGTGACTTGTGTTTACTGAGTATTGGGAATATTGTTATACTCGAGTTGTTGGTTACTTGTACTTGCCGAGCGGCATTTTTTTTTTGTTATATAGTCATCTGTTGAAATTAGTGGTTTTTTCTGCCTCTATTTTTTTATTATTCCGCAATTGTTAGGCTTACCTAGTCGTAGAGACTAGGTGCCGTCACGACATCTTACGGAAGGAGAACTGAGTCGTGACAAGTTGGTATCAGAGCTCTAGGTTCATAGGTTTTATGAGTCACAAGCAGGTTTAGTAGAGTCTCGCGGGTCGGTACGGAGACGTCTGTACTTATCTTCGGGAGGCTATGGAACTGTTAGGAAAATTTTCACTTCTTTGATTCCTTGTCGTGCGAAATTGTTGACTTTGGAATTCTAAACTTTTGTCTTCTATTCTCTCACAGATGGTGAGGACACGTATAGGCGGATCAGATGACCAGGCACTTGCGCCCCCTGCTAGAGCCGCAAGAGATCGGGGTGGGGCCGGGGTAGAGGCTGAGGACGTCCACGTGGTGCAGCCAGAGCACCCGCACGAGCTGCTAAAGAGGATCCACCAGTAGCCCTAGTTGGAGCACAGGCACCTCAGACGCCTGTTACTACACCATCTCTTTTGGAGACCCTAGCACAGTTTCTGAGCATGTTCGGTACTCTAGCTTAGGCAAGTTTGATTCCACTTGCTCCTGCCACATCCCAGGTCAGGGGAGGAGCACAGACTCCCGCCGCCTGCACCCTAGAGTAGCGGGTTCAGGTCGACCATGTTCCAGAGATCATACCGATACAGCCGGTAGCTCCAGTTCAGCCCGAGGTTAGGGCATCAGTTTTTGAGGCAGAGTAGCTCAGGCTTGAGAGGTACAAAAAGTACCACCCTCCTACTTTTAGTGTTTTGGCGTCAGAGGATGCCCAGGGTTTTCTTGAGGAGTGTCACCGTATCCTCCGTACTGTGGAGACACTCGCCATATGGTGAGGGATTGCCCCAGACTTAGGAGGGGTGCACCTCCACAGACTACTCAGGCACCGCGTACTCCACCGGGTCCCCAGGCTACGATTACAGCACCAGCTACCACTCCACCTTCTCAGCCAGCTCGAGGTGGAGGTCGGGTAGGTAGAGGTCACCCAAGAGGGGGAGGCTAGGCCAGATACTATGCCATTCCTACTCGTACAAAGGCAGTTGCATCCAACTCTGTCATTACAGGTATTGTTCCAGTCTTTCATAGAGATGCGTCAGTTTTATTTGATCCAGGCTCCATTTATTCCTATTTGGGTGTATCCCGTGATTCTTTGAGTTCTCCTATTTATGTATCTACACCTGTGGGTGATTCCATTGTTTTTGACCGTGTGTATCGATCGTGTTTGGTTGTTCTTAGTGGTTTTGAGACCAGAGCCGATTTATTATTGCTCAGTAGACTTTGATATTATTTTGGGCATGGACTCGTTGTCGCCCCATTATGCTATTCTTGATTGTCATGCCAAGACCGTGATGTTGTCTATGTCAGGATTACCGCGGTTAGAGTGGAGAGGTATCTTAGATTATACTCCCAACAGAGTTATTTCATTTCTTAAAGTTCAACGAATGGTTGAGAAGGGGTATGACGCATATCTAGCTTATGTGAGAGATGTCAGTATTGATACCCCTACGGTTGAGCCAGTTCCAGTAGTGAGGGATTATCCCGATATTTTTCCAGCTGATCTTCCGGGCATGCCGCCCGACAAGGATATCGATTTTGGTATTGATTTATTGTTTGGCACTCATCCCATCTCTATTCCTCCATATCTTATGGCTCCTCCTGAGTTGAAGGAGTTGAAGAAGCAGTTACAAGAGTTGTTTGAGAAGGGCTTCATTTGGCGCAGTGTGTCACCTTGGGGTGCTCCGGTCTTGTTTTTGAAGAAGAAGGATGGTTCTATGTGTATGTGCATTGATTATTGTCAGTTGAACAAAGTTACAGTAAAGAACAGGTATCTATTGCCTCGTATTGATGACCTATTTGATCAGTTACAGGGTGCCATAATGTTTTCCAGGATTGACTTGCATTCAGGCTATCAGTAGTTGAAGATTCGGGAGCCAAATATCCCAAAGACTGCTTTCAGGACTCGGTATGGTCACTACGAGTTCCTTGTGATGTCATTTGGGCTGACCAATGCCCCAGAAAGCGTATTCCGACCGTATCTTGACTCATTCATCATTGTGTTTATTGACGACATTCTGGTGTACTCCCGGAGTCGGGAGCATCATGAGCAGCACCTGAGGACTGTGCTTCAGACCTTGAGGGAAAAGAAGTTATATGCAAAATTCTCAAAATGTGATTTCTGGCTAGATTCAGTGGCATTTTTGGGTCACGTAGTATCGAGTAAAGGGATCAAGGTGGATCCGAAGAAGGTTGAAGCAGTGCAGAGTTGGCCCAGACCGTCCTCAGCTACGGAGATACAGAGTTTTCTTGGTTTGGCAGGTTACTAACATCGATTTGTAGAGGGTTTCTCATCTATTGCAGCACCTATGACCAGGCTGACCCAGAAGAGTGCTCCGTTCAGGAGGACAGAGGAGTGTGAGGAGAGCATTCAAAAGCTCAAGACAGCTTTGACTACAGCCCCAGTATTGGTATTGCCTACAGGTTCGGGGTCTTATATTGTGTATTGTGATGCATCGTGGATTGGTGATGTTCAGCCAAAAATACATATATTTAACCATTATTGTCTCACATTATAGTACTTTTAATCGTCTTTTGAGTATTAATTATATTATATTATGCTTAATATTATATTTTAACTGTGTAGGAAAAAAGCGATATGAAAATAAAGAGATTTGGAGCAAAATTAAATAAAACGCGGAAGACAAAAAAAGGGAAAATAAAAGAATGAAAAGGAGGGGGACAAAGGGGAGACACCCTTTGGTGTTTGTCCCCCCAAAGTGGAATACAAATAAAATAAAATACCATTGAAACCAAAGAATTTGGAGGCGGCAAACTCACTGGATTCAGTGTCAGGGCCAGCGCCTCATGCTGACCTGGACCCTGTATAGCGGGATTCTCCTATTTCGCCCGGGACAAGGTTATTTCGGCCCAAGACCCCCTCAACTCGTATAAAAACAAGTCTAAACCTAATTTGGAGAAGATCTAACATACTTTGAAGGAGAATTCACGTGAAGAAACACCTAATTAGATGTTTGTTTAGGAGTAGAAAAAGAGGGAGAAGAAAAACTATATGTGACTTGTTTGATACTAGCATATTTAGGCCTGAACGAGTAGTACTTTCCTCTGAGTGATTGAGTAATGAATAAAATGGCAGACTTTCTGACACCTAAGCTCATGGTTGTGACTCTGTATATAACTTATTCTTATTTTATTTTTCGCTATGATCCTCTCCGTTTTAGAGTAGAATTGATCCATCTTGATTGATACTTGTGCCATGTGTGGTGAGGATTTCTTACATATATTTCATGTTTTGCATCTTAGTCTAGAACTTGCCCTATATGTTATTGAAGCGAAATAAAAATGTTGCTATGTTTAGAAGATGATAATAGACTTCCTTTAATTTGAATGTATGGACTATTTATTCTTGTAAGGGAACTTGTTTCATGATAGATAGGTGATTTTATTAGCTTCTTTGACAGAGTAGGTGAGCTAGCTTAAATTTGATAAGTTAGAGTCCCTCTATGAGGTTAGAAGGCTAGAAGTTTGTTGTTTGTTTGTTTGTGACTTGTATATCTTGCACAATAAACACGAAGTGTATATTTTATGATTTGAGTTGCTATAGGGACTAATCATTAGTATCAATCGAAGTGGTGGTGTTTCTAGGCTTGAGTTATTGAGAGTGGTTTTAATGCTTACTCGAGGACGAGCAAGAGTCAAAGTGTGGGGTGTTGATGTTCGGCCAAAAATACATTTATTTAACCATTATTGTCTCACATTATAGTACTTTTAATCATCTTTTGAGTATTAATTATATTATATTATGCTTAATATTATATTTTAACTGTGTAGGAATAAAGCGATATGAAAATAAAAAATTTGGAGCAAAAATGAATAAAATGCGGAAGAAAAAAAGGGAAAATAAAAGAATGAAAAGGAGGGGGACAAAGGGGAGACACCCTTTGGTGTTTGTCCCCCCCAAGTGGAAGACAAATAAAAGAAAATACCATTGAAAGCAAAGAATTTGGAGACGGCAAACTCACTGGATTCAGCGCCAGGGCCAACACCCCATGCAGGCCTGGACCCTGTGTAGAGGGATTCTCCTATTTCGCCCGGGACAAAGTTATTTCGGCCTAAGACCCCCTCAACACGTATAAAAGCAAATCTAAACATAATTTGGAGAAGATAACATACTTTGAAAGAGAATTCACGTGGAGGAACACACACCACGCTTGGAGGAGGCTTCTAACTAGTTTTTCTTCTCTTCCCTTCCTTTAATCTCATAGTTTATTAGTTCTAGAGTTTTGGGTTCTACATGAATGTTGTAGTTTGAAGCTTGAATTGTTCTTAGTATTTTATCATAGTGGTTTGTTTATTCAAACTTGCGCTTAATTATTTGATTACTTGATCACCAATTAAATACTATCTACGAATCTAGGATTGAACTCTGGAGAGGGAATTTTAGATTGCATATAAGATTGAGTAGAGCGAGATCTTGAACTCGAGCATCGGGAACAGATTTGCGGTTAGGATAGGGATATATATAATCGCCTTGCTTAGTTACTATACAGGAAATATGAATGCGTTCTTGTTAATTTTAATTCCATATGAATATATGTGTTATGTTAGCTTGAATAGAGGAGTAGTACTTCGGGAGAAGGCTACGAGTAATATGAACCCTGTCAATCAATAAACTAAATAAATTAATTAGACAATTTAAGTGGAAAACTCAACGTGATTGTTATCCAACCCATAGCTCTAGAATATCGTCTCTCGTTGAATTCGTATCTAATTTTGCCAACTTGTTCATTTAATCTCTTAGTTGATTACTCTAGATTAGTTTTATTAAATATTCATACTTTAGAAAAGTGCTTGAATAGATTAATTGTCTTAGTTTAATTTAGTGAATAGTTAATCACAAATCCATGTGGGTACGATATCTGGACTTACAATCTTAGATTACTTGTCGACCACGTATACTTGCGTGTGCATTTGGGAGTAACAATTGGTCTTGACGCGGTGTTGATATAGGATGGTAGGGTGAGTCTAGATAGCTGAAGGTGCATGAAAAGAACTATCATGTCCATGACCTTGAGTTAGCAGCTATTGTTCATGCCTTGAAGATTTGGCGGCACTATTTGTATGATGTTCCTTGTGAGATCTACACCGATCACTGGAGTCTGCAGCATCTGTTCAAATAGAAGGATCTTAACTTGCATCAGCAGAAGTGTTTAGAGCTACTTAAGGATTATGATATCACTATTCTATACCATCTCGGAAAGGCTAATGTGGTGGCAGATGCCTTGAGTCACAAGGCGGAGAGTTTGGGGAGCCTAGCATATCTACCAGTAGCAGAGAGGCCATTCGCATTGGATGTTCAGGCCTTGGCCAACCATTTGTTAGATTGAATATTTCAGATCCGAGCCAAGTTTTGTCTTGTGTGATTTCTCAGTCTTCTTTTTATGATCGTATCAGGGAGCGTCAGTTTGATGACCTCCATCTACTTATCCTTAAGGACACAGTTCAGTACGGTGATGCTAAGGAGGTCACTATTGGAGATGATGATGCATTGAGAATCCAGTGCAGGCTCTGTGTGCCCAATGTAGATGGGTTGCATGAGTTTATTCTCTAGGAGGATAACAGTTCGCAGTACTACATTCATCCGGGTGCCACGAAAATGTATCAGGACTTGAGGTAGCATTATTGGTTAAGGAGAATGAAGAAGGACATAGTAGAGTATGTAGATCGGTGTCTAAATTGCCAACAGGTGAAGTATGAGCATCAGCGGGCAGGTGGTTTGCTTCAGAACCTAGAGATTTCAGAGTGAAAATGGGAGCGGATTACTATGGATTTCGTTGTTGGGCTTCCACGGACTCAGAAGAAGTTTGATGCAGTTTGGGTGATTGTGGATAGGCTGACCAAGTCAAATCATTTCATTCCGGTGATGACTACTTATTCTTCAGAGCAACTGGCTCGAGTTTATATCTGCGAGATTTCTAGGCTTCACAGAGTGACGGTATATATCATCTCTGACCGGGGTACACAGTTTACATCGTGGTTCTGGAGAGCCGTACAGCATGAGTTGGGTACTCGGGTTGAGTTGAGCATAGCATTTCACCCTTAGACGGACGGGCAGTCCGAGCGCACTATTCAAATACTGGAGGATATGCTCCGAGCATGTCTGATGGAGTTTGGCGGTTCTTGGGATCAGTTCTTGCCACTTGCTGAGTTTTTCTACCATAACAGTTATCAGTAGAGCATTCAGATGGCACCGTATGAGGCTCTGTAGGGTAGGCAGTGTCGGTCTCCAATGGGTTGGTTCAAGCCGGGCGAGGCTAAGCTATTGGGTACAGACTTGGTTCAGGATGCTTTGGAGTAGGTTAAGGAGATTCTGGATCGACTTCGCACAGCCCAGTCCAGACAGAAGAGTTATGCGGATTGGAAGGTTCGCGATGTTGCATTCATGATTGGAGAGTGGGTCTTGCTTCAGGTTTCACCCATGAAGGGTGTCATGAGGTTCAGGAAGAAGGGTAAGCTGAGCCCAAGGTTTATTGTCACGTTAGAGGTGTCGCGGCGAGTTGGGAGGTTGCTGATGAGCTTGAGTTGCCTCCCAGTCTAGCAGGAGTTCATCCAGTATTCCACGTTTCTAGGCTCCGGAAGTATCACGGCAATCCGTCTCATGTGCTAGATTTCAGCTCAGTCCAGTTGGACAAGGATTTATCTTATGTTGAGGAGCCGGTGACTATTTTGGACAGGCATGTTCGAAAGTTGAGGTTAAAGAACATTGCTTCAGGGAAAGTTCAGTGGAGGGTTCAACCGGTCGAGGAGGCGACTTGGGAGACCGAGCATGATATGCGCAGCCGTTATCCTCATCTTTTCACCACTTCAGGTATGTCTTTATGCTCGTTTGAGGACGAATGATTGTTTTAAGAGGGGGAGAATGTAAATACCCGGCCGATCATTTTGAGAGTAATAGCCCCGCTCCCCTAATTACTACTTTCCCTGTATTATTTTATGCTTATGTGACTTGCCGGGAGGTTTTGTTTGTGGTTTTGGAGTGAATTGGAACACTTAATCCTTAAAATGGAAGCTTAAGTTCTAAGAATTTGACCGTAGTTGGAATTATGCGAAGACGACTCCGAAATGGAATTTTATCGGTTCCGCTAGCTCCGTTGGGTGATTTTGGACTTAGGAGCATGTCCGAATTGTGAATTGGAGGTCTACAAGTGAATTAGGCTTGAAATGGCAAAAGTTGAATTTTTGGAAAGTTTGACCGAAAGTGGACTTTTTGATATCGAGGTCGGATTCCGATTCCGAAAGTTAGAGTAGGTCCGTAATGTCGAATATGACTTGTGTAAAAAATTTGAGGTCAATCGGATGTGAATTGATAGGTTTCTGCATCGGTTGTAGAAGTTTGAAGTTTCAAGTTCATTAAGTTTGAATTGGAGTGTGATTCATATTTTTTGATGTTGTTTGATGTTATTTGAGGGCTCAACTAAGTTAGTGTGATATTTTAGGACTTGTTGGTATGTTTGGTTGAGGTCCCGGGGGCCTCGGGTGGATTCCAGTTGGTTAACGAACTAGAATTGGACTTGGTGTTATAGCTGAAGCATCAGATTTTGTTGGTGTCTGGTTTCCTTCTACGTGTTCGCGAATGTTCTCCCGCGTTCGAGTAGAGGAAGTTTGAGTGCTGCTAGAATTTGGCTTTTGCGTTTGCGAAGCTGTGAGGTATTTGGTCTACGCGTTCGCGATAGGGACCTCGCGTTCGCGTAGAGAAACTGGTCTGTGGGGTTATCATGCATTTAGCCTACGCGTTCGCGATGAGGGTCCCGCATTCACGAAGGGTCAGGCTGTGTAAGATCCTCGTTCGCGAGAGGTCACTCATATTCGTGAAGGAGGATTTTTGGTTGTAGAGTTTCTGGTGCTTCGCGAACGCGAGGGATTTTCCGCGTTCATGATGAAGAAAAGACCTAAGCAGATATAAACATTTCAAAATCAAGGGTTTTCCATTTTCATCATAACTTGAGATAGAGAGCTCAAATTTAGGCGAGATTTTGAGGGATTTTCAGAAGCATCGATTGGGTAATGATTCTTAACTCATTTTTGGTTATATCCCACTAATCTATCATAAATTTTATCATTTAATTAAGGTTTTGGGTTGAGAAATTTGGGGGAAAGGGGAGAAAAGTTCTCCAACCGATTTTTGGGATTTGGATTGAGATTTTAGTGTCGGATTTGAGTAATTTTGGTATGGGCGGACTCGTGGTTGAATGGGTGTTCGTATTTTGCGACTTTTACCCGATTTCGAGACGTGGTGCCGAGTCAACTTTTTGGGGCGATTTTCTAAATTCTTGTTAAAGTCTTGATTTCATTAATTAGATTACTTTATTATAGTTGTATTTATAGTATGTAATTGCTTTTGGCTAGATTTGGGCCATCCGGAGTCGGAAAGTCGAGGAAAAGGCATTCTTACTGATTGATTGAGCTTGGTTCGAGGTAAGTGGCTTGCCTAACCTTGTGGGGGAGGGGGGGAGATCCCCTTAGGATTTGGTACTGTTATGATACTTCTGTGATATGTGAGTGCCTTGTATGCGAGGTAACGAGTACGTACATGGGCTAATTGTTATAAAACCCGATTTTTACTGAGCAGTAACTTGTTACATCTTAATTGAGTTAGACCGGCATGTGCAGTTATTATGTTATCCTAATATTACATGTCTACGTGTCTTAATTACTTATTTGAAACCTGTACGGCATGCTTAGTTGATTTCCTGTTTTTCCTGGACTTGTATTTAGTCATAAACTGTAGGATTTCTTGCTGTAATTGTTGTTTCCATCGATTTCGAGCTGTGAGTTTACTTTTGGGACTACGAGGCGGTACCTCGGGAGATCCCCTGTCGTATATTTTCTTTTGGGACTACGAGGCGGTACCTCGGGAGATCCCCCTGCATATTTACTTTTGGGACTACGAGGCGGTACCTCGGGAGATCCCCTGTTGAGCATTTACTTTTAGGACTACGAGATGGTATCTCGGGAGTGCCCTCGCTGTTTATCCCTATGTGTTGTGTTGTTATCTTTCTGTAGTTTCTCCTCGTTAAATTGCCAGTCTTTTATTATATTGCTATATTTTCTGCCGTAAATTATTATATACCAGTAGGGCCCTGACCTGACCTCGTCACTATTCTTCCAGGATTAGGCTTGGCACTTATTGGGTACCATTGTGGTATACTCATGCTACTCTTTTGCACATGTTTTGTGTGCAGATCCAGGTACCCCTACTAGCCCTGCTATTAGTTGCGTACTTGTTGCTGCTCCGGAGACTTCAAGGTATATCTGTCAGCGTCTGCGGACCTCAGAGTCCCCCTCTATCCCTTTCATGTTGTTCCTCCTTTATTTCTTTTAGTTACTGATGTATAGAAACAGTTAGACAAATTCTTAGAGCTTGTGACTTGTGATTACCAGGTTTTGGGAATATTATTATACTCGAGTTGTTAGTTACTTGTACATGTCGAGCGGCATTTTTTCCGTTATATAGTTATCTGTTGAAATTAGTGGTTGTTTCTGTCTCTATTTTTTGATTATTCTGCAATTGTTAGGCTTACCTAGTCGTAGAGACTAGGTGCCGTTATGACATCTTACGGAGGAAGAATTGGGTCATGACACCCCGGCACATGCATATACGCTTGTCGCCTCGCATATATATCACCCTCTCATGCAGCAAACATTATCATTTATTAGGTAAAATTCCCTCAAACAAAAGCTAAACAAGACACTTACCTTATTCGCTAGTCTTCAACCTCAAATCATGTCAAAACCTCGCTCTAGCTCTCTAATCATGCAATTCTAAGCCAAACATCATCCAAGGAAGTAAAATAATTTTATGGGAAGCGATCTCCATCCATAAAGCTTCGATCTTTGATAAATTCCCAAAAGTCGATCCGGGTCCACGTGCCCAAAATATGAAACCAATACCAAATCTTGATGACCCCTAAATTGTCGAGTCTAACTATATAATTAGATTACAAAACCAAGTCCAAGTTGACCTACAAAATCCCAAAAACACACTCTCTTAAGTTGTAGACAAAAACCCCAAATATCCCATAAAAATTCCATATTTTTTGTGCTAATAATCCATGTAGATTCTTGAAATATAATGGAAAATAGGTAGAAATCACTTACCATCTTGTCTTGTATGAAAAACTCCTTGAAAATCGCCCCTCTCCAAATCTAGAGTTCAAAATATGAGTGAATGAACTAAAATCATGAAATTCTAATTAATAAACCAGCTACAGATGTCGCATTTGTAACCAATAGTTTGCAATGGTGTAGTTCGCAATTGCGACCATAGGTTAGCAATTGTGGATTTTGCAATTGCTACCAAAAGTTTGTAATAGAGAAGTAGCAGCACCAGTAATCCCAAACTCAATAAAAATGGTCTAAAACCACCCCGAATCACATCCAAGCCCCCGGGTCCCCATCTTATCATTCCAACAAGTTCAAATACATTATCCAAACTTATCCATAGGTTCCAAACACTACAAATAACATCAAAACCAAGAATAAAAAATCAAATCATTCTCTTAACTTTCAAACATTCCAACTTCGCCAAACATGTCTAATTCATACTTGGACATTCCGGATCACAACCAAACTTTGTGCACAAGTTCATATCAACTATTAGGAACTATACAAGGTCTCAAAAAGACAATAGGAGTCTAATAACACCAAAGTTAACTTCCGGTCAAACCTATGAACTCTCCCATTCTTCAAATTGCTAACTTTCGACAAATAAAGCCAAAACCTTCTAAGAACATCCAAATTCAAATCTGAAAATACGCCCAAATCCAAAATCACCATACAAACCTATTGAAACCATCAAGTCTTAATTACGAGGTTGTTTACTCAAATGTCAAACCTTAGTCAGCTCTACCAATTTGAAGCTTCCAAATTGAGAATCACTCTATCAAGTCAATTTTAAAAGTTTCGAACATCTAAAACAACATCATACGCAAGTTGAAATACAACATATGAAGCTACTCAAGGTATCAAGCCACTGAATGGAAATTCTAAAGCTCGAAGTGACCAGTCGAGTCATTTTATTCTCCACTATTTCAATATGCATTCATCCTCGAACGTGCCAGGAGTCACCCCAAAGCCGTCAAATCACTGTATAAGCTCATCATACACATACCCATGGGTTACCCGATGTCACCTCAATCCATATGAGCACATTAACACAAATTCTAATTTCTGGATCTCCTTCTAAGATCTGATTCTTGTATATATACAATGTATCAATCCCGACAATATGCATCAAACCATAAATATACTCTCAATATATAACGACACAATGCACTACATAACTCATATACTCATAGAAATATTTTCCGACCACAACAATTACTCATCGCAAAACCTGATATCGATAATATACTTCATGTCAAATAAAACTTGGTTCCAAACCTTTGCAACATTTCTAATGTGAAAGAAAAGTATAGAAACTCATAACTACCTATTTAATCAACAAGTCATGGAGTTCTCTCGCCCAAAAATAACCATTTGCAAATTCAAAGTAACTAATGGCATTGTTCTTCCAAACATACTTTATCCAAATTTGATTGCGCTAATTCCATGTCTAAAAACCTCATCTCATCCAGTACAAGCTGCTCGACTGACAAGTCATACTAGATGCCACGTGGAACCTCATACGGCACAATATGTACACCAAATAAGTTATAACCATAGTATGACAAATAGTATCAAAAGGACAAAGTATGAGAAATATTAAGCAAGCTTATCAGAGAAAGCAAACAAAACACAACCTTATGAAACATTTCCGCAAGGAGAAGAAAAATACATGAAATAAGCATAAGGAATCACGTCCCATTAATATACCGTTGTGGCATGCAACCCGATCCCGCCCGGGATTTTCTTGATCGGTGCCATCTGATGCTTCCAATTTGGGCCTGGTAGAGTCTAATAGAGTGGATTTCACTACTTTTCAGGTAAGGGGAGCCAGCTGGTTCGTCTCCTCTTATATGGACTCAATTTTTGCATCTATTTCTTGAGAGGTACATCCCACTCACTAGGAGGGATGAGTTGAGAGGTGACTTTGAGCACGTTTAGCAGGATGTTATTTCATTGACTGAGTATGAGGTAAGATTCATAGATTGTCTCACCAGGCAGCTTTATTGCTCACCGAGGCAGATAAGGTGAGACGATTTATTGAGGGATTGACTATGGTATCAGGATTGCTATGTCCCGAGAGGTAGAGATTGGGACTAAGATCCATCAGGTCATAGAGATAGCTCAGACGATCGAGCGTATTCACAGCCAGGGGAGAGAGGACATGATAAGGGAAAAGAGGCCTCGTCATTCTGAAAGTTTTGGTGGTACCTTATCTAGAAGCAGAGGTTAGTTTAGTGGAGTCCATCATGGTAGGCCAATTCATTTTACCCAGCATAGAGCCCATGGTGTAGTGGCTCGATCATCTTTCATCATTCCAGTTCTGTTGTCCTTAATGCTCTTCCAGCGAGCTCATATCGTGCTCCGTCTGTTCAAGGTTCCTCCACTGGATATTCGGGTCATCAGGGCAATATCAGTCTCAACAGTCTTATTCAACTAGGGGTTGTTATGAGTGTAGAGAGTTTGTTTATGCGAGGAAGTATTTCCCCAGACTTGGTAAAGGTACAGCTCATCAGAGTTCCCAGTCAGTGGTTATCGCGCCAGTTGCATCAATCCATGCCCAGTTAGCTAGAGGGGGAGGGCATGCATTGAGAGGCCACCCTAGAAAGGGAGGCCAGGTTGGTGGAGGCTTAACTAGGGGTGTACATAGGTCGGGTTGGTTCGAATTTTTTAATTACCAAATCAAACCAATGACGTCAGGTTTTTTAATTTATAAACCAAACCAATCCAATAAAGTCAGGTTTTTTAATCTCGAGTTTTTTGATTTTTTTCGGGTTTTCGGGTTTTTTCTCGGTAAAGTCTTAATAGCATAAAATATGTAACTTGTGCTCCAAATATTTATTTTAGTCCAAGTAGGATACAACTATATAATGTATTTTCCAAGAAAATAAAATAATAATAATAATAATAATAATAATAATAATAATAATAATAATAATAATAATAATAATAATAATAATAATAATAATAATAATAATAATAATAATAATAATAATAATAATAATAATAATTAAATAATAATAATAATAATAATAATAATAATAATAATAATAATAATAATAATACAACTATATAATATATTTTTCAAGAAAATAAAATAATAATATGAGATGAATCATAACATTGTACTAAAATATTCAATAACATAGATAATAAAATCGCACAAAAAAAATATTACTAATTAATTCACCATAATAAAAATTAACATAATCTAAAAATACTATATAGGTCATGCTAAAATAAGTGCAACTAATAAGTACTATTAATTACAGAATTAAGCATAAAAAAAGATAAACTAGGTTATACAATTTCATTATAAATCAATGTAAAACTAAAAAATAGATATTCAAACAGTATTGTCATTCTTAGTGTTGAATTAAATTATCTTTATTAGCATTAGTATTGATTTGAACCTTATTTGACTTACTACCTTTATGAGCTATAAAATTTATTGGACCATTCAAGAATATTAAGTCCAAACTTTAAATAATACTTTTAAAGATAAAATTGTGAACAAGTTTAAAAAATATTTATAAATTATATTACCATAAATATTTATATGCATAAAATATTTTTTAAAATTATAAATGTAATGTCGGGTTGGTTTGGTTTCGGTTTGACTTTTTTTAGTTAAAACCAAACCAAACCAACTATAGTCGGGCTTTATTTTTAACACCAAACCAAATCAAACCAAATCACACTCGGGTTTTTTTCTCGGTTTGACTCGGATTATCGGGTTGGTGCGGTTTATTGATTTTCTTTGTATACCCCTAGGCTTAACCAGTGGTGTTCAGGCCGTTTGTTATGCTTTTCAGGGTAGACCCAAGGTAGTGGCCTCTGATACTATGATAAAAGGTATTGTTTCATTCTGTTATAAAGATGCTTTTGTGTTGCTTGATCAGGGGTCTACTGATTCATATGTGTTGTCGTATTTTGCTCCTAATTTGGATGTGCCCCAAAGTTCTCTTGATATTCCTGTTCAGTATCTATACCTGTTGGTGATTCTATTATGGCAGATCATGTATATCGATCTTGTGTGGTATTATTGGGGGTTATGAGACTAGGGTTGATCTTGTGTTTTTCAATATGTTTGATTTTGATGTGTTTTTTGGTGTTGAATGGCTATCGATGTACCATGTTATACTTGATTGTCACTCTAGGACCGTTATGTTTGCTGTGACGGGATTGCTGAGGTTAAAATGGAGGGATTCTCTTGGTCACACTCCTACCAGAGGGATTTCATTTTCGAAGGCTCAATGGATGGTTGAGAAAGGGTGTTTGGCATATCTGGCCTTTGTTAGAGATGTTAGTATTAATACTCCTATTGTTGGATCAGTTCCAATGGTGAGGGAGTTTCCATATGTGTTTCCTACAGATATACCGGGCATGCCACCCGATAGAGATATTGATTTGGTGCCAGGCACTCATCCCATATCTATCACACCGAATCGCATGGCCCAGCTGAGTTGAAGGAATTGAAGGTGTAGTTGCAGGAGTTCTTGGATAAGAGGTTTATCAAGCCGAGTGTTTCTCCTTAGAGTGTGCTGGTGTTATTTGTGAAAAGAAGGATGGCTCTATGTGTATGTGTATTTCTTATAGGCAGTTGAACAAGGTCACTATCAATAACAAGTAACCATTACCTTGCATTGATGGTTTGTTTGACTAGCTTTGGGACATCAGGGTGTTCTTGAAGATTGAATTGATATTGGATCATCATCAGCTGAAGATTACGGATTTGGACATTCCTAAGACGACTTTCATGGCTCATTTTTTGCATTATGAGTTTTTTGTGATGTCTTTTGGTCTAACTAATGCCAACAAATTTTGTGCATTTGATGAACGTTCTGTTCTATCCTTATTTGGATTCTTTTTTTATTTTGTTCATTGATGATATCGTGGTATATTCTCATAGTTTTGAGGAGCACATGCAGCATTTGAGTATTATGCTCCAGAGTCTAAGAGAGAAGAAGTTATATGCTTAGTTCTCCAAGTGCGAGCTTTCGTTGGACTTGATGGTGTTCTTGGTCCACGTGGTGTCTGCTGAAGGAATCAAGGTGGATCCAAAGAAGATTGAGGCGGTTCAGAATTGGCCTAGACCTTCTGCCAATACAAAGATAAAGAGCTTCTTGGGTTTGGCTGGTTACAATTATCGCATCGTGGAAGGGTTCTCTTCTATTGCAGCTCCATTAACCAAGTTGACTCAAAAGGGTACTCCATTCAGGTGTTCTCAAGAGGGTGAGTTGAGCTTTCAGAAGCTCAAGACTACTTTGATTTTAACTCCAGTTTTGGTATTGCCCTTAGGATCAGGGATGTATAGTGTCTATTGTGATTTTTCGCTTGTTAGCCATGGTTGTGTGTTGATGTAGGATGGTAGGGTGATTGCCTATATGTCACACCAATTGATATCCCATGAGAAGAACTATCTAGTGCATGATTTAAAGTTGGCGGCTATTGTGAACCCGCTAAAGATTTAGAGGCATTACTTATATGCCGTGTCTTGTGAGGTTTACACTGATCACCTGAGTCTTCAATATTTGTTCAAGAAAAAATATTTGAATTTGAGGTATTAGAGGTGGATAGAGTTGTTGAAGGATTATGATATCACTATCTGGTATCATCTGGGAAAGCTAATATGGTAGTGGATGCCTTGAGTCAAAAGGCGAATAGTATGGGTTTGGAATTTATTCATGTTGTGGAGAGGCCTTTAGCTATGGATGTTTAGGATTTAGCCAACTGACTTATGAGATTGGATATTTCTAATCCTAGCAGAGTTCTTGCTTGTGTTGTTTCGCACTCGTCCTTGTTTGAGCAAATTAAGGCTCGTCAGTATGATGATTCCCATTTTCTTATCCTTAAGGACACGATGTTGCGAACTGGTGCTAAGGAGCTGGTTATCAGTGATGATGGTGTATTGCAACTTCAAGGTTAGAATTTTGTTCCTAGTGTTGATGGTTTGAGGGAGTTGATTTTTGAGAAAGCTAATAAATTGCGGTATACTTTTCATCCAAGTGCTACAAAGTGTTATTGTAACTTGAAACAGCGTTATTGGTGGCAGAGGATAAAGAAGGACATTGTTGGGTATGTTTCATAGTGTTTTAATTGTCAGCACATCAAGCATGAGCATCAGAATCTAGGTGGTTTGACTAAGAGATTAGTGATATCGAAGTGGAAGTGGGAGCGCATTACTATAGACTTTGTGGTAGGATCGCCACAAACTTTGAGGAGATTTCACCTTGTTTTGGTCATTGTCAACAGACTGAACAAGTCTGCGCATTTCATTCCGATCATGAATTCTTACACTTCAGAGAAGTTGGCTTAGATCAATATTAGAGGTATTGTTTATTTGCATGGTGTGCCCATTTCTATTATATCGAAGCAGGGTACTCAGTTGAAATTTCACTTTTGGAGAGTTGTTCAACGTGAGTTGGGCATACATGTGGAGTTAAACATTGCATTTCACCCTTAGATGGATGGTCAGTCTGAGCGGACCATTCAGATCTTGGATTATATGTTGAGGGATTGTGTTATTAATTTTGGAGGCTAGTGGGATCACTTTCAACTATTAGCGGAGTTTGCTCACAACAACAGCTACCAGCCCAATATCCATATGGCTTCATGTGAGGCATTATATGGTAGACGGTATCATTCTCAGGTTGGTTGGTTTGAGCCTGGTGAGGCTAGGTTGTTGGGCACCTATTTGATTCGTAATGCTTTGGAGAAGGTAAAGTTAATTCAGGAGCGACTTCATATAGCGCGGTGTAGATAGGATAGTTATGCTGATAGGAAGGTTCTTAATATGGCATTCATAGTAGGTGAGAAGGTTCTACTTAGAGTTTCGCCTATAAAGGGCGTGATGAGATTTGGGAAGAAGGTCAAGTTGATTCCTCGGTATATTGATATATTTGAGGTTTTGAAGAGAGTTGGTAAGATGGCTTACAGACTTGCCTTGCCACCCAGCTTGTCGAGAGTTCATATGTTGCTTCATATTTCCATGATTCGGATGTATTATGAAGATAATTCACATGTGTTGGATTTCAATTCAGTGCAATTGGATGAGAATCGGGCTTATGAAGAAGAGCCGGTGGTCATTTTGGATAGGCAGGTTCTGAAGTTGAGGTCTAAAGATATTGTATAAGTGAAGGTTCAGTGGAGAGGTAAACCGATTGAAGAGGCAACTTGGGAGACCAATCATGATATGAGGAGCAGATATGCTCATCTTTTTGGCATTCCATGTATGATTCTAAACTCGTTCGAGGACGGACATTTTCCTAAGAAGGGGATAATGTAATGACCTGACCTATCGTTTGATGTATTTGAGCCTAGTATCCCTTATCTGATATTTCTCGTATGTTTGTTTGATGTTTTCTTACTTGGGGAGGGGGTGGGTGGTTAGTTTAGTTTCCGGGAGTTTGAGAGTGATTTGGGATACTTAGTTTAATATTGGAAGCTTAAGTTTGTAAAGTTAACCAAGTTTGACTTTTGAGTAAACGACCTCAAATTGATAATTTAATGGTTCCCATAAGTTTGTGTGGTGATTTTGGACTTAGTTTTATGTTCGGATTTGGGTTTGGAGGTTCCTAGAAGTATTTGGTGCTATTTGTTGAAAGTTAGCAATTTGAAAGTTTGGAGAGTTTATAGGTTTGACATGGAATTGAATTTGAAGTTATCGGGGTTTGACTGGTATTTCGTGACTTTCTATAGGTGTGTTTTGTTGATTGGAACTTATGCATAAAGTTTGGTTGTAATATGTATTGTCTACGTATGATTTGAACACATTCAACGAAGTTGAAGTATTTGAAACTTAGGAAAAGGATTTTGATCTTCGATTATTGATTTTGATTTTATTGATGGTGTTTCGAGCTCTAGGGTAAGTTTGAATTAGGTATAGTGACTTGTTAGTATAATCGGACGGGGTCCTGAGAGGCTCGGGTGCATTTCTTGGTAGTTTCAAACTATTCCCTTTGGTTTGCAACTGTTGGTTTTCTGGTGTGAGGTAGTTCTTCACGATCGCAGAGCCGAGTTTCGCGATCATAGAGAAGGGAGGTTATAGGTGAGATTTTTCTCATCGTGTTCACGACATAGGGTTCGCGTTCATGTAGTGGCATAGGCAGTAGAATCATGATTGCGTGGGTGTGACCGTGTTCGTGATGGTGTGGAATCAGGCAGGAGGTTTGCCTTCGCGTTCGCATTCACGTTCGCATGGGTGTATCCGCATTCGCATAGAGGCGGGGCCTAGCTGGGGGATTGTTGGCCTTCGCATTCACGTAGGGGGTCTCGCATTCGCGGAGGGTTGACTGGTTGGCTTTCGGAGTCAGGTGTTTATACATGTTACATTGGGCCCTGTTAGCTTAGGCACCCGGGATTTTTGGTGCTTTGTTGGACACGTAGCATGTGTCAGGCACATGGATTTATGCTGTAAAGTGTTGGAAAAGGATTCTAAGCATGCACATATATGTTTTGACTTATGCATTGATTTGATATAAATGTTGTTGATGCATGTATCATGTCTTGATTTAAGGATTGGTGTATTTATATCTTAATTGATCTCCTTATCTTCAAAGCATGCCTAAATTCTGTAAGAACTGTTTTTTGA
Source organism: Nicotiana tabacum (assembly GCF_000715075.1). Lineage (NCBI taxonomy): Eukaryota > Viridiplantae > Streptophyta > Magnoliopsida > Solanales > Solanaceae > Nicotiana > Nicotiana tabacum. Next base: position 63,110,845 of record NC_134081.1, read on the forward strand.
GCTTTCGTACTGATGTGTTGATGCCATGTTTTATTCTGTATCTTATTTATGTTGTCGCCTGATTATTAGACTATTAGTGAGTGTCGATATCGACCCCTCGCAACTACTTACTTGAGTTTAGACTTGATACTTATCGGGTACCATGATTTTATACTCATACTACACTTCTGCACATTGTATACACTCTGAGACTGGTATTTGTGGAGTTCATCTAGTAGAGTAGGGGATATTTATGGAGACTTCGTGATGAACTGGTTTACTTGATCCAATACGTAGGACATGGAGTCCCCCTCCCTACTTAACTATTCATCCTATGTATTTCTTTCAGATAGACATTGTTATTAGGTTTATACTCTTTCTCCATCTTAGATGCTTGTGATAGTTGTGGTACCGGATTTTGGGCTATGTAGACAGTTGTGGTCGTGTTTAGACTCTATCTCCAAACTATGCACACAAGTTCAATTCAACTATATATAGACCTATCCAAAGTCTTAGAACACCAATTAGAGTCCAATAACATCAAAATTAACTCTTGGTCAAACTTATGAACTCTTAAGTTTTTCAAATTGCCAACTTTCGACAAATAGTGTTGAATTCGTCTAGGAACCTCCAAAACAAAATTCGAACATACATACAAGTCCAAAATCATTATACGAACTTATCGGAACCATCAAAATCAGATTCCAAGTCCATCTACCCGAAAGTCAAAAACCTTGGTCAATTCTTCTAACTTTGTTTTTTGGATCAAAAGATAAGTTGCATTAATTAAACATATGCGTATAGAGATGTTGATGCCTGGGCACCATATTACAAACAAAAGAAGTACTAGATGGAGCAGCTAAGTTAGAATTGCTAACTCTAATGTGATTAGTGTAAACTTTCCAAATCGAGGCCAATTCTTCCAAATCAATTCCGAACCACTCGAAATCCAAAACCAACCATACATGTAAGTCATAATGCATTATATGAAGCTACTCAAAGTACCAAGTTACCGAACAGAATGCTAAAGCTCAAAACGACGGATCGGGTCATTACAAAACACATCCAAAAATAAAGATCATCTATCATAAAAAGATTAATGTATAATTTTGAAGATTAAACACATAATTTTATTTGATACATATATCTTATTTTTTGTATACTATCTTGTATACGCAATATATGTGCTTAACTGAAAAGGAATTTATTTGTATATTAAATATACACGGTATAAAATTGATACATAACTGAACAACGTATCTTAATTTTTCCCTTTCTTATTGCAACACTCGCTTCGTCTTCCGTCTATCCCCGGTTCCATGTATCACTGTATCATTTGAGTATTTAATGCAAACCAATTTTATCCTATACAATAATACTAGTATAATATTTGTAGCTGATATATCAGGTATGTATCTATATAAGTTACTTACAATGTATAACATGCATATTTCAGTGGAAAATGTAAGATGTATATATGTAAGTAGTATATTACAAATAATTTATATTTATTATAAATAAAAATATATGAACTATATTTGGCTATTTAAGAATGGGGGATTTTTTTTTGTGATAATTAAGAATATATCTGTATACGTCTAAAATTGAAAAGTCCGATTTATGATCATTATGGAATTTCACATACACACACAATAGTCACCAACTATCGTATTGTCAAATATTTTAGAAGAAAATCAATATGAAACTCTTCATGAATATGGATAGAGAAGAAAAAGCAAAGAGTAACCCTTTTGAATATTGCTTGCCCATGAAACATGCTTCAGGTTTTATAACTAGAAAAAATATTTAAATAGAAGAACGAAAAAGAACGATATTTGTGTTATGGGAGAGTAAGAAAAGAGTAGAGGAAATAGGGCTTTGGGTGGCTATGGTTGATTATGGGAGATTTTCAAGGAAAATGATTGTTTACACATGATTCCTTAAATTACGGGACAGTTTTAAAATTTAAAATCTGGAATTTTGAAGTATGCTGTATATGTGAATAAACTTGCTATTTATGAAATAAAACAAAAGTAATATTGTATATCTAAATATTTCTTACTAATTGCTCTACAATATAAAAATCCCAACAAAAAAAAAAAATCAATTTGAAGTAGTTGTAGCCTATACTCAATAGGAAGAATAAGCTCTACTTGTTTACCCAACTTGTTCTTTTGATAATTATTTCTAACTTAATTTGCTAAAATATTGTTATTTTGTTTGTATTAGCAAAACCTAGATTTTCCAAGTCACTAGCAAAAGGATGTTAATAAATTCTGGAAGGTTGGCTTTGTTTTTGTGTGTGTATATATATATATATATATATATATATATATATATATATATATATATATATATATTATTATTATTATAAAAGCATGAATATTTTATATTAAATGTTGAACGACAAAAATATCCCCGAAATATTGATCGACTTTTATACCCTTAATTATTTAAATTAGTATTCACAATAAGTCATATAAAAAGGACAAAAGTAGAAATACTACTCGCTAGGATAGAGAATTGTAATAGAAAAAGGATTTGATCGTAAAAGAAGTAGAAAATATTTTAATAGAAAGCAGATTGGATCGTGAAAGAAGTAGAAAATATATGAATTCGTCGAATTCTAATCCCAATCAAAGTTCCAAATTTATGTCCTACTTATTCTTGAAGTTTAAATTATACTAATTTCATATGAATAAGAACACCCTAAGCCACCTATTACCCTGTATATGAAGAGGCGGGTTTGTTGGTTGTATAACTCTAAAATTATTTATTTGTAACTGAGGATTGAGACTCATGGAAAGCTTCAAAATTTTAGATCTTCCACTAGCTGGTCGTAAAGCTCATCATTAAAGGGTTACGCTTATAGGTAGTAAATCTGATTTTATTATTAGTATCAATTCTTTGGGAGTTGATTTTGTTTCAATATGATTCTTTTTCGGAAACTTTTAACTTTGATCAGTAATACTAGAGTTTCTATAATTGGTATGGTTTCGTGTTCTTTATTAGCATAACTTTCGGTTATTTCATGTTTTAATTATGATATATTTGTCTTAAACTATATGTTTGTACTGCCATCATGTACCTCATTGAATGCAGAGCCCTTCAAAATATAGATTATTTCTTTAGAATATATATAATTTGTTTTCAATAGAATTATACTACTATTTTCCTAATATGGATTAATTCATGAAATCCTAACTCCAATCAAGTTGTCCGGCATATTCTTGAAGTTACAAACTATACCAATTCCACATGATCTTACGCCTCATTGAATTTTTTAATAATAGGTTTTCAGCAATTGCTGCATGCAGGCACTGAGCTTTTTAAAGGTAATTAATTTCCACATCACATAAATTCTCGGTCAAAAATTCCTTCTTATTGAAGTTCCAAACTATAGCAATTCCGCGTGGTTTTTCAGCCATTGCTTCGTTACATTTGTTAATAATAAATTTTAATTATCATGAACCCTTGTCGCATGCTCAGAATATGGGTCTCCCTCGAGGTAATTAATTTCCTTTGTGTATTTTGGTTAGTTTGTAGTTTCTTTCTCTTTATTAGTCTAAAGGTTGTTCAACTATTTGCAGAACATGTTACTGTGTTTATTTTAATAAAAAGTGATTTCTAGGATTTGTAATCTTCTATAGTTTGTGTTTATATCTTATTATCTCTCGATGACATAATTCCTCAAAAGATAATATCGTAATATTAGTACTTTTACTTAATAATTAAAACTTAAAATCAACTGAAATTCTGCCCTTTGAAATATGTAAAAGGAAAAGTCGTTTGAATGAAACAAGGGAATATAAAAAACTAATATACATCCCTATTTATTTATTTAATTAATAAATTTTATACTTGTTATTATATTATTGAATGGTTGTCTTAAAGATAGTGAAAACAAAATAGAAAAAAAGGAGAAAAGCAACCCTGACAAATAAGATGTCATTCTCATATCTATTTTATCTCCGTATCATAAGAAGACATTGTGTGGTAATATTAACAACTTGCTTCTTATATAACGAAGAAAAAGAAAGGAATACAGATTAAAAAATATGTATTCTTTAAATCTGCTCCACATTAAAAAAATATACTATTAGAATTTCCTCTTCATCTTTGGATAGACGAGAAATAAGCTTATGAACTACGGAGATCGGGTGAAAAATATGGGGTATTATCACTTTTAACCCGCGCCAGAAGCTATTTTACATCTGGTAGCTGAAAAAGTATATAAAACTTGTATAATTTTTGTATATAACATACAGAATGTATATACATACAAAAAATATATAAATTTTATATATTTTTTTAGTTATTATTTTTACAGCGGCTATACAATGTCATTTTTTCGAAAAATATTGTTCAATAGAATTATTGTTCTTATTCAAGGATAGAATGAATAATATTTTTCAACAATTAAAAGGTACGGGATTAGGTAGAATTTACTTATTATTAGAACGTAAATGACTTATGGCAAATCGGATGAGGGTAAATTTTAAAGTTGATGTTTGATTATTATTTGAAGAAAAGAAAGGAAATCATTAGGAAAAACACTACACGAAAAATGTGGAAAGCAAATCGTACGTTGTTCTTGTTCCGTAATGATAACTCCATTAGTCTCAATTTAACTAGAATACAAATTAGTTGATGATTTTCAGCAATATCATAGAATTCTGTCTTTCATAACTTCAATCAAGAAAAGTAAAATAAATTAAAAAGAAAAGGACCCTAAACTGCTTTTATAATCTATATATCTATACTGACGTATTAACTTAATGTTGACATGATATTATATTAATTTAAAAGTAAATTATTTCTTAAAATGGATGATAAATCAGTTATTTGTTCTCTTTAATATTAAGTGTTTGGTTCATTATTAAACATTGTTGGCACTTTGCTCACAAATAAATTTTTATCTATAGAAAACAAAAAATCACATTGAATAAGGTTTGTACTAAGTCAATTGCTTTACAATCATTTTCTTTCATATAAATAATTAAATTAAAATTTACGTGCAACGTACGTACATAAAAACTAGTTATTATAAAAGCCTGAATACAATGTCGGTTTACAAAAATAACCTTATAATATTAATCATAATAACCCACAATAAAAGGATATAACATGAATTCTAGACATTAACCTTATAATCCTATTAGTTTTAGGACATATACCACACGTTAGGAATCCTGCCTGATTACCTTTAGGAGTCCTATTAGTATACTTACTTTCGGGCATAGACATATAATACTACATGTTAGCATGTAAACCTAATACCTTTAGGAACACGTTAGGTTTTCTTTTAGTATTTTGGTTAACTAAATTGGAATACTATTGGGTCTTAGCAAAAGATTGTAACATAATATTTCCTACTCCCTCCGTTTCAATTTATATGAATCTATTTTCTTTTTAGTCCGTGCCAAAAAGAATGACCACTTTCCTTATTTGGAAACAATTTACTTTTATGCAATGATTTATAGCCACACAAAATATATGTGCCTCATTTTACACCACAAGTTCAAAAGTCTTCTCTCTTTTCTTAAATTTTGTGCCCAGTCAAATGGGTTCACATAAATTGAAACGGAGGAGTATTAAAAATGTTGTGTCGTTTTACAAAATAGGTTTTGGCTCATCCAAAAATGCCGTGATGCTTTTGATCAGTTCCCTTTTAATTTATTAGAAGGTGAAAAGGAAATCAACGATAATTAATCTTTGTCTTTATGAAAATGAAAGTTAATAAATTAATCTATCTATATCTATATCTATCTATTTATATATTTATCTATCTATCTATCTATCTATATTTATCTATCTATATCTATATTTATTATAAAAGCATGAATACAATATCGGTTTACAAAAATAATTTTATAATATTAAGCATAATAACTCACAATAAAAAGACATAACCGGAATTCTAGACATTGGCCTTATAATCCTATTAGTTTTAGGACATGTACCACATGTTAGGAATCCTAGTGCCATGACCCAAAATTCCGCCACAGACGTCGTGATGGCACCTAGTCTCTAATACTAGGTAAGCCGATTTCAAAACTAACAGCAGAACAAATAAGAATATACAACCTCCCAAGACTAGTAGTATTGAGTCACGAACTCTAGCTGAATACATGGAATGATCACGAGGACCAAATATACAATACTGTTTGATTAAAATTAACATTATAATGAAATAAACAGACTCCAAGGGACTGCGACAACCAAGCAGCTCTACCTTGAATCCTTGCGATCACACTCTAACTATGTCCAGGTCCGATACCTCCAATACCTGGCTCTGCACAAAAATATACAGAAGTGTAGTATGAGTACACCACGGTCGGTACCCAGTAAATATCAAGACTAACCTCAGTAGAGTAGAGACGAGATACAGTCAAGACACTCACTAGTCTAATAGCATGTGCAATATAATATACAAAATAATAGGAAACAGATAACAATAAGGGCAGGATAAAACAACCATTCATATGCTCAACAAGACAACAACAATACCATAAATATTACTCAACAATTAATAAATACATAGATGCCCAATTAATTCAAGCTTTTCAAATAAATATCCTTCACAAATAATTCTTCAAAATAACTCTCTTTCAAATATAGTTTTCTCTAATAATTATCTTTCAAAAATATTTCTTTCATATAATACTTTCTAAATAAAAATCCTTCCAAATAAATATTTTGAATATAATTCTTTCAAATTAAAAAGTCACCTTGTGACACCTCATTTCATAATCATAAAATATACGGATCTCAACCCAATTTCATATTTTTCGTAAACACGGGTCTCAGCCCATTTTTCATATTTCTACGATACTTCGTGCCCATCATTAATTCATATTATTTTCCTGGCACTTCGTGCCCTCATTTCATATCACAACTGCATGGACAATTCACGTGCCAAATATCATTATCATTTAATCACAGCATCTCGTGCCCATATTTCATATCACAACTGCACGGACAATTCAAGTGCCAATATCCTCATTATTTACTCACAACACTCCGTGCCCATATTTTATTTTATAATTCGCCTAGCAATAGCCACAGGCTCCCAATTTCAACATAAAACAGATTATTATCAATTTACCAATAACAAGATAAATTGCACAAGGTATAAACATAAAAATAAAAAAATCACAACATCATATGAAAATCACCAACACCACAACTCCACATCATCACATATTGTCCGTGACAATAGCCACCCTTATCTCTCTTATAGCCACTCTTATCTCTCCTATAGCTGCCTTTATCTCTCCTATAGCCGCCCTTATCTCTCTGCCATGACAATATCAATAGCTACTCTTATCGCTCCTATAGCCATCCTTATCACTCCTATAGCCGCCCTTATCGCTCCGCCCATACAATATTCCAACAAACACAATAACAATGAAATGCCACCCTTATACCCGCCTAATATCAATGGTGAAATGTCACCCTTATCTCTTCAAAATAATAACTCACACAACACAACAATTTACACGAAAAATTATCACGACAACATAATAAAATAAATTCATATCACAATTTGCCCAATGGCCACAACCAAGATTCCAAAGACACAACCAAATCAATTAATTTTACAACAAATTCCGAAGGCTCCACACAATGTGTATAACACCCCAAAAATGATCAACATAGATAGAAATTACTCAGCATAAAGCAAAGCCTTCATTAATCCAAATTTAGATAATTATATTAACACTTCTTTTTAATCTTGCTTAATTAATTATTTGCGTAGGAAAATTTTTTATTGAAATTAAATTCTAAGAAATATCAAACCAACAATACTCACAAAATTACATAAATTTTCAAGTAACAATCATATTAAATTGTCATATAAACAAATTCAACAACAAGGATTTAGGCATGGCAAATAGATGATTTAATAAATACTAACAATTATCCAAATTACTACACAATTTGCCCAAGAATTTAACTCAATGAATTTTGCACATATAAGCCTGAGTACGTACTCGTCACCTCGCGTACACGGCATTTCACATTTCACAAATTGCATGTAAGACTCGATGCCTAAGGGATAATTCCCCCACTCGAGGTTAAGCAAGACACTTATCTTTTTGAAGTTATGCCGATATTCCAAAATCGCCTTCTTGTTTGAATTGACCTCCGGACCGCTCAAATCTATTTAAATCAGTTGTATAACTTCATGAAAATTTATCGGAAATAATTCTGAATAATAAAACGTCGACTTAAAAATTTATTCCAAAAAGTCAACGCGAGACCCGCTTATCGGAACCCGACATAATTTTCATGAAATCCGAACACCCATTCCGATATGAGTTGAACCATACCAATTTTAACCAAATCCGACTCCGAATTGGTATTTAAATCCCAAAAATTTGTTTTTTTTTATCAAATTTCTACAATTTTTCCCAAACTTCCATCTCAAAATACTGATTAAATGATGAAAGCAGTGATATATTCATATATGTTAACCAAATCTGAGTTAGAATCACTTAGCCCGATGAATTTCTTGAAAATCCCACGAATATTCGTCACAAACCAAGCTCCCAAAGTCCAAATGTGAAATAATACCCAAACCCTCAGTTTTATAATACGCAATCTGACCTCTCATTGTGCTGACCGCACTATTTTTGTGTAGTCCGCACATTCCAGGTGCTGCGGTCGCACAAAAAATTGTGTGGTCCGTACTTCGCAGCTTTTCCACTACTATGCTTCCGTAAATTGGCCGTAACTTTCTCTACAGATATCCAAATTATGATTTCCTTATCTTTCTGGAAACTAGACACGAAGAGCTATAACTTTTATTTTTAAATCATCTCAAAATTCTTTGTGGATAAAAAGATATAAGCTTCCGAAGTCAAACCATCGAATATGAGAGTTCCTGAGCGCGGTTCGCACACTCCACTGCGGACTGGAGTGCGGCCGCACCAAAATTGTGCGGTCCGCACAACTCCCTTGAGGTCTGCACTTCCCTTTTTGCCCCAGCACTCCCGAAACTCATCCAGAACCTCCCGGACACAAACCATATATGAATTTCAATCATAAGATACGCTACGGACTTGCTCGCGCACTCAAAACATTCAAAAGAGGTCGTCTTGACCCGATATTGACCATGGTCAAACTCCTAAATTTCTTAACTTTACTAATCTCTCAACCAATTACCCAAAAATACACCCAAGTCCCTCAGGACCTCAACCAAATATACCAACACATTCCAAAATATAATACGAACTTAGTCGAGGCTTCAAACCACGTCAAACAACGCCGAAATTACAAATCGCGCATCGAATCGAATTATAAATTTTTAAATCTTCCAACTTTTATATCTTGCGCCGAAACATATCAAATCAATCCGGAATGACTTCAAATTTTGCACACAAGTCATAATTGACGTAATGGAGCTATTCCCATTTCCGGAATCGAAATCTAACCTCATTATCAAAATTTCAACCTTCGATCGGACTTTCCAAAAATCTTCTATTTTCCAACTTATGCCAAAATGTGTCGAATTGTCCTACGGACTTCTAAATCCAAATCTGAACATACACATAAATCCGAAATCATCATACGAAGCTATTTCTATCATCGAAATTCTATTCCGGGGTCATTTTCTCAAAAGTCAACTCTCTGGTCAACTCTTTCCATTGAAATTTCTAAATAAGAATTGCTCTTTTAATTTAATTCTGAATCTTCAGTAAATCAAACTCGACCACATCCGTGGGTCATAATACATATTGCGAAGCTGTTCAAGACCTTAAATCACTGAACGGGTCATAAGACAAATTGGGTCGTTACATTCTCCACCTCCTAAACAAACGTTCGTCATCGAACATTCTAAGAATTATTCTGAGGTTACCAAATTGATGATTTTACTTTCACACATATACTCACGGTTGATCCTACGTTACCGCATTTGAGATAAGCCCGGCAACACCATCTCATTTGAGATTATTTATTTTATACATATTTGTAAGCTTTAAGACCAAGTTTTTACACTCCAAACATTTTCAAAAGGCCTAATTTTCACAACAACGCACGGTATTAGTCTCAACTGTCTATGGCAACTCGTACCTACGCACACATCAACTTTCTTGATAGTGTTGAAGTACTTCAAAAATTTTCTGGGGTATTACATTCTTCCCCGCTTAGGATCATTCGCCCTCAAACACATAACATAATTTATCTCTTCTTTTGCACGTCTCAATACCCCAAATTTTACTAACTCCCAAATTTTCCAAAATATTCGGAAGAGTCTCTCGTGTAATTGGGCATATCCACCTGCCAGAGTAATACCAAAATAACTCCTAGCAATACATCCACAACCCAATAAAATACCACAAGTTATATATCAATAACACTACTCTCAGCATTACAAGCACTGCATTATCATAATGATATCAGGACATGAAGCACATCATATGTATGCCCATCACCACATCTCTGGTCTTAAAAGTTATTCATCATCGATTACAACATCGTCAATTAATCTCATATTAACAAAAGCCTCGTTTTTAATTTTCACAACACTGATAACAAAATGTGAGGCATGAAGACCTCATAACTATTTTCCTGAGTTAACGAGTCACATTTAACACCACATGGGCACTTACCTCATAGGCTAAAACTCAATGTTTACAGCACGAAAATGGCTGAATATGCACAGAAAATATACAAAAATTATCAAATAAGCCTAACAGGCATGACTCCCTATTAATACTATTGTACAAATTAAATTTCACGAAGGGAGAATTTAAACTCATAAATATTTCACCACAAGGACCTCATCCTTATATAACTTTCACCGCGGCTTGTAGCCCGGTTTAAATATTTCACATCATATATAAAATGCGAGGATCTCGTCCTCAACTCCGAACTACAAGTATTTGCACATTGTGCCAACTGAAATTTTAATTTCCTTTCTTTTTTTTCCTTTTCAATAAATTTCGTAAACATTTTTCACAACACATAATGAACCCTCATACAGGTAGGACATATAATTCATAAAAATTGGAATCAATAATTTCGAAATACATTAAACCCACTGTGATGAATAATAAAAATTACTTTTGGACTTATAGCCCTCAATGATGCACAAAAATAAAAATGACAGACACAGGCTCACAACCTCAATTCTCCCAACAGGGATAACATATAAGTGGGTCACAAAAATTACGAAGCTCACCCATAAGCGGAGCATAATAGGAGGACTCACCTAAATATTCATAACCGAATCAAATTAAGGAAAAATATCCTTTTATAACAAAAACAGGATCGTACCTGTAATGACACCATCTGGTATATTGGCCTCAGCCAAATCATAGCGATTATATCAACGGGTCGGGCCTCCACCTCTTAGGCTCCCACTACCCGCCTGTCCTCCACCTCTAACTGATTGTGCACGTGAAGTATTAACTGGAATAAAGCTTGTAGTTGAAGTGTTCTGATGAAATCCACCCCTCCCAAGTCTGGGACAATTTCTCTTGATGTGTCTAGTATTACCACACTCATAACAACCCCTTTGCGGGTTCGACTGCTCACACTGAGTCTGTGCCGGATAACTGGAATAACCATTATAGGAACCCCGTGCCGGTGGTGCATTAAAGGAACTTACTGGAGCACCCCGAGTATTATGAAATTGTTTCCATGACCCCGTTGATACTGAAATGTAGAATTATTAACGACGTTGGAATACCGCAAGTCCCTTTATCATCCCATACAAATCTCAGTTGTTAATCATATATAAGTTTCGGAGAACATTTCATACCATATAAATACATCTCAGGCCAAAACTCATATAACACATGACCCCGTAATTTGATCGTTGTTAGTGGACTCCCTCACTTGGCGCGAAGCCATAGGACACATTCTGATGATCCACAATACTAACCTTCATCGCTCGTAGGACACCGGTCATAAGATACCTCAAGCCATTTATTTGTCGCATGCCATTCTCGTGACAATTAAACTCGCTTCCTCCAGTGCCTTGGTTGCGTATGTACCCTTCGCTAAATAGAAATCTCATACGAACTACATAGTCTCTAATACCACCAACTATTTCAGATCTACAACCACGTCGTGACCCTACCACAATTGTGATGATTAGGCAACTAATTAAACCATCTTAATATCATACTTATCAACCAGATGTCAGAACCTGCTGCACCCCAATGTGCACAACTGAATGATATCTCAATACTTTCGTATCCTCGATCTGGACGACACGTTGTAATAATGGTTGAGCAACCCTGGCCCCCTTATAACCCCTCTATAGTATCACGAACCGTTGGCGCATAGTTGATACCGAGTGCGCAATTTCATACACGAGTGGATGCAAAAGAACATAAGATATATGCTTCAAGCTGAATAAATGCCGCACGATAAGGAATGAAAGAAGTGAAATTTCCTAACAGTTTTGTAGCCTCTCGAATATAAGTACAGACGTCTCTGTACCGATCCGCAAGACTCTACTAAACTCATTCGTGACTCGTAGAACCTATGAACCTAGAGCTCTGATACCAACTTGTCACGCCCCAAAATCCTGCCACAGGCATCGTGATGGCACCTAGTCGCTAATACTAGGTAAGCCGATTTCAATTACATTTTGAAGCCATTTTCTTTTGAATTAAATAAGTAATCAAAACTAACAGCGAAACAAATAAGAATATACAACCTCCCAAGACTGGTAGTACTGAGTCATGAACTCTAGCTGAATACATGGAATGATCACGAGGACCAAATATACAATACTGTTTGATTAAAAATTAACAGTACAATGAAATGAACAGACTCTAAGGAACTGCGACGACCAAGCAGCTCTACCTTGAATCCTTGCGATCACACTCTAACTTTGTCCAGGTCTGATACCTCCAATACCTGGCTCTACACAAAAATGTACAGCAGTGTAGTATGAGTACACCACGGTCGGTACCCAGTAAGTATCAATACTAACCTCAGTGGAGTAGAGACGGGGTATAGTCAAGACACTCACTAGTCTAATAGCATGTGCAATATAATATACAAAATAGTAGGAAACATATAACAATAAGGGTAGGATAAAATAACTATTGATATGCACAGCAAGACATCAAGAATACCGTAAATATTACTCAACAATTAATAAATACATAGATGCCCAATTAATTCAAGTTTTTCAAATAAATATCCTTCACATATAATTCTTCAAAATAACTCTATTTCAAATATAGTTTTCTCAAATAATTATCTTTCAAAAATATTTCTTTCATATAATACTTTCTAAATAAAAATCCTTCCAAATAAATATTTTGAATATAATTCTTTCAAATTAAAAAGTCACCTTGTGACACCTCATTTCATAGTCAATGAGGGACCCGCTTCTCAGAACCCGACATAATTTCCATGAAATCCGAACACCCATTCCGATACGAGTTCAACCATACCAATTTTATCCAAATCCGACTCCGAATTGGTATTCAAATCCCAAAAATTCATTTTTATGAAATTTCTACAATTTTTCCCAAACTTCCATCTCAAAATACTGATTAAATGATGAAAGCAATAATATATTCATGTATGTTAACTAAATCTGGGTTAGAATCACTTACCCTGATAAATTTCTTGAAAATCCCACAAACAATCACCACAAACCGAGCTCCCAAAATCTAAATGTGAAATAATACCCAAACCCTAAGTTTTATAATACGCGACCTGACCCCTCATTGTGCTGACCACACCATATTTTGTGCGGTCCAAACATTCCAGGTGCTGCGGTCACACAAAATTTGTGAGGTCCACACTTCGCAGCTTCTCCACTACTACGCTTCAGTAAATTGGCCATAACATTCTCTACAGATATCCAAATGATGATTTCCTTACTTTTTTGGAAACTAGACACAAAGGGCTACAACTTTGTTGAATCATCTCAAAATTTCTTGTGGATCAAAAGATATAAGCTTCCGAAGCCAGACCATCGAATCTGAGAGTTCCTGAGTGCAGTCGCACACAAAATTGTGCGGTCCGCACACTCCACTGCGGACTGGAGTGCAACCGCACCAAAATTGTGTGGTCCGCACAACTCCCTTGAGGTCCGCACTTCCCTTTTTGCCCCAGCACTCCCGAAACTCATCCAGAACCTCCCGGACACAAATCATATATGAATTTCAATCATAAGACACGCTGCGAACCTGCTCACGCACTCAAAACACTGAAAAGAGATCGTCTTGACCCGATATTGACTATGGTCAAACTCCCAAATTTTTTAACTTTACTAATCTCTCAACCAATGACCCAAAAATACACCCAAGCCCCTCGGGGCCTCAACCAAATATACCAATACATTCTAAAATACAATACGAACTTAGTCGAGGCTTCAAACCACGTCAAACAATGCCAAAATTACGAATCGCGCATCTAATCGAATTATAAATTTTTAAATCTTCCAACTTTTATATCTTGCGCCGAAACGTATCAAATCAATCCGGAATGACTTCAAATTTTGCACACAAGTCATAATTGATGTAATGGAGCTATTCCTATTTTTGGAATCGAAATCCGACCTCGTTATCAAAATTTCAACCTTCGGTCGGACTTTCCAAAACTCTTCTATTTTTCAACTTTCGCCAAAATGTATCGAATTGTCCTACGGGCTTCCAAATCCAAATCCGAACATACGCCTAAATCCGAAATCATCATACGAAACTATTGTCATCATCAAAATTCTATTCCGGGGTCGTTTTCTCAAAAGTCAACTCTCTGGTCAACTCTTTCCATTGAAATTTCTAAATAAGAATTGTTCTTTTAATTTAATTTCGAATTTTCAGTAAATCAAACTCGACCACACCTGCGGGTCATAATACATATTGCGAAGCTGTTCGAGACCTTAAATTACTGAACGAGACGTAAATTCTTAAAATGACAAGTCGAGTCGTTACAGCTACATGATTACCTTTAGGAGTCCTATTAGTATAATTACTTTCGGCATAAACATATAATACTACATGTTAGCATGTAAACCTGATACCTTTTGGAACGCGTTAGGTTTTCTTTTGGTATAATTACTTTCGAGATAGAGACATATTTTTAGTCATGTAATCCTATTACTTTTAGGATATACTTTTTAAAAATTTCTATTACTAATTTAATTTGAAAATATATTATAATGTCCTATTACTAATTTATTTTGAGAATGTATTAAATTGTTCAAATCCATTTTAAAAAAGGAGAGCCTATATATCTATATCTATATCTATCTATATTATTATAAAAGCATGAATACAATGTCGGTTTACAAAAATAATATTATAATATTAAGCATGATAACTCATAATAAAATAACATAACCATAATTTTAGATATTATCCTTATAATCCTATTAATTTTAGGACATAATACTACACGTTAGGAATCTTACATGACTACCTTTAGGAATCTTATTAGTATAATTACTTTTGGGCGGTCTAATTCATATAAAATTGAACAAGTAAATATCTTTAGTCATGTAATCTTATTACTTTTAGGATATACTTCTTAAAAATTCCTATTACTAATAAATGTATTATAATGTCCTATTACTAATTTAATTTAAAAATGTATTATATTGTCCAAATCCATTTAGAAAAAGGATAGACTATTTTATTATAAAAGCATAAATACAATATTAATATACCAAAATAGCCCTAAAATATTAAGCGGGAGAACTCATAGGGAAAGGACATAACTGTAATAACCTATTTTTTGGACTACAATACCTTCTTTGCTAATTTTTAATATTTAAGATTTAAAATTAATAAAATTTTATATATTAAATTCTTATTAAAAATATGTAAGAAGGTTTAATAAAATTAATTTCATAAGAATCCTCTATATTGGCAATATATTACCCTCCATAATGTCCAATACCAAAAAAAAAATAAAAGTAATATTAAATTGACAGCATAAAGAGTTGAAATTGAGAAAAATTATCCCCACGGTAATATAAATTTATATTATATTTGAACTATTTTCTTACTCAAATAATATATATTTTTAATCAATTTTTGAGTTTTGAGTCTCGGATTTAGGCGATTTCAAAGCGATTTTTCACGACTTTGAATTGGATAAGTGTTATATAACCAAAAGTGATTATATTTCATAAATCCATGTCTATATTCATCATTTATTTCGGATTTAGATAGAAGAAATTGGATTTTTTGTAAAACTTTCTAAAAAATAAAAATTTAAGATTTGAAGGTCCATTTGACATCGGAATTTGATAATTTTTGTATGGTTGAACTCGTATCGGAATGAGTATTCGGATTTCGTAAGTTTTTACGAGATTCGAAACGTGGGGTCCCACTGTCGAGTTTTGAGATGAATTTCGGATTTTAATCTGAAAAATTAGTAAATTCATATGGAACTAATTCCTACGATTTGTATTGAGTATATTGAATTGTTTATGACTAGATTTGAGAATTTCGGACACGAATTCATGAGGCAAAGGTTTATTAGATTTTTGAACTTGATTGCAAAGCGAGATAAGTGTCGTGGTTAACCTTGACTTGAGGATATAGAACCCTTGAATTATTTGCTATGTGAATTTCATGTCTAACGATGTATAGGCAAGGTGACGAGTACCTTTACTTTGTCAAATCAATTATTTAAACATCTTAAATTATTTTAAGACACAAATTAATTTTTATAATAATTGTTTCTCTCCTATTCCTTGTCAACTATTAATTCTTGAATTCCTGCAATAATTGTCACATGCTTATTTGATCTATGTGTCTTAATTGCTATTTGACATTTAACATATTAAATATTAGACTGCCTATTTTCTCCATAATTTCCACAATAAATTGCTACTTGTCATTATTTATTTCATAAATAAATTATAATTATTGTATGCCTTGATGCTTAATAGTTTCTCATTGAACGTGGTATTTATTGGAGTATTTTTATTATATTTAAGAGTTATTAAAATATATGGGGGGATCGGGTTGCACGCTGCAACATAAATAAAAATAAATATATTGGAGGATCGGGTTGCACGCCGCAACAGAGTTATTTAAAGTTTATATTGGGGGATCGAGTTGCACGCTGCAACCGATTTATTTAAAGTTTATATTGTTGGGGCGGGTTGCACGCCGCAACAGAAATTTATTGAGGAATTATATTGTTGGGGCGGGTTGCACGCCGCAACGAAAATTAATTGAAATAATAATTGTTTATGACTGTCGAGTTGACTTCAACTGTTAAAATGAGTTACATGATTTATTTCTATTATTGTTGTTGTTATTATTACTGCGTACAGGTTAATATAAGTGACATGTCTTAGCCTCGTCACTACTTCATCGAAGTTAGGCTCGGCACTTACCAGTACATGGGGTCGGTTGTACTGATACTACACTCTACACTTCTTGTGCAGATTTTAGAGTTGGTCTCAGCGGCGTACTGTAGATTTGCCCGGATATAGCTATCAGTGGAGACTTCAGATATAATTGCACAACGTTCGCAGTTCTGAAGTCCCCTTCTATCTTATCTCAGACGTGTATTATATTTCAAACAGCTTGAATTTTATTCAGACATTTATTTGTATTATTCTAGAAGCTTATGCACTTGTGACTCCAGTTCTGGAATGGTATTTAGATATCGCGTTTATTATGGATTATTCACTTTATTTCCGCATTTATTTTTTTGGTATTAATTAATTTAAAATTATGTTAAAATGACTAATTATATTCTAACGTTGGCTTGCCTAGCAAGTAAAATATTAGGCGCCATCACGATCCCGAATGTGAGAATTTTGGGTCGTGACACTAATATATCAAAGCAGAGTAATGATATTAAATTTATCAGGAAAGCAAAATTGATAATATTATCTGAAGCACGTATGGCAAAGTGTCAAACGATCGAAATAATTCCCCAGAGTTCTTATTAATGAACCGTTTGGTAGAAAATTAATGGTTTGGGAGGTGATATCTATTAAGTACTAGTAGTAGTTCTAAAATCGACAAAAGCAGAGACTGTAAAAGCTAGCTTGCCAAAGTTATGCTTCTGGCCTCAAATGAAAAAGATTCAACGGACAAGAAATATAAAGTAAGAATAGATCCAGTATTCAGTGTCTTCTTACTTCGTATCGGAAACGAAGAAAAGCATCCAATAAAATATGATTTGATTTTTTCAGAACACTTTATTATCAATCTCAATGGTAATAGTAGTACATTTAGTAAGAGAAATATTTCTATCATTACATTAAAATATAATTTGTGCAAATCGCATGATAGAATTAAAAATATATCTTAATTAGCTAGCAGAAATGCATATGTTGATCAACTAAATAAAATGTTGATTGCAAAATTTTATAATAAAAATAAAATATTTTTAAGTTTTTGACTCAGTAGAAAATGATACAAATAACTACTACCAAGAAGAATACTTAAATACTTTAATACCAAATGACCTTCTACCATATATGTTTGTTGTCAAGTTTATTATTTCTTACATATGTTAGTGTCGCCGTATATATAATAGACTAAGTTAAAATTGATCTTCCATTGTATGTAGGTTAATTTTGAAAAAAAATATGTTTGTCATGCTACTGAAAAACTTAGATACGCCGAATAACTTATGTAATAGCACACAGATGATATATAGAAGTTTTGACAATAACGCCATACATGCAAAAATTATGATACTGGTCAATGTGCTTATAAGTATATTCTTATCCCTAAATTCAACTTTCGTGTTTCGAAACTAAGGAATATCCTTTTAAATTTGTGTGAAAATAATTTTTAGTATGTTTATGTTTTGCATATATAACAAATAAGGCACAAGGACAAACATCCTAAATATTGGACTATATTTACCGTAATATATTTTCTCGCACGAACAACCGTATGTTGCACTTTCAAGAGGGATATCAAGATCGACAACAAGAGATTTGGTTAAGGCAGAGCAACCAAAGCATTAGGAGAAAATATACACAAAAAAATATTGTCAACAAAGAAGTGTTCGTTAAGATACCATCACATTAAATACTTTTAAACTATAATACATAAGTATCTAACTAACATGAAAAAATTGATCATTTGTGTAAGTTTTGATGATGTCCTTTTATTTTAAATTCATGTATTATGCTAATGTAATAATATTTTTCGGCATTTAGATGATTGTTGTATTATTATACATAAAATTTCTCTCATTAATTAAATTTTATCGTTCGTTCATATAAATAAATATTTAAATCATCACGTGTCATTATTAACGTGCAACGCACGTTCATAGATACTAGTATATGCTAACGTGGCCGCTCTACAAACCAAAAGCAATTGAGTCCCCCTTTCCCGCACTTCACCCAAATTACCGGATTAGGTACGCTACAGTAGGCAAATAAGACTTTCTTTTCCTTCTCTTTTGACCCCAAAGTCCAAACCCAAGCTATTCTGCCCCCTCCCCGGTAAAAGGTAAAGTTCATCATACTATTTTCTAGCAAAAATTAGTTGCACTAAGCTATTAATTACCACTCATCAGAATTGAATTCGGCTTATCCCATCCACCAAACGCTTTACGAGGGTATTTAAGTAAATACAAGCTGCTTTGATGTGCAAGCAGTTTTTAGTTTAATTAGTCTTATGATACGCGCGTTGCGCGTGTACACTATTTCAATGAAAAAAAAATATTAAAATATTATAGAAGTATTATATTAATATGTTATATTTGATTTATAAAATAAAAGTATATGTTTCTAAAAATAATAAATGTTGATCATGTGTACCTAACTCAATAAAAGAAAAATCTACCACATAAAATTTTTCAATCATCTGATAATATATTCAATTATAAACTTATTTTAGTTTTATAATTTCATCACCCCAAATTCAAAAACTATCATGCTATTTTGGAGAAAAACGTATTTTTTTCCGTTATAAAGTAATGTTCATCTTTCTTTTACTTGTCATCAAATAAACTCTTTAAATGAAATTTATTTTAAATTTGTTTTCGTCTTTAAGTTTCAAATTGATACGACACTTAAGAAGAAGAGCGAAAAGTTCTACTATTTGGTAAGAGAACATTTAAGTCAAAAGCGTGTTTTAATATTTGAATTATAATTATTGTTTAAATATTTGGTGTTGAAGTAATAAATTCTAAAAGGAAAGAACTTATATAGCTAAAAACTACTCGATTTCAAATTCTTAATTATATAAGTTAGTACATAGTTCAAATATGGAAAAATTTAATCAATAAATTTTAATTGATTTTGTAATCCTAAATATTAGGAAAATAGTTATGACTATTCCTAAATATTAGAGAAATAATTTAATTAATATTCCTAAATATTAGGTTAACACATTAAAAATTAAAATACTATTTTGTCTAGTGTGAACTCTATTTTTAAAGGATAAAAAAGACGAATGACATTTCGCTAAGGGCTTTCGTGCTTTTAATATAGTATAGATTATGTAGGACGGAGGAAGGAACTCCATTCATTATTTTAAGAACTAAAATATATTTAAATATTAAAAAATATCATTCTCTTTAGAATATTAATAAAAACCTGTGCCAAACTAAGCAGTACTTATATCAGCGTCCATGATTCTAACCAAACAGTTATTAGTTGTAATCAGTTCAAACACTTGATACTTGTCATCAACTTTCTATTAATTAGACCAAACGTGATATCATCCTATGAAATAAGAATAATAACCTGTTTGCCCAAGCTTGTTTTGGGCTAAAAGTATTTTTTCTTTGTCAAAAGTGCTTTGGGCAAAAAATTGAGGTGTTTGGCTAAGTTTTTAGATAGAAAAAAAGTTCTTTTGAAAATAAACAGAAGCAACTTTTGAGAAGCAGAAAAAAGTAGTTTTGTATACGGTCAAAACCGGGTTCGCCCCTTGTGTGACTAATCGAGAGTGGAATATGATAGGTTAAGGTTCGACCTCGAATTATATCGAACCGAGGTGCGAGGTTATACCATTAAGTTCGAGATCCCGGGACCAAACAAAATCGAGGTCAGGCGAGATCGAGGAAAATTTGCCAAACCGAATAACAGAAGGACGAAATATCCACGATCGATTGTAGATCACAACGGAAATCTCGACATGTATCAAGGATAGGCCAATTAATTAGCTAATCATGAGATTTCTCACCTCATATAGAATTGTATCAAGAGTAGGACTCTCCTACTATATAAAGGGGGTCTAATCATTTGTAAAAGGCACCGCATTACGTAATATAAAGCAATACACTGTCATTTTCTAGCTTTCATCATTTTGTTACTATGTTCATACATCAGTTGAAACATCAGTTGATTCAAGGATGATCAAACTCGAGGGTCTCATGTATCCTTAAACCCACGTATAAATTCAATTGTTATCCGATTCGAAGGGTAAACAGTTTGACGCCCACCGTGGAGCTAAGGATAATAGTGATTACCTGGTAAAGCTTTCATAACACAAATTATTTTACACTTGTTCTTTTAAGTATCTTTGATTCCAGGATCAAAATATCGAACTCTCAGTCAGCACCCATACACGTGGACAATGATTTCGGTCACCACGACGAAAATGATAACATAGCACCAGGGAACGATGTACCTCCAGTGGGCCTCGATGGGGTTCCGGCTGTAGGTCCAATCGACGTCAGCTCGCATGCAGCCATCAATGCAAACTTGGCCGTCGATCCCGAGAGCAGCATCCGTAGGGATGTTCGATTAGCCGCTCAAAGCACACATGGTGGTGAAGGGGGCGGGATCAGCCTTCGGGTGATCTTCAAAATGTTGTAGGCTCAACAAGCAGCGATAGCCCAGCTCCAAAAACAGAATCATCCACCAAGCAGAATCGAGCCCGAGTCATCCCAGGAAGTTGCCCACAGGGTCGAATCAGTTTCAAGGAAAACGAACGGGAATGAATCGGGGGCCGATCCTGCAATCATGAAGATGCTCGAAGAACTAACAAAATGAGTTGAGTCGGGGGAAAAGAGGATCGAGGCAAACGACAAGAAGGTGAAAACCTACAACTCCAGGGTCGATCAAATCCCGGGGGGCACCACCAATATTGAAGGGTCTAGATTCCAAAAAGTTCGTGCAAAAACCCTTCCCCCCGAGCGCGGCTCCCAAATCGATTCCTAAGAAGTTCCGCATGTCCAAGATTCCTAAATATAAAGGAACGATCGACCCGAACGAGCATGTCACCTTTTACACATGTGCTATTAAAGGGAATGATCTAGAGGATGGCGAGATCGAATCTGCCTTGCTAAAGAAATTCGGGGAGACCCTGTCAATGGAAGCTATGATATGGTACCACAATTTACCGCTTAGTTCTATTGATTCATTTTCTATGCTTGCAGATTCCTTTGTAAAGGCGCACGCTGGGGCCATCAAGGTCGAAACTAGGAATTGGACCTTTTCAAGGTAAGGCAGAAGGACAACGAAATGCTCAGAGAATTCGTGTCTCGATTCCAAATGGAACGAATGGATCTGCCACCGGTCGCTGATGATTGGGTTGTTCAAGCTTTCACCAAAGGACTCAATGTACGAAGCTCAGTGGCTTCGCAGCAGTTGAAGTAGAATTTGATAGAATACCCGGCTGTTACTTGGGCCAATGTGCATAATCGGTATCAATAAAAGATC
Source organism: Nicotiana tabacum (assembly GCF_000715075.1). Classification (NCBI taxonomy): domain Eukaryota; kingdom Viridiplantae; phylum Streptophyta; class Magnoliopsida; order Solanales; family Solanaceae; genus Nicotiana; species Nicotiana tabacum. The sequence goes on from NC_134081.1 coordinate 63,133,412, forward strand.
AGGGTCGAAAACGACCAGCTTAGGGCTCCTTCCAGGTCCGTTTATCCTATCAGGCCTATTGACAGAATCAAGAGGGATATTGATCGAGAACCGAGGTTGAAGAGGGATCGGTACCAGCCGTATAATGGAGATCGTAGGAGCAGCGGATCAAGGGCTCATGAGCTCTGGAAAAATGGATATCGTAGAAGCACCACGATTGTCAGAATATAACTTTAATGTTGACGCAGCCGCCAACGTATCGGCTATCGGACATATCAAAGATACCAAATGGCCTCGACCTTTGCAGACTGATCCAGCCCAGAGAAATCCCAACCAAATGTGCAAATACCATGGCACCCATGGCCACAGAATGGAAGATTGTCGACAGTTGAGGGAAGAAGTAGCCCGGTTATTCAACGACGGACACCATCAAGAGTTTCTGAGTGATCGAGCCAAGAATTATTTCAGAAACAGGGATTCCAATAAACAAAATGAGCAAGAAGAACCTCAACACATCATTCATATGATTATCAGAGGGGTCGATGTTCCATAAGGGCCGATATTAAAACACACCAAGGTGTCGATCACAAGGGAGAAATGAACTCGGGACTACGTACCACAAGGAACTTTGTCTTTCAACGATGAGGACGCGGAAGGAATCATGCAGCCCCATAATGATGCACTGGTAATATCTGTACTTATGAATAAAACTTGAGTTAAACGCGTGTTAATTGATCCAGATAGTTCGGCCAACATCATTCGATCAAGGGTCGTAGAACAGCTCGGCCTAGAAGACCAATATGTCTTGTGAAACTACTAAGGGGGAAATAAAGTTGCCAGTAAACGTACCCGAGACCATCCAGGAGACCACGTTTTATATGATCGAGGGGAACATGATATATAACTCCATGTTCGAGAGACCGTGGATCCACAACATGAAGGATGTGCCCTCGACCCTGTGCCAGGTGTTAAAAATCCCAACACCATAGGGGATCAAAATAATCTACGGGGAGCAACCTGTAGCGAAGGAAATGTTTGCTGTTGATGAAGTGATTCCAGTATCAACACTCTCATCTACAAAGGAGTCAGATTCAAAAGCAAAATATAGAGCCAAATAGCAATCACAGACGCCGGCCTCGACCCGACTAGATAAGCAGGGGACTGACGAAGACGATGATTATATGGTTCCTCGATCCTTCATAGTCCCCTTTGATTCCGACACTACAAAATCAACAGTCGAAGAGCTGGAGCAGGTCATACTGATCGAATATCTGCCCGATCGAAATGTATACCTGGGCACGGGGTTAACTCCCGAGCCCAGGAATAAACTCATTCAATTTCTTATAGCTAACATGGATTGTTTTGCTTGGTCCCATCTCGACATGTCAGGTATCCCGCCGGAGATCACCACCCATAAATTGAGCTTGGACCCGAAATTCCATCCAGTGAAGCAGAAAAGAAGACCCCAGTCCAAGATTAAGCATGCCTTCATCAAAGAAGAGGTAACTAAGCTTCTTAAAATAGGGTCCATCCGGGAAGTCAAATACCCCGAATGGCTAGAAAACATAGTAGTAGTCCCTAATAAAGGGAACAAACTAAGAATGTGTGTGGATTACAAGGATTTAAATAAAGAATGCCCAAGGACTCTTTTCCTTTGCCTAACATCGATCGCATGATCGATGCCACGACCGGCCACGAGATCCTCAGTTTTCTTGATGCCTATTCTGGGTACAACCAAATTCAAATGAACCCGGATGATTAGGAAAAGACCACGTTCATCACTATGGCACATACTGATATAACGTAATGCCATTCGGATTAAAAAATATTGGTGCCACTTATCAACGCCTAGTAAACCGGATGTTCGAAGAACAAATAGGAAAATCTATAGAAGTTTACATTGATGATATGTTAGTTAAGTCCCTGCGAGTAGATGACCATTTGAAGCATTTGCAGGAAACCTTCGGTATATTGAAGAAGTACAACATGAAGTTGAATCCGGAAAAATGCGCGTTCGGAGTCGGATCAAGTAAATTTCTCTGATTAATGGTATCCAACCGAGAAATCGATATCAACCCCGACAAGATCAAAGCTATCAAAGATATCACTGTATTAGACAACGTGAAGGCCGTGCAGAGGCTAACCGGGCGCATAGCCGCCCTGGTGCGGTTCATCTCGAGGTCCTCCGATATGAGTCATTGATTTTTCTCGTTGCTGAAAAAGAAACATAACTTCACATGGACTCTGGAATGCCAACGGGCCTTGGAAGAACTTAAACGATAGTTGTCGAGCCTACCGCTGCTTCATACGCTAAGGGCAGACGAACATATGTACTTATATTTGGTAGTATCGGAGATAGCGGTAAGTGGAGTCCTAGTTCAGGAAGAACAAGGTACGCAATTTTCGATTTATTATGTTAGCCGGACCTTGGGTGAGGCCGAAACTAGATATCCCCACCAAGAAAAATCGGCGCTCGCTTTGTTAAGCACCTCTAGGTGTTGTAACAACTTACCCATTGTGAAATATAATGCATAAACCCGAGATTTCGGGGCAGTTGGCCAAGTGGACTGTAGTGATCAGTGGGTACGATATTGAATATCGACCCCGAATAACCATTAAGTCTCAAATTTTGGCAGACTTCGTGGCTGACTTCATGCCGTCCCTAATACCCGAGGTCGAAAGAGAGTTGTTGGTAAACTTAGGGACGTCCTCGGGAATTTGGACCCTCTTTACGGACGGTGCACCGAACATAAAAGGGTCCGGACTTGGCATTGTACTAAAGCCTCCCACAGGCAACGTGGTTAGACAATCTATTAGAATTGTGAAATTGACTAACAACGAGGCCGAATATGAGGCCATGATTGCAGGTCTCGAACTAGCCAAAAGCTTAGGGGAGGAGGTGATCGAAGCTAAGTGTGACTCCGTCCTTATGGTGAATCAGGTTAATGGAATGTTCGAAGTCAGAGAAGAACAAATGCAAAGGTACCTAGATAAGTTACAAGTAACTTTACATCGATTTAAAGAATGGATTTTTCAACACGTACCTCGAGATCAAAATAGTGATGCCGATGCCCTCGCAAACTTAGGGTCATCAGTCGAGGATGACGAGCTCAACTCAGGGGCCGTCATGCAACTCATGAGGTTAGTAATCGAAGAAGGTCTCGCCGAGATAAACTCCACGAGCTTAACCTGAGATTGGAGAAATAAATACGTAGAATATTTAAAGATCGGGAAACTTTCCTCAGATCCAAAAGAATCGAGGGCCATGTGCACAAAGGCAGCCTGATTCACCTTGTCCGAAGACGGAACCTTGTTCAAAAGAATGTTCGATGGCCCACTAGCAATATATTTGGGGCCGGGAGATACCGAGTATGTTCTGAGGGAAGTTCACGAGGGCACTTGCGGAAATCATTCAGGTGCCGAATCATTGGTTCAGAAGGTAATTAGAGCCAGTTATTACTGGATCGACATGGAAAAAGATGCGAAGGAGTTTGTTCAAAAATGTGACAAATGCCAAAGATATGCTCCGATGATTCACCAACCCGTGGAACTGCTGCATTCAGTCTTGTCGCCATGGCCATTCATGAAGTGGGGAATGGACATTGTTGGCCCTCTTCCATATGCACCAGTTAAGGCTCAATTTATCTTATTTATGACTGATTATTTTTCTAAGTGGGTTGAAGCACAGACATACGAGAAGGTTAGGGAGAAGGAAGTCACCGACTTCATTTGGGACCACATCATATGTCGGTTCGGGATGTCATCCGAAATTGTGTGTGACAACAGGAAACAGTTCATCGGCAGCAAAGTGACAAAGTTTTTCGAAGATCATAAGATCAAAAGAATCTTATCGACACCTTATCACCCTAGCGAAAACGGGCAAGCCGAATCGACCAACAAAACCATCATCCAAAACCTTAATAAGAGGTTAACCGACACCAAAGGGAAATGGAAGGAGATCCTACCCAAAGTCCTTTGGGCATACCTCATGACTGCAAAGACCAGTACCGGGGCTACTCCGTTCTCATTGGTTTATGGCGCCGAAGCCCTAATTCCGGTCGCAGTCGGGGAGCCAAGCATCAGATACCAATATTTAACAAAGGAGTCAAATGAAGAGGCCATGAATACGAGCTTGGAGTTATTAGATGAAAAACGTGAATCTTACCTTGTTCGGTTGGGTGCCCAAAAACAACGAATCGAGAGGTACTACAATTGAATAGCCAACCTTCGATACTTTAATGTCGAGGACTTAGTGCTAAGGAAAGTCACTCTAAACACCCGAAATCCGAACGAAGGGAAATTGGGTCCAAATTGGGAAGGACCGTACCAGATTCTCGAGGTCACTGGGAAAGGGTCTTGCAAGCTTGGAATGATGGATGGAGAACAACTACCGAGGAATGGAATATATCTCACCTAAAATGGTATTACTGCTAAGGTACGACCCCATTTCATTTCTTTTTTATTTCGGACTAGCACTTGCAGGTGATCAACAAGAAGCGGTACAAAGTCTTTAGGTTTGAAAGCACGCGTTGTACTCTTTTTTTCTTAGACCGGTTTTGTCCCAAATGGGTTTTTTGGCAAGGTTTTTAACGAGGCAACAATGGATCGTGCTAACTTAGAATCAAGTCCGATTATGAATCGGTACCAAAGATCAATTCAACAATATCCGAGGTTCCTCTACAATCAACCTCGAATACTGGGAGGTAGGGTATTACCCTCGGATATGCATTACCTTCGGATATCAACTTTAGCAAGGAAATTACTTCGTAAAGGAAGGGTCTCGATAGGTAGGATTTATTGTAAGGGCCAAACGGTCAAACTAACCGTGCCCACATAGATTTCTTCAGCCCTGGCATAAAACATGTACGCATGTATGGCTGTTTTGCACAAGAATGAAGAGAAGTAATTTCCTTGCTATCATCTTATGTTTTTTTTAAAAACAATCGTTACATTCCTTCAAGAGTTTTGTACTTCCGATCTCCTAAAAATAACGAGCCCAAGGGAAATCCATAATCGAAATAGGAATGACCACTCCCTCACTCGAGGACTGCCGTCTGAAAAACTTGAATAGCCCAAGTCACTGGGTCTCGGGGGTATAAGACCTATTAGGAAACTCCCCGATTTTTAAAGGCCATGGCCATCCCACTCCGGGACTATTATCTTGGTCAAGACCAGATAGCTCGGGAAAATAAGTCCAATGGGCAACTCCCGAAATAAAAGGCTACGACCGAATTAACACGACTCGGAGACGTACGAAACCCGTAACAAAAGCTAGGCCTCCGAAAAAGAAAATCTTTCACAACCCTTTCTAAAGGCTACCCTCGGCAAACTACAATCTCGGCTATCTACTTGGGGAAAAGGTTTCAATAACACTGAACCCCCCAAGACGCCTTAAAACAAAGTAAAGCAAAGACAAGGTTTGTTCAAACTTTCGGACATAACCTAAATTATTTTATGTTAAGGCGTTCCGGCTCTTATGAATACAAGTAAATAAGCAAAGGGAAAATTTGAAAGCTAAAAGGGAAAGAAAGCCTTGTATATATAATCTTTTTACAAAAGCCAGAATGGCCTGATATAGGAATGTATTATGGCCAAATCGGCCTTAAAAGATGCAAGAAGCAAAAAATAAAAATATCTAAAGACCTAAGTGGCCTAAGTGACCTGATCCTCATCGGAGGTAGCGTCCTCATCCTCGGGGTCTCCCCCACCTTCAGACTCAGATAAGCTCTCGGAGCATTCCGCGGGAAAAGCTAGCTTCCGGGCCCTAGCCTCTTCTACCTTGGCATTTTCGATTTCTGCCAGTATGTCAAAGCCCTGAGCATGAACTCCCTTGAGGGCTTCCCTTTGAGCTTCCCACCTTGCATGATCTACCATGCTCTTGTCTTGTGCTTGAATAGCCTCAACGTCAACATTGAATTGGGCCACTTTAGCATCAGCCTTAATATTGACGTCGACCACCTCAGATTTGGACGCCTCTAGCTCCGTGGAAAGGCTCTCGTTGCAAGAAATAGCCGAGTTAAGCTCAGATTAGAGCTCCTCGATCCTCTTGGCCTGCACCAAGGTCTTCTTCTTTGAAGCCTGAAGCTAAGCCTCGGCTGATGCCAGTTATACTTGGACAACTTCTTTTTGCGAGGTTACGAGGTCCATGTTTTTCTTGAACTTCTCGGCCTTAGTTTTTATCGCGTCTACCTGCGCCTGGAGCTGCCCGATTTGTTCAAGCCTTTGTCAAACCTATAGGATTGGATTGTTAGCCACTGAGTCCAGTTCGTTATCACTATCTTCAAGTACTCGATTTACCTGTTCGGCCCACTCGGTATGCTCTTTCCTAACCGCTTATAACTCGGTCTGAAGCTTCTCACTCAGAAACTTATAAGTATTTATCTTTTCAGTGAGCTCCCGAACCTCAAACTCGTGACGGGTTAACTCCCCCCGGATTCGGAGGAAAGCCTCATGGTGCAATACCGAGGCATACAAGCGTAAGGAAATGTGTTAGGATTATTTGCAACTTCAAATTTACAATAAAGTAACACTCGAAGTTACCCGATTCAAAGCGTGTTGGGCTTCACTGAATAGGCAAAGCACTTCCACCACGTCCATCACGGCTTAGTCCTCTTTGGTCACCAAGCAACTAAGGTAGCTAGCAACAGCCACGGGGGTAGAGAAAACCCGAGCATCCTCCGGGATAGAGAAATCTATCGACCGCCTGCGGTCAGGGTTAACACTCGGGGCCGGGAACCGATCCACTAGCTTTGGGCTCGATGAAGACCCACTGGCACCCGATAACGGTACATTCCTTGGCACCGGCAAGTCACCAAGTCCGGTGACATCTTCTGAGGTAGTGGACTCTAACCCATCCAAGAAGTTATGGATATCAGTCGCCCCCTAAGGTCATTCCTAAGAACGACCTTCTAGCATACCGGCCTCGTGTATCATGGCGTCTAAGATCTGAGGGCACCCGGTAAGGTCGATCGCCTCAAGCTCGTCCCTCGGGGTACCTCCCTCTGCCCGAGAAGTGTCGACCCCAGTCTCTCTCTCGGACTCCCTAGCCTGGGGCAAAGCAGCCGCATCCCGTTTTGGTTTGCAGGTACCGGCCAATGCCTTCTCAATAGCCTCCTCAGTTCGAGGTAAAGCGGTCCACACCCGAGCCACTAGCTCGGAGTTATCTTCTTCTTCTTACTCAGACTCATCCCTCAGTCGGTGGATCGAATCCGGTGGGAGGGCACTGGTACTTTCCTTGGCTTTACGCACCAGCCTCCTCTTTGGTTTTTTCTTCTCCGAGTCCAGAGAGCTCGAGGCCTTTTTTCTCTTTTTCTCGTCCCCTTACTTCGGAGGAGGGAACTTGAGAGGCACATCCCCACTTTCGGAGGGAGGCCTCATAGCAACGTCCTTGGGGAGGCCTACAAAAGAAAATAGAGCCGATAAGAATCCGACAACACAACGAGAAAGTCAAAACCTTATCGAACCAGAAAAGTAAACTTACTATGATTACGAGCCTCCCACCAACCTTTCGATAATTCCATCCAAGCACACTTAGAGTGTGGTCTCTGTGACACATAATCCTTGACCCATTCCTTGAGTTGAGGAACCACACCCGGCATCTGGGCCATAGCTGAAACACCAAAAACACCCATAAGAAAGAAGATAAGAGGAGAAACAATATATTAAATCTTCAAGGCAAAGTAATACCTACGTTTCATGTTCCATTTCTCGGGAAATGGCATGTCCTCGACAGAGATCAAATCTGAAGTCTTTATTCGAACAAAACGGTCCATCCAACCTCGGTCCTGAGCCTCATCTATACTCGAGAACGAGGCCCTACTGGCCCGACGAGCAAGCTTGATTAGCCCCCCTCGATAGAGTCGGGGACTGTAGAGATGCATAAGGTGATCGAGGATGAAGGGACATCCCTCGATTTTGTTTACAAAAAAATGAAGGAGAATCACTATTATCCAGAAAGAAGGGTGGATATGACCCAAGGTTACTTCGTACCTTTTGCTGAAGGCAGTAATTATCGGGTCTAAGGGACCCAACATGAAGGGGTAAGTGTAAACACTTAAAAAATCCTCCATGTGGGTAGTGATCGACTCCTCAGGCAAAGGCACCACCATATGTTTATTTGCCCAGTTGCAATCTTCTTTGACCTTGGTGAGGAGATCATCGGGGAACGTACATATGTATCTTGAGACCGGCTCACATCGACCCGTTATCGAGAAAGTTTTTTCAATCTTAAAATCGGCAACGGTCGGGCACCCTGCAGGAACGAACTCCTCAGGGTGTGGTTTCGCCGCAGCCCCGTCACCGGCGGGTTGTGATAAAGAGGCGGCCTCCTTTTGCGGGACAGTCTTAGAAGTTTTCACCATTATAGAATAGAAGAAAAAGAAATTAGGAAGGTATGTTTTAGCGGTTTGCTAAAAGTTTAAGAAATTTGGGTACAAGAATTAGAGAGCAAAGGGATTTTTGAAGAACAAGAATAGGAAGTGCTTTGAACGTAAAGTTTGAATAAATGAAAGCTAGGGTATTTATAGCTTGCTGATGACGGTTCAGAACTCGTAGTGGCTGACCAGCAACAGACAGGAATTTAATGCCTTGGTAACTGGGACGACGGGATATTTCGTTACTCGTTTGTCGCTTACGTCATAGTCGGGTGACTCAGCGACCGTTCGTCGCTTACGTCATGGCCCATCGAGACGGGATTCGGAAGTTCATATCGTTTCTCGTCATCTTCTATCCAAGAAACGAAGGGACTATCTATATATGGTCAAAACCGAGCTCGCCCCTTGTGTGACTAATCGAGACAGGAATATGATAGGTTAAGGTTCGACCTCGAATTATATCGAACTGAGGTATGAGGTTATATCGTTAAGTTTGAGAATCCGGGACCAAAAAAAATCGAGGTCAAGCGAGATCGAGGGAAATTCGCCAAACCGAATAACAGAAGGACGAAATATCCACAATCGGTTGTAGATCACAACGAAAATCTCGGCACGTATTAAGGATAGGCCAATTAATTAGCTAATCATGAGATTTCTTACCTCATATAAAATTGTATCAAGAGTATGACTTCCCTACTATATAAATGTTGTCTAATCATTTGTAAAAGACATCGCATTACGTAACATAAAGCAATACACTGTCATTTTCTAGCTTTCATCATTTTGTTACTCTGTTCATACATCAGTTGAAACATCAGTTGATTCAAGGGTGATCGAACTCGAGGGCCAAGGCTGTTCGATTCGTGTGGTTTGCATTTATTCGTTTATTTTCAATATCAATATTAATCTATTCTCTTAATTTGTACCAAGTTGTATCACGTATCCTTAAACCCACATATAAATTTAATTGTTATCTGATTCGAAGGGTAAATAAGTTTCTCTTCAAAATCACTTTTCTGAGAAGCACTTTTGAGAAAAATACACTTAGAAGCAGTTTTCAAAAGTTTGGCCACACACAAATTACTGCTCAAAAGTAATTTTCAAATTAATTAGTCAAACATAAACTATTTCTCACCAAAAGCACTTTTTAAAAAAATACTTTTGAGAAAAATACTCCTCAAAATAAATTAGAATTTAAAAATTTGGCCAAACAGACTATACCAGCCCCTTTTCGACCCACGAAAATATAAATATGTTCGTTAATATTTCACCTCGATTTTCTGAACGAAATAGTGATTTAACAAAGAATGAGGCAGTATCTAACGTTATGATCGACTGTCGTTTCAAATTTCAATGTAAAATATATTTTAACTCGTGTATTTTGTAGCTGACAGCAAATGTTAATATATGAGAAAACGACTTATGTAATAATTGTTTTACTCCTTAGGAGATGAAGGTTGGGGATAATGGGTTTGTGTTTGAGTATTATAATTATTCTAAAGGCAACACCATTGTTTAGTACCTGGTTAACTATCTATCTATTTCCATAAAAGAAATGGATTATGACCCTTAAAAATTTCTCATAAAAGCAAAACTTTCAAAGGTGTAATTATCATATAGTCAAAAAGAAAGAGAGCATACAGTCGATAATAAAAGCGAGACAAGCCACCACCATGCTACTCTAGAAATCTAGCGAAGTCATTAGATCATAGACATATCCAATGATCTGAATCCTAAAGGTCAGGAAATCATTGTACAATTTTAATAATATGGTTCAGAAGTGAAAACTATCGAAGGGTTAATAAATGGAGACAGTATGACATATCCACTTTTTACTTAATTTTTTTTTTCCGCCAGTAGGTTTATAGTGCTTTATGGGTCTTGATCATGCTAAGTCAATTAATTCGTAAATTAATCGTAGTTGTCAATTGGTAACTTTCATCTAATATGGAAATCATGCTTGAGTTTTGGATGTCTTCTTGTTTTGGTGCCTCATACAGTGCGGACAATTAGATTTTAGAACAAGGCCACTCAAAATTGTTGGTAGCCTAAAGATAAATTGTCACGACCCAAAATTCAACTAGTCATGATGGTACCTAACTCAACCCGTTAGGTAAATCAATTAACAATTATCCAATTTAATGAGATTTATTAAGAAAAGAAATGATAGTACAACTGCTTTTATACGAAAATTTTTCAAGGACTGGTAGTACAAATTATGAGCTTCTAAGATTTAGAATTTACAAGCTGGTATGAAATAAAGTACATCATCTGTTTGAACTATACAAGAACGGATTAAAAATTTTAAAGCCACCAAAATGAAGAAGCAGCTATGACCGGAACGCAGGTATGCAACTACATCAGCATCCAACATCTGCACGCAAGGTGCAGAAGTGTAGTATGAGTATAACTGACCCCATGTACTCAATAAGTAACAAACCTAACCTTAGGTTGAAAGTGGTGACGAGTTGGGACAAGGGTCAGAGTCCAACTCTAATAACCAGCAACGGTTCATAACAGTATAATAAAGATGGTACAAGAAATAACTCAGCTGGTTCACAGTTACGAAAAATAGGCATGTTTTTCAAGTATGACAGTAGACCCCAGATCTTTCACCGAAAACCTCGAAAAAAAATATGAATAAGTTTGAAAACTGTGATTTTCCCAAAAACCTTTCAACAATAAATAAGATGTTTTATTTTTCAGATAGCATAAGGAAAATACATCTCTATGCCTACATGTCAATATACAAATGAAATCATGAATGTCACCAAAACTGGGTAGCATGAGGAAATGCATCTCTATGCATGTATCTGTCAAATGCAATGCATCTCAATGATGAACTCATGTAATCACACTCTTAGAGTGCTAAATCTCACTGTCTCGTATTTTCACTTATCATGCTCAATACTCAGCACACTCAGTCACTCGACACTGTACATGGCAGATCCACCCTAAGTATAAATGACAACACGCGCACAGGCACTCAGTACTGTATATGGCTAATCCAGCCCAAGGAAGATCCTTCCCAAATATATATAATAACTGAAAGTCACTCAGTACTGTACAGGGCCAATCCAGCCCAGGGAAGATCCATCCTTCAATATTAATAATTAGGCAAGATCCATGCCTAGGGAAGATCCATCCCTCAATATAATATCAACTGCGCTCACTGTGGGTGTGCAGACTCCGGAGGAGCTCCTTCAGCCCAAGTGCTATAATAAGCCAAATCCAGGCTTGAATAAAAAAAATATGCTCGGGCATGCAGCCCGATCCCATAAATATCACTCATAATCAGGCCCTCGGCCTCACTCAGTCAACAATCTCTCCAGTCTCTCAGACTCACAATATCATGAAGCTAGCCCAAAATGATGATATGATATATCAATAAATAGCAACAGAGACTGAGATATGATATGCAATGAATGAATATGACTGAGTGTGAAATTATAATTTAAACATATAATTCGACAGCAGAAATAACCTCAGTGGGTCCCAATAATACCAGCATTTGCCTAAGCATGATTTCTAACATGAGTCACAACTCAGTTTCTCTAAAACATGAAAAATACATGGAAAAATATAAGTGAATTAGCTACACAGCTCTACGGAATCGACCGAGTCTCAATTTCTACGGTGCACGCCCACACGCCCATCACCTAGTATGTGCGTCACCTCCAAATAAATCACATAATACGTATAATCAGAGTTCATACCCTCAGTTCCAAGTTTAGAAGTGTTACTTACCTCGAACAAGCCAAATTCAATACCGAGCAGGCCAAGCGATGCTCCAAAAATATCATCCCATGCGTACCGACCTCCGAACAATTCGAAACTAGCCAAAAGCAACTCAAATACATCAAATATAGTCTAAGAAAGCAATTCCAATTGATAGAGGTCGAATCTTTACTCAAAAGCCCAAAATCAACTAAAAATCAAACCTGGGGCCGCACCTCGGAACCCAATAAAACTCACAAAATCCGATAACCCATTCAATTTCGAGTCCAACCATAGTAGTTTCACTCAAATCCGACTCTGAATCGACATTTAAAACTCAAAAATTCACTCTATGAAATTTTAGGCTAAAACCCCCAATTCCTCTCTATAATTGATAATCCAATTACCAAAAACGAAGATAGAATCACGAAATATAATCAAAATCGAGTGTAGAACACTTACCCCAATCCACGTGATGAAAATCGCTTCAAAACTCGCCTCAATCCGAGCCCCAAATCTCAAAATATGATAAAAGAACCAAATGCCTAGATTTAATACTCTTCTGCCCAGTCCTCGTCGCATCTGCGACATCCCAGCCGCTTTTGCGGAGTTGCTTCTGCGACTAACCACTAACCAGTCGATCCCTCGCTTCTGCGCACATTGAACCGCGTCTGCGGTCGCGCAGATGCGCCCATGCACCCGCACCTGCGACTCTCATGCCTAGATGCCTTGTTCGCTTCTGCGAAGAAGACTCTGCATCTGCGACATCGTTTTTGCGACCGATTGTCCGCAGATGTGGCCACAGCAGAACCAACAGCCTTAGCCAAATGCAACATGCAACGAAATGGTCAGATCCTCGTCCGAAACTCACCCGAACCCCTCGGTACCCCGTCCAAATATACCAGCAGGTCCTATAACTTAAAACGGACCTACTCAAGGCCTCAAATCACACATAACAACATCGAAATGATGAATCGCACCTCAAATCAAACACAAATGAACTTTGAACTTGAAATATCCAAAACTCACGCTGAAACATATCAAATCAACACGGAATGAACCCAAAATTTGCACACAAGTCCCGAGTGACATAGTGAAGCTATTTCAATCCCCGGAACCACAATTCGAATCCGATATCCACAAAGTCAACTCCCAATCAAACTTATGAACTTTCCAAACCTTCAAATTTCCAACTTTCACCAATTAGTGCCGAATCCTTTTAGAAATATTCAAATATAAATCCGAGCATACACCCAAGTCCAAAATCACTATCCGGACCTAACGGAGCCCTCAAAACTTCATTCCGAGGTCAAATTCATAAAAGTCAAACTTGGTCAACTCTTCTAATTTAAAGCTTAAATCATGAAATTCATTCTTCCAAATCGATTCCGAATAGCCTAAGTTCCAAAACCGACGATTCCCATAAGTCATAATACATCTTATAGAGCTACTCATGCCCTTAAACTATCGAGCGAAGTGCAAATACTCGAAACGACCAGTCAGGTCATTACACAAATCTTGATGAAGGGGTCTTATTGTTTTTTAAAAAGGAAATTATATATTTTTAATTTAAGTTTATTTTTCTTACTTTTTGAGACACAAAGTTATTAATATTTTGTTTATAATCGAGTTATTCTAATAGTTCTTTTTAGCTTGATAATATAGCTAATCCATTTTAATGTCTCTTGAGACATTGTTGATCCTAGGTAAGATTGTATTACATTAAAATTTAATAAACTTCTTCCCGCAAATGCAACTATTATAGGAACATTATTCGTTAAGAAATAGAGGTATTTAATAAAGAATCAAGTCTTGTTAGCTGATTGAGTATATCAATTAGGGTATTATTTCTACTTATAGTATTTTCTTTAATGCTTTTAATTCAAAAAATAAGTCTAAATTTATCCCTCAGAGTGACTTTTCTAAGATTCTTATCACTTAGTGATCTCAAAATTTTCCACTAAATAAAAATTATAAATACTTTTTACGCTTCAGATTATTCAAATCTATATGGTCGACATCACTAACAAATCAAAGTTTTCCTCTTTTTTCTCCTATTAATTTTTTTTTACTTCAAAATGTTCAATGTTTCTAAAAAAATATTAATTCTTAAAAAGTACTACTAGTAAAAAATAGGGCCCCTAAACTTTGGGGGCCTAAGCAATTGATTGGGATGCCTTACCCTTGAGCCGGCATTGTTTTAGAACAAAAGCAAACTTTAGACTACAGGAAATACATATCCTTCACTATCAAAAGATCATGCTGTGCATGAATCTATCAATCACTTAAACGTCCAAAAAGAAAAGGAAGAAAAAGAATACTTGTTTAATAACCAAGCACCTTTCTATAAATAATACAAAAAACGCATTTTCTAAAAGAAATAAAACAATTGAAGATGTCTAAATGATCAATTCTTTATTATAGTAGTGGGACAAGCTAACGGATCCATTTTTGCGTTAGTGCTCAAGGAGAGTAAATGATGAAGGCCGAAATTTGGATACGAACATAAAGAAGAACGAAAATGGAAAAAAGACATACTGACATAGACATAAGTGTTACCAGGAACAGTAGCCTGTTCCTTTTTCAAGCATAAACCAAATAATAATCGGCTAATTTTAGAGGAAAATTTGGCCCATTGGGACAACTTGGTTAGTATCCCTCCTAGAAATAATCATGGAGACCGTTTAAGGGCCCATAGTTATTGTTCATGCTTTTGTGTTTGTTCTCGATCATGACAAATGACAACCCTTCATGTCTTTAGTACATTTTATAGTGCGTTATAGATATTGGTAATTTAACTTTTTGAAACTTGTTCTATATTTCTTTTTAATATTTTTAGTTTAATTATGCATTTAGTATGTTTTATAATAATAGTGTAATTAATATTCATACAATCACATTAACATAAATGAACTGCAAGTACCCACTTTTGTATGGCCGGTTGATAACCTATAAAAGAATGTAGCCAACCTATTGAAACTGATCAAATTATATTACATATATAAATAAATAAATAATTACAGTGTCATAGATTAAAATAATAATGTTTTTTGGTAGTCCAAGCGTAGTCACGGCTACTGAAAACTTTTTCCCAATTCAACTTCAAACCTCATTTTGTTTCCCTCTCTAACCTCTTCCTTAGGAGTGTGCATTCGATTTATCGATTCGATTTTGACCCTTATCGATTATCGATTTGCCATGTGTGTGGTTATAAATACTTTTTATTAAGTCTAAAATGGGTAAAATAAAAAGTTTCAAGTTCAATTATTTCCAATTATAAAAATATGTCTGTTTTTTTGAACGAACTAATAAGGAAAGTGTGTCATCTAAATTCAAACGGATCGACCTAAGGTTTTTTTTTTGGTAGTCCAACTGTAGTCACGGCATCGGACAACTTCAAACCTCATTTTGTTTCCTTCCTCCAATAAACCCCACGTCCACAGTCGAAAAATTTGTATGAGAATAAGAAGAAAAGAAATAAAATAGAGTTCACACTTTTCTTATTTTGATCAATCTTGTTGCCTCAAGGAAACTCCATGTGAGAACTTATACGCCAAACACACGAGTGCTTTCTTGAAATTAAATAATCATGAGATATATAGCAGCCATAATCATTGTTGAATATAAATCATAAGTAGCTGTGGCAACTCATATCTCAGAAGCAAGAAAAGACGACCAGAGCTAAAAATGGGAGAGAAGTTAAGAATAAAAACACCTAAGAGTCTCCTGCAGAGTCCGGAACCAAAATGTGTGGAAAAATGAGCAGTGACCATAATATATATAACGCCCTTTTAAAGGGCGCTATACCTTAACGGTCGTTTGCCCAGTTAAGTATAATGCCCTTTTAAAAGGGCTATATTTGAACTTGAAAAGAGCGGGAAAGTATAGCGCCTTTTATTAAGACGCTATAGTATAACGTAATAAAAGGCGTTATACCCACATAAAAATCCGTCCCCTTCCCTTCCCTACCAAACCAGAAACTCCCCCTCCCCCTCCTTAAAAGAAAAAAAAACAGCAGTCCCCCCATTGTCAACGAAAAAAAGCTTGAGTGGAGCCCATCGGTCCCACAAAAAGTATAGATTCTCGGTCCCACATCCTAGCTAAGGCGTTATCTCGTAGTGGTTGCTCGTTTCGGCTCCAAATCACCAAATCTTCAACTTTCCAAAAATTTTAAATCGAGGTATTCCGACTTAGTTATCTCATAGTGGGTTGCTCGTTTCGGCTCCCAGATGGACCACCATGATCCAACACACCAGAACTAGGCATATTCCAACTGGGCGTTGGGTCATAACTTGTAAAATTCATATCTGGCCAGTACCCCCTGTGGAATATATGAGTGGTAATACAAATTCAATACATCAAAAATAAACATCGTAATACAAAAGAAAATTAAAGTTTACCACTCGTCTTGTGGATTATGTAAACTAGGAGAGAAATTATTTTCTCGCTCCTCATTCGCCGGTGGAGATAAGTTCAGATTAGGCCAAACTCTTTCAGTCGGAACCTGTTCGGCTAAAACTGCTTCAAAAAAATCACCCGATGACTGAGGGATATCCCTACTTTGCGCAACCTCATTATTGCGAACGTCTTCAACCTTGACGTACAATTCTAATATTTTTATCACAAGCAATTCCCGATATTCATCCTGAGTCCTCAAAAAATCTCTCAGAGTTTCATCGTCTTTGATATTAAACTCAGCATAACAAGCAACCCCTTGCGGAGTGACAGAATACGGATATCTTACGGTTACTTTAATATTCACCGAACGTTTGCTCACACTCATTTTTTTACATAATAACGATACCAATGTATCGTACTCCATTGTAAGTGGCAACTTAACATGACACTATGGAGATAAACTATAGCTTACTGAGTTATTCGCCACCACAACCTCACCTCCACCCCCAATATAATGAAATCCTAATTCTTCGCTCTTCAGACATTATGACAAAATGCAAAACAATTTAACAAAGAAATATTTCAGAAGACTTGAGAATATTTATGACTGGATTTTTACAAAACCTTAACCTCTTTAAATAAGGCAAAATCCAGTCCCCGGGGAGGGGGGGAGGGTTACAATTATTTAAGGTATAGCACCTTAATTATAGGCACTATACCCAATTGAATTATCGTTATGTCAGTTAAGCCTAGAAGAATTATTGGTGGGCCCACTTAATATATATAGCACCTTTTAAAAGGGCTTTATATATACAACGCCTTTTAAAAGGGCGCTATACTTAACTGGGCAAACAACCGTTAAGGTATAGCACCCTTTAAAAGGGCGTTATATATATTATGATCACTGCTCATTTTTTTCACACATTTTGGTTCTTTGAGTCCAAAAGAACCATATTTTGATTCCGGACTCTCTCCTGTATATGTAAAATGGATAAAAGTATCTATAATCTAATTATTGCGGAGGCAGATTCAAAGCACCTTACAGATTGTTTAGGAAGGAAAGCAACCACTCCATGGAGAATTCATGAGGTAGTATGAAGTGTAACGACTTGGTCGGTCATTTTGCGTATTTGAGCCTCATTCCCTATTTTGATGCTTCTCGTATATTTGATTGTTGTCTTGTGACTTGAGGGGATGATTTCTTTAATTTAGGAAGATTTGAGAGCGATTTGAAACTCTTAGTCTCATTTTGGAAGCTTAAGTTGTAAGAGTGGATCAAGGTTTGACTTTTGGGTAAACGATATCGGATTGGTGATTTAAAGGTTCCAATAGGTTCGTACGATGATTTTGTACTTGGTCGTATGTTCGGAATCAGATTTGAAGGTTCCTAGGGCATTTTGGCTCTATTTGCCGAAAGTTGTCAACTAAGAGGTTGAGAGAGTTCCTAAATTAGTCCGGGAGGTTGACTTTAATGATATCGAGGTCGGATTGTTTCTCTAAAACTTGGTTAGGATCGCTATTTCATTTGAAACTTGTATGCATAGTTTGGTTAGAATCCAGATTGGTTAGGTTTGAATCGGACGCTTGGTTGAAAGTTTGGAATTTGATGAACTTAAGAGACACTTAACTTGTGATTTAATCGTCAATTCTTGGTTTTGATATTATTTACGATAATTTGAGCCTTTGGATAGATTTGGGAAAGGTATTAGGACTTGTTGATATGAATAGATGGGGTCCGGGGGGCTCGGGCGTATCTCGGATGGGTTCCAGATTATTTTGGTGAAGGTTGGCGGTTCTGGTGCTGGTGCATCGCACCTGTAGAGAAGGGATATGTAGGTACGAGGTCACATCTGCGAGCAGGAGGTTCACATATACGATGAGGAGGCTGGGAGGCAGTGATCGCTTCTATGAAGCCTTGTCACTTCTAAGAGGGGCGCATCTTCAAGGTTTATCTGCAGATGCGACAGTCGCATGTGCGAAGAGGGTCCCCATTGGCTTATGAAGAAGAGTTGATGGACATTTTAGATAGGCGGGTTCAGAAGCTGAGGTTGAAGTATATTGTATCAGTGAATGTTCAACAGATAGGTCAACCAATTAAGGAAGTTACTTGGGAGATCAAGCATGATTTACGGAGCAGATATCCTCATCTTTTTGGCATTCTAGGTATGATTCTAGACCCGTTCGAGAATGAACATTTATTTTTAAGCGGGAAAATGTAATGACCCAGACGGTCTTTTTGCGTATTTGAGCCTCGTTCCCCTATTTGATGCTTCTCGTATGTTTTTTTGGTGTCTTTTGACTTACGGGCATGGTTGGTTTGGTTTTAGGAAGGTTTGGGAGGGATTTGAGGCACTTAGTCTCATTTTGAAGCTTAAGTTGTAAGAGTTTAGGAAGGTTTGACTTTTGTGTAAACGATATCGGATTGGTGATTTGAGGGTTCCAATTAGTTTTTATGGTGATTTTGGACTTCGACGTATGTTCAAAATCGAATTTGGAGGTTCCTATGGTGTTTGTGCTCTTTTTGCCAAAAGTTGGTAATTTGGAGGTTTAGAGAGTTCCTTAGTTTGTTCGGGGATTGAATTTGATGATATCGAGGTGGGATTGTTCTCCAGAACTTGGTTTAGGTTTGTTATGTCATTTGGAACTTGTGTGCAAATTTTGGTAAGAATACGAAATGGTTAGGCTTTAATTGGACGTTTGGTTGGAAGTATGGAATTTGATGAACTTAAAAGAAGCTTAACTTGTGTTTTAACCGTCGATTCTTGGTTTTGATATATTTACGATATCTTGAACCTTTGGATAGGGTTGAGGGTGGTATTAAAACTTGTTGGTATGATTAGATGGTATTCCGGGGGGTTCGGGCTTGTTTTGGATAGTTTTCGGATCATTTTGGTGAAGGTTGACAATTCTAGTGCTGGTGCATCGCACCTGCGTAGATGGGATGTGCAGGTGCGAGGTCGCATCTTCAAGAAAGAGGTCCGTAGATGTTAAGAGGACACTAGGAGGCAGTAGTCGCTTCTGCGAAGCCTGGGCGTGTCTGAAAGGTTTATCTGTAGATGCGACAGTCAGATGTGCGAAGAGGGTTGTCGCACCTGCGAGCTTTGGCCAATCAAGAGGAGGCCGCGAATGCGTTTATTTTGACCACACACGCGGGCTCGCATAAGCGGTAATCGCTGGGCAGCCTTTATTTCGAAGGGTTAGCTCCTTTTTCACTATTTTGAGTTTTTGGGCTCAGCTAGAGGCGATTTCGGGGGAGATTTTCATCACTACTTTGAGGGGATAGTATTTTCTACTTGAAATTGACTTTATATCTTAACTCCCCATGTATTTATATACCTAAACACATGAATTTTTAAATGAAAATTTGGTGTGTTTGTCTATAACTTAAGAGGGTATATTTTAGGGATTTGAAGGTCGATTTGGACTCGATTTTTAAATCTAATCACTTATTTGGACTCGTGGGGTTATGGGTAGTCAGAATCTATTCTTTGACTCGGGTTTTGACTGTGTGGGCCACATTTGACTTTTGTTAACTCTTGGGAATTTGATTAAAGATTGAAGCTTTATCTTTCAGGGTTGTTTCCTATGGTTGTATTTGATGTTATTGAGTTTTTCTTATTAGATTTAGGTCGTTTAGAGTGGAATATGGACGGTTAGCCATTGTTTTGCTTTATTTGAGGTTGCCGAGCGGAGGTAAGTCTCTTGTCTATCCTTTTAAAAAGAAATTTTTCCCACAAGGGCTATAATTGCTACTTTATTCATGATTTAGGAGTTATGTATATGTAAGGTGATGAGCGTATAGGTTTTGACCATATCTAGTATTGTTGACTTGAGTTGGGATTTTATTGAATTATGTGAAATTGCTATCTATGTTCAAATTGATTCTATGACTACTTGATAATTTATATTCATGATCTAGGAGCATGAATATAGTTATGGCTTGTTGATTTGACGTGAAAACTTATTTTGTTATGTCGAGCTTTATTATAAATTCATAATCATGTACTTGCCTTATTTGCTCCATGATTTTGATGTTTTCTACGGCCTAACTAACTCTAGATAATAATAAGATTAAGCTAGATCTTGATAAATATCTTATTTAGCCTTTGTGATAAGTTGAGTTACATGATTTACCATAGCCATCTCTTAGCCATTTGAGATTTTATCCGAATTTCTTCTTACAATGCTTGTGCCTTTTTATTACATTGCTTCTTACACCTATGCATTGAGTAAACAAGTGGTTATTGAGGAAAGTTGAGGATTTTGGTACTATGGGCACTTGAGCGGATATTGGTACTGGATATTTGATTGATGATGATATGATAGGAACGGGTTGTGTTCCACAATGATTGATTTATGATCTTTAAATATAAAATGATCAATGCTTGGATTATTGATCCGTCTCTCCGGAGTTAGATAATTACCCATGTTATCTTGGGCCCTGTGAGCGTAGGTACCTGTGAGCGTAGGTACCTGTGATACTTTTGGTGCTTGTTGGACACGTGGCCCAAGTCAAGCACATGAATTTATGCTGTGAGTTGTTGAGAAAGGGATTCAGAGCATGCATATGTATATTTTCTTAGACTCATGTTATGAATTGATGTAAGTACTGTTGACTGGTATCGAGTTTTACTCGAGAATTATGATGCTGATATCTTATTTGATTCATGTTATTTGAAAATCATGTCTAAATTTCGTATGAGCTGTATTTTGAGCTTTTACACTTGTTGATGATACCATGTCTAATTTCATGTTGAATTATCCCTTTTGATTGTTTTACTGTTAGTGAGTGTCGAAGTTGACCCCTTGCCACTACATCTTCGAGGCTAGACTTGATACTTACTAGGTATCATGGCTTGTGCTGATACTATACTTTTTGATATTTTGTGCATGCTCTAAGGCTGGTGTGAGTGGCATTCACCTGGGTCAGTAGAAGGATTTGTGGATACTTCATGGTGAGATGCTCTACTTGATCGATTTGCAGTATATAAAGTCCCCTCCCTACTTATCTCTTATGTCTATCTATTCTATTCAGACAGGCAGTGTATTCAGATGATTTTTCATACTCTTGTTAGATGCTTGTGATGATTGTAACATCTGAATTTTGGACGGTATTGGCAGTTTTGGTCGTGTTTAGACCTTGCCTTGTATAATTTATCCATGTTATGAGACTTGAGATTATTCTGTTTCTCATCATTGACTATTTTGTTAACATTTGATTAATCTGCTCTAGAATTATGATTGTTATTGTGTTGGCTTGCTTAGTGAGCGGGTTAAGATTCATCACGACCTTTGGTGGAATTTCGGCTCGTGACAAGAAGAGATCCATCTACTTGTACATGACAGACAAGTTAAGTTTGAACATTGTTATAGGGAATCAAACAAAGTAGCAGAGATGTTTGCAAATTTCAGTCACACATATTAGCAACACATTGTGATTTCAGGGTTTGAGAAGTTACCAAGGACAGTCAAAGCACTACTCAAGTTTGATAGGCTGGGCATGGCATCTTCATAATCAAACAACTCAAGGCAGCATAACTCTCATTTTATCCCCTGTAATGAGTAGGCACAGCCGCGCAAGATTTTTATTCTTTTGATAGCTTGTTAGACATATTAGATAAGAGATTGGCATACCAATCTCTCAAAGACTAGCACAATACTCCCACTCAGGTTTGTTGAACTATTATTTATTACAAGCAATAAGACGGAGATTGTTTCTGATTAAAAAAAGAACTACGATGCGTATAATGATGATCCTCTTTATTTGAATGAAAAGAAACCCCCTAGTTTTCTGTTTAGCTAAAAAAGTAAACATAACTTGTGTACAAATAATGTAAAGTCTAAAATTTTACACATGGGTGTTCAAGGTACCGAACTACACCTAGAATCTATTAGAATATACTATAAACCATATGTTCTGTTATACTATTCCTTTATGGAACAATTACATATTTATTTATACAATTGAATAAAATTTTATTTTAAATAGATCAGGGAGTTCTGTGTGTAAACTTTGCTTATATGGTGTATAGATTTTTAGCTTATATCCAGAAGATTAAATCATCAGTTCTTGTAAGTCATAAAGTTTATATTCACAATCTATAAGGAAGTAAAGATATGATTTGAAAGTAACTCCAATGAGCAAACTCTCGTTTAACTTTACTGTTGAGAGGAAGAATCCTTTAAATATTAGTTATGTACAACGATTCAGTTACACGAGTCCTATAATCTCTCTAGATTTGAATTTGAAGATATACAACAAATCATAACAATAATTTGAAATACATGGGTGATTCAATATAAGAGGGAATATCTGTTGGTAGTTAAATAAAGCTTCTACTGGTTTGTTGAAGTGAGAAGAATTCTGAGTCAATACCCCGGCAAGCGGATGGCGAGGGTCGAACAAGTAGCTTGGATTTTAATAGATTGAATTGAGCTATTCCTAGTGCTTTTGTAAAAAATATTCAATATTTGATTTTTAGAACTAACAAAGAAAACAACAAGTGAATTATTATCCACTTTCTCCAATACAAAATGATAATCAAGCTTAATGTGATTCGGCCATTGATGAATAATGGGATTAGCATCGATAAAAAGTAGCACATAGGTTGTCGCATAGTAGAATCAGATGTAGTTTAAGAGGCACATGTACCTCATGTAAACGTTTCTCGACACAAATAATTTCGGTAGTAGCAAATGAAAGAGCTCGATATTCAGCTCCAGTACTAGAGCGAGCGACAAACCTTTACTTCTTAGAACACCAACTTACTAAATTACCACGATAGTAAAGAGAAAAAACCATGTTGAGAGCGACTGTCATCTGGGTCAGTGATCCAACCAACATCAGAGAAGTCAAATAGGCTAGAGTCCGTAGATGAGTGCAAGTAAAAGCCATGGTGAAGGGTGCCTTTAAAGTATTGAAAAATACTCTTAACAACAGCCTAATGAGTGGTGGATGGGTTATGCATAAACTGATAGACCCGGTTGACAACATAACAAATTTTAGGACGGATAATGGTGGCATATTGAAGAGCCCCAACAATGCGGGGATATAGGTGAGGATCATATAGAGGATCACCACCACGGACAAGATGAGACCCTAGGGTAGATGGAGTAAATATAGGTTTTGCATTAGCTATTTTGGCGCGAAGAAGGACATCTCATATGTATTTTTATTGGGTGAGAAAAATAGTATCTTTATTTCTGGTAACTTCAATGCCAAGGAAACAATGAAGATGGCCAAGGTCCTTTAAGGATAAGGCAGCATAAAGTGTTTCAGTAAATTTATTAATGAACTGACGATTGCTGGATCGTTAACTGAAACAGAGCATGTTTCGTTATTTTTGTGCACAGAAGAGGCTTATCTTGATTTATGACTTACTGATGTTATTAATGTATACTTGTGAGATTTATGAACGATACATGTTATTAGCGAGTATCATTAAAAATTCTTTCCTCTATTACCTCACCGAGGTTAGTTATGATACTTGCTGAGTACATGGGATTAGTTGTACGCATACTACACTCTGTACTTAGTTGTGCAGATCTAGGTGTTGGACCGAGCCGGGAGTAGCTATGTTTTTTTGCTGTGATCATTTTCAAAAGATTAGGTAGAGTTGCATTTTATCCGTAGACTTTGGCGTCTCTTTTCACATTTGTACTGTTTCTTTCATTCAGACAGTATTTGACTTTGTATTCCAAACTTGTACTAGCATTTTAGAGCTCTTGACTATGTATTTACAAGTTCCGGGGGATTCGTTATGTATCGACGCAGTTGATTTCATGTTATCGGATTTAGACTTATATTATTTCTGTTACCTTGTTTTGCTCATATTATGTTTGGCTGTCTAGCAAGTGACGTAGGAGCCATCACGACGGATTGGTAGTTTTGGATCGTGACAAGTTAGTATCAGAGCCCTAGGTTCATAGGTTCTACAGGTCATGAGCAAGTTTAGTAGAGCCTTTCGTATAGGTATGGAGACACCTGTACTTATCTTCGAGAGGCTACCAAACTGTTAGGAAAACTTCACTTTCCTGCATTCTCGTCATGTGGATTTGTTATTTTCAAAGTTTGAACCTTTAATCTTCTATTTTCTCACTTAATGAGGATATGTTCACCTAGATTAGATGGATAGGCACCAGTGCCTCTAGGCAGGACCGTGAGAGGCTGAGGCCGAGGTAGAGGCTAAGGTAGTGCCCATGTTACAGCTGGAACAGGACCTATGGAGCTACCAGTTGCTCCAGTGGAGGAGAATGTTACAGATATTGTTGAGCTGGTGGGACCAACTCAGACACCTGCAATACTTATTGCTATGCCTGGTCTTCAGGTGACCTTGGCCTAAATTTTGAGTTTGTACACTAGCTTGGCTCAGGTGGGACTGATACCAGTTTCACTAGCTATCTCTCAAGTTGGGGGAGGAGCCCAGACTCCCGCCGTCCGTACACCTGAGCAACTCGCTCAGGGTTACCAGACACCAGGGGTGTTGCGAGTTCAGCCAATTGTTGTTGCTCGAGCCGAGGTTGGACCACCTTTGATCGATGAGGAGTAGAAGAGGTTGGAGCAATTTCAGAGACTTCGCCCTCCCTAATGGAGGAAAGTCAGAGGATGCTCAGGGTTTTATTAATCAGTGTCATCAGAATCTTCGCATAATGGGCCTTGTAGACTCCAGTGGAGTCGACTTCATTATTTTTCAGATCATAGGGCCAATCTACATGTGGTGACAGACCTATGTGTTAGGTAGGCCAGCTGGCACAATACCACTTACATGGCATCATTTCTCTATTCTTTTCTTAGAGACATTTGTCTCACAAACGCGCAGAAAGGAGTTGTGTCGAGAGTTTGAGCATCTACGATAGGAGGGCATGACTATTACTCAGTACGAGATGAGGTTAACGGTGTTGGCATGTAATGCAATATGTTTTGTCCCCACATAGAGGGAGAGGATCAGGAGGTTCATTGATGGCCTCAACTATGGTCTATGATATGTTATGGCTCAATAGTCCGAGACAAATGCTAGGTTTTACTATGTTGTCGATATTGGTAGACACTTGGAGCATGTTCGCAGGTTTGAGAGAGAGGAGCAGGAGGTCAAGAGGCCCAATAGTTCAGGTGGTTTTGGTGGTGCCTCGTCAAGAGGCCAGTCACATTACAATAGAGAATGTCCTTTTAGGCATGCTCAGGAAGCTCATCAGATTCCTTAAGATTCATTTGTTAGCCACAACGCATACAATGCTTTCCCAGTTCAGTCATCATTCAGTGCACTGCAGACACATAGTTCTTATCATGCCTCATCTTCTCAGGGTTCCTCAGGCAGTTATTCGGGTTATCAAGGTCAGCAGTCTCGCCAGAGGAGGGGTTGTTTCGAGTTTGGTGACTTGAGTCATCTCTAGAGAGATTGCCCCAGACTTCTGAGTAGTGCACCATAACAGAGCGCATAGACTATGGTTCCAGCACCAGTAGCTATACCACCTGCATAGCCAGCTAGGGGTGGGGCTCAATCGGTTTGAGGTCACCCTAGAATGAGAGGTCAGCCAAGTGGTGGACATGCCTGTTGCTGGGCATTTCTCGCCAGGCCAGAGGCAACTGCTTCTGATGCCATGATCACATGTATTGTTTCAGTTTGCCACATGGATGCTTCAATGTTATTTGACCCTGGTTCCACTTACCCTTATGTGTCATCGTAGTTTTCTCATTATTTAGATATGCCTTGTGATTCTTTAGATATGCTTGTTCATGTATCTACATCGGTAGGTGATTCTATTATGGTGGATCATGTATATCGGTCGTGTGTGGTTAACATTAGGGGTTATGAGACTAGAGTTGATCTTTTATTGCTCAACATGATTGTTTTGAGGTGATTTTGGGTATAGATTGGCTATCTCTGTACCATGCTATCCTTGATTATCATGCTAAGACCGTGACGTTGGCTATGTTGGGGTTGCCTAGGTTGGAGTGGAGCTTTGTTTGGTCAAGCTACCAGTAGAGTAATTTCATATTTGAAGGCTCAACGGATGGTTGAGAAGAGGTGTTTGGCATATTTTTCCATTGTGAGAGATTTTAGTGCTGATAAACCTACTGTTGAGTCAGTCCCAGAAGTGAGGGAGTTCTCAGAGACATGCCGGGCATGCCACCCAACATGGATAATTATTGTTTTATTGATTTGTTGTAGGGAACTCAACTCATCTCTATTCTACCATATCGCATGGCACCACTGGATTTGAAGGTACAGTTATAGGAATTGCTTGATAAGGGTTTCATCAGGACTAATGTGTTACCTTGGGGTGTACTGGTTTTATTTGTGAATAATAAATATTGTTCTACGAGGATGTGCATTGACTACAAGTAGTTGAATAAGGTTACTATAAAGAACAAGTACCCAGGGTGCTAGGGTATTCTTGAAGATCCACTTTAGATCGGGGTACCATTCAGTTTAAGATCGAGGCTTCAGATATTCCTAAGACGGCTTTCAGAACCCGTTATGGCCATTATGAGTTCTTGGTAATGTCTTTGGGGCTGACAAATGCCCCAACAACTTTCATGCACTTGATGAACAACTTATTTCAGCCTTATCTAGATTTCGTCATCATAGTTTTCATTGATGATATATTGGTGTATTCTCGCAGCCAGGAGGAGCATGAGAAACACTTGATGATTGTATTGTAGACGTATAGGGAGAAGATGTTATATGATAAATTCTCCAAGTGTGAGTATTTGTTAGACTCAATGGAATTCTTAGGGTCACGTGGTGTCCAGTGAGGGGATTAAGGTGGATCCGAAGAAGATAAAGGCATTTCAGAGTTGGCCCATACTATCTACTACTACCTATATTCGGAGTTTCCTTGGGTTGGCTGGGTATTATCGCTATTTTGTGTTAGGGGTTCTCATCTATAGCAACTTCATTGACTAGATTGACAAATAAGGTTCCCCATTCATGTGGTCTGAGTAATGCGAAGAGAGCGTTCAGAAACTCAAGACTGTCTTGAGTACAACTCCTGTTCTGGTTTTTCCTTCAGGACCGGGTTCTTATACAGTCTATTGTGATGATTCCTGGGTTGGTATTGGGTGTGTTCTAATGCAGGATGGTAAGTGATTGCTTATGCTTCACGTCAGTTGAAGCCCTATGAGAAGAACTGCTTAGTACATGTTTTAGAGTTAGCATCCATTGTTCACGCGCTCAAGATTTGGAGGCATTATCTTTATGGCGTGTCTTGCGAGGTGTTCACGAATCACACAAGTCTCCAATATCTGTTCAGGTAGAATGAATTAAACTTGAGGCAATAGAGGTGGTTAGAGCTATTGAAAGACTATGATATCACTATTCTTTATCATCCGAGGAAATGGTGGCCGATGCATTGACTAGAAAGGCGGAGAGCATGATATCACATCATATTTTTGGAGAGTAGTCTAGCGTGATTGGTCACACAGGTCAAGCTGAGTATGACATTTCATCCCAAAATAGACGGATTGTCCGAGAGTACTATTCAGATATTGGAAGACATGTTACGAGCCAATGTCATTGATTTCAGGGGATCATAGGATCATATTCTAACATTAGTAGAGTTCACCTACAACAACATCTACCGGTCGAGTATCCAGGTGGCACCGTATGAGGCCTTATATGGGAGGAAACATCGTTCTCTGGTTGGTTGGTTTGCGCCTAGGGAGGCTAGGTTGTTGGCACTGATCTAGTTCGAGATTGGAGAAGGTAAAGTTCACTCATGAGCGGATTCATATAGCGCTGTCCAGGTAGAAGAGTTATGCTGACAAGAAGGCTTGGGATGTGGCATACATGGTGGGTGAGAAGGTTCTACTCAGAGTTTTGCCCATGAAGGATGTGATGAAGTTCAAGAATAAGGGGAAGTTAAGCCCTAGGCATATTGGTCCTTTTGAGGTGCTAGAGAGAGTTGGGGAGGTGACCTAAAGACTTGCCTTGCCACCTAGTCTATCGAGAGTTCACACAGTGTTTCATGATTCTATGCTCCGGAAGCACTATAAGGATTTGTCACATGTATTGGACTTCGGCATGATGTTGTTGGAAGAGGATTTGACTTATGATAGAAGGTGACCATTTTGAACCGATATGTTCAAAAGTTGAGGTTGAAAAATATAACATTGGTGAAGGTTTATTGGAGAGGTCACCCGATCAAGGATGCTACTTGGGAGATCGCGTAGGAGATGCGGAATAGATATCCTCACCTTTTTGAGACCCCATGTATGATTCTAGACGCGTTCGAGGATGAATGTTTCTTTAAGAGGGGGAGAATGTAACGACCCGGCCGGTCGTTTTGTGAATTTTATCCCCATATCCCCTATTTGATGCTTTACACATGTGTATTTATCTTTATGTGACTTACCTAGTTGTTGGTTTGATTTCGGGGGAGTTTTGGATTGAATTGGGACACTTACACTCTTGGTTGGAGGCTTAAGTTAAAAGGGTTGATCAGAGTGTGACTTGTGCAGTGACAATACTAGAATGGCATTTTGATGGTTCCAATAGGTTTGTATGGTGATTTTGGACTTAGGCGTATGACCGGATTTTGATTTGAAGGTCCCTAGGTTGATTTGATTCTATTTGATGAAAGTTGGAAAGTTGAAGGTTTGGAAGGTTGTAGGTTTTACCGAGAGTTGACTTTGATGATATCATGCTTGGATTGTGATTTCAGAGTTATAATAGGTCGGTTGTGTCACTTGGGACTTTCATGCAAAATTTGAGGTCATTCCGAGTTGTTTAGGCATGTTTGGTATAAGTTTTGAATTTTGAAATTTTTATTAGTTCCTTAGTCATAAATTAAGGTGCGATTCGTAGTTTTGATGTTGTTTTGTGTGATTTGAGGCCTTTAGTAGGTTCATGTTATGTTTCAGGATTGGTTGGTGTGATTAGAGGTGGTCCGGGGGACCTAGGGTGTGTTTCGGATGGGTTTCAGACCATTTTACTTTGTTTTGGATGCTGGTTTTCTGATGTTCTGATGTGCTTTGCAATCGCGGAGAGAATTTTGGTGGGAGGGATGTTTGTTCTTCACGTTCGCAATAGGGTGGTTGTGTTTGAGGATTGTGAGGGGAAGTGTCCTTTGGGTTTGCGACCTGTGAGATGCGTTCGTGTAGAAGGGGAAGCCGGTTGGGTGCGTCAGGCTTTTAGCCTTCACATTCCTGTAGGCTTAGCACTGGTAGGCATCGCATTCGCAAACAGGTCCTCGCATTCGCATAGGGTCTCCAGAGGCAGTGTTTGGTTTTTTTTTTGCGAAGTAGGCCCTGCTATGACGAAGGGTATCGCTGGTCAGTCAATTAAATAATTTATTTCGAGGATTTTAGTCATTTTATCACATTTTGAGTTTGACAACTTGGATTTGGGCGATTTTGGAGATAATTTTCATTATTTGGATTGGAATAAGTGTTTTTTACTTGGATTTGTTTATTATTCATGATTATAACCTTGATTTTAGTGTTTGACTGGTGAATGTATGTGAAAAAATTGGGGATTTAGTAAAAGCTTATCCAAAGTAAAAATGGATGATTTGAGGGTCGATTTGAGGTCGGATTTGGATGGAACACATATATTTGGACTCGTATCAGAATATTGTTTGGAATTTGTGAGTTTTGTCGGGTTCCAGAGTGCGAGCCTAAAGTTGAATTTTTGGGTTGACTTTGCTTATTTGAATCAAGATCATAGCTTTATTGTTTAGGTTTGTTTCCTATGGGTTCTATTGATATTATTAATTTTTTTGGCTAGATTTGAGCTGTCCAGAGGTTTATTTACATGGGAAGGGCTTCTTAGAGTATTGATTTAGCATGCTTGAGGTAAGTATCTTACTTAAACTTGGTTGAGGCACAAGTTTCCTAAGTTATTAGTGATAGCTATGTGTTATGGGTGACGTGCATGTGAGGGGATTAAGCTCATGTGCGTACACCGGGGTATTATCCATGCTCGGGTAGTGATAATGTTATTATCGTCCTTGGATTGATTGCTAAGATTCATGTTATCATTTTTTTTATATTTTACTCCCTTTGTGAGCTAGTTGAATCATGCTAGATATTATTTGTTGGTTGATCTCTTATTCAATTATGTTAGTTTCTATTTATGTTGCGTAATCGCGTGACTAGAATTGTGGTAGCACACTTTGCTGATGCCTACACTTTAGCATTTCACTTATATTGGTCCATGAGTATTTAAATTGATATTCAATATTCATGTACATCTATTCTTATATATATTTTCTATGTGATATGTACTGGATTGATAGCACGTGAGTGGTCTATGTAACGTGTTGATAAGAATTCATCCGCCTAGGGTCACCAGCTCATGTTTCTCTCTTGATTGTGTACGTGTAGTATGAGGAAAACTGGCCAATGTGTGTTTTGGTTATTGCATTTCTTGTCTACTTGCAACTTCCTTGGATGTATGCATGTTTTATTCCCATATCTTCTCTATATGCTAG
Organism: Nicotiana tabacum; assembly: GCF_000715075.1. NCBI lineage: Eukaryota > Viridiplantae > Streptophyta > Magnoliopsida > Solanales > Solanaceae > Nicotiana > Nicotiana tabacum. The sequence continues at coordinate 63,164,311 of NC_134081.1, forward strand.
ATCAGGAATGTATACATTCCCTATTTTGCATATCTTCTCTATATGCTGGATCATTAACTGAAACAGAGCATGTTACGTTTTTTGTGTGCACCGAGGAGGCTTGTCCTTATTTATGACTTTATGATGTTATTGTTGTATACTTGTGAGATTTATGAATAGTACATGTTATTAACAAGTATCATTAATAATTCTTACCTCTTTTACCTTACCGAGGTTAGTTATGACACTTGCATAGTACATGGGGTCGGTTGTAATCATATTACACTCTGCACTTAATTGTACAGATCTAGGTTTTGGACCGAGCAGGGAGTAGTTGTGTTTTTTTACTGTGATCATTTTCAAGAGACAAGGTAATGCTGCATTTTGACCGCAGACTTTGGCGTCTCTTTTCATATTTGTATTGTTGCTTTCATTTAGACAATATTTTACCTTGTATTCCAAACTTGTTCTTTCAGTTTAGAGCTTGTGACTCTGTATTTACAAGTTCTAGGGGATTTGTTATGTATAGACTGAGTTATTTCATGTTAATGGCTTTTGACTTGTATTATTATCATTATTTTTGTTATCTTGTTCCACTCTTATTATGTTTTAGCTGCCTAGAAAGTGAGTTAGGCTCCATCACGACCGGTTGGTTGTTTTCGGTCGGGACAGAGTCTTGAGCATGTATAGACATCCTAGACTCCTGTAGGAGCATTAATATAGACGATATTTAATGTATATCATCTCTATATGCGGATTTTAAGTCTTGATTCAGCTATCTCATACATATAACCTCTCTTATGTGGATTTAGTACATGGAAACTTGATTTGGTTATATCATCTAAGAAAATACTTATTATCTTTCTATTGTGTACATATAGGATGGATATCCGTGTCATGCCCCAAAATCGGGGAGCGCGACCGACGCTCAAACGAGTAAATGCAGTCGAGCAAGCCTAATTTACATTAACCTCTCATCATTACTCATGCATGATTTACCATAATATAATAAGATATTGACTTTCAAATTTAACATATTTGGCTCAATGGCCTAAAATTCTCCTCATGATGGATACATAGCTTTATAAATAATTGTAAATACTGTGAACATAGATACATGACAAAACTCAAAATTTGAAGAGCCAATAGGATCGTGCCACGTGTCAAAATGACAAAGCATACAACAACAACAACAACAACAACAACAACCCAGTATAATCCCACTAGTGGGGTCTGGGGAGGGTAGTGTGTACGCAGACCTTACCCCTACCTTGGGGTAGAGAGGTTGTTTCCAAAATAGACCCTCGGCTCCCTCCCTCCAAGAACTCCCCACCTTGCTCTTGGGGTGACTCGAACCCACAACGTCTTGGTTGGAAGTGGAGGGTGCTCACCACTATGACAATAGATACCTATATACATAAAATGAACTAGACCCAAACACCCACTAGAACTGTAGCGGGCTCACCATAAGCTGCGTAGTGAAGAAGGTCCCTATCAAAGATCCATATCATACTGTAGAAGTATACCTGCATCCATTAAAAGATGCAGCACCCCCGGCAAAAGGGACGTGAGTACATGTGGAATAGTACTCGTATGTGAGGCAGTCAAAACAACATATGAATATACGGTAACTCAAATAAGAGGCAAATAAAGTATATCAAGAAACTACAAAACATCCCATAAAATCACATTTCAAGTCTTATTATACTTGCATCATTCTAAACTTCTTTTAGGACCAACTGAGCCATATGGACTATACGTGAAATACATAATATAATGTAATTGAAACAACATGTACAAACAAGGCCAATGAAAGTGGCACATCCCTCGCTTATTTTACACCTATACATCTCATAGACCGTCCTTAGAGTTCACATATTATATTATACACCTATGCATCTCATCGACAGTCCATAGTGTTTATTCGTACCGTACACCTATACATTTCATACACAATACACCTATGTGTTTCATAGACCATCCATAGGATTCCATACACAATATATGTAAGGCCCCATAAAATTTTGCAAAAAGAAAATAATGTCTCGTGGTGCCAAATTGGTTTTACGTGTTGAGTATCCGCGGCTCGGCCTTTTTGGGTTGAACAATGCACCAGAAAGTAAAGGAAAAATTTTGGCAGAAAAGTACATTTCTGCGGTCCATTATGCGACCACAGAATCACTCTGCAGACCGCATAATGGCCGCAGAGTGAGGCAGTTAATTGGGTCAGTTGGAAGAAATTATGCGGTCGACTATGCGACCGCATAACTGTTATGCGGTGCACTATGAGACCGCAGAATAGTTATGCGGACCGCAGACTCAAGTAAATTTTTGGTCATTTTGGACACCAATTATGCCACTAATATGCGGTCCGCATAACCATTATGCGGTCGCATATGCGATCGCAGAACCTGTTCCGGAGCTTCATTTTTGGGTTTTTAAAACCCGACCCTACTTCGTTAAATACACGTTTTGGGCCATTTTTGAGATATAATCTGACATTTTAGAGTAAGAGAGAGTGCCCTAGAGTGAGAAGGTGTTCTTCAATAATTGTTCTTCAATTCTTGCTCAGGTTTTGGAAGATTAAGAAGGCAAGCTCACCAGGTCTTCATCCTAGAGGTAAGATTCTACACCCTAAACTCTAATTTCGAAATAATCTGAAAATGGGTAATTAGCAAGATATTTTTTGGGCATGAGAGTTGATTATTTTACATGCATATGATATCAAGGGGTGTAGGAAGATTGTTGAACAAAGTATGGTAAATATTGGGTTGTGGGATGATGGAATCCTTCATAAAAGGACCTTGAAACCTTGTGCACACCTAGTGTTTGATAAAATGCTCAAATGAGCTAGAACCATGATCATCTTCCTAATTTTGATTCAATTTGTTATATTTCTAAAATAGATTGAAGTTGCTAAGAATTCCGGAATGTTTTAGAGTTTAAGGAATCTCAATTGAGGTATGTTGGCTAAACGCTTCTCTTAGAATTGAATCCCACGATATTCATGTAAATTATGTAAGTCCCGAGTGATTCATTATGAAATTGGTTATTCCGAGTAAGATTGGATTGAAAGAAATATGTTCAACAAGCATCCTAAATGCTCTATTCATGTTATGTTATCAATTGAGGATGCGTTAAAGTATGGGCTGTGCATTAATAATGTTTCGACTTTAAGTCAAGTTCAAATGAAGGCTATTATGCCAAATTTTGTGAAATATCTCTATGTGCATTACACTCTAAATTGCTCACATGTGTACTACACGCTTTGATTTGAATTGTGTTTGTTGTTGATGATGAGGATGATATTTGAAATTGATAAGGTGAGCATAAAATACTGAATATGGCCAACGTGCCAAGAATGATCTTATAATTATGGCCACCAGTGCCAATGAAATGAAAAGATGTGAAAGTATTATGAAATGAGATGATTGATATAAAAAGGTTGATGTCTCAAATAGGACAACCTAGCCGATCGGGTCGTGATCGGACACCATGCCGCACACATGGTGGTGATTATGTTGGAAATTGTAATTGAAATTATGATTGTGGTCGATGTCGTTAAAGGATAGCCTAGCCAATCGGGTCGTGATCGGACTCCATGTTAAAGATGGTGCTATTGATATGGAGAGTAATTATGGTTGATGTTGCTAATGAGATAGCCTAGCCGATCGGGTCATGATCAGATTCCGTACTGAGAATACAGTGGTACTGGTATTGTGGAAAATGGTATATCGATACTAAAAGTCTCCCAATGTGAGATATGGAAATTAATTTGAACATTGTCTTGATCCTAAATTGAGGTTTGATGTTAATTAGGGCTTTCATTGATATTAAGATAATCTTGTTTGTATTATTTGTTATTCTATTGAGAGGGTGTTTAGTTATACATACTAGTGCTATTCGACAGTACTAACATCCCTTTTGCCGGGGGCACTGCATCTTTCAATGGATGCAGGTGGTTCCACAACAGGAGATATTGGTTAGTGATAGCAGTGCACCTTCTTCCCAGCTAACTTGGTGAGCCCCACTTCATTCCGGGGTCATGAATCGTTTGTACTTTGTGTATTCTGTTTGAGGTATAGCTGGGGCCTTGTTACCGGCATGATCATTGTACTCTTCTTTATCTATAGAGGCTCCGTAGACAGTGTGGGTTGTGTATTGGTGCTGGGAAAGACAAACTATGCTATGTTGTGGTTGTATTACTTGTCCATTTGAGACTTTAAAAATGGTGAAACTTATGGTAAGAATTTGGTAATTGCAGACATGACCACTTTATTGTTTAATTAAGGAAAACATATATTCTCTTTATTCATGAATGAGTTTGGGTAGAAGGAATCTAACAGGCTTGCTCGGTTGGGTTCACTCGGTTGAGCGCCGGTTGCGCTCCTCGATTTTGGGGCGTGACAAACTTGGTATTAGATTCTAAGGTTTTAAAGTGTCCTCGGATGTCTCGAAGTCATGTCTAGTAGAGTCCTTATTATTGATGTGTTGTCGACCACATCTATAATTAGGATGCTACATGGGCATTTAGGAATAATACCCTTCTTTCATGTTCTTGATCGTGCGATAAAGCTGGTTGTAAGATTGTTCCTCCTTTAACTCCTGTGTTGCTCTGATTTTCAGTACATGGCACGTAAGAAGAAGGCAAGAACTGGCCAAAGAGCCAATGTCACCCCAGGAGTGACAGTTGATCCTATATTTGATGATACGGGTGAACACCCGAGGGGTGAGGATATTCCCCCAGTTACTACACTGCCTGACTCTACTATAGCTGATCAGACCGCACCTGTCCCTACACCTACTAAAGGTGAAATAGTTCCTCCAACTGATATACCGTTCCACCTCCAGTTCCAACTTCCGATTCTGGTGTTTTTGATGTTGATATTAGGGGAGCCATACAGATGTTGGCTCAAATAGTGGCATCCCAGGCCCAAAGATCAAATGTCGCACCCACTTCTTCCAGTCAGCCAGGGGATTCTACTAGTTCCACGGTGAACATGTTTCTCCAGTTGGATACTCCAGTGTTCACAGGTACTAACCCAGGGGAATATCCCCAGGACTTCATTGATGAGATGCACAAGACTCTTCGAGTTATGCGTGCTACTGAGATAGAGGCAGAGGAATTGGCCTCCTACTGCCTGAAAGAGGTGGCATATTCTTGGTTTGAACTATGGGAGGAGTCCCGTGAAGAAGGGAGCCCTCCGGCGAGGTGGGGTGAGTTTGATGATGCCTTCATTGATCATTTCTTGCCTGCTGAGACTAAGGCAGCCCGTGCTGCTGAGTTTGAGAACCTGAGGCAAGGTAGTCTGAGTGTGTGGGATTACCATATGAGGTTCGCATACCTGTCTAAATATGCTATTTACATGTTGCCCACTATGGAGGCTAGAGTTCGCCGATTTGTACAGGGCCTTAGTCCCTTGGTAATTAATAAGGCCGCTACAGCAGCCTTGAATTCTGATATGAACTATGGAAAGATGGTGGCATTCGCTCAAGCCACATAGACCTGCAAATTAAGCAACATAATAGAGCGAAAGGGCAGTAATAAGGCCCGGTCTACGGGTAACTTTGGTGGTTCTTCTAGTGGTGGCAGGTCAGCCTTCAGAGGAGGGTCGTCAGAGCCATCACAGTCCTTTACTTAGTCTTCGGCTAGTGAACCGCCATCAGGGCCCAGTTAGCAGTAGCAATGGAGCTGTTTCAGGCCCAGTCAGGGCAACAGGGGCTCACATTAGCAGGGTCGTCATGATGGTAGATTCCAGCAACAGAGGAGGCCCCCATGACCTAAGTGTGGAAAGATGCACCTAAGAATATGCTACATGGACTTACCCATATGCTACAGATGCAGATTGAGGGGACACATTCAGAGGGATTGTCATTTGTCCCGCCAGGGTACGGGCAGGGGCATGGCAAAGCTAGCCAGTTCTACAGCTACTACATCCGCAACACCTCCTCCAGCTCGAGGCACTCCAACACCCGCAGGGCGTGGTGCAGCTAGGGGTGGAGCACATAGTTCGGGAGGATCCGGCCGTTTCTATGCTATGAGGGGTCGCCGGAATTCAGAGGCTTCTCCAGATGTTGTTACATGTATATTAACTGTCCAATCTCATGATGTATATGCTCTTATTGATCCCGATTCCACTTTCTCATATGTCACACCTTATGTTGCTATGGAATTTGGGATAGAACCAGAATAACTTTATGAGCCGTTCTCTGTATCTACTCCGATTAGTGAGTCTATTTTGGCTGCGCGGGTTTATAGGGATTGTGTTGTCACATTGCATAGTCGGGACACCGTGGTCGATTTTATTGAATTGAGAATGGTTGATTTTGATGTGGTAATGGGGATGGATTGGATTTATTCATGTTTTGCCAAGCTTGATTGCCGAACCGAAACTGTTAGGTTCGAATTTCCAAATGAGCCAGTTATTGAGTGGAAGGGTGATGATGTGGTGCCAAAGGGTAGGTTTATTTCCTACCTTAAGGCCACAAAGATGATCAACAATGGATGTATATGCCATTTGGTCTAGGTTACGGACAGCGATGCTGAGGCACCTACACTTAAGTCTGTGCCTGTTGTGAATGAATTTTCGGGAGTCTTCCCGGATGAACTCCCTGGGATCCCACCAGACAGGGTGATTGATTTTGGGATTGATGTGATGCCAGACACACATCCTATATCTATTCCACCCTACAGAATGGCACCGACAGAATTTAAGGAGCTAAAGGAACAACTAAGAGATTTGTTAGAAAAGGGTTTCATCTGGTCGAGTGTGTCGCCTTGGGGCGCACCGGTCCTTTTTGTAAGAAAGAAAGATGGGTCATTGAGAATGTGTATTGACTATCGGCAGCTTAATAAGGTAACAATCAAAAATAAATACCCACTTCCAAGGATAGATGACTTGTTCGGCCAATTGCAAGGTGCTAGGTACTTCTCCAAAATTGATTTAAGATCCGGGTATCACCAATTGAAGATCGGGGAGCGGGATATTCCGAAAATAGCTTTTAGGACTCGGTATGGGCATTTTGAATTTCTGGTGATGTATTTTGGGCTAACAAATGCCCTAGCAGCCTTCATGGATCTTATGAATCTCATTTTTAAGCCATTCCTCGACTCTTTTGTGATAGTTTTCATTGACGATATTCTTGTATATTCACGAAGTCAGGAGGACCATGCTGACCATCTCAGGGTAGTTCTGCAAACCCTGTATCAGCACAAATTATATGCAAAGTTTTCAAAATGTGAATTTTGTCTCGAGTCAGTCATATTCTTGGGTCATGTTATCTTTAATGAAGAATTAAGGTTGATCCTCAGAAAATTGCAGTTGTGAAGAATTGGCCGAGGCCTACAACTCCAATAGAGATTCATAGTTTCTTAGGCTTACCTGGATATTACAGAAAGTTCGTAGAGGGGTTTTCTACTCTTGCCTCTCCATTGACTAAATTAACGCAGAAGGCAATTAAGTTCTAATGGTCAGATGCTTGTAAAAAGAGTTTCCAGGAATTGAAAGCAAGATTGACTACATCATTGGTGTTGACTTTACCAGAGGGTATAGATGGATTTGTGGTATATTGTGATGCTTCAAGAATCGGGCTTGGGTGTGTATTAATGCAACATGAGGAGGTGATATCTTATTCTTATAGGCAACTAAAGAATCATGAAAAGAACTATACAACACATGATTTAGAACTTGCGGCAGTGGTATTTGCATTGAAAATTTGGCGTCACTATTTATATAGGGTCTGTGTGGACATATTCACGGACCATAAGAGCCTTCAATATATTTTCAAACAGAAGGAATTGAATCTGAGGCAGAGAAGATGGCTTGAATTACTCAAGGATTATGACATTGATATTTTATACCATCCGAGGAAGGCTAATGTTGTGGCGGATGCTCTTAGCTGGAAATCTATGGGTAGCTTAGCACACTTAGAGGCATATCAAAGGCCATTGGCCAAAGAAGTTCACTGATTGGCTAGTTTGGGAGTTCGTCTTACGGACTCTAGTGAAGGAGGGGTAATTGTGCAAAATAGGGCTGAATCATCACTTGTTGTGGAAGTCAAAGAGAAGCAATACAACAATCCATTGTTGGTGCAATTGAAAGAGGGAATTCATAAACATAAGACCATGGCCTTTTCTCTTGGAATGGATGATGGTACACTGAGGTACCAATGGCGACTATGTGTTCCAAATGTGGATGGTCTCCTGGAAAGAATTTCGACTGAAGCTCACACTTCTAGATATTCCGTGCACCCATGTTCTACAAAAATATATCATGATCTTAAGGAAGTCTATTGGTGGAATGACATGAAGAGGAATGTGGCGGACTTTGTGGCAAGATGTCCGAATTATCAGCAAGTGAAGGCCGAACACCAAAGGCCCGGTGGGTTGGCACAAAACATAGAAATTCTAATATGGAATTGGAAAATTATTAATATGGACTTTGTGGTGGGATTACCGCGCACTCCGCGCAAGTTTGACTCAATTTGGGTGATTGTGGATTGACTCATGAAGTCAGCACACTTTTTGTCGGTTAAGTCTACCAACACAGCGGAGCAGTATGCTCAGTTGTATATCAAAGAAATAGTCAGGTTGCATGGCACCCCAGTTTCCACCATTTATGATCGGGGAGCACAATTTACTTCTAATTTTTGGAAGAAATTTCAGCAAGGTTTGGGTAGTCAGGTGAATCTTAGTACATCCTTTTATCCGTAGACTGACGGGCAGGCAAAGCGGACTATTCAGACGCTTGAGGATATGTTGCGTGCTTGTGTTCTAGACTTCAAAGGTAGCTGGGATGATCATTTACCACTCATAGAATTTGCATACAACAATAGCTATCATGCTAGCATTCAAATGGCACCGTTCGAGGCTTTATATGGTAGGAGATGTAGATCTCCTATTGGGTGGTTCGAAATTAGGGAAGCAGAGTTGATATGGCTAGACCTTGTGCAATAGGCTATGGAAAAAGTTAAAATCATTAAGGAGCGGTTGAAGACTGCTCAGAATCGTCAGAAATCCTATTTGGATGTTCGTCGTAGGGATTTGGAGTTCAAAGAAGATGAGTGGGTATTCTTGAAAGTTTCCCCCATGAAAGGGGTAATGCGATTTGGTAAAAAAGGGAAATTGAGTCCGAGGTATGTCGGACCGTACAAAATCATTCAGAGGATCGGTGAGGTGGCGTTCAAGGTTGAGCTACCACATGAGATGTCATTAGTACACCAGTGTTTCATGTGTCTATGTTGAAGAAAGTAGTTGGAGATCTGACACTCATTGTTCCGGTTGAGACTATTGAAGTAAATAAGAAATTGACTTACGAAGAGATTCTGATTTCTATTATTGATCGGCAAGTCCGAAAATTGAGAAATAAAGAAATTGTCTCCGTGAAGGTGTTGTGGCGAAACCAACAGGTGGAAGAGGCTACTTGGGAGGCCGATAAAGAAATGAAGAAAAAGTATCCTTATTTGTTTGAATAACTATGTATTTATAAAGTTATGATCTAGGAAAATTATAAGACTTACTTTCTATGAATTTTGTATCAATTGTACAATTGGCGTTAAGGGTGTTCCTTTCTGGAAATACATTGCTTGTGAGGCCACAATTGGTGTTGTTTTGTATTATGTTACGTTGTTGGATTATCTATATGTTGTTAGGATGTGTTTCTGGGGCTCTATGACAGGTGGATAGGCCTAGTTACAAAGGAAACTCTGGCGAAATTTTTGGAAATTTAGGGAGTTAATCAAATTTGGGGCTGCTGGTGTGTGGTATGAAAAAATAGAGTTGCATAAGATGCTAATAACAGATTTTGACCCTCATTTGAAGACGAATGATCTTAAGTGGGGGATAATGTAAGGCCCCGTAAAATTTTGCAAAAAGAAAATAATGTTTCGTTGTGTCGAATTGGTTTTACGTATTGACCGCGGCTCGGACTTTTTGGGTTGAACAATGCACCGGAAAGTAAAGGAAACACATTTTCGCAGTCTATTATGCGACCGTAGAATCACTCTGCGGACCTATAATTGCCGCAGAGTGAGACAGTTAATTGGGTCAGTTGGAAGAAATTATGAGGTCGACTATGAAACCGCATAATTGTTATGCGGTGCACTATGCAACCGCAGAACAGTTATGCGGACCGCAGACTCGGGTAGATTTTTGGTCATTTTGGACACCAATTATTCCACTGATATGCGGTCCGCATAAACATTATGCGGTCGCATACCTGTTCCAGAGCTTCATTTTTGGGTTTTTAAAACCCGACCCTACTTTGTTAAATACATGTTTTGGGCCATTTTTGAGATATAATCTGACATTTTAGAGTGAGAGAGAGTGCCCTAGAGTGAGAAGGTATTCTTCAATAGTTGTTCTTCAATTCTTGCTCAAGTTTTGGAAGATTAAGAAGGCAAACTCACTAGGTCTTCATCCTAGAGGTAAGATTTTACATCCTAAACACTAATTTCGAAATCATCTGAAAATGGGTAATTAGCAAGATAATTTTTAGGCATGAGAGTTGATTATTTTACATGCATGTGATATCAAGGGGTGTAGGAAGATTGTTGAACTAAGCATGGTAAATATTGGGTTGTGGGATGATGGAATCCTCCATAAAAGGACCTTGAAACCTTGTACACACCTAGTGTTTGATAAAATGCTCAAATGAGCTAGAACCATGATCATCTTCCTAATTTTGATTCAATTTGTTATATTTCTAAAATAGATTGAAGTTGCTAAGAATTCCAGAACGCTTTAGAGTTTAAGGAAGCTCAATTGAGGTATGTTGGCTAAACTTTTCTCTTAGAATTGAATCCCACGATATTCATGTAAATTATGTAAGTCCCGAGTGATTCATTATGAAATTGGCTATTCTGAGTAAGATTGGATTGAAAGATATATGTTCAACAAGCATCCCAAATGCTCTATTCATGTTATGTTATCAATTGAGGATGCGTTAAAGTATGAGCTGTGCATTAATAATGTTTCGACTTTAAGTCAAGTTCAAATAAAGGCTATTATGCCAAATTTTGTGAAATATCTTTATGTGCATTAGACTCTAAATTGCTCACATGTGTACTACACACTTTGATTTGAATTGTGTTTATTGTTGATGATGAGGATGATATTTGAAATTGATAAGGTGAGCATAAAATACTGAATATGGCCAACGTGCCAAGAGTGATCTTATAATTATGGCCACTAGTGCCAATGAAATAAAAAGATGTGAAAGTATTATGAAATGCGATGATTGATATAAAAAGGTTGATGTATCAAATAGGACAGCCTACCCGATCGGGTCGTGATCGGACACCATGCCGGACACATGGTGGTGATTGTGCTGGAAATTGTAATTGAAATTGTGTTTGTGGTCGATGTCCTTAAAGGATAGCCTAGCTGATCGGGTCGTGATCGGACTCCGTGTTAAAGACGAAGGTATTGATATGGAGAGTAATTGTGGTTGATGTCGCTAATGATATAGCCTAGCCGATCGGGTCGTGATCGAACTCCGTACTGAAAATACAGTGGTACTGGTATTGTGAAAAATGGTATATCGATACTAAAAATCTCCCAATGTGAGATATGGAAATTAATTTGAACACTGTCTTGATCCTAAATTGAGGTTTGATGTTAATTAAGGCTTTCATTGATATTATGATAATCTTGTTTGTATTATTTGTTATTCTATTGAGAGGGTGTTTAGTTATACATACTAGTGCTATTCGACAGTACTAACGTCCCTTTTGCCGGGAGCGCTGTATCTTTCAATGGATGCAGGTGGTTCTATAGCAGGAGATATTGGTCAGTGATAGCAGTGCACCTTCTTCCCAGATGACTTGGTGAGCCCAACTTTATTCCGGGGTCATGAATCTTTTGTACTTTATGTATTCTGTTTGAGGTATAGATGGGGCCTTGTTGCCGGCATGATCATTGTACTCTTCTTTATCTATAGAGGCTCCGTAGACATAGTATGGGTTGTGTATTGATGCTGGGAAAGACAAACTATGCTATGTTGTGGTTGTATTACTTGTCCATTTGAGACTTTAAAAATGGTGAAACTTATGGTAAGAATTTGGTAATTGCAGACATGACCACATTATTGTTTAATTAAGGAAACCATATATTCTCTTTATTCATGAATGAGTTTGGGTAGAAGGAATCTAACAGGCTTGCTCGGTCGGGTTCACTCAGTTGAGCTCCGGTTGCGCTCCTCTGTTTTGGGGCGTGACAATATACCTATTCAAGGACATAGAAATACAACATGAATATGATAAATCATGGTAACAATAAAAAGGGCTTAGATAGCCGTTAAAGTCAAGCAAATTTATTTAGAGCTTTCAAAAACATTTATAGATTTTATGTTGGGACCCTCTATAACCACCTTCACACAAAGCGGCTCTGCCGCCTCACCCCAACATATGCGGGTGGAGGTGTATCACAATACTATAATCTCTACACAAATCGGCCATGCCGCCTCACCACAATATATACTGGTGGAGGTGTGTCATAATGCCACAATTTCTTTTCAAAGAGCGGACATGCCGCCTAGCCCCAATATATGCGGGTGGAGGTGTATCACAATACCAGAATCCCTACACAAAGCGGCCCTGCCGCCTCACCCCAATATATGCGGGTGGAGGTGTATCACAATACCACAATCCCTACACAAAGCAACCCTTCCGCCTCACCCCAATATATACGGGTGGAGGTGTATCACAATACCATAATCCCTACCCAAAACGGCCCTGTCGCCTCACCCCAATATATGCGGGTGGAGATGTAATCCCAATCACAATACCATATATAAACTCAAAGCGACATAGTTTGTAATTACATTTAAGGTCGTAATTTCCCATATCATTGGAATATTTCATGTTTATGCTCATCATGGAGAAACACAACTCATTATATTAGCACATGCATGTTAAATAAATAAGTCGATTTCAATGGCACATGAGCCCAATTTCTTTTCTTAAGGTTCATCATCATTTAGCATGGGACATCTCCCTTTCATTTGATCATCTCGTTAATCACTCACTTGACATCTTGATGTCATTAGCTAGGTTCATGACTCTTAGGGACTTAACAATCGAAGTCATTTACATACATTATTTCAGAAGCATACAACTATAGTTGAAACCATTAGCACATACAACACCTAATAATTCTCATTTAGGCAATGACCACATTTCATGTTTATACTATCACTTACTTGTACTTGCCATGGGTGATCATAGAATATTAAGAGCATTTAAAACATTTAGGAACACCATATCCTTTACTCATAAGAACGTAGGAGCTTATAACACATTGGAAACAAAAGTACAAATACGTTCATCTCATAATCTTTCACACCATATATCACTTCATTCGTACTTTCAACCACTTAAAACATCATTATTTCATTGGCTCTCTTGGCCATACATATGATTCTTCTTTCATGGTACAATGGTCGTATTTCATATTCCACACTTTCATATCTTTCCTTTCATGGATCATAAACATAAATATCAATATATAGAATATTCGAAAATCATAACTTTAGGTTCATTGGTAATGAAGACTTTAAACACAATGGATTTCTTTCCAAGAAATGGAGAAAAATGATTGGCAATCGAAGCACAAGTTAAAATCATAAACGAGTAACACACCATTTAATCTTGAAATACTTTTCCCCAAAAGGGAAATACACCATTTCAGCTCATGATTATGTAAGATCTCAAAACATATTGAAAATACCTACCAAGTATAGCATTAGTTAGAACAACCACATTTGGACAAGAATTAAGTACATAAGCTTTTAGACAATTCTATTTTCGGAGTCAATTTGGAATAGTTGAATCAAGACTCATTTCATAACCTTTCTTACATCATTTCATTTCATTGGCACCATTGGCCACAAGTATAACTTTCATTCTTGGCACCGTGGCCACACTTTATATCCCCAATTCACTTATTTCACTTCCAACCATCTTTATAGATTATCAACAATAAGACATTTTCAATCAAGACTTTAGGTACACATATTAGCAATTAAGAGTCTTAAGCATATCGAGATTTTCTCACACAATTTGGCATCATAACCTTCATTTGAAACACGACTCAAAGACATAGCATTTTAATACACATATCATTCTTGAACATATTCCCAAAGGATAAAATAATGTGATAGGAACATTCAAAACACGTTTTGAATATATAATTCTCGACACTTTGCTTATTTGGGACAATCGAATTTATTGGGAACAACTCGAAACATAGAATAAGGAACTTGAGACAACCATACTTGAAACTTATGGGAACATCATGGAATTCAATTATAAGAGAATAGTTTAGACAACATACCTCACTTTGAGCTTTCCTTAAATTACTACAATGTTCCGAAAATTCTAGCAATCCTAATCTATTTTGAGACATAACCAAATTGAACACAAATTAGGAAGATATTTATGGTTTCAGCTCATTTGAACATTTTATCAAATACTAGGTGTGCAAATTTGGCTACAAGGTTCTTCTACAAGATTTACTTCACTCCACAAACCAATCCTTACTTGTTTGAGCTCAACAATCTTCCCACAAACTGTATTGGTACAAGCATATATACATAATACTCTTACACCCAAGAATCATACTCCCAATCACCCATTTTTTTACTACAAACTCGAAATTGAAGACCAGAGCTTTGAATTTTACCTCCTCTGTGAAGATCTTGTGAGATTTACTTATTGGATTTCAAGGCTTGAACAAGATCTTGGTGAAAAAAATACTTCATCTACTTCCTCTCTCTAGAACACTCTCACTTCTCTCTAAAATCATCAGATAATTGCCCCAAAATAAGCCCCAAAGCCTATTTATCAAAATGGGGCCGGGTTATGAAAATAGAAAAATTAACCCTCCGAACTCAGGTCTATGGTCGCAGAATGGTTATGCAGGTCATACAATGGACCGCAAAACTGATGCCCAGAACTGGGCTGCACTGGTCAATTCTGCGACCATTCTGCGGTCGCAGAATCATATTCTGCTAGCCTTTGGTAATTTGGTCATAACTTCTTGTAGAAGTGTCCAAATGACGAATGGTTTGAAGCGTTAGAAACTAGACTCGAAGATTTTAAATTTTATAGGTCATACATCACATAAATACTTATATATATGTATATATGCACATCCAAAGTTTGGTCTTGTGCGTACTTATTTGAAACTTTTAGTCTATCTTGTAATTTTCATCTTGACTTGGACTTAGGGCTCCCCTTATATCCTACATCACTTATAATATGCCTCACACACTTATTATCATATCCTATTAATATCCATTATATTAATAGTCCTCGTCTGCACACAAAATAATAGAATTAGCGCTCATCAACTTTTTTAATAGCGCTTAAGTACTTCAAAATTTTTTGGGGTGTTACATTCTCCCCCACTTAAGAACATTCGTGCTCCAACCATTATGCATAGGC
The DNA here is from genome assembly GCF_000715075.1 of Nicotiana tabacum. Taxonomy (NCBI): domain Eukaryota; kingdom Viridiplantae; phylum Streptophyta; class Magnoliopsida; order Solanales; family Solanaceae; genus Nicotiana; species Nicotiana tabacum. Next base: position 63,179,734 of record NC_134081.1, read on the forward strand.
ACTTATGACTACATGGGTCTTATACTTCCTTTCCAAAATCTCAACTTACTTATGGCCCTTAAAATTTGGATATCTTTACAAATTCTTAAACATTTCGGCAGAGTTTCCCCTGTAACTGGGCCTATCCACCTGTCAGAGAATCCTAGAAATCATTCCTAAATAAAATATAGATAACACAACATTGCACCATATACATGAAATCAATAACTTTGACTCTCGAGGCCAACTGTATGACTTTGCTTACCTTGGTCGTATCCTTGACTTTTCCTTCCTCCATTACGAGGAAAATTGGGCACCTCACACATTATGTCTGTCATGTGCGTCATTCCTTTAATCCTTAGGACTTTCTCATTTCGTAGCACGATGTGCTACATTCCTTGGTATTAACAAGGGAACTCCGAGAGTAACTTGGAATCTTAATGCACGATCAAGCAAATTTATTTAGAGCTTCTAATAACATTTATATCTATAAACACCTTCACATAAAACGGCTTTGCCGCCTCATCCCAACATATGTGGGTGGAGGTGTATCACGATACCACAATCTCTGCACAAAGCGGCCATGCCGCCTCGCCCCAATATATACGGGTGGAGGTGTGTCACAATACCACAATCTCTACACAAAGTGGTCCTACCTCCTCACCCCAATATATGTGGGTGGAGATGTATCACAATACCACAAGCCTCACCCCAATATATGCGGGTGGAGGTGTATCGCAATACCACAATCCCTACACGAAGCGGCCCTTCCACCTCACCCCAATATATATGGGTAGGGGTGTATCGCAATACCACAATCCCTACACAAAGAGGCCCTACAGCCTCACCCCAATATATGCGGGTAGAGGTGTAATCCCAGTCACAATACCATATATAAACTCAAAGCGACATAGTTTGTCATTACATTTAAGGTCATAATTTCCCATATCATTGGAATACTTCATGTTTATGCTCATCATGGAGAAACACAACTCAATACATTAGCACATGCATGGTAAATCAATAAGTCGATTTCAATGGCATATGAGCCCAATTGCTTTTCTTAAGGTTCATCATCATTTAGCATAGGACATCTCCCGTTCATTTCGTTATTCACTCACTTGACATCTTGAGGTCATTAGCTAGGTTCATGACTCTTGGGGACTTAACAATCGAAGTCATTTACATATATTATTTTAGAAGCATACAACTATAGTTGAAACCATTGGAACATACAACACCTCATAATTCTCATTTAGGCAACAACCATATTTCTTGTTCATACTATCACTTACTTGTACTTGCTATGGGTGATCATAGAACATTAAGAGCATTTAAAACATTTAGGAACACCATAGACTTTACTCATAAGAACGTAGGAGCTTATAACCCTTTGGAAACAAAAGTACAAATTCGTTCATCTCATAACCTTTCACACCATATATCACTTCATTCGTACTTTCAAACACTTACAACATCATTATTTCATTGGCTCTCTTGGCCATACATATGATTCTTCTTTCATGGAATAATGGCCATATTTTATATTCCACACTTTCATATCTTTCCTTTCATGGATCATCATCATAAATATCAATATATAGAATATTCCGAAAATCACAACTTTAGGTTCATTGGTAATGAAGACTTTAAACACAATGGATTTCTTTCCAAGAAATGGAGTAAAATAATTGGTAATCGAAGTACAAGTTAAAATCATAAACGAGTAACACACCATTTATTCTTGAAATACATTTCCCCAAAAGGGTAATACACCATTTCAACTCATGATTATGTAAGAGCTCAAAACATATTGGAAATACCTACCAAGTATAGCATTAGTTAGAACAACCACATTTGGACATGACTTGAGTACATAAGCTTTTAGATAATTATAGTTTCAGAGTCAATTTGGAATAGTTGAATCAAGACTCATTTCATAGCCTTTCTCACATCATTTCATTTCATTGGCACCATTGGCCACAAGTATAACTTTCATTCTTGGCACAGTGGCCACACTTTTTTTCCCCAATTCACTTATTTCACTTCCAACCATCTTTATAGATTATCAACAATAAAACATTTCCAATCAAGACTTTAGGTACCCATATGAGCAATTAAGAGTCTTAAGCATATCGAGATTTTCTCACACAATTTGGCATCATAATCTTCATTTGAAACACGACTCAAAGACATAGAATTTTAATACACATATCATTCTTGAACACATTCCCAAATGATAACATTATGTGATAGGAACATTCAGAACACGTTTTGAATACATAATTCTCGACACTTTGCTTATTTGGGACAATTGAATTTATTGGGAACAACTCAGACCATAGAATAAGGAACTTGAGACAACCATACTTGAAACTTATGGGAACATCATGGAATTCAATTATAAGAGAGTAGTTTAGCCAACATACCTCGCTTTGAGCTTTCCTTAAATTACTACAATGTTCCGAAAATTCTAGCAATCCCAATCTATTTTGAGACATAACAAAAATGAACACAAATTAGGAATATATTCATGGTTTTAGCTCATTTGAGTATTTTATCAAATACTAGGTGTGCATATTTGGCTACAAGGTTCTTCTACAAGATTTCCTGGACTCCACAACCCAATCCTTACTTATTTGAGCTCAAAACTCTTCCCACAAACCTTATTGGTACAAGAATATATGCATAATACTCTTACACACAAGAATCATACTCCCAATCACCCATCTTTTACCCCAAACTCGAAATTGAAGACTAGAGGTTTGAATCTTACCTCTTGAGTGAAGATCTTGTGAGATTTCCTTGTTGGATTTCAAGGCTTGAAAAAAATCTTAGTGAACAAAATACTTCATCTACTTCCTCTCTCTATAACACTCTCACTTCTCTCTAAAATCATCAGATAATTGCCCCAAAATAAGCCCCAAAGCCTATTTATCAAAATGAGGCCGGGTCGGAAGCACACCCTAGGCCCCCGTGACCCCATTCAAACATGCCAACAAGTTCAATAACATAACGAAGACCTGCTCGAAGCCTAAAATCACATATATCAACATCAAAACAACGAATCACACATCAATTCAAGCCTAATGAACTAATGAACTTTTAACTTCTACAACTTGCACCGAATCACATCAAATCATCCCGGAATGACCTCAAATTTTGCATGCAAGTCCCAACTGAAACAACATAGCTATACCAACTCCCGGAATCTAAATCAGAACCTGATATCTACAAAGTCAATTCCCGGTCAAACCTCTCAACCTTCCAAACCTTCAACTTTCCAACTTTCGCTAAAATGCATCAAATCAACCTACGGTCCTCCAAATTCAAATTTGGACATACTCCTAAGTCCATAATTACCATACAAAGCTATTGGAATCATTAAAACACTATTATGGAGTCGTCTACACAAAAGTCAAACTTCGGTCAACTCTAACCACTTAAGCTTCAAAAACAAGAATCATTCTTTCAAATCAATCCCAAATCGTCCAAAAACCAAACCTGGCCACACACGCAGGTCATGAAAATTAAAAATTAACCCTCCGAACTCAGGTCTGCAGTCGCAGAATTGGTATGCGGGTCGCACAATGGACCGCAAAACTGATGCCCAGAACTGGACTGCATTGGTCCATTCTGCGACCATTCCGCGGTTCGCAGACCACTTCTGCAGCCCGCAGAATGATTCTGCGGTCATAGATTTAGCCGCAGAATCACATTCTGCCAACCTTTGGTAATTTGGTCAATACTTCTTGTAGGAGTGTCCAAATGATGAACGGTTTGAAGAGTTAGAAACTAGACTCAAATATCTTTAATTGTATAGGTAATACATCACATAAAGACTTATATATATGTAGATAGGTGCATCTAATGTTTGGTCTTGTGCGTACTCATTTGGAACTTTTAGTCTATCATGTAATTTCCAACTTGACTTGGACTTAGGGCTCTTCTGATACCCTACATCACTTATAATATGCCTTGTAAACTTATTATCATATCCAATTTATATCCATTATATTAATAGTCCTTGTTTGCACACAAAATAATATAATTAGCGCACATCAACTTTCTTAATAGTGCTTAAGTACTTCAAAACTTTTTGGGGTGTTACAATCCGCGGTTTCTAGTTGTCTTTCTCTGTTATTGTGTATGATTTGAACTGCATAGGTTTATATGGGTAAGTATCACTTGTTGAACCCTCTCCATTGCTTGTTTGAGGTTAGACTTGATACTTACTGAGTTCATGGAGTTAGTTGTACTTATACTAGACTACTGCACTTAATGTGCAGATCCTATAATTGGTACCAGTAGAGATCAAATGGGATTATAGTAGCTGTGCATTAGGAGACTTGAGGTAGTGCAACACGAGCGACCGCAATCCCTTAAATTATTTTCCTTTCTTATTTGTACTTTTTTCTTGATTCAAGTAGTGTTGTAGATTATATTCAAACTTATAAGTTGTATTACTTGTAGATGCTCATGTACTCAGTGATACCATATTTTGGAAAATGTTATTTCCAGAGATTGTCGATTGATGGCAACATTTTTGTTATTAAGATCTCCTTTTCTTTTAATTATATTTCAGTATTGTTATAATATTTGAATCAGATTCTCATAGTGGTTTAATGTGTTGTCTTGGGGTCATGATAGCTTGGTATTAGAGCTTAGGTTGCATAGATCTCATAAGTCATGAGTAGGTCTAGTAGAGTCTTGCTGATCAGTACGAAGATAGCTGCACTTATCTCTAAGAGGCTACAAGATATTTAGGAAACTTCCCTATCTTTCAATCTCTTTCATATGGGGGAACTACCCCTAAGGATTTGAGTTGTTTAAGCTATTTGTGCTATGTGGAAGCCGTGTACGCGAGGTGACGAGTACGTACTTGCACTTATATGTAGAAATTGACCGGTTTAGATTCTTAGTCTTCTTTCATATATTTGTTTGATGTTGTTAGGACATGTCATATCTTTTACTTGTCAAGTTTACTCATATATTCTTTATTTGAAGTTGTTACCTCTTTTATTATTATGTGACTTCCTTTATTGTTGAATTATTCTTAGTTGAAATTGTTGTTACATGATATCCTTTTATTGCCAGGATATTCTCATGCATTTAGACGTAGTTGCTAGTTTATGCCATAACCCATCAATCAAAGAGATACTGATAGTTGCTACATGGGTTATTCCATACATAATGCCCTCGGTCCATGACACTTTTACTAGTTCAGGAGTATAAAATTTGACATTTACTGATCATGCCCACGTATTATTGTATTATCTGATTTCATTATGATACCGATCCTGTGACCACGCCGGGCGAACCGTAATAGTGAGCCTATGACTGCGCCGTGCAGATGGTGATTGTGAGCCTGTGATCATGCCAGGTAGATTGAGATATTGGCACATGAGTTTTCCATGCGGTTGTGGTTGAGACTCGTGACTTGTGATTATTAGATGAGGTATCTCAGAGTAATTCATTGTGAGGCTTGTGTTAGAACGACTTGATTAGTTGGTTGTCATTCGTTTCTCTTATATGATTTCACTGGTACTTTAGCGGTGTTCTTATTTCCTTACTGTTTATATCATATGTTGATTCTTGTTGCTATTTACTGTTCCCACTTTCATTATTAGCATTATAGTTTTATATACAGAAGTTATTTTGACTAGTAGTTATCTTGACTTGTACCTTGTCACTACTCCACCGAGGTTAGTCTTGATACTTACTAGGTATAGACCGTGATGTACTCATACTACACTTCTGCACATTGTTTTGTGCAGATCCAGGTATTGGAGATATCAAACTTAGGCAGATCTAGCTTATCCATCATGAGGATTCAAGGTAGAGCTGCTTGGTCATCGCAGTCCCTTGGAGTCCTTTCCTTTTATTTTACTATCTACTTGATATCCGAATAGTATTGTATTTCGATTCTTGAGATCTTTCTATGTATTCAGCTAGAGTTCGTGACTCTGTATTACCTAGTCTTGGGAGGTTGTAGTGATTACTATCGCGTAGGCTTATTTCACATTTATTTTTGTATTTATATAAATCTCTGATTTAAAATATCATTGTTATTTTGGCTTAATTGTTGTAAGTAATCGGCTTACCTAGTCTTAGAGATAAGGTGCCATCACGACGCCTAAGATGGGATTTTGGGTCATGACAACTTGGTATCAGAGCTCTAGGTTTATAGGTTCTATGAGTCACGAGCAAGTTTAGTAGAGTTTTGCGGATAGGTACGGATACAACTGTACTTATCTTCGAGAGGCGACAAGACTATTAGGAAAGTTCGACTTCTTTCATTCATGTCGTGAGGATTTGTTGATTTTGAAGTTTGAGCCTTTGTATCTCTATTCTCTCAAAGATGGTGACGACACGCACTACCGGGTCAGCTGAGCAGACACCCGCGCCCCCTGCAAAAGTCGCAAAAGGCCAGGGCCGAGGTGGAGGCTGATGAGGGGCACATGCCGTAGCTAGAGCACCTGCATGAGCAGCAGTTGAGGAGCCGCCAGTAGCTCCGATTGGGGGACAAGGCACCGGAGGCGCCTGTTGTTACCTCCGAACTTCAGGAGACTTTAGCGCAATTTCTGAACAAGTTTGGGACATTGGCTCAGGCAGGATTAATCTCCACTGCACCATCTACTTCACAGATTAGGGGAGGAGCTAAGACTCCCACCGCCCGTACTCCAGAGCAGCGGGCTCACATTGGTTAGGTTCCGGGTGTGGTGCCGGTACAGCCTGAGGTCAGGCCAACGGTATTAAAGGAGTAGCAGAAGAGTCTTGAGAGGTTTAAGAAGTATAGTCCACCTTATTCAGTGGCACAACTACCAGGGATGCACATGGTTTTCTAGAGAAGTGTCACTGTATTCTCCGCACCATGAGTATTGTGGAGGTGAGCGGAGTTACTTTTACTATATTTCAGCTATCCGGGGCAGCGAATCTGTGGTGGCAGCTTTATGATGAGAGTAGGCCAGCTGATGCAACAACACTTACTAGGACTCAGTTTTCAGAGATGTTCTTGAGGGAGTTTGTTCCCCAAACCCTCCAGGATGCGTGGCGCACGAAGTTCGAGCAGCTGCGTCTGGGCACAATGACAGTGTCAGAGTAAGCCATCAGGTTTAGTGTGTTATCCCATCATGAACCTACTTTGGTTCCTATAGTCAGAGAGTGAGTCTGCAGATTTATTGAGGGGCTCAATTATGGTCTTAGATTCAGCATGGCTCGGGAGTTGGAGACTGATACTCTATTTCAGCAGGTTGTGCAAATTTCTAGGAGGTTAGAGCATATTCAGGGAGAGGAGAGGGAGGATAAGGAGTCCAAGAGGTCTAAGAGGTTCTAGAGGATTTAATGGATTCTACGCTTCAGCTATGACCCGTCATGACGGAGGCTTGGGCAGTCAGCCAGTCTAGTCCGCACTTCAGACTCATGGTGCTCCAATTAGTCAGGGACCTCAGGGTACTCATATATGGCAGTCATCTTTTAGTGCACCACCTGTACGGGGTTCCAACAACGGTTATTTGAGTTACCCGGCATAGACTTAGTACCAACATCCATGCCCGTAGAGGGGTTGTTATGAGTGTGGAGATACTAGGCACATCATGAGAGATTGTTCCAGACTCAGGAAAGGTGGATTTCATCAGAGCACTCAGGCTATGGGGCCCATTCCAGTTGCTGCTCCACATGTACATCCAACTAGGGGTGGAGGACATGCGGGTAGAGAGCGCTCTAGAGGGGGAGGCCTAGACAGTTTATATTCTTTCCTTGGTAGGGTTGAGGACGTTGCACCATATAGTGTTGTTACAGGTACAATTTTGATTTGTCATAGAACCGCATTAGTCTTATTTTGATATGGTTTTATTTTATCAGTGTGAGTCCTCCTATCTGCCTCATATATGGGTGATTTACGTGATTTTGTACTCTACTTGTGTCTTTACCTATGTTGAGGAACTCTATAGTGCTAGTCCGTGTCTATCGTCTTGGTTTGTACACTATTGAGAACTATAAGACTAAAATGAACTTTCTGTTACTCATTACAGTAGGTTTTGATGTGATTTCTGGATGGTTTGGTTACGATTCTTGCTTTAGGTGCTCTACCGGTGTCATGCCCCAACCTCGGGGAGCGCGACTGATGCTCAACCGAGTGAACCCGATCAAGCAAGCCTGTTAGATACTTTCTACCCAACTCACCCATGATCATGATCAAGATGTGATTTCATTAATGAAACAGTTGGAAGTTCATACATGCAATACTAAATCATTTCATTTTGTTACATCATTATTAAGTTGTAAAATACATACATCCTTACGACTAAGTGGGACAAGAGCCCAAAACACAACGTGATCCGTTGACCTTTCTAACACCCATGTACAACCCACATAGTGTCTACGGAGCCTCTAAAGATACAAAAGAGAGTAAATATGGTGCCGGCAACAAGGCCCCGGCTATACCTCAAATACTGACCACAATATAAACAAAAGGTACAATACGTGACCCCAGAACGAAATGGGGCTCACCGAGTCTGGTGAGAAGAGGATGCAGCACTATCTGTGATCAACACTGTCTGCTATGTAACCACCTGCATCCATTTAAAGATGCAGCGCCCCCGGCAAAAGGGACGTTAGTACCATCGAATAGCAGAAGTATGTATAGCTAAACACCATCTTAATAGAATGAATAATAATATAAGAGGAACATTCAATAAGAACAGTCAATTTCCATGTTATTAGGTTGGGTGATCCTTAGTGCTGATATTCCATAATTCACAATACCTCTGTATTCTTACACGGATTCCGATCTCGACCCGATCGGCTAGGTCGTCTCAATTGAGACATCAACCATAACCACAATTTCATTATAATTTCCAGCACAGTACCACCATGTGTGTGGCATGGCGTCCGATCACGGCCCGATCGGCTAGGCCGTCTCACCCGAGACATTACCTTTTTCAGTCAATCATCTCACATCATTCTTCTTTCATATACTTTCGATTCATTGACACTAGTGATCACGATTACAAGGTCATTCTTGGCACTTGGCCGTATTTCATAGTTCCAGTCCCTTTTTCCATATTCAAATATCATTACCATTATCAACAACAATAAGGCTTCCCATTCAAGACATTTAATTCACATATAAGCAATTTGGGAATATTAGGCACATAGAGGCTTTTCATATAATTTGGCATAACAACCTTTTTTTCGATCTTGACATGAAGTCTTAATATTTCTAACACATATTCCACATTTTGAAAATATCCTCAAATGGAAAGATGACATGATGAAGCATTTAGAATAAATATTGAACAAACATTCTTCAACACAAACACATTAGGAATCACCAATTCTATAATGATCAAGGACTTACACCAATTACATGAACACCATGGGATTCGATTCTAAGAATAAGGAGGTTTAGCCAACATACCTCAATTGAGCTTCTTAAAACTATAAGATGTTCTGGAATTATTAGGAACTTCAATCTATTTTAGAAATATAACAAAAATTGAACCAAAATTAGGAAGATGATCATGGTTTTAGCTCATTTGAGCATTTTATCAAACACTAGATGTGAATTAAGGTTCTAAGGCCCTTTTTGTGGAAGATTCAACCATTCCCTAATCAATTCTCTACCATTTATAGCTCACAACCTTCCTACATACTTCAAGGATACATGCATGCAAGGTAAGCACTCCCATCCCCATGAACTACCTTACTAATTGCCCATTCTATTTGTATTTCAAAATTAAGAGCTTGGTGATAGAATCTTACCTCTTAGGATGAGGACCTAGGGTGCTTCTCTTGATAATATTCAAAGTTTAAGCAAGAATTGAAGAGTAATTTGATGATGATCACTTTCTCCCTCTAGGACTCTCTCTCTCACTGTAGAGTATTAGATTTTTCTCAAAAATGGCCCTTTACGTCTATTTTAAAGAAGTAGGGTCGGATTTTAAAAACCCAAAAATGAAGCTCCGGAACAGGTTCTGCGGTCGCATATGCGACCGCATAATGGTTATGTGATCCGCAAAATGACCGCAGAATTGGGGTGCAAAAACTGAAGAGGGACTGACCTGGTCTGCGAACACTATGCAGCCCGCAGACCTATTCTGCGGTCGCATAGTGCACCGTAGGACCTCCCTCCGAAAAATCCCAAGGCGGGATATGCAACAAGAGTGCAGCCCACGAAATGGTAATGAGGTCGCATAATGGGCCGCATAAATGACATTAAAAATGGCCCAAAAGACTACTCCACTCCGCGGCCATTCTGCCGTCCGCAGAGTGGTTCTGCGGTCGCAGAACGGGCCGCAGAAATCCCTACTTTTTCCCAATATTTTCTTCAACTCCCCAGCACACTGTTCAATCCAAAAAGTCCAAACAGTGGCTCGCTAGCTCGTCGTGAAGAATTTCTACTATTGTTAACCTCTACGCCTACCCTGGCATCACGGAACTCCGGGTTTTTAGGAAAACATTTACGGGGCCTTTCAACCAGTATGGGAAGTCCGTTATGTGTCATGCTTTTGTTTTGCAGAATTGAGTTAGTGGAATGTTTCGGTTGGTGTGATTTGTATTTTACTTGTGATTCAGAGCTGAGGATTGGATCCTCGCATTTTCGTATGGTTTGATATGTTTGAACCGGGTTACGTGCCGCGGTGGAGTTATATTAGATTGATATCCTTATGATTAGTTCATATGTTTTGATTCTCTCTTATGGAATGGATTCGTAGTATGGTGTTGATAGGGAGTTGTGCCTATCGGACGTGATTAATAGTTCTCTCATGTATTTCTCTTTCCATATTTAGTGATATTCATGTTGTGCTTATTGGGTTTATCTTGAGAGGTATGTGCCCAGGTGGCGTTGGGTGTGACTTATAGGTAGGTCCATGTAGCAGATCCATGAACGACACTCCCTCTGAATATGAACCCTCAATCCGCACCCGTAATATATAGGTAGGTCCATGTAGCAGATCCCCAAGTGCATCTTTCCACACATGGGGCATGGGGGTCTCCGTTGCTACTGGAATCTCCCTCCTGATCGGCCCTGCTGGTGGGGTCCTCTGCTGCCCTGATTGGGCCTAAAACGACTCCCCTACTGCTAACTAGGCCCTGCTGGCGGTGCACTGGCTGAAGACTGAGGAACAGACTGGGATGGCCCTGATGACCCTCCCCTAGAAGCTGATCTTCCCCTACCAAATGACTCCCCAAAGTTTCCCGCGGACCGAGTCTTTCTAGTACCCTCTCGCTCTATTCTGTTCTTCAACTTACAGTTCTCTGTAGCTTGAGCAAATGCTACCATCCTCCCATGGTTCATATTTGAGTTCAAGGCAGTTGTAGTGGCCTTATTGATAACCAAAGGGCTAAGGCCTTGCACAAACCGGCGCACTCTGGCCTCCATAGTAGGCAATATGACAATGGCATATGTAGACAGACATGCAAACTCCATGTGATACTCCCACACACTCTTACTTCCTTGCTTAAGGTTCTCAAATTCTGCGGCACGAGCTGCCCTAGTCTTGGCCGGCAAGAAATAGTCCATGAAAGCGTCAACAAACTCACTCCATCTCGCTGGAGGGCTCCCTTCCTCCTGAGAGTCCTCTCACAGCTCGAACCAAGAATAGGCCACCCCTTTCAGGCGGTAGGCGGCCCACTCCACTCCCTCCGTCTCAGTAGCGTGCATAACTCTGAAAGTCTTATGCATCTCATCAATGGAGTCTCGTAGCTTCTCCTGGGGATTAGCACCCGTGAACACCGAAGGATCCAACTGAAGAACCTGTTCACCCTGGAACCACTAGAATCCCCTTGTTGGCTAGAAGAAGTGGGTGCAACATTTGATATCTGGGCTTGAGAAGCCACTATCTGTGTTAGCATCTGGATAGATCCCCTAAGATCAACATCTGAAATACCAGAATCAGAAGCTGGAGCTGGAGGTGGAACCGGAATATCAGTTAGAGGAATCGCTGCACCCTAAATAGGTGCAGGAACTGGTGTGGCCTGGTCAGGTATAGTGGAATAAGGCAGTAAAGTAGTCGGGGGATTATCCTCACCCCTCGGGTATTCACCCGCATAACCAAATAGAGGGTCAACTGCCACTCCTAAGGCGGCATTGGCTCCTTGTCCAGTTCTTTCTCTCTTCTTAGGTGCCATATACTGACAGTTAAAGGAATGCACGAGTTAGAGGAGGAACAGTTTCACAATTAGTTTCATCGCACAATCCAGAATATCAAAAACAGGTATTGTTCCTAAATGTCCAAGTAGCCTCAAACTTATAGATGTGGTCAACAACACACCGATAAGAAGGACTCTACCAGACACGGCTCCGAGACATCCTAGGACACTTTAAAACCTTAGGCTCTGATACCATGTTTGTCACGCCCCAACCTTGGGGAGCGCGACCCGCGCTCAACCGAGTGAACCTGGTCATGCAAGCCTGTTAGATACTTTCTACCCAACTCACCCATGATCATGATCAAGATATGATTTCATTAATTAGATAGTAGGAATTTCATACATGCAATACTAAATCGTTTCATTTTGTTACATCATTATTAAGTTCCAAAATACATACATCCTTATGACTAAGTGGGACAAGAGCCCAAAACACAACATGATCTGTTGACCTTTCTAAAACCCATGTACAACCCACATAGTGTCTACGGAGCCTCTAAAGATACAAAAGAGAGAATAGATGGTGCCGGCAACAAGGCCCCGACTATACTTAAAAAGTGACCACAATATAAACAAAAGGCACAATACATGACCCTGGAATGAAATGGGGCTCACCGAGTCCGCTGAGAAGAGGATGCAACACTATCTGTGATCAACACTATCTGCTATGTAACCACCTACATCTATTTAAAGATGCAGCGGCCCCGACAAAAGGGACGTTAGTACCGTCGAATAGCACTAGTATGCAAAGCTAAACACCATCTCAATAGAATGAATAATAATACAAGAGGAACAGTAAAAAATTCAATAAGAGCTTCAAATAATATTAAAACATCAATTTAAAGATCATATAAGTTTTCAAGTCAATTACCACATTATTAAGTTGGGTGATCTTTAGCTCCCGAAATTCCACAATTCATAATACCTCCGTATTCTTACACGGAATCCGATCTCGACCCTATCAGCTCGGTCATCTCATTTGAGACATCAACCATAACCACAATTTTATTATAATTTCCAGCACAGTACCATCATGTGTGCGGCATGGCATCCGATCACGGCTCGATCGGCTAGGCCGTCTCACCCGAGACATTACCTTTTTCAGTCAATCATCTCATATCATTCTTCTTTCATATACTTTCGATTCATTGGCACTAGTGATCACGATTACAAGGTCACTCTTGGAACTTGGTCGTATTTCTTAGTTCTAGTCCCCTTTTCCACATTCAAATATCATTATCATTTTCAAAAACAATAAGGCTTCCCATTCAAGGCATTAAATTCACATATGAACAATTTGGGAAACTTAGGCACATAGAGTCTTTTCATACAATTTGGCATAACAACCTTGATTTCGATCATGATATGAAGTCTTAACATTTCTAACACATATTCCACATTTTGAACACATCCTCAAATGGCAAGATGACATGATGAATCATTTAGAATAAATATTGAACGTACATCCTTTAACACAAACACATTAGGAATCGCCTATAATGATCAAGGACTTACTCCAATTACATGAACACTGTGGGATTCGATTCTAAGAAGAAGGGGGTTTAGCCAACATACCTCAATTGAGCTTCTTAAAACTCTAAGATGTTCTGGAATATTAGCAACTTCAATATATTTTAGCAATATAACAAAAATTGAACCAAAATTAGGAAGATGATCATGGTTTTAGCTCATTTGAGCATTTTATCAAACACTAGGTGTGCATTAAGGTTCTAAGGCCCTTTTTGTGGAAGATTCCACCATTCCCTAACCCTTTCTCTACCATTTTTAGCTCACAACCTTCCCACATACTTCAAGGATACATGCATGCAAGGTAAGCACTCCCATCCCCATGAACTACCTTACTAATTGCCCATTCTACTTGTATTTAGAAATTAAGAGCTTGGTTATAGAATCTTACCTCTTAGGATGAAGACCTAGGGTGCTTCTCTTGATAATCTTCAAAGTTTTAAGCAAGATTTGAAGAGTAATTTGATGAAGATTACTTTTTCCCTCTAGGACTCTCTCTCACTCTAGAGTATCAGATTTTGCTAAAAAATGCCCTCTTACATCTATTTTAACGAAGTAGGATAAGGTTTTAACAACCCAAAAATGAAGCTCCGCAATAGGTTCTGCGGTCGCATATGCAACCGCATAATGGTTATGCGGTCCGCGCAATGACCGCGGAATTGGGGTGCCAAAACTGGAGAGAGACTGACCAGGTCTGCGATCACTATGCGACCCGTCGACCTGTTCTGCGATCGCATAATGCACTGCAGAACGGTTCTGCGGTCGCATAGTGCAACACAAAACCTCCCTCCAAAAAATCCCAAGGCAGGATATGCAACAAGAGTGCGGCCCACGAAATGGTTATGAGGTCGCATAATTCAAAAATGACATTAAAAATGGCCCAAAAGATTGTTCCACTCTGCGGCTATTATACGGTCCACAAATTGGTTCTAGGTCGTAGAACGGGCCACAGAAATGCGTACTTCTTCCCAACATTTTCTTTCAACTCCCTAACGCACTGTTCAACCCAAAATTCTGAACCGCGGCATGCAAGCTCTACCCCGACATTGTTAACCTCTACGCCTACCCCGGCATCACAGAACCCCGAGTTTTTAGGATTTTTATTCTACTTGTGATTCAGAGCTGAGGATTGGATCCTCACATTTTTTTATAGTTTGATATGTTTGAACCGGGCTACGTGCCGCGGTGGAGTTATATTAGATTGATATTTTTTTGATTCGTTCATATGTTTTGATTCTCTCTTGTGGAATGGATTCGTAGTATGGTGCTGATAGGGAGTTGTTCCTATCGGACGTGATTGATAGTTCTCTCATGTATTTCTCTTTCTATTTTTAGTGATATTCATATTGTGCTTATTGGGTTTAGCTTGCGAGGTATGTGCCCAGGTGGAAATGGGTGTGACTTTTTGATTTTGGTGAATTTTTATGAGATCTTCATGTTTCCGGCATCGTTGTCAGTGTTGTGAAGGTTTGGAATAAGGTTTTAGCTGATTGAGGTTATTTGTCGGTGCTGGATTTGATTATGGGCAGTTATTGTGGTCAAATATTTTGTTATGGGCGATGTATTACGTCGGGTGGTCAAACCTTGTAGGTCTATTCATGAGCCGTGGCAGCTAGTTGAGGTTGATACAGGGTGTTTATGTGGGAATCGGGTCAATGGGAAATGATCAGATAAAGAAGAATTTGGTTCTAAGGCTTATCAGTGTAGGTGGAAGAAATAATCTTCAGTTCAGATGGTATTGTTGGGCTTATATGGGCTGGGGTGGTATGGGATCACCCGTGAGTATATGTATGTTGAGTTCATTCATTGATATTCTGGCTTCAGACCGATTCTTGGCATTTTTGAGGAGGAACGTTTGGTTAAGAGGGGGAGAATATAACAACCCGACCGGTCATTTTGAGAATTAGCATCCCGTTCGGTGGCTTAAGGTCTCGAGTAGCTTCGTATTGTGTAATATGACTTGCTTGTGTGGCCGGGTTCGTTTTTTAGACGATTCAAGATTGATTTGGAAGAATGATTCTTGTTTTAGAAGCTTAAACGATAAGAGTTGATCGGAGTTTGACTTTTGTGTAAATGACTCCGAAATGATGTTTTAACAATTCGAATAGATTCATATGGTGATTTTGGACTTAGGGTGTGTCCGGATTTAGATTTGGAGGTCCGTAGGTTGATTTAATGCATTTTGGCAAAAGTTGGAAAGTTGAAGGTTTGGAAGGTTAAGAGTTTTGACCGGGAGTTGACTCTGTTGATATCGGGTTCAGATTGTGATTCTAGGAGTTGGTATAGCTCTGCTGTGTTATTTGGGACTTGCATGCAAAATTTGAGGTCATTTCGGGCTGATTTGATATGATTCGGCGTGAGTTGTTAAAGTTGAAAATTCATTAGTTTGTTAGGCTTTAATTGAGGTGCAATTCGTAGTTTTGATGTTGATTGATGTGATTTGAGGACTCGAGCAGGTCTGCGTTAAGTTATGGATCTTGTTGGTATGTTCGGACGAGGTCCCGGGTGTGTTTCGGTTAGGCTACGGGCCATTTCATCGTGTTTTGGAGTTGCTGGTTTTTCTGGTGTTTCAGTGTTCTTCGCGATCGCGAAGACTGGGCCGCGATCGCGTTGAGTTTATGGGAGCTGAGTATTTCGGTGATTGCGGACGTGGCATAGGGTACGCATTCATGCCAGTTTGAACTGTTGCCCTTCGCATTCGCGCCTTTGGTTACACAATCGCATATAAGAAAAGCTGGAAGGGGGCATCAGGTCTTATTATCCGCGATCGCGTAGTTGCTGGAAATTATGAGACACGTTCGCATATATGTTTACGCGATCACGTAGAGTGTTTGGGCAGCTTGTATTATGTGGTTCGCGATCGCGAAGTAACACTTAGGCAGAATTATAAGTACTCTATTTCGAAGGTTATGATATTCTTTATCACTTTTTGACTTAGAGAGCTAGGATTTAGGCGATTTTGTAGGGGATTTTCACGTGTTGGATTGGGGTAAGTGTTATTTACCCAGATTTTATTATATTTCATGATTTCATCTTTGTTATTATCATTAAATTAGTAATTTGAATTGGAGAACGTCGGGATTTTTGTAAAAACTTTCTAAAATCTAAAATGAGGATTTCAAGACTGTTTTGATGTCGAAATTGGATAATTTTGGTATGGTTGGACTCATATCAGAATGGGTGTTCGTATTTTGTGAGTTATGTCAGATTTCGAGGTACGGGCCCGGGGTTGACTTTTTAGTTTTCATTAAAGATCGAAGCTTTATTATCCGAAATTATTTTCTATGGCTTTTATTTATGATATTAAGTTATTTTTGCTAGATTCTACCACTTAGGATTTGAGTTGTTTGTGCTATTTTTGTTTTCCGTGTGTGTGAGGTGACGAGTGCGTACTTGGGCTTATATGTTGAAATTGGCCTGTTTAGATTCTTAGGCTTCTTTCATATATTTGTTTGAAATTGTTAGCACATGTCATATCCTTGGCTTGTCAAATTTACTCTTATATGCTTTATTTGATGTTGTTACCTCTTTTATCATTATGTGGCCTCCTTTATTGTTGAGTTATTCTTTATTGAATTCATTGTTACGTGATATCCTTTTGTTCCCGTATTATTCTATGCATTTAGATGTAGTTGCTAGTTCATGCCATCTCTTTCATTTTTAGCTTATTCTATATAGTAGAATCCGAAGTTTGCCATGTCATGGAAATACCTTTATTATCGAGTTTATCCATAAGCAATTAATCGAAGTTGAAGTTATTGAAAGTCATCAATCTATTTTAATTGAAGTTGTGTTTAGAGGGGGTGCTTTTCATTGTGGAGTTACTGTCCATTCATTTTGTTGCTATTGAAATTCTATTCACCTTGTGTTTGAGCCGTGGGCTATTTAATGTGGAAATATTGATATTATTGATTCCTTTGGGAAAGGTTGTGGCCTATGTGCACTTGTGGTACGATTTGATATATTGTGTTGTTGTGATATTAGAACATGTGAATTGTTGTGTGGATTGGTTGTTGTTATGCGGGGCTTAAGGGCGGTATCATATTGTTGTTGTTATGCGGAGCATAAGGGTAGCATCTCACTATTGTTGATTGTGCGGAGTGATACGGGTGGCTATTGTATTTTTTTCTGGGCGGACCGATAAGGGTGGCTATTATGCAGAGTGATACGGGTGGCTATCGGAGTGATATGGGTGGCAAATGATAATGTCAGAATGGAGTGATACGGGTGGCTATCAGAGAGATAAGGGTGGCAATGTCAGGGATGATATGTGATGGCCTAGTGGCATTATGTTGATGATATTCGTGTGATGGTGTGATTTTACTTGTGTATGTCATACACCGTACGTGACTTCTTGTGTTGCTTCAATGAGCTACTCAATGTCTTTGATATTACTTGTTGACTTGGGCTGTAATAGTATACTTGCACAAGCATACACCATATCATGCCACTTATACTAGTTCAGGAGTATGAAATTTGACATTTACGGATCATGCCCCCGTATTCTTGTATTATCTTCTTTCATTGTGATATTGAGCCTATGACCACGCCGGGCGGACCTGATAGTGAGCCTGTGACTGTGACGGGCGGATTATGATTGTGAGCCTATAATCATGCCAGGCGAATTGAGATATTAGCACGTGAGTTGTCCGTGCGGTTATGATTAGAAATGTGGGCACATGGTGCCGTGAGCATATGATTTGTGATTGAGACTCGTGACTTGTGATTATGAGATGAGGTATCTTGAAGTAATTCGTTGTGAGGCTTGTGTTAGAACGACTTGATTAGTTGGTTGCCAATTGTTTCCCTTATATGATTTCACTGGTACTTTAATGGTGTTCTTATTACTTTACTGTTTATATCATATGTTGATTCTTGTTGCTATTTACAATTCTTGTTTTCATTATTAGCTTTATACTTTTATACTGCACAGGTTATTTTGACTAGTAGGTGTCCTGACTTGTACCTCGTCAGTACTACACCGAGGTTAGTCTTGATACTTACTAGGTACCGACCGTGGTGTACTCATAATACACTTTTGTGTGCAGATCCAGGTATTGGAGATATCCGAATCAGGAAGAGTTAGCTTATCGATCGCGAGGATTCAAGGTAGAGCAGCTTGGTCATCGAAATCCCTTGGAGTCCTTACTTTTTATTGCACTGTCAACTCGATATCCGAACAGTATTGTATTTCGATTCTTGAGATATTTCTATATATTCAGCTAGAGTTCGTGACTCTGTATTACCTAGTCTTGGGAAGTTGTAGTGATTTCTGCCGCGCATACTTATTTCACATTTATTTTTGTATTTATGTAAATCTTTGATTTAAAATATCATTGTTAAATTGACTTAATTGTTGTAAGTAATCAGCTTACCCAGTCTTAGAGACTAGGCCATCACGACGCCTAAGGTGGGATGTAGGGTCATGACATTTTTGGAGCTCTTTTTCTCTCTCTCAAGGCCCCCTCATATTTTATAAATTATTCCATATACTTTCAAAATATTATTTTGCAATTAATTTAGGTCATATAAGTGATTTCTATAATTTTTAAAGCTTTTAAAATTGATTTCTTGAATTTTTAATGGTTAAATATTTATAAATTACTACTTCAAGTTATTTTGAGTGATTTAGTCATACAAAATAATTATTTGTACCCATACGCATACTCTATAATATTTTACTTTATTGTATATAATTATATGTGCATTTTTATCATTTAAATTATTTTCAATAATAGCCTAAACTCTACAAATAATTGCGTTTACTATATTATTTTGGTCAAAATAAAATTCTATATTTTATAATTTTGAATTATTATTTATAATTATTTAATATCATAAATAACTTTTTTTTATTATTTATTAGCTGATTTAATAATTTATTTTGATTAATTTTGTGCATGTTTAAAATCTTGCCAAAGTGAAGGCCAAAATTTCGGACCAAGGCAGGCCCAAAACACCTAGCGCATTCCCATAGCCCAGACCAAATGACTCCTTAACAAACCGGTCAGGACTCCGCAAAACAACCCGCCCCGTTTCCCTTTTGATCCTAGTTGTTGATCTCAAATGATCAACGACCCACAATAAACCAACCCCTTTCCTTATATACCATCACCCAAACCCTAACCCCATTTCCACCTGTCCGCTGCCCCCAAATCCTCTCGAACCTTCCCCTCTTCTCTGAAGAGAGACCCTATCTGCCCCACTCCCAAATACCAGTGTCCGTCCGAGATTGCATGCAAATCTTCCATATTTCCTTTTCTTTTTCCGCACACGCAATAATTCTTCCCATTTTCTCAACACCATATGTTTGGTACTGAGTTATTTATGGAAGCTAACCAACGGGTGTTTGTTCAACGTTGATTTTATATATTCATTATGTTATTGACTTAATACACTCAACAACAAGGTCATATGGGTCCGATTCAGTGAGATCTATGTCCAATTTTGACTCCCTGTTACACTACGGTTCGTTCGATTTTTTACCTATTCCGATTTGGAATGGGTTCTATTGTCATTCCCCCTCCCCTTGTTTGAAATTGATTGATTTACTTTTCTTTTTTGTTTGTTTAATCGAATACTATATAAACCCTTTCTCCAATTCCCCTTAAATAGACTTTAGAATCACTCGTACTCCCTCACTTACTCACTATATTATTCTAAAACTACTGGTTCTTGGCAGGATGAAAGCCAAGGCCACCGGAATTTGATTTATCAACTTCCCCAGTGCGAGCACTGCTCGGAGCTCACTGGAAGATCTTGTGAACTCTGACGTACTGGGTTTTGGGGTCCTTATGTTCTCTCCTTGCTAATCGAGTTGCTCCTGGCATTTAGTTTTCTCCTTTATTTGCTCGTAAAATTTTCAAACTGGTAAGTACTTAGACTCTTGCAATTTTATTCTCTCCCTGCTTATGTTCATGCTTTGTACATCCGTGTTACTTGAACTTTTGTGAACCAATATGACATTGTGTCGTCCTTGCCTTAAAGTTACTCTGTAACCCTGGATTTTTATCCGCATCTCTCTAATTTTATATATGCTCATCATTATGTTCAACTTGAAAGACTTCTGACTTTTAAGCTCGTTTAGACTATTGTGTTTATGTATGCTCGAATTCCTATATTGGATGCTTGTTATAGCCCTTTCTCATGCCTTGCTTTGGATTCTTGCACTGAAATTCCTAGGAAACTAATTCCTGCCAAGAATTTGCTTGAATGCACTTCTTTCTGCTGAATCCTTTATGAATAACCTACTATTTTTTTGGAAATTGATCCACGATCATGTGAATCCCATATGACAATACTGTCTCAATATTTAGCCAAACATGTTTCTCTGCTATTTGTAACTCTAATGTTGTACTTCCTGACTTGTTCAATCTTGTATTCTTTAGTATTTCCTAAGACTTCTAGGGTGAGTTTCAATATACTTAGCTTTTTCTCTTATGTGTGTCAACTAGGATAAGTCTTGATGCTTGAATGTCTTGTTAACCTAGAGTCGATATATTTTCACCTACCATGACTTCTTATACTATTTTGAATCTTTGTGTTATGACTGATACTCAGCATGTTAAGTGTCTCTTGTTCAACTAAGTGATTGCTTGTCAACTGTTGTAGACCATGCCCAATAGCATGTTTGTTATTTTGTTTGGCTTTAACTAGTGGTGACCATATTTTAATTAGGCTCTCATGTAAAAGACTTTCGTGTGAAAACTGCTACTCACTTGTTCCTGATTATGACTCTTCTAACCCTTCATATTAAGACTCTTATGTATAAAGTCCCTTAAGCTAATCTTGAATTATGCTTACTCTGAAATTTTGCTCTGTGTGGTTTTTTATTCAATACTGACACTTTGAACTTCTTTTTTCTGGAAAATATATTAATACTTCCTGAGACTTAATGTGATCCTAGTTGTGTATCTTTGGTTTGGAATCTTCTATTCTCTGTTAACTATAGCCTTAAGAATTAAGTATGAGCTGTTTAATCGACCTAGTATATAGCTTGTCATACATATGGTTAATTTGACATCCAATTGGGTGAGCAAGGCATTTGTTTGGGCCTAGTTTGTTGGGCCACATGTGTTGTTGGACCTGAGCATTGCATTCATGCATAATTTATTTTTATCCTTGTGAGCCTGGGATTTGGGGCCTGCTGGTAGTACGAAGAGTAAGGTTGTTGAAGGCCCAGAAACATCACTGGTTACTTTGTATTGGGGTTGTACCTATTCTATTTGGCCTGTAACTATTTTATTATGTAACATTCTATTTGGGTTTGTATTATTTTATTTGGGCCTGTAATAATTTATAATAACGAATAATGGGGAATTAGTGAAAATGGGGTGATGGGATACTTTATTTCCCTACATGAACGGGTAGAAAACATATCTATAGGGTTTTAAATGTCTTGTTTGTTTGCCATGTCCCATCCTTTGGTAATTATCTGCTTAACGTGTTGTTAAATTTGCCTATTCACTTAGAAAATATGATTTAGGGCTTTCAATCAATTTAATGTTTTAATTTTCATTGTTAGAAGATCATGCATATAGGATATAAAACTGGACTTGCTTGTTGCTCGTTTGACTGCCTCATTTCTACATTTAGATATCATGTCAATGGGATGCCAATGCAATAATTGAAACTTTTCACTTTGGTATCTTTCCTTCAATTATGTGGATCACCTAGATATCATTTCTATAGGATGTCAATCCAAGTAATCAAAATTTCTCTTGTTGATATCTTTTCTTCTATTATGTGGCTCGCCTAGGAAGCACCACTATAGGAATAAACAAAAAAACTTGTGCTTGCAACAACTTCATTGCCCAGATCTCAATCATTTGAAAAGCATGTCTATAGGATGCTATTATTCACCTAGAAAGCATGGCTATAGGATCATTTAATAGAATTGTGTTTTAAAACAGCTTTATCGTCAAATCTGGCCATCTTGAAATCCTACCTATAAGACTTTATATTAACTGTTTAAATGCTTAATCGTATCCACTCATATAGAAATCATTCCTATAACATTTGAACAACTTACCATGTCTAGTTCTATGTCTGCCTATTCATATTTGCCCATCTACCTAATCTAAGCATGATTAACATAAGTGACAAAATTGTCCATTTAATTAATTGCGTGCACATGAGTTTATATACGAGGAGGTGAACTTGAGCCCTTTGTGCTACTTGCATATTATGAAGTCCTACTTGTTTTGATTGTGTGACATTTAGTTTTATCATTTTAAGCAGCTTAAGGGAGTCCAGAACCACCCACATAGCAGGTCCAAAATCTCCTGGAGCATAGGCATGGGGCGGGTAAGCATACGTAGGACGCGACTTAGAATTTAACTAGATCTCTTTTAGGTAAACAACTTCAAGATAGTAATCAGGGTTGCAGGAGATGATAATCAGTGCCCGCTAAATAATATGAGCAACCCTTACACTTAAGGGAGTTACAAAGTATAATTTATATTGCACGAGGTTATCCTTTAGGCTAAAGAACATAGGACCCCCCATACATAGTTACCACTTGTACATTTGCTTATTGATACTTAGATTAGACTAGGATGTATAGTGTAGTTCTCAAATAGTTGTACCAATTACTTATTAGTGGACGAGCTATTTCTTTCATTTTCGTGTGTACTCACTCGTTTCATCCAATTCTTTAATTTGGGATAACCACAATTGTGGACCTCGAATAGTGCCTACCCCTTCTCTTTGAGATAATTTGAGCCCTTACCTGATCTTTGGTGACACGGACTAGATAACACGGAATTATCTACAAATCGGTACCCTAACGCACCTTAAAATTTTAGGTGGCGACTCTTCTCTTTTAACACGCTTTAAAAGAATTGTCATATGTCGAAGCCCGCTTTCGTGAGAAAACGGGGAGCGAAAGCATGGCGACTTCACTGGGGATACACTTAGGATCTTACCATAAGAATTCTTGCTTGTATGGATTATCACATTACTTGGTTTCTTTCATGCACCTCCCTCTTCCTACGCCCCATATTTTCTTGAAATTGTTACATCATGAACCTCCCTTCCCCATCTCTTTATCTGCTTCATCTAATTATGTTTTTGAATCGTTTTTATAAACTATGCTAACTCTTTCCCTTTGTCTTTTCTTTTCTATCTTGTTTATTTTATCGCATTATTTAATACTGCATTTGTATGATTTCTCCATGAAAATTATTTGAATACATGTTATCACTTTCTCATAAAAACATGCTTCCAAGATCATATTCTACTCGTTCCTACTATCAATATTGCGGCGCTCGATGTGTGTCCACGCTTTCCTTAAATACCCTTGTCAAATCGGAAAGGCTTATTAGCGGTAGACTAGTAGTTTAGTGTACAGTCGCCGGTCCTGTACCTTTCCCTCTCAAGTAGTCCGCTTAAGAGTATTAGTCTAGACCCTTCTAGAAACCCACTCTGATTGAAATGTGTATTAGAAACCCACTCTGATTGAAATGTGTATGAATCATGTTAAAACATCGAATGGATTAAAATCCCATGGCGCATTAATCCGGATAGATAAGCCTTGTATAAAGTCCAAAGGGATCTCCACGATCCCGAGGGACACACTAATGCTATGTGCATTACTTGGACAATATTTGCCAACATGTTGACTGTTATTGCATAATTAATCAAACCTAGAGGGGGAAGGGCTAACTCTTTTATTTAATGCAGAAAATGAGGCACGAAATTCCCAGGTTCGGCATGATCCATAACATCCCACCTCTGTTGATTGATTGGTGCAACAATCTCGGACCGTGTGGCAGAAACCATGTAAGAAGGGTACTAGGTAACTTTCCATTCTTGATGGATATCCGACCAAACAGAGAACTCATTGAGGCAGCCACTATATTTTGGGATGAAAAGAGAGTCGTCTTTCCATGGGATAGTCTTGATCTATTAGTTCTAGAAAAATTGTACCCCACGCGATTTTCTGATAATGGTTGGGTTCAAGAAGAACGATGAGCTGGTTTGCTTGAAGAAGTCCTAAATTTCCTTTGGCTTTCTCTATGAATGCTATGGGCACAACAAGTCATATCGTTTGCATCATGAGGAATTGGCTATCACCTCCATTGGATGGGTTCATCGTCGAGTTTATGTCTTCATAGTATGCTTGTTGTGTTTGCTGATTTTCCCAATGAAAGGAGGGAAAATTCACACTCATTTAGCCATGGTCGCCAGGACCATGATGGAGGGGATCGAGGGACAAAAATACACTATTGTTCTTATGATACTTGTTGAAATGTACCAAACTTTAGATCGATGCAAGCATGGGGCTGAGTATTTTGAGGGGTGTAATCTTCTGCTATAGGTTTGGTTGTTAGAACATCTTCAGAGAGGAGACTACCATCAAGAGTTTCTGCGAAGTGAGTTGAATGACTACATCGCCAGTCATCATCCAAAGAAGATGACATTCGCTCCTTATAGGTTTGCTAAGCCTAGAAATGTTGAGGGATGGGTATGCCTCTTCAGCAATTTGACTGACGAACAAGTACACTGGATGTTCGAGTGGTTTTCCATCAAAGAGTTCATAATCCGGTCCAAAGCGACCACCCATCTGCTATTAATTGGATTGTGAGGCATCTATCCTTACGCTCCCATAAGGGTGATGAGTCAAGCTGGGAGGAAATAGGTTATATCTCAGGTTTATAATATGACTCAGTATAAGGAGGACTTTAAAGGGGATGCCATTCCTTTCAAGTTCGAGGCTCGACACATGTGGAATCAAAAGATTATTGTAGATAGAGAGACTATTGAGCCCGACAGGTATCATGCTGGGCATATGCATTACGACCTTTCGTGGCTAGAGGACGACATAAACGGGGATGTCAAACTAGGAGTAAACCTGAAAGGAAGAATCATAGATTAAGCGGCCGAGGCCCGGGTAAAGTATAAAAGGCTGTGCAAGAGGGTTTTTGAATCTGAGGCCAAGCATCCAGAACAACATAAGATAGACATGGAGGCAATAAACGAATGGAAGGAGATCGTGAATAAGTCAACAGAAAGGCTGGAACACCTAGAGCAAGGGTTGATGGAATTGTAAGGAAAGATGAGGAAGAGGCTCAGGGACTACCAAGTTACGGGCTACGATGAGGGAGGAAAGATGGCAATGGCATACTTTCTGCTTGACATGCGCGACCTTGCGAATGTGATCGATGGTGCCAAGAAAGCAAAGCATGGAAAAGGTCCATCTAGGACTAAATTGAATAGGAGAATTTTTTTTATTCTTTTATAGTTAGATTTCGTTTAGATTCGATGTTATAAGGCTTTATGCCATTAGTGACTCTATATCATTATTTTGATTTAGTAATAGATTGGTTTAATTTATTTCTCGCATTAATGGAATAAGGCAATGTTGGCACAAATTTTCTCCAAGTGTGCTTGTCGCTTGGGCCTACCTCGAGCACAACCAGGTCCCCAAAATAGGATGTGAACCATTACATGCCTTTCATGCTATCTGTTTAAAAATTGCAAGAGTCTTTTTTTTTCATCTTACTGACTTGGCTACCTTTTTATTTTTTCTTTCTTTTGATCATTCCCATTCCCAAAGGTTAGTTTGTGCATTCTGGCAATGTCAGCATATCACACTAGATCTAGAGGTCCTCTACAACCTCCCTTTCTAAGCGACATCAAGAACAAAGGAAAATGAAAGATGGATGATTTGAGTGGCCATAAAAGGCAATGCTCCTATGATAGAGAATGTAGAGACTTCAGATGGAAGTACACCGCGGCAAAATGAAATGGTTATGCAATTGGAATAGAAGATTTTGGAGTTACAATGCGAACTTGAGTAGGTCTCTAACCTCTCCAACATCCCCCTTACCTTGAACGTCCCCGACAATAATCACAAGAATGCTACCACTCAAAACTAGACACAACCCCAGAACCCACAATCCCAAAATCCACCACCCCTAGCTCCTCAAAACCCCCTACTACACAACAATACCACAACCCCACACCCCCGCAAAACCTTAACCATCCACCATTACAAACTCCTCAACGACACCACCATAATACGACCCATTATCCGCAAACCGCCACTACCATACCCCTCAAAATATGCCACAACCTACCCATGATCTACCCCAGACCTCCATCAAGTCCCTAGAACACACTAAAGAAACCCCATATATGTGGGAACTTTACCACACACCCTGCAGCAAACACTATACCTACCCGAACCTGCAAAAAATTACCTGCTCATCCGGAACATGATTGAAGAGTTAAAAATGTTATCTAGAAGGGTCTAGAACATCGAAGGAGGGAAAGGTGTCGAAGGTTTGAATTATGAAGATTTGTGTATACAGTCAGATGTGGAGCTATCAAAGGTTACAAGCTCCCAAAGTTTGAGATGTTTGATGGAAATGGTGATCCGAAGGTGGATTTGAGGACTTAATGCGATAAACTCGTGGGAGTAGGCAAGAACAAGGAAATCTGCATGAAGTTGTTCATGCGAAGTCTCACTGGGGATGCTTTATCCTAGTACATCAGTTTGAAACCAAAGACGTGGCCTACTTGGGTATGTATGGCATCTGATTTTATGGACAGATTCAAGTTCAATATACAAAATGCACCCGATGTTTTCTATATCCAGAATCTTAAGAAGAAACACACGGAGGCCTTCCATGAATATGCCCCACGTTGGCGATCAGAAGCTGCCAAATTAAGATCGTCGCTAGAAGAAGGACAAATGAATAAGTTCTTCATCAGAGCTCAGGACCCACAGTCTATTGAGAGATTGATGGTCATAGAGAATCATAGGTTCTCTGACATCATCAAATTGATAGAAAGAATCGAGGAAGGCATCAAAAGTGGTATGATTACTAACTTTGAAGCGCTGTAAGCTACCAATAAAGCCTTACAGTCTGGAGAAATTTCAAAGAAGAAGGAAGCGGGTGCCGTGATGGTAGCCCAAGGTCCGAAGTCTCCCATCACCTATCAAACACCCCCACAGCATATCAGCCTTCACCCCCAAAGTACCATTATCCCGCTACCACCTATAATACCCAGCCAGCATACTACCACTCATCTCCACTGCCGAGCCCATAGCCCAAAACCCTGACCAAATATCCAAAACCCTAACTAAAACCCTGACCAAATATCCAAAATCCTGACCAAATATCGACTGCAGAACTCCTAGACAATACACCTCCATTGCCGAGCCCATAGCCCAATTGTACCAGAGACTAAAGGTCGCTGGTTATGTCACTCCCATTCCCGCACCCGAAATTAAAAATCATTCTCAATGGGTCAACCCCAACAAAACTTGTGCCTATCACTCGGACATGAAGGGACACATTTTAGAGGAATGTCGCATGTTGAAAGACAATATCCAAACATTGATTTACACCAAGGTAATACATACAAAGGAATCTGCAGCGAACATCCGCAACTACCCCTTCCCGATCACAGGGGTGACGAAGTAAACGTGATCGGGAATGATGAAGAATGGGACCAGAAAGGATCCATCGGTCTCATTCGAGAAGGAGATACTTCTATTACATCCCCTGTCACACTCTCGCCGATTATGGTACAAACCTAGGCACCATTCGAGGTTGAAGTGGCATCATCTAAGTCGTCGTTCACTGTGATGGTAGCTCCACCACCATCCTACCAATTTGACATTATTCCATGGGATTAAGTGGAAGAGGCAAGAAGGAAAGGAAAACCCAAAATGCAAGAAACAGGTGTCACCCAGGGAATAACTAGAATAGGTAAGGTCTACACGCCAGACAATCTCATGGGAAGAAGTAAGGAGACCGAACCAAAACCACCTATTGTGGAGACGGGTACTGATGATTTTTGGAGGAAGGTATATGCGAGGGAGTATTCTGTTATTGACCGCATAAATTAAACTCCCACTCAAATATCCATCTTGTCACTGTTACAAAACTTAGATGACCATAACAACGCCTTGATAAATAAATGAAGCCTGCGTACATATTGGCATCACTAGTGGAGAGATGGAAAACATAGTGGGACAGCTGCTGGAGATACACAAGATCACCTTCCATAACAAAGCATTGCACATCACCGTGCAGTATAAAGACAAGTTCATTGCTCGAGTCTTGATTGATGGGGGTTCAAGTATGAAACTCTAAAAAGATTGGGCATAGGTATACCGGAGATACGGTTGGGAAGCATAAACTTGAAAGCATTCGATGGATCCCAAAGAGCTACAATTGGAGAAATAAATCTAGATTTGAAGATAGGCCCGACCATGTTCGACGTCGAATTCCAGGTGTTGGACATCTCCGCCACCTACAACCTGTTTTTGCGACGACCATGGATACATATGGCTGGGGCAGTTGCTTTTACTTTGCATCAAGCTGTCACGTTCGAGTGGAATCATCAGGAGGTAGTTATCTACGGGGATGCAAGTGATCCTATCTATACTAACTAGGTTGTACCAGCAGTTGAAAACAGAAGGCGGTTAGGAGGAGAAACATTCTACAACATTGATTTGATAAATACGGTTGAGAAAAGACGATGGTGGAGCAGCAAGGTGCTAAGCATACTGATGTGGTTAGGGTATGAACCAGGCAAAGGTCTTGGTCCTAAGCTTCAAGGGATAACTGAACCAATACAAGCACGCACTCAGGGCACAACCTTTGGTCTTGGGTACGAATACACTGTGCAAGAAAATAAGGATTAGTCACCACCATAGCAGGATTTCCCTTATCCATTACCTAAACCCATACCACTGCTACACCAGACATTCTGCAAGGCCGAGGTAATTAGGGGTTCTAAAGAAGATGAGATCTTAGCTGGCAAGAGGAGCTTGTTTCTGAACGAGGAAGATATGGACTGCAGTGTAATCTTGGAGGAGGAGGAGGAGGACCTTACTATCCAGACAATAGGAGATGGTGTTATTCTTAGGAACCGGACCGCTGCACCATCCCGGGCTCACCGAGAACCCGCGTAGCTTTTGTAGAACTAGCATGATTTCCTTTAAAATTGTTTTCTAGAATTCAAGACATTTCAGTACTATGTTTTGAAATAAATACTTGAGACATCGTGTCATATTTGTCTGACAGTTTTAAGTTTTAATAATGCATCATTGCTTTTCGTTTATTTATACTATTATCTTTCTACATTCTTTTCAGCATAATTATTACATATCCTGTTGAATCTACAACTGTGACATGTAATGAGATAATGCAACACGATGAAAGTGATTCAGAAGAATAGGAAACAATGTGATACCCGAGGAAATTATCAGGGAATTAGAGGATTTTGAGAACAAACCGAAGTTCAATTTGGAAGAAACAGAGGCAATTAATTTAGGTAATTCCGAAATAGTCAAGGAAACTCGCATTAGCATTCATCTATCACCGTCAAACAAAGAAAAGTATATCAAATTTCATAACGAATATGAGGATATTTTTGCATGGTCCTATGATGACATGACAGGGTCGAGCACTTCCATAGTAGCCCACAAGCTACCTACCAATCCTATGTGTCCCCAGGTAAAGTAGAAACTCAGAAATTTCAAACCAAACATGAGTTTGAAGATAAAAGAGGAGGTTACCAAGTAAATCAAAGCCAAGGTCCTTCGGGCACGAGTATCCGACCTGGTTAGCCAATATTGTCCCGGTACCAAAGAAAGACGGAAAAGTCAAGGTGTGTGTTGACTATCTAGATATGAACCGAGCAAGTCCTAAGGATGATTTCTCACTACCCAACATGCATATATTGATTGATAAATGTGCCAAGCATGAACTCCAATCCTTCATTGATTGCTTCATAAGGTACCACCAGATTTGGATGGACGAAGAGGACGCAAAAAAGACAACCTTCATTATGTCATGGGGAGTGTACTGCTACAAAATGATGTTGTTTGGTCTGAAGAATGCCAGGGCAACCTACATGAGGGCCATGACCACTCTCTTTCATGATATGATACATAAAGAAATAGAGGTGTGCATGGATGTTGCCATCATTAAGTCTAAGAAGAGCGTGGATCACATAACAGACCTGAGAAATGTTTTTGACCGATTACGAAAGTACAATCTGAAGTTGAATCCTGCAAAATGTGCTTTCGGAGTCCCTACCAGGAAGTTTCTAGGTTTCATCGCCAATCGCCGCGGCATCGAGTTGGACCCGTCAAATATCCTTCCATTCAGGATCTGCCACTGCCAAAAAGCAAAAAGGACATAATGTGTTTCTTGGGCCGTCTCAACGACATTAGCCATTTCATAGCATAGTCGACGCTAATATGTGAACCAATCTTCAAGATGCTGAGGAAGGATGCTGCAACAAGTTAGACTGAGGAGGGTCAAAAAGCCTTCGACAAAATCAAGGAATACTTGTCCAAACCTCCTGTGTTGGTCCCGCCGGAGCCTGGGAGACCTTTACTGTTATACCTATATGTGTTGGACGGAGCATTTGAATGCGTCCTGGGGCAACATGATGAAATCAGAAGGAAGGAGCAAGCAATATATTATATAAGTAGGAAGTTCACACCTTAGGAAGCTCGATATTCATTATTGGAATACACCTATTGCGCCGTGACATGGATATCCCAGAAGCTGAGGCATTATTTCTGTGCATACAGCACATACCTCATATCATGAAATAATGTTCCAGAAATAATGCCTCAACTAGCCTTGAATGTGGCCTATATGCTGTAGAGTTTCGATGTTTGATATTGAATGTTTCACACATGTCTTTCATCATATCACTATTGAGATTGGCGGTGTAGTCGGTAATGATTGATTCAGGCACCCTGAACCGGCAGAAAATACGGTCCCGGACAAAATCTACTACGACCATCTTAGTCACGACTTTGTAAGAGGTGACTTCAACCCATTTTGTGACATAATCTATAGCCACCAAGATAATTTTGTGTCTGTTTGGGGGGAAGTGGGCTCTATTGGTCCAATGACATCCATGCCCTAGGCGGAGAAAGACCAGGGCAAACTCGTCAGATTGAGTTCATTTGGTGGTATTCGTATCATATCAGCATGCACCTGACATTAGTGACTTTTCTGCATTTATTTGATGCAATCAGTTTTCATGGTCATCCAAAATTATCCCGCCCTTAATATCTTCTTGGCTAGAACAAACTCATTCATGTGAGGCCGCAGGTTCCAGCATGTATCTATTCGAGAAACCTAAATGCTTCCTTGGCATCGACACATCTCAGCAATCCGAAGTCGGGAGTTCTTCTGTAAAGAATTCCTCTGATATAAAAGAAATGGTTAGCTAACCTCCGAAGCGTACACTTTTGAGTATGTGTGGCATTTTTTGGGTATTCTCCTTTCTCCAAATACTTCCTGATATCGTGAAACCAAGGATTCCCATCAAATCTTCTTCGACGTGAGCACAGTAAGAAGGCTGCTTACAGATTTCTATTGGGAGAGGATCAATAGTTTTTGTCTGCATGTTGTATCATGGAAGACAAATTGGCTAGTTCATCTGCGAATTCATTCTAGATTCTTGGAACATACTTGAACTCTATCTTCGAGAATCATTTGATCAAATCCTACACACAATGTAAGTATGGTAATATCTTGCTATTATTGGTGGCCCATTCTCCGAGCACCTGATGTATCCGCAAGTCTGAATCTCTGATTACTAGTAATTCCTGGATGTTCACGCCGACAGCCAATCTGAGCCCCAAAATACAAGCCTTGTATTCATCCATGTTGTTGGTGCATGGGAATCTGAGCTTTATGGATACCTGGTAGTGCTGGCCAGTTTTTGATACTAGGACAGCTCTGATCCCCACTCCCTTGAAGTTTGCAGCTCCGTCGAAGAGTTTTCTCCAACCATCATAAGCTTTGGCGATATCTTCTCCTATGAAAGATACTTCCTTTTCGGGAAAATACGTCTTCAATGGTTCATATTTTCCGCCCACAGGGTTCTCTGCGAGGTGATCGGCTAATGCTCGCACCGTGACTGCCTTTTGAGTCACATAGACGATGCCGAACTTGCTTGTTGCTCGTTTAACTTCCTCATTTCTACACTTAGATATCATGTCAATAGGATTCCAATACAATAATTGAAATTGTTCGCTTTGGTATCTTTCCTTCAATTACTTGGATCACCTAGATATCATGTCTATAGGATGCCAATCCAAGTAATCGAAACTGCTCTTGTCGATATCTTTTCTTCTATTACGTGGCTCGTCGAGAAAGCATGACTATATGAATAAACAAATAAACCTGCGCTTGCAACAACTTCATTTCCCATATCTGAATCATTTGGAAATCATGTCTATAGGATGTTATTATTCACCTAGAAAGCATGTCTATAGGATGATTTAACATAATTGTGTTTTAAAAAGCTTTATCGTTAAATCTAGCCATCTAGAAATCTTGCCTATAGGACTTTATATTAACCGTTGAAATTCTTAATCGTATCCACTCATAGAGAATTCATTCCTATAAGGTTTGAACGACTTATCATGTTCCAGTTCAAAGTCTGCCTATTCACAACTACCCATCTACCTAATCTAAGCGTGATTAACATAAGTGATAACTGTCCGTTTAATTAATTGCGTGCACATGAGCCTATATATGAGGAGCTGAACTTGAGCCTTTTGTGCTACTTGTATATTATGAAGTCCTACTTGTTTTGATTGTGTGACGTTTAGTTTTATTATTTTGAGCAACCTAAGGGAGTCTAGAACCACCCACATAGTAGGTCCAAAACCTCCTGCACCATAGGCATGGGGCTGGTAAGCACGCGCAGGACGCGACATATAATTGAACTAGAACGCTTTTAGGTAAACAACTTCAAGATAGTAATCGAGGTAGCAGAAGATGATAGTTTGTGCCCGCTGAATAATATGAGCAACACTAATACTTAAGGGAGTTGCGAAGTATTATTTATGTTGCACAGGGTGATCCTTTAGGTTAAAAAAATGTAGGATCCCCATACATGGTTACCACTTGTACATTTGCTTATTGAGATTTAGATAGGAGTAAGATGTATAGTGTAGTTCTCAAAGAATTGTACCAATTACTTATTAGTGGACGAGATATTTCTTTCATTTTTGTGTGTAATCACTCATTTCATCCCATTCTTTACTTTGGGATAACTTAATTAGTTATTTGGACTCTCTGCTCTTCTTTAATCGACATGCTCACATAGGGTAACTATAATTCGATAATCCACATAGTGTAAATTTCGACCGAAAATCACAATTGTAGACCTTGAAGAGTGCCTAACCCCTTCTCTTTGAGGTAATTTGAGCTATTACTCGATCTTTAGTGACACAGACTAGTTAAAACAAAATTATCGGCAATAGGTGCCCCAACGCACCTTAAAACTATTAGGTTGCGACTCTTTTCTTTTAATATCCTTTAAAAGAGTTGTCACGTGTCGAAGCCCGCGTTCGTGATAAAATGGGGTGCAACATAGACAAACACTCTAAATTTTCCAATAACATTTCAAGTTTTAGGTGTAGAAATCTATGGGGATTCAATATATAAAGCCAAATCCAAGTGAAAATTACTAACCTCCAATATAGTAGTGAAATCACTCTCTAAAATCTCCACTTCTCAAAATCTAGGGTTCAAAATATGAGAGAATGGGTAAAATTCAAAACTATAAAACTTATAAGTCTGCCCAGGAATACCCTTCGCGAACGCAGCCACTGCCTCGCATTCACAAAACAAAAAAATGCAACAACCTCAAATAAGCTTTCGCGAATGCGGCTTGACCCTTTCGATCGCGATGCACAATCGCTCCAGGCCTACGCAAACTTGAGCACCCTTATGTGAACGCGAAGGCCAAGCTCCGGCCTTCCCCCAGCCAGTGAACGTGAATGCGGCCACCTGCGCACGAACGCGAAGGCCAATCAGTCACTTCCCGATGCGAACGTGACCCACTAGTCGTGAAGACGAAGCACAAACTTGTCCAACACCAAAATGCCATCTGCGATCGTGATTCAACATTCGCGATTTCGAAGAAGGTCCTGACACCAGCAAAACTATGCAACTTTTAAAATGCTTTGGGTGGTCCAAAACTCACCCGAGCCACCTGGGACCCCGTCCGATCATACCAACAAGTTTATAAATACCACTCGGGCTTATTCAAAGCCTCAAAATACATATGATAACATCACATCTACAATTCAAAGGCCAAAACACAAGTTGAACTTTTCTTAAGTTCAAGAACCTTTAAACTTAAAACTAGGCATGCGATTCAAGCCTAACCAGTCCTGATGACAACCAAACTTGGCACACAAGTCCTAAATGAAAAAACGAATCTATTCTAGATTCCAGAATAACAATCCGAACCTGATATCATCAAAGTCAACCTCTGGTCAAACTTAGAAACTCTCCAAACCTTCAAATTGACAACTTTCGGCAAATAACACCAAAACACCCTAGGAATTTGCAAATCCAAATCTGAACAGATGCCTAAGTCCAAAATCACCATACAAATCTATTGGAACCATAAAAATATAAATTCGAGGTCGTTTACATAAAAATCAAACCTTGATCAACTCTTATAACTTAAACCTCTAACAAAGGAACTAATTATTCCAATTCACTATAAAAAACAAGTGTAGAGGAAATATCAAATACGGGAACAAAGATCAAATATACAAAATGACCGATCGGGTCGTTACAATAAATTCGCTGAAGTTCTGGGCCATTGGGCTTCAACAGGAAGCTATTACTTTAATAGACTCTAAATATATTTATTTCCATTATGGGTTCGTCCATTTTTGTATATTATCGTAAAAATTAGCTCACATGGCCGATTTTGGACTGCTTGTAATTTTTAGCCATCATTTGAAATCACTATTTTTAATGCGAAAATAAAATTTAGATAAAGATATTCTTAGCTAAAATACAAAAAAACAATATGCTGAATTTTGAAGTTTACAAGTGATACAACATCACATCTTTGAAACATTCCTGAAATTTCAATCTTTAGTTCATATTCCACGAAAAATTTATGGAATTTGAAATATCTCCTCCTCAAATTCCAGGACAGTATCTTGATTTTCCTGGAGTCTACTTGCACCATTTCGAACTCAAGGCTTGTTTGAACTCCAGAACTTTTACTAAAACTCCATGATATTTTTCTGAAACTATTTTTATATAAAGGCTTATTCGAACTCCAGATTTTTACTGGGACGCTACCCTGAAGTTTCAACAGTATACACCATCTTAGATATCATTAGTGATGAACTAATCATTTAACATTATTTCACTCATGGTATCTAAGAAAGAAACTTATATATTTTATCACGAGGTATCATTAGTGAAGTAATCTTTTGACATTATTTCACTCTTAGTACCTATTTCACTCTTGGTATCTAACAAAATAATTCTTTATATTATTTCACGATAGTATTACAAACTTACAAAACAATCTGGGTCTTTCAATGGGTCAGCTTTGGGCTAATGAATTTAATGGGTTAAAATGGGTTCTACCCAAAACAGTCCATTAGAAAAAACAATTCATGCCCAACCTGTTAAATGTTGGGCGGGTTGGGGTAGAACGAGTTTGGGCCAATTTTGCCAGCTCTACAAGAAATTCAAAAAATCTAGAAATTTCAATATCCAATAAAATTCAGAAAATCCAGAATTTAAAAAGTCATAAATTCAAAAATAAATCAAAAACTACAAAATTCAAAAAAAAAATCGCTAATTAAAAAATTAATACAAATAAAAAATGAAAGCAAAAATGCACGAAGAGATGGCTTAATATTAATAATTGCTACAAAGAATTAGAAAAAATACCTAAAATTGAAGGTTTTTCCTTGTTCTTCAATATGTACAAACGACTTCTTTTTCCTGAAGTTCGAGCAAGATTCTTGTTCTACCGCTCGAATATACCTTGAATCTTGTAAAAAGAATTTTAAAACATTGAATTTAAAATCGGAAGATGGGGACTTTCTTTTTAGGCAAACATTCCACTAAGCTTGGTGCTTAGTGGTATTTTTTATTAATAAAAAAAAAATCATACAAATTGTATCGATGTCTAAGAAAGTACATAAGAGTAAAACTAGAGTGTACATCAATCCTATTACCATAATTAAGTAATGAACTCAATTGTGATAGTATAAAATGTGCTACTAATTATTTATCCGATATCAAACCCACAAGACCTATATAGCATGGTAGGGTAGGTTCGAGATCCTGCACCAGTTGATGCTCAGCATGTGACATGACCAAAATACCAGCAAAACCACACGAAAATAAGGCCTTGAGCTTGTGATTTCGTTTGCACAAATCTCGTAGTAGCCTTGCTAACGACCGTTAGGATGGGTCGTTCTCCTAGACTTGTATAACTCATCTAGGCATGCGTAGTATTATTTTACAATAACAACCGTTGTGCATTTGAAAAAAGTTCTATAATTTCTTTTGTCTTTTTAGGCAGTGCTATTTGCAATCTTATTTTTGGAGAAAGGATAGATACACCCCATTTTTAAAACTTAATGACAAGCCATAACCCTAAAACCTCTAATTGCCGTCGCTACCCCCCAAATGTTTTCCAACCGATGCCCGACTTCCCCCCAATGCGATTTATTGATCATATAAATTGCAAACCAAAATAAGACCTAAGAATTTTCCTATTGTCTACGTGTTTGTTGGTGAGCACAGGAATTTTGGGAAAATTGAAGCTTTGACAAAATTTGGAAAATATTTTTGATTCAATGATGAAATATAACAATGGTTGAAATACCTACGTTGATTTCCTATTGTCTGCGCGTTTGTTGGTGAGCAACGAATTTGGGAGTAAAATTTGGAGAATATTGACACTCTAACAAGTTTCGGATTAAATTTTTTGATTCAAAGCTGAAATATAACAATGGTCGAAATATCTACGTCCCTACATCACACTAGGTATTGGTATGATGATAATCGATTTATAGATTTTGAAGTTGATAGAATGCTAATCAAATCGAATTGGAATTTCGATGATTTTCAGTTCGAGATTGCAAATTATTTGCATAAGGAGTATACGACTGCAGTTGATATTAAGTATACTGTTAAAGATGGTCATTCACCATTAACACTAAATAGTGATATGGCTTTGAAGATGTATATCAAGTTGAAAGAGACAAATTCGGATGTGACAACATTTCCTCTGTGTCTTACATTCAAGGAAAATAATACATATGCGAGTTGCTCGACTATACGATCAGTTGCAACGCCAAGGATAACAATACAAAGCATGACCACGAAAGAATCATCGCACCATGACGATGAAACTGTTGATATGTTAACAATAGAGAAATCAGAGAGTGATAAGAATATGACAGTCAATGATATGAATATAATTATAAATTCTTTACACAAAAAGGTTGAAGTGGGTCGGTTATTCAAAGATAAGGAGACCATACGTAATGTGATGAAATATCACATAATCAAGAACAATTTCCAATTCAAAGTTCGAAAATCATGTTTGAGAAGGTTCGTATGAGATTAAAATTTGAATGAGCTTATAAACACATGATTCTGTCACCAAACGATACTAGTTAATGATATAATCTGCTTTGCCTGATGTAGTTTTCATTGTCTTAGTTTTAACAATTTAGGTTTACCATTTATTGTTAACTTTCAGAGTTGTGATAGTATACCATATTTGAATTGGCATATGTTACAAACTAACATCGTACCTATATAAATGATAGGTACTTCATTGATTGTATTTATCAGAATTGTTCTTGGGATTTTATAGAATCAAGGCTAAATAAGTCTCATGTTTTCAAAGTTAGAAGCTTCAAGAAACTTCACACATGCCCAGTTTATGAAATGTTTGATTCACGTCAAGCTACTTCAATAGTTATGGCGAACTTAGTAAAACACATATTAAACTAATATGGCGTCATAATGAACCATAAGAAAGCGTGTAGAATAAAGGAAAAGGCTCTTGAAATGTTGAGAGTAAATCCAAGTAGTTCATTTGGGAAATTGCAGAAATATCTTTATAAGTTGGAGGTAACAAATCCAGGGTCTGTTACCAAGCTACATGTAATGATCTGACCGGTCATTTTACTTTCTAGATCCTCGTTCCCCTATTTAGGACTTTCCATATGTGCTTTTACTGTTTTATGACTTGCGAAAATGGTTGATTTGTCTTTGGAATGGTTCGAGTTGAATTCGAAACACTTAGTTTCATAATAGTGGCCTAAGGTGGCCAAGTTTAACTTGAGTCAAGACTCTAGGTAAATGACCTCGGAACTGGGATTTGGATATTCTAATAGGTTTGTATGATGATTTTGGACTTGGGTGTATGTTCGAATTGAGTTTCGAGTAAACCGGGAGCGTTTCGGTGCTTATTATCGAAAGTTGACACCTTGAAGGTTTTAGAGTTTCCTAAATTTGGTTTGAAGTAGACGTTAGAGTAATCGATGTCCATTTAGGATTCTGAGCTTAGGAAGAGGTTCATGCGATTTGTGGCTTGTGCGTAAAATTATCACGACCTAAAATCCAACTACTCGTGATGGCACCTAGACCAACCTGCTAGGTAAGCCAGTTAGAAACAATCCAATTCAAATGGGATTTACTTGGAGAAATAATGATGATATACTAAACTTTTATACAAAGAATTTCCAATGATTGGTAGTACAAATCATGAGCTTCTAAGATTTAGAGTTTACAAAACTAGTATGAAATAAATACATCATCTGTCCGAAATGTACATAAACAAATTTTCATAAGTCTAAAGCTACCATGAACAAGAGGCAGCTATAACTAAAACACAGGTACGTCTTCAATGCTAGCTCCCGGCATTCATAACAATATCAGCATCCAAAATCTGCACGCAAGGTGCAGAAGTGTAGTATGAGTACAACCGATCTCATGTACTCAATAAGTAACAAACCTAACCTTAGGTGGAAAGTAGTGACGAGTTGGGACAAAGGTCGAAGTCCAACATCAATAGCCAATAACCGTTCATAACAATATA
This sequence comes from Nicotiana tabacum, assembly GCF_000715075.1. Taxonomy (NCBI): domain Eukaryota; kingdom Viridiplantae; phylum Streptophyta; class Magnoliopsida; order Solanales; family Solanaceae; genus Nicotiana; species Nicotiana tabacum. Next base: position 63,219,289 of record NC_134081.1, read on the forward strand.
ATAAAAGTGATAAAAGAAATAACTCAAGTATAACAGTAAAACCCAAATCCTTTACCGAAATCACCAAAATATGAGTGAGTCAGAAAAACTGTGATTTTTCCCAAAACCTTTCAACAATAAGTAAGATGTTTCATTATCAGATAGCATGAAGAAGGTACTTCTCTATGCCTACATATCAGTGTGCACATGAAATCATGAATGTCACCAAAACCGCATAGCATGAGGAAATGCATCGTTATGCCTGTATGTTAAGTATGCATGTCAAATGCAATGCATCACAGTGATGAACTCATGTACTCACACTCTCAGAGTACTCAATCTCATTGTCTCGCACTTTCCACTCATCACGCTAAATCACTCGACACACTCAGTCACTCAACACTAAACAGGGCAGATTCAGCACTCAACACTCTCAGTCACTCAGCACTGTACAAGGCAGATCTAGCCTATGCCAGATCCAGCCCAAATGAATCAATAGCAATTGCGCTCACTGTGGGTGTGCAGACTCCGGAGGGGCAGATCTAGCCCAAGCGCTATAATAAGATAATCATGGCATGAATCAATAAAGTCTTCTGCGACGTGCAGCCTGATCCCATCATGAATCAATAATACTTGTTGTGGAATGCAGCCTGATCCCATCAATATCACTAACAATCCGGCTCTTAGGCCTCAACTCAGTCATCAATCTCTCCAGTCTCTCGGGCTCACAATGTCATGAAAATCAACCCAAAAATGATGATATGATGTATCAATAAATGGCAACAGAGACTGAGATATGATATGCAAATGAATGAGTATGACTGAGTATGTAATTGCAATATAAGCAAATAACTCAACATTAGAAATGACCTCAGTGGATCCCAACAGGATAAACATATAGCCTAGACATGGTCTCTAACATGGATCACTGCTCAATTACTCTAGCATGTAGAAATTTCATGAATAGAAACAAGATTAGCTCACTACACAGTACCACAGAATCAATCGAGTCAAAATTCATACGGTGCATGCCCACACGCCCGTCACCTAGAATGTGTGTCACCTCAACACCAAACACATATAACGTATATTTAGGGATTCATACCCTCAGCACCAAGTTTAGAAGTGTTACTTACCTCGAACAAGCCAAATCCAATACTGAGCAAGCCATATGATACTCCAAATATACCATCCAATGCGTACCGACCTCCGAACGGCTCAAAACTAGCCAAAAGCAACTCAAATACATCAAATAATGTCTAAGGAAACAATTTCAAATGATAAAGGTCGAATCTTTAATCAAAAGCCCAAAGTCAACCAAAACGTTAAACCCAGGCCAGCACCTCGGAACCCGATAAAACTTAAAAAATCCAATAACCTATTCGTTTACGAGTCCAACCATACTAGTTTCACTCAAATCCGACTTCGAATTAATGTTCAAAACTCAAACAAATTCACTCTATGAAGCTTTAGACAAAAAAACCCAAATTTCTCTCTTGAAATCCTCAATCAAATGCCAAAAACAAAGATAGATTCATATGGTGAAATCATTTCAAAAATAGTTTCAATCCGAGCTCCATAGCTCCAAATATGCAAAAAAGGACGAACCCCCGAAATTAGAGTACTTATAATCACTAGGAGAATCAATGAATCGCGGTCGCGAAGAAGAAAAAGCACTGCTCCTGAAAATGCACTATGCGATCGCAGCAACAGACTCATGAACGCGATCCACAAGACTGATAGAACTATGCGTTCATAGAAACAACCACGCGAATGCGAAGAGATAACCCACATTTTGCCCAGCTCAGCCCCAAACACTACGCGAACGTGTAGAAGCAGACGTGAATGCAATGAAGACCATCCCAACTCTACGCGAACGCGACCATCAAATCGCGACCGCGATGAAGAAAATGCCCAGCTCCAGATTTCCTCTACGCGATCGCATACTAATCTTTGCGATTACGAAAGACAGTCGATGCATCAGAAACCAGCAGCAACCAGCAATGCAAACATGAAGAAAAATGGTCCAAAATCAATCTGAAACACGCCCGAGCCCCTCATGACCCCGTCCGAATATACCAACAAGTCCCATAACCTAACACGGACCTACTCGAGGCCTCAAATCACGCATAACAACATTGAAATGACGAATCGACATCATCCTTTTCTATCAATCATCTCATCCCTAATAAGGAGAATAATATCATCACATCAATCTCATCCCAATTAAGGGGAATAATTTCATCATATCAATACGGGAATTTACCCTTCAATCACTCCTACACTGGCACGTGTAGTTTTGGGGTTAGGTTATTACCTACCCTTCCTCGGTGGCTAACGATACTCCTAAAAATATTCTTGATTTGTATACAAAGAAAACAACAATACAATGCATTTACCTCATCACTTTTCATACTGTATATAGCCCCGTTGGTACTTTCAACCACTTACAATATCATTATTTCATTGGCTCTCTTGGCCATACATATGATTCTTCTTTCATGGCACAATGGACGTATTTCATATTCCACACTTTTATTTCCTTCCTTTCATGGATCATCATCATAAATATCAACATATATAATATTTCAGAAATCACAACTTTAGGTTCATTAGTAATGAAGACTTTAAACACATTGGATTTCTTTCCAAGAAATGGAGTAAAATGATTGGCAATCGAAGCACAAGTTAAAATCATAAACGAGTAACACATCATTTATTCTTGAAATACTTTTTCCCAAAAAGGGCAATACACAATTTCCACTCACGAATATGTAGGAATGCAAAACACATTGAATATACCCACAAAGCATAGCATTAGTTAAAACAACCACATATGGGCATCACTTGAGTACATAAGCTTTTAGACAATTCTATTTTTGAAATAATTTTGGAACAATTGAATCAAAGCTCATTTCATAATCTTTCTCACATCATCTCATTTCATTGGCACCACTAGCCACAAGTAAAAATTTTATTTTTGGCACGGTGGCCACACATTATATCACCTACTCACACCAACTCACTTCTTTCACTTTCGAGCATCTTTATATATTATCAACAACAAGGTATTTCAAATCAAGACTTTAGGTACACAACACATTTGAGCAATTTAGAGTCTTAAGCATATCGAGTTTTTCTCACACAATTTGGCATACTAGCTTTCATTTGGAGTACGACTCAAAGACATAATATTTTAATACACAACCCATACTTTTGACATATATCTTTCGACATAAGGCTTATTAGGAATAGTCAAGTTTATAAGGAATAACTCGGAATATAGGAATTAGGAACTTGAGCCAACCATACTTGAAACTCACGGGAACATCATGGAATTCAATTCTAAGAGAGTAGTTTAGTCAACATACCTCGCTTTGAGCTTTCCATAAATTACTACAATATTCCAGAAATCCTAGCAACTTCAATCTATTTAGAAACATAACAAAAGTCAACCATAATTAGGAAGATATTCTTGGTCTCAGCTCATTCGAGCATTTTATCAAACACTAGGTGTGAAAATTTGTTAAAAGGTTCTTCCACAAGATTTATTTCACTTCACAACCCAATCTTTACCCATTTGCGCTCAACAATCTTCCCACAAATCTTACTGGTACCTACATGTATACATAATACTCTCACACCCAAGAATCATACTCCCAATCACCTATCTTTTATCCCAAACTCGAAATTGAAGACTAGGGTTAGAATCTTACCTCTTCAGTGAAGATCTTGTGAGATTTCCTTATTGGATTTCAAAGCTTGGACATGATCTTGATGAAAAAAGCACTAGAGCTTCTTCCTTTCTCTAGAGCACTCACTTCTCTCTAAAAATGTCAGATTTTTACCTTCAAAACGAGCCCCAAAGGCTATTTATCAAAATGGAGTCGGGTTATAAAAATACGAAAATGGACCCTCCGAACTCAAATCTAAAATCGCAGAATGGACCGCACATCGGGTATGCGGTCCGCATAATGATTCTGCGGTCGCAGAATTGACCGCAGAATCACATTCTGCCAGCCTTTGGTATTTTGGTCATAACTTCTTGTAGGAGTGTCCAAAGGACGAACGGTTTGAATCGTTAGAAACACGACGCGAAGATAATTCATTTTATTGGTTGTCCATCACATAATCCCTTATATATATGTAGATATGTTTATCCAAAGTTTGGTCTTGTGCGTACTCATTTGAAACTTTAGTCTATCATGTAATTTCCAACTTGACTTAGACTTAGGGCTCTCCTTAGACCCCACATCACTTATAATATGCCTCGTACATTTATTATCATATTCAGATGATATCCATCATATTAATAGTCCTCGTCTGCACACAAAATAATATAATTAGGACACATCAACTTTCTTAATAGCGCTTAAATACTTCAAAAATTTTCGGGGTGCTACATTCTACCCCACTTAAGAACATTCATCCTCGAATGTTTTACAAGTCACTTCTAAGAATAGAGTTACCATTCTTTTACCTCCTACCATTATACATAGGCATTTATGACTACATCGGTCTCATACTTCCTTTCCAAAATTTTAACTTACTTATGGCCCATAAAATTTTGCTATATTTACAAATTCTTAAAAATTTCGATAGAGTTTCTGTCACGACCTAAACCGATGGGCCGCGACGGGCACCCGGTACCTCACTCAATCGAGTACCAACATAACGTATATTTTCGTATCATACTATCATAGATAACTGAGTTGGAGAGGCGGTCGTGAAATAGGCAGAATACAACATGTAATACCAACTTATACATAAGGCATATGGGCCTATAAGACCAAAATAACCACTCGTACACTAAACATAGGCCGACAAGGCCATACAAACTTTTACGTACATGACATCTGTCTACAAGCCTCTAATAATATATAATTGTCATAAAGGTAGGGACAGAGCCCCGCCATACCAAATAATACACATCTAAATCATACTGACCAAACAAGCAACTTCGGAGCAAATGGAGTGCACCAACATCTTCCGCTGAGCTAATCACCTACTTAGAGGACTCTCGACCTGTCTATCGAGACCTGCGGGCATGAAACGTAGCATCCCCAGGCAAAAGGGATGTCAGTAAAAATAATATACTGAAAGCTGAACCTGAACTGATAATATAATAACTGAAAGCAACTGGGAGTCAAAGATAATCTGATGATATGCTTAACTACTGATACTGACTCAACTCTCTTAATAAAGTAAGTAAAATAGTTGTCCGACCCTATAAGGCTCGGTATATATACAACTGCTCTGTAGTAGTAGGCTTGCTCATAGGCACTCGGCCATACTAGGCTCTGTATCTCGGCCAACTGGGCTTGCTCGCTCATAGGCGCTCGACCACAGTAGGCTTGGTATATAACTTACCATCTGATCATAGGTTGCCCAATAGGGGCCTGCCCATTGATTATAGCTCGATGGTAATGAAAATATTGTAATACTGTATATATAGGCTCTCTTCTCTCTTGACTAGAAGAAGACAAAACTCAATTGAATATGAAGTCCCGATAAGGAGAATACTGTAATTTTTGAGACTAGGATAATGTAGATAAATTCAGGAATATGAATTTCTCTTTATGCCTCGTATTCAAACACATGTAATTACGAGATCATGCCAAAATGAAGGAAGGGCTTAGCCTTAATATATCTGAGCCGATTCTCTTGACAATCCCTCTAACATACGTTTTTTGCGAAAACACGTAACGGCGGATCGAAGTAAAGAAAAATCCATATAATATTCTTGAGAAAGATTGCATTGTACTTCCTTAGAATTGAATCTTACGCATAATCGTATCTTCTATGAATTTGCTGAAGCTCATCTATTATTTTAGAACATGTAAACATCTTCAATTTGTGAATTAAAGAGAGACTTTCATCATTACAACATAACACCATCTCGTAATAAGGTAAGAAGACTTCTTATTTTTGTGGGTTTGTGGGACCCACGTGTATAATGACTAAGCCACAAAGAACTCTCTTAATGCCACCTTATAATATGGATTTAGGAGTCACAGTTATGGGTGTAGGTTTGCTGCCGCATTGGGGCTTTGTCCCCACCTACTAGTTATCCACAAATCCCTAATTATATGGTTAATATCCCATTAAACTAATAATTAACCAATTACCCATATAATTAAGAATTATCTCAAATTACTTAAAATACTACTCACTTTTAACACACTGTGTACACCTTACTATTATGGTCATGTGGTACCTTGTATGGCACTAGTCCATAAATACCGGGTATCTTAGCTCGGGCCGTATTTTATCCCGAAATGTCAAACTTCGACGAAAATTCATTTTTTTTGATTTTCTTACCCTCTCACCTTCACGAATTTACTTATCCCTTATTTGAAATAACGTAATACTTATAATCCTAAAATAATCTCATTCCCGAGCTTATGTCGATTAACTTACGACGAAACTTTAACATACGAAAATGCGGGATATAACATCTCATTTCCGAGCTTCCATCAATTTACTTATGGCGTACTTTCACGTACGAAAACATGAGGTGTAACATCATTCCCCCTTTGGAACATTCATCCTCGAATGTTGACTGATGCACTTATCATTATCATAACCTATAGCTCTTGCGAATACTTTAGTACTCCTCTTGCCATCTAGGCAACTATGTTGTGAATGAATCCCAAAGGCCAGGGCATTCCCCCATTTTGGCCTCTTTCTCACACCACGACTCGTGGTCGGAAACTTCCCAATCTTATAACTGTTGCTACCTTTTATCATGCAGCTTGTACAACTCTGACTTTGTAAGTGCGCTTATGCGACTCTTCTCTCCTTCATTTTCTACCAGCTTTTAGCCAATCTTTAGGCTTCACTTTGTGTTCATATATAAAATTATGTCAAGCTGTCCCTCTGGGTGTCATTAGCTTTACTTTATCTAAGTAGGCCATACTATACCATAACTCTTACTTCAATTTATTACTACTGAGGTCTACGACCAACTCCAGGTTACTCTCATTGCTTATCCTATATGCATAAAGCTAAGTCTTTTAATGCTTCTTCATTACTGTTCATCTTAAGACTGGTGGCCTAATCGCATCTTGTACTTTGCAGCTTTTACCCATCCATTGTTGATTTACCTCAATGTTGATCTACAATCTTCCATTGATAACTTGAAACTTCTTACATAATATATTGCCACTAGGGCTTACGCAGCATCGTGGAACATTTGAAGTGATTTTCCTGATCCACCTGGGGCGATACTATACTTTTATAACCATATTTCATAGCATCCCAATGTGATTTTCCTCACGTGAGCATTTTAATTCTGTACAATTCATGAAATCATTACTCAATCGAAGGCTCAAACGTCATCTTTCATTTATCATAATTACACCCTCATTCTACTACCAGGGCACCATTTCATCTCTTCTAAATGCTACTAGTCTTAGACTCCTTTGAGTTCACTCAGGCTATACTGAGCTTTCTGTAACTTAGAGAAACCATTAGCTCTCTTGTTTTCATGGGCTTAATCATGAGGACTTATCCATTCTCGTCACCTTCTCACACGCCCTTTCTTATCCTTACTCCTGCCTTCCTAAAACCTTGTCGCTTTACCATACTTTAGCTTGCGACCTACACGTCTCTATTTATACTACTCGCAACCTTTCTTCAACTTGCTTGCACCATATATTTCCTCGTATTATTCTGGAACATCAAGCGAGACATCACATCGTCTCTAACTCTTCTTTACTCTTTTAACTAGACCTTTCGATACATAGAAACCATAGGCCAGAAAATATGCCACTGACGATACCGTTATCATTCCTGGATACTGAGTCTTAGCGCTTCTGGCCTTCTATCTGAAGTGTGGACTATTCACAACCTTCTACATTTGAGTATCTCGTACGTTGTTCACCTTTACCTTACTTACCTTAAAATCTCGCCTCATATCTTCTATCTATTTTATGACCTCCCTTCCACATAGGTATAATTCACATCCACGACTTGAAGCTCTATTATAATACTTGCACTTCTGGTACATACACAATCCGTTGGGAGCTTCATACTGACTTCTTATGAGGCTGGTACTCTTCTAACTGGCATTCTCGTAGAGCCATTATGGAATACGGTTGTTGTCCTATCTCTCTTGTACTTATGATATTAAGGGTGATTCTGCAATGTTTTCAATCACGATTTCTATAATTTTCTGGGTCCAATAATCAGACTCCTGATTTACTTGGTTGATGTAACTCTTTAGTTTCCTCTTTCTTCTGATCAGCCTTTATGTAGGCTTAAGCTATCTTCCGATTTATGGCTCCTCGTATTAGTTATTACTTTAGCCTTTCATGGGTGCAATGGAATATCCATCATACAATCTTCTGTCAATTCAATCCTTTGTCTATGACCTAGGCTTAATTCCTTCTTTTAACTTATATCGGAGTCTTCTACGGCTGTATAAATGTCAACATATATACTGCATGGATATCACTCCGAAGTCTTAAGTGCATAATCCCTTTTGTTCCTTCTGAGCTTCCTTTAAACGTAAACTATTACTTTTCCTGGTCTTTCTGCCCCTCTGTTGCGTGTATACTTAGCTTATCTTAGTTCCCACGCATGCCGGAATTTTTGTGCAACTCACATGGTCTCGAATATTACTTTTGGTTTTATTTCCCGCTCATTAGCTCCGATAGGTGCCACTTTCTTATGGAGTGCATACAATGTTGTAGTGAGACTGCTATTACAAGACCATTTCTTCTTCAAGTTACTATACTTAGGTTGAAGCCTTTTTTCTTATTTTCTCAGCTAGTCTTTCGTTGTCATACTTAGGGAGGACCCTCTGACTCTTGTAAAGCTATGAGCTTATTACATCGTATACTTGACGGAATTTTTGATGTTCTTCCTCGCATATAATTATCCGTAGTTACTTATTTCCACACACTTGTGCTTGTAGGGTTGCTCCTGAACTGAAGTTTTGACTGTCTTCCCGATGAGACTATCTTTTATTTTCATAACATTCATACGGTACCTTTAAATACCCCAACTCTTGTCTAAATATTTCCCAAGGGTCACGATGTCGTATCTGCGAGACTAAATTCACCATGTTGGAGTTCACTATGTTCGTCTTGCACAATCTGTTGATTTGTCTGTGTCGTCTTGTTTAGCCATAACTAGGGTCTTCCTGAATCAACTACTAACTACTCGTTGGCCCATTCTCATATCAATATTCTGCATAATCTTTCTTGGGTTATTTCCTTTGTCTTAACTTACGTCTCGCACTGGTTCCTTATCTATCAATAACATCTCGGGTAGAAACCCTTACTTCCTCTCCTTGACATCGTGCTTGCATAATGTTCTAGAATCATAGCATATCTGTAGGATTTGAATGAGTGCAATCTTATCCCTTTCTCATTTTTTATCGCATTCTTCCTTTACCATTCCATAGTTACTAGAACCACTTAATTCTGACTTAATGCCACATCACACCATATTCCCCCCTTTAGGGGAGCACTAAGATTTAATGCTACGATGATCTACGTATAGATGTTTTACCTTTTCATCTTTGGCATCTTTTCACATCATCGATGATCCTTACTCGCCTCGCGGTAATCCTTCTGTACCAAGGATAACGAAATTCCTCACTTGAGAGGGTAACACTTAGTGTAACCGGCACATATAGTCCCTTAAGCTTAACTTTGCTCACTTGCTTGCTCTTGGGAAGCGTCTTCCTGAATTGCCTTTAAAGGGTATTCTTCTGTCCTCTATTCTATTATCGCCGGGACGCAATCTCTGAAATTTTCATGAAGCCGACTATTACTCAGTCCCTAGTTCATGTTTAGTTTACCTTGTTCATCAGTCCATACTGATTTCTATTACTCTGGGGTCTAACTTTTCCTTCTGGTAGTCGCGTTGGAGTCACAAACTTATTTCTCGAAATGAGGATATGACTTTATGGCCTATACTCTTCTGTTGTCTCAAGGCCTGCCACCTCTCATCTTTTCCTTCAATTGACTACAGACTCTGTAATACTATCATCTTTTGATCTACCGTTGTCATTCATGTATCATATCTTACTCATAATGCTTCATTAACTTTTTTCTTATTTCCCGCTAATATTTATGTCTATCACTCCATTCTGAAAACTCGAATAAGACATTCTTTTGTTCTTAGCTCCCCTTTGCTCCATCCAGTGGCTCTTCGGGTTGCTTAATGTTCTCGCTCTACTAGGGACGCGAGCCACACTAAGGTAATATTTATCCCTTCCAGGCTTTCAGTGCCTATCTTCTGAATTGTTTTTTTGATCATGCTAGTAGTCACATCTAATTGTAATATTCTATAGTGCACCATCTGGGTGCCTCACAAGGAGATCTATTAGCACCTTTGTAATATCCTTCGGAAATGTCAACTAACACAAACAATCCATTCACCATTTTGGGTTACTCTAACCCCAGCCGGATCCTGATATCCCGTCCTTTTCTTAAACTATACCTGTTAACCCCCAATGAGGTATAACTGAGATGGGTGTGGCCAATTATACATACCTCTGTTATTGTTGAAGGTAACTCAAAAGGCTTATATTCCTCTGCCTGAATTGTAAATACTAATAATCTTCATTAGTTGGGCGCCTCGTAACCTTTTTCATCTTGCTTCTTTTACTTGTTAAAACTTGTGTCTATCTTCTGAATCTCTCATTGCCTTTCACCATAGGGGTGGATAGATATTCCTGCCTTAACGCTCCATATCAAAAGGCTTACATGTCTTAATACACACATGATCTGCTGAAGACCTTACATTTATCCATCATAAGCATCATGCAAAATCGAGTTCCTCGAACTTAACTCTTTCACAGCCACATGCAATCTCTTACCAACCATCTTTCTAGATGTAGGCATCATCGTATTATGAATAAGATAGAGTTTAGGAAATTGAGTTCCTACAACTGAGCTCTAACACACGATCTAGAGTAAGAAGAAAGAGTGACAGTCCTAAATGCCCTGTAGCCTCCTGCTTATAAGTGTAGTGCACAACAAACCCATAAACAAGACTCTATTAGACACGGCTTGTAGACTCCCTAGGACAGAAATGCTCCGATACCACTTTTGTCACGACCCAAACCGATAGGCCGCGACGGGCACCCCGTACCTTACTCAACCGAGTACCAACATAACGTATCTTTTCGTATCATACTATCATAGATAACTAAGCTGGAGAGGCTGCCGTGAGATAGGTAGAATACAACATGTAATACCAACTTATACATAATATATATGGGCCTATAAGACCAAAATAACCACTCCTACACTGAACATAGGCCCACAAGGCCATACAATCTTTTACGTACATGACATCTGTCTACAAGCTTCTAATAATACATAATTATCATAAAGGTAGGGACAGAGCCCCGCCATACCAAACAATACACATCTAAATCATACTAACCAAACAAGCAACTCCAGAGCAAATGGAGTACACCAACATCTTCTGCTGAGCTGATCACCTACTTGGAGGACTCTCGACCTGTCTATCGAGACCTGCGGGCATGAAACGCAGCATCCCCAGGCAAAAGGGACATCGGTACAAAAAATGTACCGAGTATGTAAGGCAATATACTGAACGTTGTAACTAAACTGATAATATAATAATTAAAAGTAACTGGGAGTCATAGATAATCTGATGATATGCTTACCAGCTGATACTGACTCAACTCTCTCAATATAGTAAGTAAAATAGTTGTCCGGCCCTATAAGGCTCGGTATATATACAACTGCGCTGCTGTAGTAGGCTTGCTCATGGGTGCTCGGCTATACTAGGCTCTGTATCTCGGCCAACTGGGCATATCGCTCATAGGCACTCGACCACAGTAGGCTCGGTATATAACTTACCATCTGATCAGAGGATGCCCAATAGGGGCCTAGCCATCGATTATAGCTCGATGGTAATGAAAATATTGTAATACTGTATATATAGGCTCTCTTCTCTCTTGACTTGAAGAAGATAATACTCAATTGAATATAAAGTCCCGATAAGGAGAATACTGTAATTTATGAGACTAGGATAATGTACATAAATTCAGGAATATGAATTTCTCTTTATGTTTTGTATTCAAACACATGTAATTACGAGATCATGCCAAAATGAAGGAAGGGCTTACCCTTAAAATACCTGAGCCGATTCTCTTGACAATCCCTCTAACATACGTCTTTCGCGAAAACACGTAACGGCGGATCGAAGTAGGAAAAAATTCGTATAATATTCTTGAGAAAGATTACACTGTACTCCCTTAGAATTGCATCTTACGCATAACCGTATCTTGTATGAATTTGCTGAAGCTCATCCGTTATTTTAGAAGATGTAAACATCTTCAATTTGTGAATTAAAGAGAGACTTTCATCATTACAACATAACACCATCTCGTAATAAGGTAAGAAGAATTCTTATTTTTGTGGGTTTGTGGGACCCACGTGTATAATGGCTAAGCCACAAAGAACTCTCTTAATGCCACCTTATAATATGGATTTAGGAGTCACAGTTATGGGTGTAGGTTTGCTGCCGCATTGGGGCTTTGTCCCCACCTACTAATTATCCACAAATCCCTAATTACATGGTTAATATCCCATTAAACTAATAATTAACCAATTACCCACATAATTAAGAATTATCTCAAATTACTTAAAATACTACTCATTTTTAACACACTGTGTACATCTTACTATTATGGTCATGTGGTACTTTGTATGGCACTAGTCCATAAATATCGAGTATCTTAGCTCGGGCCGTATTTTATCCCGAAATGTCAAACTTCAACGAAAATTTATTTTTTTCGATTTTCTTACCCTCTCACCTTCACGAATTTACTTATCCCTTGTTTGAAATAACGTAATACTTATAATCCCAAAATAATCTCATTCCCAAGCTTATGTCGATTAACTTACGACGAAACTTCAACATACGAAAATGCGGGATGTAACATCTCATTTCCGAGCTTCCATCAATTTACTTATGGCGTACTTTCACATACGAAAACATAGGGTGTAATAGTTTTTCCTGTAACTGGGCCTATCCACCTGTCATAGAATCACCAAAATCAACCTATCAACACATCCACAACTCGAGAAAGCATCACAATGTATATTCACAACACTAATCTCATCATTACAGCCATTATATTATCAAGAGTGATATCTGGACATGAATTGCACATATTTAAATCATAACACATAGAAAGTACCTTTCGATCCACAATTATTTGACTGTACACTCAAGTGAGAACATTTTATTTCTTTGACACTTTTGGCCCTCAAGGTGGCCTCCTCAACTCACAGACTTCACCATAACACATGACAGAGGCAATCTCAACTTCCGAACTTATCTAACAAGGATGAAAATTAAGTATCTCTCATAGGCCAATTATCCAATAACTTCACCTTCACTAGCTTTCACCGGAACGATAGACAAAGGATTTTCAATTACCTTCTTAATCATAGACACATGAAACACCGGGTACATGAAGGACAATGATGGGGAATTATCATACTCATAGTTTGGCGTATCTCCTTCAAGATTTCATGAGGCCTAATGTGACTATACATAATTTACATTCCTTAACAATTCACTCAATAAATTCATAGAAAAAATCTCGAGAATGACCCGTTCACTTTCTTTAACTCTAAATCCCTACGCTGAACACCCAAGCTAAACCTTTGGCGGCCTCCAACAATTACTCTAAGATGTGCTATCTTGAATATGACCATAAAACTTCCTATCCAATATATTTGTTCACGGGATGATGCTCCTTCTTTGATATGTTTGAACCTACAACTCTTGATAGATTTGCTACAAACAGGAACAACGAGGTTTGAGATTTCGCTAGAATTATTCAAGAATTCATCAACGTACCAAGAAGGGTATTTCAGGAAGTTATATCCTAAGGGACATGAAGGTTACTGCCAATAGTGCTGACATGGCTAATCATTGTGATGACATCATTGATTCGACAAATAAGGCATAGAGTTTCCTAGTAGGCATTGATAATGTAGGGACCATGTTCATGATTCTGAGATTTAAACGAAATGAGTCATGAAAAGGACAACAACAATTGTTTTATTTCATATGTGCCTTGTTCGGCAATAGTAGGCCTCAAAGAGATATAGCCAAGTATGTGACACCAGTCGCCTCTTGGAATGTAGGGAAAATCAGTTTAACTCGAAATGAGAATATTCTAGCACCCTGATTGTGATATGGGTTTCAAAATACATGAAGTTGTATTATGCTCTTAAAAGTAACTAGCACAAGGAATCTATGCCACAAGCCCATGAGGATGAAAAAGAAGTTGAACACTTGTGAGATTATTATCATTCTCACATCTTAACCTTTGCCAATAGTTGATCCTATGTGAGAGGACTAGAGATACGATGAACTTGTCTTTCAAATCAATATGCTCTAATGTTACTAGACGGTGAAAAGGATTCATGATAATATACACAAAGGAACAAAGTGATTGTTCAACCAATAGGAGCCACATACACCGGAGAGAAAAATAGTGGCTCAAGAAGGATCTCAATACTAGGCTGCTTTACATTAGATTTGATACCACATAGGTAAATATTATGGTCGTGCATGCATAGGCACAAGTGAGCAGATGTTATCCATTTGAATCAAAACGTTCTATAAGAAATTCATCAGGTATAGTCCCTTGTTGAGAATTTAGGGAAGTAGTGGGAAGTATTAACCTAGGGTTATAACTCATTCCAAGGAAATCATCATAGAACTCAATTCCTCAAGAGGTTGTAAATAAGAGAATTTGTGATAGAGTAGCTTCACGAATAATGCGTCTCATTCAGAAAGTAGGTACATGCAATGTTTTGCGATTCACTGTCTTTTTAAGACCAGTTTTATGATGGCTCTTCAATATGAATGTACATATACAACAAGGAAAAAATATTACGCGGTGTTCATAATGATATAGCAAGGAGTGGCTTACTTGATGACTTTAGATTGACAGGACAGTACCTTAATTGAAACCCCTCTACTCCATATCCAAAACATACATTAGTACCATAGTCACATACCCCCAAATGACATATCATACACTTTACACAACGAGGATGGGGTCTAAACTGACTCGCCCCACTTACCTAATATTTACCCTTTTGCATACATCATAAGCATCCCCCTTATCCTTCCTCCAAGACCCATGATGGGATTAACAATCTCTACATCAGCTCGTTGTATGGGCCTTTGGAATTTCCCAAAGCTACCACCCCAAACACGCTAATGAGCATGCTCACAACATGATGCAAAATGTTCCCGCCCGCGTATCAGGAAGACTAGTATGGGTGTATCAAACCTAAGGGCATTTGTTCTTCTTGTGCCCCCTCTTTCCACAACCATAACATATTTCAAGAATCGTCCAACATAAACCTGAGTGGCTAAACCCGAGTGGCTCTTCTTTCATATCAAACATTTCAGCTTAGTGATGTCAATAATCCTCTTTCATTTCTTAGGTGCTCTCACTACATAATCCGATGGAGCGGTAACATTGATAGGAACAAGGACACTTCCCCTAGCAACTGGTTCTTTCATTCCCTCCTTGCTGCCTCAAACCCGTGGGTTACTCATATGGAAAATGAGACATGATGAGGAATTTAGCTTCCTATCTTGAGCTCTATCACAAGATCTGGAGTATCAAAGAAGTGCGAAATTCCTAAATGTCCATGTAGCCTCCTCATTATAGATGTGGTCGACAACACACCGATAAGAAGGACTCTACTAAACACGGCTCCGAGACATCCTAGGACACTTTAAAACCTTAGGCTCTGATACCAAGTTTGTCACGCCCCGAACTCGGGGAGCACGACCGACGCTCAACCGAGTGAACCCGGCTGAGCAAGCCTGCTAGATTTCCTTCTACCCAAATTCATCCATGAATAAAGAGGAGATGCACTCCATTTATCAAACACAAAAAAGATTTCATTAACAACCCCCATTTTATTTCCATTAACAGCTTCATTAATAATTTTCAAAATATTACAAGTTTATAGATATAATGAAAAACATGTTTAACAAATACCAACATTTCTTGTTCAGTTCCCCACATCAAACACCACCCACAACCTGTCTACGGAGCCTCTAAGTACAACAAAACAGTAGTATGGAAGTGCCGGCAACAAGACCCCGGCTATACCTCAAAACACAATGTACAACTCAAATGACATCAGGCCCCGAATAGAGTAGGGCTCACCAACACCTGTTGAATAGAGAGTGACTGCTAACGAGGACCAAAGTTGCCCGTTGATGAACCACCTGCATCCATTAAAGATGCAGCGCCCCCGGCAAAAGGGACGTTACTACATATGGAATAGTAGTAGTATATAAAGCTAACTGTCCTCTTTCAAAAAAAGAATGCCAATGTAAGAAAGGGAAAACCATGGAAACAACAATCAATGATATTCAAATGCCAGGTTAAAACATAATAATTTCCAAAATATAAAGATAACACCATGAAGTGATAATCCAAATATAATGATAATATTATTTTTGGTTGGGAATTCTTTAGCACCGATATACTACTGTTCACAATATCAATGTTCACAATGCCAATACCACCGTACTTTTGGTACGGATTCCGATCACGACCTGATCGGCTAGGTCATCTCATTCGAGACATCAACCACAATCACAATTTCAATTACAATTTCTAGCATAATCAATGCCATGTGTGCGGCATGGTGTCCGATCACGACCCGATCGACTAGGCCATCTCACCACAATGCCGTGTGGATCGACATCATCCTTTTTTATTAATCATCTCATCCCAAATAAGGGGAATAATATCATCACATCAATCTCACCCCAATAATGGGAAATAATTTCATCATATCAATACAAGGATTTACCCTTCAATCACTCCTATACCAGCACGTGTAGTTTCGAGGTTAGGTTGTTACCTGCCCTTCCTCAGTGGCTAAAGATACTCCCAAAAATCGCATACAAAGGAAACAACAATACAATGCATTTACCTCGTCACTTATCATACAGTATATAGCCTCGTTAGAACTTTCAACCACTTACAATATCATTATTTTATTGGCTCTCTTGGCCATACATATGATTATTCTTTCATGGTACAATGACCGTATTTCATATTCCACACTTTCATTTCTTTCCTTTCATGGATCATCATCATAAATATCAACATATATAATATTTCGGAAATCACAACTTTAGGTTCATTAGTAATGAAGACTTTAAACACAATGGATTTCTTTCCAAGAAATGGAGTAAATTGATTGGCAATCGAAGCACAAGTTAAAATCATAAACGAGTAACACATTATTTATTCTTAAAATACTTTTCCCCAAAAAAGGCAATACACAATTTCCACTCACGAATATGTAGGAACGCAATATACATTGAAAATACTCACAAAGCATAGCATTAGTTAAAACAGCCATATATGGGCATCGCTTGAGTACATAAGCTTTTAGGCAATTCTATTTTCGAAATAATTTTGGAACAATTGAATCAAAGCTTATTTCATAATCTTTCTCACATCATCTCCTTTCATTGGCACCACTAGCCACAAGTAAAATTTTCATTCTTGGCACAGTGGCCACACTTTATATCACCAACTCACTTCTTTCACTTTCGAGCATCTTTATAAATTATCAACAACAAGGCATTTCAAATCAAGACTTTAGGTACACAACATATATGAGCAATTTAGAGTCTTAATCATATCGAGTTTGTTTCACACGATTTGGCATACTAGCTTTCATTTGGAGCACGATTCAAAGCCATAACATTTTAATACACAACCCATACTTTAAAAATATATTTTTCGACATAAGGCTCATTCGGAATAGTCAAGTTTATAAGGAATAACTCGGAACATAGGAATTAGGAACTTGAGCCAACCATACTTGAAACTCACGGGAAGATCATGAAATTCAATTCTAAGAGAGTAGTTTAGCCAACATACCTTACTCTGAGCTTTCCTTAAATTACTACAATAATCTGGAAATCCTAGCAACTTTAATCTATTTAGAAACATAACAAAAGTGAACGATAATTAGGAAGATATTCTTGGTCTCAGCTCATTCGAGCATTTTATCAAACACTAGGTGTGCAAATTGGTTACAAGGTTCTTCCAGTAGATTTATTTCACTTCACAACCCAATATTTACCCATTTGGGCTCAACAATCTTCCCACAAACCTTATTGGTACCTACATGTATACATAGTACTTTCACCCAAGAATCATACTCCCAATCAGCCATCTTTAACCCAAACTCGAAATTGAAGACTAGGGTTAGAATCTTACCTCTTGAGTGAAGATCTTGTGAGCTTTCCTCATTGGATTTTGAAGCTTGGACAGGATCTTCATGAACAAAGCACTTGAGCTTCTTACTCTCTCTAGAACACTCTCACTTCTCTCTAAAAATGTCAGAATTTTGCCTTCAAAACGAGCCCCAAAGGCTATTTATCAAAATGGGATCGGTTATAAAAATAGGAAAATTGACCCTCCAAACTCAGGTCTGCGGTCACAGAATGGACCGCACAATGGGTATGCGGTCCGCAAAATGGACCGCAAAACTGATGCCCAGAACTGGGCTAGATTGGTCAGGTCTGCGACCATTCTGCGGTCCGCAGAATGATTCTGCAGTCGCGGAATTGACCGGTTAATCACATCCTGCCAGCCTTTGGTATTTTGATGAATACTTCTTGTAGGAGTGTCCAAATGACGAATGGTTTAAAGCGTTAGAAACTCAACGCGAAGATCTTTCATTTGATAATTTGTCCATCACATAAACCCTTATATATGTAGATATTCTCATCCAAAGTTTGGTCTTGTGCGTACTCCTTTGGAACTTTAGTCTATCATGTAATTTCTAACTTGACTTAGACTTAGGGCTCTCCTTAGACCCCACATCACTTATGATATGCCTCGTACACTTATTATCATATCCAATTGATATCCTTCATATTAATAGCCCTCGCCTGCACACAAAATAATATAATTAACACACATCAACTTTCTTAATAGCGCTTAAGTACTTCAAAATTTTCCGGCGTGCTACATAACTCAACAACAGAAATGACCTCAGTGGGTCCCAAAAAGATAAGCATATAGCCTAGACATGTTCTTTAACATGGATCATAGCTTAATTACTCTAGCACCTAGAAATTTCATGAATAGAAACAAGATTAGGTCACTACACAGTACCACATAATCAATCGAGTCAAAATTCACACAATGCACGCCCACGCGCCTGTCACCTAGCATGTGCGTCACCTCAACGCCAAACAAATATCACCTATATTAAGGGATTCATACCCTCAGCGCAAAGTTTAAAGTGTTACTTACCTTGAACAAGCCAAATCCAATACCTAGTAATCAAAACGATGCTTCAAAAATGCCATCACGCGTATATCGACCTCTAAACGGCTCGAAACTAGCCAAAAGCAACTCAAATAAATCAAATAATGCCTTAAGAAATAATTCCAAATGATAAAGGTTGAATCTTTAATCAAAAGCCCAAAGTCAATCAAAAAGTCAAACCTAGGCTCGCACCTCGAAACCCAACAAAACTTACAAAATCTGACAACCCATTCGATTACGAGTCCAACCATACTAGTTTCACTCAAATCCGACTTCGAATCGATGTTCAAAACTCAAAATAAATTACTTTATGAAACTCTACACAAAAACCTCCAATTTCTCTCTTGAAATCGTCAATCAAATGCCAAAAACAAAGATAGATTCATGAAATAAAATCGAAACCGAGTAGAAAATACTTACCCCAATCCATATGGTAAAAATCGCTTCAAATATCGTCTCAATACGAGCTCCATAGCTCCAAATATGCCAAAATGGTCGAAGCCCCCGAAATTAGAGTACTTATAATCACTAGGCGAATCAATGAATCGCGATTGCAGAAATACCATCGCGATCGTGAAGAAGAAAAAGCACTGCTCCTAAAATGCACTATGCAATCGCAGAAACAGACTCGCGAACGTGATCCACAAGACTGACAGAACTACACGTTCGCGGAAACAACCACGAGAACACGAAGAGATAACTAGCATTCTGCCCAGCCCAGCCCCAAACGCTACGCGAACACGTAGAAGCAGACGCGAACGCGATGAAGACCATACCAACTCTACACAAACACGGCCATCAAATCGCGACCGCGATGAAGAAAATGCCCAGCTCTAGATTTTTTCTACGCGATTGCATACAAATCTTCGCGATTGTGAAGGACAGTCGGGGCATCAGAAACAAGCAGCAACCAACAATGAAAACATGAAGAAATATGGTCCGAAATCAATCCGAAACACACCCGAGCCCCTCGGGACCCCATCCGAATATACCAACAAGTCCCATAAACTAACACGGACCTACTCGATTCCTCAAATCATGAATAATAAAATCGAAACGATGAATCGCACCTCAAATCAAACTTAATGAACTTTTGAACTTTCAACTTCCCAAAACTCGCGTCGAGATTTATCAAATCAACTCAGAATAACTTCAAATTGTACACACTAGTCCCAAATCACATAAAAAAGCTATTCCAACTCACAAAACCACAATACAAACCTAATTTCTTCAAAGTCAATCCCCGATCAAACTTATGAACTTTCCAAATCTTTAAATTTCCAATTTTTGCCAATTAGCGTCGAAGCCTTCTACAAACATCCAAATGCAAATCCGAGCATACGCCTGAGTCAAAAATCACCATACGAACATAATAGAACCATCAAAACTCCAATCTGGGGTCAAATACTAAAAAGTCAAACTTGATCAACTCTTCCAACTTAAAGCTTCTTAGTTGAGAACCATTCTTCCAAATCAATTCCGAATAACCTGAAAACCAAATCCGACGATTCACACAAGTCATAATACCTCATATGGTGCTACTCAGGACTTCAACTAGCTGAACATAAATGCAAATTTTATAAAACTTTGGTGTCATTCCGAGTTGTCTAAGCGTGATTAGTCACGTTCAGACCTAGTTGAAGAAGTTTGAAGTTCAAAAGTTGATAATTTATTTTGAGGGTGTGATTCATGGTTCTAATGTTGTTTAATATGTTTCCAAATTTCGAGCAGGTCCGGATTATGTTTATGAACTTGTTGGTGCAGCTGAACGTGGTCCCGGGTGGCTCGGGTGTATTTCAAACCACTCGGAGTTAAGTCCGGATTGTAGAAATTACTGGTGCTTGTTTCCTGTACGCGAATTTGGAGGGTGTCTCGCATTCGAGATGAAGGATTTACGAGCTGTGTCATTTTGTGCTTCGTGTTTGCGAAGAATGGGGCGTGTTTGCGAGGGCTTGGGACTAGTAGACTTCGCGTTCGCGATAGTAGTCAGGCATTTCTGTAGAAGGAGTTGGGTCCGGGGATCAACAGGTCATTGCCCTTCACGTTCGCGAAGGGTTGGTCGCGTTCGCGATGCATTAGCCGGGCTAGCCTTCATGATATCGAGGACCAGCCGCATTTGCGAAGAAGCTTTTCTGGGTGGAAGGCGGGTTTGCATTCTCAATTGCGTGGGTATTTCCGCGATCGCGAAGAAGTACCACTGGGTAGAACAATTGTTAAAAATCGGGATTTAAGCCATTTTCTTCATTTATCTCATTTCTTGGCCGATTTTAGAGCTTCTTGGAGAGGTAATTTCACCTAGCAATTGAAGGTAAATGATTTTTACTTAATGTGAGTTTAATGCATAGATTATGGGGATATTGTAACATAGAATTTGTGGAAAATATTGGATTTTTTTGGAAAACCTAGGGTTTTGTAAAAATGGGATTTGACCATGAAATTAATTATAGAATTGAGTAGAAATTATATTTGAGTTCGTAAAGTCATGGGTAACATTTATGTACGAAAATTTCAAGAATCCGGGCACCTGGGTTCGGGGTGACTTTTAATGAACTATCCAAATTGGGTTGAAAAATTACTCTAATAGTAAAATAATGAACTTTTGGGCATATATTGATTAGTTTGTATGACTTTCAACTAGTTTCGGATTGCGCGTCATCGATTTGAGGCAATTAGTGAGGTTGGAGAGCCGTGTAATGAACTTGGAAGCGAGGTAAGTTTCTTGCCTAATCCTGTAAGATGTAGTTCTCCCTGTAGGTGCTTAAATTGTTGTTTGATACTAATTGTGTGTGCTACGTACACACGAGGTGATGAGAGTCGGTACATAGCAAAAATTATGTTTATGACCGGGTAAATTTAGGACTTCATCATGCAATATTTGTATTATTTGAACTCAACTTGTTAGTTAATTACTTAAATTCATAATTGGAATTGATTAGGGATTATGTTAGGCTGAGCTTCATTACATTGAGTTTTTGCGGAATACTTGATTATTGGTAAAGATTTTGCTTCTTTTT
Organism: Nicotiana tabacum; assembly: GCF_000715075.1. Lineage (NCBI taxonomy): Eukaryota > Viridiplantae > Streptophyta > Magnoliopsida > Solanales > Solanaceae > Nicotiana > Nicotiana tabacum. The sequence continues at coordinate 63,241,630 of NC_134081.1, forward strand.
TGTGCCATCCTTTTGATGTAGTTGTTTAACCCGTAGTTCCTAGAGTGTTCTATATTTCTTGTGGATCGGGCCGTACACCTCGGCAATATATTTGAGATGCATCCATGGATCGGACCGTACGATCTCGGTAGTGTATGCACACGATTATAATTTATCGGGCTGTACGACCTTGGCATAACTCGCGCGTAGTATCGCTGGGGGTTAGAATATAGATGATATCTCCTTCCTGACTTGAGATTTGATATTTACTTGATGGTTCTTATTTATTGAGATAGCACATGGTATTTGGGAAATTTAAGCTATCATTTTGTTAAAGCATCATGTTATTTACCGTTCTTATTCCATTCTTACTATTATATCTCATGCCTTTTTATCATTCTTGTACTTTATTTATTGACCACTAGTAAGTGTCCATGTCGACCCCTCGTCACTACTTCTTCGAGGTTATACTAGATACTTACTGGGTACGCGTTGATTTACGTACTCATGCTATACTTCTGCACTAATTGTGCAAGTAGTGAGGCAGGTACATCTGGTGGTCATTCGGGAGCGCATCCCCATTACTCGGAGACTTAGCGGTGAGTTATTCTCCATGCTCCGATCTGCAGCACCCGGAATCTACTTCTTGTTTAATTTAGTGTTTCTATCTATTTCATTTCAGACAGTAGTTATAGTGGGTTGTATATTATACTATATTGCTTGTGCACTTGTGATATCGGATTTTGAAAAATTTTAGTAGATGTTTATGGTTTTTACTTAATATTGTGACCTTCTTATTTTTATGTTTTAATAATATTTTCTATGCATTAATATCATTATTTAATAAAAGCTATAATTTTAAAAGTAATAAAATAAATAATTAAATGGATAGTTCACTATTGATTTGCCTAGCGGCGACGTTGGGCGCCGTCACGGCCTATTATATGAATTGGGTTATGACACTACACAAGTCGGAAGATGGATGCTTCGTGTATCTATTTGTGACACTTTATCCAACAATTAAAGGATGGCAATATTGTTGGCCTATTCTAGTAGTTAATGGAACTTTTTTGAAAGCATTATACAGAGGAACCTTAATTATAGCTTACACGCAAGATGCATCAGGTAAGTATAGATCATCAAAAAATTATGTTTATAAAGTTCTTTTTCCTCCTAAATCAATGTTATATTTCTAATAATTGAAATAATTTTATACAGGTAAAATTCTTCCTCTCGCTTATTCAGTGGTTGATTCAGAAAATAATGCATCCTGGTAATGGTTCTTGAGACAATTCAGGGATATATATGGCCTTTGGATGGCATGTGCATAGTGTCAGATAGGCATGAGAGTATCGCAAAGTCAGCTTCAACTATCTATCCAGAGGTACCCCATTTTTTCTATTTTCCACCTCTGGATCAACATTAAGGTGAAGTTCAAGAAGAGTCATAACCAACTTGCGCAAATATTCTTTAAAATTGCAAAAGCATATACAATTAACGAGTTCAATAACCAAAAGGTAGAGATTGAAACAATTGATAAGAGGGTGAAGGAATATCTATTTGATGTTGGATACGACAAATGGTCAAGAGCACATTCAAAAGTTAACAGAACAACAATAATGACATCTAACATGGCTAAATCCATCAATTCAGCAACTAAGTCTGCAAGAGATCTCTCAGTAACTCTGTTGCTAGATTTCATGACAAATTTGGTTAAGGAATGGAACTACAGTAACAAAAGCTCGCAACAGAAATATTTATAAAGCTTGGATAGAAGTATGAAGATATGCTGGAAGAAAACTTTATTTCTGCACCAAAGATGATGGTAGAATTATTTATGACCATACTTATTAGATACATTTCAGTTTGTATGATATTACGTTACAACAGTTTATGGTACAATTTTGATATAGCAGTAACAAATCTGTTTTGATAATGTAGGTAAAGCCATCAAATAAATTGTTGTATAGAGTATATGATGGAGGTAGCAGATATGTTGTCTGTATGGAGGAAAGAAAGTGTAATTGTAGAATATTTCAATTGGATGAACTTCCATGTCTGCATGCTTTGGCAATTATTAAGAAATTCAGTATGGATACATATCATTAATGCTCAGTATACTACAAAAAAGACTACTTGATTAAGACTTATGAAGAATCAGTGTATCCTATATCGGATGAAACTACATGGAAGATCCCTACATAAATCATAGAGTATGATCTGCTACCACCCAAGGGGAAGATCAAACCGGGAAGGCCACAGAAATCGAGATACAAAAAGTCGCATGAAAAAAATCCAAGAGGTCCAAAGTTACATGTGGAATATGTGGACAAGAGGGTCACAATCATAAAACTTGCATGAATCCTCCAAAGAGAACTTAACATACATTTAATGTCTTAGAAATTTGCATAGTATCAAATTGATTCATTCAATTACTGTAATAGTGTTACTCATATAATGTTTTCTGGAATAAAATTCAAGAAATATATTGGTTTTATCTATCTTAGTTTCTTTTCTTTCATTTCAGTTTATTTTTTCAGTTAATGAGATGAGGTGCTAACATATCCAACTATTATACTACAATATATACCATCATTACTGCTATTCCCCATACTGTTGGTATGCCACAATTCTTAGTATACTGTAGAGAATACCACAAATACTAGTCTTACCAGGGGTTTTGTTATATTATGGAGTATACCAGGTTTATTAGCATTGCAGGGGTCTTGGTATACTATGGAGTATACCATTATTCCCAATCTTGGTATACTACAGAGTATACTACCATTATTGGTATTCTCAGTAGTGTTAGTATACTGTAGAGTATTCCCCCATAATGTTGGCATACTACTATTCTTCGTATACCATGGCTACTGATATTCCCATTATAGTAAGTATACCTTGGTTACTGGTATACCATGATACCAACACTATGGTATTCCCATAGTGTTGGTATACTATTTTTCCAAGTAATGATAGTATACTACTAAGTATATCGTGGTTACTGGTATTCTCATAGTTTGGTATACTACTATAGTAGGTATACTACAAAGTATACCATGGTTACTTGTGTTGCCATTATAGTATACCATAATTAGTGGTATTCCCCTGTAATATTGGTATACTACTATTCTTCGTATGCCATGGTTACTGGTATCCCATTATAGTTGGTATACTACAAAGTATACCAACTATAATAGTATACCATAGTGTTCCAACTATAGTATACCATAGTAAGTGGTATTCCCCCTATAGTAGGTATACTACAAAGTATACCATGGTTACTTGTGTTGCCATTATAGTATACCATAATTAGTGGTATTCCCCTGTAATATTGGTATACTACTATTCTTCGTATGCCATGGTTACTGGTATCCCATTATAGTTGGTATACTACAAAGTATACCAGTAATACCATGATTACCATGGGTCTTGGTATACTTTGTAGTATACCGGGTTTATTGGCATTGCTAGGGGTCTTGGTATACTCTACCATTATTCCCAATCTTGGTATACTACAGAGTATACTACGTAGTGTTGGTATACTATAGAGTATACCATGGTTACTGGTAGTCCCAATAATGTTGGTATACTACTATTCTTCATATACCATGGTCACTGGTATTCCCATAGTGTTAGTATACAACTATTTCTAGTAGAGTGTTGGTATACAACTATTTCCAGTAGTATACTATCATAATGACTGGTATTCCCAGTATGTCTTTGGTATTCCTACAGATTATACTATAATAACTGGTATTGTAGTATACCGAGATAACTGGTATTGTAGTATACCGAGATAACTGGTATTCCTAGTATCCTTGATCATTATTAGTATTTTCAGTAGGTCTTTAGTATAACATCAGAGTGTATAATTAACATTAATAGACTAACAATATTATAGAAGCATAGAAAAAAGTTATAATATTAGCATAAGGTTTCACAAGGAGCACAATTACAATACAAAAGACTAAATTTAACATTGCTAAAAAGAAGTTTAGAAGTTGTTTGCATATACCATACTTAGGAGCAAAAAACAACAATTCCTAAAGTACATCAGTAATTTTGCAATGCTCACAACTATAATACTACTTTTCTAAAAAGTTGAATGAGAGTACTGATTAATCAACACCACCACTAATACCTACAACCTAAAAAAACTACTTCTTGCTCCTCGCGATACGCCTTATTGAAACACAAGGTTTGTCCAATCTTCCAGTGGCCTCATCTTCACTAACCAGATATTTCACCTGCTTCTTCTTCCCATAATGGTATAATAATGTTCCAAATCTGGTTCGAAAACGTTCAGAATCAAAGATGTCATTGTCTGCAGGAATCTTCTTGCCTTCAATGATATACTCCACAAATGCACTACATATAAAAATATATAACAAAGAAAATAAGATAACAATAAAACAGCAAAAACTGAAGAAGACAGCGAATGGCTCGTGTATTGCAATGAGAGCGATCCCTTGCAATGTCATGTCTTTGCTCATAAAATAAAGTAGAGGCCCTCAACAATGGTATTAAGATAGAAAATGGCTGCAACGCTTCACGAACAAGTGCATCATGACTTGCAGATCTGATAGAGTTGTATATATAAATGCACCCATCATGCAAAGATAGGACACCCAATACCCAATGCTATGCAATTTTCATGTTAATTGGCAGAAGCATATAATGAACATCAATCCATGGGGTGTTACAATGAATGTAATACTCAAGCATATACTCTTTTAATTTCTTTATCAAGTCGAGCATCTTATTTCTTACATTTGTGCTCCTTGAAGTTGATTTAGCGAACAACTCTTGAATGCTACAAGTGAAAACATTACCACTCGTTGTCATTCTCACATTTCTATATTTAGCTTTCTTTAGGAGGTAGTAGAATATTACATTAATATGATGGGAAAAAAATGCATTACTCCAATACATACACACACCTCTCAACTAAACAAAAATGAAAAATAATATTTGTTCACATACCGTCGAACTGATACCTATACCAGCATAGTGTAGTTCAAAAAACTACGTCCTCTGAGATATGAATGCAACTCCATGATCAAGCTCTTGCTCAAGTATATCATCCTTTTTTTTTTACACCTTCTTCCTCAAGATTTAATAAATATATAAATAAACTAGTTGAAACTATCATTATAAAAAAACACAATCAACCATAAGTAAAACTGTAACATTACCTGCGAGTTACAATTAACTTTCTTTCAACAAACTGATAAAACTCATGACTAACTAATAGAGGAACTTCTTTTGTAATTGAGGTTTTAAAAGGGTGATCCTCTTTCACAACAGCACGAGGTGCAACAGGTTCTCTTATTCTTGTTGTATCTTCTTGACTTTGAGTTTTCTGAAACCTCATAATCTTGAACCTCTTCACATGTTGATTGAATCGCCAAAGAAGATGTTGCAAAACCTTCAAGTGTAAAGCAATTTTGGCATAGAACACATTACATGATCTACACCTGTCACGACCCAATATCCACAAGTTGTGATGGCACCTAACCCAACTCCCTAGGTAAGCCAACCGTCACATCATCTCAATGAAAATAAAATAACATAGTCTAATAACTCAACAACGGAAGAATACCATAAAAATATCTGAGAATAAAGTTAAAATACTACAACAACCAACCCCAAAATCTGGTGTCAGCAAGTACACGAGCATTACTGAATAACAAAGGTATGAAATAAATTTTCTAATACAACTATCTGAACATATGAAACAGTAAAAATAAAGATAACAGGAAGAGAACTTCAAGGACTATGGATAGTATGGCAGATACCTCACAGTCTCCCAAATAGATGGCATAACTCAAGCCTACAAAATCACCTCGATCGGATATACCTGGATCAGCATACGAAGTGCAGAGTGTAATATGAGTACAACTAACCCAATATACTCAATAAGTAACAATACCAACCTTGGGTCGAAAGAAGTGACGAGCTCAGAACAACAATCCAATACCAATAACTGATAACAGTTCAGAATATAAAGAATAAACCATAGAAACAGTAGCTCAATGATATCAAGTACAATTCGTTCTCATTTCAGAATTTTAGGCATGCTTTCAAGTATAACAGTTTAAAATCCAATACAAATAAAGTAGGCCAATTACCAGTTAGCATGAGGAAAGTATATCTATATACCTACATGTCAAGTATACACATAAATCAAGAGTATCACAGTGGATCCATCAATAGTTTTTACTCTTAGCACTGTACAGGTGCCTGGCATAACTGCCCATCATCAAGCACATATAAGAAAAACTAAGCCTGCGCCCACTGCTGGCATGTCAGACTCTAGAGGAGCGGATCCTGTCCAAGTGCTAATCATAATTATCTAGCCCAATAGTGAAGCCTGGTGCACGCGTAGCCCCAAAATAACAACACTTATCCCAATGTGGGCCTGCCGCATGTGTCACCTCAAAAATTAGTACCAAACCGGCTCTAAGGCCCAAACTCAGTCATTTACCGTTCAAGTCTCAGATAAACACATTTTAAATACTCAGTTTAACAGAATCTCCCTTAGCATGATTCACAGTTCAATTAATCAAACAAGTAGAGGGAACGCTGGGATAACATGATATGATAGCAAAACAAGCTCGACCCCAAACCATAAACAAACCAGTGCACGCACACACTCCCATCACCAAGCGCATACATAACCCCAATATCTTTCATATAATGTAGTCCTTAGGGTTGGATACCCTCAAATCCAAGTTTATATGTGTCACTTACCTCACAACGCGCAAATCACAACTCCAACAAGCCCTTCCCACGCGTGTCGGCCTCTAAACGACTCGAATATAGTTACAAATAACTCAATATCAACAAATAATGTCATAGGAAACAAGTCTAAACAATAAAGTTTCGACTTTTGTCAAAGATCAAAAAGTCAACCCCAGCCCACATCTCGGAACCCGACAAAATTTACAAATTCCGGAACCCATTCGATTACGAGTCCAACCATACCAAAATTATCCAATTCCGACCTCAAATTGACCGTCAAACCTCCATTTTCATTTTTGAAATATTTCCACAAAATCCCCCATTTCATCACTTTAATTCACTATTTAAATACTAAAAACGAAGACAGAATCATGAAATATTAACAAATCTAAATCAAAATCACTTAACCCGATCCAAGACGTGAAAATCCACTCCAAAATCACCCAAAACCGAGCTATACATTTCAAAATATGAAAATAATACTCTAACCCTAGATTTGGGTTTTAACATTCTACTGCCCAGTTGTTCCTCTTCATGATCGTGGAAAGTCCCTCGCGATCGCGAAGAACAAATGTTTATTTCCCTCCAAAATGGTCTACACGAATGCGGAAACAAAGTCGCAAACGCGATGCTAAACCAACCTGACCCATCGCGAACGCGGGCAAAACTACGCTATCGCATAGGCTTAAAGCCTGACTTTCCAGTTGACTACTCCACTACGCGAACGCGTGAACCACTCCGCGATCGCGTTGACTTGAGATGTCAAGGCTTCGCGAATGCATGCCTAATATCGTGAACGCGATGAATAAATCCCACCAGCCACCAAACAAACCTTCGCGGTCACGATCCTCCCTTCGCGATCGCGTATGAGGAAACCAGATGCCCAGTTTTTAGCAGTCCACCAAAGACCAAAATGACACCGAACTTGATCCGAATCACACCCGAGGCCCCCGGGACCCCTTCTGAACATACCAACAAGTCCTAAAACATGATACAAACTTAGTCGAGGCCTCAAATCATATCAAACAACATCAAAATTATGAATCACACCCCAATTCAAGCCTATTGAACTATTGAACTTCAAACTTCTAAAAATAATACTGAAACATACCAAACCTTCTCCGATTGACCACAAATTTTGTACATAATTCATAGATGACACAACCGACCTATTCCATTTCCCAGAACTGAAATCCGAGCCTAGTATCAACAAAGTGAACTCTCGATCAAACATCTCAATCTTACAAACCTTCACCTTTCCAACTTTCGCCAATTCAAGCCAAAACGACCTACGGACCTCCAAATCAACATCCGAAAATACTCCTAGGTCCAAAATCACCATACGAAACTATCGGAACAATCAAAAAATCTATTTCGGAGTCGTCCACACAAAAGTCAAAATCCGATCAGCTCTTTCAGCTTAAGCCTTCAACCTTGGGACCAAGTGTCCCAATTCACTCTAAAACCTCCCCGGAACCGATCCAACCACCCTGGTAAGTCACATAAAAATAATTAAGCATATAAGAAGCGCTAAATGGAGGAACGAGGCTTTAATACACAAAATAATTGGCCGGGTCGTTACATTCTCCCCCTCTAGAATCATAATTGGAGTCTCAAATAGGTGTGGATAGCTACTCCGCATGTCCCGCTCGATCTCCCAAGTAGCCTCCTCGATTGGCTGCCCTCTCCACTGAACCTTCGCTGAAGCTATATTCTTTTATCTTAACTTTCAAACCTGCCGATCCAAAATGGCCGCTGGCTCCACATCATAAGTCAAATCCCCATCTAACTGAACTGTGCTGAAATCCAAAATATGAGACGGATCACCATAATACTTCCGGAGCATAGATACATGAAACACTGGGTGAACACCCCATAGACTAGGTGGCAATGCAAGCTTGTAGGCTACCTCTCCAATCCTCTCAAGCACCTCAAAAGGGCTAATATACCGAGGGCTCAATTTGCCCTACTTCCCGAACCTCATCACACCCTTCATAGGTGATACTCTGAGCAATACCTTCTCTCCCACATATATGGAACATCATGAACATTTCGATCAGCCTAACTTCTCTGTCTAGACTATCTTGTACGAAGCCGATCCTGAATTAACTTGACTTTCTCTAAGGCATCCCGAACCAAATTAGTACCCAACAACCTAGCCTCTCCCGGCTGAAACCAACCAACTGGAGAACGACACCGCCTCCCATATAAGGCCTTATAAGGAGTTATCTGAATACTCGATTGGTAGCTATTATTGTTGGAAAACTCAGCAAGCGGTAGAAACTGATCCCAAGAACCCCCGAAATCCATAACACAAGCGCGTAGCATATCCTCTAAGATCCGAATGGTGCGCTCGGACTGTCCGTCCGTCTAGGGGTGGAATGTTGTACTCAACTCAACCTGTGTGCCCAACTCTCGCTTCACTACTCTCCAAAACTGCGATGTGAACTGCGTGCCCCGATTAGAAATAATAGACACCGGCATAACGTGAAGATGAATAATCTCGCATATATATATATATATATATATATATATATATATATCAGCCAATCGCTCTGAAGAATAGATATTCACAACTGGAATGAAATATGCGGACCTAGTCCACCAGTCCACAATCACCCAAACTACATCTAATTTCTTCAAGGTCCGTGGGAGCCCAACAACGATATCCAGGGCAACACGCTCCCATTTCCACTCAAGAATCTCAAGCCTCTGATGCAAGCAGCCCTACCTCTGATGCTCGTACTTCACATGCTGACAGTTCAAGCACCGAGGCACATACTCTACTATATCTTTCTTCATTCTACTCCACGAATAGTGCTTCCTGAAGTTCTGATACATCTTCGCGGCACCCGGATAAATTGAATATTGCGAACTGTGGGCCTCCTCAAGAATTAACTCACGCAACCCATCTACATTGGGTACACAGATCTGACCCTACATCCTCAACACCCCATTATCTCCTATAGACACCTCCTTGGCATCACCGTGTCCTTAAGGACAAAGAAAATGGGGGTCGTCATACTGACGCTCTCTGATGCGCTCATACAAAGAAGACTGAAACCACGCAAGTTATAACCCACTAGGCTACGAAACATCTAACATCATGAACTGATTAGCCAAGGCCTGAACATCTTATGCTAGTGATCTCTCACCAATTATAATATATGCAAGGCTACTTATACTCACTGCCTTTCTACTCAAGGCATCGGCCACCACATTGGCCTTCCCGGGTGGTACAAAATTATGATATCATAGTCTTTTAATAGATCCTACCATCTCCGCAACCTCAAATTTAGATCCTTCTTCTTAAACAAGTGTTGTGGACTCCTATGATCTGTAAATACCTCACAAGACACGCCGTAGAGATAATGCCTCCAAATCTTCAATGCATGAATAGTGGCTGCCAACTCTATATCATGAACAGTGTAGTTCTTCTCATGGGGCTTCAACTAGCGTGAAGCATAACAATCACCCTATCCTCTTGCATCAAGACACACCCAATATCAATCCAAGAAGCATCACAATAAACCGTATATGAACCTGATGCTGAAGGCAAAACTAGAACTAGAGTTATGGTCAAGGCAGTCTTGAGATTCTGAAAGCTTTCCTCACTCTCATCAGAACACCTGAATGGGGCATCCTTCTGGGTCAATCTAGTCAAAGGTGCATCAATAGACAATAAACCCTCCACAAAAAAGAAGTAATATCCAGCCAAACCAAAAACTCCAGATCTCAGTAGTTGAAGACGGTATGGGCCAACTCTGAACTGCCTCAATCATCTTCGGATCTATCTTGATCCCTTCCATATGCCCCAAGAATGCCACAGAATCAAGCCAGTACTCACACTTGGAGAATTTAGCATAAAGCTTCTTCTTCCTCAATGTCTGGAGTACAATCCTCAGATAGTGTTCTTGATCCGCCTGTGTGAGTACACCAGTATAACATCAATTACTACTATGACAAAAGAATCAAAATATGGCTGGAATCCATAGTTCATCATATGCATAAATGTTGTTGGGGCATTAGTCAGCCCAAAATACATCTCAAGGAACTCATAGTTACCATAGTGGGTCCTGAATGCCGTCTTCAGAATATCAAAATCCCGAATCTTCAACTGGTGGTACCCAGACCTCAAATCAATCATAGAGAACACTCTAGAACCCTGAAGCTGGTCAAATAAGTCATCAATGCACAGTAGTGGGTACTTATTCTTAATTGTAACTTTGTTCAACTGCCTATAATCAATGCACATCTGCATAGTACCATCCCTCTTATTCATAAATAGAATTGGTGCACCCCAAAGAGACACACTAGGCCTAATGAATCCCTTATCAAGTAGCTCCCAAAGTTGTTCTTTCAATTTCATCAACTTTGTCGGTGCCATACGATACAGTGGAATACCAATGGACTGAGTGCCCTGCACCAAGTCAATACCAAATCAATGTCCATGTCGGGTGGCATGCCCGACAGGTCTACAGAGAACTCATCTGGAAAGTCTCTCACTACTGGAACGGACTCAATGGTAGGAGTATCAGCACTAACATCCCTCACAAAGGCCAAATATGCCAGACAACCCTTCCAAACCACTGTTAGGCCTTCAAATATGAAATCACTCTATTGGGAACATAGTCTAGAGAACCTCTCCACTCAACCCTAGGAAATCTCGGCATCCCAATGTCACGGTCTTAGCGTGACAATCCATAATAGTGTGATATGGTGACAACCAATCCATGCCTATAATCACATCAAAACCAACCATACTAAGCAGTAAAGGATCAAATCTCGTCTTTAATCCCCCAATAGTCACCACACACGACCGATATACACGGTCCACAATAATAGAATCACCCACAGGTGTAAATACATGAACAACCGTAACTAAGGAATCACGGGGCATATCCAAATAACGACTAAAGTACGATGATACATATGAATAAGTGGAACCAGGGTCAAATAATATGAAAGCATCCCTATGGCATATAGAAACAATATATGTGATCACTGCATCTGAAGCAACTGCCTCTGGCCAAACGGGAAAAGCATAGCATCGAGTCTGACCAAGACCTGAATGACCTCCCCCTCTAGGGCGACCTCGAACGGCCTGAGTCCCACCACGAGCTGGCTGACCAGGTGTGTAGAAATTAGTGCAGGGGTCATAGAATGGCCTCCCTACTGCACTAAACCTCTGTAATGATGGGGACAATACTTCCTCACATGCCCCAACTCTCCACAATCATAACAATCAGAACCCAATAATGATGAACCCTGAAATGATGGAGCACGAGATGAACTCTGAGCTGGGAGGTCACTGAAAGATGACTGACCCGAATAAGAACTATATAAACCATGACTAGCTGATGCACCACGAGAATCAAACGAGCCATCTGAGCGGGCTTATAAGGACGACCTCTGCTGTGATGTGACTGACCTCCGAATGAGGTACCACTGAAACCACTAAAACTATGGGGCCTCTTTCCCTCCTGCTCCTCGCGCTCAAGCCTACAAATAAACTCCAATTGCCTAGCAATCTTGACCACCTAGTGATGACCTAGCATCCGTCTCGGCCTCTCGGGCTAAACTGTACGTAGGCCGTAGTTGAGGCCATCAATGGACCTCCTGATCCTCTCTCTCTCTCTCTCTCTCTCTCTCTCTCTCTCTCTCTCTCTCTCTCTCTCTCTCTCTCTGTGGGAACCAACCATATAGCATGATGGGCCAAATCTAGAAATCTCATCTCATACTCGGTCACAATCATATCTCCCTAGTGTAGCTACTCAAAATCTCTACGTAGATCCTCCCTATGAGTCTATGGAACAAACTTCTCTTAAAAGAGAATGGAGAACGTGCCATGAAAGTGGCGCTGTGCCAACTGGCCTGCTCAACTCATAGGTCTGCCACCATCTATAGGTTGCCCATGTCAGCTGAAAAGTGGTAAGTGCAACTCTACTGGTCTACAAAATACCCGTTGTGCGAAGAATCCGCTGACGCCAGTCTAAGAAATTATGGGCATTCTCTGACTTCTCCCTACTGAACTCTGGAGGCTAAAGCCACCTAAACCTCTCTAGTCTCTTCTACTCCTCATCACTCATAGGTGGGCCAATCTCGCCCCAAGCAACAGCAACCGGCTGGGCTGGTAGCAACCATAGTGTCTGGAATCCCTGAGCTATCTACTCTGGAGTACGGGCAGCAGGAGTTTGAGCACCTCCCCCGGCCTGAGAAGTGGTTGGTTCGACTGGAACTGAAACCGTTTGAGCAAGGCTAGTGCATATAGTCAAAATCTTGGCCAAATCCTCCTGAAGGCTTGGCATCACAATGGGCATAGCTGGTGTCTGAGCTGGTCCCACCGGCTTAATAACATCTGGTATCTGCCCCTCAGCTAGAGAAACTGGTGGCTCCACAGGTGCTGCTCTAGTTGTAGTACGAGCCGCACCTCAGTCTCTACCGCAGCCTCGGCCTCTCACGGCTCTAGCTGGTGATACTGGTGCTCTTCTGCCTGATCCAGTCACACGTGTCCTCACCATCTGTGAGAGAATAAAATAGTCAAGTTTCAAATTTCGGAATTAACAAATTTGCATGATAAAAATGCAAGGAAGTGAAGTTTACTAAAAGTTCGGTAGCCTCTCGAAGATAAGTATAGATGTCTCAGTACTGATCTGCAAGACTCTACTAAACTTGCTCGTGACTCATGAGACCTAAGCAACCTAGGGCTCTATTACCAACTTGTCACGAACCAAAATTCACAAGTCATGATGGCACCTAACCCAACCCGCTAGGTGAGCCAACAGTCACATGATATCAATGAAAATGAAATAACATGGTCTAATAACTCAACAGCAGAACAAGTACACAAGCACAACTGAATAACAAGTTATGAAATAAATCTTCTAATACAACTATCTGAACATAAGAAACAGTAAAGATAAAGATATCAGGAAGAGAACTTCAAGGACTGCAGACGATATGGAAGCTACCTCGTAGTCTCCCAAATAGCTGGCACATTTCAAGCCTGAAAATCACCTCGACCAGATGTACCTGGATCAACACACGAAGTGCAGAGTGTAGTATAAGCACAACCGACCCAATGTACTCAATAAGTAACAACACTAACATTGGGTTGAAGTTAGTGATTAGCTCAGAACAACAATCTAATACCAATACCAATAACCGATAACAAATCAGAATATAAAGAATCAACCGTAGAAATAGTAGCTCAATGATATCAAGTACAACTCGTTCTCATTTAGAACATTTGGGCATGCTTTCAAGTATATCAGTTTAAAACCCAATACAGATAAAGCAGGTCAATTACCCATTAGCATGAGGAAAGTACATATTTATGCTTATATGTCAAGTATACATGTAAACCAACAGTATCACAGTGGATCCATCAATTGTATTTGCTTTTAGCATTGTACGGGTGCCTGGCATAACTGCCCATCATCAAGCGCTTATATGAAACACTATGCTTTCGCCTATTGCTGGCATGTCAGACTCCGGAGGGAAGGATCCTTCACAAGAGCTAATCATAATCATCTAGCCCAATATCGAGGCCTGGTGCACGCGTAGCCCCAAAACAATAACACTTAGCCCAATGTGGGCCTGGCATATGCATCACCTCAAAAATCAGAATCAAACTAGCTCTAAGGCTCAAACTCAGCCATTTACCGTTTAAGTCTCAGATAAACACATTTCAAATACTCAGTTTAACAGAATTTCCCTTAAGTGGTATCAATAACATGTGAGGAATCAAGTCTCAACAATTAGCAATATGGCCTAGATGTGATGTCTAAACATGATTCACAGATCAAATAACCAAACAAATAGATGAAACATGAGGATAACATGATATGATAGAAAAATTGTCACGACTCCAATTTCCCTCCGTAAGATATCGTGATTGCACCTAGTCTCTAAGACTAGGCAAGCCTAACACTTACTGAATTAATAGCAAAATTCAACCAACAACTATTAAATATGAAATAGAAATTTCTATACAAAGCTTACAATCCCAAAACCGGTAGTACAAGTTATAAGCTCTACTGCGTTTACTAGAACATTTCTACACAAGATTCATTCATGAATTTCCCCGAGGTACCAAACCTCATAATCCCAATCACAGGTCCCAAATCACAAACCCAATTCACTTGGCATCTTGTGCCCACATTATAATTTCAACCGCACGGACAACCCACGTTCCAATACCATTAATACCTCATATCTGCAGGGACAATTCACGTGCTACGAGGGTGACAATATCACATATCCACCGCATGCCATGACTGCATGGACAACAATAATAATGACTCGTGACTGCACGGATAACTCACGTGCCAACAAGATAACACTCACACCGAAGGCAAGTATACGAGGGTACATATAAATGGTCAATATCATCAGGATTCATCTTCTTAAACTGAAATGGGTGATTAATTACGTGTATGGTTGTACAACTGTTCTATCACAACTCAAGTCAACAAGTAAGAGTAGAGACAATGAATGGCACATAGGAAACAACACAACAAAATAAAAAATGCATAACTCACACAAGGTAGGAACACCACTACACGAATATTATCAATAACAATGCCACATGCCATCACAAGTCATCAAAAATCATCCCCGACATAGCCCACCTTGTCTCGCCACGTGCGCAACAATAAAGTAAATGCCTGCCTTGTCTCGCCGCATGCGCATAATAATATTCCCATCTTGTATCGCCACATGCGCAGACTCACATATATATAGCCCGCCTTGTCATGCCGCATGTGCAAATATCAATAGTAACGAAAGCACGGACAACTCACGTGTGAACACCCTGACAATCCTCTAAACAATACCACGTGTGCTAAAACATAACAACTCAATATAAGGTATTTCACCGCATGTGCTCATATGTCACAACTTTTTCTCAAAATAATTTCAATACCACAACCACGCATAGCCCCCGGCTCAACAACACTCAGTACAACAACAACAACAATAATAACATGAGAGTACGGCAAGTAAATCAACATAAGGACTACAGAATACAAGAAATAGAAGAACGAGCTCACCATGAAATACACACTATAGAATAATGGTTTCAACAAGAATAACTCAACAAGGGGAGAGATAGAGTATCACAACGATTCCACATAAGTACAACTCGACGATAAAAGAGATAGCTTAAGTCAATGATTCCAAATAAGGATAAGTCAACAATGAAAGGGATAATAAAACTTCAATTAAGGTTACGCGATCATGGCAGAGATAATAGTAACTTCAATTAAGGTTAAGCAACTACGAAAAGGGTAATGATAACTTCAATTAAGGTTTAGAAATTACGGAAAAGATAATGATAACTTCAATTAAAGGTAAGAAATTACGTAAAATATAATGATAACTTCAATTAAAGGTAAGCAATTACGGAAAAGATAATGATAACTTCAATTAAAGATAAGCAATTACGGAAAAGATAACACGACAATTAAAGAGGCGAACACTCCAATTAAGGCACGTAAGAGTTTATTGGCAACAAGGGTAGAACATGGAGGGTGAATTAGCATAAATGACTCAAATCTACACGGCCTTTACATGACACAATTAGCATAAATGACTCAAATCTTAAGGGATAGTTCCCCCACACAAAGTTAGGCAAGATACTTACATCAAAGAATATAGATGGACACTCTAAATTGACCTTCTCGTGTGAAACAACCTCTGGACGGCTCAAATCTAGCCAAAATAATTTCATTTCATGAATAAAAATAATAGGAATCAAATCTGGGTAATAAAGCTTCAATATTTAACAAAAACTAAAAAGCCAACCCAAATAGTCAACCCCAGGTTTGCACCTCAGAACCCGATAAAATTCTTAAAATTCGAACACCTATTCCGATACGAGTCCAACCATACTAAATTTATCCAATTCCGACATCAATTCATCCTTCAAATCATCATTTTACATTTTTGAAAGTTTTAACAAAATTTCTATTTTTCCCAACTCAAACCACAAATTTAATGATAAAAATAAAGATGGAATCGTGAAATAAAATCAAATCTGGGTAGAGAACACTTACCCCAAACCAACACGCGAAGGATCCCTCAAAAATCGCTCAAATCCGAGGTCTCTAACTCAAAAGATGAAAAATGGAACAAAAGCCTCGATTTTTGAAATTAGTATATGCTGCCCGGGTAACATGAATGACGATCGCGGAAATTCGTATGCGAACGCAAAGAAGAAAAATATCCGCTGCTAGGGTTGTTCTACGCGAACGCGAAAAGGGAGGTACGAATGCGATGCACTAAGGATCTAAAGCTATGTGGACGCAATGAAACTCCCTGAACACGAAGGCTAGCAGATATGGCCTTCCCCAGCCTGGTCGCCCACTACGCGATCACGAAATAACGAATACGAACGAGATAAAGCAGAATTCCCACGTATGCGATCGTGAACCTTTAACTGCGAACGTGAAGAAAAATTTCCGCCTGCCTCTAAATTACACTATGCAAACGTGATGCCTTTGACGCAAACGTTATGAAGAAAAACCAAATGACAGAACTAAGATTTCAAAACATGAGGAAATGGCCCGTAACCCATCTGAAACACACCCGAGGCCCCAGGACTACGTTGAAACATACCAACAAGTTCCATAACATAACGCGGACCTGCTCGAAGCCTCAAATCACATCAAACAATATCCAAACTATGAATCACACCTCGAATCAAACTTAATTAACTTATGAACTTTTAACTTCTACAACTCACGCCGAAACATATCAAATCAATCCGGGATAACCTCAAATTTTGTGTGCAAGTACCAAATGACATAACGGAAATAATCCAATTCTTAGAATCGCAAATACGAGCTCGATATCAACAAATTCAACTCCCGATCAAACCTCTCAACCATCCAAACCTTCAACTTTCAAATTTTTACCAAAATGCATCAAATCAACCTACGGACCTCCAAATCCTCCGGACACATGCCTAAGTCAAAATCATCACACGAACCTATTGGAATCATTAAAACACCAAATCGAAGGCGTCTACATAATAGTAAAACTCCAATATACTCTTTACGCTTAAGCTTCTAAAATAAGAATCCTATTTTCAAATTGATCTCAAATCATCCAAAAATTGAACCCAGCCACACACGCAAGTCATAATACATAACACGAAGCTGCTCGAGACCTTAAGCCACCGAACGGGATGCTAATTCTCAAAACGACCAGTTGAATCATTACAAAAACAAGCCCGATAACAACCTACGGGCCTTCCCAAACCATGAACAAACTGGTGCACGCACACACGCCCGTCACCAAGTGCGTACGTCTCCCCAATATGTTTTTAAATAACTTAGTCCTTAGGGTTGAATACCCTCAAATACAAGTTTAGATATGTTACATAGTGCAAATCACAACTCCAACAAGCCCTTCCCACGCGTTTCGGCCTCCAAACAACTCGAATCTAGTCACAAACAACTCAAAATCAACAAATAATGCCATAGGAAATAACTTAAAACAATAAAGTTTCGATCTTTATCCAAAAATCAAAAAGTCAACCCCAAGCCCACGCCTTAGAACTCAACAAAATTTACAAATTCCGGACACCCATTCGATTACGAGTCCAGCCATACCAAAATTATCTAATTCCGACCTCAAATCGACCGTCAAACTTCCATTTTTCATTTTTGAAAGGTTTCCACAAAATCCCCCATTTCTCACTTTAATTCACTATTTAAATGTTAAAAACGAAGATGGAATCATGAAATATTAACAAATCCAAGTCAAAAACACTTACCCCAATCCAAGACGTGAAAATCCCCTCTAAAATCACCCAAAATCGAGCTCTACATTTAAAAATATGAAAATAATACTCTAACCCTCGATTTGGGTTTTAACATTCGACTGCCTAGTTGTTCCTCTTCACGATCGCGGAAAGTCCCTCGTGACCTCGTAGAACAAAAGTGTACTGCCCTCCAAAATGGTCTACGCGAATGCGGAAACAAAGTTGCGAATGCGATGCTAAACCAACCTGACCTATCGCGAACACGGACAAAATTACGCGATCGCATAGGCTTAAAGCCTGACTTTCCAGTTGACCACTCCACTACGCGAACGCATGAACCACTCCACGATCACATTGGCCTGAGACGTCAAGGCTTCACGAATGCATTCCTAATATCGTGAACGCGATGAATAAATACCACCAGGCACCAAACAACCCTTCACGATTGTGATCCTCCCTTTGCGCTCTCGTATGAGGAAATCAGATCCAAGTTTTCAGCAGTCAACCAAAGTCCAAAATGAAGCCGAACTTGATCTGAATCACACCCGAAGCCCTTAGGACCCTGTCTGTACATACCAAAAAATCCTAAAATATGATACGAACTTAGTCAAAGCCTCAAATCACATCAAACAACATTGAAATCATGAATCGTACCCCAATTCAAGCTTAATGAACTATTGAACTTCCAACTTCTAAAACTAATGTCGAAACATACGAAACCAATTCCGATTGATCTCAAATTTTGCACACAAGTCGTAAATGACACAACCGACCTATTCCAACTCCAGAACTGAAATCCGAGCTCGGTATCAACAAAGTCAACTCTCGATCAAACTTCTCAACCTTGCAAGTCTTCAACTTTTCAACTTTTGCCAATTCAAGCCAAAAGGACTTATGGACCTCCAAATCAATATCCACACATACTCATAAGTCCAAATTCACCATATGAAGCTATCAGAATCATCAAAACCATATGAGACGTTCACACAAAGGTAAAATTCTGGTCAACTCTTTCAACTTAAGCCTTCAACCTTGGGACTGTATCCCAATTCACTGTGAAATCTCTCCGCAACTGATCCGACCACCTCGGTAAGTCACATAACCATAATTAAGTATAGAAGAAGCAATAAATAAGGTAACGGGGCTACAATACACAAATGACCGACCGTGTCATTACAACACCTATGGACTAGTTCGCAATCTTAGAAGTTAGTTATGAACATGAGAGTCGCTCATCTCAACCTCATAATCTGGAAACATTTTCATTGTTTATTGTTTACGAATTTCAACAGCTGGAACATCATCATCAACTAATTATTTAGGAATTTGACAAGATGGAAGATCTTCAGTTGTTGTTTGGTTACGAAGCTCACATGTTAATTTATGAGCCTCCGAATCACTCATTGCAAGCCACTTATTATCATCCACAACTCCAACATCAACTAAACCGGTGCTGTATAAAATACATCAAGATATCAGAAAGATAAACATAAAAAAATTAAAAATAGAACTATAGAGTTAATTACCAGAAGTCACTTCCTTGCTCCCTTCTAAATTCACATCTACATTATTGTCATAATTTTTCTTGATATCATGGGCATCCTCTCTAGAGCTAGACATTGAAATATTTTTAAAATTCTTATTATAGAACAAGTAAAAATATTGCAACTAACATAAAATAATCAGTATGTTGAAACTAGAAAAATAGACCGTATCCAGATTAGTATCACCATCTTCATCTTATTTGATATCTCTGTTGTGTTGGTGCTATATCAAAAATTTTAAAAACATTATTAACTTTAGACTACCCAAAAAATATATAAACAATACAACAAGAAATACTATTATACCTCTTAATTGCTCTTCTTAATTGAATCAATGGCATCGAACACCTCCACAAATTTCTCGGCAAGATAATTCTTTAAAACCACTATTTCATCCTTATATTCCTTCTTCAATAACAATACTTCCTTCTTCAATTCCTCTTTTCTCTCTACCAAAATCTTGAACTGAACATCCCAGTCATTACCTACGGGTAAGGCATTTTTAATTTAGACTATTTTTTTTTAATTTTTTCAGGTGGATGGTCGATAAAGGCATTCCCTGAACTATGACATTTGTCATGAATATTCTCTACCACCTCCTTCTCCAAGTCATTTGCAGCTTTGCTTTGTATTTTTGATGTTTGAGGTTGATGATCAACAAGGTCATTATCTGCCACCTTATTGTCTAAGTCAACAACACCTTTTTCATGCCTTTTGCCCTGCCTTTTTATTGCTCGCGGGTCGATGATCAATAAAGCCATCATCTAAACTAGGGTGTTTCTGATCAATATTATATGCTGCGTCGTTCTCCAAGTTGTCAAGATACATATTCCTTAAATTCAACTACATAAATAAATATCTAATAAGTTAATTAAAAAAAAGTATTTACTGATGGTATACTATTTTACATAAGAAAAAGTCGCAATTATACTAGTGACATGGTATAACAGAAATACAAATGAGTATATCACATGATATACCACTATTAATGGAAACAAATATCTAATAACTTCATTAAATAAAAAAGTAGTGTTTACTGGTGCTATACTATTTTACATAAGAAAATGTCACAGTTATACCAGTGACATGGTAATATACTCATTTATATTTTCGATGGTATACTATTTTACATAAGAAAAAGTCGCAGTTATACGAGTGACTTGGTATACCAGAAATACAAATGAGTATATCACATGATATACCACTATAAACTGAAACAAACATCTAATAACTTAGTTAGAAAAAGGAAGTATTTACTAATGGTATACTATTTTACATACAAAAAGTCACAGTTATACCAGTGCTTGGTATACCAAAAATATAAATGAGTATATCACATGATATACCACTATTAACTGAAAATACATGGGAAAACAAGAAAGTAATTTACCTTGTTAGAAGGAAGATCATACACTCTCTAATGTAATTCCTCGAACTTTAGCTGCCTTGTGACCTTCCATCTAATAATTCGTGGAGATTTATTCCCACACCGAATAATGACACCATTATGCACATATCCACAACATCCATACAACCATATCTGAATAGCCAAAGAAAAACCAAAAATCCAATCATACTGTCGTCGCCTATCCAAAATGCCAGACATTTATTCCAAGGTAGCCTTGTATACAGTTCTTCCCCGTGGATATTGTTATAATCACCTTCCTCAACCAAGTCAAAGTAACCCCTATGAACCAATTTGGTGTTCTTAATAGAAAAGAGGAAGGAGTTTATCACAAATAACAATGTCACCCTCACAACATCTTCATCAGACTCAAATGTTTTATTAAGAAAATAATCTGAAAGGTATTTCTTAGCAAGAGAAGAGTAATCTGCAAAGTACTTTTCAATCAAACGGTTCTTCTTTACGTTAAAACGAGTAGGGAGTCGTACATCACCAGTACATTTTAATCTAGACATACAAGCTAACTCAGATAAATAAAAACATAGCTTAACTCCATTGAAAACAAACTGCATTGACCTCCATCGTCAATAAAGAATATATCAACTGCGATTGCATTTCTATTCTAGTTAAATCCAACAAATATCCAAAACAAGTTGACTTAAAAAGCCTAACTTGTGTTGTTGATAGTTTTCTTCTCAAATCGTAAACAATCTCAGAATTGAAATGAATACCAAGTTTTGGCTTATCGCTTGCATTAAGCTGAATTTAAGTAGACATATATATACAAGTATATCACATAGTATACATCAGTGGAACTAGCTCTTAATAAGTAAGCTCTAACATACATAAAACTTCGAATACATTCCAAAATTTACATTGGGAGGGGATTCGACATGTTTTTATAAAGATATCGGATTCAGAAACCTTCCTTTTTTTTGTAGGCCTCAAATCAGTTTGAGAAACACCAAGTTCTCGTTGTTTAGAACTTGAGGAACCACCAATTTCGTGTTCTTTAGAACTTGAGGAACCACCAATTTCGTGTACTTTAGAACTTGAGGAACTACCAATTTCGTGTTCCTTAGCACTTTGAGAATGCGTTCTTCTCAAACTAGATGCTCCAGATCCATTCGAAGATGATTCTCCATTTGCATGCTCACTTAAGGGAGTTTTCAGATCAGTTTGAGAAACATCAGTTTTTTGTTGCTTAAAACTTGGGGAACCAACAGTATCTCGTGCTTTAGCCCTTTGCGAACGCATTCTTCCAAAACTAACTACTTGAGATCCACTTACCGAAGATGATTATGCAATTGCATGGCTGCTTGGAGCATCTTTCATATAAAGCTCGCCCATTGTAACTGACTTATTTTCGACATTCATATCAATATTAGAAACCTATGATGAAAGTGGAATTGGATCAAAAACCTGTGGTGAAGGTGGAATTGGATGGAAAGGTCTTGCACGCTTAAGAGAGTGCTTTCTACCCATAAGTTTTCAACACTTTTTTCTCGAAATTAAAGCTTGACATTGCTAAATTTTAGAAGAGGAGAAACGAATTTAGAAGCGAAAGTTCGCGATTTTGTTGGAAATTTGGGGAATTTTGCAGAAAATTCGCGTCTAAAGAGAACGGTTAGAGACGATTGCGTATTTTGATATTGGGAAAGAGAGAAGGTACATGGCATAAAAGCTGAGGCACACGTATGATAAACTAAAACTTTGGGGCAGGGCGCGCCAATTTTAAAAATTGGGAGCATATTGGTCATTAAATCTTTAAATGGGGCTCTAAGTATCATTTTCTCCTTATCTTTACATAGATTTTCTTTTTAACACTTTGATAAAGTTATTCTTCCCTTTTCCCTTCTCTTTTATTAGTTTCTAGTTTCAAATTTATCCTCCAGTTCTTTTGCTTTACATAAATGGAATGCAAAATTAACCTGCTAAAACAAAAAAGAAAAAAGGCCAAATTAGAAGGAAAAACACAGCGCAAAAATAACTTCTTACTATATATACTCTGAAATATTGAAAAGAAATATGTTGTTTAACTTTTTTGGGCTTACTTCGTGTCCTTTCACCTTGCTTTTCTTATTTTTATAAGTTAAAAACAGAGGAAATTACACAATCTGCC
The DNA here is from genome assembly GCF_000715075.1 of Nicotiana tabacum. Classification (NCBI taxonomy): domain Eukaryota; kingdom Viridiplantae; phylum Streptophyta; class Magnoliopsida; order Solanales; family Solanaceae; genus Nicotiana; species Nicotiana tabacum. Next base: position 63,265,197 of record NC_134081.1, read on the forward strand.
ATTTTTGCCCATTTATGAATTAATTACAATTTCTACCTATTCATCAAAATCTATTTTTGCCGGCTAGACATTCCTCTTTTTGCCATACCAAACCGTGCATATTTTCTTTTAATTAAACCCATAGCTTTCTCTTTGTGAATAAGTATGAAATCTAATTTTAATTACCCGTTACCGCACATTCTAATTTGTCTTATAATGTGTACCTATGCAATCTAAAATATTTACCCAACTACCTATTTTCAAAATCCTTTCCTTTCTAATCCCGGATCACGTGAAACCCCATTAATTGCCCCAACCTATTTTCTTCTTTTTATGCATGTGTATTATGTAATAGTAGTATAGTCATATATAGTTGTCTGGAATTAATTAGTAGAACTGTATACCCTATTGGCATAATTATATATCATATTGGTATTATATGGTAGTTGAAATATTTTTTGGTTATTTTACCTACATTTTAAGTGAATTCTATTATGAAATGATTTATATGATCATATTTTCCCGTGTTGAATTTTCTTGTACCTATGTACATAGATTTTGTGTATTATGTAATAGTTTTTATAGTTATATGCAGTTGTTGGAATGACCCCGTACAACTATATACCCTATTAGTATAACTATATACTATATTGGTATCATATGTTAGTTGAATCCTTTTGATTGTATTAGCTGCATTTAATTGGTACACTATTTGATTTTCTTTTAATAATAGTAATATAGTACAATATCTTGAAATACTTTATTATATTAATATGTGGTACACTATTTTTTTATTTTTCTCTTTGCATGTGTATTATGTAACAGTAGTATAGTCATATAATTGCCAGAAATTAACTAGTAAAAATGTATACCATGTTGGTATAGTTATATGCCATATTGGTATCATATGGTAGTTTGAATATTCTTTTGGTTATTTTAGCTGTATTTTTAAGTGAATTATATTCTTGAATTATTTATATGAACATGATTTCCAGTGCTGGGATTTTTTTTGTGTCGATGGACATAGATTATGTGTATTATGTAATAATTTTTATAGTTATAGGCAATTATTGGAATGACCCCATACAACTATATACCATGTTAGTATACAAAATGAGTAAGTTGCTTTGCGAATATTTAGCTTGCAATGCGAGCATGTAATTTCTCATACTCTTATTGCATCCTTTAATGTTTTTGTACAATAGTATAGTCGCAGATAGTTGTAGCAATATTTTAGAGCAATCATATACTCTGTTAGTATACATGTATACCATATTGGTATCATATGGTACTAGAAGTCTTTTTTGCTACTTATACTTTTATTGCATTTTTCAATATTTTATTATCAATTCTATTCTAACTAGTATATATGGAGATTTGGCTGCAGTAGATTATGTTTTGCTCTATAACTGGTTGTGTTACTACTATTGGTAGAGTGTGTACTGATATTTGTAGGGAATGAGATCACGATTTGCATGGCAATCACGTGAAATTAGAAAAGGAACAAGAAATAAAGAAAATAAATAAAAAGAAAAAAATAAAGAAGGAGTCAAATTTGAGTGTGAAATAAGTTATGGTAAAAATAATAATAATACGATTTGGGCAAAAATAAATGAATAAAAGAAAAAAAGAAAAAAAAGAAGAAGAAAACGAGAAAAAAGAAAAAGGAGAAAAGAAAGAAAATAGGAAAAAAGAAAAGAAGCATTGAAATAAAAAAGAATTGGAGAAAAAAGAGAAAATTCCCCACAAAAACTACAATGGATAGAAAATATAATTAGTTTGATGGGTAGAAAAACAAATGGATATATAAGGGTAAATAATTTTATTTTTATGGGTAATTGTATCGTTCACCCTTAAAAAAATAACTACGGCCTACTCATCCAATAAATTTCAATCTGTTATTATATCCTATTGTCATCCTTCTATTTGTTTGCAAATACTAATACTAGTTCTCTATTTCCGGATGTCCTTTTCGTCCCGCCGGCACATATTCACCTTTTTTTCTGCGATCTTCATATCCTACTGCATGTATCTCACAAACAACATCTTCTGCTTTTATTGCAGCTACTGGATTCACCTCCTCCCCGATTTTCCCTGCCGATTCTGTATCATCATGTATCTCTATCACAACAGAAGCACCACTATTGACGTTGTCAGCCTCCAAAACAGGAATCAGAAGCTGCGGCCGAGGCGGTGGTTTCTCCAATGCCTTGGCCGAAGAAGAATCGTTCTTCTTCTTTTTCTTCTTCTTCTTCTCATTATTTTCCTCCTTGTTAAAACGTGCTTTAATTGAAAGCTCTTCAACAGCCTCCGAGATTTTGTCGACGCATTTGGTGACCTCAATGAGTATTGACACCACTGACATAGCTCCGATGACATCAATGGTGTCTGCTTCTTCGAACAAGAAGAAAGTTTTAAACGTAAAAAGTGCCTCTTTGAGATCAGCAATGGCAGTTCTTGCGTTATACGAGTGGGATTCCGTTGTAATAGTAGAAAGTTTCGTCACAATTTTGATAGAGAATGCAAGCTCTTTTAAGGCTTTGCTAGATTCTGTTATCATTCTTTTGCATGCTTTTTCTGTTCTTCTATTGAATTCAATTGGTGCCTGGAAAATCAAGCACGCGTGAGAATTAGAAATTTCATGTAGCTCCAGAATAGCTTCTAGCTTAACAAATGCTATAAAATCACCTAAAATTTTGATGGGAAAGAAAAAGGAAGAAATGATAATTGAGTAAGTTTTATGAAATCAAATAACACAACATATTAGTAGTATGTAACTATACGTACTATCTCTCAGTTCAATTTTATATAATAACAACAACAATAATGCTACAACGCCAAATAAGTAGATCGGCTACGAGAATTCTCAATTCACCATTTAAGCTCAAATTATGTCATCATCACACCTCAGTTAAATTTTATATGGATGATGTTTGGCTGAATTATAGAGATATGTTTTTGTAAATTTTACATTTATATTATATTCGTGATGTTTGAAGAGAATGATTGAAAAATTAATTCTGTGAAATGATGTCAAGCATTTTGTGACTCCCCAATACCGCTATACTAGTTCAGACAATATTATAGTTTTTATTATTATTAAAAAGTATAAAACTTTAATGTTTATTATAATTCATTTCAGATGATATTTCATACAGAAAAATGCCTTTACAATTATTACCATTGAGGTATGCAGTTTACGGTCTTATAAGCACTTTTCGTGTTTTTCGTTTAAGGACAGAACCGCTTTTATGTCATTTTCCAAGCTTCCATTTTTATGCATAACATACCAAATCGAATATATTTATTAAATTCTCCGAAATTTTTATAACTGTAATTTATGATCGTGCAATTATACTTGCAATATATATACCTGAGACTTGGATTTTAAGTGGCCACTAAGAGATTGAAGATGGCCAGCACATTCTCTAGCAATGCCGCCAATCTTCAAGTATTGTTTCCATGGATGATTAAACCTGAATGATCCGTGTGCAGGCTCCCACCATGCAATGTTTGCCTGAGACATTTGTTTTTGTTTGTATTATTTTTATTTGCTACAGTGATAAAGAAGGGAGAAAAAAAGGCAAGAAAATGTGTATCTTTTGCTTACTGTAGGCCTCCTGAATGTTTCTCTTATCAAGACAATATGATAAATCAATGAACTAAGAAATTACAAAATTGAATCTGCTTTATAAATCCTCACTATCATAAAATTTTTTGTTTAGGCATATTTTAATACTCAATACTTAAGTACTGTTATGTAACACCAAGTGTTCTCTAATATACTCTTGTGGTTATATTTCTAATATACTAGTAAGAGTCTTCTGGTAAGAACTAGTCTTCTGGTTGGTATCACCTATTACAATTTGTTAATTTCCATTATTTTCTTTCTTTTGTTAGATTTGCTCGGACTCCTAGATATTACCTTCTGAGATTACTTTTTCCGATGTAAGTTTAGGTCTATCTCTTTATCTTTTAACTTAGTCAATCAGCATAATTTTAGGTGTACAAATCGGTATATCTAAAGGCTTACATATCACGTGGCCAAATTAAAGCATCTCAAACAACATTAATCTCTTATGTTCTATTACACCTTCTGATAAATGTGATGATTGTTTATGATCTTTATCGAAATTTATATGACCGTATATTCATTGTAACATTCGCATCAATGCGACACTCATCTTGTGGCTATCTAAAACCCAACATTCACTAATCTCTATAGATAATATGATAATAACTTCTTTAATTTTCTTTTACCTTCTATATTCCTTTTTATTCTCTCTCGAAAGTAATTATTGTTTCAAGATACTTTTCAGAGTGGTAAAAATCTAAAGAGTTTCTCACCGCAACAACTGACTTAATATTCCGCCAGTAAAGAAGGAAAATTCAAACTTGTGAGAAAAATGCTCTTTTTAGTCATTCTAAAGAAATTCCACAACTAAAATACAAATTAAGAGCATTGAATGGAAGTTGGATTATTCAGTAGTCTAGCTATATATCTAGTGTATTAGTGAATTAACAAGAAGGGAGATTTGTGATCTCTTATACGCACCAAAGATTCCTCAGTGGCCTTAGAACCAAGAACACTTTTAAAGGCTTCAAAAAATCCCTTTTCATTGTCCTTGTAGCCCTCGCCACTTGCTTCCGCCTCTGAAACGTCAAAATACTCACTTCCAAATCCTTCAAAAAAAGTTCTTTTTTTGTTTTAATTTATTGCTCCATATATATTCTTAATAATGGAGTGACAAAGGTTAAATCGTACTTCCTCCATTTCAATTTATATAGTATAGTTTGACATAATGTGAAGTTGAAAAAAATATTTAAGAGTTTTAAAATATGGGATCTTAAACATGCAGTAATATTTGTGTAAGTGTTTGACAATAAAACTTTTAAAATTTGTGGTCTTAAAACATATCATAAAGGCTTGTCCTTAAGGGCAAATGAGAAATGTAATAAATTCATTCTAAATTTCTATTTCTACCATTCTTTTTTACGTGAACTAAAAAGAATATACTGTAACATAAACCGAAATGGAGGGAGCAAAAGAAATCAAGATATCCACGGACCTTCTAAAAAACTCGCTAGCTTTTCAAGGTTGGTAGTAACAAGGTTATGAAGATCTTCCCCAGCCCAGACTGGACAAATAAGCAAGGAGATGATCATGACGGTTGCAACACTGACCATAATGGTGGATATCCGCTGCTTATCCAAATCCAAGTACTTGTCACCTGAGACTGTGACCAAACTGAAGGTTGCGACAAAGAGCATGCATCCATAATCATACCTCCTTTGCATCTGTGGGTAAAACCTTGTAAATGTTCCTAGAGCACCTGCATGAAGCAAACGAGTCTTTGACGTAGGGGTGGCAAACAGGCGGGTCGGGTCGGATACGGAACGAGTCAAAAACGGGTAATGAAAAAATAGATAAATTATTCGACCCGACCCATATTTAATACGGATAAAAAACGAGTTAACCGGCGGATAATATGAGTAACCATATTATCCATGGCTTATTAAATATGATTACTTTTGGGAGAATTCCTAGTCTCTCAAACTTGAGGAACCCCCAATTTGAGGTTTTACAAATATAAAAGTTAAACCCATTAGTTATCCATTTTCTAAATGGATAATATGGGTCTTTATCTATATTTGACCCGTTTTTAAAAAGTTTATTATCCAACCTAATTTTTAGTGGATAATATGTGGTTAACTGTTTTCTTTTTACCATTTTGCTACCCTTACTTTGATGTACCCAGGGGCGGATCCACTCTTACGATACCGGATTCATTTGAATCTATTTGCTTTCCATGCGGAGTATAAATTTACGGATAAAATCTACTAATATTGTACAAATAAACAAAGATATGAACCCATAACTTTTAAATTATAATGAATTCATGCTAAGAAACTTAAAGGTTGAACCCGTAAAGTTTAAATATCGAATCCGCCAATGTACCTACACCGTTGTTCGGTGAAACAATTCTGATTTGATTATGAAAAAGGACTTCTAGCTAGCTATATATCTTCACGTAAAAGTTTTAAAACTGAGAAAACTTTGAAGAATTTTTTTATTTTGTACATTTTGTTTAGAGAAATAGAGTGTATTGAGCTTCCATTTCATACCTAGAATGAAGACCAAAAACCCAAGAACTATAGGTTCCCCTTCTTTTCCACAAAGCTCGGCTAAATATTTAGCTCCAATACCTAATGTGCCACCTAGGGCCGTAGCAAAAGCTATGTTTATGCACTTAGACATAGTTGCACCTGAAAAAATAAAAATCATTAATATGAAAAGTGTAAAAACGAATTAATACTTGTTGTTGCTGTAAAAACGAATAAACAAGATCATCAAATCAGAAGAAATATGAGATTGCACTGAGATCACAAAAATTACCAGCAGTGTACTCAAAAGCAACCATCACAGTCAGGCAAGCCACTATTGCTGATTGTTCAAAGCTATGATAGAGCGGCCAGGAATAGTAGAATAACAATACTAAAGTGAGAGCTAGTCCCACCTTAGCTGCATGCCAAATTTTCCTTGGATCATCTTTCCCAATCTGTTTTGTGTCCTTAGCAATGTTCCAAGATTTGTCCTTCAACATCCTGGGAAATCCCTTGAGCTGGCTCCACCACCGGGTGAAGACACCAGGTTGTTCTTTGCTTTTGGAGTCAGTCTTGCTTGTGGAGTCAATCTCCATGGAAATGGGGAAATGGCTAGATTTGTATGAAGAGGTACTGGAAAGCAAGAAGAGCCAAAAGAAGGTGTTGGGTATAAAAATTCACAATGGAAGAACCTCAACCACCTCAATTTATAGTTTGCAAGAAAAGTTAGGGTTGACTTTCTTTATTTTCATTTACAAATGAGTATCTAACTTGTCGTAAAATGCGGGAAACTATTTTGGCGTCCCGCGAAATTTATTAGTTAAAAAATTGATCAACTTTGATTAGTTTTTCATGTAAAATAATTTAAAATTAATATTCAAAAAATCGACCAAAAATTATCGGTTATTTCAGCCGGTCATTTTAAAAACCCTACCGACTTCGGTCGGTAATTTTATGTTTTCAATAAAACCGACCGAAATCGGTCGGTTATTTTCCCGCAAAAATACAATTAAAGAGTACAAATAAAGTAAAAGATAGTCTTAAACCAAAATGTACCAATGGTCTAGTGGTAGAATAGTATCCATCCACCATACAGACCCCGATTGGATTCTCAGACGGTGTATTTTTTAATTGCATAATTAATAATACCGACCGACTTCGGTCGAAAAATACTGACCTACTTCGGTCGGAAAATATTGACGTACTTCGGTCGGTTTTTTGGCAGATTATTTCTTTTTCGGTCCTTTGTGAAATTTTATTGACCAATCGAAATCGGTCGGAAATTGCGACCGACTTCGGTCGCTATTTATTACCTACCAGAATAATTTCTACGAATTAAAGCCGTTCAGAAGTCGGTCAGTTTTTCAGTTTTCCTACCGATTTTGGTCGGTATTTCTAGACGATTTTAGGCAGTTTTCTAGTAGTGTAAATTTGCTTTACATAAGATTCACTTCGGATAACCTAGGAAAGTTAGGAGCCATATATGGACGAGATTTTCTGGTTGTACCGATCCAACTAGTTATTTTGAGATCTATGATCCCATTTCCCTATATGAGACCCTTGTAGGCTCATTTGATGTCTTATAACTTGCGGGGACGGGTATTGTAACGGTCCGACCGGTTGTTTTGAGCTTTAGCATTTTGTTCAGCAGTTTTGAGACCTTGAGTAACTTCATAAGATGTATTATGAATTGCGTATATTGTTGGTTTTGATGTTCGCATGGTTCAGAATTGATTTGATAGAATGATTCTCAATTTGTAAGCTTCATGTTAGAAGAGTTCACCAAGGTTTGACTCTTGAGAAAACGACCCCGGAATTGAGATTTGATTGTTTCAATAGTTCCGTATGGTAATTTTGGACTTGGGCATAAGTTCGAATATGAATTTGGTTGTTCCTTGAAGATTTTAGCTCAATTTGTGAAAAGTTGGCAATTTGAAGAATTGGAAGGTTCATAAGTTTGTCAAGGAGTTGACTTTGAAGCTATCAGAGTCAGATTGTTGTTCCGGGAATTTGAAAATGTTTGTTTCATCATTTTGGACTTGTGCGCAAAGTTTGGTTGGATTCCGTATTGGTTAGGTTTGAATCAGGCGTTTGGTTTAAAATTGGAAGTTGATTAACTTAAGAGATTGATCTTGGTCGAAGATTGATGTTTGGCTAAATTTCCATATTTTTGCATGTAATTTACCTTGAATTACACCTTGATCTTGTTAACTTTAGTGTGAATATTTATGATTCAAGCTTAATAGTGATATTTATATGTGTAGGAGTCAATTAGAAGTGATTTGGAAAGTTTGCATGCACAGTGAAGTAAAAACGAAAGAATCTGAAGGAAGTATAACTTTGGTGCCCAGGTTCATACTAGGCACTAACTAAAACGCCAAGGGAAGCAAAGCACAAAAGTGGAAAAGGTTTGGTGCCCAAGTTGGCGCCAGGCACCAACCAAAACGCCGTTGACAGCAGGCTAAAAAGTTCAATGTCCATGTTCGCGCCAGGCACAAAGCGTGACGCCCAAGGGCCGATTTTGTCCTAATTCGGCTAGGACTTAGGGATTTCAACCCTACATGTCCCCAACATGTATAAAAGGGGTTCTAAAACTATTATTTGAGAGGTTGGGCATTATTTGGAGGCCAGAACATCACGTGGAACAACTTTTGGAAGAGAAAATTATCGAGTTTTTCATTCCTTTATCTTTTCTTTGTAATTTGTTTATGCAAAATACTTGAAAAATTGTTACTAAGAACATGAGTGGCTAAGCACTCTAGTTTCTAGTGTTGTAGTTGATATGATTATTAACGTTTACTAATTACATCTTCGTTAATTCGAATTATCATCTTGTAGTTATTTCTTTAATTCTAGCTTTAACTTTTGACTTGTTGTAGCTACCAATTTACCCTACCATCTATGCTATACTTGGGAAAATCGTGTTTAGATTAGAGTAGAATTCTTGTGACTGTTAGGATAGGAATATACATAACAGTCTTGCTGTTTGAATACCATATTATATTTGTTCATGATAGACTCAATGCCATAGAAATATTGGATTGATATATTGTGGATAGGCGAATAGTATTGTGGGAACATGCTATTCATATAAACAATCCTGTCAATTAGAAATATCCACGATCGATTGTAGATCACAGCGAAAATCTCAGCACGTATCAAGGATAGGCCAATTAATTAGCTAATCATGAGATTTATTACCTCATATAGAATTGTATCAAGAGTAGGACTTCCCTACTATATAAAGGGGTCTAATCATTTGTAAAAGGCATCGCATTACGTAACATAAAGCAATACACTGTCAGTTTCTAGCTTTCATCATTTTGTTACTCTGTTCATACATCAGTTGAAACATTAGTTAATTCAAGGGTGATCGAACTCGAGGGCCAAGGCTGTTCGATTCGTGTGGTTTGCATATATTCCTTTATTGTCAATTTCAATATTAATCTATTTTCTTAATTTGTACCAAGTTGTATCACATATCCTTAAAACCACGTATAAATTCAATTGTTATCCGATTCGAAGGGTAAACAAGTTTCTCTTCAAAAGCACTTTTCTGAGAAGCACTTTTGAGAAAAATACACTTAGAAGCAGTTTTAAAAGCTTGGCCAAACTATTATTTAAGAGGTTGGACATTATTTGGAGGGCAGAACATCACGTGGAACAACCTTTGGAGGAGAAAATCATCAAGTTCTTCATTCCTTTATCTTTTCTTTGTAATTTGTTTATGCAAAATACTTGAAAAATTGTTACTACGAATATGAGTGGCTAAGCACTCTAGTTTCTAGTGTTGTGGTTGATATGATTATTAACGTTTACTAATTACATCTTCGTTAATTTGGATTATCATCTTGTGGTTGTTTCTTCAATTCTAGCTTTAACTTGTGACTTGTTGTAGCTACCAATTTACCCTACCATCTATGCTATGCTTGGGAAAATCGTGTTTAGATTAGAGTAGAATTCTTGTGATTTATTTTAACTTGTGACTGTTAGGATAGGAATATACCTAACAGTCTTGCTTAGTTGAATATCATATTATATTTGTTTATGATAGACTCAATGCCATAGAAATATTGGATTGATATAATATGGATAGGCGAATAGTATTGTGGGAACATGCTATTCATATAAACGATCCTGTCAATTAGAAACCATAGATAATCTGGATTAACGAGTATGATTATTGAACTTAATAGGATTGATAAACCGACCACAACCCTGGAATCTTCATCGCCTCGGAGTAAAATCCAAAAATGCACGTTTGCATCCTTGATAAATTAGCTAATTACTTGTTTAATTTATGCAAAAGTAGTTTTTGTAGAAAACAACATTTTTTATTATCTTGGACATCTAATTGATTTTAGTTAGATTAGTTAACGATTAATCTAAGTCTCGGTGGGTTCGACATCCGACTTTTGAGTCACTTTATTACTTGACGGCCACGTATACTTGTGTGTTCTTGGTGAACCAACATGTTTTTGGCACCGTTGCCGAGGACTTAGTTATTGATTGTTTATCTAAGTTAAGCTTTTATTCGTTATTTGTTCATGTTTAATTTTTAGTTTGCTTTATTTGTATTAACACAAGATCTTCTCTTCAATGCGGAGGAGTAGAAGTGCGAACAAACTCCTACCTTTTGATCCTGAAATAGAACAAACACTTCGTAGATTAAGAAGGGAAGTCGAAGCTAGAACAAGAATAGAAGGAGAGTTGGACATTGTAGTTCAACCTCAACCACTAGAGATGGCAGGTAATAAAGAGCGACTAGTGATAGAGGCCGCAAGGCCTAATCTTGCTAATATGACTCAGGCTATAGTGTAGCCTGATATCACGAGTCACTTTGAGCTCAAACAGTATATGGTATAGCTGATTCAGTCCACAGGGCAGTATGTGGATCTATCTCATGAAGATCCGCAGCGGCACATTCAGAACTTTCTAGAAATTATGGATACTTATAATTATTCGAATGTTTTCAAGGACTACGTCAGATAGACACTATTTCCCTTTTCATTGCTGGGGGGAATCTAATGAATGGTTGCAGAAGGAGCCCGCAAACTCGATCCACACTTGGGATGATCTAGCACGAAAATTTTTAATCAAGATTTTCCCTCTAAGAAGACAAAGTCGTTGAGGATCCATATTCTTGGGTTTCAACAACGAGATAGTGAGACTCTTCGTCAAGCTTGGGAAACATACAAGAATCTACTCAGAGACTGCCCACACCATTGTCAGACTAATGCGGTGTTGGGTCACACTTTCATTGATGGGTTGGATGAGACATCAAAGATGAATCTTGACTTAGCATGTGGGGTAGTTGCATGTTAATACCTTCTAGTGAAATCCAGATCCTGCTAAATAATTTCACCGCTGATGATAATAATCGGCAAGGAGATGGGAAACCACGAAGAACACTTAAACAAAAAGGTAGCTAGTGTAATTGAGCTCGATGATTTCTCAGCCATGAGGGCAGATATATTAAGGTTAGCAAATCAGATGAATAAAATGATGATAGACCAAGCACAACAAATGTCTACTTGATGCGAGTTATGTGGTGAAGGTCACACGATTGACATATGTCCCGTGAATCCTGAATCCATCTATTATGTGGGGTAACAAAATATAGGTTCGATAAATCAGCATGCATAATATGGTAACACATATAACCCAAACTAGAAGAATCACCCTAACTTCTCCTAGGGTGGGAATCAGACGACTAAGAATTAATATAGACCCCAAGAAAATTACAGTCAACCGCAAAAGCTACCCCAACAAGTAGAGGATAATACGAATGACCTGTTGAAGAAGTTGTTGCTTGGCAATCAGTAATTCAGGACTGGTTTTAGAAATCTTGAGAGACAAGCTGGACAATTGGCGGCAAATCAAAATACTAGGCCTACATTTATGTTTTCCAGTGATACAGAGAAGAATCCTTAAGTTAATGCAGCCATACTCATAAACGGAAGGGAATTAGTAGAGGTGCCAAAGAAGAGAAAAGATAATCATGTGCCTGAGAGGGAGTTGATTCCTAAAGCGACACATGAGTCACAGAAAGATGATACAAGTTTAGAGTTAGTGGGTGTCGCAACGCCACCACCGCCTTCCCCCCAAAGGTTGTAGAAGAAGAATGATGATGGCATGTTTAACAAATTCCTCTCTATGTTGAGCTAGGTTCAATTAAATATTCCATTGGTTAATGTACTTCATGAAATTCTAACATATGCGAAGTACATCAAACATATAGTGGCTGACAAGAGGAGGTTGACTGAATTTGAGATAGTCACACTAACAGAGGAGTGCACTTCGAGGGTCTAAAACAAGCTTCCTCAAAAGCTTAAGGATCCTAACAGCTTCACCATCCCTGTGCGGATTGGTAATGTTGATGTAAGCCATACTCTTTGTGATTTCGGGGAAAGCATAAATATGATGCCCTTGTCCTTGTTCAAGTAACTGGGTCTGGGAGCTCCAAGACCAACTACTATGATGTTGTAATTAGCCGATAGATCCATTGCTTACCCTGAAGAAGTGATTGAAGATGTGTTGCTGCAAATTGGGAAATTCATCTTCCCAATGGACTTTATTATCCTAGATTATGAGGCTGATGAACAAGTTTCAATCATATTGGGACGACATCTCTTGGTTACAGGTGATGCAATTATTTAAAGTGAGAGGGAAAAAATATTATGAGAGAGGATAATGAGGAAGCAGTTTTCAATGTTTACAAGGAGATTCAACTCCCACGCCATTATGAGAAGCTTTGTATGATATCTATTGTGGAGGTGGATGAGAAGCTTATAGATCTGAGCATGTATCTAGACGATTCTCTGGAGAGAGCACTCATGTTGTTTGATAGCTTGGAGATTGATGTTGAGGTTGAGGAGATGATGCATATACTAGATACATCATGTCTGTACATGCATAGATTAACCCACTGTGAGCCCTTAAATAAACCAATCGGCCTGCCCCCTAAACCCTCAGTTGAGGAGGCCCCAAAACTAGAACTTCAACCCTTACCATCGCATCTTCATTATGCATATTTGGGAAGTTCTAACATTTTATCTGTGATTGTTTCTTCTCATTTGTCTAACTTGTAGGAAGAAAAATTGTCGAGGGTACCGAGGGAGCACATGCGTGCCATTGGTTGGACAATGTCTGACATAAAGGGTATTAGCCCTGCATTCTGAATGCACAAAATACTTATGGAGGAGTGACACAAGCCTAGCATGTAACATCAATGCAGCCTAAATCCAATCATGAAAGAGGTGGTAAGAAAATAAGTGATTAAGTGGCTCGATGCAGGTATAGTATTTCCTATTCTCCGATAGTAAGTGGGTAAGCCCTGTTCAATGTGTACCTAAAAAAAGGGGGGGGGTATGACTGTTGTAGTGAATGAACAAAATGAATTAATTCCAACTAGGACTGTGACTGGTTGGAGAATATGCATAAATTATAGGAAGTTGGATAATGCTATACGAAAACATCACTTCACCCTCCCCTTCATTGATCAAATGCTTGACAGGTGAGCCGGGCAGGAATACTATTATTTCATTGATGGCTATTCGGGGTATAATCAGATTGCTATTGCCCCAGAAGATTAAAAAAGACCACTTTTACGTGCCCTTATGTCACTTATGCATTTAAGAAAATGCCATTCGGGTTATGTAATGCACCTGCGACTTTTCATAGGTGTATGATGGTTATTTTCACCGATATGGTGGAATAATTTATGGATGTCTTTATGGATGATTTTTTGTGTTTGGTCCCTCTTTTGATGAATGCTTGACCAATCTTGCTAAAGTACTTGCTAGGTGTGAGGAGACTAATCTGGTACTAAATTGGAAAAAGTACCATTTTATGGTACGTCAAGGTATAATGCTGGGGCACAAGGTATCCATAGATGGACTTGAAGTTGACAAGGCTAAGGTGGAAGCAATTGAAAAGTTTCCACCACCAATTTCAATGAGGAATTTGGAGTTTTCTGGGACATCCAGGTTTTTATCGCTGATTTATAAAGGATTTCTCAAATATTTCCTCTCCTTTGTGCAGGTTGTTAGAGAAGGATGTGCCATTGAATTTGACGATGCTTGTCTGAAGGCATTCGGGGAGCTGAAAAAGAAGTTAGTGAGTTTACCAATAATAGTGGCTCATGACTGGAACAAGCCATTTGAGCTGATGTGTGACGCCAGTGATGCTGCAATTGGGGCCGTATTGGGCTAGATGAGGAGCAAAATATTTCACTCCATTTACTATGCAAGAAAGACTCTCACTCCTTCTCAAATAAATTATACTGTGACAGAAAAGGAGTTGCTTGTTGTAGTATGGGCGTTCGATAAATTTCGGGCCTATTTGGTTGGCACCAAAGTTATTATATACACAGATCATGCAACCATCAGGTATATGTTCGAAAAGATATATGCTAAACCAAGGCTAGTCCTTTGGGTTTTACTCTTGAAGGAATTTGACTTGGAGATCCGAGATTGTAAAGGAGCAGAGAATCAAGTGGCCGATCACTTATCCAGGTTAGAAACTCGAAATCATGTAGCTACAGTAGATGTCATCAAGGAAAATTCCTGGATGAGCAATTGTTGGCCGATACTACTGGGGAGGTGCCATGGCATGCAGATTTTGTGAACTATCTGGCAAATGGAGAAATGTCCTTGAACCTCATGCTAAAAAGAAGTTCTTGTGAGATGTGAGATCATATGTGTGGGATGAGCTGTTTTTGTTCAAATCTTGTGCCGATCAGTTAATGAGAAGATGTGTGCCCAAATCTGAAATAAATGCTATCTTATATGAGTGGTCATGTGTCGCCTTATGGTGGTCATCATGTGGGTGACAAAATGGCAGCCAAGGTATTGCAAATGGGTTTCTATTGGCCTCGGTTGTTTAAAGATGCCCATGAGTTCGTGAGGAAGTGTGATAGGTGCCAGAAAACTGGAACAATTACAAAAAGGCATGCGATTCCATTGCATTGTATTATGGAGGTTTAATTTTTTGTTATGTGGGGAATTAATTTCATGGGTCCATTTCACTCGTCCAATGGGTGCAAGTACATTTTGGTGGCAGTTGATTATGTGTCGAAGTGGGTGGAGCTCTTCCTACCAATGATGCCAAGGTTGTGGTTAAATTTGTGAAAAAGCATATCTTTACAAGGTGCGACACTCCGAGAGTGATGATAAGTGATGGGGCACCCATTTTGTAACAAGTTGTTGGACAATATCTTAGCTAAATACGAGGTCAAACATAAGGTTGCGACCGCCAATCATCCTCAGACTAGTTGACAAGTTAAG
This sequence comes from Nicotiana tabacum, assembly GCF_000715075.1. Classification (NCBI taxonomy): domain Eukaryota; kingdom Viridiplantae; phylum Streptophyta; class Magnoliopsida; order Solanales; family Solanaceae; genus Nicotiana; species Nicotiana tabacum. The sequence continues at coordinate 63,280,568 of NC_134081.1, forward strand.
GTGTCAAATAGAGAGATAAAGCAAATTTTAGAGAAGTCGGTTAGTGCAAGTAGGAAAGATTGGGCTACAAAGCTTGATGATGCTCTATGGGCATACCAGATCGCCTACGAAACTCCAATCGGTGCTTCTCCTTACAAGCTAGTTTATGGGAAGGCATGCCATTTACCAGTGGAACTTGAGCACATGGCCTATTGGGTGATAAAGAAGCTGAACTTTGATGCAGAATTAGTGGGTGAAAAACTATTGTTGAAATTGAACGAGCTTGATGAGTTTCGCTTGCATGCGTATAAAGAAAAGACCAAGCTCTTGCATGATAAGCATATTCACCATCGCGAGTTCAAACCGGACCAATTGGTTCTCTTGTTCAATTCGAGGTTGAGACTCTTTCCAGGGAAGGTCAAATCGTGATGGTCGGACCCGTTTGAGGTAGTAAGAGTTACTCCACATGGTGCAATTAAGCTGCGCGTCATAGTTGTTGAGAGAATGTTCTTAGTGAATGGACAAAGGGCAAAGAACTATTATGGATGTGACTTTGATCGTCAGAAGTCAAAGGTGTTACTTGCTAACGATTTGGCAAGATTCTGCGTCGTGCCGCGACGTTAAATCAGGCTCTTGTTGGGAGGCTACCTATCTTAACTGCTTTCTTTTATTTTTATGATTTAATATTATTTTTGGTAGTGTTTGTTTTTATTTTATAGGATTATAAGCATAGGAAACAAAGCCATTGGAATAGTGCAAAAGCGAGCTAGATGGTGAGAACTAAGTGTGCGGTGCCCACACCAAGGACCAAGCACGGGGGAAGTCTGAGTACCTCGTGAACCGTGATTGTTTTGGACTTTGGCCTTTCAGAAAATTTCTTGTCCACCCTCGTTATTGTTTTCGCTTTATTTGTGCATTGGAGACACTACACCCTTTTTAGTGTGTGGTGAGGGACTGTTAGATTATAGTGGTATAGTTGTATTAACATTAACTTCTTGGCTTTAATTTTTGGCTTCTTGTTTTTATTTCCATGTTAGTAGAATTAGTAGTGTAGTATTTTAAAACTAGTTTTAGTAGCTTTTATCAAAAAAGAAAAATTCAAAAACATCAGAAAAATTGTGAATTTTTCCCGACGATGGATCTCTTGGACAACATTCTTGGGGGATTAAGGTCCAATGAAAAATTCAAAAATATTTTCTTTCTTTTTAGTTAGTCGTAGGTAGGTAATAATCCCCTTGGTTTTCTTTGGACATCGGTTCTTTTCCAAGGGATGTATCTTGAATCGGGTATTTTTATCTTCTTTTTTAGGAAATAAAAGGAAGAAGACTTGATTGCTCCTATGTGCCTTTTGACTTGTTTGATGTTAGCATAGTTAGGCCTTAGCATGCAGATTACCTCCCTAATATGTTTTGACGAAAATGAATGCCGTAGAAGAATTGAACAACCTGTTTATGACGCCTTCTCTCAGTTTCTTGACTCGTTGTTCATGTATTGCTTAATATTTCTTGACTAAGTGATTACCTTATTTGACTTGAGAGTTGGAATGGAACCGTACTGAATGGGTCATGTGCATTGTGTGAAGTGAGGTCTTGATTGTATTTTGTGCTACCCTGTGTTTAGTCTAGAACTTACCCCGTGTGTTAGTTGAAGCAAAATCATTAATCTCATAAGTCTAGGAGATAATATAGGTGTTTCTTTGATCGTTCATTGAGCTTTTATGCCACCACAAATAAAATTATCCTCATATAGCCCAGTTGAGCCTATAAATCTTATCTTTAGCACCCACATTACAAGCCGAATACCATATTATTTTTAGTTGAACCTTGTTGAACCTTTGCCTCCGAAAGCGCTTATGTCACAGAAGAATAAGGTGAGAGTTGGGGTAGCTTTTGAGTGGAACCATAGAAAGTCTAAAAGGTTCACACATGTTTTGAAAGATCATTAGCCAAACACACTTAAATTTATGGAGTGTTGAAAAACAAATTAAAAAAAAATATAAAAAGAGAAAAAATAAAAATAGAAAATATTCTCCTATCCTTGTTGATCCGAGCTAGTAAATGTATAGATGTGTTTAAAGAGAAAGGACTAAATTGTGTATGGTTTCATGGCATGGCTCGAGTTGGTCATGAAAAGTGTGAAATTGAAAGTTAAATATAGTGTATTAAAGTGCTTAGGAGGGTTAGTCACTATACCAAAATATATCCTACCCGTCCTTTAGCCTCCATTACAACCTATAAAGACCTAATTAATCCTAGACTTCGCGAGATTATATTAGTAGAGAATACACTACGGGCAAGTCTATGGTATGACTGCGGGATGCACACAAATTTCTTTGTGAGAGTGAGTGGTTCTTTGTTCGTGTATGCGATGTCCTTAAATTATATTTGAATGCACATTTGAATGTGTGGATGCAATGCTCTCTTATTTTTTGGTGAGGCGCATGGTTCCATGACGGATAGGTGACGTTATTAAACATCTCCTGTTGAGTAAGTGCACAAGTTGAGAGTGCTTATTGGCGATGGGTCGGTCATTGAGGTTGGGTGGTTTTGGGTAGTTGTTTGAGTGTTTTAAATTGTTTACCACTATTCAGGCATGAGAAAGTTGGGAAAGGTACTAATGCGTATATGATGGCTTAATTGTTGGTATAAACCAAGGTCATAGGTGTAGTGTGTTGAATTGCCAAATGTTTCTCCGTTGTATGATGTCTAGCATTGAATTGTTTGGTTAGCAAGGTTTTAGGTTGCTCGAGGATGAGCAACAATTTAAGTGTGGGGTGGTGATGTTTGGTTAAAAATCCATATATTTGCGTGTAATTTGCCTTGCATTATGCCTTGATCTTGTTAACTTTAGTATGAATATTTGTGATTCGAGTTTAATAATAGTATTTATATGTGTAAGAGTCAATTGAATGTGATTTAGAAAGTTTGCATGCAAAGTGAAGTAAAAATGAAAGAATCTGGAGGAAGTATAAGTTTTTTGCCCAGGTTCGCGCTAGGAACTAACCAAAACGCCAATGGTAGCGGAGCACAAAAGTGGAAAACGTTTGGTGCCCAGGTTGGCGCCAGGAACTAACCAAAACACTGTTGACAATAGGCTAAAAAGTTCAATGTCCAGTTTCTCGCCAGGCGCGAAGCATGACGCCCAAGGACCGATTTTGTCCTAATTCGACTGGGACTTGGGGATTTCAACCCTACACGTCCCCAACATATATAAAAGGGGTTCTAAAATAATTTTTGAGAGGTTGGACATTATTTGGAGGCGAGAACATCACATGGAACGACTTTTGGAGGAGAAAATCATCGAGTTCTTCATTCCTTCATCTTTTCTTTGTAATTTGTTTATGCAAAATACTTGGAAGATTGTTACTACGAACATGAGTGACTAAGCACTCTAGTTTCTAGGGTTGTGGTTGACATGATTATTAACGTTTACTAATTACATCTTCGTTAATTCGGATTATCATCTTGTGGTTGTTTCTTTAATTCTAGTTTTAACTTGTCACTTGTTGTAGCTACCAACTCACCCTACTATCTATGCTATGCATGGGAATGTCGTGTTTAGATTAGTGTAGAATTCTTGCTTCCGAACCCGTGGCTTGGGGAACGATTTCGCAGTTATGATAGGACTATACCTAATAGCCTTGCTTAGTTGAATACCGTATTATATTTGTTCATGATAGACTTAATACCATAGGAATATTGGATTGATATATTGTGGATAGGAGAATAGTATTGTGGGAACGTGCTATTCATATAAATGATCCGGTCAATTAGCAACCGTAGATAATCTTGATAAACGAGTGTGATTATTGAACTTAATACGATTGATAAACCGACCACAACCCTAGAATATTCATCTCCTTTGAGTAAAATCCAAAGACACACATTTACATCCTTGATAAATTAGCTAATTACTTTTTTTATTTTTGCAAAAGTAGTTTATAGAAAAACAACATTTTTAATTATCTTGGACAATTAATTGACTTAAGTTAGCTTAATTAACAATTAATCTATGTCTCTGTGGGTTCGACTTTCGATTTTTAAGTCATTTTATTTCTTGACGGCCACATATACTTGCATGTACTTGGGAAACCAATCACGATTCTTGGATTTGATATAATTTGGGTCTTTTGAGCATTTCGATAAGTTTGAATAATGTACTTGGACTTGTTGGCATGATCTCATGGGGTCCCAAGGGGCTAGGGTGAGTTCCGGGGTGGTTTCAAATCATTTTGAACACTTTGAGATGGCTAATGTTCTTGTTTTCTGATGTCCTTCGCGTTCGCGGTCAAAGGGATGCATTCGCACAGAGTAATTTGGTTACCGGGGGTTTAGTGCATTGCCTTCGTGACCAGAAAGACTCATTCGTAAAGGATGTTTTGTTGATCGTGTTCGCGATGCAAAAGTCGCGTTCACAGAGCCTTGTTTGTCATGCGGGTTTTTGGCTATTGCGTTCGCGTGTGGAGCACCTCATTCGCGAAGGCCCGGCCAGTGTGAAAACTTTCGCGTTCTTGGGGGAGTCTTCACGTTCGTGAAGCACAACTGGATCTGGAGGGAGATTGACCTTAGCGATCGCAAGGGTACTACCGCAATCGCGTAGGGTATAGCTGGGCAATGCATATAAGTTTGTTAATTTTGGGACTTTGAACTCATTTTATCATATTTTGAGATTGGGAGCTCGGATTGAGGCGATTTTTGAGACGATTTTCACCTACTTGAATTGGGTAAGTGTTCTTGACTCAAATTCGATTATTATCCATGGTTCTATATTTGATTTTGGAATTTGATTTATAAATCTAGGGAAGAAAAATTAGGGGTTTTGCCTAAACTTTAAGAGAGAGTATTTCGGGGTTTTGACCATTGATTTGGATCTGAATTTGGAAACTAACTATATATTTGGGCTCGACATTTTATAGGTTATCAAATTTTGATATTGGTTTCAAATTTTGGGAACGCGAGCTCGGGTTGACCTTTTGGAAATTCTTCAAAGATCGATGTTTTACGGATTGAGATCACTTCCTTTAGGATTGTGTGACTTCCATGGATGATATTTGGCTAGGGTTTTCTTGATTAGAGGACTATAGTGAGGTTTTGCCGCAGTTTGTGATTGATTCTAGCCTAGAAAGAGGTAAGTTTCTTGGCTAACCTTGTTAAGAGGAAAACTCGTAGTATTTGATTTGATTGCTATGTGTTTAAGGTATTGGGATGGTGTATATACGTGGTGGCGAGTGTATATGCACATACTAAATTTATATCACGTACGAAGTAGAATTGAGATACTGTATGCCTTATCTCAACTTTGTGCTCATTTGATTCATGATTTATTTGACCTATGTGACTATGTTGCTCTCTTGTTCATGTTAGAAATTATGCCTAGAATTATTATTATTTATGAAGACATGGGAACTTATCTTTGATTTGATGAATTGCTTAAAATGATCGTAGTCATATAAAGATTCCATGAGCACATATCTGTATGATAATTATTTAGTCCTTGTGCATCTTTTATATGTAAATTCTTGGACATACGTATTTATATCACATATGGATACTTGATTCAGACAAAGACTTTGGCACGAAAATCAAGGTCGTGCGATTAAAATACAGTTATGGCATATGACATGATGATCGGATGTTGATTTATGAGGGATTGCTATTATGCCCCTCTTTGCGCTTAGATTTGGTACTGCCCCTCCGGAGTCAGATGATAACCCATGTTACTTTGGGCCCTCTGAGCATGGTCGGTACATGGATTTTATACCGGGTCGATACATGGATTTAGTATTGGGTTAATGTGATACATCGATTTTGTATCGGGATACATGATCTTGTATTTGGGTAAATACCGGTTTGAGAATGAATGCATATTCTTGATTCATTTAGAAGCATTCATATAAATGTTCCGAACCTGGGGGGCGACACCGGCACCCGGTGCCTCACCTATCCTTGCGTACCAACTTGCGACTAAGGGACTCTGAACATATAATGTCATACTTTGGTCACGGGCCACATTGCAAGATAATTTGCAAAGCAAAATATAAAACTGAATGGAAACTAACGCTGACTAAACATCAATATGAAGCTGGGATGGCAAGGCCGTCCTAAGTACTACAACTGACAAACTAACAAAATATATATACAAGGCTTACAAGACCGACATACTGTACTAACTGACAGGTTATGACTACAAGCCTCTACTGATGGATATACTGTAATCGGAATATTGCCCCGACCTACCCATAGCCTATATACATATATACACAAGATGCACATAAAACTTCTAGACCTGGCAACTCTGAAGGACGTGGAGCTTACCGATAAAGCTGAACTCAGGCAACACCTACTGAGGAGATCTACCCGTCTGTCTGTCTGAACCTGCACGCATGAAATGCAGCGTTCCCAGAAAAAGGGACATCAGTATGAAATGATATACTGAGTATGCAAGGCAATAAAATAACTAAAAACTGAAACTGAAACTGAAACTGAACTGATAATATAATCACTGAAGTAACTGGGAGTCAAGATAATCTGAAGATATTCTTATCTGCTGATACTGACTCAACTCTCTCAATATAGTAAGTAAAATAGTTGTCCGACCCTATAAGGCTCGGTATACATATATATATATATATAACTGCTCTGCCATAGTAGGCTCGCTCATAGGCGCTCGGCCATACTAGGCTCTGTATTAGACTCTGTATCTCGACCAACTGGGATCGCTCATAGGCGCTCGGCCACAATAGGCTCGGTATATTACTTACCATCTGATCAGAGGTTCCCTAATAGGGGCCTGCCCATCAATTATAGCTCGATGCTAATGAAAATACTGTAATACTGCATATATAGGCTCTCTTCTCTCTTGGCTAGAACAAGACAATACTCAATTGAATATGAAGTCTTGATAAGGAAAATATTGTAACTTACGAGACTAGGAAAATATACATAAATTCTGGATTTCTCTTTATGCCTCGTTATCAAACTCATGTAATTACGAGATCATGCCAAAATAAAGGAAGGGCTTAGCCTTAACATACCTGGAGTAGGGAAAAATCCCGTTGTTATTACACAGAAATGGTTGTATCATACTCTTTTAGAATCACAAATTCTCACGTTGCTAAGGTGTTAAGAATTCTCGTTGGAATTTTTTTGTTTCAAGAAATTGTGTTGAAATCTTGTTGGATTGAGGTTAACATCTGTTTTGCAAGGTTTGAATTAGGAAGAAAGTTATAAGATTTTCAAGAAATTGTGTTGAAATCTCGTTGCTATTATAATATGGAGTGACTATCGTCCTTGGCTTTGCATTGTGTATAACGCACTTACCAAATGAATTTTTGGTATTAATTCAAGATAAGAGTTCTTGGCTTTGCATTCTGTATAACCCACTTATGAAATGGATTTTTGGTATTCATTCAAGATAAGAGTTCTTGGCTTTGCATTTTGTATAACCCACTTACAAAATGGATTTTGGTATTCATTCAAGATAAAAGTGTAGTGATAAGTATTATGACTTCTCTTTCCATGTGTCATCTTAATTGATTGTCCAAATTCAAGTTATTATCCAATCCTCCTCTACTTGCTGCCACGGGGGGGGGGGGGGGGGGGTTTCCCCACCTATATTTATTCCTTAATTATATGGTTAATCTTTCATTAAACCAATAATTAACCAATTACCCATGTAATTAAGAATTATCTCAAATTACTGAAAATGCTACTCATTTTTAATACACCTTCTACATCATTCTCTCATGGTCAAGTAGTACCTTGCATGGCACTTGTCTATAAATACCGGGTATTATGGCTCGGACCGTATTTTATCCCAAATTGCCAAACTTTGCCGAAACTTATTTTCTTCAATTCGCTTACCCTCTCACCTTCACAAATTTACTTATCCCTTGTTTGAAATAGCATAGTACTTGTAATCTCAAAATAATTTCCTTCCCAAACTTATTTCGATTAACTTACAATAAAACTTTAACGTATGAAAACGCGAGATGTAACATTCTCCCCCCTAGAAACATTCATCCTCGAATGTTTATTCTTAGAGACTTTGGGAAAAATTTACCAGAGTCTCTTCCGTACATTAGATTAAAACCGACATGTACGCAGCCAGAAAATATACTATACATGCCACACATGGCTAATGTTTATAAATAGCAACACTTGGCTTCACACAACTGTCCATTATAAATTCTGAAAGTCAAAAATAAGAGATTACCTGATGACCTACGGGCCTGAATAGAGCTGTGATGAGGCATCCCACCTCGAGCTATATCTTCAGTTTGAAATAGGTGGGGGTATTTAGACTTCATTTCTTCCTCTGCTTGCCACGTCATCTCTTCCACATTCTTGCTTCTCCATAAAACTTTTACGGAGGCTACCTCCTTATTCCGTAGCTTGCGGATTTGTCGGTCTAGGATGGTAACCAAAATTTTCTCATATGACAAGTCCTCCGTAATCTGTACATTATACCACCCGGGTAGGATCGCTAATGAACTTCCGTAGCATAGATACGTGAAAAACCAGATGGACAGACTCCAATTCCGATGGTAATTCTAACTCATAAGCTACTTGGCCCACTCTACGAATGATCCTATAAGGCCCAATACACCGTGGGCTAGGCTTGCCTTTCTTGCCAAACCTCATCATGCCCTTCATAGGCGATACCTTTAAGAATACCCAGTCATTAACCCCGAACTCTAAGTCTCATTTCCGTACGTTAGAATATGACTTCTGATGACTTTGGGCTGTTAACAGTCGCTCCGGATAAGCTTTACTTTCTCTATGGTCTGCTGAACCAGGTCTGGCCTATGTAACCCAGATTCTCCAACATCAAACCACCCTATAGGAGATCTGCACTTACGCCCATACAAAGCCTCGTACGGAGCCATTTGGATACTAAAGTGGTAACTGTTATTATATGCAAACTTGATAAGAGGTAAATGTTCATCCCAACTTCTTTTAAAATCCAACACACATGCTCGTAACATATCCTCGAGCTCTGAATTATGTGCTCGACTTGTCCATCAGTCTATGGATGAAAAGCTGTGCTGAGATTCACCTGAGTCCCTAGACCTCTTTGAAATGACCTCCAAAAATATGCTGTAAACTGGGCCCCACGGTCATATATAATAGATACTGGTACTCCGTGTAGCCGCACTATCTCCTTAATATATAACCTTGCACATTCTTCTGCTGTATATGTAGATCTTACCGGTATGAGATGTGCTAATTTTGTGAGCCTATCGACTATCACCCATATGGAATCAAACTTACGATGAGAACGAGGTAAACCCATAATAAAGTCCATGTTTATCGCCTCCCATTTCCACATCGGGATCTCTATAGTCTGCATTAGCCCTCCAAGCTTCTGGTGCTCTACCTTCACCTGCTGGCAACTAGGACACTGAGCGACAAACTCAGCAATGTTCTTCTTCATATCATTCCACCAGTATGCATTCTTAATGTCATGGTACATCTTCGTCGACCCAGGATGAATGGATTACCACGAATAATGTGCCTCTGACATAATCCTATCTCGTATCCCTGCTACATCTGGAACACATAGACGACCCCTATATCTGAGAACTCCATCTCCCTTGAGCTCTAACAACAACTTCTTTTGCTGTGGAACTCACTCTCTCAACTCGACCAACACTAGGTCCTTTTACTGCCTCTTCTTTACTTTAGCTATGAGAGATGATTTTGCAGTATTTTGGAGTACAACTCCACCATCGCCAGAGTCTACTAATCGAACCCCCAAACAAGTCAACTGATGAATCTCTCTAGTTAATTGTCTTTTTTCGGCCTCTACATATGCTAAGCTACCCATATATCGGCGACTTAAGGCATCTGCTACCACATTAGCTTGGCTTGGATGGTAGAGAATGTTAACATCGCAATCTTTCAATAACTCAAGCCATCACCTATTTCGCGAATTCAATTCATTTTGCTTGAAGATATATTGCAGGCTTTTATGGTATGTAAATACATCGACATGAATGCCATATAAATAATGCCGCCATATTTTAAGTGCATGGACAACTGCAGCTATTTCGAGGTCGTAGGTCGAATAATTTCGCTCGTACTTCCTTAACTGCCTTGAAGCATACACAATTACTTTCCCATGTTGCATCAGGACACATCCTAACCCGACACCTGAGGCATCACAATACATGGCGTAACCATCTGGACCCTCTGGAAGTGCTAGAACTGGCGCTGAGGTCAACCTGTTCTTAAGATCCTGGAAACTCTGCTTGCAAGCCTCCGTCCACTGAAACTTAGTTGCTTTCTGCGTCAACTTCGTTAACGGTGCCGAAAGGGAAGAAAAACCCTTTACAAACCTCAGGTAGTATCCTGCTAAGCCTAGAAAGCTATGAACCTCTGTCGGAGTGGTAGGTCTAGGCCAGGATTTCATAGCCTCAATCTTCTGAGTGTCTACCTTTATACCTCCATCGGATATAATGTGTCCCAAGAATGCTATAGACTTCAACCAGAACTCACATTTAGAAAACTTAGCATACAATTTACTATCACGGAGGGTTTGGAGTACTGCTCGCAGGTGGCCCACATGCTTATCCTCTGAACATAAATAAACCAAAATATCATAAAAAAATACTATCACGAACAAATCTAAAAATGGCCAGAATATGCTATTCATCAAGTCCATAAATACGGCAGGTGCGTTCGTCAACCCGAAGGACATGACAAGGAACTCGAAGTGGCCATATCGGGTCGTGAAGGCTGTCTTGGGAATATCTTTCTCCCGAACTCTGATCTGGTGGTACCCCGACCTCAAATCTATCTTTGAAAAGCATCTAGCTCCCTGCAACTGATAAAACAAGTCATCTATCCTTGGAAGTGGATACTTATTCTTAATAGTTACCTTGTTCAGCTGCCTATAATCGATACACATCCTTAGTGAGCCATCTTTCTACCATACGAACAGTACCAGTACACCCCAAGGTGAGGTACTGGGCCTGATAAAACCTTTCTCTAGCAAATCTTTTAACTGCTCCTTAAACTCCTTCAATTCGGTAGGTGCCATTCTATACGGAGGGATGGATATTGGTTGAGTTTCCGAAAGCAAATCGATGCCGAAATCAATCTCTCGCTCTGGAGGAATACCTGGAAGTTCATCTGGAAATACATCTGCGTACTCTTTTACTACTAGAATAGACTCAAGTGTAGGTATCTCAACATCTACATTTCTAACTCGCACAATATGATAAATGCACCCTTTTGCGATCATTTTCCTCGCCTTCAGATAGGAAATGAACCTACCTCTGGGTGTCCCTGTATTACCTACTCATTCAAGGACTTGTTTACCCAAAAAATTAAATCTGGCTGTCTTTGCTCGACAATCAACTGTGGCATAGCAAGCTGCCAACCAGTCCATGCCCATGATAGCATCAAAATCCAACATCTCTAGCTCAACTAGGTCGTCTGAGGTTTGACGACCACAAACTATCACCGTACAACCTCGGTAAACCCGTCTAGCAATAATCGATTCTCCGACCGGTGTAGATACCGCAAAAGGATCACTTAATATTTCAGGCACTATACCAAACTTCCCCGCGACAAATGGGGTGATACATTATAAAGTAGATCCTGGGTCTATCAAGGCATAAGCATCGTGGGAGAAAATGGTCAACATAATTATCACAATGTCTGGTGAAGACTCCTGGTCCTGTCGACCCGATAAAGCATAACTACAATTCTGGTTACCACCTAAACAAGAACCTCTACCTTTGCCTCGACCTCTACCTGCCGAAGACTAAGACTCGCGCCCTGAAGGATGCACAGACTTAGATGACCCTGTTATTGAATTCGCTGGTTGTGCCATATCCCCAGAATCTCTATTTGGGTAATCTCGCATCATATGCCTCGGACGTCCACATATATAACAAGCATCGGAACTGACTCTGCATTGTCCTAAGTGTCCTCTACCATAGATGTTACACCGTGATGGAAATGACCATGTCTGCCCTGAACCTCGCTGTCACTGCAAACCCGATGCCTGTGAGCTCTCACCTGGTCCTGATTGAGTATAACAGTCTTACCTGTAACCCTGTAACTGAGGTGGCGGAGGCCTAGGTGGCCATCCGAAGTACTGGGTCCTATAACTACCCTGAGTCTCCTCCTGAGACATGGCAAATCTCATCCTTTTACGCTGCCCTGACTCGGTCCTCTCCGTACCTTGCTGCCGACGCCTACCCCTTTCTATATTCTGGGCGAATGCCTGAATCCGGGAGATATCCAAACTATCCTGCAGTGCAGCGGTGGCACATGCCTTGGTCAATTATGGGGCCAACCCTGCTATAAACCTGTGGATTCTATCCCGCATAGTAGCAACTATGGATGGTACATATCGAGCCAATGAGTCAAAACGGAGACTATACTCTCGAACACTCATATTGCCCTGCTTGAGGGCTAGAAACTGATCGACTTGAGCCTGTCGGATCTCCCGCGGTAAGTACTGGTCAAGGAAGGCAGCCAAAAAATTCTCCCAAATAGATGGAGGTGCATCATGTCCCCTGGACCTCTCTCATCCCTCATACCAAAGGATAGCTATATCTCGGAGTCAAAAAACTGCTAGCTCAACTGCCTCTTTCTCCGTGGCATGCATAACCCGAAAGATCCTGTGAAGCTGATCTATGAAATCCTATGGGCCCTCCCTCTGATCTGTCCTCGTGAACTCTGGGGGACCCAAAGCAATAAACTCTCGGACCCTTGAACTCCCAGACCCCTCAGAAGATCCTGCACTAGCGGGTGCCGTAGCCTGTTGCTGGGTAGCTACCTAACTGTGTTAACAAATGCACCGCAATCCTCAAGTCCTAATATGATGGAAGCGGAGGGAGAACTGGATGTGTGGTCTCCCCAGGAATCTCCTCAAGTGGTGGAGGAGCCGGTAATGTCTGGGTAGGGGTCCTTCCCTGGGCCTCCGATTGGGCACCATCTACTGGGGGTACCCTACTAGTCCCCTCAGCTACTGCTGTATCTCTCATCTGGCTAGTCGTAGTCTTCCTAGTCATCGTCATCTGTGCATGCAAACACCAACATGTAAGCTTAACTCAAATTTCCTATAACTCAGTTCTACAACACGATTTAGATTTGAAAGAAGGGTAACCAACTCCTAAATGCCCTGTAGCCTCCTGCTTATATAATGTGGTGCAAAACACATCTATAAACAAGATACTACTAGACATGACTTGTAGACTCCCTAGGACAGAACTGTTCTGATACCACTTTGTCACACCCCGAACCTGGGGGGCTAGACCGGCACCTGGTGCCTCACCTATCCTTGCGTACCAACTTGCGACTAAGGGACTCTGAACATATAATGTCATACTTTGGTCACTGACCATATTGCAAGATAATTTACAAAGCAAAATATAAAACTGAATGGAAACTAATGCTGACTAAACATCAATATGAAGCTGGGCCGGCAAGCCGTCCTAACTACTACAACTGACAAACCAACAAAATATATATTCAAGGCTTAAAAGACCAACATACTGCACTAACTGACAAGTTAAGAATACATGCCTCTACTGATGGATATACTGTGATTGGAACAGGGCCCCGACCTACCCATAACCTATATACATATATACACAAGATGTACACAAAACTTCTAGACCCGGCAACTCCAAAGAACGTGGAGCTTACCGATAAAGCTGAACTCAGGCAATACCTACTGAGAAGATCTGCCCGTCTGTCTGTCTGAACCTGCACGCATGAAATACAGCATCCCCAGAAAAAGGGACGTCAGTGCAAAATGATGTACCGAGTATGCAAGGCAATAAAATAACTAAAAACTGAAACTGAACTGATAATATAATAACTGAAGTAACTGGGAGTCAAGATAATCTGAAGATATTCTTACCTGCTGATACTGACTCAACTCTCTCAATATATTAAGTAAAATAGCTGTCCGGCCCCATAAGGCTCGGTATATATATATATATAAAACTGCTTTCCCGTAGTAGGCTCGCTCATAGGCGCTCGACCATACTAGGCCCTGTATCTCGACCAACTGGGCTCGCTCACAAGCGCTCGGCCACAATAGGCTCGGTATATAACTTACCATCTGATCAGAGGTTGTTCAATAGGGGCCTTCCTATCGATTATTGCTCAATGGTAATGAAAATACTCTAATACTGCATATATAGGCTCTCTGCTCTCTTGACTAGAACAAGACAATACTCAATTGAATATGAAGTCCCGATAAGGAAAATATTGCAACTTACGAGACTAGAAAAATACATAAATTCTGGAATAAGAATTTCTCTTTATGCCTCGTTATCAAACTCATGTAATTTCGAGATCATGCCAAAATAAAGGTAGGGCTTAGCCTTAACATACCTGGAGTAGGAAAAAATTCGTATAATATTCTTGAAAAAGATTGCATCGTACTCCTTTAGAATCGCAAATTCTCACGTTGCTAAGGTGTTAAGAATTCTCGTTGGAATTTTTTTGTTTCAAGAAATTGTGTTGAAATCTCGTTGGATTGAGGTTATCTATTTTGCAAGGTTTGAATTAGGAAGAAAGTTATAAGATTTTCAAGAAATTGTGTTGAAATCTCGTTGCTATTATAATATGGAGTGACTATCGTCCTTGGCTTTGCATTCTGTATAACTCACTTACCAAATGAATTTTTGGAATTAATTCAAGATAAGAGTTCTTGGATTTGCATTCTGTATAATCCACTTACGAAATGGATTTTTGGTATTCATTCAAGATAAGATTTCTTGTCTTTGCATTTTGTATAACTCACTTACGAAATGGATTTTGGTATTCATTCAAGATAAAAATGTAGGGATAAGTATTATGACTTCTCTTTCCAAGTGTCATCTTAATTGATTATCCAAAGTCAAGTCATTATCCAATCCTCCTCTACTTGCTGCCACGTGGGGGGGAAGAGGGGGGGGGGGGGCTTTGTCCCCACCTACAATTATCCACAAATCCTTAATTATATGGTTAATCTCCTATTAAACCATTAATTAATCAATTACCCACGTAATTAAGAATTATCTCAAATTACTTAAAATGCTCTTCATTTTTAATACACCTTATACATCATACTATCATGGTCATGTAGTACCTTGTATGGCACTAGTCCATAAATATCGGGTATTATCGCTCGGATCGTATTTTATCCCAAATTGCCAAATTTTGACGAAACTTATTTTCTTCGATTCGCTTACTCTCTCACCTTCATGAATTTACTTATCCCTTGTTTGAAATAGCATAGTACTTGTAATCTCAAAATAATTTTCTTCCCGAACTTATGTCGATTAACTTACGACAAAACATTAACGTATGAAAACGCGAGATGTAATAACCTCGATTTTGTTGATTGAAGCGTGCCATCTTTACTTGTCATATTTGAGCAGCATTAGAATTATCTGTTGAATTGGACAAACATGTTTTCTGTCTTTTGACTGCTTTATACCTTGATGATCATGAGGTTATTTACTGTTCCGGCTCCAGGCTTATTATTACTTATGTGTCGTAAGTATTCAGATGCATCTAGTCTCACCACTACTTTTTCGAGGTTAGACTTGGTACTTACTGGGAACCGAATCTGGTGTACTCATACCATTGTTTTAAAAGGCATTTTTGGGGCGAGCCCCGAGGCGAGGCGTACCAAAAACTCCCCGGGGCGATGGTGTGGGGCGAAAGTCTCAAGAGGCGTACGCCCAGCAATTTAGGGCGTATGCCCGGGCGTTCGGGACGTATGCCCGGGCGTTCGAGGTGCGTTTTTGTAGTGAGGAGTAAGCCCCAAAAACTTTTTTAAATTAAAACAAATTTTGTTGAATAAGTCCTTCATATAATACCCAAATTCTCAAAAAGTCAGTTTGGTAATTACTCAAAAGGTTTGAAAAGGAACTCAAAGTCAAGATCTTTTTTTTATTGATTGAAGCCCTAATTCATGGTCTTTCCCAATTTTTTATGTTGTCCGCTAGTCTGCTAATATCTCCCAAACGCAACGAATATTTAATTTTTTTACAAATACAAAGAGAACTACATTCTCCTTCATAGCAGCAAGTTCAAAATTCAAATTGTAGTTTAATCATTTTTTTTATTCCTCCATATAGAAAACTTTATTCTTTTAGACTCAAATTACTTGTGCTTGTAAGTAGCGTATAATAAATTATTTTGATTAGTTTTTTGTGGGGATATATTTTACATATTTATAATTTTCTTCATTTTTTATGCAATTTTACATGTTTATAAATATTTACTGTCATTATATTATTTTATAAAATATTAAAAATTAAATACCTATGGGGCTTACGCCCCGTGCCGCGGGGCTTACGCCTCGCTGAGGTTTGACTTGATACTTACTAGGTACCGACTGTGGTGTACTCATACTACGCTTCTGCATATTTTTGTGCAGGTTCTGAGGCTGGTATTATGGTACCCTTTGAGTTGAGTAGGAGTGTGTTATTGGAGACTTTGTGGCGAGATGCCATACCGTTTCTATCTGCGACACATAGGGTCCCTGTCCTAATTTATCTCCTATCTTTTTTCTTTCTTACAAATAATTGTGATTAGGTATACAAACTTGTACCTATTCAGTAGTTGCTCGTGTACTTGTGTCACCTAGTTCTTGGGGTTGTACAATTTTAATCGCGTTTAGACTATGTTTTACTTGTATAAAATATTTCACTACTTTGAGATTATTCCTGCATTTATTATGATATAATTATGTTAATTAAAGGAAATTGGACCTTATTCTGTTGACTGTGAGTTGGCTTGCATAGCAAGTATGGCTAGGCGCCATCATGGCCTGGGATGGGATTTTGGATCGCGACATGTGTTTTGGTCCGGAGGATTTCATGAGTAATTTGAAACACTTAATGCCTAACTAGATATCTACAGTTAATAGAATTGACTAAAGGTAACATTTTGGATTAAGTGCTTATTTTAAGGTTCATATATTAATTTTGAACGTGTACATATGTTTGGTTGTGCACCCAAGAGGCTCGGGCGCGATTCGTGCTTAGTTTCTGGAAGTTGGATTTTCATCAACCTAAGAGAATTCATGATGTAGTTTGATAATTGCTTCTTAGTTGTGATATTTATGGATGTGTTTTGAGCATCCCAAAAATTTGTATAGGATATATGGACTTTTAGGTATGGTTTCGAGGAGTCTCGTGGAGCTCGGGTAAGTTACGAGGTGGTTTCATATTATTTTGAGGATATTTGCAGAAGTTTATTTCTTCTACCAGTGGTGTGAATCACAATATGATTGCTTAAGGTCACGATCGCATAAAAGAAAGTTGGGGTTGGAGGCAGTGCTCTTAGCAGTCGCATGGGTAGGAAGGCCTTTGCGATGTTGGCCAGCCAACTGATCTTCGCGGTCCTGTGGACTGTGGTCATGGTAGTGTAGGTGTTTGTTACTCAATGGAATCGCATGGACCCGGAGTCGTGATCGTGATGCACAAATTTGGCCCTGAGGTATATTTTGTCCTGATTTCAGGATTTTACTCATTTTCACCATTTTTGAGTTTTAAGAAAGGGAAAAGACGATTTTGAAGAGGGTTTTCACTCCAATATTAGGGAAAAGTAAATTTTACTTGGATTTCTTCATAAACTTTGATTGCCCATTGATGTTTTATATCTAAAACATGGAATCATGATTACTATTAGGATAGACCATGGTGGATGCCAACACCTTCTAAGAAGTTTACTGTGAGAAGTGCATGGCATATACTAAGACATAGATCAAACCCTAATCCATACTTTAAGTACATATGGGTTAAGTGAATGTCTTTCAAAATCTCTTTCTCTCTTTGGAGGCTATGGAAGTTTAAGCTACTTACTGATGACATATGGAAGAGAATTGGGTATTCAACTGCTTCTAGGTGTTGTTGTTGCTTACAACCACAAGAAGAAACTATTCATCACTTGTAATTAACTAGTTCTTTTGCTTTTATAGGGAAGAGAAATTTCTTTGGTGCTGTAAGTATTCATGTTTCATTTTGTGCAGGTACGTCAAGTTATACGGGCATGTGGAGCATTAGGTGTTGTGCTAAACTTAGACCATTATTCCAAGCAGTTCCTGCTATTATCACATGAGAATTATTGAAGAGGAGGAAGATAATGAGAAATGGAGGCATTGTGTCTTTAATATGATATTATATGAGAACAATAACACGATACACTCTTTGGAAAAGGTGAGGTATCCATGTCTGTGTAATATTCCTTTTCTTTGGCTGGACATGATCGAATATTTTGAGGAGTACAAGCCTCTGATGATGACAAAGAGAGTAACTTGGAAATTTTCTTATAAGGGTTGGCACAAATACAACACTGATGGTGCTTCAAGGGATAATCCAGGTCAAAGTTCATTTGGATTCTATATGAGAGATAGTGGAGAGGATTTGGTGTATGCTAGAGCAGTAAAGATTGAGGAGACAACAAATATTGTGGCTAGGGCAAAGGCTATAGTGGATGGGTTTTCTTACTGTGTTGCACATGATCTACTTCCTCTAATTTTGGAGACCGATTTTTTGGTGATGAAGAAGAATATTGAGGGTGAATGAGATCTTCCTTGGTGCATTATGACTGAAATGGGAAAGATTAAGGAGATGAAGGATCTCTTCAATGTGATCTTTTAACATGTACTAAGGGAGGGCAACACATTTGGCATATTCTTTAGCTAATATTGTTTTTCCTTTGTAGGTGAAGCAACTTATTATTCCTTTTCAAAACTTCCTAGTGTAGAGATGAAACTTCTGAACATAAACAAAGTTCAGATCCCTAATCTTAGGATTAGGGCTGCAAGGAGGAGATCACCTGATTGATGAGTTTACGTTGGATTTACTGCCTGTATTTTCTATGATGATCATTAATTTTCTTGTTCTGTGTATTGTTAGGTCTCTTATAAGTGATATTAATATATTATCATGCTTATTCTCGTAGAGGTTTAACTGCATATGAAATCCATAAGGCAAACAAGCTGTCATTTTTATTAGTTTGGAAAACATGTACAAGTGCTAATGGTGGTGTAATTGTTCTTTTCCAATTGCAGTTTTATGAATACTATTTGCAGGATCTTGGAGTGCTACAGGCAAAATTTCTTCCAGTTCCTATTATTGTGGCTAATCATATGCAGAATTATGGATGGTTTGCTTCATATGCTGCACATTCTTGATGATTGATATTGGCCCAACTGATGTTACCGCTTCTTCCTTCATATGCATATAGTTTTTGATCACATATGTTGGACTTCAGTGTTATATGGACATTATTTGATGGTTTGCAAGATGCTATGCTTCATTGTGTTTTGCTGGATTCCACATAGAGTACACAAATTCAACTTTTGGACTTTTTGTTTGGATTGGTTTATAGACATTCACACTTGTCTTGACATTTGTTTTGGATAATTTGGCATCTGGTGACAACTTTGGAGGTGCTACATAGAGGTTTTAATCCCTGGCTTGCAGTTACAACTGCATTATTGTCCTCATTAGGTTGTTTTCTTCAGTACCTATTAGACTTGGCAACTTAGAGCATGTTAGGTACTCTAAGTAAGCCTTTCATATTGTTAGTAGCACTAGTTTTATTTTTCTCCAACTTGCCAAGACTATATATTTTGTTTGTTTTATTATATATATTAGGTACACTGCCTAATGGTGTTTTTGCTAAAAAAGATTAGAATTTGAGTTTTTTGTCTAACACTTAAGAAAGTAATATTTGGAGTTTTGAATATCTATTTGGACTCGAATTTGGAAACTAATCACGTATTTGGATTTGTAAAGTTTGGGTCGATGGGCTCTGACCTTAAACTTCAGTTTTGACCATGTGGGCCAGATTTGACTTTTTACTGACCTTTGGTATTTGATTAACGATTAAATATTTATTGTTTTGAGTTCGTTTCTATGACATTATTTGACCTCGTTGAGTATTGTTTGGCTAAATTTAGAGCGTTTGGTGGCCCAAAAAAGAGGAAAATGCATTTTGGGAATTTGAGGCCTAATCTAAAAAAGGTAAGTAGCTTGGTTAACCTTGATTTGAGGAAATTTTAATAAAATAGACTTGTATGCTAAATATTATGTATTTGAGAGTGACATATATGCAAGGTAACGAGGGTATATGCGAGCACCAAAGTTATGCTATATTTTGGATAGATTTTAGACTACTTTGTGCCTTGTATGATATATATTACTTCTTCTTTTATGCCTTATTTGTTGTATGACTATTGGAGCAACTTTATGCTTGCAAGAGATTATGACAAAGCTTTTGATGCTTTGGACATGATGTGCGATGTGTTATGTTGGATTACATGTGGTAGCCGTAATCATACCTGTACATATTCATACATCTTTGGATGTTAATTTATATATCCATATGCAATAAACTTGCTTATTTCTTTTTCATATGCATACATCCCTGCATATGGTACTCTATTATGGACTGAGGTTTGTTCGATGGGACAATCCATGAGGTTAGATGACTAATTTATGAGATATTGATGATTTATTATGGAGCTATAATGCTCGACACATGAATTTGTATCTATCCATCCGGAGTCACATGATTATCTATGTTACTTTGGGTTATGTGTGCACAGTGATATTGTAGACCTGTGATGTCGGTTGAGGTAAAATATGAAGTCTTTCACATGTATAGACATTTTAGTCTTATGTTGAGGCATGCATACTCATTCTATTTGATTCATATTATTCATATATGCTGGATTTGTGCCTTACTTGCTTTCTTGATCAACTCATCTAAAATGTATGCCTAATAGCTGACTCTTGACGGAGGGCCTTACTATATATATCCATGGTTTCTTAGTTGTTTCTCCATTTAACAAATATTGTTATAATTCGAATAAGTTATGGAAGTGTGCATCATTTTGTCTAAACCTTGCCACGACTTTATCTACATTAGACTTGATACTTATAAAGTTGCATTGACTTTACACTCATACTATACTTCTGCAAAATTTTGTGCTGATTCTAGTATTGGTCCTAGCGGCATCCAGGAGGGTTCTTAGTAGATTGGCTTGTTAAAGACTTCACGGTGAGCTGCTATGTTGGATTTGAAGCTTGTGGAGTCCCCTTCTTATCTATTCTACTATATATCTTGGTTTAGAATATAACTTTATATTTGAGACCTAGTGTATTCTATTTAGTTGCTCAAGACTTCGTACTACCAGATTTTTGTAGATTGATATTGTATCCTCTGTATCTAGTTGATGATGTCAAACTTATGTATGCTTTACTTATATTATGACAGATGATTATTGTTACGAACCGATAGATCATTTTGAATTCTAGCTCCTCATTTCATGATTTGAGACCTTTCATTACGCTAATTGATGATTTATCACTTGTGTGCGTAGTCTGTGTTAATTTTTGAAAAGTTTAAATATGATTTTCAAAGAAAACTTGACTTTTGAAAATGAAAATGGTTAGAGTTGATCACGATCAACATTACTGGTAAATGACCTCAGATCGGCATGTTGACGATTCTGATACATTAGTATGATAATTTTGAACTCGTAAGCATGTTGGGTTAGGGTCCCGAAACTAAGTATGGCTTAAAGCCCCCTGCGAATCCGTAAATCTAAGGAGCATGCCGCAATAAAAGGATGGTCCCATATGCATTTGATTTTTTCCTTAAGGGAAAAAAGTACCCCCATCATAGTGAACCTCGGGTGACGCGAGGCTGTTTCGGTGCTTAATGTGAAAAGTTGAAATTTGAATTACGAACTTTAAATTTGTTGAGTTATGATGTCTAATTCTTGGTTTTAGATGTTATTTTGATGATTAGAGCTTACAAGAAAGTTCGTATGATGTTATTGTACGTAACCATATAGGCTTATATTCAGTGTCTTATCTTAGCCTCGTCACTACCTCATCGGGATTAGGCGTGATACTTACGGAGTACATTGGGTTGGTTGTACTTATGCTATACTTCTGCACTTCTTATGTAGATATTGGTGCTGGTTCTACTGGTACTTAGAAGGCATACTAGTTAGCTGGTGAAGGAGACCTGAGGTAGTGCTGTACTCTCTTTCATAGGCCTTGGAGTCTCCCATCTCATAGTCTTATTACTGTTTATCTTTTTCGAACAGTGTATTATTATTCTAGACTTTCTATTTAGTTAAATATATATACACTCCTGTACTTGGAGGGTCCAATTTCTGGGAGATGTTTGATGGAAGTGGGTTTTAGAGTTGATAGTATCATGTTATATACATTTCACATTACCTTTATTATTGCTATGTTAGACCCTTGACAAAGATGGTTGGCATATGGTGTAGCTGTGGCAAGGATTTGGAATGTTGTCCTTGCCATTGGCCTATGTGCGGGGCGATCACCATGAAAGACAATGGGAGCGTTGTCAATAGCAACAAGTTGTTGCAAGGCTAAGGTGTGACGGGCTACACTAAAGAAGGAGTGTGGTCGTGTGCAAGCAAAGGCCAAGGTCTTGAGGGGGCAAGTCAGGCTGGGTATAAGATTCACAAGACAATATGGGCATGACCTAGGCGCTATGGCAAGGCGTCTTAGTGCCAACGCAGTGGCATTGGAAACACGGTGTTGCCTTGGCTTAGGTGAGCGGGCTGGCACCTAAGAATTTTGTGGGAAAATGACGTAGCAAGGGAAATGGTATAAAGGCTTGGTGACTTGATGCCAATATAAGATATGGAATTGGCAAGGGGAGACTTAATCAACTTGGGGGTTACTTGACACAAACAAACGACTGTGGAAGCGGGCATACGTGTTGCTAAGTCATGGGCGACAAGCTATGGCAATGACATTGTGGCAGAGCAGTATCAAAGGGAAAGGTTGGGTGCAATGCCAGCCTTGGGCGCGCAACAGCTGGCCAAAACACGCACATGCAGTGCACAAGGAGCGGTTACCAAGTGTGCTGGGCATATGGCTATGTAGTTGAGCGGATACAACTGCCATATCCAGGCGTGGCTGATCATGGGGCTAAGTGGATATAGGTTTTTAATCATATTTGATCATGGCTTATCAGCTGGGGGATGTAAACTGACATAGGAAAACTGACTCATGAGAGTCTGGCAAGTGTAATAGGGTTGAATGCACTCTAAATGTGTGCTAGCAGCACCTAATTTCATCTTAGTACCTAGGGAGGGAAAACATGCAAGATGTAGGCATAGGGTTGTCTATGTCAAGGCTTGAGCATGGCAAATTATGTTCCATTTCCTTGCTAAATATCAGTGGGCACGAAATATCTTAGGCAGGGCCTTTTAGAAGGCAAATTGTGCAAGCGTTGGCAATTTTGTATGTTGGTGACTGCCAAGGGTGGCAACACCTTGCCAAACTCGAGATTTTCCTTTGTAATTCATTATTATAAAAGGTTAGGAAAGCGTTCCTATAATTCTGTGTGTGCTTTACATGTTTCTTATTGCCTTAAAATTATTCTAAGTATTAAACCTTGAAAGCAAAAGAAATTGGGTGAATGATAAGTCAAGTAGGGACTTGGCTGCCGCGTAGTGGGAATGTTTTTGGCAAACAGAAAATGCCCCTATAATGACTGGTAGCAGAGTGGAGCAGGTTCGTGACGAGGGCACGACGACCATGAACAAGAGGACAAAACAAGGGGTCAGTGTTCTTTGTTCGTGGAAGGGGCTGTCCGTGCTTAGAAAATTCAGAAAAGGAAAGCAAGGCAGTAACACAAAAATTTAAATTGATATGTGCCAAAATCAGCAGCGGGTTCTTTCAAATCAGGACAGTTGCATGCTGGATTTGGTGTAGTAATGATGGACAAGAGAAGCAAATGAGAAAGACATTGCACTTGAGGGCAAGGAGAACAGTATTATTAAAAGGCTGCTGAACTTGTGATATATTTGTAAATAGCGAAAATGTGTTGGGATTATTCGACGAGGGAGTCGAATTCAACTGATTGGGGTTGTTTGTTAGAGCCTTGACAAAGCTGGTCAGCGTGTGGCGCGACTGTGGCAAGGATTTGACATGATGGTCTGGCCATTGGCCTATGTACGAGGAAATCAACATGCAAGACAATGTGGGCATTGTCAATAACAACAAGTTGTTGCAAGGCTAAGGTTTGTCGGACTAACCTAAAGCACGAGTATGGTTATGTGCAAGCAAAGGCCAAGGTCTTGAGGTGGCAAGGCAGGATGGAGAGAAGCTTGGCAAGGCATTGTGGGCAAGACTTGGGCGCTAAGGCAAGGCGTCTTAGTGCCAAGGCAGTGGCTTTGGCAACACGGTGTTGCCTTGGATTAGGTGAGCGGGCTGGCACCTAAGTATTTTGTAGGCAAACGACATAGCAAGGGAAATGGTATCATGGCTTGGTGACTTGATGCCAATATAAGCTATGGTATTGGCAAGGGCAGACTTGATCAAGTTGGGATGACTTGACACAAAATAAGCGATTGTAGCAGCGGGCGTACGTATGGCTAATTCATGAGAGACAAGCTGTGGCAATGACATTGGGGTGGAGCAGTGTCAAAGGGCAAGGCTGGGTGCAATGCCAGCCTTAGACGCGCATCAACTGGCCAAAACACGCACATGTAGTGCACAAGGAGCGGCTACCAAGTGTGCAGGGCACATGGTTGTGCAGCTGAGCGGTTACAACTACCTTATCAAGGCATGGATGATCATATGGCTAAGTGGATGTGCATTTTTAATCATGTTTGATCATGGCATATTAGTTGGGAGATGTCAACAAAATAGGAAAACTGACTCATGAGAGTTTGACAAGTGTAATAGGGCTGACTGCAGTATAAATGTGTGCTAGCAGCACCTAATTTCATCTTAGTACCTAGGGAGGGAAAACATGCAAGATGTAGGCATAGGGTTGTCTATGTCAAGGCTTGAGCATGGCAAATTATGTTCCATTGCCTTGCCAAAAATCAGTGGGCACGAAATATCTTAGGCAGGGGCCTTTTAGAAGGCATATTGTGCAAGTGTTGGCAATTTCGTGAGTTGGTGACTGCCAAGGGTGGCAATACCTTTCCAAACTTGAGATTTTACTTTGTAATTAATTACTATAAAAGGTTTGGAAAGGGTTCCTATAATTCTGCATGTGCTTTACATGTTTCTTATTTCCTTAAAATTATTCTAAGTGTTAAACCTTGAAAGCGAAAGACATTGGGTAAAGGCTGAGTTAACTAGGGACTTGGCTGCCACAGAGTGGGCATGTTTTTGGCCGATAGAAAATGCCATGTGACATGTAACAAGCAGCGTTAAGTGCCATTACGATCCCTTTTATTGGGAATTTGGTTCGTGATAAGTTGGTCTCAGAACTCTAGGTTACATAGGTCTTACGATTCATGAGAAAGCTTACTAGAGTCTTGAGAATTGGTACAGAGACGTCTATAGTTATCTTCTAGAGTCTATAAGGCTTTAGGAAACTTCAATTTCTTTCTTTCTCTGTCATGCAATTTTGTTCTATCATAAAGTTTGAATTTTTCTTCTCTTATTCTCTCACAAATAGTGAGGACATGTGCTTCGTCCGCAGATGTTCAGGAGCCAGAGCCCCAGATTGTAGATACCACCAGGGGTAGGTGCTAGGGAAAGGCAGAGGCAGAGGTAATGGTAGAGTTTAGCCTAGATGCATGCTGGCACCCGTAGTCGAGCCCCAGATAGATTAGGATAACAAGATTCCAGTTTATGCCAAGCTAGTAGGACCGTCTCAGGTCTATTATTGTCGGGGTAGTTCAGCCTATTATTGCCGGACAACCCGAGGATAGTCCTGTGATGTTAGCTGAAGAGCTGAAGTGGTTGGACAGGTTCACCTATGTTGTCTCCTCCACACCTCAGTACTGCTCTTTCAGAGGATGCCTAGGACTTCTTGGGCTGTTTCCATGCAATTTTGTGAATCCTGGGACTAGTTGAGTCCAATGGAGTTGATTTCACCATATTTCAGATGCATGGTTCTGCCAAGAGGTGGTGGTAGGTTTACGAGATGGGCAGGCCAGCGGGATTACTTTTTCTTACATGGGCTTAGTTTTTGCAGTTTTTCCTAGAGAAGTTTTTTCCCCTCACTTAGAGAGATGAGTTGTGCAGCTAGTTCGAGCGTCTTCAGTAGTGTAGAATGACAGTTTCCCAGTATGAGACTAGATTTGATGATTTGTCTTGCCATATAGCCATCCTGTTCCATACTGAGAGGGAGAAGGTGTGGAGGTTTATAGAGAGTCTTACCTATGGCATCGTACTTCAGATTGATAAAGAGGACAAGAATGAGACTTCTTTCACTCATGTGCTGGAGATTGCTAGGAGGATTGAGCTCATTAGAGTCCAGGTGAGAGAGAAGACCTCTGACAAAAGGCCCCATTATTTTGGAGGTTTCACTGGTGCCTCTTCAGGAGGCAGGGGTTATTTTGGTAGAGGACATTCTATCATGCTGGTACAGTCAGCTCTTCAGGCCACACATAGAACATCCGGCACCCACAATGCTTATGGACCTCGTTCCGAGCAAATAGCATACAGTGCACCTTCAGCTCCTATTAGTGCACCTCTAATACAGAGTTACCATGGTGGTTATTCAGATCATCAGGGATAGTTTCAGGTTTAGCATCACGTCAAAAGGGCTTTCTATGTGTCTGGGGATTTGAGGCACGTCGCGAGGTTTTGCCCTAGGTCGTAGAGCAGTATGCCATATCAGGATACTTGTGCCATGATTCTGGCACTGGTTGCTACACCTCATCGTCAATCAGATAAAGGTGGGGGTCAGGTAGCAAGAGGTGGAGGTCGTCCTAGAGGTGAGGACAGGCTAGGCCTAAGGCAGAGTTATTACAGGTATTATTTCAGTCTGCCATAGAGATACTTCATTGTTGTTTGATATGGGTTTTACATATTCTTATGTGTCTTCATATTTTGCTTCGCACCTAAGAATGCCTTATGATTCTCTTGATGTTCCTCTTTCAGTTTCCATACCGGTTGGGGATTCTATAGTAGTCAATCGAGTGTATCGATCTTGTGTTGTTACAATTATTGGTTTTGATACGATGGTTGATATTTTGTTGCAGGAGATGGTGGATTTTGAGGTCATTCTTGGTATCGATTGGTTGTCCCCGTATCACGCTATCTTGGATTTTTATGCAAAGACTATAACTTTAGCTATGCCGGTGTTTCCTAGATTAGAATGGAGAGGGACCCTGGGCTATTCTACTAGTAGGGTGGTTTCATATTTGACGGTTCAGTGTATGTTTAAGAAGGGGTGTTTAGCGTACTTGGTTTACTTTCGAGATTCAAGTGCGGAGGTTTCTTCTATGGATTCAGTATCGGTAATGAGGGAGTTTCCAGAGGTATTGTTTTGCAGATTTGCTTGGTATGCCACCCGACAGGGATATTGACTTTTGCATTGATTTGGTTCCGGGAACTCAGCCTATTTCTATTCCACCTTACCGCATGGCTCCAACCGAGTAGAAGGAATTAAGGAACAACTGTAGGATTTACTTGATAAAGGATTTATTAGACGTCGTGTGTCACATTGGGGTGAGCCAATATTGTTTGTTAAGAAAAAAGATAGATCGATAAGAATGTGCATTGACTATCAGCGGTTGAAAAAGGTTACCATCAAGAACAAGTATCGGTTGCCTAGGATTGATGATTATTTGATCAACTTCGGGGTGCCAAGGCTTTTTCCAAGATTGACTTGAGATCAGTCTATCATCAGGTGAAGATTAGGGTATCAGATGTCCCTAAGACAACTTTTAGGACCCATTATGGTCATATGAGTTCTTGGTGATGTCATTTGGTTTGAATAATGCTCCAATAACTTTCACATATTTGTTGAACCGAGTGTTAAGTCTTACATAAACATGAGCAGCACCTAGAGATTGCGCTTTAGACTTTGAAGAATCATCTGCTTTATGCCATGTTTTCGAAGTGTGAATTATGGTTGGACTCAATTTACTTCTCAGGACATGTTGTGTCATTTGATGGTATCAAGGTAGATTCTAAGAAGATTGAGGTAGTTCAGAGTTCGCCACGACCTACTACAGCTATTGACATTCAGAGCTTCTTGGGTTTGGTGGGCAACTTTTGCCGTTTTGTGGAGGGGTTTTCATTTATTGCAACCCTATTGACCAAGTTGACCCAAAAGGGTGTTCTTTTTAGATGGTCTGATGAGTGTGAGGAGAGCTTTTAGAAGCTCAAGACTGCCTTGACTACAACCTAGTGTTGGTGTTGCGCACAAGTTCAAGGTCTTATACTGTGTATTATGGTGCTTCACGTATTGGACTTGGTGAAATATTGATGTAGAAATGTATCATCAATTGAAAATCCATGAGAAACCTATCTCGTGCATGATTTGGAGTTGGCAGCTATTGTGCATGTGCTCAAGTCTTGGAGGCATTACTTATACGGCATTTCATGTGAGTCTACACCGATCATCGGAGTCTCTAATATCTATTCAAGCAAAAGGATCTGAATTTGAGGCAACAAAGATGGTCGGAATTTTTTAAAGACAATGATATCACTATATTATATATTGGGAAAAGGTTAATGTGGTGGCTGATGTCTTGAGTATGAAGGCGGAGAGTATGGTTACCTTGGCATTTCTATGGGCAGTGGAGAAGCCGTCACCTTTGGATGTTCAAGCCTTAGCTAAAAGGTTTGTGAGGTTGTATATTTTAGAGCATAGCAGGGTTATTGCTTGTGTTATGGCGCAATCCTCTTTGTTGGAGCACAACAAGGCTTGACAGTTTGATGATCCTCGCTTGTTGGTGTTAAAAGACACAGTGTAGTGCGGTGGTTCTAAGAAGATCATGATTGAGGATGACGGTGCTATGCCGCTTCATGGTTGGATTTGTGTTCCGAATTTTGATGGTTTGAGAGATTTGATCCTTAAGGAGGCTCATAGGTCCCGATATTCTATTCACCCAGGTGTAACGTAGATGTATCATGACTTGAAGCAACATTATTGGTGGCGAAGATGAAGAAAGACATTGTTAGATATGTATCTCAAATTTCAATTGTCAGCGGGTGATGTATGAACATCAGAAACTAGGTGGTTTGACTGAGAAGTTGGTGATACCGGAGTGGAAGTAAGAGTGTATCACTATAGACTTTGTGGTAGGCTTACCATAGACTTTGAGGAGGTATGATGGTTTTTGGGTAATTATGGATTGATTGACCAAGTCCGCGCATTTCATTCTGGTGATGACTTCCTACACTTCAGAGCGATTGGCGCATATCTATATTATGGAGATTATTCGCACGCACGGTGTGCCCATTTATATCATTTCCAACTGTGGCGCATAGTTCACTTCGCACTTTTGGATAGTTGTTCAGTGTAAGTTAGGCACGCATGTTGAATTGAGTACTACATTCATCCTCAGACAGACGGGCAGTCCAAGCGGACCATTCAAATTTTGGAGGATATGTTGATGGCTTATTTTATTAATTGCGGAGGCTAGTGGGATTAGTTTCTCCCATTATCGGAGTTTGCATACAACAATAGCTATCGGTCGAGCATCTAGATGGCTCCATATAAGGCCTTATATGGAGACGATGTCGTTCTCCTGTTAGTTAGTTTGAACCAGGTGAGGCTAGATTATTGGGCACAAATTTAGTTCATGATGCTTTGGAGAAGGTAAAATTGAGTCAGGAGCGGTTTCGTACAACACAGACCAGAAAAAAGAATTATGCTGAAAGGAAGGTTTATGATGTGTCTTTCATAGAGGTTGAGAAGATTCTTCTCCGAGTATCGCCTATGAAAGAAGTGACAAGATTTGGGAAGAAAGGTAAGTTGAGCCCGAGTTAAATTGGCTCATTTGTGATCTTGGAGAGAGTTGAGGGCGTTTCTTATAGGCTTGCATTGCCTCCCAGCCTAGCAGGGGTACATCCGTCATTTCTTGTTTCTATTCATTCGAAGTACCATGAAGATAAGTCACATGTTCTAGACTTCTGCACAGTGCAACTTGATGGGGATTTGACTTATGAGGAAGAACCGTTAGCTATTCTAGATCAGCAGGTTCAACAGTTTAGATCCAAGGATATTCCTTCTATGAAAGTGCATTGGAGAGGTCAACTGACTGAGGAGGCTGCTTGGTTGTCTTAGTCCGACATGAAAAGTAGATATCCGCATCTTTTTACTAGTCCAAGTACATTTCTATGTCTGTTCGAGGACGAGCTTTTCTTTTAGAGGTGGAGAATGTAACGACTTGATAGGTCGTTTTGAGTTTTAGCTCCTCATTTCATGTTTTGATACCTTTCATAGCACTATTTGATGATTTATTAATTGGGTGTGTACTCTTTCTTGATTTCTAGAAAGTTTAAATGTGATTTTTTTAAGAAAATTTGATTTTTGAACTTGAGAATAGTTAGAGTTAACTACGGTCAACATTGTTGGTAAATGACCTCGGATCGGTGTTTTAACGATTCTGGTAGATTCGTATGATGATTTTGGACTTGTACGCATGTTGGGTTAGGGTCTCGGGTAAGCCGAGGCCCTTTCAACGCTTATTATGAAAAGTTGGAATTTGAAGTATGAACTTTGAATTCTTTGACTTTTAATGTTTGATTTTTGGTTTTTGATGTTATTTTGATGATTTGAGCCTACGAGCGAGTTCGTAATAGTGTTATTATACTTGTGTGGATGTTTGGATTGGGGCCCGAGGGGGCTGGGTGAGTTTCAGATTAATTTGTTAGGGCTTCTTGAGTTGTTGGTGCTGCTGGCATCGCGATTTTGATCTTCTATTTTAAAATGCGAGCCTCGTATTTGCGAAAGCACTCGCTTGAATTTACGATGATCGGAGGAGAAGGGGCAACTTTGCATTTGCGAGGATTTAGATCTTTGCATTGTCGAAGCTTTTGTTGCATTTGCGACTGCCGCAATTGCGATACTTGTGTCGCAATTGCGAGATCTGAGGCTCTGAGGCTAGATCATATTTGCGACTAGTTGTTCACTTTTGTGAATATCGTAATTGCGAATAAGTATCCACTACCTTGCATTGATGATTTGTTTGATCAACTTCAGGGTTGCAGAGTGATCTCAAATATTGACCTGAGATAAGGGTATCATCAGTTGAAGAATAGGGCTTCAGACATTACTAAGATGGCTTTCTGGACCCGTTATGGTCATTATGAGTTCTTAGTGATGTGTTTAATCTGACAAATGACCCAACAATATTCATGCACTTGATGAGCAGTGTTTTCCAGCCTTATTTGGATTCTTTTGTCATTATTTCCAGCCTTATTTGGATTCAGTGGCATTCTTGGGCCACATGGTGTCCAGTGAGGGGGTCAAGGTGGATACAAAGAAGATAGAGGCAGTTCAGAGTTGGCCCAGACCTTCAACAACCATGGAGATCAGGAGTATTCTAGGTTTGGGCTGGGTATTATCATCGATTTGTAGATGGGTTCTATCCATTGCAACCATATTGACATAGTTGGCTCAGAAGGGTGCTCCATTCAGGCGATCTGACAAGTGCGAGCAGAGCTTTCAGAAGCTCAAAACTGCCTTGACTACAACTCCAATTTTTGTTTTACCTTCGGGATCAGGACTATACACATTTTATTGTGATGCTTTACGTATTGGTCTCACTTGTGTGTTGATGCAGGATGGTGTGATTCCCTAAGGTTCACGTCAGTTGAAGACCCATGAGAAGAACTATCAAGTGTGTGATTTGGAATTAGTAGCTACTATACACGCACTCAAGATTTGGAAGCATTATTTATATGGCGTGTCATGTGAGGTGTATACGGGTCATCAGAGTCTCCATCATCTGTTTAAACAGAAAGATTTGAATTTGAGGTAGTGGAGGAGGTTGAAGTTGTTGATAGATTATGATATCACTATTCTCTATCATCTGGGGAAGGCTAATGTAGTGGCAGACACCTTGAGTAGTAAGGCGGAGAGCATGGGTAGTTAAGCATTCATTCATGTTGGGGAGAAGCGTTTAGCTATCGATGTTCAAGCATTGGCCAACATATTGGTGAGATTGGATATTTCGAAGCTGAGTAGAGTCCTTACTTGGGTTGTATCTCGGTCTTCCTTGCTTGAGCACATTATGTCTTGCCAGTATGATGATCCCCACTTGCTTGTCCTTAGGGACATGGTGCATCACAGTGATGCTAAGGAGGTGAATATTGGTGATGATGGGGTATTGCGACTCATGGGCCGAGTTTGTGTTCCTAATGTCGATGTCTTGAGAGAGTTGATTCTTGAGAAGGATCATAGTTCGCGGTATTTCATTCATCTAGGTGGTACAAAGATGTATCCTGACTTGAAGCAACATTATTGATGGAGGAGGATGAAGAAGGACATTGGTGGACATGTTTCTATGTGTTTGAATTGCCAACATATCAAGTATGACCGTCACAAACCGGGTGGTTTGCTTAAGAAGATTGATATACTAGAGTGGAAGTGGGAGCACGTTACTATGGACTTTATGGAGGTTCAGCGTGAGTTGGGCGTTCAAGTAGAGTTGAGTACTGCATTTCACCCTCAGATAGACGGGCAGTTCCAACAGACCATTCAAATCTTGGAGGATATGTTGAGGGCATGTACTATTGGTTTTGGAGGCCAGTGGGACCAGTTTCTACCTCTAGCCGGGTTTTCCAACAATAATAGCTATCATTCTAGTATCCAGATGGCTCCGTATGAGGCCTTATATGGGAGGCGGTGTCGTTCTCCGGTTGGTTGGTTCGAAGGTTATTGGACATAGACTTGGTCCATGATGCTTTGGAGAAGGTGAAGTTGATTCAAAAGAGGCTTCGCACAGCTCGGTCCAAGTAGAAGAGTTACACGGACCGGAAGGTCTGTGATGTGGCTTTTATGGAAGGCGAGAAGAATCTTCTTAGGGTGTTGCCCATGAAGGGTGTGATGAGGTTTGGGAAGAAGGGCAAGTTGATCTCGAGATCTTTTGGCCCTTTGAGGTGTTGGAGAGAGTCGGCGAGGTTTCTTATAGACTTGATTTTCCTCCTAGTCTTTCGGGAGTTCATCCGATATTCCATGTTTCTACCTGACTACCCATTTGAATACGAGTCCAAATATACAAGTTCCACTACCTAAAAAGACACTTTGCGATCACGGTCAAGCACCCGCAAACATGATGCAATGGCATCTTAAGCCCATGCAAACGCAACCCTGATCACGCAAATGTGATGGCTAAACCCCAGCCGGCTCCCAACCAGCCTCTCCTCTAGGCGAACGCGAGCCCATCGCCTACGAATGCGAAGACCAATGACTCCAACCCTTTACTAACACGACCTTCTATATATGAATGTGTAGAACAAAATAACAGCTACCCAAATAAGCCTCCACGATCGCGAGACCTGCTTCGTGATCGTGATGTACACCAAACATGAACAGAAAATTTGAAATCTCAACCAACCCTCGGGTGGTCCAAAACTCTCTTGAGCCACCAAGGACCCCATCCAATTATGCCAACAAATCCGTAAAGTTTAAACGGGCCTATCCAAAGCCTACAAACTCATGCGATATCACCACATTATGGATCGATGATCAAACCATCAATTAAACTTCTCTTAAGTTCATAGGCTTCTAAACTTCTAACCAAATGTCTGATTCCTATCAAACCAACTCGGAATGCAACCAAACATTGTACACAAGTTCCAAATGACATAACAAACCGATTCCAAGTCCCGGAACAACAATTTGAACCCAGTAGCCTCAAAGTCAACTCCAGGTAAAACTTATAAACTTTCCAAACCTTCAAATTTCCAACTTTAGACAATTAGAGATAAGACATCCTAGGAACCTCCAAATCCAAATCTGGACATATGCCTAAGTCCAAAATCACCTTACAAACCCATTGGAAAAATCAAAACACTAATCCGAGGTCGTTTATATAAAATTCAAAGTCAACTCTCATAACTTAAGCTTCCAAACATAGAACTAAGTGTTCTCATCCCCACAAGTCACAAAATAACAAACAAGCATATGGGAAGCATCAAATAGGGGAACGAGGCTCAAATACACAAAATAACCGACTGGTTTGTTACATTATCCCTCTCTTAAACAAGCGTTCTTCTTCGAACAAGTTTAGACTCATACCTGGGGTATCAAAAAGATGAGGATATCTGCTCCACATATCATGCTCGGTCTCCTAAGTCACACCCTCGACTTGACATCTCTACTAAACCTTCAGCGATTCAATATCTTTAGACTTCAGCTTCCAAACATGCCTATCCAAAATAGCCACCGGATCTTCCCGAGAAGCCAAATTCTTATCCAATTGCATAGAACGAAAATCCAACACGTGTGACTGATACTCATAATACTTCCAGAGCATGAAAACTTGGAATACCGGGTGAACTCCCTATAAGCTTGGTGGAAAATCAAGTCTGTAGGCCACCTCACTAACACTATCCAACACCTTGAAAGGACCAATATACCGAAGACTAAACTTGCCCTTCTTCCCAAATCTCATCAAGCCCTTCATAGGCAAAAATCAGAGAAAAACCATCTCACCTTCCATGAAAGCCACCCACAAACCTTCCTGTCAGCATAACCCCTCTTCTTGGACTATGTTGTACGAAGCCGCTCCTGAATAAATTTTACCTTCTCCATGGA
The DNA here is from genome assembly GCF_000715075.1 of Nicotiana tabacum. Taxonomy (NCBI): domain Eukaryota; kingdom Viridiplantae; phylum Streptophyta; class Magnoliopsida; order Solanales; family Solanaceae; genus Nicotiana; species Nicotiana tabacum. The sequence continues at coordinate 63,315,046 of NC_134081.1, forward strand.
ATTATGAACCACATCTGTGCCCAATAGCCTAGCCTCGCCAGACTCAAACCAACCAACTGGAGAACAATATCTCCTCCCGCATAATTCCTCATACAGAGCCATCTAGATGCTCGACTAATAGCTATTATTGTATAGAAATACCGATAATGGAAGAAACTGATCCCACTGGCCTCTAAAATCTATGACACACACTCTCAACATATCCTCCAAAATCTGAATGGTCCACTCGGACTGCCTATCTGTCTGAGGGTAAACTAAAGTGCTCAACTCAACCTGTGTACCCTACTCACGTAGAAACTCTCTTTAGAAATGCGAAGTAAACTGATTGCCGGAATCCGAGATGGTAGAAACATGTACACCATGCAAACAGACAATCTCCTAGATGTAAATCTTATCCAACTACTCCAAAGTGTAGGAAGTCATAACTGGAATGAAATGCACAGACTTGGTCTGTTTGTCCACAATGACCTAAACTACATCAAATATCCTCATTGTCCATGGAAATCCTACCACAACATACATGGTGATGCGCTCCCACTTCCACTCTGGTTGTCTAACCTCTGAAGCTAACCACCAGGTCTTCGATGCTCATACATGACCTACTGACAATTCAAACACCACACAACATTCCCAACAATGCATTTCTTCATCCTCCGCCACCAGTAATGCTGATCAAATCACGATACATCTTCGTAGCACCCAGATGAATAGATTATCATGAACTATGAGCCCCCTCAGGGATCAACTCTCTCAACCCATTCACATTAGGAACACAAATCTAGCCCTGAAGCTGCAATACACCATCATTACCAATAGTCACCACCTCATTGCACCATGTCCTTGAGGACAAGCTAGTAGGGATAATCATACTAACGAGCCTTATTGTTCTCAAACAAATATGATTGTGAAACAATACATGCAAGGACTCTACTAGGCTCTAGAATATCCTATCTCACAAATTTGTCGGCCAAATCCTGAACTTCCATAGCTAAAGGCCTCTCCACAACTAGAATGAATCCTATACTCCCTATACTCTCTGCCTATCTACTCAAGGCGTCAGCCACTACATTAACCTTCCTCGGATGATAAAGAATAGTGATGTCATAGTCCTTCAATAATTCCAACTACCTCCGCTACATCAATTTCAAATCCTTTTGCTTGAATAGATGTATAACACTCTGATGATCCGTATTCACCTCACAAGACACACCATATAAGTAATGCCTTCAACTCTTGAGCGCATGTACAATAGCTGCAAACTCCAAATCACGCACCGTGTAGTTTTTCTCATTGGGCTTCAACTGGTGCGATACATAGGCAATTACCCTATCTTTCTGCATCAACACACATCCACTTCCAAATTGCGAAGCATCAGAATAAATCGAATATGACCCCGCTCCTAAGGTAGAACCAGCACTAGAGCTATAATCAAAGTAGTCTTGAGCTTCTGAAATTTCTCCTAACACTCATCTGACCACCTGAATAGAGCGCCTTTCAGAGTCAACTTAGTAAATGGGACTGCAATAGATGTAAATCCCTCTACGAAGCGATGGTAGTTATAAGACAAACCCAAAAAGCTTCTGATCTCTGTAGCAGTAAAAAGTCTGGGCCAACTCTGAACTGCCTAGATCTTCTTTCGGTCCACTTTGATCCCATTACTAGACACCACATGACCCAAGAATGCCACCAGCTCCAACCAAAATAACACTTGGAGAACATAGCATATAACTTCTTCTCCCTCAACATCTGAAGCACAATCCTCAAATGTTGCTCGTGCAACTCCCTACTACGAGAATATACCTATACATCATCAATGAACACAATGACAAAAGAATCCAAATAGGGATGGAACACACTGTTCATCAAATGAATGAAAGCTATTGGGGCATTAGTCAATCCAAATGACATCACAAAAAATTCATAATGACCATAATGAGTCATGGAAGTCGTTTTAATGATGTCCAAAGCCCTAATCTTCAATTGGTGGTACACCAATATCAAGTCATTTTTTGAGGACACCCTAACACCTTGAAGTTGATCAAATAAATCATAAATGCGCAATAATGGATACTTGTTCTTGATGGTAACCTTGTTCATCTGCCGGTAGTCAATACACATTCTTACAGAACCATTCTTTTTCTTTACAAACAACACTAGTGCACCCCAAGGTGACACACTAGGCCTGATGAACCCCTTATCCAATAACTCATGTAACTGGTCCTTTACTTCATTCAACTCATCAAGAGCCATGCGATGTGGTGGAATATATATAGGTTGATTGCTTGGTGCAAAATCAATGCCGAAATCAATATCCCTATCACGTGTCATGCCTGGTAGGTCCGAAGGAATCACATCCAAAAACTCCCTCACTACTGGAACTGACTCAATAGTAGGACCATCAGAACTTATATTTCTTGACAAAAGCTAGATGCGCCAAACACCATTCTCAACCATCCATTGAGCCTTCGAGAATGAGATCACTCTACTAGGGGTGCAACCAAGAGAACCCTTCTACTCCAACCTTGGCAACCCTGACATCCCTAACGTTACGATCTTAGCATGACTATAAAGAATAACATGGTATGGAGATAACCAATCCATATCCAAGATCACATCAAAATCCACCATATCTAATAATAGAAAGTACACCCTCATCTAAAAACCACATATGGTGACACACACATGACCGACAAACTTGATCCACCGTAATAGAATCCCAAACTGATGTAGATACATGAACATGGGTAACAAGCAAATCACGTGGCATATGAAAACAAGAAGCTGGCATATCAAAACAAGAAGCAAAGGGTGATGACACATATAAATAAATAGAACCAGGATCAAACAATACTGAAGCATCTTTATGGCACACAAAAATAATACATATAATAATAACAACAACCTTGATCCTCCTTGGAAACGCATAGCATCTTGCTTGTCCCCGACTGGACTGAGCTCCCCTCTAGGATGACCATACCCCAAATGACCTCTACCCTGAGCTGGCTGAGTGGGTGGTGTAGCAACGAGTGCGGGAATCATAGTTTGACCTCCCTACTGTACTAGACCTTTGCAAATGTGGGAGTAGTATTTCCTGACATGCCCCAGGTCTCCACACTCACAGCAACCTTTGACCAAAAATGACTACGGGTCCTATGTCGAACCCCATGAACTAGAATACCCACTAGAAGAACCTAGTACTGATGAATCCTTAATAGATAGAGCACGATGAGAACTATATGCAAGAATTATGCTACATGAAGACTGCACGCAAGCTCCTCAACTGAAAATGTGTTCTACATGACATTCTATCTTTATCGCTTGGTCAAATGAAGTTCCTGTATCGATCTCTCTAGCCATAACAAGAAGAATACTAGGGTGAAAACCCTCAATGAACCTCCTCTCTCCTCTCTTTAGTGGGAATCAAAATAGTAGCATAATAGGATAGCTCTGTAAACCTCATCTCATACTTAGTAACTAATATCTGATAAACCTTATCTCATGCTCAGTAACTAATATATGAGCCTGCTGAAGGTACTCAACCTACCTTCTCAGCTCGTCTCTTCCAATACGTAGCACAAACTACTCAAAAAGGCACTGGAGAATTGATCCCATGTAAGAAGAGGTGATCCTGGTGGTCTTCCAGCTCATAAAACTACCACCAACTCTTAGATCGATCCCGCATCTGAAGGGCGGTGAAGTCAACCCAATTAGACCCAACTAGTCCCAAGTTGCGCAGTCTCATAACAATGATATAAGAATCACTGAGCATCATCTGAACGTGGACAACATAAGTGAGGAGGATGTAACTTTGTGAACTTATCCAGTCTCTTCATCTCATCATCTGATATCGGGGGCCTATCCTCAGGGCGTACGATAATAGAAGGCTGAATTCCCCCAACTGGAAACACTCCGGGGGTCTAATAACTATGAGCCATCTACTCTAGGGTATGAGTAGCTGGAGTCTGTCCTCCCCCTCCCCCTATCTATGAAGTAGCTGGTATAGTAGGAAATGATCTGACCTAAGCCAAACTCTCGAATAAGCCCACGATATAGATCAAAGCATCCTGAACAGCTGGTGAAACAACTATGCTCTTGGGAGCTTGAGCTGGTCTCACCAGCTCTACATAATCATGAACCTGGTACTTAACAAGAGCTACTAGTGGCTCCATAACAGCTGCCCCAGTAGGGACCCTAACTATAGTGCATTCTCAACCCCTGCCTCTACTCAAGCCCGGACTCTCGCGGCCTGGCCTGGGGTATCGGCGCCATCTCAGCTACACCTGAAGATCGTGTCCTCACAATCTTTGAGAGAATAGAAGACCAATGATTCAGACTTAGGGATAAAAAATCCGCATGATAAAGAATGAAAGAAAGTAAAGTTTGCTAACAATGATATAGCCTCTCAAATATAAGTGCAAACATCTTCGAACCGATTCGTAGGACCCTACTGGACTTGCTCATAACTCGTAAGACCTAAGCAACCTAGTGCTCATACACCAACTTGTCACAAACCAAAAATCCCACCGAGCTGTGATGATGCCTAACACTACTTGCTAGGCAAGATAATAAGCAATAAGCAGAAACAATGTTAAATAATAATATTAAATAGTCTTAACGGTGGAATAACATAAATAGCTAAAGTCAATAGCAACATACAACTGAAAATCATCCTAAGATCTGGTGTCATAGAGTACATGAGCTCTTAAGAATGTTAATACATAGTCTGATCCCAAAATACTGTACTGTCTGAAAGATGGAACAGTAGTAACATGAACTAAGAGAAACATAGGCTTCTTGTGAACAGAACGACAGCTACTTCGAAATCTCCAAAACTCGTACCGATGCCACTCCTCAGTAATCACCTCCTTCAGCAGCATCTGGATATGCACATAAAGTGCATAGTGTAGTATGAGTACATTCGACCCCTTTTACTCAATAAGTTAAATGTCTAACCTCCGGCTGAAATCAGTGGTGTGCTTGGCAAGGTCCTATATTCATTTCTAATAGCCAATAACAATAATAATAGTAAAGGAAAAGTATCTCAAGTAATAGCAAATTCAACCTTTTCACACTAAAAGGATAAATAAACATGCTTTTCAAGAATAACAGTGAAGGCATAAATTCTTCTATAGAAATCAGCTAAACATAGTTTATAATTTAACTGTGATTCCATGTTCTACACATCAAATAGACACATCAAGTACCAATTAGCATGATGGAAGAAACATAACCATATACCTGCATGACAAGTATACATGCTAGAATATACAATATCATAGTTAAATCATAAAGTATACAAAATCTCACCACATGTATAGTGCCTGGCACAAATAACCTTCAGTCATCACACACAAACACACTCAACATTATACGGGTGCCTGATATAATTCCCTCACCAAGCACATATATGACTTGTGTTCTTGCACCCACGGGCTCCTGAAGGCCAGGAATAACGATGGGCATTACTGGTGACTGAGCGGGTCCCACAGGCTCAAATGCATCCGGTACCTGCTCCTCAGCTGGAGAAACTAGTGGCTCCATAGGTGCGGCTATGGCCGTAGTATGAGCCATACCTCAGCCTCTACCATGACCCCAGCCTCTGGCGGACCTAATTTGTGGCGCTGGTGGCCGCCCGCCTGATCTGGTCACACGTGTCCTCACCATCTGTGAGAGAATAGAAGAGTAAAGTTTCAAACTTCAAAAATAACAAATCCGCAAGATAAGAATACAAGAAAGTAAAGTTTCCTAATAGTTCGATAGCCTCTCAAAGATAAATACAGGCATCTTCGTACCTATCCCCAAGACTCTACTAAACTTGCTCGTGACTCGTGAGACCTAAGTAACCTAGCAGCTCTGATATCAGCTTGTCATGACTCAAATATCCACTAGTGGTGATGGCACCTAACCCAACTCTCTAGGTAAGCCAACAGTCACATAAAAACTATGAAATCAAATAATAAGGTTTAACAACTCAACAACAGAACAATATCATGAAATATCAGAGAACATAACAATAATACTACGACAACCAACCCTAAAATCTAGTGTCAACAGATACATGAGCACTACTGAGTAACAAGGTACATGTGAAATCCTCTAATAGAACTGTCTCAGCAATAGAACAGTAAATATATAAATAATAGAAAGAGTTCTTCAAGGACAACAGATGACATAGCAGCTACCTCATAGTCTCCCAACAGCTAGTGGCAGTTGAACTCTGGAAATCGCCTCAACCGGATGCACCTGGATCTGCACATGAAGTGCAGAGTGTATATGAGTACAACTGACTCCATGCACTCAATAAGTAACAACTAACCTTGGGCTAAAAGCAGTGACGATGTTAGAAACAATAGCCAGATGCCAATATTAATAACAAGTAACAATTTAAAATATAAAGGGGAACTAGTAGAAATAGGTGGTTCAATGATTTTGTGCTCAACTAGTTTATATTTTAGGAAATTTAGCCATGCTTTAAAGTATAAAAGTTAAAGCCCAACACCGATAAAGCATTTCAATTATCAGTTAGCATGAGAAAAGTACATCTCTATGCCTACATGCCAAGTATACATGTCAATCCACAATATCACAGTGGATCCATCAATATTCACACTTAGCATTGTACGAGTGCCTGATATAACTGCCCATAATCAAAGCATGTATATAAAACACTGTGAGTGTGCCCACTGCTGAAATGTCTGACTCCGGAAGGGCAGATACTGCCAAAGCTCTAATCATATTGATTTAGCCCAACGGTGAGGCCTGGTGCACACGTCACCCCAAAACAATAACACTTAGCCTAATATGGGCATGGCGTGCGCGTCACTTCAAAATCAATACCAAATCGGCTCTATGGCCCAAACTTACTCAATTACCATTCAAGTCTCACATAAACACATCTAAAAAATACTCCTTTAACAGTGTTACACATAAGAGACATCAACAACATGTAAGAAATCAAGTAAGAAGTATTGAGATACAGATATCCTACGTGGATATAGCATCATAACTGAGAACATCTGTACAAATAAGACACATAGCTCCGAAACAACAAGAATAACCCTATCAAGTCTCAAAGAAATAGCACTTGGCCTAGACATGATGTCTAACATAAATCACAGTTCAAATAATCAAACAAGTGGGGAAATGCGGGGATACAAAGGTATGATAGCAAAACAAGCTCGGTAATAGCCTAAAGGCCTCCCCAAACCATGAACACACTGGTGCACGTACACATGCCCGTCACCTAGCGCATATGTCACCCCAATATCTTTCATATAACGTATTTCTCAAAGTTAAATACCCTCAAATACAAGTTTTGATGTGTTACTTACCTCAAAGCACACAAATTAACACTCAAAAAAGCCCTTGCCACGCGTATCGACCTCTGAACGACTCGAATCCAGTCACAAACAACTTAATACCATCAATAATAGATATAGGAAACAATTCCAAAAGATAAAGTTAAGGTCTTGAATCAAATACGCAATGTCAACCAAAAGAGTCAAACCCAAGCCCAAACCTCGGAACCCGACAAAATTTACAAATTTCGAACACCCATTCAATTATGAGTCCAACCATACCAATTCATTCTATTCCATCCACAAATCGACCCTCAAAACCCCGAATCTCACTCTCCAATACTATGGTCTAACATCGCCAAATTTCACCTCAAACACACATAAACTAGGTGTAATAATCAATGGGTAATCAATATCTATCATTAAAAGTGATTAAACTTCACTTACCTGTTCAATTGGGATGAGAAATACTCAAAACATCGCCTTAGACTGAGTTCCAAAAAGTCCAAAAATGAGAAAACATTAAGCCCTTCGATTTTAATATCTTGCCAGCGATTTCGCACATGCGCCCATATGTCTGCTTTTGCATTCAAAATTGCGCATCTACGTACATCACTTAATCTCCGCCCCATTGCTTCTGCTGTCTAACACTCGCTTCTGTAGATCAGCACCTGCAGAGTACTTCCACATCTTTAGTCCTAACTTACTTGTTCTCTTCAGCTTTTGCGATCACTTATCCGTATCTGCGGGCTCACAAATGCGGTCAAACTTCGCACCTGCGACCTTCACTAGCCCCAGCCCAAACACACACTTGCGATCAAATGGTCTACCTATGAGGACTTCCCCTGGGCTTTCCCACTTCGCTTCTGCGACTCCTTAGCTGCACCTGCGGCTCAGCATTGGCAGCCAAGCCTACCATATATGTGACTATACCAGAAGCCTTACACCTTCAGCAATGCTTTAAGTCCAAAAATTGATCTGTTAACCATCTAAAACTCACCCGAGGTCCCGGGGACCCCATACAAACATACCAAGAAGTCCTAAAACATTATACAATCTTACTCGAGCCTTCAATTCACCTCAAACTACAACAAAGTCACGAATCACACCTCAATTCAATACTAACAAAATTAATGAACATCCAACTTCTAAAACTAATGTTGAACCATACCGAAACAACTCCGAATGACCCCAAATTTTGTACACTAGTCCTAAATAACACAAAAGACCTATTCCAACTCTTAGAACAAAAATCCGAACATGGTATCAACAAAGTCAACTCTCGGTCAAACTTCTCAACCTTCCATATCTTCGACTTTCCGACTTTCACCAAAATGCACCAAATCAACCTACGGACCTCCAAATCTAGATCCGGACATACGTCTAAGTCCAAAATAACCATACGAAACTATCAGAACCATCAAAATTCCATTATTGAGTTCTTTTCACATAAATCAAACTCCGGTCAACTCTTTTAACTTAAGCTTCTAACCTTGGGACTAGGTGTCCCAATTCACACCAAAACCTTCTCGAAATCAATCCAACCACCACAGCAAGTCACATAACCACAAATGAACATTAAAGAAGCATTAAATAGGGGAATGGGGCTACAATACAAAAAATGACCGGCTGAGTCGTTACAAGAAGAAGTATAACATATCCAGTAGCCGACACACTTGGTCACGACGATGCTTCCGCAACCACCCTTCTTACTTTCCTAAGATTAAATCCCTGATCATTTCTCTTCAGCAACCCGACAAACAACTAGTACCCCAACCGATGTCACTACAAATCCTGCGACCCAAGTTATACCACCAGTAACCCCCGCAAATCCACTAAACCCTCCTATACACGCACACACACACCATATGTCCCGAATTATGTCCAAACACCATAAAATTCACCAGTCACAACTAATCTAGTTCACACCTATCCTCGTGACATCATCACTTTTACCAACAACCAGACCCAACACATACCTTTGGCACACACCGCCACACGTGAGCGGTATGTTCCACCTGTATATGCCATCTCTGAGCCTACCTTTACTGCGCCCTTCACTGATAGAGTGCCCTATGAGATCTACCAATATGGTGAGCTGGATAAAGAAGAAAAATAGATGGACGAAGAGTTTGTGTCATAACAACTGCGGGTGTTGAGAAAATAGATGATGAATCTCTAGGTTGCTCGAGGGAGCACGATCTTGGATTATCAGAACTTGTGTATACATCCCAATATTGACCTGCCCGCAAGATATAAGCCTTTAAAGTTCGACATTATTGATGCAACATGTGATCCCCACGCTCATTTAAGGGTCTACTATGACAAGTTGGTCGGAGTGGAAAGAAATGCAAATCTGAGGATGATGTTGTTTATAAAGAGTCTGACGGGAGAAGCGCTTACTTGGTATACCCAAAAATACCCCTAGAATTGGAGAGAGTGGAAGGACATGGCAGAAGATTTAATGAATCGCTTTAGATTTATCATGCCCCAACCTCGGCTTGCGCGACCGGTGCTCGACCTAGACATCCCCGTCAAACAATCCTACTTGATGCCTTCTATCCAACATTACCCGTGAGCAATTTGAATTAAATTATACGAGATAGATGGGGAGGGGATAAAGGAGTTAAATATCATGTTTCATTACTTACAGCAGCCACAATGATGATTACCAAAAGATTACAAAGTGGAACACCAAATAACTACAACATTTACAGTCGTTTCCCCCAAGTCAAAACACAACCCACACTATGTCTTTGGAGCCTCTAAATGGAACATAAGAGTAGTATGATAGTGCCGGTGACAAGGCCCCGGCTATACCTCAAAAATACAATGTACAAGGAGCAAAAGACACAAGACCCCGATAGGAAGTGGGGCTCACCAAGTTAGTTGAGGAGAGGGTGTACCGCTATTAGTGATCGATGCCGCCTACTATGGAACCACCTGCATCCATTAAAGATGCAGTGTCCCCGGCAAAAGGGATGTTAGTACATGTGGAATAGTACTAGTATATAAAACTAAATACCCTCTCATGGAATAGAAAACCAACATAATGGAGAGAAACATGAAATCTATAAGAAACCCAAGTAACATTAAAATGCCAAGTTAAGAGCAAGGTAAATCCACAAGTAAATAATAATGTTTTAGATGTGGGAGATCTTCGGTACCGATACACCACCATGCCTGGCATGGGGACATATCTACGCCTGATCGGCTAAGCCTTCTCACCCCAATGTGTGCAGGTGGACATAGAAACACAATACCACAACCATGTGCACGACATGGTGTCTGATCACTGTCCGATCAGCTAAGACGCCTCACAACAATGTCGTGTGGGTTGACATAGTCCTTTTCTAGCTATCATCCCATACCAATTAAGGGAAATAATCTCAACACATCAACACGAGAATTTATCCCTCAGCCAATCAGACACCGGCACGTGTAGTTTAGTGTTTCAGTTATTTTAATCCACTTTTCCTCGGTGACCTGCCGATCCTCCTAAAAACATTTACCATATATATAAAGAGTTAAAATTCATTTCATAGCCCTTTTTAATATCTTTCACTTCATTGGCACTCTTGGCCATGCACATAAATCATTTTTCTAGGCACGATGGCCTCATTTCATTTATTTCATACTCTCATTCCTTCATCTTCAAGGATCATCAACATAGGTTATCAACACAAAGAGCATTTTGAAATCAAGACTTTAAATAAATATGAGAAATAATAGTCTTAAACACATTGTGTTTTCTTTCCAAATAGAGCATAATAGGTTTGCAATAGAAACATGAATTTAAGTCAAAACATTTGATACATTAATCATACTATAGTAAGAGCAATTGGAATACATTTGAGTATATATCTTTCGATAGGATGCTCATTTGGGATAACCCAACTTATTGGGAAATGCTCGGAATATTCGAAATAAGAGCTGGGGCAAACCATGCTCGAGCTTACAATAATATCATGGAATTCGATTCTACAAGAGGAGTTTAGCCAATATACCTCGATTGAGCTTTCGTTAGAGTTACTACAATGTTCCACTACCCTTGGAAATGTTAATTTATAGAAACATAATATGGACCACTATTAGGAGAGAGTTCATAGGTTCGCCTCATTTAGGCATTTCATCGAACACTAGGTATGCAATTGCTTCTACAAGTTCCTATGGTAGAAATCCTTCACACCATAACCAATCCCCATATCAATAGCTCACCAACATTAGTTCAATAACTTCCCCACCACCTTCAATGCCACATTCATTAATAATGACTAACTACTAACCCAAGAATCATGCCTCACACACCTCACATTCAATCCCAAATTTGTAATTGAGAGTTGGGGGAAATACCTTACATCTTTGAAAGAAAACTTGACATCTCTTCCCTTGATGTCTTGATCAACAATTTGGACTGGAAGATGTTGGAGATCCTCCTTCTCTCTCTAGTTCCTCCCCTCTCTCTTAAACTATCAGGTTTTTCCCTTCAAAATGAGTCCCAATGGCTTTTAATCAAAATAGGGTCAGGTTATAAAATACACAAAATGGACCCTTCGAAACCAACTCGGCACCATAACACCTTAAATTCCTTAGCAAAATTATACAAGGCCTTACACTCTTCCCCATGTGGTCACAGACTCAATATCATAATCCGCCCGGCATGGTCACGGGCCTAATATCACGGATCTGCCCTGCATGGTCACATTCATTATATCACAATCTACCGGGAGTGGTCACAAGCATAACAACACAATCTGTCTAGCGTGGTCACAGGCATAACAACCCCATTCGCCCGGCATAGTCACAAGCATAACAACACAATCTGCCCAGCCTAGTCACAAGCATAATAACACAATCCACCTGGCATGGTCACATGCTTAACAACAGAATTCGCCTGGCGCGGTCACAGGCTACCAGTCCAAATCATGTCACACAAAAAGAAAATATACAAGAATATATGTATATGATTAATGAATTTTAGAATTCATACTCCTGGACTGATATAAGTGACATGCTAAGGTGTATGTATGTGCAAAGCATGCTATCATAGCTCAAATCGGCAATTTCATCACGGAAATAGCAACTATCAAGTTTAATCAGGAGATTAGCCTCTATGTCACCTGAAGTAAGGATCAAATGGCTCACAACATGGTTACAAATATGAGAAACATCACATCATAAAGCTTATTAATCAATTCAAGGCATATCATAGCCCAAGCACTACTCTGTGCATGGATAAATACCATGTGCTCACACATGGGTACCCCACACATATGCTCCACCCATAGCATGTAGCTATCACAAACAACTCAGACAACTAGTGCCTCAGCCAAGTTTAGATAAGATACTTACATTAAGACAACCAAATAGGTCCTCTTACAATTCCTTTTTGCCTGAATCAACCTCTGGATGACTCAAATCTAGGAAAAATAACTTAATATAATCAATAAAAGCCATAGGAACCGATTCCAACTGATAAAGCTAAGATCTTTAACCAAACTTAAAAACTTAACCCCGATCCCGCACCTTGGAACGCGTCCAACCTCACAAATTACGAACACCCATTGCAATACGAGTCCAAATATATGTGTTTCATCCAATTCCAACCTCAAATCGTCCCTCCAATCATCATATTTCACATCCTATAAAATAGTCCAAAACCCCCCAAATCTCATCTTACATTCTTTTAAATTACGTTAAAAATCAATGGGTAATCAATATCTAACACTAAAAGTTAGTAAAGATCACTTACCTCTTCAATTTTGATGAAAATATTTCCAAACATCATCCTAGACCGAGCTCCACAATTCCAAAAATGAGAAAAATACATAAACACTTTGATTATAAAAGTCTGACAGCATCTGCGATCACTTAGCCACAAATGCGGTTGGCATATGAAGTCAAAACAATGCTTATGTGATCCAACTCCATCCTCCGGACATCCGCTTTTGCGGCCAAATACACGCATTTGCACTTGCGCATCTGTAACCTTTCCTTCGTAGTTGCGGCCCCGCACCTACGCCAGGGCCTCCGCATCTGCGATCTTTCCCAACTCCAGCCTAGCCCGCTTCTGTGACTCCTTTTCTGCACCTGCGGACATGTATTTGCGACAGGTCCTGCGCAGGTGTGAATGCACCAGTTTTGGTAGCCCTTCAGCCATGCAACACACATCTAACCATACTAACCAATATCAAAACATGACACGAACCTACCCGAAGCCTCAAATCACACCCAACAACATCACAACTCTGAATCGTACCCCAATTCATGCCTAAGGAACTAATTCAAATTACAAAATTCAAAATATACACCGAACAAGTATAAATAATTCTGAATACCTCAAATATTGCATGCAAGTTCCAAAAGATACAACGGTCCTATTCTAACTCTCGGAACCAAAATCTAAACCCGATATCAATAGAGTCAACTCCTAGTTAAACCTCTCAACCCTCCAATCCTTCAACTTTCAAACTTTCACCAAAGAGCACCAAACCAACCTACGGACCTCCAAATTAAAATTCGGACATACGCCTAAGTCCAAAATCACTATACGAAGCTATTGGAACCATAAAAACACAACCCTGGAGTCGTCCACATAAAAGTCAAACTCCGGGCAACTTTTACAACTTAAGCTTTTAACCTTGGGACTATGAGTCCCAATTCACTCTGAAACGTTCCTGAAACCAGACCAACAACCTCGGAAATTCATGAAACCTCAAATACATATAAGTAAATCATAGAAAAGCTGAAATAGGGCTAATGTAATCAAAACGACTGGCTGAGTTGTTACATTCTCCCCCTCATAAATAAATGTTTGTCCTCGAATGGGTCTAGAATCATACCTAAAGTCTAAAAAATGTGAGGATATCTGTTCCGCATCTTTTGTTAAGTCTCCCAAGTTACCTCCTCCACTAGGTGACCTCCACAATGCACCATCACTGCTGCTATATTCTCCGATCTTAATTTTCAAACCAGCCGATCCAGAATGGTCACCAGCTCCATATTATAAGTAAAATCCTTATCTAATTGTACCGTGCTGAAGTCCAAAATATTTGACGCCTCTCCATAATAGATTCAGAGCATTGAAACACGAAATTCTAGATGGACCCTTGATAGACTTGGTGGCAAGGCAAGTCTGTAGGACACCTCTCCCACTCTATCTAGAACCTCAAAAGGACCAATATACCTAAGGATCCACTTGCCTTCCTTCCGAATTTCATCATGCCCTTCATGGGCAAAACACTAAGTAGAACCTTCTCCCCCACCATATATGCAACATCATGAGCCTTCCTGTCAGCATAACTCTTCTGCCTGGACTGTGTTGTACGAAGCGGCTCCTGAATCATCTTCACCTTCTCCAAAGCATCATGGACCAAGTTAGTGCTTAACAACCTAACCTCCCCAGGCTCAAACCAACCGACCGGAGAATGACAACGCCTCCATATAAGGCCTCAAAAGAAGCCATCTAGATACTCGACTGATAGCTATCGTAGGTGGATTCTGTTAATGGAAGAAACTAATCCCATGAACCTCCGAAGTCAATGACACAGGCACGTAACATGTCCTCCAAGATCTAAATAGTGTGCTCGAATTGCCCGTCCGTCTGGGAATGAAAAGTTGTACTCACCTCTACCTGTGTGCCCAACTCTCATTGCACCGCTAACCAAATATGAGATGTGAACTAAGTGGCTCGATCCAAAATTATAGAAACGGGCACACCATAAAGGCGAACAAGCTCACGAATGTAAATTCGAGCTAGCTTCTCTGAAAAGTAGGTAGTCACTACTAGAATGAAGTGTGTAGACCTGGTTAGTCTATCCTCAATGACCCACACTGCATCAAATTTCTTCAAGGTATGTGGAAGTCCAACTGCAAAATCCATGATGATACGCTCCCACTTCCACTCTGGAATGTCAGGCCTCAGAGACAAACCACTCGGTCTGATGCTCGTACTTCACCTACTGAAAGTTCAAACACCGGTCCATATACTCCATAATATCTTTCTTCATTCTTTTCCACCAGTAGTGTTGCCTCAATTCATAGTACATTTTCGCGGCACCCGGATGAAAGGAATACCATGAACTATGGGCCTCCTCAATTATCAATTCTTGCAACCCATCCACGTTTATAACATAGATCTAACCTTGCATCCTCAATACCCTAGCATCTAACCTCTTTGGTATCCCCGTGCTATATCGCATCCTTCCGGACAAGCAAGTGGGGATCATCATAGTAAAGTGCCTTGATGCACTCAAACAAAGAAAATAGGGAAACCACGAAAGCAAGAACCCGGCTAGGCTCCGAAATGTCTAACCTCACGAACTGGTTGGCCATGCATGAACATCCAATGCTAATGGCCTCTCCCCACATGAAAGGTAAGCAAGACTCCCCATGCTCTCACTCTTCCTACTCAAAGCATCGACCACCATATTAGCCTTCCTCGGATGATAAAGAATGGTGATATCATAGTTCTTTAGTAACTCTAACCACCTTTGCTGCCTCAAGTTATGATCCTTATTCTTGAACAAGTGGTGAAGACTCTTGTGATCTGTGAATACCTTGAAAGACACGCCATAAAGATAATGCCTCCAAATCTTCAACGCGTGAACAGTGGCTGCCAACTCTAAATCATGTGCTGGCTAGTTCTTCTCGTGGGACTTCAAGTGACACGAAGCATAATCACTCACTCTACCCACATAAATCAATACACATCCAATGTCAATCCGCAAAGCATTACAATAAACTGTATAAGAACCCGATACTAAAGGCAACACCAAGACTGGAGTTGTGGTCAAGGAAGTCTTGAGCTTCTGGATGCTCTCCTAAAACTCATCAGACCACCTGAATGGGGAACCCTTCTTGGTCACTCTAGTCAAAGGTGCAGCAATGGATGAGAAATCCTCAACAAAATGACGATAATAGCCGTCCAATCCAAGAAAGTTCTGGATCTTAGTAGCAGAAAATTGTCTGGGTGAACTCTGAATTGCCTCAATCTTCTTCGGATCCAGCTTAATCCCCTCACTGGACACCACATGGCCCAAAATATGCGACCGAATCAAGTCAAAAACTCACACTTGGAGAATTTAGCATATAGTTTCTTCTCTCTCAAGGTCTGAAGCATGATCCTCAAGTGTTGCTGATGATCCTCCCAGCTACGAGAATACACCAATATGTCATCAATGAAAACGATGATGAAGGAATCAAGATGGGGATGGAATACACTGTTCATAGAATGCATAAAAGCTACTGGGGCATTGGTCACCCCAAACGACATCACCAAAAACTCACATTGACCATAGCAAGTCCTGAAGGCCTTCTTTAAATATTTGAATCCCTGATCTTCAACTGATGGTACCCTGATCTCAAATCTATCTTCGAGAATACCTGAGCACCCTGAAGTTGATCAAACAAATCATCAATACGCGATAGTGGGTACCTGTTCTTGACTGTAACCTTGTTCAGTTGCCTGTAATTATTACACATCCTCATAGAACCGTCATTCTCCTTCACAAATAGAACCAGTGCACCCCAAGGCGACACATTGGGCCTGATTAAACCCTTATGAAGTAGCTCCTAATTGTTCCTTCAATTCTATAGGTGCCATGTGGTAAGATGAAATAGAGATGGGTTGAGTGCCCGGTACTAGGTTAATACCGAAATCAATATCCATGTCGGGTGGCACGCCGGCAAGTCTGCATGAAACACATCTTGGAAATCTCTCACTACCAAAACTGACTCAAGGGTATGAGTATTATCACTAACATCTCTCACACATGCCAAATATGCTAGACATCCCTTCTCAACCATCTGTTGAGCCTTCAAACATGAAATCACTCTACTAGAAATATGATACAAGGAGATTCTCCACTCCAACCTCAGCATAGCTAATGTCGCAGTCTTAGCGTGACAATCTAAGATATTATGATATAGTGATAGACAATCCATGCCCAAAACTATTTCAAATTGTTATAACCCATATTCGTGTACGCTATATAATGCCATAAGTTAGTCAACATAAATATTAGAAGAGATTATCTTTGAGATGATAAGAAGTTAATCCTATTGTCCTTAAATGATACAAAGGTGTATAAGAGTGGTGAACAAGTATTAGAAGTTAAGCGAATCAAGGATATTGTAGCCCATATTTTCGAGTAAACCTAGAGGTGCTTAATATGCTAAGGAGGTTGTATTTTAAGGTAGTTGAGTCATACAATATTTGTATCATAAGTCTTGAAGTAAAACAAGTTATGAAACAAAAGGTGACAAACGTTGTTGCAACTTACGTTCATAATTTTACTTAAACTTTAGGTCAAATGTTACTAAGATTTTCTCCCAATTTACTTCGAATTACGGGGTCATCTATCCACCAAATTGAAGATCTACGAGTATAGATTGCAATGCACTAAACCGTTCATCGATAAGACATTGGAGAAGGGAGATATTTGTGTTTTTGCTAGACTGTGCAAGCAGTTCCGGTTGGGACCCACTTGAGACGGCCACCGATCTTACTTCTTTTAAAAGATGTTTCGGCCTAATTTCGGGTCCTTTATCACCCAAAATTCATCTAAAAGCTCTCTAAAACCCTATCTAACATATCTACAAGATCCAAGAACCAAACTCAAGGGAAATCAACTCAAATCATCATCAAAGGTGTTAAAGACTACAAGAGAATGCTTCTATGTTGTTGTGGTGTGATTGAGGGTTATTGTGAGCTAAGTTGAGATGGGGTTTGAGTTGTAGCTGCTGTCCAAGGTATGTATAAAAAAATCTTCTTGATTGTACCTAAGGTTAATCTTGTGTTGTTTGGGTGAGAAACCATAAGATAGCACTTGAAAGAATATGGGATATGGTTATCTTTTTGATTGGACTCTTTTGTGGCTAAATATTATATTTTGTGGTAGCTGGAAATTATAAGAAATAGTTTGATAATAATTTGGCTTCTGTTGTTAAGCTTTTCTAGGTTTTAATTAAGTTGATTGAAGAAGAAAACGTGAAAAGCAAGTAATTGAAGATAAAAGTTAAGGTGCTAGGCGTATGTGGCTGTTTTGGAAGGCATTTTGTAGATATTTTGAACTAGGAATCATGTAGTACATATAAGTATGTTGTTCTGTAGGTTGTAAGCTTATTTATGGAATAAGAGTTTGATTTAGTTTATATTTTGTTAATAGTAATAACGAGCTTGCAACTCAATATGATTGTTAAGCTCATATTGGATTATATTGTTGTTGTTGCTATTGTTGATGTTGTTTGGGCTGTTTGGCGATTGTTCTAATTTGTGGAAAGTTATATAAATAGGGGAGGTTCTGTTTGTTTTATTGTAAAATAGGTTGTGGTTGATATATTCTAGTTATGATGCTTAAACGATAACGATAGTATCATTTCTTTGATTGTTGACTAAGGAGCCGTGAGATTTGCATAGCTTGTGGTTGGGCAGTATATACAAGGTATGTGAGGCTATCTCTTTCTTTTTTTTGCTCGACTCTGATTGTACATAATGTAATGAATGAGCTTCTAAGTATACTCCACTATTAGAAGCTAGTAGTACTCACATTGTTTCCCTTTTTACGGAAAGATTGATGTTGATGTTGCTTCTCTTATTCTTATGTATCAAATGTTATTGGTATTTCCTTATTCCAATAAGATTCATGATGACAATTTATCTCTAATAACGTATACGAAGGTTACTGACCTTACGTTACTATGAAAGGGTCAGAAGTGTGATTCCATGAGTCTAGCATGCATTATAAATATGTACCTATTTTTCTCTACCGAGCCGCGCTATAGTCGGCAGGGTACGGCACCTATTGTGCAACCGCTGATCAGTTGGGTTTTACCGAGTTCCACGTGGATGGGTAAGATTCTACCAATCCTTATGATGGATGGGTACATTTTTACCAAAACTTTTTCGAGGCCGGGTACAATATGATGATGATTTTGCCCATTGAGGTGTATGTTTTAAAGAAAACTATAAATATGTATATATATATATATATATATATGTGTGTGTGTGTGTGTGTGTGTGTGTGTGTGTGTATCATGCATTTCATGTCAGTCGCCCTCAGAGGCACTAAGATGTTACAGGTTGTATATTCTCTATCCCTCTTTACATTACTATTCTTATTTATGCTTCTCGCCTTACATACTCAGTACTTTATTTGTACTGACGTCCCTTTTATTTATGGATGCAGAATGTCGTGCTACACGTCCTGATAGAAAGGTAGAGGAAGCTCCCCCACCACAGTAGGATGCCCTGTTCAGCGGTTATTGGCGAGACCCGTTCTCTGGACTTGCCGTGGTCTTGGTATGCATTTTATTTATAGACATTATGGGTATGTTGGGGCCCTGTTCCGGCATTGTTGCAACACTTATGTTCTTTTAGAGGCTCATAGACAGGTGTCGACTCATGCATTGTTTGGATAGCCTTGTCGGTTGATTTGTTTTGTATAGTCTCTCATGGCAGCTTGTCGGCTCGTGCCTTATATATAGCTTCACAACATCCTTGTTGGCCCATGTTACGTATGTTCATGCCATAATCTGCCATTTTTATTGTTCATGATTCATGTATACCATTTATGTTGATCTCGTCGGCCCTTATAGATAATAAGAAAGGTTAGATAAAACGTATGTTAGTGCTCGGCAGGTATGCCCCCGGTGCCAGTCATGGCCCTCCAGTTTGGGTTATGAGAAAAATCAACCATGGTAAAAGATCAACTCTTGTCTCATAACCTCTAATGGTCACCACACACAACTGATACACACTGTTCACCACAATAGAATCATAGACCGGTGCAGATACAAGAACAGTCATAACTAAAGAATCACGAGGCATATCCAAATAACGAGGATAGTATGATGAAACATATGAATAAGTGAAACCAGGGTCAAATAACATTGAAGCATCCCTATGGCAAACTGAAACAATACCTATAAAAACAGCGTCGGAAGAAATTACCTCCGGCCTGTCTCGAAATGCATAGCAACAGGCTTGACCACCACCTGATCGACCTCCCCTTCTAGGGAAACCTCGAACTGCTTGAGTCCCACCCCTAGCTGGCTATTTTGATGGTGCAGCTGCTAGTGCTGAAATAATAAGTTGTGAGCTCTGATGTGAAACCCTGCCAAGAATTCTGGGGCAATCCCTTTAAGATTACTTATGTCCCCACACCCGTATCAACCTCACCTTGGAGGACCCTAATAACCCGAGTAACTGCCGTAGAACCCTGATCAGATAGAGCACTGTAGGTACTCTATGTCAGCAATGCACTAAATGACGACTGTACTAGGCGAGCATTGTAAGAATTGTGGCTATTGAAGGAACGACATAGAATCTGATGAGCCTTCTGAGCAGGCCTAAAAGGACGACCTCTGTTGTAATCTGATTGTCCTCCATATGAGGCACTGCTGAAACCAGCTGAACCACGAGGCCTCTTGTCCTCCCGAACCTACCCCAAGCGTCTAGAAATCTCGACCACCTAGTCAAACCTAGCATCCATCTTGGCCTCTCGAGCCACACTGTAACGCAAACCATAGTTGAGGCCATCAATGAACCTTCTAATCCTTTCCCTATCGGTGGGAACCAACCATACTACATGTCGGGCCAACTCTACAAATCTCATCTCATATTGAGTCACAGTCATATGCCCCTAGCATAGTTGCTCATACTCCCTACACAACTCCTCTCTACGAGTATGTGGAACAAACTTTGCTAAGAAGAGAATTGAGAACTCATGCCATATAAGTGGTGCTATTCCAACTAGCCAGCCTTACTCATAAGCCTGACACAATCTGTAAGCTGCCCTTGTCAGCTAAAAAGTAGTGAAAGAAACTCCACTGATATCCATAATACCGTGTTGTAAAGAATCAGATGACACTAGTGTAGAAAATCCTGAGCATCCTCTGACTATCCTCCACTGAACTCGGGAGGATCAAGCATCCTAAATTGCTCCAACCACCACTGCTCATCATCAGTCATAGGTGGACCAACCCAAGTAGGAACAATTGGTTGAACTAGTAACACCCCTGGTGTCTGATGACCCGGAGCTAGCTACTCCGCAGTACGGGCGACGGGAGTCTGGGCTCCTCCCCCGGCCTGTGAGGTAGATGGTGCAACTGATATCATAACCACCTGAGCCAGGATCGTACACACACTCAAGATCTGAGCAAAAGCTTCATGAAGACCAGGTATAACAATAGGTATTATCTGTGTCTGAGCTGGTCCCACCGTCTCAATAGTATCAGGGAACTTTCTTCTCCACTGGAGCGACTGGTGGCTCTACTGGTGCTGCCGTCACTTTAGTGTGAGCCCCACTTCGCCCTCAACCTCTAGGATAACTCAAAATGTTATCTTTAAATTTAATAATTAATTTTGTGTTCTAAGACCTCAAAAAGCACTATTTATCACTCCTCGACTTGCATGCACAGTCCGTATAATTTTTCGGAAAGTTTTTATGCAAAAAATAGATTAAAATGTGAAATAGAGCCTTAAAACTCAACTGAGATGACTTTGGTTAACATTTTGAGAAAACGGACCCGGATCAGTGTTTTGATAGTTTTGGTAGGTCCGTATCGTGATTTAAGACTTGGGCATATGCCCGAAATTTAATTTGAAGGTCCCTAGCTCAAGTTATGTCCATTTAACGGAAACTAGTAATTTAAAGGCTAAAGTTTTTCAAGTTTGACCACGGGGTTGACTTTTTGATATCGGAGACAGATTCTGATTCTGGAAATTTGAATAGCTCTGTTATGTCATTTAGGACTTGTGTTCTAAATTTGAAGTCATTCCGGATTCAATTACTATGTTTTGGAACGAGATTTGCAAATTGATTTGAGACCCCGAGTAAGTCTGTATTATGTTACGGGACTTGTTGGGATATTTGGATAAGGTCCCGAGGGTCTCGGGTGAGTTTCGGACGAAATTCAGATTGTTTAGAGCATGTTGAAAGCAGCAGGTTCTTGGCAGAAGCTGGTGTAATCGCACCTGTGAAATGGAGATCGCATGTGCACAGCCGCTCATGTGGAGAGCTGGTCGCTTCTTCGACTTTGGCCTTGGGCTGTGACTTCGCTTTTGCGAAGACGAATCGCGCAGGTGCGCGACCGCTGCTACGACAGAAAGGTCCGCAGATGCGCAACCTCGCCTGGCAGCCCCACTTCGCAAATGCGAGATTATTCTCGCAAACGCGTGGCCGCAGGTGCGAAAATATAGCCCGCAGATGCGAAAATACTAGGCAGAATACATAAAATCGGATCTTAGCCATTTTTACTCATTTTTTAGTTTTAAGTCTCGAATTTGGGCGATTTCGAAGGGGATTTTCACGACATTGAATTGGGTAAGTATTCTATAACCAAAAGTGATTATATTTCATAAATCCATGTCTATAATCATCCTTTATTTCGGATTTAGATGCCAGAAATTGGAATTTTTATAAATCTTCCAAAAACAAAAATTTAAGATTTGAACGTCCATTTGATATCAGAATTGGATAAATTTTGTATGGTTGAACTCGTATCAGAACGGGTGTTCGGATTTCGTAAGTTTTTTTCGAGATTTGAGATGTGGATCCCACTGTCGAATATTTAAATGAATTTCAGATTTTATCCAGAAAATTAATAAATTCATATGGAATTAGTTCCTATGATCCGTATTGAGTACATCAAATTGTTTGTGAATAGATTTGACGCTTTTGGAGACAAATTAAAAAGGAAAAGTTGTGGTCGAATAAATTATTGGAATTTGCAAAGCGAGGTAAGTGTCGTGGTTAACCTTGACTTGAGGGAATAGAACCCTTAAATTAATTGTTATGTGTAATGCATGTGAACGATGTATAGGCGAGGTGACGAGTGACTATACGTCGTCAAATTAATTGTTTGCATAATTATTTAAAAATCATAAATCATTTTAAATCATGAATGAATTATTATATTAATTGTTTCACTCATATTTCTTGAATTCCTGTAATAATTGTACATGCTTATTTGACTTATGTGTCTAAATTGCTATTTGACATTTAGCATATTAAATATTAAACTGCTTATTTTCTCCACGATTTTTACAATTAATTGCTAATTGCCACTGTTTGTTCATAAATAAATTATAATTATTGTGTGTCGTGATGCTTAATAGTTTCTCATTGAACGTGGTATTTATTAGAGTAATTTTTATTACAATTATGAGATGTTTAAAATTATATTGGTGGAATGGGTTGCACGCCGCAACGTCAAAAAGAAAATATATATATATATATATAGATTGCACGCCGCAATAGACTTATCTAAAAGTCAATATTGGGGGATCGGATTGCACGCCGCAACAGACTTATTTAAAAGTCTATATATACTTGATTAAAATAAATATATGAGAGGATTGAAAATGAATATATTGTGGGAGCGATTTACACGTTGCAACGGAAATTTGTTGAAATAATAATGGGTTATGACTACTGAGTTGGGTTCAATTATTATAAATGAATTATCTGATTTATTTCTATTATTTGTTGTTGTTACTAATATTGCGTACATGTTAATGTAAGTGACCTGCCTTAGCCTCGTCACTACTTCGTCGAGGTTAGACTCAGCACTTACCAGTACATGGGGTCGGTTGTACTGATACTACACTCTGCACTTCTTGTGCAGATTTTGGAGTTGGTCCTAGTGGCGTACCATACACTTGCTCGGATTTCAGCTGTCAGAGGAGACTTGAGGTATAACTGCACAGCGTCCGCAGTTCTGAAGTCCCCGTCTACTTTACTTTAGTTGTGTGTTTGTTTTCAGACAACTTTATTTTATTTAGACCTTTATTTGTATTATTCTAGAAGCTCATGCACTTCTGACACTAATTTTGGGATGGTATTTAGATACCGTTATTTTTACGGATTATTCACTATATTTCAGACCTTACTTCCGCAGTTATTTCTTTGTTATTAATAAATTTAAAAATTGTTTTAAAATGGCTAATATTATTCTAATGTTGGCTTGCATAGCAAGTAAAATGGTAGGCGCCATCATGGTCCGAAGGTGGGGAATTCGGGTCGTGACAGTTGGTATCAGAGCACTAGGTCACATAGGTCTCATGAGTCACGAGCAAGCTTAGTAGAGTCTGAAGGATCGGTACAGAGACGTCTGTATTTATCTCTCATAGGCTATGAAGTTTAGGAACAATATCACTTATTTCTTATTCTGTCGTGCAAATTTATTCTATCATCGATGATTGAACCATTCTACTCTTATTCTCTCGCAAATGGTGAGAACACGTAATACCTCTATCGATGGACAGGGACCAGAACCCCCGGTGGCAACTATGGCCAGGGGTAGAGGTCGAGGCCGAGGTCATGCTAGAGGCCGAGGCAGAGGTAGAGGTAGAGCTCAATCCAGAGCTCGAGCAGCTGCACCTGTTGTAGAACCTCAGGTGGATCTTCAGGAGGAAGTTCCAGTTCATAATGTACCAGTTAGACCAGTTCAGGTCCTAGAAGGATTCATAGCCACTTTAGTGCTTTAGGACGCTCTAGTCAGGTTGGTGAGTCTTATGGAGGGCGTGGCCCAGAATAGTACATTTCCAGTGGTGCCAGCCATCTCACAGGCTGGGGGAGGAGCACAAACTCCCACTACTCCCACTACGGAGCATATAGCTCCCCAGAATCAGGCTCCAGCAGCCCCGCCAGTTGGGGTAGTTCAGCCAGCTGTTACGACACAGACCGGTGATAGGCCCGCCATGTCTTTTGAGGACTTATTGAGACTGGATAAGTTTACTAAGCTCTTTCCAGTTCACTTAAGTGGTACATCTTCTGAGGACCCACAGGATTATCTTGAATGCTACCATGAGGTGCTGTGGAACATGGGTATAGTTGAGACAAATGGGGTTGATTTTGCTATGTTTCAAATGACTGATTTCGCCAGGAGGTGGTGGAGGGATTATACATTGACTAGACCAGTTGGATCGCCTGCACTTAACTGGGAGCAGTTCTCTCAGCTATTTCTGAGTTCCTTCCTATCACACTAGGAGAGGATTTTCGCAAGAAATTTGAGCATCTACAGCAGGGCAGTATGACTGTTACTCAGTACGAGTCCCGTTTTGTGGATTTGGCTCGTCATCCTCTTCTTTTACTACCTATTGAGGGAGTGAGAGTGAAGAGGTTTATTGAGGGACTCACTCACCCTATCAAGCTTCAGATGGCCAAGGAGACCAGAAATGAGATTTCTTTTCAGGCGGCTGCTAATGTCACGAGGAGGATCGAGAGTGTTCTTGCACAGGAGAGAGGGTAGAGGTATGATAAGAGGCCTCATCAGTTCAGTGGTTTCGGTGGTGCCTCGTCTGGAGGTAGGGGTAATTTTGGTAGGGTTCATCTTCCTAGACCGTTTCATTCAGCATTTCATGCATCACCCGGTGCTTCAGGGTGTCACGGTCCTATTATGCATTACTCCGGGCAGCCAGCATTTAGTGCACATTCAGCTCCTATCAGTGCACCACCACTCTAGAGCTACTACAGTGGTTATCTGGCCCATTTGGATCAGCTTCAGCTTCAGCAGCCACGGCAGCAGGATGGGTGTTATGAGTGTGAGAACATTGGTCACATCAGGAGGTATTGCCCAAGATTGGCGAGTAACAGATCTCAACAGGATTCACGTGCCATCTTACCGGCACCGGTTGCTTCACCGCCTGCTCAGCCAGCTAGAGGTATGGGTCAGGCAGCTAGAGGTATGGGTCAGGCAGCTAGAGCTGGAGGTCAAGCCATTAGAGGTAGAGGTCAGACCGTTAGAGGTGGAGGCCAGCCAGTTAGAGGTCGTCCCAGGGACGCAGTTCAGAGTGGTAGGGCTTAGCCCCGATTTTATGCTTTTCTAGCTAGGCCTGAGGCCGAGTCATCTGATGCTGTCATCACAGGTATTATTCAAGTTTTCCATAAAGATGCTTTAGTTCTATTTGATCCAAGATCTACTTATTCCTATGTGTCCTCTTATTTTGCTTCATATTTGGTTGTGCCTTGTGATTCTCTGAGTGCTTCTATGTGTGTATCTACACCGGTGGGAGACTCTATTGAAGTAGATCATGTCTATTGTTCATGTGTGGTTACTATTTATAATCTTGAGACTAGTGTGGATCTTCTACATCTTGATATGGTAGATTTTGATGTCATCTTGGGTATGGATTGGTTGTCCCCTTATCATGCTATATTGGATTGCCATACCAAGACAGTGACCCTATCCATGCCGGAGTTACCTCGGTTAGAGTGGAAAGGAACTCCTGGTCATTCTGTCAGCAGGGTTATTTCTCATATGAAAGCTCGGCGTATGGTAGAAAAAATGTGTCTAGCCTATTTGGCTTATATTCACGATCCCAGGGCGGATGTTCCTTTTATGGACTCAGTACCAGTTGTTCGTGAATTTCCAGAAGTATTTCCTGCAGATCTGCCGGGGATGCCACCTGATAGAGATATTGATTTCTATTTTGATTTGGCTCCGGGCACTCAGCCCATTTCTATTCCACCATACCGTATGACCCCGTCGGAGTTGAAAGAATTGAAAGAGCAGTTACAAGACTTGCTTGATCGGGGATTCATTAGACATAATATCTCGCCCAGGGGTTTACCAGTACTATTTGTAAAGAAGAAAGATGGCTCTATGTGGATGTGTATAGATTATCGGCAGTTGAACAAGGCCACTATCAAAAACAAATATCCGCTGCCAAGAATTGATGACGTATTTGATTAGCTTCAGGGTGCCAAGGTAATTTCGAAGATCGATTTGAGGTATGGTTACCATCAATTGAAGATTAGGACATCTGATGTCCCTAAAATAACTTTTCGGACTCGGTATAAGGATTATGAATTCCTAGTGATGTCATTTGGGTTGACAAATGCCCCAGCAATATTTATGGATTTGATGAATCGGGTGTTCAAGCCCTATTTGGATTCTTTTGTGGTTGTATTCATTGATGATATATTGATTTACTCCAGTAGTCGAGAGGAGCATGAGCAGCATCTTCGGAGTGTGCTTCATACTTTGAAGAATAATCAGTTATATGCCAAAATTTCAAAATATGAGTTTTGGCTTGACTCAGTTTCCTTTTTAGGGCATGTTGTATCGGCAGAAGGCATAAAGGTGGATCCTAAACAGATTGAGGCTGTTTAGAATTGGCCTAGACCTACTTTAGTTACAGAGATCCGGAGTTTCCTGGGTTTGGTAGGTTATTATCGTCGGTTCATGGAAGGGTTTTCATCTATAGCAAGCCCATTGACCAGACTGACCCAGAAAGGTGTCCCATTCAGATGGTCAAACGAATGTGAGTTGAGCTTTCAGAATCTCAAGACTACTTTGACTACGATGCCAATTTTAGTATTACCCATAGGTTCAGGATCGTATACGGTATATTGTGACGCATCTCACATTGGGCTTGGTGCAATATTAATGCAAGATGGCAGGGTGATTGCATATGCATCGCGGCATTTAAAAGTTCATGAGAAGAATTATCCTGTTCATGACTTAGAACTGGCAGCCATTGTTCATGCACTGAAGATTTGGAGGTATTACCTCTACGGTGTCTCGTGTGAGGTATTTACTGATCATTGTAGCCTTCAGTATCTGTTCAAACAAAAAGATCTTAATTTGAGGCAGAGAATATGGTTGGAGTTGTTGAAAGACTATGATATCACCATTTTGTATCACCCCAGAAAGGCCAATGTGGTGGCCGATGCTTTGAGTACAAAGGCTGTGAGTATGGGCAGTCTTGCATATATTCCAGTTGGTGAGAGGCCATTAGCTGCAGATGTTCAGACTTTGGCTAATCAGTTCGTGAGGTTATATGTTTCAGAAACAAGTCGGGTTCTAGCTTACACAATCGCTCGGTTTTCTTTATATGAACACATCAGAGAGAGGCAGTACGATGATCCTCGTTTACTTGTCCTTAAGGACAGGGTGTGGCACAGTGATGCCAAACATGTTGCTGTGGGGGAAGATAGAGTTTTGCGAATGCATGGTCGTATTTGTGTGCCTAATTTGGATGTGCTTCGTGAATTAATTCTTGAAGAGACACATAGTTCCAGGTATTCTATTCATCCAGGTACCACCAAAATGTATCAAGATTTGCGGCAAAATTATTGGTGGAGGAGAATGAAAAAGGATATAGTTGCATATGTAGCTCGGTCTTTGAATTGTCAGCAAGTTAAGTACGAGCATCAAAGACCTGGTGGTTTGCTTCAGAAGTTAGAAATTTTTGAGTGGAAATGAGAGTGTATCACTATGGATTTTGTTGTTGTACTCCCACGGACTCAGAGAAAATTCGATGCAGTTTGGGTCATTATGGACAGGTTGACCAAGTCAGTAAATTTCATTCCAGTGGAAGTTACCTATTCTTCAGAGAGGTTAGCTGAGATTTACATTCGTGAGATTGCCCGCCTACACAGTGTGCTCGTGTCTATTATTTCAGATCGAGGTACACAATTTACCTCACACTTCTGGAGGGTTGTACAATGTGAATTAGGCACGCGGGTTGAGTTGAGTATAGCATTTTATCCACAGACAGAGCACACCATTCAAATATTCGAAGATATGCTTCGCGCTTGTGTTATAGACTTTAGAGTTTCTTGGGATCAATTCTTGCAAATTGTTGCATTTGCTTATAATAATAGCTACCAGTCGAGCATTCAGATGGATCCATATGAGGCATTATACGGAAAGCGATGCCGATCGCCGGTTGGTTGTTTTGAACTGGGAGAGGCTCGGTTGTTGGGTACCGATTTGTTACAGGATGCTTTTGATAAGGTCAAAGTTATTCAGGATTGACTTCGTGTAGCTCAGTCTAGGCAAAAGAGTTATGCCAACCGTAAGGTTCGTGATATTACATTCATGGTTGGAGAAAGAATATTTCTTCGGGTTTCACCTATGAAAGGTGTAATGAGGTTCGGAAAGAAGGGAAAGTTTTGAGCCCTAGGTATATTGGACCCTTTGAAATTCTTGAAAGGGTGGGTGAAGTAGCCTACATGCTTGTATTACCACCTATTTTATCAATGGTTAATTCGGTGTTCCATGTGTCTATGCTCCGAAAATATCATGGTGATCCGTCCCATGTGTTAGATTTCAGCTCAATCCAATTGGACAAAGATTTTACTTATGAGGAGGAGCCAGTGGCTATTCTAGCCCGGCAGGTCCGGCAGTTGAGGTCTAAGAGTTATTCTTCAGTTCGGGTACAATGGAGAGGTCAATCAATTGAGATAGCTACTTAGGAGTCTGAGTCGGACAAGCGGAGTAAATATCCACACTTTTTCACCAGCTCAGGTACTTTTTCTAACTCCGTTCGAGGACGAACGTTTGTTTTAGAGGTTGAGAATGTGATGACCCAAAATGTCATCTTTAAATTTAATAATTAATTTTGTGCTCTAAGACCTCAAAAAGCACTATTTATCATTCCTAGACTTGCGTGCGCAGTACGTATAATTTTTCAGAAAGTTTTTATATGAAAATTAGATTAAAATGTGAATAGAGCATTAAAACTAAACTCAGTTGACTTTGGTCAATAGTTTAAGCAAACGGACCCGAATTAGTGTTTTTTCAGTTCCTGTAGGTCTGTATCGTGATTTGGTACTTGGGCGTATGCCCAGAATTCAATTTGGAGGTCCCTAGCTCAAGTTATGACCATTTAAAGGAAACTAGTAATTTAAAGGCTAAAGATTTCCAAGTTTGACCACGAGGTTGACTTTTTGATATCGGAGCCGGAATCCGATTCTGGATATTTGAATAGCTCTGTTATGTCAATTAGGACTTGTGTGCCAAATTTGAAATCATTCCAGATTCATTTAATATGTTTTGGCACGAGATTTGCAAATTGAAAAGTTTAAAACACTTAAGTCCGAATCGAGGTGTGAATTGCAATTTTGATGTTATTTGATGTGATTTGAGACCCCGAGTAAGTCTGTATTATGTTAGGGGACTTGTTGGGATATTTGGATAAGGTCCTGAGGGTCTCGGGTGAGTTTTAGATGAAATTCAGATTGTCTAGAGCATGTTGAAAGCAGTAGGTTCTTGGCAGAACCTGGTGTAATTGCACCTGCGAAATGGTGATCGCAGGTGCACAGTCGCTCCTGCGGAAAGCTGGTCGCTTCTGGGACTTTGGCTTTGGGTTGTGACTTTGCTTTTGCGGAGACGAATTGCGCAGGTGCGCGACTGCTTCTGCGACAGAAAGGTCCGCAGATGCGGAACCTCGCCTGGGAGCCCACTTCGCAAATGCGAGATTGTTCTCGCAAATGCATGGCCGCAGGTGCGAATATATAGCCCGCAGATGCGTAAATGCTAGGCAGAATACATAAAATCGGGTCTTAGCCATTTTTACTCATATTTGAGTTTTAAGTCTCGTATTTGGGCGATTTCAAAGGGGATTTTCATGACTTTGAATTGGGTAAGTGTTCTATAACCAAAAGTGATTATATTTCATAAATCCATGTCTATAATCATCCTTTATTTCAGATTTAGATGCAAGAAATTGGAATTTTTATAAATCTTACAAAAATGAAAATTTAAGATTTGAAGGTCCATTTGACATCGGAATTGGATAAATTTTGTATGGTTGAACTCCTATCGGAACGCATGTTCGGATTTCGTAAGTTTTCTGAGATTTGAGACATGGGTCCCCTTGTCGAATATTTAAATGAATTAAAGATTTTATTCGGAAAATTAGTAAATTCATATGGAATTAATTCCTATGATCCGTATTGAGTAAATCGAATTGTTTGTGAATAGATTTGACACTTTTGGAGACAAATTCAAAAGGAAAATTTATGGTCGAATAATTTATTGGAATTTGCAAAGCGAGGCAAGTGTCGTGGTTAACCTTGACTTGAGGGAATAGAACTCTTAAATTAATTGTTATGTGAAATGCATGTGAACGACATATAGGCGAGGTGACGAGTGTCTATACGTCGTCAAATTAATTGTTTTGCATAATTATTTGAAAATCATAAATCATTTTAAATCATGAATGAATTATTATATTCATTGTTTCACTCATATTCTTTGCCCAATATTAATTCTTAAATTCCTGTAATAATTTCTACACGCTTATTTGAATTATGTGCACTAGCTGTTACTTGACATTTAGCATATTAAATATTAAACTGTCTATTTTCTCCCTGATTTCCAAAATAAATTAATATTGTCATTGTTTGTTTATAAATAAATTATAATTATTGTGTGCCTTGATGCTTAGTAGTTTTTCATTGGACGTGGTATTTATTGGAGTAATATTTATTTACATTATGAGCTGTTTAAAGTTATATATATTGGGGGAACGGGTTGCACGCCGCAACGGAAATGAAAGTAAATATATCAATATTGCAACGAAAATAAAAGTGTATATATATATATATTGGGGGATCAGATTGCACGCCGCAATAGACTTATTTAAAAGTCAATATTGGGGGATCGGATTGCACGCCGCAACAGACTTATTTAAAAGTCTATATATACTTGATTAAAATAAATATATGAGAGGATTGAAAACAATATATTGTGGGAGCGGTTTGCACGCTGCAACGAAAATTGGTTAAAATAATAATAGGTTATGACTGCTGATTTGGCTTCAGTTATTATAAATGAGTTATCTGATTTATTTCTATCATTTGTTGCTGTTACTAATATTGCGTACATGTTAATGTAAGTGACCCGCCTTAGCCTCGTCACTACTTCGTCGAGGTTAAGCTCAGCACTTACCAGTATATGGGGTAGGTTGTACGGATACTACACTCTGCACTTCTTGTGTAGATTTAGGAGTTGGTCCCAGCGGCATACCATAGACTTGCTCGGATTTCAGCTGTCAGAGTAGACTTGAGGTATAACTGCATGGCGTCCGCAGTTCTGAAGTCCCTATCTACTTTACTTTAGTTTTGTGTTTGTTTCCAGACATCTTTATTTTATTCAGACCTTTATTTGTATTATTTTAGAAGCACGTGCACTTGTGACACCAATTCTGGGATGGTATTTAGACACCGTTATTTTTATGGATTATTCACTATATTTCAGACCTTACTGCCGTATTTATTTCTTTGTTATTAATAAATTTTAAAAATTGTTTAAAAATGGCTAATATTATTCTAACGTTGGCTTGCCTAGCTAGTGAAATGTTAGGCGCCATCACGGTCCGAAGGTGGGAATTTCGGGTCGTGACAACCTCAGCCCCAGCCTCTCGCGGCCCTAACTAGTGGTACTGGTGCCCATCCGCCTGATCCGGCTGCACGTGTCCTCACCATCTGTGAGAGAATATATGGGTAAGGTTTCAAACATGGAATTAATAAATCCGCATAATAAGAATGCAAAAGAGTGAAGTTCTTCCAAACAGTTCACTAACCCTTCGAAGATAAGTATAGACGGCTCCATACTGATCCGTAAGACTCTACTAAACTTGCTCATGACCCTTAAAACCTATAAACCTAGGGTTCTGATACCAACTTGTCACGATCCAAAACCACAACTAGTCATGATGGTGCCTAACACACTTGCTAGGCAAGCCGTGCATAACAATAATGAATCATAATGATGATAGTATTAATACAAGTCTAAAGCCTTAATATAACATAATAAATCCCCCAGAACTGGTAAATATAGAGTCATGAGCTCTAAAACGGAAAATACATGTCTGAAAGCTAAATAACAATATTGCCTGAAGTAAAGACGAGTACAATGTGGAAGGAGACGCCAAAATTGCAGTCGATAATGCATCTCTACCTCATCTCTTGGTGATCAACTCAGTTATAAGCCTCGACTAATGATGACTGGATCCGACACATAGATCTACACAATTAACTGTAGAGTGTAGTATGAGTAAAACTGATCCCATACACTCACCAAGTATCATGACTAACCTCGACGAGGTAAAAGAAACAGGAATTATAAATGATACTCGTTATAACTCGTACAGTTCATAAATTAAACAAGTACATAACAATAACATGATCAAGTCATAAGGCATAGAAGAGCAATCCTAGTGTACACAACTTCTCAACTACTCTGTTCAGTCAAAAATCCAGCATATAAAGATGATATGTAAGTAAAACAAGTAAATAACTAAAAAGAATTGCAAGTAAAGATTAAATTCATTAACCAAAACACACACTGGCCAACCTTTCCTCAATATATCCATATCCGTACCAAACCACTAATCAATTTCCTCAAATCCGCGTATACACCATCAAGAAGGCACATAAGAGGGTGACCCTCGAGGGATGGATCATTATCCACATGTTGCACAGAGTAATCACGTGCAATAATCATACTACTCCCGATGTGATCACAGGCTCAATTTCATTATCTGCCCAGTGTGGTCACAGGCTCAAAATCATGGATCTGCTCGGCATGGTCACAGGAATAATATCACAATTCGCCCGGTGTGGTCACATGCATAACAACGCAATCCGCCCAGCATGGTCACATGCATAGCCATACAATCCGCTCGGCGTGGTCACAGGCATAATATCACAATCCGCACGGCATAGTCACAGGCTTAACAGCATAATCCGCTCAGCGTGGTCACAGGATACAAGTCTAAATCATGTCACACAAAAATAAAATATACAAGAATACAAGTATATGATCAATGAATTTCAGATTTCATACTCCTTGACTGACATAAGTGACACGCTGACGTGTATGCATGTGCAAAATGTGCTATCATAGGTCAAATCTTCAATTTTATCACGGAAATCGCAACTATCAAGTTCAATCAGGGGATTAGCCTCTATTTAACCTCAAACATGGATCACAAACCTCACAACAGGATTACAAATATGAGAAACATCACATGATAAAGCTTAATAATAAATGCAAGGCATATCATAGCATAAGCACTACCCCGAGCGTGGATAAATACATCGATGCTCGCTCATGGATTCAAACCCACACATATGCGCCACCATAGCGCATAGTTATCACAAATAACTTAGGGAACTAGTGCCTCAACCAAGTTTAGGTAAGATACTTACCTCATGTAAGTCAAATCACTCCTCTAACAAGCCTTTCCTGCGCTAACCAACCTCCGGACGGCTCGAATGTAGCCAAAATAACATAATATATTAAATAAAAGCCATACGAACTGATTCCAATTGATAAATCTAAGATATTTAACCAAAATAAAAAAGTCAACCCTGGTCTCGCACCTCGGCACCCGACCAAACTCACAAATGTCGAACACCCATTCCAATAGGAGTCCAAATATGCGACCGCGAACCTCCGTCAGGGCCTCTACACCTACGATCTTTCCCAAATCCATCCTAGCATGCTTCTGCGACTCGTTTCCCGCACTTGCGGATATGCATCTGCGACATGTCTTCCGCAGGTGTGAGTGCACCAGATTCAGCAGCCCTTCAGCAATGCAACACAAATCTAAACAAGCTAAAACCAATCTGAAACACACCCGAGGCCCTCGTGACCCCATCCAACCATACCAACCAATCCCAAAAATGACACAACCTATTAAAAGCCTCAAATCACACCCAACAACATCAAAATAATGAATTGCACCCCAATTTAAGCCTAAGGAACTAATTCCAATTCCCAAATTCAAAACTTATGCCTAACAAGCCTAAACAACTTTGAATGACCTCAAATTTTGCATGCAAGTCCCAAACGACACATAGTACTGTTCCAAATCCCGGAACCAAAATCCAAACCCGATATCAATAGAGTCAACTCCCGGTCAAATATCTCAACCCTCTAAACCTTCAACTTTCCAATTTTAGCCAAAGAGCACCAAACCAACATACCGACCTCCAATTTAAAATCTAGACTTACGCCTAAGTCCAAAATCACCATATGAATCCATTGGAACCATCAAAACACCATCTTAGGGTCGTCCATATAAAATTCAAACTTATGTCAACTCTTACAATTTAAGTTTTCAACCTTGGGACTAAGTGTCCCAGTTCACTCCAAACCTCCCCGAAACTAAGCCAACCACCCCAGTAAGTCACGAAATCTCAAATACATACAAGAAAAGCATGAAATAGGGAAATAGGGATAAGTTACTCAAAATGACCGGCTGGATCGTTACAATTCTTTTTTATATGAGGTATATTACGGGTATCAATTTTGGAAATGAATTACGTGGTACATCGTGTGGTTATATATAAGAAGAATATTTATGTCTTGGAGAATATTGTGGGGATTGATGCAGTTTATATATACAAGAATCGCATATTAGATGGAGTTTCGAAAGTTGAAAATTAGTTCTAAGGATTGTAAGTTAAGGTTGAAGGAAGAATCTTCAGTGGGAATTGTGTTAATGGCATTATACAAATTGAGGCGGCAAGATATCACCCATGGGTATGTGTATGACGAGTTATACAGTGATTTCACAGCTTTGGAATGACTCTTGGCACATTAGAGGACCAACATATGTTTATGTGGAGGAGAATATAATGACATGGCCGGTTGTATTGAGATTTTGCATTGCATTAAACATTTTGAGACCTGAGTAGCTTCATATGGTATATTATGACGTGGGTAGGAGGTTGGTGTTGATGTTCGCTAGGTTCGTGACTGATTTGATAGAGGAATTCTCAATTTGGAAGTCGTAAATTGGAATAGTTGACCAAGGTTTTGACTTTTGAGTAAACATCCTCCAAATTGATATTTGATGGTTCAAATATGTTCATATGGTGTTTTTTTAATTTAGGCATATGCTCAAATTTGGATTTGAGGCTCCTAGAAGGTTTTGGCTCAATTTGCCGGAAGTTAGCAATTTCAAGGCTTGAAGAGTTTATAGGTTTGACTGGGAGTTGACATTGGGTTTACTGGGGTCCGGTTGGTGTTCCAAGACTTGGGTTAAATTCATTTAGTGTACTCATGATTCAGAATGTCTATGTGTGATTTGGACAAATTCAGCGAATTTAGAAAGTTTGAAAGTTAAGAAAATGATTTTGTTATTCGATTCTTGGTTTTGATATTATTTGTGGTGTTTTAGGCCTTTGGATAAGTTTGGATAATACATGTTGATTGATTGATATGATTGGACAAGGTCCCGAGGGGATTAATTGAGTTTAGGGGTGTCTTTAAACTATTTTGGCAGAGTTTTGCATTGCTGGTTTTTGCTAATGTCAGTTGTGTATCGCGTTCGCGAGGGTAGTTTCGCATAAGAGAACAAACAAGAGGATTTTGTTCTTGGTGTTCACGAGAGATTTACAGCATTCATGAAGGGCAATTGGTATTTGGATATCGCATTCGTATATGTGGCTTCATGTTCGCGACGTGTTGGAGGAGGTCGGGCAGTTGTCTTTCACGTTCACAATTGATCCCTCGCATTTGTGGAGTGGAAAGGACAATTGGCCTTTGCGTTTGCATGGCGAGCGCTGCGTTAGCGTAGAAGGTTTAGGAGGCAATTATTATTTGTGCATCACGATCACGTGCGTTAGTCTGCGATTGCGATGGGTATTTGCTATTACAGTTTTAAGTTGTCCAATTACGGGATTTTGAGATCGTTTCATATTTTGAGATTGGGAGCTCAGATTCAGGAAATTTTAAAGACGATTATTACCTATGTGTATTGGGTAAGTGTTCCTGACCCGGATATGAATATTATTCATGATTCTATCTTTGATTTTAGCGTTTGAATGATGAATCTAAGGATGAAAATTGGGGTTTTAGCAAGAAATTCTGGAAAGGGAGTAAATGGGATTCGAACCCCGATTTGGAGTTGGAATTGGATGAAACTTGTATGGTTGGACTCGTATTTGAATGTATTATCGTAATTTATGAGTTTTTTCGCTTTCCGATAAGCATACCAAGGTTGAAATTTTTGTTGTCTTTGTTTAATTAATTAAAGAACATATCTTTTGGCACTATTGTCGTTTCCTTCACCATTATCTACCACCGAGTGTGTTAATTGACGAAATTTGACCCGTTCGAAGGCTAATTTAAGAGGCAACAGATTCTTAGGGTATTGATTCCCGCTTTTTGAGGTAAATATCTTTTCTAGTCTTGGATTGAGGGCATTTTCCTCGTATGCTATGATGCTTATTATATGTTGGGGTGACGTATATGTGCACTGTGGTTATTCATGACGCGGATAAACCTAAGGCTATTATATGCATTATTTTTGTATCATGGATCTTTGATACCGCATTTCCTGCACTTATCATGTATATGTTATTTGCTTATCTATTTGAGACACGAGAGAGTTATGTTTTCTATGTTTAGCTATTTGCATTAGGCGTAGTCATATTTTTCAGTAATGATATCATATCCGCATGTTATATCTTTGTGTTTGTGCACTTTTTATATGTTATCTCACATGTTGTTACTGTCCTTATGTGCGATACGGGTTTGAGCTGAGTTGTGCCACGTTGGTATATTCCATGCGGTATTTTCATTATGATAATATGAGATGTTGGCATATTGAAACATCAAGAGATTGATGATTGATTTTGGGCCATAGATTTATATTGATTGGACTGATGACTGATCTTGGGCCATACGTCCATGTTGTTATTAATATTGAGGTGACGCTTGCTTCATGGCCTCCATATTGGGCTGAATGATACAATGATCCTTGATTTTTGATCCGATCAGTGCTTGGGCTTGGATCCGCCCCTCCAGAGTTAGGTGATAACCCATGTTACTTTGGGCCTTGTGAGTGCAGGCACACGAGATGTGTTTACTAAGTTTGTCTTTGTGATTATTCAGCGGTACTGTACCAGGCACCGTGATAGTGCTGAGAGCATGATTAGGGGTGCTTGCACCAGGCACTATAAGCGTGTTGAGATGGTGTATACTTGATGATTAAAATGTGATGTTGATTTTGGCATGTATGTTTGACATGCAAGCATAGGGTTGTATTTTCCTCATGCTAATTGGTATTTGTTGTCTCTACTTGATGTTTAGAGCTTGAAATCGATGCTTACCTTGATAAATCCCTGTCTAAGTGATTTTTGTGAAAGCGTTGATGCCTTGACTGCTATATCGGAAAAACATACCTATTTCTCCCCTTATTGTGCTAGAGTTGAGCATGTTAATATTTGAGATACTTTTTCTTGTATGTCATTATTCTACCGTTATTATTGTTGTTGGTTGTTGAAAGTGAGCATTGGACTTTGTCAACCTCGCCACTGCTTTCTTCAATATTAAGCATGCTATTTACTGAGTACATAGGTTCAGTTGTACTAATACTATACTCTTCACTTCATGTGTAGATCCAGGTGTTGCAGATAGCGGTGGTTTCCAGTGTGCTGTTTATTCAAGGTTTCTTAGAGATTTCGAGGTAGCACTATTGTTCATTCTCATGCCTTGAAAACCCTGCATTTATCTTTTGTTATTACTGTTTAGTCTTTCGTATAATATGGTATTTTGTTCAAACTATGTATTCAGTACTTTGTAGAGCTCATGCACTATGTGATGCCAGATTTTTAGTGGTTTCAGTTGTATTATCATTATAGCTTCATATGTTTTGTCATTCTAATATTTGAGACTATTTCTTATCGTTGTTGAAGCTTAATTCCGCATATCTAATGTTTGGTGCTTTCTAGGCGTCATCACGACTCTGGTGGAATTTTGGGTTGTGACATTTCTATGCTCCGAAATTATCATGAAGTCACGTTGTATATTTTGGACTTCATAACAATGCAATTAGATGATAAGTTAGCAAATGAAGAAGAGTCGGTGGCCATATTGGATAGGTAGGTATGGAAGTTGAGGTCAAAAGAGATCGTGTCGGTGAAGGTGCATTTGAGGGCCCAATTGAGCGAGGAGGCTAATTTAGAGACCAGGTCAGATATGCGGAGTATATGTCAACACCTTTTTAGCTACTTAAGTATGTTTCTAAACCCGTTCTAGGACGAATATTGTTTTAAGAGGTGGAGAGTGTAACGACCAAACCAATCATTTTGAGTATTAGAGCCTCATTTCCTTATTTCATATTTTGCGTATGTGTATTTGATGTTCTATAAATTGTGGGGATGGTTGGTTTGGTTCCAGGAAGGTTCGAGAGTGATTTGGAATTCTTAGTTCCTCTATTAAGGCTTGAAATTGAAAAAGTTGATCAACGTTTGACTTCTGAGTAACCAAACTCAGATTGGTCATTTGATGATTCCAATAGGTTTGTTTGATTATTTTTGACATAGGCGTATGCTCAGATTTGGTTTCGGATGTTCCTAGAAGATTTTGACTCTATTTGCGAAAAGTATGCAATTTGAAGAATTGGAGAATTCATAAGTTTAACTAATAGTTGACTTTGAGGTTATGAGACCCCGATTGTTATTCTGGGACATGGGTTAGATTAATTTTGTAATATGGAAATTGTCTGTGCAGTGTGTTTGAGATCCGAAGTATCTAAGTACGAATTGGACGCTTTGTTAGAAGTTTAAAAGTTCTTGAACTAAAGAGAAGTTCATCATGTTGTTTGATCTTTGATTTTTGGATGTGATGTTATCATATGTGTTTGGAGGCTTTGAATAGGTCCGGTAGTGTTTATGAATTTTTTGGTATGATTGGACAGTATATTGGGTGGCTCGAGTGAGTTTCGGACCACTCAGAGCATGTTTGGATAATGCTGATTATCTTGTGTCTGGTGCTCATCGCGTTCGCGAGGGGTATCATGCATTCGTGATGAAGGAATATGGAATTGTTTGCTTCACGTTCGCCAAGAGGCCGTCGCATTCGCGAAGAAGGAGTTCAGGCTGGGATATTGGCCTTTGCGTTTCGCGTAGGCAGTGCCTTATTCATGATGAAGGCTGGACAGGAGTCTTTGTGTTTGCGGGACTTGTGATTGTGGTCGCGTAGGAGAGGCCGGCGAAGCTTTCCGGTCGTGAGTGTGCTTTCGCGATCACGAATGAGGAATTCTGGGCGTACCAAATTTGAGTTACGCGAATGCGATGCTTGGACCGCGTTCGCGAAGGGTACCCCTGGGCAGACTATTTAAGCATGCAATTTTGGGATTTTAGCCTATTCTCTCATATTTTGAACCCTAGACTTGGAGAGATGCGAGTTTGCAAGGGGGTTTTCATATGAGGCAAGAGTGTAAGTGATTTCGACTCATTTGTGATTATATTTCAAGAATCTACATGGATTTTTAACCCCTAAAGAAAGGATTTAAAGTGTAAATTGGGGTTTTTATATGAATTCAGGAAATGAAATGGAAATCCAATTTGGAATCTGCTTATATATTTGGTCTTGTGGGGCGTGGATAGTCGGGATCTACTCTTAGAATAGAGTTTTGACCTTGTGGGTTAGGGTTGACTTTTGTTGACCTTTTTGAAAATGATTAAATATTGAACCTTTACTGTTTGAAATTGACTCATATAATGTTATTTGACATTATTAAGTATTATCTGGCTAGATTTGATCCGGTTTGAGTTGATTTCTAAAGGAAAGGCTATGTTGGATGGTTGATTTGTCTTGCTAGGATAAGTATCTTGGGTAACCTTGTTGTGAAGGAATAACCACTAGGATATGACCTTATTTGCTCAATTGAAATATATGGAAATCGACGTTTATGTTAAGTGACGATTGTATATACAGGTACTGTACATTATTCATGATCGGGTTAGACATTAGGCTTTTACTATGCCTTGATGGATTGTGTGCCATCCATGATTCGTGTTTAGGATTACTACCTCTTAATTGGTTAAGATGGACTATTTGCAAATATGTTGATATACTTGATCTAACCGTAGTCATGCTTATATCTTGAGCACACATCTGCACCTTTATTTATTATTTCCTTGTGTACCTTATTGAGTATTTGTGAGCATATGTACCCTTAGATATTAAACGATATTTCGGATTTACTACGACTATGGAGCATTTTGACATGACGTGCGGATTGATTTGGATAAGGCACGTGGTTTCTGCCATGCAACTAATGTCACATTGTTATTATTATGACATGAGGTTTTTGCGTGCAGTGATGGTGATATTTTTATTGTTATGGAACGAGGTCTTTACCGGGCAACGTGTGGATATGGATCTATCCCCCTAGGATCGTCCTCTCATGTTTGTCTGTTGATAAAGTACACGCATGTTATGAGAAATTCATATATTTCTGGTTGATTCTGATATGGAATCCGATATGGTGTGTTTGGATCATAAAGGTGGAAGCTTTGGCCATGCAAGTGAATCTATTATACTATATCATGCATGCTATATGTTTTCTTTATTGTATTCTAACCTGCTACTTGATGCCTCTATTTTTTACTTTGGACTTGTTCGATGAGATAGAACTATCCATGTTGATTTGATATCTCTTGCTATGATCTTTGGTGAAATTGTATCTCACTTCATAGTCTTGTTATGTATATCTATGAATTTTACAGCTTTATTTTATTAGTATGTATTACATGACTTGAACTTTGTCACTACTTCACCAAGGTTAGTCTTGATACTTATTGAGTACAAATTATCATGTACTTATACTACACTTCTGCATATTTTTGTGCGGATTTGGGTGTTAGCAGTAGTGGACCTCAGGAGGGTTCCTAGCAGCTGACAGAGGACACTCGAGGTAGTGCAACATGAGCACTCGTAGACCCGTGGAACCCTCTTCTCCCTATTTTCATAATTCTATTTACCTTTAAGAAAGTGTTTGTATTATTGAGAGATTCCATTGTATAGTATTTTAGAGCTCATGGCTCCGTACTACCAGATTTTGGAGAATTTGTTGCTACAGTATTTCTGTATTTACTATTGTTGAAAGACTTATTCCACTTACTTATGCTACTCATTTATACTATATCTTGTTGTATTTAGTTTGATCTATATTTGTATGTTGGCTTACCTATCAATGGAATTTAGGTGTCATCACGACCATTGGTGGGATTTTGGATAGTGACACATTTGTACAACCATGCATACTATCAGGATCTACTGGATAAGTGACTCATGATGTCGATCGTACGCAACTAGGTGAGTCCAAGAATTAATTTATAACTATAACAAATTAACCTCTCTAATTTAAATGTTTATTTGTGCCATATTTCTTATCTGAAACTGTATACTAAGCAGGATTGTCAATTGTGTCCTCTCCTAAATTGATAGTATGATCAAAGTATGCAAATGAATGTCTCTATACTAACTTAACTAGGCATGTACATATGCACCATACAAGTGCATCGAGAACATGTATAACAATATGCGTATTACTCATAATATAGCACTAAGCCTGTCAAAAACATATAGCACAAAGGTGGTGGTCATGTTTATTGTTATGCGGCTCCTTACTGAGATTCCTTGGAAGGGCGACGTAAGGCTAAGCAAAGGATGTCTGTGTAGTTACTATCTGCCAACAGGGGTCCCCTCCGTACACTAGACAAGATTGTTAGTGTCATACGGGAAAACCAATGTCAAGAGCAATTAAGGGAACAAAAAAGTGAATTGAGAATGAAAGAAAGCTTGATTTCATTAATGAAAGCTATTACAGAAAAGCAACACAGTGTCAAGGGAGAGAGACACCAGTACAGAGAATTGTTTGCTTACTAGAAAGTTTGATTGCTTGACCCCCCCTAATAGTACTAAAATAAATAAACCAAAGTTACAGGACTTGACATAACTAAGCAGGAAAGACATAATAGAAATACATGAAGTGTAACTAATCTATATTTACAATAGATATGACTTAGATTCCTACAAAGCAAAAGCAGGTATGTTGGTAGAAACCTTGTCTTTAGTATCAAAGTCTGCGCGTGTGGCACTGTTGGCATCTGCCTGCGGCTTGGCACTGGCGAAGACTATTGGTGGGGTGACATAGGCACAAATACGCTTGACACTTGGCGCGGCCAATACCACGGGGGCGTGCATGGCGCTAGGTGTTGGGAGGCTTTCCAGGACTCCATGGGGCGTGTCCAAGGTGTCATGGGGCATTGGAATGCCGCACTTGACATCTTTCCCCACCCGAGTTGGCGACGTCCTCTGTGCCTTACTTGAAAGATAATCTTTGATCAGGCTCTTGTAGGCTTTTAGGTTTGTTCCCCTCTCCCAAGTATTCTCCTCTGCATCACAGTCCTGCCATTTCACGAGGAATTCTTGGTGATCTTTCCTTGAAGCATGAGTCACTCGATCCTCGAGAATAGCTTCTACCCCTTTTCCCGGTTGAATTAGGGCCTCGGATACTAGGTATTATGAGTTGGCTCCGCGAAGGATCCTCCATGTCTTCCCGAAAAGGTTTTAGAAGGTTGACATAGAAGACTATATGAATCTTCCACCAGGCTAGGGTATCCACCCACTATGCCACTTTCCCAATGCGCTTCTTACTGGACAAGGGTCCAATGGAATTTTTCAATAGGCGAGGGTCATGGACCCCTGCAAACAAATACCACTTTCGGATATTCACCATCACTATGTCTCCTACTTGATATCCAACAAAGCGAGAATTTTTATCAGCATGCTTTTTTCATCCGCTTCTGGGCTTTGACAAGATAGCTCCACACCATCTCCAAACGCTTCCATTCATTTGAGAATCTAGCAGCTCGAGGAGATTTTGACATGTTTGGGGCATTCACAGTGTGTGGAAGTAGCGGTTGCTGTCAGGTAACAATTTCAAAAGCACTTTTATTTGTACTAGAGCTCTTTTGTGAATAGCACAGTTGAGCAGTATCCAGATGTTTCACCCAATTTTTATGCAATCCGGTAACAAAATAGCAGAGATATATCCTCTAGCATGCCATTGAACCGCTTCATCTGGTGATTAGATTGCAGATGAAAACTTGAAATGTGATTCAATTTGGATATGAGGCACTTAAAGAGCTGAGTCCAAAAGTTGCTAGTGAAGCGAGAGTCGCGATCACTAATGATGTCTTTAAGCAGACCCCAATATTTGACAGCATGAGAGAAGAAGAGTTGAGCTCTATCTTCTACTGGTATATAATGTGGGTAAGCTATAAATGTAGCATACTTAGAAAACCGATCTACCACAACCAAGATAGTTGTAAGATCTCCGACCTTGGGCAATCCGGTGATGAAATCCAGTGAAACACTTTCCCAACGTCTCTTTGGAACAGGCAATGGCTTTAAAAGTTCCGCTTGTGCCAAGCGGTCTAACTTGTCTTTCTGGCATACTAGGCAAGTCTTTACATACTAAGCAACATCATCAGCCATTTGAGGACAATAGTAAGAACGACGCAACCATACCATAGTGCGTTCTTCACCTGGATGGCCATGCCACAATGTATCATGGAATTCCATCAGAAGAGTCCTTCGCAGATCTCCTCCTTTAGGAACATAAATTCAGTTCACTTTTACCTTCAAGAACCCATCTTACATGTATAACTGGCGAGACTTTCCATGTCCCACCAAATCAACCAAATACTATGCAGCATGATCCTTTTAGAGTAGATCTTGTATCTAGTCTCTTATAGTGGTGGCCACTTCGCCTCCCCCCTTAGTCGGCGAGTAGGCCCACTGATGCTAAGTCAGCCCTTCGATTGAGCACATTAGCAACTTGGTTAGACTTCAAACTTCGATACTCCAGGTTGAAGTGAAATTCCGCTAGGAGTTCCTGCCACCTGTCCTGTCAGCCATTCAGCTTTGGCTGGGTCATGAAACGACTAACTGGGTTGTCTATCTTGACCACGAATGGGGTTCCCAA
Organism: Nicotiana tabacum; assembly: GCF_000715075.1. Taxonomy (NCBI): domain Eukaryota; kingdom Viridiplantae; phylum Streptophyta; class Magnoliopsida; order Solanales; family Solanaceae; genus Nicotiana; species Nicotiana tabacum. The sequence continues at coordinate 63,359,881 of NC_134081.1, forward strand.
CAGATAGTTCCTCCAAAGGTGTAAGCAATGTATGACAACCAACAGTTCCTTTTCGTGGGCGACATAGCCTCGTTCTGCATCCTTTACCTTTCGGGTCTGTACGCCACTAGATTCCCCTCTTGTAGCAAGACTCCACCCAGAGCATAGTCATAGGCATTCGTTTTTACTTCTAATAGCTTGGCCAAATCAGGAATTACCAAGATAGGGCTGCTAGACATAGCCGCTTTCAATGTGTTGAAGGCCTCCGCTCGCTTGGGACCCCAATCCCAAGGCGTGACTTTCTTTAGGAGCTCTATCAATGGCAATCCAATGAGAGAGTAATTCTTTACAAATCACCTATAAAAGTTTCATAGACCAAGGAAAGCCCTCAAGGCGTGGATATCCTTAGGCGGCGGCCAATCTGTGACAACTTGAATCTTCTGTTGGTCCATCCTTATTCGCCCTTCCTCGATGACATGTCTGAAGATGTCAATCTACTTTTGGGAGAATGCGCACTTGGATAGCTTTATATATAATTTGTACTCTTGTAGTTAGGCTAGAACCTTCTACAAGTGCTCCAGCTATTCCTCCAATGTTTTTCAATAAATCATAATGTCGTCCAAGTAGACTACTACGAACTCGTCAATGTACTCTCGGAAGACTTGGTTCATCAAGGTGCAATATGTGTCTGGAGAATTATTCATGCCGAATGGCATGACCAGGAGGTCGTACGACCTATATCTTGTCACACATGTCGTCTTGTGTTCATCTCCATCAATAATGCAGAATTGCAGTAACATGTCTTCAGGTCTATTTTGTGAACATTGTAGAACCGCCAAACCTATCAAATAAGTATGCCATTAGCGAGAAAGGGTACTTGATCTTCACGGTGATTTTGTTTAGGGCCTGATAATCCACACAGTGTATAGGGTGCCATCCTGTTTCTTTGGGAATAGCATAGGGGACCCAGGAAAATTAGAGGACATAATGATCCACGTGTCTGAGGCTCGGTGAGTTCGGGTTGTGACATTCTGTAATGTGCCCGGGCAGGTTGCTTCGCACCCGACACCAATTCAATCTCATGGTCTATACTGCACTTAGGCGGGAGTCACCTTGGCATGTCTTGTGGAATGATGTCTTCAAACTCCTTTAGCAACTCTTTCACGGATGACGGAATGGGACACGAATATCGTTCTATATCTTCAACACAGAGGGTAACCAGGGACATAGGTTCATGTATTTTAACTTCCTTCTTCAATTATAGGGCCGAGATGTTCTTAGGGGCCATCTTTATGGTTGTGCATGGGATAATGCAGGGCTTGGCCCCATTTTCTCCCATCATGAGTAGCATATGGGCATAAGTAACTTGAATGGTGCTTGTTTTCCTTTTGAATTCCAACCCAACAATCATCTCGAAGTCATCTATGATCACAACACACAAGTTGAATTTTCCTTTCTAAGGACCAAGCCTCACTAGCACTCCTTTGGCTATTCCACCCATTGGCTGAGGCGGTGAGTTGATAGCCTTAACACAAACTCTCCCTTTTCCCACAACTAGACTAATGCGCTTTACTTGATTTGAGGCTAAGTAGTGTTGAGTAGCACCCGTGACTATCATCGCCCGAATGGCTTGCCATTAACTCTCATCTCGACGAACATCAAGGTCTTCTCTTGGTTAAAAGGAGGACCCTCATCCGCCTTCTTTTTATCTTTCTTTGTGGTCAGGCAGGGGTCCTTCTTCTTATGGATACCAGCACTCGTTCCCTCTAAGGCCTCATAAATAGAACAAACAAGTGCGTTGAAGGCACCTATTAGTTATGTCTGGTTAGCATCATCTGTGTCATTATCCGTCCCATCATCAAATATTTGATGGACGTTCATCTGTGCATGCGGGCATTCATTATTCCAATGTGGCCCGCCGCAATGATGGCATCCTGAAGGGGGATTCCTCTCCCGATAGTTTTTGTTAGATACAACACTATTGCTGCCTGAGGAAGGAGCCTTAGATTTGGTTGCAATCTGATCTCCTCCACTTCTTCTAGGGCCACCATTGCCTGGCTGGCCCCCTTTATATCCCCCTCAGACAGGCGGCTGAGGCCTATCCTTCTGAGCTTGTACTTGATAGTCCCCAAGATATTCCGCTGCTTGGATTGCCTTGGGTAAAGTGTCTACCCTTTGTCTTTGCAACTCCATACAGGCATAAGGTTTCAAACCTTCCGGGAATGTGAAAAGTTTGTATTTGTCCCTCATATCCCGTATGTTCAGCATGAGCGCGGAGAATTCCTGGACTGACTTGGTATGGTGGAGCTCCTGTATCTTTCTCCATGCATTGTACTCAACATTTTCGGGGAAGAACTGTTGGCGTATGGATGCCTTCAGTTCTGTTCATGTCTCGAGAGTATCTTGATCGGCCCTGATGGCTTTGTATTTCACCCGCCACCAGAGTTTTGCATCACCCTGAAGATACATGGCTGCAGTTGCTACCTTGTTTGCTTCTTTTACCTCCCCCACGCCACCTAGCCCCATTGTATGGTTTTGGCTCAGGAATCTTCAGCTTTTGTGGCATAGGGGCAAGGTTCACAATGCCCCAGATCTAGTTTTGACCTCCTTGAAGGAGGTCTTGTAGTGCAGCATTGACAACATTGAGCTGGCCTGTCAAGTTATCTATGGTTTGCTGCATGGCAGTTACCCTGTCTGCCTTTTGTGCCCTACAGGCTAAATCCTCAGTACGCTCCTGTTCGAGGCCCTATAATTTTCCAAAACTTTCGGCTGCTTCTGTGTTTGCCGTTTGCCAGTCTCCTTCAGAGTCGCGACTGATGTTCGTAGTGTCACCTTCAGCCTACCACATCCTGCAGTTCTTATTGTCCAACATTTGTACTAGGCTGGTTCTTAGATCAGGCACCGTATTCAAAATGGGTCGTAATACACCAACCATCTCTTCAAGGGCCACAATGCGGTCCCCGTGATTCACCATGGTCAGAAATTGTGGTAATGGCAATGTATTCCCTCATCTGATGTCGAGTATAGGCTCTGATACTAACTGATATGCGGCCCTTCTTAAGACTCCTTGGAAAGGTGACGTAACGCTGAGCAACCGATGTCCGTGGAGTTACTATTTGCCAACTGGGATCCCCTCCGTACGGTATACGAGATTGTCAGTGTCATACAGGAAAACCAATGTTAAGAGCAATTGAGAGAACAGAAAAGAGAACTAAGAATGAAACAAAGCTTGATAGCGTTAATGAAAGTTATTACAGAAAAGAAACACGGTGTCGAGGGGGAGAGACACACCAGTACATAGAATTATTTGCTTACTAGAAAGTTTGATTGCTTGATCCCCCCTAATAGTATATAAAATAATAAACCAAAGTTACAGGGTCCAATGGACTTTTGAATCAGGTGAGGGTCATAGATCCATGCAAACAAATGCCTTTTTCAGATTTTCGCCATCACTTGGCCTCCTACTTGATAATCAACAAAGCGACGATTTTGATCAGTATGGTTTTTTCATCCGCTTCTCGACTTTGACAAGATAGATCCACACTATCTCAAAATTTTGCTTCCATTCCTTCGAGAAGCTAGCAGCACGAGGAGATTTCGACATGCTTGGGGCATTCACAGTGTGTGGGAGTAGAGGTTGTTGTTAGGTAACAAATTCAAAAGCGCTTTTGTTTGTACTAGAGCTCTTTTATGAATTTAAACACATTTGAGCAGCATCCAAGAGTTTCACCCAATTCTCCAATAATTCGGTAACAAAATGGCAAAGATATTCCTCCAGCATGCCATTGAATCGCTCTATCTGGCCATTAGATTGTGGACGAAATTTTGAATTGTGGCTCAGTTTGGACCCGAGGCACTTAAAGATCTGAGTCCAAAAATTGCTAGTGAAGCAAGAGACGCGATCACTAACGATGTCTTTAGGCAGACCCCAATATTTGACAACATCAGAGAAGAAGAATTAAGTTGTATCTTCTGCTGATATATAGTGTGGGGCATCTATAAATGTAGCATACTTGGAAAATCGATCTACCACATCCAAGGTAGTTGTAAGATATTCGACCTCAGGATATCCGATGATGAAATCCAGTGAAACGCTTTGCCAAGGTCACTTTGGAATATGCAATGGCTCCAAACGTCCCACTTGTGTCAAGCGGTCTAACTTGTCTTTCTGGCATACTAGGCAAGTCTTCAGATACTGAGCAACATCATCAGCCATTTGAGGCCAATAATAATCGCAGTGCAACAACTCTTTGGTGCGTTTTTCACCTGGATGGCCGGCCCACAAAGTATCATGGTATTCCATCAGAAACATAAAGTCGGTTCCCTTTCAGCTTCAGGAACCATCTTCAATGTAGAACTAGCGAGACATGCTTTGTCCCACCAGATCGATCAAATATTGTACAGTAGGATCCTTTGGGAGTAGATCTTGTATCTGGTCATTTATAGTGGTGGCCACTTCACTCCCCCTTAGTGTGGCGAGTAGGCACACCGATGTGAAGTCAGCCCTATGACTGAGCGCATCAGCAACATGATTAGTCTTCCCGCTTCGGTACTCCAGGTTGAAGTGAAATTCCACTAGGAGTTACTACCACTTGTCCTGTCGGCTATTCAGCTTCAGCTGGGTCATGAAATGGCTAACAGCTGTGTTGTCTGTCTTGACCACGAATGCGGTTCCCAACAGATAGTGCCTCCAAAGGCGTAAGCAATGGACGACAACAATAAATTCCTTTTCATGGGAGGCATAGTGTCGTTCTACATACTTTAACTTCCGGCTCTCGTACACCACTGGATTCCCCTCTAGTAGCAAGACTCCACACAAAGCATAGTCGGAGGCATTTAGTTTCACTTCAATGCACTCTCAGAAGACTTGTTTCATCATGTTGAAAAATGTGGCTAGAGCATTAGTCAAGTCGAATGGCATCACCAGGAAGTCGTATGACCCATATCTTGTCACATAGGTCGTCTTGTGTTCATCTCTCTCAGCAATGCGGACTTTCCAGTAACCTGTCTTAGGATCTATTTTGGTGAACACTGTAGCACCACCGAACCTATCGAACAAGTCTGCCATTAGCGGGATAGGGTACTTGTTCTTCACGGTAATTTTGTTTAGGGCCCGATAATCCACACAGAGTCGTAGGGTGCCGTCATGTTTCTTTTGGAATAGCATAGGAGACCCATAAGGGGACTTGGAAGGCACAATGATTCCCGTGTCTAGCATTTCCGTCAATTGTCTCCGCATCTTGGTGAGTTTGGGTTGTGACATTCTATAAGGTGCCCGGGCAGGTGGCTTCGCACCCGACACCAACTTAATCTCAACGTCCACAGTGTGCCTAGGCGGGATTCGCCTTGGCATGTCTTGTTGCATGATGTCTTCAAACTCCTTTAGCAACTCTTTCACGAGTGCAAGAATTGGACCCGAAGAGCGTTTTATATCTTCAATACAGAGGGCTTCCATGAATGTAGGTTCATGTCTTTTGAACTGCAAGGCCGAGATGTTCTTAGCGGCCATGTTTATGGTTGTGCATGGGTTAATGCATGGGTTAATGCATGGCTTGGCCCGTTTTCGCCCATCATAAGTAGCATATCGGTATAAGGAACAGGAATGGTATTGGTTTGCTGCATGAATTCCAACCCAACTATCAGCTCGAAGTCATCTATGATCACCACGCACAAGTTTAATTTTCCTTAATAAGGACCAAGTTTCACTGGCACACCTTTGGCTATTCCACCCACTGGCTGAGGGGGTAAGTTGATAGCCTTGACAGGATCTCTACCCTTTCCCACAACTAGACCAAGGCGCTTTATCATCGCCCAAATGGGCTTGTCATTAACTCTCATCTTGACGAACATCATAGTCTTCTCTTGGTTAATATGAGGCCCCTCATCCGCCTTCTTTTTTCCTTTCTTTGTGGTCGGGCAGGGGTATCCACCCAGTATGCCACTTTCCCAATGTGCTTCTCAATGGACAAGGGTCCAATGGACTTTTTAAATAGGCAAGGGTCATGGACCCATGCAAACAAATACCGCTTTCGGATTTTCACCATCACTTTATCTCCTACTTGATAATCAACAAAGCAATGATTTTGATCAACATGGGCTTTTCACCTGCTTCTGGGCTTTGACAAGATAGCTCCACACTATCTCCTAATTTCGCCTCCATTCCTTCGACAAGCTAGCACATCGAGGAGATTTCAACATGTTTGAGACATTCACGATGTTTGGGAGTAGCGGTTGTTGTCCGGTAACAATTTCAAAAGCACTTTTGTTTGTACTAGAGCTCTTTTGTGAATAGCACAGTTGAGCAGTATCCAGATGTTTCACCCAATTTTTATGCAATCCGGTAACAAAATAGCAGAGATATATCCTCTAGCATGCCATTGAACCCATCAAATTGCGGATAGAAACTTGAACTGTGGCTCAATTTGGGCCTGAGGCACTTAAGAGGTTGAGTCCAAAAGTTGCTAATGAAGCGAGAGTCGCGATCACTAATGATGTCTTTAGGCAAACCCCAATATTTGACAACATGAGAGAAGAAGAGTTGAGTTCTATCTTCTGCTTATATATACTGTGGGGCAGCTATAAATATAGCATACTTGGAAAACCGATTTACCACAACCAAGATAGTTGTAAGATCTCCAGCCTTGGGAAATCCGGTGACGAAATCCAGTGAAATGCTTTCCCAATGTCTCTTTGGAATATGCAATGGCTCCGAAAGTCCTACTTGTGTTAAGCGGTCTGACTTGTCTTTCTGGCATACTAGGCAAGTCTTCACATACTGAGCAACATCATCAACCATTTGAGGCCAATAATAAGCACGACGCAACAACGACATGGTGCGTTCTTCACCTGGATGGCCGGCCCACAATGTATCATGGCATTCCATAAGAAGAGTCCTTCACATATCCCCTCCTTTAAGAACATAAAATTCGGTTCCCTTTCACCTTCAGGAACCCATCTTCCATGTAGAACAGGCGAGACTTTCCCTATCCCACCAAATCGACCAAATACTGTGCAACAGGATCCTTTAGTTGTCGATCTTGTATCAGGTATCTTATAGTGGTGGCCACTTTGCTCCCCCTTAGGGTGGATTAGGCACACCGATTCTAAGTCAGCCCTTCGACTGAGTGCATCAGCAACTTGGTTGGTCTTCCCACTTCGGTACTCTAGGTTGAAGTGAAATTCCACTAGGCATTACTGCCACATGTCCTGTCGGCCATTCGGCTTTAGCTTGGTCGTTAAATGGCTAACAATTGTGTTGTTTGTTTTAACCACGAATGGGGTTCCAAACAGATAGTACCTCCAAAGGCGTAAGCAATGGACGGCAATCAACAATTCCATTTAGTGGGTGGCACAGCACTGTTCTGCATCCTTCAACTTTCGGCTCTCATACGCTACTAGATTCCCCTCTTGTAGAAAGATTCTGCCCAAAGCTTAGTTAGAGGTATCTGTTTTCTATTCTAATAGCTTGGCCAAATCAGTAAGGGCCAAGACAGGGCTCTTGGGACCCCTTTTAATGCGTTGAAGGCCTCCGCTCGCTTGGGACCCCAATCGGAAGGCGTGACTTCCTTTAGGAACTCTGTCAACGGCAATGCAATGAGAGAGTAATTCCTCACAAAACGCTGATAAAAGTTACATAGGCTAACCAATATGTGACAACCTGAATCTTTTTATGGTCTACCTTTATACGCCCTTCCTCTATGACATGTCTGAGGAAGTCAATCATCTTTTGGGCGAATGCACACTTGGATAACTTTACATATAATACGTGGTCACGCAGTCGGGCTAGGACCTTCTGCAAGTGCTCCAGTTGGTCCTCCAATGTTTTGTTATATATCACAATGTCGTCCAAGTAGACCACAATGAACTCATCAATGTACTCTCGGAAGACTTGGTTCATCAAGGTGCAAAATGTGGCTGGAGCATTAGTCAAGCCGAATGGCATGACTAGGAAGTCGTATGACCCATATCTTGTCACATAGGTCATCTTGTGTTCATCTACCTTAGCAATGCGGACTTTCTAGTTACATGTCTTTAAGTCTATTATGGTGAACACTGTAGCACCACCCAACCTATCGAACAAGTTTCCATTAGCGAGATAGGGTACTTGTTCTTCACAGTGATTTTGTTTAGGACCCGATAATCCACACAGAGTCGTAGGGTGTTATCATGTTTCTTTTTGAATAGTATAGGGGACCCATAAGGGGACTTGCAAGGCAAAATGATAACCGTGTCTAGCATTTTTGTCAATTGTCTCTGAAGCTTGGTGTGTTCGGGTTGTGACATTCTGTAAGGTGCTTGGGCAGGTGGCTTCGCACCCGACACAACCTCAATCTCATAGTCCACAGTGCACCTAGGCGGGAGTCGCCTTGGCTTGTCTTGTGGCATGACGTCTTCAAACTCCTTTAGCAGTTATTTCACGGGTACAGGAATGGGACCCGAAGAGCATTCTATATCTTCAATACATAGGGTAGCCAGGAACGTAGGTTCATGTCTTTTGACTTCCTTCTTCAACTGCTGGGCCGAGATGTTCTTAGCGGCCATCTTTATAGTTGTACATAGGATAATGCAGGGCTTGGCCCGCTTGCTCCCATCATTAGTAGCATATAGGCATAAGGAACAGGAATGGTGTTGGTTTGCCGCATGAATTCTAACCCAACTATCAGCTAAAAGTTATCTATGATCACCACGTGCAAGTTGAATTTTCCTTCATAAGGACAAAGCTTCACTGGCATTCGTTTGACTATTCCTCCCACTGGCTGAGGCGGTGAGTTGATAGCCTTGACACAACCTGAACCCTTTCCCACTACTGGACTAAGGCGCTCTACTTGAGTTGAGGCTAAGTAGTTGTGAGTAATGCCCGTGTCTATCAGCGCCCGAATGGCTTGCCATTAACTCTCATCTCGACGAACATCAAGGTCTTCTATTGGTTAAGATGAGTCCCCTAATCCGCCTTCTTTTTCCCATTGTTTTTGGGTCCTACTTCTTACGAATACCAGCACTAGTTCCCGCTAAGGCCTCAGAAATAAAACAAACAAGTGTATTGAAGGTACCTATTAGTTCTGTTTGGTCAGCATCATTTATGTCGTCATCCATCCCACCATCAAAAGTTTGATGGCCATTCATCTGTGCATGTGGGCATTCTGCTGCTTGGATTGCCTTGGGTAAAATATCTATCCTTTGTCTTTGCAGCTCCATACGGGCTTTAGGTGACAAACCTTCCAGGAATGTGAAGAGTTTGTCTTTGTCCCCCATATCGTGTATGTTCAACGTGAGCGCAGAGAACTCCCCCACTGACTCGGTTTGGCGGAGCTCCTATAGCTTTCTTCGTGCACTGTACTCATCATTTTTGGGGAAGAACTGTAGGCGTATGGCTACCTTCAGTTCTGCCCATGTCTCGAGAGTATCTTCACCGGACCTGATGGCCTCGTATTTCACCCACCACCAGAGTTTAGAATCATCCCGAAGATACATGGCAATGGTTTCTACCTTTTTTGCTTCTTCTAACTCCCACATACCGCCGAGCCCCATTGTATGGTTTTGGTTCAGGAATCTCAAACATTTGTGGCACATGGGTGAGGTTCACAACATCCCTGATCTAGTTTCCGCCTCCTTGAAGGAGGTCTTGTAGTACAGCATTAACAATATTGAGTTGGCCTATCAAGTTGTCTATGATTTGCTACATAGCAGTCACCGTGTTTGCGTCTTGTGCCCTATAGAATACTTCCTAAGTACGCTCCTGTTTGAGGCCCTCAAATTTGCCAAAGATTTCGGTTGCTTCTATAGCTGCCATTTTTGGGTCTCTTTCATAGCCGCGAATGATGTTCACAATGTCACCTTTGACGTACCGCATCGTGCGGTCCAGGTCATCCAACCTTTGTACTAGGTTGGTTCTTAGATCAAGCACCGTATTCACAATGGGTCATAATCAACCATTTCTCAAAGATCTGCAATATAGTCCCTATATGTGGCCCGATAATCCACACAAGGTCGTAGGGTGCCATCCTGTTTCTTTTGAGATAGCATAAAGGACCCATAAGGGGATTTGGAAGGCACAATGATCCCCGTGTCTAGCATTTCTGTCAATTATCTCCGAAGCTCGGTGTGTTCGGGTTCTGACATTCTATAAGGTGCTTGGGTAGGTGGCTTCGCACCCGACACCAACTCAATCTCATGGTCCACAGTGCGCCTAGGCGGGAGTCGCCTTGGCTTGTCTTGTGGCATGACGTATTCAAGCTCCTTTAGTAGCTATTTCACGTGTACAGGTATGGTACCCAAAGATAATTCTATATCTTCAATACAGAGGGTAGCCAAGAACGTAGGTTCATGTCGTTTGACTTCCTTCTTCAACTGCTGGGACGAGATGTTCTCAGCCGCCATCTTTATGGTTGTGCATGGGATAATGCAGGGCTTGGCCCATTTGCACCCATCATGAGTAGAATATCCGTATAAGGAACATGAATGGTATTGGTTTTCCGCATAAATTCCAACCCAACTATCAGCTCGAAGTTATCTATGATCACCACGCGCAAGTTGAATTTTCCTTCATAAGGACCAAGCTTCACTGGCATTCTTTTGACTATTCAACCCACTGGCTGAGGCGGTGAATTGATAGCCTTGAAACAACCTCTAGCCTTTCCCACAACTAGACCAAGGCTCTCTACTTGAGTTGAGGCTAAGTAGTTTAGAGTAACGCCCGTGTCAATCATCGCCCAAATGGGCTTGCCCTTAACTCTCATCTCTACGAACATCAAGGTCTTCTCTTGGTTAAGAGGAGGCCCCTCATCTGCCTTCTTTTTCCCGTTCTTTATGGTCTGGCAGGGGTCCTTCTTCTTATGGATGCCATCACTGGTTCTCGCTATGGCCTCAAAAATAGAACAAACAAATGCGTTGAAGGTACCAATTGGTTCTGTCTGGTCAGCATCATCTATGTCGTCATCCGTCCCATCATCAAAAGTTTGATGGGCGTTCATCTGTGCATGTGAGCATTCATTGTTCCAATGTGGCCTGCCGCAATGAAGGCATCCTGAAGGGGCTTTCTCCCCTGATCATTGTTGTTAGATGCACCACTAATGCTGCTTGAGGAAGGAGCCTTAGATTTCATTTCACTCTGATCTCCTCAACTTCTTCTAGGGCCACCATTGGCAGGCTGGCCCTCTTTGTATCCCCCTCGGACAGGTGACTGAGGCCTATGCTTCCGAGCTTCCACTTGATAGTCCCCTAGGATTCCGCTGCTTAGATTGCCTTGGGTAAAATGTCTACCCTTTGTCTTTGCAGCTTTATAGGGGGATAAGGTTTCAAACCTTCCAGGAATGTGAAGAGTTTGTCTTTGTCCCCCATAACACGTATGTTCAGCATGAGCGCAGAGAATTCCCCCACTGGCTTGGTTTGGCGGTGCTCCCGTAGCTTTCTCCGTGCATTATACTCAAAATATTCGGGGAAGAACTGTAGGCCTATGTCTGCCTTCAGTTCTGCTCATTTCTCGAGAGTATATTAACCGGCCCTGATGGCTTCGTATTTCATGTGCCACCAGAGTTTAGCATCACCCTGAAGATACATGGCAACAATTGCTATGGTTTTTGCTACTTCTAACTTCCCCACACCACCGAGCCCCGTTGTATGATTTTCGCTCTGGAATCTTCAGCTTTTGTGGCACGTGGGCGAGGTTCACAACACCCCCGATCTAGTTTCTGCCTCCTTGAAGGAGGTCTTGTAGTGCAGCATTAACAGCATTGAGCTGGCCTGTCAAGTTGCCTATGGTTTGCTACATGGCAATCACCCTGTCCTCCTCTTGTGCCCTATGGCCTAAATCCTCAATACGCTCCTGTTGGAGGCCCTCAAATTTGCCAAATATTTCGGCTGCTTCTGTGGCTGCCATTTGCCGGTTTCCTTCATAGTCGTGATTGATGTTCGCAATGTCACCTTTGGCCTGCCGCATCCTGTGGTCCAGGTCGTCCAACCTTTGTACTAGGCTGGTTCTTAGATCATGCATCATATTCACAATGGGTCGTAATACATCAACCGTCTCTTCAAGGGCCGCAATGCGGTCCCCATATTCACCATGGTCAGAAATGGTGGTAATGGTAATGTGTTCCCTCATCCGATATGGAGCCTAGGCTCTGATATCAACTTTTATGCGGCGCCTTCCTGAGATTTCTTAGATGAGTGACGTAATACTAAGTAACAGACGTCCGTGTAGTTACTATTTGCTAATTGGGGTCCCCTTCGTACACTAGACAAGATTGTGAGTGCTGTACGGGAAAACCAATGTCAAGAGCAATTGAGAAAATGGAAAAGAGAATTGAGAATGAAAGAAAGTTTGATTGCATTAATGAAAGCTATTACACTAAAGCAACACATTGTCGAGAGGGGGAGACAGCAGTACAGAGAAGTGTTTACTTGCTAGAAATGTTGATTGCTTGATCCCGCTAATAATACTTAAAAAAATAAACCAAAGTTACAGGACTTGACATACTAAGCTAGGGAGATAAAATGGAAATACATGAAGTAAAACTACTCTATATTTACAATAAAAATGACTTAGATTCCTATAGAGCAAAAGAGGGTATGTTGGCAGCAACCTTAACTTTAGAATCAGAGTCTGCGCGCGTGACGCTGTTGGAATCTACCTGCGACTTGGCACCGATGAGGGCTATCAGTGGGGTGATATAGGCACACACGCACTTGTCACTTGGCGCGGCCAAGAGCACGAGGCCATCCATGGCGCTAGGTGTTGGGAGGCTTGCCAGGACGCCATGGGATGTCCAATGGGTCATGGGTCATGGCTGGAAAGCCGCCCATGACAGCATGCTTGTTCTCTCATATATATGTCACACCAAAAAACATATGGCTAATAGCTTCTTAGCACGCTTATCTTTTTGGAAAACACCTTTAAATGTCTAGTCTCCCCTTTCCTAAATGCTAATATAGACTTGCAACTTCTATTCCTCATTTCTATGCTCAATTTCCATCAAACATCTTCGGTTCATGCTAAAGAATACTTACAACAACAACCTAGTAGAATTTCAATAGTGAGGTGTGGGGAGGGTAGAGTGTACGCAGACCTTACCCATACCCCGCAGGGGTAGAGAGATTGTTTCCGGGAGATCCTCGGCTTAGAGATAAATCATCCGTAACAACAAAAATCAGAAAAATAATATCAGCAACGTGAGAGAGAACCAATAAATGGAAGGGCAATGCTAAAGAATACTTAACGGGTTTAAATATTTTATTCGAATCATCACTACAAATAAACCTTGGTCAAACTAAAATTCAACCCAAGAGTTAATCTTTGGGCAATGGAGTCAAATCCTCGGACACAATATATTTTCAGATTATCTATAATTCAGTGAATCCAAATATATAATTAGTTTTTTAATTGAGTCCTAAAAGTCCATCAATCCATGATTTTCTAACTTTGGAGTTTAGGGCTCTTGTCTACGGTTGCATTTTTAATATCATTTTTTAATGTAAAAATCATTATTTAATAATGTATTTAAGTAAATAAATAATGAAAATCATTACCTTAGTCCAAATGATTGAATCTTTGCTCAAAGGATTCAATCACGTAACCCTAGCCTTTTAGAAGTTGCGAACACTTATCTTTGCTGAAAAGATCCAATCACGTAGCCCTAGCCTTTTAGAAGTAGCGAAGACTTATGTGAAATTCGAAAAAGTAAGCATTTTATATTTTAGGTGATCTCGCGATTGCGAGAGCTTGGCTCACCTGAACTTGGACCTGTCCAACCACAACAGCAGTGCTTAGCTCACGATAGTGGACTTGGCAAGCACCTCCTATGTCGCAATCACGATTATCGATCTTCTTTCTGCAAAAATGGCCTTGCCTAGTCATCCTTTTGGAAATCACGACCCTTTTGCAATCACAGAGTTCATCAGTATTATACATGCACTAGATTTTTGTGTTTGTTCAAACACATGCTTGCACACCTCGGATCTCTATATAAATCATACTAACAAGTCTTAAATAGTTATATCAATTTAGAAATATATTAAAACGCAATTTAAAGCACAAATACTCAAAATGAGGGATCGGTATGTAATACGTGACCATTCTTTGCTACCAATAATAGTTTAATTTCTAACATATTTCTGTGAACAATGACGAAAACCTCCTTATTTCAAGTCATGCAAATTCGTAGACGGAAGCCATTCTTCTTTTCTTTGTATAGCTGGAAAAAGTTAGGTCCATCAATTAGAGCCGTTTGACCATACGAAATTTTTTACTTTTTTGGAAGTTTTTTTATTTTTTTCGAAATCAGTGTTTGTTCATGAAATTTTCAAATTTTACTCGAAGTTGCATTTCCTAAATTTGAAAAACTCCAAGAAGTTGTTTTTCAAAATTTTCACTTTAAATCACTCACAAAAATTCAAAAACAGCTCCAAATTGTATTCATGCCCGAGCACAACTCTAAATTTCAAATACTTTTTTCACTTAAAATTTTTTTTCGCTTTTTTCCGAAATTTTACGATTCTTATGTCTAAACACCCACCAAAAGTCAGTATAGGACCGTTTATTAATCATTTTTTAGGACCATCTATCTAAAGTGGGCATCTATTACAGTCCAGGAAGAAAATTCTTATTTTCGTTTTAATCACCCGATAAATTGTCTCAATCTTTATTTTTGGTAGAATTCTCCTCTTTAAAAGGTACTTTAGAGAGCCAAAACAAAAGGAAAAAAAAGATCATATTCTTGCTACAATATTGCTTCTATAGAGAATGCAAACGCAAGTATGCTTTTCGTTTCTAACACAACATGCATGCATTATTCGAACATTCTTGTGTTAACCAAATATTATTCCTTAAGTTAATCAACAAACGAAAACACCTGACCTATAGGACGAGAGAAAAATTTTAATTTCTCAAACGACTGTTGAATTGCTTGTGTTTGTTTATCAATTTTTATTATTTAACTATTAAATTTTCATGGAAAGAAAGGACAATATATATCATGGAAGCAGCATTTATAAATTGTTATTAGATTTATTTGAAGCTGTACAAATTAATCTCTATTAGTATTAGCTAGTTTGACTTGAGCGAAGTACCATTTGAAAAGTAAAAAAGAAAGTAATTCAACTTGGAAGTGCTAGTAGTCCCTAGGAAGAAAAGGCTCTACTGATTTTACCCAACTTGTTTCACTTAGCTTGCTAACTTACATTAGATTACGGTCTTACTTGCACACAACTTGTGTAGATTTTCATGTCACTTGCAAAAGGAGGTATAGATTATGCAAGGTTGGCTTTTCATAGAGTTTTATGGCAAACTTGGCCTCTCCAAAAAGCAAGAGCAATTGTCCCCGAAATTGGCGGATTAGTTATGCTACAGTAGGCAAACAGGATTGAATTCTTTGTCCTTCCGTTTTAAAACCAAAATTTCCCTTATTTCCACACCCTCAATAAATGCTCCAATGACATTTACTGGACAAACATTTCTTGAATTAAGCCACTCTTCCACTTGTAAGACACTTGTGATTAACTATTTTTCCCATATTAAGTTTTTTACACGCTTGGTCCTTTTTTAACTATTATTTTAAAAAAAAAGCATCATTTATTATTTATTTCATAAAGAATACTTTTTTCATTATTAGCATATTATAAAAATTAAGCTCAATATTTAATAAGTTAACTGACTCACTAATCACAGAAAGTACTTTTTTTGTCCATCTTCATTCTCCATTTCCAACATTCATTTTCTTCACTCCATTTTTAAAAATCTTATGCATATGTTAATGTCACCTAAATTCAAGATGTATTGATTTATATATCTTTTATACTTTGTATATCAAGTATCACTTTAATTCAAAATATATTTTTATGTATATAATTTTTGTATATTTATTTGTGAAGTGCCATCTTATTTTAAGATGTATTTTTAATGTATATTTCAAATATATTTTATATGTCAAGTGACATTTTAATTTAGGATGTATTTTTTATGTATATTTATTTTGTATATTTATATGCCATCTTGACTGAATTTAAGATATATATATTTTTATGTATATTTTACATGTCTAAGTGTCATCTTAATTGAAGGTATATTTATTTTGTATATTTATTGTATATTTTATGTGTTAATTCAATGTATATTTTTTTATATATACGTTTTGTATATATTAACATATATTATTATCGAAGTAAGATCTTTATATTAAGAAAAGAAGAAAGAAGGAAGAAAAAAACTTAAGAAAGATAATTAAAAAGAAAATGAATGGAATAAATTTAGAAAATATGTTGGCTTCGGCAGAAAATAAAATTAAGAAGATGAACAAAAAGAAGGAAAGCTAATAGATAAAGAGAAAAAAGGCATAATATTTGTACAAGAGGTTATTGACTTTCCATTCAAATTGCTTATGTTTACGGATTAATAATTAATATTCATATTTTAATGGAACTATGTGCTACAAATATAAATATTTTCCTACCACAACTGTAATATTGGGTTTCATGCTAAGAATTTGTTATATTTCTTTTAAACATTGACATTTATGTAAAGTTCCCTTTCATATTCCACTACTCTAATCCATCGATGTTTCATTATATCGTATGAACATAAAGGTTAACTTTATTTAGGTTAAACCAAAAAAACAATATGAATCTGTTAGGATATATCATAAACAATGTGTTTTGTTATAATATTCTTTGTGAAATAATTAGTTAATCACTCATTCAAATTAATGAAACTTTATTTTAAATAGATCATATATTCGATTGTGTATCATTGACTTATATTATAGATGATTTAGTGTATAGAATACTAACTTATACACATAAGGTTAAATCATCGGTTATTATAAGGCATAAATTTATGTTCACAATCTATTGATGTAATTTGACAAGCCATCGGAATAATTATAGCAAACGATACAATTATCTTGATTATGGGAATGGTTTAATTCCGACTTCTTGTGCTAGTATAGTTTGAATGTATTGAATGGGCCAAGTAGAAACAAATATTTTATATTGACTTAATAAAATAATTCTCTAGTCCATTAAATATACTTATACTCCTAATTTTGATATAATTATTATTAGTTATATATATTATTTGTTATTTTAATTTATTAAAAATCGAGATTCTTTTGTGGGTCAATAGGCCAGGTAAACTGGACAATAAAAATATAGCTACGTACGGACTCTCGTCACCTTGTGCGTACGTGACTCCCACAACAAGCAGTACACAATAATTATTACACCTAAGGGGATAATTCTCTCGTACAAGATTAGGCAAGAGACTTACCTTGCTTCCAAGCTCACTATTCGGCTCTTAACCTCAATAGAAATCCCCAAACGACGCCGAGCAATCCAAAACGAGTCAAAAGTCATACAAACTAATCAATATATGATTCAAACTTCATAATTAAACTATTAACGTGATTTCCCAACAAAATTCAGAAAGTCCATAAAAGTCACCGCCGGGCCCACATGCCTGATTTCGGAAATATTCGAAAATAAACATTACCCATTACATTACGAACTCAAATACACAAATTATTCTCAATTCCACGATCGATTTCATGGCCAAATCTCATCTTTACCAAACCCTAGGTTCTTCAACAAAAATCCAAATATTCCCCAATTTCTATGTTAAAAATCTACCCATAATTCATGTATTTAACTTAAGCATTGATAAAAATTATATACCTTGTGATGTTGATGAAAGTCCCCCACAAAAGTGCTCTCAATTTCGTCCAAGACCAAGTGAAAATGTGAGAGGAATGGGCTAAGTCCCGAAATAATAGTGTTATGCCCAAACCCGTTCTTCTTCACAATCGCAGAAGAAGCCTCACGATCGCGAAGGCCAATTTCTCCCAGCTGCCCAGATATGCTTCGTGTTAGCGACCTAAAGTTCACGTTCGCAATGATGGTCCATGCCCTTCGCGTTTGCGGTCCACCAGTCGCATTCGCGATGGCTAACAACCTTCCAGCCCAACTCCTCTCCTTCCTTCTATGCATTCGCGACAGGGCCTCCGCGTTCGCGACTACGTCTCTGCGTTTGCGAAGGAGAGCCAGGTCCTCCTTCGCGTTCGCAGAACCTTATTCGCGTTCGCGAAGAGCAATCAGCTGCTCCTCCTGAATTCCTTCTTCGTGATCGCGGAATACCCTTCGCGATCGCGAAGCACATCAGCAATTTCCAGTCCGGTTAACTTTTCTTTGGGTTGTCCGAAACACACTCAAGCCACCCGGGACCTAGTCCAAATACATCTACAAGTCCATTTTTAGTGTCCTTTCTTTATTTTTAGTGTCCTTTCTATTTTTATTTAATTTCATTTATAATTTAGTCAGATGTAAAAGCTTTTTCATAATATTCTTTTTGTAGTGGAATTAGTCTAATTATTTCTTTTAAGCTTTCTAATATATATTCTATATATTCTATATCTTGGGTTCTTTGATATTCTTCTATATTAGTTTTTACTAGATTTGTTAGTAATTTTATACTGTCAGTAGTTTGTTGCCAATATTGTAGGTATATATTATTCATTATGTGTTATCGAAATATAAATCTAATTCATATAAATCTATTTCTGGTATAATTAATTCTGTCCAATTCTGGTCCATTATTTCTATTATTTCAAAGGTGAGTAATTTTTCATAGATTATTCTTCTTACATCATTATTAATATCTTTCAGTATATATAGTATAAGTATTTTATAACTAAGATCGTCATCTATTAAGTAGGTGTTCATTTTATCATATGATTTGCTAAACATATTCCTTTTAATCTCTATGTCTATTATCCTTATTCATCATATTATAATAAGTTATTTTAATCATCTTTTCTGGTCACTACCATTATTTTCTGCTTCAATCAGTTACCCTAACAGCGCTTCAACTTTGTTTACTCCCCTAAACGGCCTCTCTGCCTACCGGTTTCAACCTTAGGATGCATAGTCTGGGCTTACTTATTCTTAGCATATTTTCATGGCAAACTTACTCAAGATGATTTCTATAACAGTACTATTATATGATGGATAATTATAATTTACATGTAAGAGATTATCAGGAATATATTAATTTAGCTACTCATGATTATAGTGTGACATACCTGTTTTTGTAAGTTCTTGATATCTCCTTGTTGATCCATAGCTTTCATATCTTCTTGTTTATCCATAGCTTTCCTGTATTTTATCTTTAAGTATATTTAGTAAGAGAAGAAAGAGAGAGAAGAGAGAATCCCTTGGCCTGAAGATGTAGCCTGTTTTTTTATTTATAATCGAAAGGCTATTTAAAGATTACAAAATGACTCTTACTGTTCATGAACGACCTTTACTGTTCATGAGACTGACTCTTACTATTCATGAACGACCTTTACTGTTCATGAGACTGACTCTTACTATTGTAAAGTAAAGAACTATTTACTTTACGACTTTTACAAAAAATAAAATAACATTATTTAAAAAAGAAAAAGAATCTAAATCTTTTGCTTTATCTTGTCTGCCATAGTTTTTTGTCGTCTAGCTTGCCGTCTTCTTTTCGATTATTCCAGTTGTACGTCTGGAACAATGTTATCTTCTCCTTTGCATTTTGAGCATATGTGGTCTGGATATTTGTGACTGATTAGCTTGCAATATCTTGTTAACAGTTTTGGAGAAATGAAGTTTGTCCTTATAGCTGTTGTAGTTGTAGGTTGTTCTGGTTTTAAAAGACTTAAGACCCATTGTCTTAATTCCTCCATATCTGCTTCTCGTATTTCTCTGCAATTTGAATATATCATTGTTTGTTCTCTTGAATAATAACTCCAAATAGCATTCTGATTTAGGTAGTTGTTTGCCAGCTCATTTAGTATAGTGGATATTCCAATAATCCTTTTATTTGTATAAAAGTCTGGAATATTTATTTTTTCTATCTCTTCTTGTTCTTCTATTCTTTCTGGTACGAGCATTTCTCTTGTAAGTCCGATCTTGATAACTTGTATGATAGGCTTTATCTCTTCATATAATATCTCTGCTGTGGCTGAATAAAATCGTATATAGAATAATGTTCCTTTAGTTATTCTTTTGTATTGCATAAATGCTCTGTGTAGCTCCGGTATGGTAGCTATCTCCTGTCCTGTTTGTGTATATACAGTATCTAGTAATCCATAATTGTAGCAAGTGGCTACTAGTTTTGCATTTGTATTTGGTAGGGCTATTAATTTATTGTATCCAGTTAGGTAATGGGTAATATAATCTTCATTTGGATTCTGGGTAGTTTGGGATCTTGGGTTTTTGTTTAAAAAGTTTTGTATTTTGTGTATATTGTCTATATATGTACGGGTTATATGGTTGTATATCTTTTTGGCTTGGTTCAGACTTTCTTTGTAGGTATTTATCTGAGGTGGTAGGAATATTTCGTTCTGGGTATTTTGGATATTTTTCTGTACGAACGGTTTTGAAAATAAATTGTTCATATTTATATTTGTGTATCTAGGTTTAATCTCTTCCTTCTTCTTTGCAGATGTACTGCTAGCTGTGCTGCTTCCTGCAACTGTATTTAGCAAACTGTTATGAGTTTTTAGGTGTTTCTCAACGTCACCTTCTAGCTCTGGAATTTTAGAGACTTCCGATCGTCTTATCTCCGCATTTTTTGAGTCATGCTGCTGACTACTAGCTGTTTTTCTTATTATCTGTATCTCTTCATCCATACTGTCCACTTTCTTACAAAGTGTAGTCATGGCTAAGAGTAGATTTTCCATTGTATTATCTGGGTCGGTTTGGGTAGCTTTGTCTTGACAAGTAATCTGCAACAACATTCTTGTTAGTAGTGATTATTTCAATTGTAAATGTAAAGTTTAATATATTTAATACCAGTCTTCGTATTTCTTTTGTTGTAACTGAATCTTGTACTTTTCTGGTTATCCACCATTTTACTTGGGTATTATCTGTTCTTACAATAAATCTGTTGTAAACTATATATGGTTCAAATGCTAATAAACATTTATATAATGCAAATAATTCTTTTCTATTTATCTCCCATTTTTCTTGTGGTTCAGTATAAGATCCTGAATAATATCTGCAATGATGTTCTATTTTTTCTTTATCATATTTATATTTAAGAACTCCTCCATAACTATGATTACTCGAATCTGTTTTTACAATATAAGTAAATTTCTTGTTCTCATCTGGGAAGTATAATTTTGGTAGTTTCTTACACAATATTTTAATCTTCCTTATTTGTTCCTTATCTTTTTCATCGAACCCATATTCTACATCCTTTTTCAGTTTTTTCTGTAAAGGTTTTAGGTTTTCTGCTAATTTAGGTATATATTCTCTTTCTTGGTTTACTAATCCTAAAAATGATTGCAATTTCTTTTTTGTATCTATGTTTTCATCAAGATTGATTATTTTTTGTACTATGTGTGTTTGCATTTTTATTCCATTTTTATCTATTTGTATTCCTAAAAATTCTATCTGATTCTTCATAATTTCTGCTTTGGTTTTGCTTAAGCTTATACCAGAGTTTTCTATAATATGTATGAATTTTTTTAATAATTTTATATGTTCATCTTGTGTTCTTGAATATAGTAATATATCATCTATATATACTATGCAATTTTTTAGTTGGTTAAAATAATTATCCATAAAATGTTGGTATCTTCCTGGTGCATTTTTATATCCAAATGGTAAAACATTCCATTCATAAAATCCTTGTGGTACTGTAAATGCTGTTAGTTTTTTAGATTCATCTTCTAGTTTTAGATGGTAAAATCCTGATTTACAGTCAAATTTACTAAAGTAATTATATCCTTGGATTTGTCTTATTTTTAATATCTTGTTAGGTATTGAGTAATTATATGTTTTAGTTTTTACATTTAAATTTCGGTAATCTATAACCATTCTGCTTTTTCCTCTTTTTTGTTCACTATGTTTATTTATTATAAATGCTGGACTTGTATGTTTACTATTACTTTCTTGTATATACTTGTTATCTAATAATTCTTTTATATGCATTTTAAATTCTGCTAAATCATCAAAGTTATATTTTAAGGGTTTTTGTGTTATTATACTATTTTCTTCTATTAATTCTATTTTTATTTTTGTCTTATGTTTATTCCATCCTTTTAGAGGGTTATCATTATATAATTTTTCTAATTCATTCTGGATTATTTTTACTTTGTCTATTGTAAATATGATAATTTCTAATTGAGTAGTTATATTTTTACTTATATTTTCTAATTTTTGTGTGATTTTTTCATTTCCTCGTATCCATTCTGTAGTTTTTCGTTGTTTATTATTTACTCTTTTTGCTCCTACTTTATTTTTACATGGTGTGGTAAACCACCAGTGTGTTCTTGTTATTATGTGTGGGTATAATTTGTCTAAAAATGGCATTCCTAGTAACATATCTTTCGTAGTGAATTCAAAGTTATATATTTCTTCTATAGTTAGTATTTTATCCCATATTTGTATTTTTACATTCTTGGCTTTGTAGTTAATCATACTACCTTCATTATTAAATCCTGTTACTACCATAGGTGTTTTTAATTTTTTCCATTTATCCGTTGGTAAACAATTATATTTACATATATTAGCTTCTGCCCCTGTATCTATCATTGGTGTATAGTATCTATTATAATATCCTTCTACTATGACTTTTGCGAGTATATATATTTTCATTCTTCTGTTCTTTTTATTATTATTTTCTTATCTTTGTATGTTATGGTTAATTGCTTATCTCCTAGACTGTATGGTTTTACCTTTTCAAACCATTTTATTCCTAGTGTAATATTTTCATTTTCGTTTTCTTGATATATTTTAAATTGTATTATTAGAGGTATTCCTCCAATAATTATTTCTTTTTTTGTTATTTCTTCGTTTATTATTAATTCTTTAGGTAATTCAGGGCATAATTGTTCAGTAGTTATTATTTCAGTTTCTGTTACTAATTCTCTTGTAATATAGTTTTCTTCTTGTCCTGTATTTATTAATATTTGATATTTTCTTTTGTATTTATTTTTTCTTTTGTGTTTTTTATTAAATTTTTTGGGATTATATATTCTCTTCTTGATGTACTTATTCTTGATGATGTTGGTGTTTCATAAGTTAATTGGTTTGGTATACTTGATGTACTTAATCTTTCTTTTACTATTTCTAAATCTTCTTCCATGTCAATTTCTTTATAACTATATTCATTATTGTCAATAACTGTAACTATTCTTTCAAACGGGTTTTCTATTTTAATTTTATTAATTTTATTTTTTGCTGCTATTTTATGTTTTGTTGTTAAGACGTATAGATTTTTACATCTAGCTGTAAATATTTTACTTCCAGGTGTTAATTCTATTCCTGACATTTTTCAGTATAATACTAATGATTTATCTATATTCCTATCGTTTATTGCTATTGAATAATTGGCACTTATTATGAATTTGAATTTTTGATATATGAGATTTCCTTTTATTGCACTTATTATGCTTTTTTCTATAGGTTGAATTATTCTATCATCTGCTAAATATATTTCTATAGGGGTATCTATTCCTTCCCTAAAACATGCTTTTATTAGTATTTCAGTTCCTCCTAGGTGTACATATTTAATTGGGTTTTTTGCCTTTATATCTTGTATTTCTTTATTTATTATTCTTTTGTTTATTATTGGTATTTTGGCTTTTCCTTTTGTATATTTACAGTCAATTATATGTTCTTTTTGGCTAACCACGTAATATTCTTCTTTTTGTCTTTTAAACCAATTTTTTATTGTAGGTACTTCAAATATTTTTTCGACACTGAGGTCTAATTCTTTTTCTTTTATTTGTTCAAATATATTATTATCAAATATAATTTTTTGTTCTGAGGATTCTTCATCTTGATATTCTTCTCGTGTTATTACTTCTATTTCTTTTTCAGTCATTAGGTTTCATCATCTTCTTTAGTTATTTCATCTTCTATTTCATCTTCTATCTCATCTTCTATATCTGATATTTTATATACACTATCTTCACTATCTAGTTCATAATCTATATATTCCATCTGCATATATTCTTCATCATCAATTATGATTTCGATTATTTGCTTTTTCTTTAGGTTCCTAGGTGCTTTACAGTCTTTAGCTATATGTCCTAATTTTTCACAGTTATAACAAGTACATTCTGTTAGTTTCTTTTTTGGTCTAAATGGTCTTTTAGCCTGATAATTTTTTACATAATATCTTTTTCTTGGTCTTTTATTTTTATATTTTGACTTATATTTATTATATTTCTTTGTTTTCCATTTTTTATTATATTTATCTGTATCTGTACATCCGAATTGTGGTGTTGTTTTATTTTTACAACATCTTAAGTTTTTTATTAATATTCTTTCTATTTTTGTTTCTTCTTTATATTTTTCACATAACTGTATAAACCATTGTTGTAGAAATTTTATCCTAGCTCCTAAAGTATCTGTTACTCCTGCTTCATTCCAATCTTTTATTATTTTAGAATTAAAAGGTTCTGGTAATTTTGTGAAATATAATTTTCTTATTTCTTTGCCTTCTTCTGTATTATATGTTCCTTTATAATAATATTCTCTAAATGCACAAGTATATTCGTCTATATAGCACATATTACATATTGCTAATTTTGTCATTAGATTTCTATTTGTTTGTTTTCTTTATTTTGTTCTTCAATTTCTGTAGTCATACTACTAAATTCGTTTCTTATGGCTATTTCATATTTGTATAATATTTCTATATTTGTTGTTGCTATTTCACCATTAAATTTTTTATTACTTCTTAAGGTATCTATACTTTCCTTTGTTAAATTGTGTAACCATAATTTTACTGTTCCTATGAGTGTTCTTTCTATATATCCTGGTGTTTCTGTCATTCCTATTTTATTATCTACCAATTGTTTAGATACATATCCTATCCATAGTTGGATTGTTTTATTTATATCTGCTACGCAATCTAAATCTAAGAAATTATATTGTTCTGACATTGGTTTTGGTGTCCATTTCCTATTTAGTCTACTATCCCATAGTGTATTATTTCTATTCATGTTGTTCATAGTTAGCTGTATAATAATTTGGGTATAATCCTTTTGGATTTTTTACTCCTGATGTACTAGGTTTTTCATCCATATCTACATCTCCTGTATTTATTTCTACATTTTTTATTTTTTCTATATTTTCTAAGAGTTCTGTATACGTTTCACTTATTTCACTTGATTCTGACTTTTGGTCATTTATATTGTTATCTATTTCTTCAATTCTATCTATTTCATCAATTCTGGGAATTTCTTCTGATTGTAATATTTGTTTAAATTTATTTATCTCATCTGTTAATTCTATTTCTTTATTTTTTTCTCTTTGCTTGTTTTCATATAGTGCTTTTAACATGTTTAATTCTTTTTCTAATGCTATAATTTTTGTGTTTTTAGTTTCTTCTAATTGTTGTATTTCCCTGTTTGCTTGATTTTTAATAATTTCTATTTCTTTTTCCTTATCAATTTCTTCATTTTCTTTACTTATTCTCGTCATAGCTGTTAAGCTATTACTCAAAGCCTCTAATCACATAAAATAACACCGAAACTACGAATCACGCCTCAAAACCAAATTAATCAACTTCTAAGCTTCAAACTCATTTCAACCAACTCCGGGCACGACGAAACATACTTAGACAACTCAGAATGACGCTAAATCTTATGCACAAGTAACAAATCACAATATGAACCTATTCCAAGGCCCGGAAGCCCAAATAGGTATCGATTACACCAAAATCCACTTTAATTCAAACTTAGAAAATTCTAAAACATTTAAAATGCTAACTTTCAACAATAAGCACCGAAACGCTCCCGGCCTACCCGAAACTGGATCCAAATATATGCTCAAGTCCAAAATCATCATACAAACCTATTCAAATCTTCAAATCTCGATTCTGAGGTAGTTTGCTCAAAAAGTTGACTAAATTCAAACTTGGCCACTTTAGGCCACTATTATGAAAATAAGTGTTGCGAATTCAACCCGAACCCTTCCAAAACCAAACCAACCACCTCTGCAAGTCATAAAATAGTAAAAGCACATACATGATGTCTTAAATAGGGGAACGGGGATCAGGAAAGCAAAACGATCTGTCAGATCGTGACAGTAGCTTAACAGGAATAATAAAACTAAGATAATAAAATAAATTGATAAATCTCATAATAACTCAAAACGGATCATCAGTAACAAAATACCCAAAACCAGTGGATCTAAGTCATAAGCTTTACAAAAATGTATTAAAAATCTCTAATACAACACTGTCTGATAATAGGATAAACACTAGTAAAGGAAATAATAAAAGGTGACTCTGAAGCCTGCGAGCGCCAAGCAGGTATACCTTGAAGACTCGCGAAGTAACTGGGTGCACTCACTGGCGTCCGGCACGAGTAGATTTACCTGGAACTACACAAAATTATGCAGAAGCATAGCATGAGTACACCATAATGGTAACCAGTAAGTATCAAGCCTAACCTCGACAGAGTAGTGACGAGGCCAGGTCAAGACACCTACTAGACATAGAAACCTGTGCAAGATACTTATATAATCTAACAATGGATAGTAAAGGCATTTAAAGGATAATAAAGCAATTTTTCAATACAATGCTAACAACGACAATAAAAGCAACAAAGGACATTAAGGGAATACATTGATAAAAATAACAAGTAACTAAGTACAATCAAAATACGAATGGAAAGAATTAATTAAACAAGAATAACAACCATTCAACTCAACAAGTCTTTCCGGCATAAAATATACAACAACAATCATACCAAAGTACCACGACTCATATTCACATTTCACGAATCTCAATTACAATCTTCCTTATATCACCGCGTGAGCCTTGTATTTAGTTTGGAAAATATTTTTCCGAAATAGCTACATGTGGTTTATCCCCCTTATCTCACCGTGTGGCTTCAAGTAATTCCTTTACTAGAACCACACTTATAAATCCCGCCATATCTTAGTGCATGCATATCAACCCCTATATTTATACCACCGCATGCATATCAATATAACAACACAATAATCAACTCTCACCACACGTGGACATATGCCACATCACTTGCCAAAATCAACAATACCAATGTTACCAAACATATAGCCCACTGCTCAACCACAATGTGTACAAGAATATCAATAATTACAAAAATGAATGAGGATTACTCAACATGGATAGATATCTCGATATTCAACAACTTCAACCTCAATGTGATAACAGCTTACATAACTTCAACTCAATAACTCAAAAATGAAGGTATTCCCACAAAATGACAACTTCCAATTCAAGTGTATAACATATGCTTAACAATGAAAAAGATAGTATGAAATAGCAACTACGTCTAAATGCATAAGGATATTTCAACACGAAGAGACAACATGTAATAACAACTTGAAATAAGAATAACTCAACAATAAAAGAGGTATATAACAACAAGAAAGGTAACAATATCAATTAAGGCATATAAGAGCAATCTGACAATAAAAGATAGAACATGTGCTAACAACGTCAAGTAAAGCAAGTAAGAGTAATCTAACTATGGAAGATATAACATGATATAAAAATTTCAATTAAATGCATGAAAGAGCCAAAGAGTCTAAACCAGTTACAATACCACATATAAGTCCGTGTACATACTTGTCACCTCGTGTACACACTGCGAACGCGGAAAATGCCTCGCGTTCGCGAAGAACAAGTCTCACTAGCTGCCAATTTCTCTTAATCAAACATGACAGCTCAATCGTGAACGCGATCACCAAACAACCCCAAGCTTCGGGAATGTGAAGAATCCATCGCGAACGCGTAGGCCAAAAGCCTTATGTTCCCCCAGCCTGACTCTCTTCTTCGCGAATGCAGCTCCCTGCCTACGACCGCGATGCGCAGCCTCACCAAGATTTCGCGAATGCGGCCCTCTCATCGCGAACAGGAATAGAAAACCTCTTGAAACAATTTACACTATGCGAAAGCAACCCCTGTGTCACGAACATGAAGAAGCCCACACCAGTTATCAGATCAGCTGCCCAAACATGAAGAAAATTGCCCGAAACTTATCTGAAACACCCCTGGGGCCCCCGAAACCCCATCCAAACATATCAATAGGTCCTAAAACACGATACAATTTTAGTCAAAACCTCAAATTACATCAAAAAATGTTCAAATCATGAATCACACCCTAATTCAAGCATAATGAAACTAATGAACTTCTAACATCTAAAACCGATGCCGAACCATATCAAATCAACTCCGAATGACCTCAAATTTTTCACACTAGTCCCAAGTGACACAACAGACCTATTGAAACTCCTAGAACAAAAATCCGAACTCAGTATCTATAAAGTCAACTCTTGGTCAAACCACTCAATCTTCCAAACCTTCAACTTTCCAACTTTTGCCAAAAAGCCTCAAAGTTGGGGGTGCCGGTACAAAGTGGAAAGTGGCAAGGTTGAATACTGTGTGTAAATGAAGAAACTCGTTGTATATATGAAGAAACCCAAGTTGTATATATAAAGTAACTCAAGCTTCGAAAAGAAAAGCTTATAAAAAAAAGAAAAAGAAAAAGAGTAGAGTCTGGTAGAAACTGAAGAAATAGCAGCAAGTTAAAATAAGGACAAGCATATAGACTAATACTTGTAGCATGTAGCTTTCGTTTCGAGTGCAAGAGTGTTTTGATTGCATCCCCTATACATATGTGTGAGTTGGGAATTTTCTTTGTTGTGAGTGCGCATGAATTGCAAGATTTAGTAGAATTGAGGTTCTTGAAGTAGAAAACAAGTGCACACTTAATTGTGACTAGCATTTTGTCATTTTGGTTGAGCCTCGAAGTTCACAAGTTTATTAGTCGAATTGTTAAATTATAGTTATCTTCCATGAATGGTATATAAAAAAGTTACATACTTGTTAGCTGACAGTCAAAACCATCTACAAGTACTACTATTTTGTGACATGTCGGAAATAAAAGTAGTATAGGATAGGATAATTTTGTTTTAGTTTCTTGAGGATAAGCAAGAGTTTAAGTTGGGGGTGTTGATGTGCCATAGAATTTTGGTACTTATGATACCAATTACATAGACTTTAGCTCGTCTTTCAATGCATTTTTAGTTAATTCTTATGAAGTTTTGGTGTTTTGTCGTGTATGAGACTTGAAGACCCAAAAACATGAAAAAGAAGTCAAAAAGCCACAAAAGGCCAGGAATGCTGCAAGTATGCGATCGCAGAAGTAATATGCGATCGCATACTCACCGCAAACTGAAGCAGTTTTTTGGTCAACTGAAGAGAAGAATATGCGGTCCATTAGGCGGTCGCATAACACTTCTGTGATCGCATAATGACAGCATAATTGCAACTGAAGAATCTGCGTAGCACTTCTGCGATGGAAAATGCGGTCGCATAAATGATATGCGGACCGCGTAATGGAAATGCGGTGGCAATCTGGGCTTGAATATCTGAAATGCTGCGATGCAATTGTCAACTATGCGGAACGCATACATGATCTACGACTATTATGCAGTCGTAGAAGGGCTCTGTTAGGGCATTTTTGTCAAATCTTTACCCCAACTCTTAGTCCACTATAAATAGATTTACTAGGGTTTTTGTGTGGTATTGAGTCAGAAAAAAAAGGCTACTTTTAGAGCATTGAATTCACCATTGTTTTGGAGACTTTTGAAGAAAGAATCTTGTATCTTTGTAAGTTTTATGACTTTATTTATTGCTTTGTTCTTAGATTCTAGTATGAGTAGCTAGTTTTAACTACTAAGGTTGTGGACCCTAGATGTGTGTAATATAAATGGGTGTTTACTATTGAATATATATATAATGGTTGGTTGATATTTATTCAGTTTTTATGCTTCATGTGTTGTTAGTGGTTGCAAACATTAACTAATTCTATTTTACTCTATCTTTACTTGGAAAAGTGGGTTAGGGTTTGGTAGAATTGAATATAGAAAACTCAAGGTTTTAAACCTTATTTAATAGAATCGCCTAGGAATAAGTGGGTTCTATTTGGCATAAATTGGTTATTTTTAATTGCAACTCTTTTATATTTGGGAAATCTTAAAGAGAAGATATTACTCACCTTTTGGGAAATATTGGGTAGTCACTTAGAAACCATTTTCATATCAAAGGACTTTCCATTAGAAATATATCATATTAACACCGATAACATTATATTCCATCGACGGGGACACAACCTTGGTTTCCTTAATCAAATTAAATACATTCTCACAATACAATCATCTTCTTTACTGCACATAATTACAACACCATTTTCAAGCTAACATTTATAGAATTACGACCTAAGTTAAGTTGCACACTATTCAAGTATCGTTTCACACCTATTCTCTGTGGGACTTGACCCCAACCTAGTTGGGTTATTATATTTGACATCGACCGCCTTACACCATTTATTTAGGTGTAATTTAAGCATATCAATATCCCTATAGGGTGGCATGTCTGATAGGTCTGCTGGAAATACATATGAAAAATCTCTCACTACTGGAACTGACTCAACGTCAGGAGTATAAACACTGACATTCTCACGAAGGCTAGATATGCTTCACACTTCTTCAAAACCATTCGACGTGCCATTAGAAAGGACATAACCCAACTAGGAATATAATCCAATTTACACCCACACTCCAACCGCGGCAACCTTGAAACTAATGAACTTCTAACATCTAAAACTGATACCGAACCATATCAAATCAACTCTGAATGACCTCAAATTTTTTACACTAGTCCCAAGTGACACAACAGACCTATTGAAACTCCTGGAATAAAAATCCGAACCCGGTATCTATAAAGTCAACTCTCGGTCAAACCACTCAACCTTCCAAACCTTCAACTTTTCAACTTTCGCCAAAAGCCTCAAAGTTGGAGGTGCCGGTTCAAAGTGGAAAGTGGCAAGGTTGAATACTGTGTGTAAATGGAAAAACTCGTTGGATATATTAAGAAACTCAAGTTGTATATATGAAGTAACTCAAGCTCCGAAAAGAAAAGCTTATAAAATAAAAAGAGTAGAGTATGGTAGAAACTGAAGAAATTGATTTCAAGGAGGGTATAGCCACTACAATCCCAAATATTCATCCAACCCGTCCCGAAACCTACATTATAACCCATGAAAAGTCCTTGGTAATCTACAGCCAATCATTCCTGAGATAGCAGCAAGTTAGAATAAGGGCAAGCATATGGACTGATACTTGTAGCATGTAGCTTTCGTTCTGAGTGCAAGAGTGTTTTGATTGCATCCCCTGTACATATGTGTGAGTTGGGGATTATCTTTATTGTGAGCGCACATGAATTGCAAGATTTAGCAGAAGTGAGGTTCTTGAAGTAGAATACAAGTGCACACTTAGCTGTGAGTAGCATTTTGTCATTTTGGTTGAGGCTCGAAGTTCACAAGTTGATTAGTCGAATTGTTAAATGATAGTTATCTTCCTTGAAGGGTAAATAAAGAAGTTACATGCTTGTTAGCTGACAGTCAAAACCATCTACAAGTACTACTATTTTGTGAAATGTCAAAAATAGAAGTAGTATAGGATAGGATAATTTTGTTTTAGTTGCTTGAGGATAAGCAAGAGTTTAAGTTGGGGGTGTTGATGTGCCGTAGAATTTCGACTCTTATGATACCAATTACATAGATTTTAGCTCGTATTTCAATGCATTTTTAGTTAATTCTTATGAAGTTTTGGTGTTTTGTAGTGCATGAGACTTAAAGGCCCAAAAACATGAAAAAGAAGTCAAAAAGCCACAAAAGGCCAGGAATGCTGCAAGTATGCGATCGTAGAAGTAATATGCGATCACATACTCATCGCAAACTGAAGCAGTTTGTTGGTCAACTGAAGAGAAGAATATGCGGTCGATTAGGCGGTCGCATAACACTTTTGCGATCGCATAATGACCGCATAATTGCAACTGAAGAATCTGCGTAGCACTTCTGTGATGGAAAATGCGGTCGCATAAATGATATGCGAAAAATATAATGGAAATGCGGTGGCAATCTGGTCTTGAATATCTGAAATGCTGCGATGCAATTGTCAACTATACGGAACGCATACATGATCTGCGACCATTATGCGGTCGTAGAAGGGCTTTGTTAGGGCATTTTTGTCAAATCCTTACCCCGACTTTTAGTCCACTATAAATAGATTTACTAGATTTTTGTGGGGTATTGAGTCAGAAAAAAGATGCTACTTTTAGAGCATTGAATGTACCATTATTTTGGAGACTTTTGAAGAAAGCATCTTGTGTCTTTGGAAGTTTTATGACTTTATTTATCGCTTTGTTCTTAGATTTTAGTATGAGTAGCTAGTTTTAACTACTAAGGTTGTGGACCCTAGATGGGTGTAATATTTATAGGTGTTTACCATTGAATATATATATAATGATTGGTTGATATTTATTTAGTTCTTATGCTTCATGTGTTGTTAGTGGTTGCAAACATTAACTAATTCCATTTCACTCTATCTTTACTTGGAAAAGTGGGATAGGGTTTGGTAGAATTGAATATCAATAACTCAAGGTTTTAAACCTTGTTTATTAGAATCGCCTAGGAATAAGTGGGTTCTATTTGCATAAATTGGTTATTTTTAATTGCAACTCTTTTATATTTGGGAAATCTTAAAGAGAAGACTTTACTCAACTTTTAGGATATATTGGGTAGTCGCTTAGAAACTATTTGCATATCAAAGGACTTTCTATTAGAAATATATCATATTAACACCGATAACATTACATTCCATCGATGGGGACACAACCTTGGTTTCCTTAATCAAATTAAATACATTCTCACAATACAATCATCTTCTTTACTGCACATAATTACAACACCATTTTCAAGCTAACATTTATAGAATTACGACCTATGTTAAGTATTCAAGTAATCGTTTCACACCTATTCCCTGTGGGAATCGACCCCAACCTAGTTGGGTTATTATATTTGACATTGATCGCCTTACACCATTTATTTAGGTGTAATTTGAGCGTATCAATATCTCTATAGGGTGGCATGCCTGATAGGTCTGCTGGAAATACATATGGGAAATCTCTCACTACTGGAACTGACTCAACGTTAGGAGTATAAGCACTAACATTCCTCACGAAGGCTAGATATGCTTCACACCCCTTCTTAACCGTTTGATGTGCCTTCAAAAAGGACACCACCCTGTTGGGAATATAATCCAATTTATACCCACACTCCAACTGCGGCAACCTTGGAATGGCCAATGTCATTGTCTTGGGTTGACAATCCAGAATATCGTGATAGGGTGACAACAAATCCATGCCCAGTATCACGTAAAAGTCTACCGTACTGAGTAGCAATAAATCCACTATGGTCTCATAACCACTAATAGTGATTAAACACGACCGATAAACACGGTCTACAACAATAGAATCTCCCATAAACATGGACACATATACAAGAGCACTCAAAGAATCACAAGATATACCCAAATACGGAGGAAAGTAAGATGAATCACATGAATAAGTGGATCCCGGATCAAATAAAACAGAGGAATCTCTATGACAGAGCGAAAAAAATATCTGTGATGACTACAACTGATGTAACCACCTCCATCCTACCCGAAAAAGCATAGAATCGATCATGGCCTCCCTATCTAGGGTGACCTCTACCCGCTTGATCTTCAACCCTAGATGGTAGTACAAGTGGAGTGGCAACTGGAGCATCAACCATGGCCTGTGAACCTTGTGGACCCTATGGAATTTTTGGAGCCTGTGTCGTATGTGGAGGTGCACCCATCCTAAATTCGGGGTAGTACCTAACTATATGTCTAATATCACCACACTCGAAACAAGCTCTTGGTGGGCGTGGCTGCTAAAACTGACTCTGGCATGGTCGACTAGACTGATCGGTAAAGGCACCCCGAGCAGGTGATGCACTGGAAAGTGGTTGTGCATAATGGGGCACTTGAGACCTCGGAATAGCCAGAGCACTGCGAGTAGCTGGAAATGGTAAATGAATTGGGTGGCTCACATAACCTCTGTCATGACGGGCTGAAACTACAGCGTGGGCACCACAAAATCCTCCATAACTTCGAGGCCTCTTGGCCTCCCTGTCCTCCCTATCTTGGCCCTGCATACGCTCTAACCTGCGAGCGATATCCATAACCGACTGAAATGGAGTATGCATCTCAAACTCTCGAGCCATGCTGAATCTAATACCATAATTGAGCCACTTGATGAATCTGCGAACTCGCTCTCTGATTGTAGAAACCAAAGCACGTGCATGTCGGGACAATTCACTGAATCTGATGGCATACTCTGACACTTTCATAGTCCCCTGGCGCAGCTGCTCAAACTCTGTACGCCATGCATCCCGGAGGGTCTGGGAAAAAAATTCCCTCAAAAATATATCTAAAAATTGAGACCATGCGAGTGGTGCGGAATCAGCTGGGCTACCCACCTCGTATGCCTGCCACCACCTATAGGCTACTACTGACACCTGAAATGTAGTAACGATGACCTTACTAACCTCTACAATGCCCATGGTGCAGAGAATACAATGACACTCTTCCAGAAAACCCTATGCATCCTCATTTACCGCACCGCTGTAAGTAGGAGGGTCCTATTTCTTGAACCTCTCAAGTATCCTCTACTCCTCCTCAGATGCCTCTGGCCCAAACTTAGGCTGAACCGGGAAAACAGGTTGTGCTGTCATAACAATCGGAACCTGATCAACTTGGACCCGCTGCTCTGGGGTACGGACCGCGGGAGTCTGAGCTCCTCCCTCAACCTTAGACTTAGCTGGTGCAACGGGAATCAGTCCCTCATAAGCTAAAGTGTCGAGCATGCTTAAAACATGTGTGAGGGTATCTTGAATTCCAAGGGTTACAACAAGCACCTCGAGTGCCTGTCTTCCAACTAGAGCTACTGGTGGCTCCTCAGTCATTGCTTGGGCAGGTGCTCTGGCTACACCACATGTAACGACCCGACTTGTAGTTTTAAGAATTAACGCCTCGTTCGATGGCTTAAGGTCTCAAACAGCTTCACAATATGTATTATGACCCGCGAGTGTGGTCGAGTTTGATTTACTGAAGATTCGGAATTAAATTATAAGAGCAATTCTTATTTAGAAGCTTAAATGGAAAGAGTTGACCGGAGAGTTGACTTTTGAGCAAACGACCCCGGAATAGAATTTCGAGGATGGCAATAGCTTCGTATGATGATTTAGGACTTAGGCATATTTTCGGATTTGGATTTGAAAGTCCGTAGGATAATTCGACATATTTTGGCGTAAGTTGGAAAATAGAATATTTTAGAAAAATCCGATAATTTTTGATAACGAGGTTAGATTTTGATTCTGGAAATAGGAATAGCTCCATTACGTCAATTATGACTTGTATGCAAAATTTGAAGTCATTCCGGATTGATTTGATACGTTTCGGCGCAAAATATAGAAGTTGGAAGATTTGAAAACTTATAATTCGATTCGGTGCGCGATTCATAATTTTGATGTTTTTTGATGTAATTTAAAACCCCGAGTAGGTCCAGGTTGTGTTATGAGACTTATTGGTAAATTCGGACGAGGTCCTGGGTAGCTCGGATGAGTTTCAGACGAGGTTCAGATCGAATTTGGACTTGTTGAAAATGCTGGGATTTTTTGTTATTTTTGGGCAGAAGTTGTTGGCATCGCACCTGTGGAATTTTGAGCATAGGTGCGACCACGTAGAAGCGAGGGAGCCATTTTAGAAGCAAATAAGGAAGGGCATGGCAGCGGTCACAGGTGTGAATAAAATCCCGCACCTGCGGAACCGCAAAAGCGGCTGTTTGCCCAGATGCGCATGTTGCCTCGCACCCGCGAATGCGCAGAAGCGGAAAAGAGTCCGCAGGTGCGAGGTGTTTGTTGGCAGTGATCATCGCAGATGCGCATCTTGGCTCGCAAAAGCGAGGCCGCAGATGCGGAAAATTAGTCCGCCGGTGCGAAACTGGGCAGAATTATAAGGACCAAAAATAGTCATTTCGCCATTTTTATTTTTGGACTTTTGGAGCTCGGATTTGGGCGATTCTGCAGAGATTTTTCACAAGCTTGGTTGGGGTAAGTGTTCTATATCCTAAAGTGATTATATTTCATAAATCCATGTTTATATTCATCGTTTAATCCGGATTTAAATGGAAGAAATCAAGATTTTTACAAAATCTTCCAAAAACGAAAATTTAAGATTTGGAGGTCGAGTTGTTATTGCAATTCGATAAAATTGATATGGTTGAACTCGCATCGGAATGGGTATTTGAATTTCATGAAAATTATGTCGGGTTCCGAGGGGCGCACCCCTCGTTGACCTTTGTTGACTTTTTGGGATAAATTTTTAAGTCAACGTATTATTATCCGGAATTATTTTCAATGAATTTTAATGAAGTTATACAATTAATTTGGATAGAATTGAGCGGTTCGGATGTCAATTCAAGAAAGAAGGCGATTTTGGAATATCGGCATAATTTCAAAAAGGTAAGTGTCTTGCTTAACCTAGAGTGGGGGAATTACCCCTTAAGCATTGAGTCTTATGTGCCATTTGTGAAATGTGGAAAGCCGTGTACGCGAGGTGACGAGTACGTACTCGGGCTTATACGTGAAAAATTCATTGAATTAAAGTCTTAGGCATTATTGTGTAGTAAATTGGGAAATTGTGAAAAATTATTAAATCATCTATTTGCCATGCCTAAATCCTTATTGTTGAATTTGTTTTTATATGATAATTTGATGTGAGTGTTACTTGAAATATTTATGAAATTTCATGAGTATTATTGGTTTAATATTTCTTGAAAATTAATTCCAATATGAGTTTGCTTATGCAAATAATTAATTTAAGCGGGCTTAAGAATAAGTGTTAATATAATTATCTAAATTTGCATTAATGAAGGTTTTGCTTTATGCTGAGTAATTTCTATCTCTATTAATTATTTTTGGGTGTTATATATATTGTGTGGAGCCTTGGGCTATTTGTTGTGAAATTAATTAATTTTGTTATATTTTTGGAATTTGGTTGTGGCCATTAGGCAAATTGTGATATGAATTGATTTTATTATGTTGCCGTATTAATTTCTCGTATAAATTATTGTATTGTGTGAGTTATTATTTTGAGGAGATAAGGGTGACATTTCACCATTCATATTATGTGGGTATAAGGGTATCATTTCATTGTTGTTGTGTTTGTTGGAATATTGTCTGGGCGGAGCGATAAGGGTGGCTATAAGAGCGATAAAGGTGGCAATAGAAGCGATAAGGGTGGCTATTAATATTGTCTGAGCGGAGCGATAAGGGTGGCTATAGGAGTGATAAGGGTGACTATAGGAGTGATAAGGGTGGCAATAGGAGCGATAAGGGTAGCTATTGTCATGGACGACATGTGATGATGTGGGGTTGTGGTGTTGATGATTTTCATATGATGTTATAATTTTCTTGTGTTTATTTTTATACCTTGTGCAATTTGTCTTGTTGTTGGTAAATTGATAACAATCTGATTTATGTTGAAATTCAGAGCCTGTGGCTATTTCCAGGCGGATTATAAAATGAAATGTGGGCAGAGGTGCCGTGAGTAAATAATGACGATATTTGGTACGTGAATTGTCCGTGCAGTTGTGATATGAAATATGGGCACGAGGTGCTGTGATGAAATGATAATGATATTTGGCACGTGAATTGTCCGTGCAGTTGTGATATGAAATGAGGGCACGAGGTGCCGAAAAAATATGTCGATTTAATAACAGGCATAAAGTGCCGTGAAAATATAAAAATGGGCCGAGACCCGTGTTTATAAAAAATATGAAAATGGGCCGAGACCAGTATTGTTTTATGATTATGAAATGAGGTGTCACATGGTGACTTTTTAGTTCAAAGAATTATATTCAAAATATTTATTTGGAAGGATTTTTATTCAAAAGGAATTATATGAAAGAATTGTATTTGAAAGATATTTATTCGACGAAATTATATTTGAAAAAGAGTTTTATTCGTAAGAATTATATGTGAAAGATATTTAATTGAAGAATTTGATTTAACTGGGTGTAATAATATTTATTAATTGTTGAGCGATATTAAATGGTGATTTTATTGTCTTACTGTGCATATCATTGGTTGTTTTATGTTGCCTTGATGTTATTTGTTTCCTATTATTTTGTATATTATATTGCACATGTTATTAAACTAGTGAGTGTCTTGACTGTACCTCATCTTTACTCTATTGAGGTTACTCTTGATACTTACTGGGTACTGACCGTGGTGTACTCATGCTACACTTCTGCACATTTTTGTGCAGAGCCAGGTATTGGAGATATCGGATTTTGGCAGAGTAAAGCGGGATCATAAGGATTCAAGGTAGATCTTCTTGGTCGTCGCAGTCCATTGGAGTCTTTTCATTTCATTGTACTGTTAAATTTTTATCAAACAATATTGTATATTCGGTCCTCGTGATCAGCCCATGTATTCAGTTAGAGTTCGTGACTCAGTACTACCAGCCTT
The DNA here is from genome assembly GCF_000715075.1 of Nicotiana tabacum. Taxonomy (NCBI): domain Eukaryota; kingdom Viridiplantae; phylum Streptophyta; class Magnoliopsida; order Solanales; family Solanaceae; genus Nicotiana; species Nicotiana tabacum. The sequence goes on from NC_134081.1 coordinate 63,398,280, forward strand.
GAGAGGTTGTATATTCATATTTGTTTCGCTGTTAGTTTTGATTACTTATTTAATTAAAAATAATGGCTTCAAAAATGTAATTGAAATCGGCTTACCTAGTTTTAGAGACTAGGTGCCATCACGACTCCTATGGTGGGATTTTGGGTCGTGACACCACATGCCCCTCCCCGGCCTCTACCTCGGCCCCAGCCTCTTGCGGCTCTAGCAAGGGGCGGGGGTGTCTAATCATCTGATATAGCAGGGTGTGTCCTCCCATCTGTGAGAAAATAGAAGGACAAAGGCTCAAATTTTGAAATCAACAAATCCGCACGATAAGGAATCAAAGAAGTAGAATTTTCCTATTATTTTCGTAGCCTTTCAAATATAAGTACAGATGTCTCCTTACTGATCCACAATACTCTACTAAACTTGCTCTCGTAGCACCTATGAACCTAGAGCTCTGATACCAACTTGTCATGACCCTAAATTCCCACCGTAGTCTCTGAGACTAGGTAAGCCTAACATACATTTAGAATTTAGTAGAATTAACAACTAAAATGACAAAAAACAACTAACAACTATCATAACGAAACAAAAAAAGGTACAACAGTCACAATATTCCCAAAACCGGTAGAACTGGGTCATAATATCAAAGAAATACACTAGGAATATCTAAATACAACTATGTTTGATGTGAAGATAAATAGTAGTAGAAATAAAAGAAGAAGGTGATTCTAAGGCCTGCATGCATCAAGCAAGTATACCTTGAAGTCTCTGTGATACCCGGATCAACTTGCTGGCATCCATCATGGGCAGAAGTACCTGAATCTGCACAAAAATGTACAGAAGCGTAGCATGAATACATCACATCGGTACCCAGTAAGTATCAAGCCCAACCTCGGTAGAATAGTGACGCGGCCAGGTCAAGACACCCACTAGACATAGAAACCTGTACAGAATATTAACATAATATAATAATGGAAAACGAAGAGATAAATGAAAACAAAACAATGCAATGGTATAAGGCGAATAATGGGAACTAGATTAACCAAGAACAATAAATAATGAGCATATAATAAGATTAACAAAAAATCAAATACAGTCAAAGTACAAGTAAACCAAATGGAGGAATATCAATAACAGTTCTATCAAATAGCCATTTCAACATCGAATGTATAATAAGAATCACAATCGAGGCACCACACCTCATTTCCACATTTCACAATTTACAATCACAATCTTTCATATATCGCCGCGTGAGCCTTGCATTTATATTTTTTAAATTTTTTTTTCCAAAATAGATACATGCACTTTAGCCCCCTTATCTCATCACGTGGCTTCAAGTAATTCCCTTACTAGCAACACACGTATAAATCCTACCTTATCTCGCCGCATACACATCAGCCCTTATCCTTATACCGCCGAATGCGCATCAGTAATGACCCGGCCTGTAGTTTTGAGAATTAACATCCCGTTTGGCAGCGTAAGGTCTCGAAAAACATTGTATTATGTGTTATTACATGTGTGTATGGCCTAGTTCAGTTTTCGGATGATTCAGGATCAATTTGGAAGAAGGATTCTTGTTTTAGAAGCTTAAGCGGTAAGAGTTGACTGAAATTTAATTTTTGTGTAGATGACAACGAAATGGCATTTTGATGATTCCAATAGCTTTGTATGGTGATTTTAAACTTAGGCGTGCATCCGGATTTAGATCTAGAGGTCCGTAGGGTAATTTGAAGCATTTCGGCGAAAATTGGAAAGTTGAAGTTTTGTAAGGTTGAGAGATTTGACCGATATTTTAATTTGGTGATATTGGGGTCAAAATGTGATTCTGAGATTTGGATTAGCTCCGTTATGTCATTTGGAACCTTCATAAATAATTTGACGTCATTCCGGGTTGATTTGTTATGTTTCGGTGCGAGTTTTGGAAGTTAGAAGATTTGGAAATTTATAAGTTCGATTCGTGGTGCGATTCGTAACTTAACATTGTATAATGTGATTTGAGACCTCGAGAAGGTCCGTGTTATGTTATGGAAGTTGGCATGCTTAGACGGGGTCCCGGGGGTTCTCGGTTGTGTTTTGGATGGGCTACGGGCCATTTCTTCTTGCTTTAGAGTTGCTGATTCTGTCATCTGGTTTTTTTCTTTGCGTTCGCGTCAATGCCTTCACCTTCGCGTAGTTTAATTTATAGGTAGGAAGTATTGTTCTTATGCGTTCGCGTAATGCTCTTTTTTGGGTGCCGTGATGTTCCTTCAACTCGATCGCACCCATTCTCTCGCAATCGCAAAGTGTAGCCTTGGTAGCTGGTATGTTTTTTCTCTTCTGCGATTGCATGATTTCATTCATGATCGCGTAGTACATTTTTGGGCAGTGGTTATTTCTTTTTTGTGATCGCATTATTTCTTCTGCGGTCGCGATGTGCAAATACCTGGGTAGCATAATATATTTTCCAAAATCGAGGGTTTGACCATTTTTATCATATCTTGAGTTGTAGACATCGGATTTGAGTGATTTTTCGTGGGGTTTTCAAGAAAGTCATTGGGATAAGTATTCTTTACCCATATTTAATTTTATTTTATGATTCCATCTTTATTTTTATCATTAAATTAGTTGTTTGAGTTGAGGAAAATGGAAAATTTTGTAAAAATCTTTCATAATGTAAAATGATGATTTGAAGGATGTATTGATATCGGAAGTTGATAATTTTGGTATGGTTGAATTCGTATCGGAATAGGTGTTCGGGTTTTGTGAATTTTATCGGGCTCCGAGGTGCGGGCCCGGGGGTTCACTTTTTAGTTCTTGTTAAAGTTTGAAGCTTTATTATCTGGATTTGTTTCCTACGAGTTTTATTTATGATTTGAAGTTATTTTTGCTAGATTTGAGCCATCCGGAGGTTGTTTCACTCGACAAGGTCATTTTAGAGTGACGGTCTAGTTTTCTTGAGGTAAGTATCTTGCCTAGATTTATGTAGGGGAACTACCCCTTTGGATTTGAGTCTTTGGTGCTAATTGTGTAATGTGAAGGTCATGTATGCAAGCTGACGCATACGTGCTCGGGCATATTTGTGAAAATTTGACCGTTTAGGACTCTTAGGTTCTTATGGCCATTAAATATGAAGTTTTTTTGTCATGTTAAATTTTCCATTTACTAAATTCACCCGTACGAGTATTATTTGGAATTAATTGCTTCATGTTTTACCCTTATTGTTGATTAAACTCTTATGTACCTTAACTGAAGTTGTTGCCTCTTTTATTGCCATGCTATCCTTTCCGTAATTGTTTATCCTTTATTGAAGTTATTATTATCTTTTCCGTAATTGCCTATTATTAGTTGAATTTATTATTATCTTTTCCATAATCTGCTTATCCTTAATTGAGTTTGTTGTATCTCTTCTGTAATTGCTCCACCCTAAATGAACTTTTGTTATCCCTTAACATTGTTGACCTATCCTTATTTGGAATCATTGTGTCATGTTATCCCTCTTATCGTTGAATTGTACTTTTGTGGAATTATTGCTACGCATTATCTCTTCCGTGTTGAGCTATTCTTGTTGAGACCATTATTCCCTGTTGTGTCTTTCTTGGCGAGATCGTTCTTCCGTCTCTTTGTGTTCTAAAGTTCCTGAGTTGATTTACTTATCGTATTCTTGTATTATTGTCGTTGTCGCTGTTGTATTCAGTGTTGTTGAGTCGAGGGCAATGCGTGGTTGTGATATTGAGACTGTTTGTGAGGAAATGTTGTGGCATGTGGGCACATATTGTGAAATTCAGTTATTTGAGTTGTTATGTTTTGGCATACGTGTTATTATTGAGATAGTTGTTATTGAGTTTGCACGAGGTTTCTGCCGTGCCATTGTTATTATGTTTGCACGACGTTTCTGTCATGCTGTTGTTATTATGTTGCACGAGGTTTCTGCTGTGCTATTGTTATTATTGATACGCATGGGGTGGTATAAGGTCTGGGTGTTGAAATGCATGTGGTGAGATAAGGTGGGCTTGAAACGCGTGGCTAGTAGGGGAACTACTAGAAGCCATGCAGTGTGATAAACTGATAAAATAAATACTGAACTAGATGGTTGTACTGTACCCCTGCCCTCACCCTGGCGGAATTAACGACACTCCTTCTAAATATGACCCCTCAATCTGCACCCGTAACATATAGGTAGGTCCATGTAGCAGATCCCCGAGTGCATCTTCCCACACTTGGGGCATGGGGGCCTCCGTTGCTGCTAGAATCTCCCCCCTGATCGACTCTGCTGGTGGGGTCCCCTACTACCCTGATTGGGCCTGAAACAACTACCCTACTGCTGACTGGGCCCTGCTGGCGGTGCACTGGCTGAAGACTGAGCAAAAGACTGGGATGACCCAACCCTGAAAGCTGATCTTCCCCTACCAAATGACACCCCAAAGTTGCCCGCGGACCGGGCCTTATTGGTACCCTCTCGCTCCCTTTTGTTCTTCAACTTACGGTCCTCTGTAGATAGAGCAAATTCTACCATTGATAACCAAGGGGCTCATTGATAACCAAGGGGCTCAGGCCCTGCACAAACTGGCGCACTCTAGCCTCCATAGTAGGCAACATGAGAATGTTATATTTACACAGACGCGCAACCTCCATGTGATACTCCTACACACTCTTACTTCCTTGCTTAAGGTTCTAAAACTCTGCGGCATGAGCTGCCCTGGTCTCTGCCCGCAAGGAATGGTCCATGAAAGTGTCAGCAAACTCACTCCACCTCGCTGGAGGGCTCCCCTCCTCCCGAGAGTCCTCCCACAGCTCAAACCAAGAATAGGCCACCCCTTTTAGGCGGTAGGCGGCCAACTCCACTCCCTCCATCTCAGTAGCGTGCATAACCCGGAGAGTCTTATGCATCTCATCAATGGAGTCCTGAGGGTCCTCCTCTGGATTGGCACCCGTGAACACCGGAGGATCCATTTGAAGAAATCTTTTCACCTTGGAACCACTAGAATCCCCTTGTTGGCTAGAAGAAGGGGGTGCAACATTTTATCTCTAGGCTTGAGAAGCCACTATCTGTGTCAGCATCTGGAAAGCTCCCCTAAGATCAACATCAGAAATACCAGAATCGGAAGCTGGAGCTAGTGGTAGAACCGGAATATTAGTTGGAGGAACCGCTGCACCCTCAGTAGGTGCAGGAATTGGAGTGGCCTGAACAGGTGCAGTGGAATCAGGTAGTGTAGCAGTCGGGGGATTATCCTCACCCCTTAGGTATTCACTCGCCTCACCAAGTAAAGGGTCAACTGCCACTCCTAAGGCGGCATTGGCTCCTTGGACAGTTCTTGCTCTCTTCTTAGGTGCAATGTACTGAAAGTTAAAGGAATGCACGAGTTAGATGAGGAACAGTTTCACAATTAGTTTCATCGCACGATCCAGAATATTAAAGAAGGGTATTATTCCTAAATTTCCAAGTAGCCTCCGACTTATAGATGTGGTCGACAACACACCGATAAGAAGGACTCTACTAGACACAGCTCCAAGACATCCTAGGACACTTTACAACCTTAGGCTTCGCCCCAACCTCGAGAAGCGCGATCGACGCTCAACCGAGTGAACCTGGTCGAGCAAGCCTGTTAGATACTTTCCACCCAACTCACCCATGATCAAGAAAAGACATGATTTCATTAATTAAACAGTAAGAAGTTCATACATACAACATTAAACCGTTTCATTAGTTACTACACTATTAAGTCTCAAAATACACGACATAACTTGTTTGACTTTTCTAGCACCCATGTACAACTCACATAGTGTCTACGGATACTCTAAAAGATACAAAAGAGTACTATGATAGTGCCGGCAACAAGGCTCTGGCTATACCTTTAGACATGAGAATAATAGAAACAAAAGATACAATACGTGACCCCGGGATGAAGTGGGGCTCACCAAATCTGCTGGGAAGAGGATGTGCCACTATCGCTGATCAACACCGCCTACTAAGTAAGCACCTGCATCCATTTAAAGATGCAATGCCCCCGACAAAAGGAACGTTAGTACCGTCGAATAACACTAGTATGTATAGCTAACCACCATCTCAATAGAATGCATAATAATATAAGGGGAACAATCAAGAATTCAATAAGAGTTTCAAATAATATAAAACATCAAGTTAAGGATCACATATGTTTTCAAGTCAATTTCCTTGATATTAGGTTGGGCGATCTTTAGAGCCGATATACCATAATTCAAAATGCCACCGTATTCTTACACGGAATCTGATCATGACCCGATCAGCTAGGTTGTCTCATTTGAGACATCAACCATAACCACATTCTCATCATAATTTCCAGCATAGTACCACCATGTGTGTGGCATGACGTCCGATCACGGCCCGATTGGCTAGGCCGTCTCACCCGAGACATTACCTTTTTCAGTTTATGGGACAAACATAAAAGCTTTCAAATTAAATGCATAAATTTCAATTAAATTCATGAAAGAGCTTAAGAGTCTAAACTAGTCACAATACCACATATAAGTCTGTGTAAAAATTCGTCACCTCGTGTACACACTGCGAATGCGGAAAATGCCTCGCGTTCGCAAAGAACAAGTCTCACTAGCTGCTAATTCCTCTTACTCAAACATGATAACTCAATCGCGAATGCGATGACCAAACGACCCCAAGCTTCAGGAACATGAAGAATCCATCGCGAACGCGTAGGCCTAAAGCCTTATGTTCACCCAGCCTGCCTCTCTTCTTCGCGAATGCGGCTCCCTGTCCGTGACCATGATGCGCACCCTCACCAAGACTTCGCGAACGCGGATCTCTCATCACGAATAAGAAGAGAAAACCTCTTGCAACAATTTACACTAAGCAAAAGCGACCCCTGTGTCACAAACGCGAAGAAGCCCACACCGGATATCAGATCAACGGCCCAACACATGAAGAACATTGCTCGAAATGCATCTGAAACAACTCCGGGTCTCCCGAGACCCCATCCAAACATACCAATAGGTCATAAAACACGATAAAAATTTAGTCAAAACCTCAAATTACATCAAAAATTGTTCAAATCATGAATCACACCCTAATTCATGCCTAATGAAACTAATGAACTTCTAACTTCTATAACCGATGCCAAACCATATCAAATCAACTCCGAATGACCTCAAACATTTCACACTAGTCCCAAGTGACACAAACCTATTGAAACTCCTGGAACAAAAATCCGAACCCGGTGTCTATAAAGTCAACTCTCGGTCAAACCTTTCAACCTTCCAAACCTTCAACTTTCCAACTTTCGCCAAAATGCCTCAAACCAACCTACGGACCTCTAAATAAATATCCGGACATACACCAAAGTCAAAAATCACCATACAAAGCTATTAGAACCATCAAAACTCCATTCCGGAGTCGTCTATACAAAAGTCAAACTCCGGTCAAGTCTTTCAACTTAAGCCTTCAACCTTGGGACTAAGTGTCCCAATTCACTCCAAAACATCCCTGAAACCAATCTAACCACATCGGCAAGTAACATAAGCACGAATAAATATATAATAGGAATAACTAGGGGGACGGGGATACAATACACAAAATGACCTACCGGATCGTTATAGAATCCTGAAAGTAATCTTCAAAATGTCTGAATCCCGAATCTTCAGTTGATGATACCTGACCTCCAATCGATCTTCGAGAACACTCTAGCGCACTAAAGCTGATCAAATAAGTCATCAATGCGTGGTAGTGTGTACTTGTTCTTGATTGTAACTTTGTTCAGCTGCCTATAATCAATACACATCCTCATAGAGCTGCCTTTCTTCTTCACAAAAAGAACTGGAGCCCCCAAGCCGAGACACTCAGTCGGATAAAACCCTTATCAAGCAACTCCTGAAGTTGTTCCTTTAATTTCTTCAACTCCTCTGCTGCCATACGATACAGTGGAATAGAAATACGATGAGTGCCCGGCATCAGGTCATTACCCAAATCGATATCCCTATAGGGTGGCATGCTTGATAGGTCTATTGGAAACACATATGGGAAATCTCTCGCTACCGGAACTGACTCAACGTTAGTAGTATAAGCACTGACATTCCTCACGAAGGCTAGATATGCTTCACACCCCTTCTAAACTATTCGATGTGCTATTATAAAGGACATAACCCAACTAGGAATATAATCCAATTTACACCCGCACTCCAACTGCGCCAACCCTGGCATAACCAATGTCATTGTCTTGGGGTGACAATCTAGAATAGCGTGATAGGGTGACAACAAATGCATGCCCAATATCACATCAAAGTCTACCATACTGAGTAGCAATAGATCCACTATGGTCTTAAAAGTGACTAAACACGACCGATAAACACTGTCTGCAAAAATAGAATCTCCCAGAAACATGGACACATATACATGAGCACTCAAATAATCACAAGATATACCCAAATACGGAGAAGAGTAAAATGAATCATATGAATAAGTGGATCCCGGATCAAATAAAACTGAGGCATCCCTATGACAGACCGAAAACAATATCTGTAATGACTACAACTGATGCGACCGACTCCGTCCTACCTGAAAAAGTATAGAAATGAGCATGGCCTCCCTCTCTAGGGTGACCTTTACTCACTTGACCTTCAACCCTATCTGGCAGTACAGGTGGAGCGGCAACTGGAGCATCAACCATGGCCTGTGAACCTTGTGGACCCTATGGAGTCTTTGGAGCCCGTGTCGTATATGGAGGTGTACCTATCCAAAATTCGAGGTAGTCCCTAACTATATGTCTAATATCACCACACTTGAAACAAGCTCTTGGTGGGCATGGCTACTAAAATTGACTCTGGCATGGTTGGCTAGACTGACCGCTAAAGGCACCCCGAGCAGGTGGTGCACTGGAAAGTGGCTGTGCATAATGGGGCACCTGAGACCTTGGAATAGCCAGAGCACTGCGAGTAGCTGGAAATGCTGAATGAATTTGGTGGCTCACATAACCTCTGTCGTGACGGGTTGAAACTGCAGCGTGGGCACCACAAAATCCTCCATTAGTTCGAGGACTCTTGGCCTCCCTGTCCTCCTTATATTTACCCCGCATATGCTCCAACCTGTGAGCGATATTCATAACCGGATGAAACGGAGTATGCATCTCAAACTCTCGAGCCATGCTGAATCTAATACCATAATTGAGCCCCTTGATGAATCTGCAAACTTGCTCTCTGATTGTAGAAACCAAAGCAGGTGCATGTCAGGACAACTCGCTGAATCTGATGGCATACTCTGGCACATTCATAGTCCCATAGCGCAGTTGCTCAAACTCTGTGCGCCATGCATCTTGGAGGGTCTGGGGAACAAACTCCCTCAAAAATATATCTGAAAACTGAGACCATGCGAGTGGTGTGGAATCAGCTGGCCTACCCTCCTCGTATGCCTGCCACCACCTATAGGCTGCTCCTAACACCTGAAATGTAGTAATGGTGACTTTGCTCACCTGTACAATGCCCATAGTGTGGAGAATACAACACTTGTCCAGAAAACCCTATGCATCCTCATTTACCACCCTACTGTAAATATGCGGGTCCTATTTAGTGAACCTCTCAAGTATCCTCTGCTGCTCCTCAGATGCCTCTCGCCTGAACTCAGGCTGAACCAGGAAAACAGGTTATGCTAGCAAAACACTCGGAACCATATCAACCTGGACCCGCTGCTCTGGTGTACGGGTCGTGGGAGTCTGAGCTCCTCCCTCAACATAAAACATAGATGGTGCAACGGGAATCAGTCCCTCCTAAGCTAAAGTGTTGAGCATGCTTAGAGAGTGTGCGAGGGTCTCCTAAAGTTCAAGGGTTACAACAAGCACCTCGGGTGCCTGTCTTCCAACTAGAGCTACTGGTGGTTCCTCAGTCGTTGCTTGGGCAGGTGCTCGGGCTGCACCACATGCCCCTCCCCGGCCTCTACCTCGGCCTTAGCCTCTCGCGGCTCTAGCAGGGGGCGAGGTTGTCTGATCATATGATCTAGCAGGGTGTGTCCTCCCATCTGTGAGAGAATTGAAGGATAATGGCTCAAATTTTGAAATCAACAAATCCGCACGATAAGGAATCAAAGAAGTAGAATTTTCCTAATAGTTTCGTAGACTTTCAAAGATAAGTACAAACAACTTCGTACTGATCCATAATACTCTACTAAACTTGCTTTCATAGCACCTATGAACCTTGAGAGCTGTCACCAACTTGTCACGACCCTAAATTCCTACCGTAGTCTCTAAGACTAGGTAAGCCTAATATACATTTAGAATTTAGCAGAATTAACAACTAAAATAACAAAAAACAACTGACAACTATCATAATGAAACAAAAAAAGGTACAACATTCACAATATTCCCAAAACCGGTGGAACTGAGTCATAATATCTAAGAAATATACTAGGAATATCTAAATACAACTCTGTTTGATGTGAATATAAATAGTAGTAGAAACAAAAGAAGAAGGTGATTCCGAGGCCTGCAGGCGTCAAGCAGGTATACTGTGAAGTCTCTGTGATACTCGGATCAACTCACTGGCGTAGTCTTGAGCAGAAGTACCTGGATCTACACAAAAATGTTCAGAAGCATAGCATGAATACATCACATCGGTACCTAGTAAGTATCAAGCCTAACCTCGGTAGAGTAGTGACGCGGCCAGGTTAGGACACCAACTAGACATAGAAACCTGTACAGAATATTAACATAATCTAATAACAAAAAACAAAGAGATAAATGACAGTAAAATAGTGCAATGGTATAAGGCGGATAATGGGAAATAGATTAACCAAGGACAATAAAGAATGAGCATATGATAAGATCAACAAGAAATCAAATACAGTCAAAGTACAAGTAAAACAAATGGAGGAATATCAATAACAGTTCAATCAACTAGCATTTTTAACATAGAATGTACAATAAGAATCACAATCGAGGCACCACACTTCATATCCACATTTCACAATTTACAATCACAATCTTCCATATATCGCTGCGTGAGCCTTGCATTTATATTTTTAAAAACATTTTTCCCAAAGTAGCTACACTCACTTTAGCCCCCTTATCTCACCACATGGCTTCAAGTAATTCCCTTACTAGCACCACACGTATAAATCCCACCTTATCTGGCCGCATGCACATCAGCCCCTATCCTTATACCGCCGAATGCGCATTAGTAACGACCCAGCCTGTAGTTTTAAGAATTAACATCTCATTCGATGGCGTAAGGTCTCTAGCAACTTCATATTATGTGTTATTACTTGTGTGTATGGCCGAGTTCTGTCTTCGGATGATTCAGGATCAATTTGGAAGAAGAATTCGTGTTTTAGAAGCTTAAGCGGTAAGAGTTGACCGAAATTTGACTTTTGTGTAGACGACACCGAAATGGCATTTTGATGATTCCAATAGCTTTGTATGGTGATTTTGAACTTAGGCGCGCGTCCGGATTTTGATTTAGCGGTCCGTAGGGTAATTTGAAGCATTTCGGCGAAAATTGGAAAGTTGAAGTTTCGGAAGGTTGAGAGGTTTGACCGAGAGTTGACTTTGGTGATATCGAGGTTAGAATGTGATTCTGAGATTTATATTATTTCTGTTATGTCATTAGGAACTTGCATACAAAATTAGACGTCATTCCGGGTTTATTTGATATGTTTCAGCGCGAGTTTTGGAAGTTAGTAGATTTGGAAATTCATAATTTCGATTTGTAACTTCGACATTATTTGATGTGATTTGATACCTCGAGCAGGTCCGTGTTATGTTATGAAACTTGTTGGCATGTTTAGACGGGGTCCCAGGGGTCTCGGGTATGTTTCAGATGGGCTACGGTCCATTTCTTCATGCTTTAGAGTTGCTGATTCTGTCATCTGGTTTTCTTCTTCACGTTCGCGCCAATGCCTTCGCCTTCGCGTAGTGTAATTTGGAGGTAGGAAGTATAGTTCTTCGCGTTCGCGTACAGGAGCCCGCGATCGCGTAGCTTAAAGGAATTTTTTCCTACGCATTCGCATTGCCCCTTATGCGTTCGCGTAATGCTCTTTTCTGGGGGCAGTGATGTTACTTCAGCTCGATCGCACCCATTCTCTCGCGATCGCGAAGTGTAGCCTTGGCAGATGGTATATTTTTTCTCTTCCGCGATCGCATGATTTCATTCACGACCGTGTAGTACATTTTTGGGCAGCAGTTATATCTTTTTCGCTAACGCATTATTTCTTCTGCGATTGCGATGTGCAAATACCTGGGCGGCATAATATATTTTCCAAAATCAAGGGTTTAGACATTTTATCATATCTTCAGTTGTAGACCTCGGATTTGAGTGATGTTTCATGGGTTTAACAAGATAATCATTGGGGTAAGTATTCTTCACAATGGAAAATTTTGTAAAACTATTTCATAATGTAAAATGATGATTTGAAGGATGCATTGATATCGGAAGTTGATAATTTTGGTATGGTTGAACTCGTATTGGAATGGGTGTTCAGGTTTTGTAAATTTTATCGGGCTCCGTGGTGCGGACTCGAGGGTTTACTTTTTAGTTCTTGTTAAAGTTTGAAGCTTTATTATCCGAAATTGTTTCCTATTAGGTTTATTTATTATTTAAAGTTATTTTGGTTAGATTTGAGCCGTCCGGAGGTTGTTTCACTCGAGAAGGTCATTTTAGAATAACGGTCTAGCTTCCTTGAGGTAAGTATCTTACCTAGCTTTATGTGAGGGAACTACCCCTTAGGATTTGAGTCTTTGGTGCTAATTGTGTCATGTGAAGGTCGTGTACGCAAGCTGACGAGTACGTGCTCGGGCTTATTTGTGGAAATTTGACCATTTAGGGCTCTTAGGTTCTTATGGCCATTAAATATGAATTTTTTTTGTCATGTTAAATTTCCTATTTACTAAATTCACCCTCACGTGTATTATTTGGAATTGATTGCATCATGATTTACCCTTATTGTCTATTAAACTCTTATGTGCCTTAACTGAAGTTGTTGCCTCTTTTATTGCCATGCTATCCTTTCCGTAATTGTTTATCCTTGATTGAAGTTATTATTCTCTTTTCCGTAATTGCCTATCATTAGTTGAACTTTTGATTATCTTTTCCATAATCTGCTTATCCTTAATTGAGTTTGTTGTATCTCTTCTGTAATTTCTCCACCCTAAATGAAGTTTTGTTATCCCTTATCATTGTTGACTTATCCTTATTTGGAATCATTGGGTCATGTTATCCCTCTTATCGTTGAATTGTACTTTTGTGGAATCATTGTTGCGCATTATCTCTTCCTTGTTGAGCTATTCTTGTTGAGACCATTATTCCCTATTGTGTCTCTCTTTGTGAGATCGTTCTTCCGTCTCTTTGTGTTTTGAAGTTCCTGAGTTGATTTACTTGTCGTATTCTCGTATTATTGTCGTTGTTGCTGTTGTATTAAGTGTTGTTGAGCCGAGGGCTATGCATAGTTGTGATATTGAAATAGTTTGCGAGGAAATGTTGTGGCATGTGGGCACATATTGTGAAATTCAATTATTTGAGTTGTTATGTTTTGGCATACGTGTTATTATTGAGATAGTTGTTATTGCGTTTGCAGGAGGTTTCTTCCGTGCCATTGTTATTGTGTTTGCACTAGATTTGTGTCGCACTGCTATTATTATGTTGCATGAGGTTTCTTCTGTTTTGTTGTTATTATTGATACGCTTGGGGTGGTATAAGGTTTGGGTATTGAAACGCATGTGGTGAGATAAGGTGGGCTTGAAACGCGTGTCTAGTAGGGGAACTACTAGAAGCCATGCGGTGTGATAAGGTGGGCTAAAATGCGGGATGCTATTTCGGGAAAAATAATTTTCAAAAACTAAATATAAAGGCTCCCGCGGTGATATAAGGAAAGTTTGTGATTCATTTAATGATTTGAGACTATGAGGCGGTACCTCGATAGGGCTCTTGTTGTCATTTCCCCTATCTTTTGTACTTGTCTTTGATTGTTGTTTCCTTAGCATACTATTAATTGTCTCCCTTTGTGTTGCACTATTTTCTTAGTTCTATGTAGTTAATCTTGTTGTTCTAGTCGTTGCTTCAAGCTTCATTGTTGCCTTTATTATATTGTACATTTCATGATGATTGTTTCTTATGTTCCATTCATTGTCTCTACTCTTATTTGTTGACTTTGGATTGTGGTAGAACACTTGCACAAGCATACACATATTTAATCACCGATATCTATTTTAGAAGATGAATCCTAACGTCATTGACCATTTTACGTACTCTTGTCTACTTGCCTTATGTGTGAGGAATGTTCTATTGGCACGTGAGTCGTTTGTGCGGGACTTGTGAGTTGTGATTATGAGGTTCGGCACGTCATGGAAATTCTTGAATAGATCTAGTGAGAAAGCGGTTGTTCTTATTGAGTTGTTGTTGGTTTTCCTTTATTTGGTTTCACTGGACTTAGACTGTGATCAACTTACTCTACAACATTATTACTTGACTGCTTCGTGTTAAATATTGATATTATTAATGTATCATTGCAAGTATTGTTTTGTATTCCTTATCATGCTTAGCTTTATATTAATATTATTTCTCTGTTAGTTCACCTTCACACTTGTTCAAGTTGTTTAGTCCGGTAGGTGTCTTGACTGTCTCCCGTCACTACTCTACCGAGGTTAGTCTTGATACTTACTGGGTACCACTGTGGTGTACTCATACTACGCTTCTACAAATTTTTGTGCAGATCAAGATGCCTCGGTTGTTGTGGATTATTAGCTGACTGGTCAAGCATTGCTGTGGAGACTTAAGGTAAACTTGTCGTTGCATTCGCAGGCCTCGGTTTTACCTTTGATAATTTACTTGTACTGTTTAATTCAATTCCGAACAGTTATATTTAGGGATTTTCTCACAAATCTAGTAGATCTTATGACTTGTACTACCAATTTTGGGATTGAAGTTGTGTATAAAGATTTCTATTTCCTATTTATCAGTTGATGGTTGAACTCTTTTATTAATTCAGTATGTTTTAGGCTTACCTAGTCATAAAGCTTAGATGCCGTCATGACATCCTACGGAGAGAAACTGGGGTCGTGACAACATCAATATCACAACACTCACAAATAATCAGCTCGCACCACATGTGCCCATATGCCACAACATTGTCAAAAATCAATGATACCAATGTTACTACATCACATAGCTCACGACTCAACCACAATGTGTACAAAAATCACAATAATAACAAAATAAATAAGAAACACTCAACAAGGAATGATATCTCAATAATCAACAACTTCAATCTCAATGTGTTAATAGCTTTCACAACTTCAACTTCAATAACTCAAAATGAAGGTATTCCCATGAAATGGCAGCTTGCAATTAAAGTGCATAACATAAGCATAGAAATGAAAGAGCTAGCATGAAATAGAAACTACGTCTACATGCATGACAATAACTCAACAACGAAGAGATATCATTTAATAACAACTTCAAATAAGAATAACTCAACAATAAAAGAGGTAACATGACAATAAAAGAGGTAAAAACTTCAATTAAAGCATATAGGAGTAAACATGACAATAAAAGATAGAACATGTGCTACCAAATTCAAATAAAACATGCAAGAGTAAACTTAATAATGGGAGATATAATATGATATGACGACTTCAATTACATGCATGAAAGAAGTCTTAGAGTCTAAACCGGTTAAATGCCACTTATAAGCCCGTGTTCACGCTCGTCACCTCGCGTACACGTGTTTCACATAATTCAATTAATACAATCAACCCAAATCCTACACAACTTAGCCAAGACACTTACCTCAACTAGGCCAAATCATTTATCAAAAATAGTTTTTCCTTTGAAATTCTCCTCCGCATGACTCAAATATAACAAAAAATGACTTAATATCATCAAACAATGCAAGAGAAACCAATTACGATTAATAAAGCTATGATCTTTACACAATTCTCCAAAAGTCAAACCCGGGGCTAGCCAGGTCAAAACTCGGGTCCAAGGGTATATCCCGACTAACATAACTCCACGAGTCCATATATGTATTTTGATTTCAAATTCGAGTCCAATTCGACTCTCAAATCCCAAATTTTCATATTTTCAAAACATTGACAAAATTTTCCAAATTTTCTCTTTAATTCTCATAAATGTGATGTTAAATCTCATATATAATCATATAATATAATTGAAAATAGATCAAAATCACCTACCCAATGATTTTAGGTTAAAATCCCCTCTCCAAAATCGTCTCCTACATAGTCTAGGGTTCTGAAATGAGATAAATGAGATCAAATCCCGACTTTCTAGCCCTTTTGTTCAGGTGCAGATGTTGCATTTGCGACCCTGGGTTCGCAATTATGAACCCTTGCAATTATGAAGAAGGACTCGCAATTGCGGCACCAAACATCCTAAAGGAATGTGGAAAATGCAACACTGGCTTCGCATGCTTACTTCGCAAATGCGACCTAATCTGGAAATTTCGTTGAAATCACTCACTTTGATTCATTTAACCTCTAACCCTTATGACACTTACTAAAAGTAGTCATAATCACTTTTACACTTAGGAATAGCCTAGCTCTCCAGGATTATGATGACTACCTCACGAAACATCTTAATGTAAAACAATACGGGATGTAACATCCTTCCCCTCCCCCCCCCCCCAAGAACACTCGTCCTCGAATTTAGGGGAATACATGGAAGGGAACTAACTCTAATGGGTTTCTAGAAATTTTGAAAGTCTCCTCCATAAATAGGATTACCCAAAAGTTGCGCGTAGCCATAAAACACAATACATGCCTCACAGGGCAACATATACAACACATCATATAATTGGGCCTCACACGGGCATCAAACATCAAGAATAGGTGTTATAGATCACAACTCAGCTCATGATCTTGTAACTCAAGCTCCGGTGGGACTAAAATGTCTCAGCTCCTATCATCACATATCATACACTAGCCCTTCCTCGGCTAAAGAAAATATATAATTGAATCATAATCTTCAAGAATCTTCAGCCTGATACAAATGAGGATATTTGGACCTCATTTCTTCCTCGGCTTCCTATGTCATTTCCTCAACATTCTTGTTCCTCCATAAGACTTTTACGGAGGCTACTTCTTTAGTCCTCAACTTTCAATCTGATAATCTAGAATAGCAACTGGGACTCCCTCGTAAGACAAATCCTCTGTAATATGAACATCATTAACTGGCACGACCCATGAATGGTCTTCGAAACACTTCCACAACATAGATACGTGGAAGACTGGATGGAAAAATTCCAGCTTGGAAGATACACTTCCACAACATAGATACGTGGAAGACTGGATGGAAAAATTCCAGCTTGGAAGATAATTCTAACTCGTAGGCTACTTGGCCTATCCATAGAAACATTTTGTACGGCCCAATGTACCTTGGTCTATGTCTACCTTTCCTGACGAATCTCGTAACACATTTTGTAAGCAATACCTTCAAGAAAACCCAATCATCAACATGGAACTCCATGTATCGTCATCGTATTTATGAATATAACTTCTAAAAACTCTAAGTTGTGAACAATCGCTCCTGAATAAAATTTACTTTCTTTATAGCCTGATTGAGCACATCAAGCTGAAGCAACTCTGATTCGCCCCCTTCAATCTAGTCGATAGGAGATCTACACTTACACCGGTATAAAGCCTCAAAAGGTGCCATTCTGATGCTCGAATGATAGTTGTTATTATACGCAAACTTAAAGAGAAGCAATTGGTCATTCCAACTCCCTATAAAATATAACACGCAGGCTCGTAACATATCTTTGAGCTTATGAATTTTATGCTTTGCCTGACCGTATAGCTGTGGGTGAAAAGCTGTATTATGATTTACCTGTGTCTCAAAAGCTTTATGGAAGGATCTCGAGAAGTTCGTTGTAAACTTAGCTCCTTTGTCAGATATAATGGATACCGAGACACCATTAGTCGTACTATCTCATCAATATACAACTTTGCATAATCCTCGGTTGTATAAGTAATTTATAATGGTAACAAATGAGCTGACTTCATGAGCCTGTCAGCTATAACCCATATAGAATCAAACTTGCGATAGAAGCGGGGAACAAATGTGATGAAATCCATGTTAATCATCTCGCACTTCCACATAAGTCTTTATGTTCTAGACTAGCCCGCCGGGCTTCTGGTGCTCTATCCTTGCATGCTGAAGGTTGGGACACTCTGATACAAACTCAGCTATATATATATATATATATATATATATATATATATATATATATATATATATATACGGTCGAAATAGATTTTGCCCTTAGTATGATTAATCGAGATTGGAACATGATGGTCTGAGGTTCATCATTGTAATATCGAGCCATGGTGCGAAGTATATATTGTCGAGCTCGAGCCCCATAAACCGGTCAAGATCGAGGTCGGCCAAGATCGAGCTCAAAGACCCAGAAGACCGATCAAGATCAATATCGGCCAAGATCGAGATCAGCCAGGATCAAGATCGTGCCAAGAAACAAAAAAACCGTTATAGCCATAATTAGGGGGTGAATCACGGCAGAAATCACGTCACGTATCAAGAAGAGGCCGATTAATTAGCCTATCATGAGATTCCTTACTGTATTTAGAATTGTATCAAGAGTATGACTCCCCTACAATATAAAGGGGATCTGATCATTTGTAAGACAAATGACATTCACACAATAAAAAGCAATATACTACTCTTTTTCTTTAGGTTCTCAATACTCTGTTACTCTGCTCATATTTCATTTGCTATTTTATTTGGTTCGAGGGCCAAAGCTGCACATCTCATTTAATTTGTTTTTATTTTTCTTTACAGTCAATTTCAATATCAATTTGCGTATTTTCTCACTTTGTGCCAAGTAAAATCACGTGTCCATCAATTTGCGTATTTTCTCAGTTTGTGCCAAGTAAAATCACGTGTCCTTAAAATCACATATAAATTCAATTGTTATCCATTTTTAGGGTAAACAATATATATAAATATTTTATGTCATGGTACATATTCGTTGACCTAGGATTAATAATATGCCAGGAATAGTGTACCTCTACCATAATCCGATCATGTAGTCCCGCTAAATAAAGTACATCATCTATTTGAAATATACATGAACAGAAACTCAAATGGTGTATTTTCATTATGCTAGGCTTGTTCTCTATGCTGGAATAACATGGGATATTAATATTGCCTCTCTTTTACCTCTGCTACTAAAGATAATGATGTCGCGTTTCGAACGACAACTCCACCGATCATTTCAGTATGATAATCGGACTCCCAACCATGATATCTAATGTAGTTCTCTAGCTAATTCTCTCTTCTTAGCCCTCAAATATACTAAACGGCCCATAGATCTACGGCTGAGGGCATCGACTACAACATTAGCTTTACTTGGATTACATCATAGTCTTTTAGCAATTTGAGCCATCGCCTCTGGCGCAAGTTCAACTCTTTTTGTTTAAAGATGTGCCGGAGCTTCTTATGATCTGTAAAGATGTCAACGTTGATAGTGTAAAGATAATTTCGCCAAATCATTAGCGCATGCACAATTTATCACGACCCAAAATCCACCTAGTCGTGATGGCACCTAACCCAACCCATCAGGTAAGCCAATTAATAACTATCCAATTTAAATGAGATTTATTAAGAAAAGAAATGAAAATACAACTGCTTTATACAAGAATTTCCCAATGACTGGTAGTACAAATCATGAGCTTATAAGATTTAGAATTTACAAAGCTGGTATGAAATAAAGTACATCATCTATTTGAAATATACATGAACATCATCGGTCAGAACGCACAGGGCGGCGAAGAAGGCGGAGTCGGACTTTGAATAATATTCGAAATGCTGCAGGCTCAACAAGCTGCAATAGCACAACTTCAAAATCAGAACCATACAATGAATAGGGTCGAACCCTAGCTATCACAGGAAATTGTTCACCGGGCCGAATCAGTGCTGGGGAGGTCAAATGTGAATAAGTCAGGGACCGACACCGCTATCTTGAAAATGTTCGAGGATCTGACAAAGCGAATTGAATCAGGGGAGAAGAAGATTGAAGCGAATGATAAAAAAGTGGAAACATATAACTCCCGAGTTGATCAAATTCCGGGAGTACCAACGATTCTGAAGGGTCTAGATTCAAAGAAGTTCGTACGAAAGCACTTCCCCTGAGCGCGACTCCTAAGCCTATTCCAAAGAAATTCCGCATGCCATAAATTCCCAAGTATAATGGAACTACTGACCCCAACGAGCATGTTACGTCTTACACGTGCGCAATAAAGGGGAATGATCTAGAGGATGATGAGATTGAGTCTGTGCTACTGAAGAAATTTGGAGAAACATTATCAAAGGGGCAATGATATGGTACCATTCTTTTGCCATGGTCGCAGATTTCTTTGTCAAAGCACACACCGGAGAGATAAAGGTCGAGACTAGAAAGTCGAACCTCTTCAAAGTAAAACAGAAAGACAACGAGATGCTCAGAGAGTTCGTATCGCGGTTCCAAATGGAGCATATGGATCTTTCCCTGGTCACCGGCGATTGGTCCACTCAGGCTTTCACTCAAGGCCTAAACATATGAAGTTTCGTAGCCTCACAACAGTTGAAGCAAAACTTGATCGAATATCCAGCGGTAACCTGGGCCGATGTGCATAATCGGTACCAGTCAAAGATTAGGGTCGAGAATGACCAGCTGGGGACTCTTTCTGGGTCCGTTTGTCCAACAGGACCGTCGGCAGAGTTAAAAGGGATATTGATCGGGAACAACGGTCAAACAGAGATCGGTATTAGTCATATGGTGGAGACCAGAGAAATAACGGTCCTAGACACAACCCCGTTGAATTGATAGAAGAAATGATCGAGGACAGAGCTCTCGAGGTCTCATGAGTAAGAGTGGATTCTACAGAAATGTCGAACCCAAAGAAGCACCATGACTATCGGAATACAACTTCAACATTGATGCATCAGCTATTGTATCGGCCATTGGGCACATTAAAGACACCAGGTGGCCCTGACCTCTACAGACTAATCCAGCCCAGAGAAATCCTTATCAAATGTGAAAATATCATGGCACCCATGGTCATAGAATAGAAGATTGCAGACATTTGAGGGAGGAGGTAGCCTGTTTGTTCAACGAAGGGAATCTTCAAGAATTCTTAAGCGATCGGGCTAAAAACCATTTCAAAAACAGAGATTCAAACAGACAGAATGAGCAAGAAGAACCACAACACGTGATCCACATGATTGTTGGAGGGGTCGATATTCCTTAGGAGCCCGTATTCAAATACACCAAGGTGTCGATCATGAGGGAAAAGCGGACTCTAGACTATGTACCAGAAGGGACTTTGTCTTTCAATGACGGGGATGCAGAGGGGATCTTACAACCCCACAACGACGCACTGGTAATATCTGTCCTTATGAATAAAATTCAAGTTAAACATGTTTTGATTGATCCAGGTAGCGCAGCCAACATTATTCGATCGAGGGTCGTAGAACAACTCGGCCTACAAATTCAAATTGTGCTCGCAACCCGAGTACTTAACAACTTCAACATGAAAAGTGAAATCACCAAAGGTGAAATTACTTTACTAGTGAATGTGTCCTGGACCATCCAAGAAACAAAGTTCCATGTGATCGATGGTGACATGAGGTACAACGCCCTGCTCGGAAGTCCTTGGATCCATAACATGAGCGCAGTACCCTCGACCCTTCACCAAGTTCTGAAGTTCCCGACATCGGAGGGAGTCAAAACAGTGTAGGGGGAGCAACCCGCCGCCAAGGAAATGTTTCCAGTCGATGAAGTGATACCGATATCGGCACTCTCATTAACAAAGGGATTGAAGGGAAAGTAGGAGGCCAAATAGCAACCACAAATACCGGCCTCAACCCAATTGCAGGAGCAAGGATCGACAAGGATGACGACTACTGGATCCCTCGACCCTACATAATTGATGACTCCGGCACTACCAAGTCAACGGTCGAAGAGCTAGAATAAGTCACACTGGCCAAGCATCAGCCCGAACGAAAGATATACCTTTGCACGGGGCTAACCCCCGAGCTTAGGAAAAAACTTATTCATTTCCTTAAAGCTAACACTGATTGCTTTGCTTGGTCCCACCTCGATATGATAGGGATCCCACCAGAAATTACCATTCACAAACTAAGCCTGGACCCTAAATTCCGCCCGGTGAAGAAAAAAAGAAGGCCCCAGTCCGAGGTCAAACATGCCTTCATCAAGGACGAGGTAACCAAACTTCTCAAAATAGAATCCATTCGGGATGTAAAGTACCCCAAATAGTTAGTAAACGTATTGGTAGTCCCTAATAAGGGAAACAAACTTAGAATATGTATAGATTATAAAGACCTGAATAAATCATGCCCCAAGGATTCTTTTCCTTTGCCTAATATCGATCGTATGATCGATGCCACCACCGGCCATGAGACTCTCAGTTTTCTCGATGCCTACTCCAGGTACAACCAGATACAGATGAACCAAGAGGATCAAGAAAAGACCTCGTTTATCACTAAGTACGACAACTACTATTATAATGTAATTCCATTCGGTCTAAAAAATGCTAATGCAACTTATCAATGCCTAGTACACCAAATGTTTGAAGAACAAATAGGAAAATTAATTGAAGTTTATATTGATGACATGTTAATTAAGTCCCTTCGAGTAGAGGACCATTTAAAGAATTTGCAGGAGATTTTCGATATACTGAGGAAGTACAATATGAAGCTCAACGTGTGTATTAAGGGTTGGCTCGGGGAAGTTTCTTGGTTTCACGGTGTCCAACCGAGGAATTAAGATCAGCCCCGATAAAATCAAAGCTATCGAGGATATCACGGTAGTGGATAATGTAAAGGTCGTGCGGAGGCTGATGGGGCGGATAGCCGCCCTAGGACGATTCATTTTGAGATCCTCAGATAGGATCCATAGATTCTTCTCGCTGCTTAAGAAGAAGAACAATTTTGCATGGACTCCGGAATGCCAGCAGTCCTTGGAGGAAATAAAGCAGTATTTATCTAGCCCGCCACTACTTCACACCCTAAAAGTGGATGAACAACTTTACCTGTACTTGGCGGTCTCGGAGATAGCGGCAAGTGGAGTCCTGATCCGAGAAGAACAAGGTACGCAATTCCCTGTCTATTATGTTAGTCAGACCTTAGGTGAGGCTGAAACTAGATATCCACACTTAGAAAAATTAGCACTTGCTTTAATAAGCGCCTCTAGGAAACTAAAATCGTATTTCCAATGTCATCCAATATGTGTTGTAACAACTTATTCTCTTTGAAATATTTTGTACAAACCCGAGCTTTTGGGTCGATTGGCCAAATGGGCTGTGGAAATCAGTGGGTATGATATTGAGTATCGACCCTGAACCGCCATCAAGTCTCAAATCTTGGCAAACTTCGTGGCTGACTTTACGCCGGCCCTCGTACCCGAGGTTGAGAAAGAACTACTGATAAGATCAGGTACATCTTCGGGAGTCTGGACTCTCTTTATGGATGGTGCTTCGAACGCGAAAGGGTCTATATTAGGCATCATAATAAAATCACCCACAGGTAATGTTGTTAGACAGTCTATCAGAACTACAAAATTGACTAACAATGCAGCCGAGTATGAGGCCATGGTTGCAGGTCTAGAATTAGCTAGAAGCTTGGGAGTGGAGGTCATAGAGGCAAAGTATGATTCCCTCCTTGTGGAAAACTAAGTTAACGGGACTTTTGAAGTCCAAGAAGACTGAATGCAGAGATACTTGGATAAACAATAGGTGATTCTACATCGATTTAAGGAATGGACCTTGCAACATGTACCTCGAAAACAGAACAGCGAGGCCGACGCTCTTGCGTACTTAGGTTCGTCGGTCGAGGAAGATGAACTCAATTCGGGGACTGTCGTACAACTTATGAGATTGGTAATCGAAGAAGGTCATGCCGAGATAAACTCCACAAGTTTAACCTGGGATTGGAGAAACAAGTACATAGAGTACTTAAAGAATGGGAAGCTTCCATCGGATCCAAAGGAGTCGAGAACTCTGCGCACAAAGGCGGCACAGTTCACTTTGTCTGAAGACGGAACACTGTTTAGAAGGACGTTCGATGGACCATTGGCAATTTGTTTGGTACCGGTAGATACCGATTACATCCTACGAGAAGTTCACGAGGGCACTTGTTGAAATAATTTTGGTGCCGAATCTCTAGTCCATAAAGTAATCAGAGCAGGGTACTATAGGACCGATATGAGGAAAGATGCAAGGGAGTTGGTTCGAAAATACGACAAATGCCAACGTCATGCGCCCATGATTCATCAACCCGGGGAAATACTCCACTCGGTCCTGTCCCCATGGCCTCTCATGAAATGGGGAATGGACATTGTTGGCCCTCTCCTGTCGGCCCCAGGTAAAGTTCAGTTTATTTTGTTTATGACTGATTATTTCTCTAAATGAATTGAAGCACAAGCTTTCGAGAAAGTCAGAGAAAAGGAAGTCATAGACTTCATTTGGGACCACATCATATGTCGATTCGGGATGCCCTCCGAGATTGTATGTGACAATGGAAAACAATTCATCGGCAACAAAGTAACTAAATTTCTCGAGGATCACAAGGTCAAAAGGATCCTATCAATACCTTATCATCCTGGAGGGAACGGACAAGCCGAATCGAAAAACAAAACCATCATCCAAAATATTAAGAAGAGATTGACCGACGCCAAAGGAAAATGGAGATAAATACTACCCGAGGTTCTATGTGCATACCGCACAACATTGAAAACCAGTACTGGAGCAACACCATTCTCGTTAGTTTATGGCATCGAAGCTCTGATCCTGGTCGAGGTCGGAGAACTTAGTATCAGGCTTCGATATGCAACAGAGGAGTCGAATAACGAGATCATGAATACGAGCTTAGAATTGTTCGACGAAAGATACGAAGCCGCTCTCGTCCGTTTGGCCGGCAAAAAACAGCGGATCAAAAGGTACTACAATCGAAGAGCAAATCTTCAACATTTTAACATCGGGGACTTGGTGCTAAGAAAAGTTACCCTCAACACCCAAAATCCGAATGAAGGGTAATTGGGTCCGAACTGGGAAGGACCGTACCAGGTTCTCGAAATCATCGGAAAAGGATCCTACAAGCTAAACACGATGAATGGCGAACAACTGCCGAGCAATTGGAATGTATCGTACCTAAAACGATACTACTGCTAAGGTACGACCCCTTCCATTTTCATTTATATTTTAAAATTACCCATGCAGGTGTTCGACTAGAAACAATGATGGATTCTTAGACATATAAGCCTTTAGGTCTAAAAGCACGCGTTGCACTCTTTTTCCCTTAGGCCGGTTTTGTCCCAAATGGGTTTTCCGGCGAGGTTTTTAGTGAGGCAACCATCGATCGTGCTAACATAGAACAATTTGACAATATCCGAGGTGTTTTTACGATCAACTTCGAACACTAGGGGGCATTGCCCTCGAATGTCAACTTTGATACGAGGAAATTACTTTATGGCAGCAGACTCTCGATAGGGAAAATTTGTAAGAGCTAAACGGTTAAACGAACCGTGCCCGCATAGTTTTCTCGAGCCTTGGCACAGAACATGTACACATGTATAATTATTTATAAAGAGAAGTATTTTTCTTTACTGATATCTCATGCCTTAGAAACCTTTTTCTACTTTACAATTTCATACTCTCGATCT
Organism: Nicotiana tabacum; assembly: GCF_000715075.1. Taxonomy (NCBI): domain Eukaryota; kingdom Viridiplantae; phylum Streptophyta; class Magnoliopsida; order Solanales; family Solanaceae; genus Nicotiana; species Nicotiana tabacum. The sequence goes on from NC_134081.1 coordinate 63,423,898, forward strand.
ATTATGTAATAGACTTAAGGGCCGACCATAATCAGAGTTCGAATAATTACCCCCACGCTCGGGGACTGCTGTCCGAAAAATAAATGAGGTCAAATTATTAAAATTCCGAGATCATAAGACTTTTTAGGCAACCCTCGATTTTTATAGGCCACGGCCAACCCACTATAGGACTAACACTTCGGGCAAGCTCGAAGTAAAAAGGGAAAATAAGCCCAAGGGGCAAATCCTGAACTAAAGAGGCTACGACCGAATTAACACGGGTCGGAGACGTCCGAATTCCGTAATAGAAAAGGCCTTCGAATTCTTTCATAAACCGGTTAAAAAGGCTACCCCCGGCAAAATCCTAAAAGGTTTCGATAATATCAAGCCTCGAAAACTCTAATGAGTACAAAATTGTTCGAACTCTTGAATGATTCCTTATTTCGAGTTAAGGTATTACGAGTGTTTTGCAAATACAAATGATAAAAAAACTTTTTCAAGCCGAAAAGGGGAGAAAGCCATAAACAAACTTTCTTACAAAAGCCTAAGGGCTACATTACTTCGAGTTCGAGCAAGCACTAACTTGATCAAAAAACCCAAGGGCTATACTAGTTCGATTCCAATCAAATTGTCTAAACCTCTTACACAATTTTATGCTAAGGCATTTTCGACCTTCGTAAAATATAGAAAAGCAAAGGGAAAACACAAGAATCAAAACAACAAGAAAAACCTTATATATATATTCAAAAGTTTTTTATAAAAGGCCGAATCAGCCCCAGATAAGATACAAAAATAAAAACAAGAAACCTAATATCCTAAGTGTCTTGGTCTTCATCGGAGGCTGCATCCTCGGGATTTTCTCCGTCCTCAGAATTGCTCGAGCTCTCGGATTCATCCTCAGGGAAGGCCAGCCTTTGGGCTCTAGTTTCCTCCGCCTTGGCATTTTCAATTTCGGATGCAACATCGAAGCCCTGGTCACTGACCTCGTCGAGAGCTTCCCTCCGAGCCTGCCATTTAGCATGTTCGACCATGCTCTTGGCCTTGGCCTGGTTGACCTCAACATCGATCCTGAACTGGGCCACTTTAGTGTCAGCTCTTTTATTAGCCTCGGCCACCTCAGATCTGGCCACTTCGAGTTCATCGGCCAAGCCTACCTTATCAGAAGTGGCCAAATCCAATCGATGCTAAAGCTCCTTAATCTTCTCGATCTGCACTGAGGCATTTTCTTCTGCAACCCGAAGCTAGGTCTCAGCCAACTCCAATTGCGCTTGGACAGCCTCCTTTTTCAAGGCAAAGACGTCCATATTCTCTTTGAATTTTGTTTACTTCGGCCAGTAGCTCATCTACATGCGAATTGAGCCGTCCAATCTGTTGGAGCCTCTTTCGAACCTGTAAAATCAGATAGTTAGTGGTTATCTCCAATTCATCTTCATTATCGTGAAGAATTCGGAATACCTGCTCAGCCATTTCCTCGTGCTCTCTCGAGCCGTTGCCAAATCTGCCCGAAGCTTCTCAGTAAGAAGTTTGTAGGAGCCACTCATCTCAGTGAGGTTCCGAACTTCGGCCTCATGCTCCTCCCGGATTCGAAGGAAAGCCTCATTATGCAACACCGAAGCCTACAAACATGGAAAAAGATTTTAGAATAATCTACAACTCTATGTGTAAAAGAAACGGCGGAGATACCATGGTTTTATACTCTTCGGTCACCAAGGATCGAAGGTAACTAGCAATCCCCACAAGGGGAGAGAAAATTCGGGCATCCTCCTGGATGGAGAGCAATATCTTCCGCTTACGATCGGGATTAACACTCGGGGCCGGGAATCGGTCGACCTGTTTTGGAACCGATGAAAACCTGGTTATGCCCGACCATGGTGCTCTCTTTGGTACCGGTAGTCCACCGAACCCGATAATCTCCTCCGAGGCAGCTAACTCGAGCCCATCCAGAAAGCTGTGTATATCAGTCAACTCTTTAATACCCTCGTAAGATTGACCTTCCAACATGTTGGCCTCACGGATCATAGCATCCGAAATCTGAGGGGATCCGCTAATGTCGATTACCCCGAGCTCGTCCGTTAAGATATCTTCTTCTGCCCAAGAAGTCTTGCCCTCGGTCTCCACTTCAACCACCTCAACTTGAGATGGGATAGTCTCGGCATTTCCTTGTTCAGGAATTATGGCCAGGGTTCCCTTATCTACCTCCGCCGATTTAGAGAATTGTTGTATCACAACATTAGCCCGTACACATGCTAATTCCTCTTCTCCTTTTTCGGGCTCATCCCTTAATTGGCGGATCGAGTCCGGAGGCATGATACTGGAGCCGCCTTGGGCTTGCGAGATTTTTTCGTCGGTTTTTTCTTTTCCGAGACCGGGGGACTCGGTGCATCTTTACTCTTCTTCTATTTAACCTGCTTCGGAGCAAGGACCTCTTCATCACCAGATGGGGGCCCTCATGGCAACATCCTTCCCAAGCCCTACAAAGGGAAAAAAATAGGGTAAGCAAGTGAAGAAGAACAAATGACAAACAAACTAAGAAAGAGACTTACCATGACTGCGTGCCTCCCATCGACCCTTTGATAATTCCACCTAAGCACGCTCAGAGTACGGTCTCTGTAGCACCAGACCTTCAACCCATTGTTTAAGACTCGGAGCCACATCTATAACAAGAAAGAAAAAGTGGATCAAGAAAATGAAAGACAGTCACAAATTAAAATGCTCGATTGGAAATAAGTACTCACGGTTCATATTCTATTTCTTAGGAAACGACATGTCATCAGGAGGGATCAGGTCTGAGGTTTTGACTCGAACAAATCGGCCCATCCAACCTCGATCACTAGTTTCGTTTATACTCGAGAACGGTGGTGGCTCAACGAGAAAGCTTGATTAACCCTCCTCGATATAGTTGGGGACTATAAAGGCGCATCAGGTGATCAAGGGTGAAAAGACACCCCTCGATTTTGCTTGAGAAGAATCAAAGAAGAATCACTATTCTCAAAAAAAAATGATCGATTTAGCCAAGGGTCACGCCGTATCTCTTGCAAAAGGTGACGATGATAGGGTCTAATGAACCCAACGTGAAAGGGTAAGTATAAACACTTAAGAACCCTTCCACGTGGGTAGTAATTGATTATTCAGGCGATGGGACTACCACGTGCTTGTAGCCCCAGTTGCATTACTGTCTTACTTTATCGAGAATTTTCTCAGTGATTGAAAACTGGTACATGGAGATCGGCTCACATTGGCCCGGTACCGAAGAAGGTTTTTCAACCTTAAAATCGATGACAGTTGAGCACCCTACCAGAACGAATTCCTTGGGGGAGGCTCCGCCGTATCTTCGCCGCCGGCTGGTCGTGATGAAGAAGCGGCCTCTTTTGCGGCACCGTTTTGGAGATTTTCGCCATTGATGAACAAAGGAAATGAGAATTAGGTAGGTATGCGATGTATAATGTATGCATCAAAGGGATGTTTTGAAGAAGATACCAGAGTGGAGAAAAAGCTCTTGAGTGAAAAGTTTGGATGAGGATGAAAGTGTGAATATTAATAGCCTGGTGATGACGGTTCAGAACCAGTAGTGGCTGACCAACGATTGACATGCATTAAATGCCTTGGTAACTGGACCGACGGGACATTTGTTACATACATCATAATCGAGCTCGTTGCTGACATCATCATCCATCAAGTCGGAGTCCGGAAATTCATATCGTTTCTCGTCATCTTCTTTTCAAGAAATGAGCGGACTATCTCTATATGGTCAAAATCGAGTTTTGCCCTTCGTATGATTAATCGATATTGGAACATGACAGTCCGAGGTTCATCATTGTAATATCGAGCCATGGTGCAAAGTATATGTTGTCGAGCTCGAGACCCAGAGACCGATCAAGATCGAGGTAAGCTAAGATCGAGCCCGAAGACCCAAATACTGATCAAGATCGAGATCGGCCAAGATCGAGATCGGCCAGAATCAAGATCAAGTCAAGAAAAAAAAAGCCGTTATAGCTGCAATTAGGGGGAGAATCTCGGCGGAAATCACGACACGTATGAAGAAGAGGCTGATTAATTAGCCTATCATGAGATTCCTTACGGTATTTAGAATTGTATCAAGAGTAGGACTCCCCACTATATAAAGGGGGTCTGATCATTTGTAAGACAGATGACATTCACGCAATAAAAAGAAATATACTATTCTTTTTCTTTAGGTTCTCAAAACTTTGTTACTCTGCTCATATTTCATTTGATATTTCATTTTGTTTGAGGGCCAAAGCTGCACATCTCATTTAGTTTGTTTTTATTTTTGTTTACAGTTAATTTCAATATCAATTTGCGTATTTTCTCAGTTTGTGCCAAGTAAAATCACGTGTCCTTAAAATCACATATAAATTCAATTGTTATCCATTTTTAGGGTAAACAATATATATAAATATTTTATGTCATGGTACATATTCGTTGACCTAGGATTAATAATATGCCAGGAATAGTGTACCTCTACCATAATCCGATCATGTAGTCCCGCTAAATAAAGTACATCATCTATTTGAAATATACATGAACAGATTAAAATTCTAAAGCTACCAAGATGAAGAGGCAGCTATGACCGGAATGCAGGTACATCTTCAAATCCAGCTCTCGCCGCGCACAACAACATCAACATCCAACATCTGCACGCAAGGTGCAAAAGTGTAGTATGACTACAATTGACCCCATGTACTCAATGAGTAACAAACCTAACATTAGGTTGAAAGTAGTGACTAGCTGGAACAAAGGTCGGAGTGCAACATTAATAGGCAACAATAGTTCATAACAACATAATAAAAGTGATAAAAAAAGTGACTCGGAGATATAGTGCTCAGCTCATTCACAGTTCCGGAAAATAGGCATGCTTTTCAAGTATGTCAGTGAAAACCTAAATCCGTTACCGAAATCACCAAAATATGAGTACGTTTGTAAAACTATGATTTTTCCCAAAAATTTTCAACATGTAAATGTTTAATTTTCAAGTTGCATGAGGAAAGTATATCTCTATCTCTACATGTCAATGTGTATGTGAAGTCATGAATAATGCAATGTCGTACAATATGAGGAAACGGCATTTCTATGCCTGTATGTCAAGTGTGCATGTTGAATGCAATGCAACTCAGTTGTAAAACCATATGCATACTCTTAGAGTATCAATTCACTCAGTCCTCCCAGTCACTCAGTCCTCACAGTCACGTAGTCCTCCCAATCACTCGGCACTCACTCTCAGCACTCGACACTCGCACTTAGTAGGTACTTGCGCTCATTAGAGGTGTGTACAGACTCCGGAGGGGCTCATTCGGCCCAAGCGCTATAACAAGCCAATCATGTCATAAATCAATAAAATATATTATGGCGTGCAGCTCGATCCCATCATAAATCAATAATACATGCTGCAGTGTGCATCCCGATCCCATCAATAGCCTCACCATCAGGCCCTCGTCCTCACTCAGTTATCAATCTCTATAGTCTCTCGGGCTCACATTGTCATGAAAATCAACCCAAAATGATTATGTGATGTATCAATAAATGGTAACAGAGACTGAGATATGATATGCAAATAATTGCGTATGACTAAGTATGTAATTGCAATGTATGTAAATAACTCAACAACAAAAATGACCTTAGTGGGTCCCAACAGGATAAACATATAGCCTAGATATGGTTTCTAATATGGATCACAGCTCAATTACTCTAGCATGTAGATATTTCATAGATATAAATAAGATTAGGTAACTACACAATACCACAGAAATAACCGAGTCACAATTCACACTGTGCACGCCAACATGCCTGTCACCTAGCATGTGTGTCACCTCAACACCAAACACATATCACGTATATTCAAGGATTCATACCCTCAGCACCAAGTTTAGAAGTGTTACTTACCTCGAACAACCCAAATCAAATACCGAGTCCAAGAGATGCTCCAAAAATTCCATCCCGCACGTACCGACCTTTGAACGGCTCAAAACTAGGCAAAAGCAACTCAAATACATCAAATAATGCCAAAGGAAACTAACCCAATCGATAAAGGTCAAATCTTTAATCAGAAGCCCAAAATCAACCCAAAAGTCCAACCTAGGTCTGCAGCTCGAAAAATGATTAAACTAATAAAATCTGACAACCCATTTAATTACGAGTCCAACCATACTAGTTTCACTCAAATCCGACTCCGAATCGATGTTCAAAACTCAAAAACTCACTCTATGAAACTTTAGGCCAAAACCCCAAATTTCTCTTTAAAATTCATAATCCAATTGCCAAATATGAAGATAGAATCACGAAATATAATAAAAACTGAGTGGAGAACACTTACTCCCATCCATATGGTGAAAATTCGCTTCAAAAATTGCGTCCATCCGAGCCCCAAATCTCAAAATATGATAATAGAACCAAAACCTCGATTTATAGGTTCTGCCCAACGGTTATCGCATTTCCGAACCAAAATCCCACTTCTGCGGATCCGTGCATGAGGCCTAATTGTCGCTTCTGCTAACCAACAAAATTCAGAAGCCATCGCTTCTGTAGAACACCACTTCTTACTTGCACGCCCACAGGTGCGACTCTGCCATTGCACCTGCGCAATAAGTCGCCCCTGCGACCCAAGGCATTGTTTCCGCGCTTCCGCAGGTGTGGCCCATTTCTTGCATCTGCAGTGCCCTGCTCCCAATTCCACTTTCGCTCCTGCGACTCCTTTGTCTCTTCTGCGACCACCGCATCTGCACAAACCAGCCGCAGGTGCGATCACACTAGGTCCTGCCACTAGCAACTTTAGGCAAAAATGATCCAAACGATCCGAACCTCGTTTGAAACTCACCCGAGCCCGTCGGGTCCCCGTCAAAATATACCAAAAAGTCCCATAATATAACACGGACCTACTCGAGGCCTCAAATCGCACATAAAACATTGAAACAATGAATCGCACCTCAAATCAAACTCAAATGAACTTTAAACTTTCAACTTCCAAGACTCGCGCCGAAATATATCAAATCAACCCGGAATGAACCCACATTTTGCACACAAGTCCCAAATGACATAACGAAGCTATTCCTATTCTCGGAACCACAATCCGAACTCGATATCATCAGAGTCAACTCTCGGTCAAACTTATGAACTTTCCAAACCTTCAAATTTTCAAATTTCGCCAATTAGCGCCCAATCATTCTAGAAATATCCTAATGCAAATCTGGGATACATCCAAGTCCAAAATCACCATCCAGACCTAACAGAACCATCAAAACTCCGTTCTGAGGTGAAATTCACAAAGGTCAAACTTGGTCAACACTTCGAACTTAAAGCTTCAACGATGAAATACAATCTTCCAACTCGATTCCGAATAACCTGGAAACCAAAACTGACGATTCACACAAGTCATAATACATCATACTGAGCTACTCATGCCCCCAAACTATCGAGCGAAATACAAATACTCAAAACATCCGGTTGGGTCGTTACATAATTGCTGCTAACTCTAGATCATGGGTCAGATAATTCTTCTCGTGCTTCCTCAACTGTCTCGAAGCACAAGCAATTACTTTACCATGCTACATTAAATCACATACTAACCTGACACCTAAGGCATCACAATAAACTGCATAGCCCTCTGAACCTTTAAGAAGTGTTAGAACTGGTGTTGACCTCAATATATTCCTCAACTCTTGGAAACTACACTCAGAACCATTAGTCCACTAAAACAAAGTTGCCTTTTGAGTTAGAATTTTCAAGGGTGGTGAAAGAGTAGAGAAACCCTATACGAATCTCCTATAATCGCCTGCTAACCCCAAGAATCTATGAAACTCTGTCGGTGTTATAGGTCTGGGCCAAGTCTTCACAGCCTCAATCTTTTGTGTATCAACATTTATGCCCTCATCAGAGACGATGTGGCCTAATAATTCCACTAAACTCAGCCAAAATTAACATTTGGAAAACTTCGCGTAAAGCTTATGATCTCGGAGCAGTTGAAGCACCACTCATAAGTGATCCGCATGCTCTATTTCTGAACGTAAATATGGTACCATGTCATCAATGAATACTATTACCAACATATTTAAGAATGGCCTAACTGTTAACGGCCAATTTTGTCCCTTTTAAAATTAATTTATTTATACTTATATATTTACAATGAATGTGTTGAAAGTATTTTCTATCAATAAATACCCATTTTACCTATTGTTTAAAGTATTAGCTTCAAAATTAATAATCTAGCAATACAGGCTTTATAATTAATTTATGAATTTCTTCTCATGTTCTTTAAATTAGATTACAATGTTGGTAATTCCAAAATAAGTGTTGTAATTTAGAAAATAGAGCATTTTAAATAAATAATTAAAATAGTTAGTGGTGAATTTTATAATTATAATTTTACTATATTTTATTGGAAATTTATTAAGATTATTTAAATTATTTTTAACGGGGTTAAAAAACTAAAAGGCTACAATTGTAATTCCTAATTAAAATACAAATAGGATATTTGTCAAATTAATTCAAGCCAAAATATCAAGCCCAAAATAAAATTTGATTCAATCTAAGTACCTCTCTCTTTCTATCTTGGCGATATGCGTCCCTGTCCCTAAACCAAATAGTGCTTGCCACGTCACCGGTCTCCCACACTCACAAAATAAACACAGCCGATCTAAGCCGTTTATTTCCTAGATCGACGGCCCACAACTTTACTCTACTTTCCTCTTTAATTTTCAAAACACTCGGAGTTTTAATCTCGACCGTTGGATCACAAATATCCAACGGCCATCGAATATTCCACAAAAATCAGTTTAATCCCTAAATATCAGGACCATTGATCTAAAAGAACAACGGTTGAGATCTAATCGCTCAAGATTAACCTTAGAGACGGCCCCCAAACCCCTTAACCCTAATTCATTTACAACTCTCTCAGCCGCCTCTCTTTTCTCTTTCCCCATCCTTTCTCTCAATCTCTTATGAATGTCAATCAACAAACCTTGCACAAATTCGTACAAGGTTATGAAACCTCTCAACAAATCGTCCTCTTCAGCTTTTACTATCCGAGAATCCCCCTTACCTTTCCCCTTTCTGTGTTCTTCAAATCAGAATCACCAGAATCCCGACCTTAGCATCGAGACACTACCTCATCTTCATTCATTCAATTCGAAACTCAGAAAATAATCTGCTTTGTTACTAGGATATGAAGCCTGCAATTTATTTTCCATTTCCATCATAAAATTTAAAATCCACAATTTGAAACCCTACAGCTAAAGGACGAAGCTTCAATTCATCTGACTTCTCCATTATTTCTTTCAAATCGGAGCATGCATGATTGATATCTTCAGATTCATCATCATTATTCTTTTTCCAAAGGTCAAACACAGTGACCTCTTGATATTAGAGTTTGACCACTGGTCGAAGACTTCAACAGTCGACACTCTCCCCTCTCATGTAAAATCCATCACCAATTTCACCTCTATCTCTCTGATTTTCATTCGCCTATGCTTCCATCATCTACTAGTCATCATCTTCCACTACTGAGTTTGAATATGTAAAACCCTAAGGCCATTAATGGCACTATAAATAGGGGCTTTAATTTTCTCACCTAACATACCTAAGATGTTTAACCTATAGAGCTAACACACCCAATAGATACAAAACATGATCTAGAAATTACTTAGAAAGATCTCTATTTTAGTCTGGAGTAGTAAATTAAGCTAGGGTTCTAACTAGCTTCTGGTTTTCATTTTAATTTTGAGTATTACACTAGTTGGGGTGAGTTCTTGATTCTATACGACTAAATAATAGTCTTTTGGTTTGGTTTGCTGCTCAAGAAGAGGTCAGTACACCTCCATCCTCTCTCTCTTAATTACTTCATTTGAAACATCATGAACATACTATTTTTTCCATATTAACTGCTTAGTTTATAATGTTTATTCAGTCTATAATTATTTATTTTTGTTTCATCATGACTTGTTGATAATCTATGATAAGCTGTTGTATTTATCTAGTGTTAATTAAGTACACGTGTGACTTTAATGACCTCAATTTCTGCACTGAACATCCTACGTGTTTAAGTTGGTTAACCTGCCCTGATGATTTCTCATATCTACCTAGACTTCAGATCATTTAAGTTGCTTAACCTGCCTTGATGATTTCTCTCATCTACCTAGACGTCAGATCATCATGCAATGTTTTATTGTAGTTTTCATGTTTATCATGTTTGACATGATGTACCATTCTAAGTTCTGCTATTCTATACTTATTTTTTTTCTGATCATCATGCCATATCCTCTGAGTTATGTTATGCTATATTAAGGTTGTTATTGCATTCTTCATGCCTATCATATCATGTTCTTTTGAGTTCTGTTGTTAGATGATCCTAGCTGGAACAGATATGAAAGTATATAGTGTGATTCCGCATCATTTGGTTAAAGCTTGTGAAGTTTGAGTATTCAAAAATGCTTTTCTTCAGCACATAAATGATTTCTAACCCTTAAGTGTTCTTTGAGTCCTCTTTATAAATATTTCACATCCATGTCTAACCATTAGTTGCAAACAGTCCCACTAGGATGAATCTTCCTGTGAATATTAGTGGTATTTGTTATGATTAGCCTATCTCTTGTGACCCTGTTATGGTTGAATGTTGACTATTTCTGTAATTTGAATATTGCTTTACCATGTTTAGCTATTCAACCCAATCTGTACAACTGATTTAAGTCTGTTTAGCATGATGTTTCCCCTATTCTTAACCCCCTAATGATACTGATAACCTGATTCTATAATGTTTGAGGCCCATCTTGTCATGTGAGGCCATAGTTCTGATTGAAGTCTTTGTATGTGTGGAAGTTTGGAATGAACCTTTGTTTATCCCTCATGATTTCAAACTTTGAACCTTGTTTTGAAATTATACCTAGTCCTCATTTTTCTCCCTGTCATTCAGGATTGAATCTGGTATAGGAGAAACCTTCTATTGTTACTAGTTGAGTGCAATAATTTGATTGTGTCATTGTCTGAATCTGTACTAAGTATCCCAAGGGATTCAAGTAATGTTATTAACCTATGTGCATGCTCATGATAGTGCTTGGTGTCAAACTAATCTATGATAAATGTCGAGGCATTAGTATCTCTATCCCAAAGTTGTTGCAATTCTAAACTATGTGCCTTATCTGATTGTAAGATGTATGACTAAAGTTGTTTTATTCTTTAGCAACAGTAGTACAAGTGTTCCTGCCTCTATATGTGCTTAGAACTTGACTTTTAAACTTGTTCAACATGTGTTTCACTCACATAATACTGAAGTATAGTCATACTGTCTCTATGAGTTTTTCCTAAGCTATTACGTTAAGAAGTAGTATGCTTTTGTGGTAGGAAATGTCATAGTAGTTGGTATGCATTGAAAGAGCCTCATTGGCATTCAAACCTATAGGGAACAATTAGTCGTTAGTTGTTAAGGGTATTCGGGAGTTGAGTTTAACTCTAGGTTGGGTGGCTCTCCCCGGCACAAGCATTGCCCTAGGCCTTGAGACCCTTGGGAACTTTGAAGTGTAAGGTGATTCAAAGGGGACATCGGCCTTGAGTAGAATTCTCTCCTTAGCCTTTAATTCATTGACGCTATACTCTCTTTGGGTTTGCTATTTAATGACAATGAAAGGTGTTCAATGTGGATCATTTACTAGGCATAACCTCCACATTAGTATGACCTTTTTTAGTATTTAAGTACCGCATGGGATCTTTACGTTTATTATTTTCTTACGAATTTCATATATGATTATGTATATAGTGTTGTCATTCTAATGACCTTCTCTCTTTTTGGACATGTACAATGGTTTGGGCCTGCTAAGTTCTGTGGGAACTCAGGCCCAAGTCCAGCTCTGCTATGGTCCAAGAGTCTATCATCGCTCGTCCCTTCTACTGCTGGGCCTGCCTTTTGAGGCCCAAACCTCCCAGAGTCACTTCTTTCCCTTCGCGTCTTTATCTACTATTTTTTTCGTTATTCTCCAGTTGCACAATGTCGTTATTTTTTGCTATGTTTCCTGTTGTTTTATCTCATATATATATATATATGACAATTATATATTGAATGCTTTGTTTTATCTTTTAAGTCACATAAAATAACTTATGCAAGCCTTAAAGAATCTAGGATTAAATGAAGCATTAGTTAGCAACTAATCCTACATCCGCTAGTCATGAGATATTATCAACTTATTATGCTTTGCTAACTGTTCTCCTAAAGATTTTTGAAGCCCAAAGGCAATAGTCCATCTTTCAAAAAAGAAAATCAAAACTGTCGCGATTTTAATTCTTCTAAAAAGGGAATCAAGTATTTCGAAAAGGACCACAGTGCTACTGTCCCAAAAACAAAGGCTTTCAAACGGTGTTCTATTTAAAACCAAGGTACATCTTAGGACCATTTTCTTAACACTTTCACCACATTAAGGTAATATGAACTTCTATGATTTAGGAAATAAGTGCATTAACTTAGGTTTTTTGAAAACTTTCACGGAAAACGCTTCATTTTTTCAAAGTCCTTTTCAAGCTTACATATTCTAATGTTATTATCTTAAAGCTATTTCTTCAAAATTCATCCTCTTTAAACCATGATTTTCCCTTATAGATATTATTTCCTAGTATATGGTAATCTACACTCTTTGAACACTAGTTAAGGCATAGTACAAACAATTAGCCCAAAATCTAGTCTAAGTCCTATGGAGCTACCTCAGGTAGATTTTAAGGGGTGCCTAACACCTTTCCCTAAGAAAAACAAGAACCCTTATCCATAATCTCACTGGCTAGCATACTAATAAAGGATATGACCTTTAGTATTTAAATAGGTACCCTAGTATTTCTTTAAATATTAGTTGGCGACTCTCTTTCATCAACAACAGAGAAACCACAAGTTGACTCTTGTTTTGACTAGTGTAAAATAAGGTGCAACTACATGGCGGCTCTGCTAGGGATTCACACTTAGGTTCTGAACTTAGCAGACTTGGACCGAATTTGGCACTTAGATTTGTTTGTACATTGTTTTAATTATAGTTAAATTTGCAATTGCATGTTTACCTGCTTTATGTGCTCTTTATGCTTATTGTTGCTACACGTTATTTGTTACTGCTTTACATATATTGTCATCAAATTTCTTCCTATCGAGACTTGGCCGTATACTATAACACACAATGTCAAGCGAGGGCTGTCTTTTACGCCCCTCCGAACCTTCTTTTCAAAACTCTCTAGTTTCAGAGAATGGCTTTGTGAGGTCAACTAACATAACTTCTCGCAATCTTCAGTCCAACTCAAATATAGGAAACACTCTACTCTAGCAAAATAGGTCATATTTCATAAACCTTAGGTGAGTCAGTCCTTGGCATCGACACACAATTAGGAAAATCACACTAATGTCAACGGGTCATGCACCCAACGACATGACTTCTCTGGAAAGATGAACGAACCTAATGAGACACTTAAAGTTCCAAAGCAAACACTTACCAAAACCATTATTTACCCACTCCAGAAAATTGAAATCAACCAAAACATCTCCGAGTTCAACATGGCGACGGGAGAGCCACACAAGTTGAAGCAATGGTAGAAGAACATTTACCGGGAACACGGTGGCAAGATTCGGACACACCTGGGGGCACTGACCGCTTTGCTAAACATCCGAGCAGACATGGTGCTCACTCGCATGCTGATAGAGTTTTGGGATCTAGCTAAGATGGTGTTTAAGTTTTCCGACTATGAATTAGTTCCGACATTGGATGAAGTTACTAGTTTCAAGGAGCTGCCATTAATAGGAAGGAAGCCAATTTTACCAGTCAATATGCCCGGTTACAGGTTCTTGGATGCTTTGGGTATGGCCAACAGTCAAGGTTTGAGAAATATCAAAGATGGATGGGTGAGACTAGATCAGTTGTTTGATAGATTTGGACATCGCGAAAGCTACGAGTGTTATTCGGGAGAGTTTCAGTGTGATCAAGCAATGTGGGAGAGTCCCAGTCCTATCACTTACTCATTGGCATTGTTGGGATTATTGGTCTTCCCGCAGAGGAGGGTTTGAATCAACATCAACTTATTACCCGTTGTTCTGGTGACCTTCTGTGGTAACCTTCAAGCTACTTTGGTGCTGATGGTGCTAGCTGAGATTCAGAGGGCTTTGTCCACATGTGCACGAGGGTATGATTTCTTTAAGGGTTGTAACTTGCTACTTCAGATCTGGGCCACAAAATATTTCTTCTAGCGGGAGGCCACCATTGACTACTTTGTGGGCATCAACAACATGATCCGCAACCACAATGAGAGGATAAGACATTGGGTCTCGCCACATGGGAAAGAATAGTGGAGGGAAATGCTGACTAATCTAAGTGGAGAATGGGTCAATAGGAAGCTGTCGTCGTTGGGATTGAGGGAAATCTTAAGGACTTCTTTGTAATACTTCATTGAGCTGATCGGACCAGAGGTCATCAAACTGTACTCACCCCTACTATTTCTCAGACAACTAGGGATGATCCAGGATGTGCCTCTATTGATGAGGACATCGCTATATGAGGATGATTACAATGGACATATTCCAATTCCTAGGACAAGAAGGATCCAAAAAGAGTGGAACGATCTGGTCACAATGTCGATGGGTCAAAACTCGTGGTACACTCAGGAGTATTATGTATGGATCAACGAGGAAGACAAGCTAGCCCGACCAAGCAGAAAGGGTATAGCATGGTTGAAGGACGCAGTGACTGCTTTGCAAATCTATCATGAGATTCTACCACATTACCTTGTGACTACCTCGATCCACCGTCAAGTGGTCCCTGGATCCATAGATCTCATGTTGCCACCTGCTGAAGAGGATGACCGGGTAGTGGATTTCATTCAAATAGGGATTGCGACAAAGCTTGAAGAAGAACAAGAGGTAGGGTTTGAGTTCAACGACGACGAAGAGGAGTTTGAAGAAGATCCGGAGGAAGATCTGGAGGAAGAACCAGAAGAAGAAGAAGAAGAAGAAGAGATGAGAAATGATTTCAGAATGATTACTAGAAGTTGGTTAATTTCACCTTCTTTCCCACTTTAAGCCCCATGCAGTTCTATTTGAAATAGTGATGTAACCTTTATTCCCACTTATCTCATTCCAAACATTATTAATGAGAACAAATTTGCTTCAGATCTAAATGTGTCGAGTCTAATAAGTGAACTAATTGCCCCGCGATTTATGCCTACCTCCGACAACGAGAGGTCCCACGAATCCTAGGAAAACGTGCTATCCTAAATACGTGAATTAATTGCTCCGTGTTATTTCCTTCTTGTATAAATGAAGAGAATGACTTTTGCCTCTTTTTCTTTTCTTTCTTCTTCTTTTTATTTTATTATTACTCCCCAAAAGAAAGTTGGTTTGTGTGGACCCAAAACTAGCAGAATCACCGTACAATCTAAGATCAAAGGGAAATATGTCATGTACAGAAAATGCGACTGAACATGCTCTAGTCATAGTCGATAGCCTGTGGTAATTGGGAGAGAAGGACGATACTAGGAATGATGAGCACGTGGCCAATATGGCCCAGGAGATGGAGGCTTTAAGGGAGGAAGTACATCATATCAGGGAACTATCACATCTGGCGGAGACAACGGTCCCTCAATCACCTCGCGTTCCTTCTTTGGATTCAGTTCCTGAGCACTTTCCTTCCACATCATGGCAAAACAACAACGCCCCAACTTCAGTCCTCACCACTCAAGTCGTACCTCCAGTAACCCACGCAAACCCATCAAATCCTCCTATCCACTCTCCCTACGTACCACAGTACATTCAAACACCATAAAACCCGCCATTCACCACCAACGCAACTCACACCCCTCCTCGTGACGGAGTCACTTTTACCACTCACCCAAATCAGCACATACTTGTGGCACATACCGCCGCCCATAAGCGATATGTTCCTCTTGTATATGCCGTTTCTGAACCTACCTTTATAGTGCCTATCACGGTGAGGGTTCCTTATCTGATTGACCAATACATCGAGATGGGGAGAGAAGCTAGGCGTAAGGAAGAGGATTCAGTATCTGAGCAGCTGCAAATCTTGAGAAAACAAATGAAAGAACCTCCAAGTCTCCCGGGGAAGTGAAAATTTAGACTACGAGGATCTGTGTATCCATCCGAATGTGGATATGCCACTAGGGTATAAGCCTCTAAACTTTGATATCTTCGATGGAACAGGTGATCCCTAGCATTTGAGGGCATATTATGACAAGTTAGTCGGAGTGGGGAGGAACGATAAGCTAAGAATGAAGTTATTTATAAGGAGTCTAGCGGGAGAAGTACTCACCTTGTATACTTGACGAGATCCGCGAAATTGGAGAACTTGGCGAGATATGATGGAGGATTTCATGAATCGCTTTCGATTCAATAGAGAGACCACTCCTGATAGGTTTGCACTGGTGAACCTGCAGAAAAAGCCATCCAATTCATTCCAAGAATATGAATGTCAGTGGAGGCCAGAAGCCACCGGGGTGCTATAAGGACCCATAAAAATTTTAACCAAAAACTTGGGGTTTCATGGTGCCAAGGTAGATTCCAGCGTTACTATAGTAAAAATTCTTTGCGGCGAGCTTGCTCACTGCAGTTCAGACCTTTTTGGATTGAACAGTAACCTACGGACTGAGAGGAAACTGTTTTGCAGAAAAACGCATTTCTGCAGCCCATTATACGACTGCATAATCACTCTGCGGGCCGCATAATGGCCGCAGAGTGAAGCAGTAAGTTTGGCCAATTTGAGGTCAGTTTTGCGGTCGATTATGCGACCGCATAATCGATATGCGGATCGCATATCGGTCGCATAATTCCTCTTGGGTTTCTGGGGAGGGAGTTCTGCGGTGCATTATACAACCACAGAACAAGTATGCGAATCGCATACTGGTCGCATACCTGAGCCGAAAGTTTAGGACCCTGAGGGCAATTTCTGCGGTCACTTTGCAGACGCATAACCATTATGCGGTCGCATATGCAACCGCAGACCTGTGTCGGGGCACCATTTTTCTTAATTTAAAACCCGACCCTTATTCCGTTTAAACACCCATTTAGCTTATTTTGAAGCTCATTTATGATATTCTAGAGTAAGAGAGAGAGGGTTCTAGAGGGAGAGGGAAGGCCTAATTTTCATCAATTAATCTTCAACAATCACTCAAAGCTTGGAAATATTCAAGTAGAGCACCAAATTCTTCATCCTAAAAGGTAATGCTTCATCACCCCAGCTCTTAATTTCAACATAGCTATAATGGGGTACTAGGGTGATACTTCATGGGTATGAGGGTGGTTTATCTTGAATGCATATGTGATGAAGAGTGTCGGGAAAATGTGAGCTAGAACTATGAACGTTTTCCTAATTCTGGGTTCAATTTGTATATTACTAAAATAGATTGTGGTTGCAAAGGGTTCCGGATAATTGTAGAGTCTAAAGAAGTGCAATTGAGGTATGTATGGCTAACTCTCTTCTTCCTATAATCGAACTTCTGGTGTCCGAATGATGGGTGTAAGTTCTAACTTGATCATACTAGAATTGTTTGCCTTTGTGTGTTAGATTGAAGGATTCATGTTCCCTAATTATTTTAGATGGTTATCATTTGGTCCGAGTGACGGACACCACTGCTGAGGTGCCTACCCTTGAATCTATACCAATTGTGAATGATTTCCCAGATGTCTTTCCGAATGAGCTCCCTGGAATACCTCCAGACAGGGAGATTGATTTTGGGATTGATATGATGCCAGGCACGCAGCCTATATCTATTCCACCTTATAGAATGGCGCCGGCAGAATTAAAGGAGCTAAATGAACAACTGTGGAATTTGCTAGAGAAAGGTTTCATCCGACCGAGTGTGTCGCCTTGGGGTGCACCGGTTCTCTTTGTTAGAAAGAAAGATGTATCGTTGCGGATGTGTATTGATTACCGGCAACTCAACAAAGTCACAATAAAACATAAATACCCATTGCCTAGAATAGATGATTTGTTTGACCAATTACAAGGTGCTAAGTTCTTCTCCAAAATTGATTTGCGGTCCGGGTACCATCAATTGAAGGTAAGGGGCAGGATATTCCGAAAATAGCTTTCAGAACCCGGTATGGGCACTTTGAATCTTTGGTAATGTCTTTCGGGCTAACAAATGCCCCGGCAGCTTTCATGGATCTTATGAATCGAGTCTTCAGGCCGTTTCTTGACTCTTTTGTGATAGTATTCATTGATGACATCCTTGTATATTCACGAAGTCGAGAGGATCATGCCGACCACCTCAGGGAAGTTATGTAGACTCTTCATCACCACCACTTGTATACGAAGTTCTCGAAATGTGAATTTTTGCTTGAATCTGTTCCATTCCTTGGTCATGTCGTCTTCGGAGAAGGAATTAAGGTTAATCCTCAAAAGATTGCGGCGATGAAAGATTGGCCTAGACCTACTACTCCAACAGAGATTCGCAGTTTCTTGGGTTTGGCTGGGTATTATAGGAGGTTCGTGGAGAGGTTCTCCACTCTTGCCTCTCCATTGACTAAATTGATGCAGAAGGCGGTTAAGTTCCAGTGGTCCGATGCTTGTGAAAGGAGCTTTCAGGAATTGAAATCAAGATTGACTTCGGCACCAGTATTGACCCTGCCAGAGGGTACTGAGGGGTTTGTGGTGTATTGTAATGCTTCAAGGATCGGTCTTGGGTATGTATTAATGCAACATGGTAAGGTCATAACATATGCTTCAAGGCAACTTAAGAATCATGAAAAGAACTATCCAACTCATGATTTAGAGCTTGCAGTGGTGGTTTTTGCATTAAACATTTGGCGTCATTAATTGTATGGAGTCCATGTAGATGTATTCACGGACCACAAGAGTCTTCAATACATTTTCAAGCATGAGGAATTGAACTTAAGGCAGAGAAGGCTAATATGATGGCGGATGCTCTTAGTCGGAAATCTATGGGTAGTTTGGCTTACTTGGAGGCATGTCAAAGGCCCTTGGCCCAGGAGGTTCACCAGTTGGCCGGTTTGGGAGTTCCTCTTACGGACTCTAGTGAAGGGGGAGTGATTGTGCAGAATAGGGCAGAATCATCGCTTGTGACGGAGGTCAAGGAGAAGCAATACAATGATCCAGTGTTGGTGCAGCTGAAGAAAGGGATTCATAAACATAAGACTACGGCTTTTTCTCTTGGCATGGATGACAGTACATTACGGTACCAAGGACGACTATGTGTTCCAAACGTAGATGGTCTTCGGGAAAGAATCATGGCAGAAGTGCATACTTCTAGATATTGCGTGCACCTAGGATCTACAAATATGTATCATGATCTCAAGGAAGTTTACTGGTGGAATGACATGAAGAGGGGTGTGGCAGACTTTATGGAAAAATGTTCAAACTGTCAACAAGTGAAGGCCGAGCATCAAAAGCCCGGTGGGTTAACTCAGAGTATAGAAATTCCAATGTGGAAATAGGAAATGATCAACATGGATTTTGTGGTAGGGTTATCGCGCACTCCGCGTAAGTTTAACTCAATTTGGGTGATCATGGATCGACTCACAAAATCAGCTCACTTTTTGCCGGTTAAATCCACCGACACTGCGGAACAATATGCTCAATTATATATCAAGGAAATAGTCAGCTTCATGGCACTCCAGTTTCCATCATTTCCGATTGAGGGGCCTAATTCACATCTAATTTCTGGAAGAATTTTCAGCAAGGTTTGGGTACGCAGGTAAATCTTAGCACGGCTTTCCATGTACAGATGGACGAGCAAGCAGAGCGGATTATTCAGACGCTTGAGGACATGTTACGTGCGTGTGTGCTTGACTTCAAGGGTAGCTGGGATGATCATTTTCCACTCATAGAATTTGCTTATAACAACAACTTCCATGCCAGTATTCAGATGGTGCCGTTTGAGGCCTTGTATGGTAGAAGATGTAGATCGCCGATTGGGTGGTTCGAGGTTGGAGAAGCTGAACTAATAGGACCAGACCTTGTGCATCAGGCTATGGAAAAGATTAAGATCATAAAATAGCGGTTGAAAACTGCTCAGAGTCGTAAAAAATCCCGCTCGAATGTTTGTCGCAGAGACTTAGAGTTCAAAGAAGATGATTGGGTGTTCTTGAAGGTATCTCCCATGAAGGGGATCATGCGGCTTGGAAAGAAAGGGAAATTAAGTCCAAGGTATGTCGGGCCGTATAGAATCATTCAAAGGATAGGTCAGGTGGTGTACAAGCTTGAACTACCACCTGGGATGTCATTAGTACACCTGGTATTCCATGTGTCCATGTTGAAGAAGGTAGTTGGAGATCCGTCTGTTATTGTGCCAGCTGAGACCATTGAGGTTAGTGAAGAATTGTCATATGAAGAAACTTCGGTTGCTATTCTTGATAGACAGGTCCGAAAGTTGAGAAACAAAGAAATTGCATCCGTAAAGGTATTATGGCAAAACCAGCAAGTCGAAGAAGCTACTTGGGAAGCTGAGAATGAAATGAAAAAGTAGTACCCTTATTTGTTTGAATAGCCATGCAATAGCTCTATAAAGTTCCCCCCCCCCCAAATTCTTTTTTTTGTATTACTTGTTCGGCTTATATAAAGACACTCTGTTCTAGTTATATATCCCCCGTGAGGCTTCGGTTGGTGTTTTTTTGCATTCTGTTGTGTCATTAAATTCTATATATGTTACTAAGGTGAGTTTCAGGGGCTCTCTGACAGGTGGATCCGCCTAAATACAAAGGAAACTATGGCGAAATTTTCAGGAAGTTAGGAAGTTAGGAAAATTTGGGGCTAATGGTATGTGGCATAACTGAAACTGTGTTAAGTGAACCTTGATCCTCATTCGAGGACGAATGATCTTAAGTGGGGGAGGATGTAAGGACCCGTAAAAATTTTAATCAAAAAACTCGGGGTTTCATAGTACCAAGGTAGATTCCTGAGCAAGCTCGCCGCGGTGCGGACCTTTTTGGATTGAACAGTACCCTACGGACTGCGAGTAAATTTTTTCGTAGAAGAACGCATTTCTGTGGCCCATTTTGCGGCCGCATAATCACTCTGCGGACCGTATAATGGCCGCAGAGTGGAGCAGTAAGTTTGGCCAATTTGAGGTCCGTTTTGCGGTCGATTATGCGATCGCATAATCGATATGCGGACCGCATATCAGTCACATAATTGCTTTTGGGTTTCTACGGAGGGAGTTCTGCGGTGCATTATGCCACCACAGAACAAGTATGCGGACCGCATACTGGTTGCAATACCTAAGCTGAAAGTTTAGGCCCCTGAGGACCATTTATGCGGTCACTTTGCAGACCGCATAACCATTATGCGGTTGCATATTCGACCGCAGACCTATGTCGAGGCACCATTTTGTTTAATTTAAAACCCGGTCCCCATTCCTTTAAAATACCTATTTAGCCTATTTTGAAGCTAATTTATGATATTTCTAGAGTGAGAGAGAGAGAGGGTTCTAGAGGGAGGGCCTAATTTTCATCAATTAATCTTCAACCATCACTCAAAGCTTGGAAATATTCAAGTAGAGCACCAAATTCTTCATCCTAAAAGGTAAGGCTTCATCACCCCAGCTCTTAATTTCAACATAGTTATAATGGGGTACTAGGGTGATACTTAATGGGTATCAGGGTGGTTTGTCTTGCATGCATGTGTGATGAAGAGTGTGGGGGAAAAGTGAGCTAGAACCATGAACGTTTTCCTAATTCTGGGTTCAATTTGTGTGTTGCTAAAATAGATTGTGGTTGCTAAGGGTTGCAGATAATTGTAGAGTTTAAAGAAGTGCAATTGAGGTATGTATGGCTAACTCTCTTCTTCCTAGAATCGAACTCCTGGTGTCCGAATGATGGGTGTAAGTTCTAACTTAATCATACTAGAATTGTTTGCCTTAGTGTGTTGGATTGAAGGATTCATGTTCCCTAATTGTTTTAGTTGGTTACCATGTCATCATGCTATTTGAGAACGTAATTATGTTGTTTCCGAGCTCCTTCCCTTATATGTGTAATGCCTTATGTGACAATACTTATCGACATGAATGATGATGTTATTTGAATGGATAAAAAAAAAGGAAGGACTCAAATTGTAAAATGTTCCCAAGTGCCAAGAACTACTTAATAAATGAGGCTGTTTGTGTCATGTAACGAAAGATGGGAAAGAAATGTGAATTGAGTGAACAATTCAAAGAGGTTATGTCTCAAGTGAGATGGCTTAGCCGATCGGGCCGAGATCGAACGGCATGCTGTACACGTGGTGGCATTTGTGTTGGAATTATTGATTTACATGGTGGAAATGGATATATCTCACTTGAGATGGCTTAGCCGGTCGGGTCGAGACCGGACTCCGTGTAAAAATACGGTGGAATTGTGAGTTGTGGCTTTGGCACTAAAGATTATTAATCTAAAAAGATGGAAATATTGAATTGGAAACTATGTGACCCTTACATGGTGTTTTCTTTGTATTTCTATAAAGCTCTTATTGATTATTATGACTGCCTTCTCTTTGTTTCACTGTTCATTCTACTAAGATTGGTGTTTTCCTTACATACTAGTACTATTCGACAGTACTAACGTCCCTTTTGCCAGGGGCGCTACATCTTTAAATAGATGTAGGTGGTTCCATCGCAGATAGTGGTGCTCTCTTTCACTCCTCATAGCAGTCTTGGTGAGCCTTATTTCTCCCGGGGGTCATGTAGTCCTTCTTTTGTATAAGTTTTCATATTTTGAGGTATAGCTGGAGCCTTGTTGCCGACATTGTCATGTTGCTCTTTTGTACTCTTAGAGGCTCCGTTGACGTTTATGTGGGTCATGTATAAATGTTGGGGTGGTCGTTAGATCGAGTCGTATTTTGGGAACTCAACTATGACAAATGTATATAAGGAAAAAATGAACTAGCAGCGTTTATATATTTATATAACTGATCTCCCCACCCCCCTGTTTTACAAATGGTTATGCGATCCATTTTTGGATTATGAATGAGTCGGTTAGGAAAGGTTTAATAGGCTTGCTCTACCGGGTTCACTCGGTTGAGCACCGGTCGCGCTCTCTGAGGTTGGGGCATGACAAACTTGGTATCAGAGCCTAAGGTTTTAAAGTGTCCTAGGATGTCTCGGAGTCGTGTCTAGTAGAGCCCTTCTTATCGGTGTGTTGTCGACCATATCTATAATTAGGGGGCTACTTGGACATTTAAGAATGATACCCTTCATTTTGTTCTATATCATGCGATAGAGCGGAACGTGAGGTTGTTTTCCCCTAACTCGTGCATTGTTCTAACTTTAAGTAAATGGCACCTAAGAAGAGAGCAAGAATTGGCCAAGAAGCCAATGCCACACCAGGAGTGGCTGTTGATCCCTTACTTGATAATGCGCGTGAGGATAATCCCCCTACTATCACACTGCCTGATTCGTCTACTCTAGACCGGACTACCCCAACTCCTACACCCGCGGAGGGTGCCACAATCCCTCCCGTCGATATACCTGTTCCACCTCCAGCCCCAGGTCCAGGTCCCGGTATTTCTGATGGGGATCTTAGGAGAGCTATTCAGATGCTGACTCAGTTAGTGGCTTCTCAGGCACAGAGGTCAAATGTTGCACCCACCTTATTTAACTCGTAAGAGGATTCTTCTGGTTCCAGGGTAAACAGGTTCCTTCAGTTAGACCCTCCAGTGTTCACAGGTGCTGATCCCGGGGAAGACCCTCAGGATTTCATTGATGAGATGCATAAGACTCTCCGAGTTATGCGTGCTACTGAAATAAAGGGAGTAGAGTTGGCCTCTTATCATCTGAAAGGGGTGGCATATTCCTTGTTTGAGATGTGGGAAGATTCCCGTGAGTAGGGGAGCCCTCCGGCGAGATGGATTGAGTTAGCAGATGCCTTCATAGACCATTTTTTGCCTGACGAGACTAAGGCAAACTGTGCTGTGGAGTTTAAGACCCTTAAACAGGGTAGTAGGAATGTGTGGGAGTATCACATGGAGTTCGTGCACCTGTCGAAGTATATTGTTCATATGATGCCAACTATGGAGGCAAGAGTACTTCAATTTGTGCAGGGCCTTAGCCCTTTGGGTATTAATGAGGCTGCCACAGCTGCTCTAAATTCGGACATGAACTATGGAAGGATGGTGGTATTTGCCCAAGCTCTGGAGGCTCGAAAGTTAAAGCTCAGGATGGAACGAGAAAGTAGTAGTAGGGCCCGATCAGCGGGCAACCTTAGGGATTCATTCGGAGGTGGGAGATCAGATCTTTGGGGAGGATCATTAGGGCCCTCCCAGTCTTATGCTCAGTCTTCAGCTAGTGCCCATTTTTCAAGGGACGGCCAGCAGTAGGGGAGTCGCTTTTGGCCCGGTTAGGGAAGCAGGGGGTCCCGACATCAGGACCGATCAGGAGGGAGATTCCAGGAGCAGTAGAGGGCCGCATGCCCTAAGTGTGGGAGGATACATTTGGGAGTCTTCTACCTGGACATGCTAGTATGTTACAGATGCCGAATGAGAGGCCATATTCAGAGGGAGTGTCGAGCATCCCGTCAGGGTGCAGGCAGGGGCACAACTCAGTCATCCAGTCCTACAGCTGCCACATCTTCAGCACACCCTCCAGCTCAAGGCTCTTCAGCACCAGCAGGGTGTGGTACAACTAGGGGTGGTGCACAGAGTTCGGGAGGACCCAGCCGATTCTATGCTATGAGTGGTCGACAGAGTGCGGAGGCTTCCTCAGATGTCGTCACAGGTATATTGACTGTTCAATCTCATGATGTGTATGCCCTTATTAATCCCGGATTTTCTTTGTCCTATGTTACTCCTTATGTTGCTACGAGCTTCGGGATAGAACCAGAACAACTTCATGAACCATTCTCTGTATCTACTCCGGTTGACGAGTCTATTATGGTCGTACAGATTTATAGGGAGTGTGTTGTCACGGTGCATGGTCGGGATACCATGGTCGATCTTATTGAACTAGGGATAATTAATTTTGATTTAATAATGGGAATGGATTGGCTCTATTCATGTTTTGCCAAACATGACTGTCGGACCAGAATTATGAGGCTTGAGTTTCCTAACGAGCCAACTGTTGACTTGGGAGGGGAATAATGTTATGCCAAAAGGTAGGTTTATTTCTTACCTTAAGGCCACAAAGATGATCAGGAAGGGGTATATTTATCATTTGGTCCGAGTGACGGACACCACTACTGAGGTGCCTACCCTTGAATCTGTACCAATTGTGAATAATTTCCCCGATGTCTTTCCGAATGAGCTCCCTGGAATACCTCCAGACAGGGTGATTGATTTTGGGATTGATTTTATGCCAGGCACGCAGCCTATATCCATTCCACCTTATAGAATGGCGCCTGCAGAATTAAAAGAGCTAAAGGAACAACTGAGGGATTTGCTAGAGAAAGGTTTCATCCAACCGAGTGTGTCACCTTGGGGCGCACCGGTTCTCTTTGTCAGAAAGAAAGATGGATCGTTGCAGATGTGTATTGATTACCGGCAACTCAACAAAGTCACAATCAAAAACAAATACCCATTGCCTAGAATAGATGATTTGTTTGACCAATTACAAGGTGCTAAGTTCTTCTCCAAAATTGATTTGCGGTCCGGGTACCATCAATTGAAGGTAAGGGGCAGGATATTCCGAAAATAGCTTTCAGAACCCGGTATGGGCACTTTGAATCTTTGGTAATGTCTTTCGGGCTAACAAATGCCCCGGCAGCTTTCATGGATCTTATGAATCGAGTCTTCAGGCCGTTTCTTGACTCTTTTGTGATAGTATTCATTGATGACATCCTTGTATATTCACGAAGTCGAGAGGATCATGCCGACCACCTCAGGGAAGTTATGTAGACTCTTCATCACCACCACTTGTATACGAAGTTCTCGAAATGTGAATTTTTGCTTGAATCTGTTACATTCCTCGGTCATGTCATCTTCGGATAAGGAATTAAGGTTAATCCTCAAAACATTGCGGCGATGAAAGATTGGCCTAGACCTACTACTCCAACGGAGATTCGCAGTTTCTTGGGTTTGGCTTGGTATTATAGGAGGTTCGTGGAGAGGTTCTCCACTCTTGCCTCTCTATTGACTAAATTAATGCAGAAGGCGGTTAAGTTCTAGTGGTCCGATGCTTGTGAAAGGAGCTTTCAGGAATTGAAAGCAAGATTGACTTCGGCGCCAGTATTGACCCTGCCAGAGGGTACTGAAGGGTTTGTGGTGTATTGTAATGCTTCAAGGATCGGTCTTGGGTATGTATTAATGCAACATGGTAAGGTCATAGCATATGCTTCAAGGCAACTTAAGAATCATGAAAAGAACTATCCAACTCATGATTTAGAGCTTGCAGCGGTGGTTTTTGCATTAAAAATTTGGCGTCATTATTTGTATGGAGTCCATGTAGATGTATTCACGGACCACAAAAGTCTTCAATACATTTCCAAGCAGAAGGAATTGAACTTAAGGCAGAGAAGGTGGCTTGAGTTGCTCAAAGATTATGACATCGACATTTTGTATCATCCGGGGAAGGCTAATGTGGCGGCGGATGCTCTTAATCGGAAATCTATGGGTAGTTTGGCTCACTTAGAGGCAAGTCAAAGGCCCTTGGCCTGGGAGGTTCACCAGTTGGCCGGTTTGGGAGTTCGTCTTACGGATTCTAGTGAAGGGAGAGTGATTGTGCGGAATAGGGCAGAATCATCGCTTTTGACGGAGGTAAGGAGAAGAAATACAATGACCCAGTGTTGGTGCAGCTGAAGGAAGGGATTCATAAACATAAGCCAACGACTTTTTCTCTTGACATGGATGATGGTACATTACGGTACCAAGGATGACTATGTGTTCCAAACGTAGATGGTCTTCGGGAAAGAATCATGGCAGAAGCGCATACTTCTAGATATTCCGTGCACCCAAGCTCTACAAAAATGTATCATGATCTCAAGGAAGTTTACTGGTGGAATGACATGAAGAGGGGTGTGGCGGACTTTGTGGCAAAATGTTCAAACTGTCAACAAGTGAAGGCCGAGCATTAAAGGCTCGGTGGGTTAACTCAGAGTATAGAAATTCAAATGTGGAAATGGGAAATGATTAACATGGATTTTGTGGTAGGGTTACCGCGCACTCCGTGTAAGTTTGACTCAATTTGGGTGATCGTGGATCGACTCACAAAATCAGCTCACTTTTTGCCGGTTAAATCCACCGACACTGCAGAACAATATACTCAATTATATATCAAGGAAATAGTCAGGCTTCATGGCACTCCAGTTTTCATCATTTCCGAATGAGGGGCCCAATTCACAACTAATTTCTGGAAGAAGTTTCAGCAAGGTTTGGGTACGCAGGTAAATCTTAGCACGGCTTTCCATCCACAGACTGACGGGGAAGCAGAGCGGACTATTCAGATGCTCGACGACATGTTACGTGCGTGTGTGCTTGACTTCAAGGGTAGCTGGGATGATAATTTGCCGCTCATAGATTTTTCTTATAACAACAGCTTCCATGCCAGTATTCAGATGGCGCCGTTTGAGTCCTTTTATGATAGAAGATGTAGATCGCCGATTGGGTGGTTCGAGGTTGGAGAAGCTGAACTAATAGGACCAAACCTTGTGCATCAGGCTATAGAAAAAGTTAAGATCATAAAAGAGTGGTTGAAAACGGCTCAGAGTCGTCAAAAATCCTACTCGGATGTTCGTCGCAGAGACTTAGAGTTCAAAGAAGATGATTGGGTGTTTTTGAAGGTGTCTCCCATGAAGGGGATCATGCGGTTTGGAAAGAAAGGGAATTTAAGTCCAAGGTATGTCGGGCCGTATAGAATCATTCAAAGGATAGGTCAGGTGGCATACAAGCTTGAACTACCACCTGAGATGTCATTAGTACACCCGGTATTCCACGTGTCCATGTTGAAGAAGGTAGTTGGAGATCCATCTGCTATTGTGCCAGCTCAGACCATCGAGGTTAGTGAAGAATTGTCATATGAAGAAACTCCGGTTGCTATTCTTGATAGACAGGTCCGAAAGTTTAGAAATAAAGAAATTGCATTCGTAAAGGTATTATGGCGAAACCAGCAAGTCGAAGAAGCTACTTGGGAAGCCGAGAATGAAATGAAAAAGAAGCACCCTCATTTGTTTGAATAGCCATGTAATAGCTCTATAAAGTCCCCCCCCCCTAAATTTCTTATTTTTGTATTACTTGTTCGGCTTATATTAAGACACTCCATTCTAGTTATATGTCCTCCATGAGGCTTCGGTTGGTGTTATTTTGCATTCTGTTGTGTCATTAAATTCTATATATATTACTAAGGTGTGTTTCGAGGGCTCTCTGATAGGTGGATAGGCCGAAATACAAAGGAAACTCTAGCGACAATTTTAGGAAGTTAGGAAGTTAGGCAAATTTGGAGCTAATGGTGTGTGGCATAACTGAAATTATGTTAAGTGAACCTTGATCCTCATTCGAGGACGAATGATCTTAAGTGGGGGAGGATGTAAGGACCCGTAAAAATTTTAACCAAAAACTCGGGGTTTCATGGTGCCAAGGTAGATTCCTGCGTTACTATAGTAAAAATTCATCACGGTCAGCTTGCTCGCCGTGGTTCGGACCTTTTTGGATTGACCAATACCCTATAGACTGAGGGTAGTTTATCTTGCATGCATGTGTGATGAAGATTGTGGGGAAAAAGTGAGCTAGAACTATGAACGTTTTTCTAATTCTGGGTTCAATTTGTATATTGCTAAAATAGATTGTGGTTGCTAAGGGTTTCAGATAATTGTAGCATCTAAAGAAGCGCAATTGAGGTATGTATGGCTAACTCTCTTCTTCCTAGAATTGAACTCCTGGTGTCCGAATGATGGGTGTAAGTTCATGCTTGATCAGACTAGAATTGTTTGCCTTAGTGTGTTGGATTGAAGGATTCATGTTCCCTAATTGTTTTAGATGGTTACCATGTCATCATGCTATTTGAGAACGTAATTATGTTGTTTCCAAGCTCATTCCCTTATATGTGTAATGCCTTATATGATGATACTTATCGACATGAATGATGATGTTATTTGAACGGATAAAAAAAAAGGGAAGGACTCGAACTGTAAAATGTTCCCAAGCGCCAAGAACTACTTAATAAATGAGGCTATTTGTGACATGTAATGAAAGATGGGAAAGAAATGTGAATTGAGTGAACAATTGAAAGATGTTATGTCTCAAGTGAGATAGCTTAGCCGATCGGGCCGAGATCGGACGCCATGCTATATACATGGTGGCATTTGTGTTGGAATTATTGATTTACATGGTAGTAATGGATATGTCTCACTTGAGATTGCTTAGCCGGTTGGGCCGAGACCGGACTCCTTGTAAAAACACGGTGGCATTGTGAGTTTTGGCTTTGGCACTAAAGATTGTTAATCTAAAAAGATGGAAAGATTAAATTGAAAACTATGTGACCCTTACGTGGTGTTTTCTTTGTATTTCTACGAAGCTCTTATTGATTTTTATGACTGCCTTCTCTTTGTTTCACTGTTCATTCTACTAGTACTATTCGACAGTACTAACGTCCCTTTTGCCGAGGGTGCTACATCTTTGAATGGATGTAGGTGGTTCCATCGCAGATAGTGGTGCTCTCTTTCTCTCCTCACAGCAGTCTTGGTGAGCCCCATTTCTCCCAGGGGTCATGTAGTCCTTCTTTTGTATTAGTTTTCATATTTTGAGGTATAACCGGGGCCTTGTTGCCGGCATTGTCATGTTGCTCTTTAGTACTCTTAGAGGCTCTGTAGATGTTTATATGGGTCATGTATGTATGTTGGGGTGGTTGTTGGATCGAGTGGCATTTTGGGAACTCAACTATGACAAATGTATATAAGGAAAAAATGAACTAGAAATTTTTATATATTTATATAACTGATCTCCCCCCCTGTTTTACAAATGGTGATGCAATCCCTTTTTGGATTATGAACGAGTCGGGTAGGAAAGGTTAGTCTTGCTCGACCCGGTTCACTCGGTTGAGCGCCGGTCGTGCTCCCCGAGGTTAGGACGTGACAGGTGCAACCTCCGCTAGACGACCCTAAATTAACCAAGTATTTTATCAGGGCCCGTGAAGGGATATACTTCAAAATAATGATGGGAATGATGGGGCAATGATTTCCCGAGCTGGTCAAGATGGGGGATTACTTAGAAAAAGGTATAAAATCTGGTTAATTGGTAGTGGAAAGAAGAAGAAAGAGGAGGTCTAAGAAGTCATCCCTTATTGACAACTGAACCCACATCACAGAAACAATTTCTATTCCCCAAATGACCATTTATCACCACCCGTGTATGCTTTAGTCTATAACACCCAGCCATATTACTACCCCAACCCCAATACAACTCTTCTCGATCCCACAATAACCCGAACCCACAATGACTATATGCTCTTATCCAAACCACCACCCAACAAAACCGACCCACTTATGCACCACGCCCTCGTCCTAATTTTGAAAAGAGAGGTCCCAGAAATTATAACCCGATGGTTGAGCCTCTGGCCCAATTGTTTGAGAGATTGAGAAGAGCAATATTGATACATCTAGTGGAAGGAAGGGATCCTAAGTATCCCTTCAAGTATTTTGATGCAACTAAAAGGTGCGTGTACCATTCAAACGTACCAGAGCACAATATTAAAGATTGTATTAAGCTGAAAAATGAGATTGAAACACTGATCAAGAGCGGATCCATGCAATGCACTCTAGCACCGCCTAATGTGAATTGCAATCCACTGCCAAATCACCGAAATCAGGGGGTCAACATGATGACATTGGACGAAGAATATGATATGAAAAGAACGATTGCCACAGTATGAAATGCAGAGGCCGTAAGGATCCTGCCTCCAAGGACTCCAATGATTACAGTACAAGTGAGACCTCCGGTGAAAATTCAGACTTATCAGCGACAACCTACCATTTCTACAGGGGATGAAGAAAATCAAGAATACAAAATCGTCCCATGGACGTACCAGCAGAAGGGAAAATCCAAGATGACGGACTTCGCCGCAGCACATGGTATGACCAGTTATGGGATATGCCATGCTCCCAAATATGTGAATCGAGGGAACTTTGAAAGAGAGCAGATTCAAAGAAGGAACATAATAGACCCATAAGCCGCTGAATTCTTGAAGAGAATGTCGACCAAAGAGTACTCCGTAGAGAAGCAGCTGAAGAAAACTCCAGTGCGGATATCAATCATGGACTTGATGATGAGCTCCGGATGTCATAGGGATGCCCTGTTTAAAGTACTAAGTGTAATAAGTGTACCAAGCAACACCATCAGTGAGGCGCTGGCCGCGCCAATTGGGAAAATTGTCAAAGCAAATATTATCACTTTCAGAAGAGACGAACTTCCTATCGAAGGCGTAAGTCATAGCAAAGGCCTTTATATTACTGTCAAATGTGGGGATAAAGTGTTGTCCTGAGTGCTGGTCAATGGAGGGTCAGGAGTTAACATTTGTCCCCTCTCTACCTTGTGGGAGTTGGGAATCCTTTTGAGGGATGTCAAGGAAGGTCACGTGAGGGTAAGGGCTTTTGATGGTTTGCAGAAGGATGTTATCGGAGAAATTTATTTGGCTTTGGAGATCGGGCCGGTCGAATTTCCCATATTTTTTCAAGTAATGGATATATCTTCTTCATACAACTTGCTGCTAGGAAGGCCCTATATACACATGGTAGGGGTTGTCCCATCCACTATACACCAGTGCATGAAGTTTTAGTGGGGATGTTAGGAGATCATAGTCTATAGAGGATGGGGCCAATCAGCTTATTTGGAGCATGATGTCCCGTTTATTGAAGGGCTAGACAGAGTTGCTTTCCATGTAGTGGAAATCATGCAAACCGCCGAAATAGAAGAGACTGAACAAAACTTGGGAATACAGTCACCGTATAGACCCAAGATGGCTATGAGGGAGATGATTAATTATGGAAACAGATCAGGAACAGGGTTGGGAGCTAGGTCGGACGGGATCACAAAGCCAATTAAACCTAATGGGTAGAAAGGAAAGGCTGGCATAGGATATCAGCCTCTTGTGAGGAAAGCTCATACCGGTAGCTCCGGGAAAAATATTTTTCAGCCAGAGCATGTTTCAAGTCCGGGCTAGAGTTTAGTACCAGAAGATGATATCATCGATAGAATGGGAAAGCTGTTCATGAATATGATTGAAGAATGTTGTGAAGGAGTTAACATCAAGACACCGACCATCAGGGATGCTAAACTAGGGGAAGAACTGCGAAATTGGACTGCCAGCCCATCTTTGGTTTGCTGGGAGTCCTGGTAGTGTGGAACTGTAAAAATTTTCTTTCTTGAAAAGCGCACGGTCAATTGAGGCTTGCACCATGTCTGTACTTTTTTGTCATTTAGCTCTTTTAAACGCTTAGACGTTCCTCTTTGATAAAATAAAAAGAATCATTTTCATAAAATATTGCAACTTTATTTACCGCTTCATTTATACTTAGTTTTTATTTTCAATAATCAAAACGATAAAAACCCGCATTTCACGATTGTGACATGTAAAAAAATCGTCAAGCGAAATGACCCAGATTACGAGCAGTATGATGCAGGACAATATTCCACAAGAAATAGAACAACTGGAGAGTCAGAAAAATTCCAACCTCAATGAAACAGAAGTGGTCAACCTTGGAAGCAAATAAGACGTGAAAGAAACCAGAATCAACATTCATTTAGAAGCTGGGTGAAAGGAAAAGCGTGTTGAGCACCTTCGATAATACATCGATGTGTTCGCATGGTTATATGATGACATGCCGTGATTAAGTACCGACATTCTCTCGCATCGACTGCCCACTGATTCTACCAACCCGCCTGTCAAGAATAAACCTAGAAAATTCAAACATGATTTAAGTCTAAGGATAAAGGAGAAAGTGATGAAGCAGATAGAGGCGAATGTGGTAAGGGTCACCAATTATCCTAGCTGGTTGGAAAATATCGTCCCAATACCCAAGAATGATGAAAATATCAGGATCTGCGTGGATTATCGAGATCTCAACAAAGCTAGTCCAAATGATGACTTCCCTCTACCAAATATCCACATCATTATTGATAACTGCGTGAAGCATACACTGCAGTCATTTGTGGATTGTTTCGCTGGGTACCACCAAATCTTGATGCACGAGGAAGATGTAGAAAAGATAACCTTAACTACACCTTGGGGAGTTTACTGCTATAGAGTCATGTCATTCGGTCTCAAGAACGTCGGTGCCACCTACAAGAGGGCCATACCGACCCTTTTTCACGACATGATTCATAAGGAGATTGAAGTATAGTTGGATGATGTCATCATCAAGTCTCGAAAGACTTCTGAGTTCTTGGATGATTTGAGGAAATTTTTCGAGCGACTGCGGAGGTACAACTTGAATTGAAACCCGGGAAAATATGCATTCGGGGTCCCTACTGGAAAATTGTTGGGCTTCATCATAAGAAGGAAAGAAATAGAACTAGAAGCATAAAAAAACAAGGCCATTCAGGAATTGCTACCACCCAAAAGTAAGAAAGATGTGATGAGTATCCTGGGTAGATTAAATTACATCAGACACGGTAATCTGTGAACCTATTTTTAAGTTGCGGAAAAACGATGCTGCCACAAAATGGACAGAAGAGTGCCAGAAAGCCTTCGACAGAATTAAGGAATATTTGTCAAATCCACCAGTGTTGGTTCCCCCAAGCCTGGGAAGCAATTGTTAGTATATCTGTCAGTCTTGGATAACACCTTCGGCTGTGTGTTGGGACAACATGACAAACTGGGAGAAAAGAGCAGACCATCTACTACTTTAAGTAAGATGTTCACGCCATGCGAGGCCAAATATACATCGATAGAATGCACTTATTTTTCTTTGACTAGGATCGCCCAGAAACGAAGGCAATACATGTCAACATACACAACGCATCTGATATCTTGCCTCGACCCGCTCAAGTACATCTTCTAGAAGTCGATGCCTACCAGAAAGCTAGCTAAATGGAAAATTCTCCTCAGTGAATGTGACATTGTGTACATAACTCAGAAGGCTATCGGGGACAAGCCTTAGCCGACCACCTCACAAAAAAACTAGTGGACGGGGATTATGAGCCATTCACTATGTATTTTTCCGACGA
Source organism: Nicotiana tabacum (assembly GCF_000715075.1). NCBI lineage: Eukaryota > Viridiplantae > Streptophyta > Magnoliopsida > Solanales > Solanaceae > Nicotiana > Nicotiana tabacum. The sequence continues at coordinate 63,457,920 of NC_134081.1, forward strand.
AGAGGTATTATTTGCTGGGGATGATATTGTAGAATCATACCCTGGATGGAAAATATTTTTTGATGGAGGAGCAAACTTTAAAGGATTCGGAATTGGGCAGTCCTAATTTTGGAATCGGGAAAGTACTATCCAGCATCGACAAAGATAAGATTCCCTTGTACCAATAATATGGTTGAATACGAAGCATGCATCCTTGGGATCAGAATGGCAGTCGACATGAACATCAAATAATTTTTGGTCATAGGGGATGCATATCTATTTATACACCAAGTCCAAGGGGAATGGTCCACCAAAAATCTCAAGATCCTTCCATACCTACACTGCATGAAAGAGCTATGCAAGAAGTTAATGAAGATTGAGTTCAACCACGTCCTCATGATTCAGAACGAGTTTGCTAACGCCCTTGCAACTCTATCATCGATGATTCAAAATCCAGACAAGAACTACATCGACCCTATCGAGGTAGAGATCAGGGAACAATATGCTTATTACTTCCAGGTAAACAAAGAGCTAGATTGTAAACCGTGCTATCACGACATCAGGAGATTCCTTGCAACCTGATAGTACCTGAAAAATTCTACTAATAGTCAAAAGAGACCACTCAGGAGGTTGGCGAGTCACTTTTTTCTCAACGGGGAAGTCCTGTATAAGAGGACCCTAGACTTAGGTTTGTTGATATGTGTAGATGTCGCCGAGGCAACCAGGTTATTGGAAGAAATACATGTAGGAACATGTGGACCACACATGAACGGGTTCACATTGGCCAATAAGATCTTGAAAACCCAGGGCCTAGTTCAATTAGATTATGTGTTAGAGATGAAGCTGTAGATGTAGTGTATGCAAAGTCAGTCGACATAGGTGTGACCAAAAATGTTGTAGCTGAAGCACAAGCAATACTCCAGGGACTGGAATACTGTGTTACACACGAGAAGCACCCAGTGATATTGGAGACTGACTCATTGACTTTGAAGAATGTCATAGAAGTGGAATGGGACTCACCCTGGTGTATAAGAGCAGAAGTCGAGAAAATTAAGGAGATGAAAAATCATTTCAATGTGATCCTTCAACATATATTCAGAGAAGGCAATACTCTCATAGATTTTATAGCGAACATAGTGTTTTGTGGTGCAGGTACAAATCAATTTCTCTCTTTCTCTAAATTGCCCAGTACAGGGAGGAGAATATTAAATCTTGACAATCTACAAACTCTTAACCTAAGGGTTAGGATTGCAAAAAGGAGAGGCACAGATTAATGAATCAATGCATCTGTGTACTAATGTTAAATACAATGGCTTCTACAAGATATCAAACATAAGAGAGTCCCTGCAGTTACTCATCAGTTACTCATCCTCAAGCTTGCATTACTGGTGTAACAGAAATGATCTTGGCAGCTTTATTACACTAATTAAGCTGGAAACTTTGGACAGGTTACTTAACGTATGGTGCTGTATCACCTACCAGTAATATTAGCATTGTATAATGCTCATTCTGGGAAATGTATAGCACCGCACGAGAAGAAACTGTAACATTTGTTCTGGTTTATGGATCAGATGTTTAGTGCAATAGATTTTCTTCTGTTGGAATTCTTATTTTTAATAGAAGATGGCCAAGTTATTCTGGGATAAGGGTTGTGGGTAATCTACAAGTCGACTAGCCACAACAATTGGAGAGACAAAGGTCTCAAAGTATTTGCACACCTCATCATAAGTTTGGACAACAACAGCCATTGGAGGTGTACGTTAGAGATTCAAGTTGGTCTAATCCTTTTAGTACGCAAAATATGGTACCTGGTGAGAGCGTTTGAGGCATTGAGGTTTTGCACTTGGCTAAAGGATACAAACAACACATTCGGTTGGAACATGTTCAAGTCAAACTTTTGTAATAGCTAGATTACATTGTTTTTTCCTACTTTCATTTGCATTTTTACATACATTGTATTATCTGGATTCCTATTTGGATTATTATTAATATATTCACCACAAGGCATTAAGCTGAGTGGCATATTTGATTAAAACAAAAAGCTAGCCAAAGGTGGAGAATAACCCCTCTATGCTGTTGTGATGTGTATAAGGATGATGGTGAGCAAAGTAAGCTTAGGGTCCGAATTTTATCTAATGCATAAGGTATTCTTTGCATTCTTTTGATGTTTTGTAAGGTTAATTACATGTTGGTTGTGGTGTTGAAGTGGAAGATTACAAGATAGCACTTGAAAGGGGAAGATATGTTAACTTTTATTGGGTTGTTTTAAGGCTCTCTCTCTCTTTGGAAAGGTTGTTTCCATGAACTATAAATGGCTAGAAAATGGGAAAAATAACTTGATTATGATATGGTTTCTATTGTTATGCATGTATATATGTTTATCAAGTGAATTGGTGAAAGAAGCATACGAAACTTGAGATTAGAAGTGAAGATTAGCTTAAGTCACTTCTATGGTATTGTATTGCCATTGAGGGCTGTTGTAAGCTAAATATAACTTGTATTTTAACTTGAAGCTACTGTAGGAGGTACGTATATTGTGTTATTGCATGTGATTAATGTTATCTCGATGTTGATTAAGTTAAATGGATGGACTAGACATGAACTAGTGAATAAAGTTGCTAATTGAGGATAGTTGGAGTTGTGGATGGTTTTCTTTGTCATAAATATATGTTATAAGGCTGGAATCATTGATGAATAACTTCATTATCATTTTAATGATACTGTTAAGTTAAAGTAAGAAGTCTATAAGAGGTGATATGGGGTATACGGGTTCCAATTGGAGCTTTTCGCTCGTTGTTAAGTAGTTGTGACTTGTTATTGCTATATCATGCCTTATTATTGACACATATATGTTGCCAGATTGCTCTGGTTGTTGTTCTTGTTGGTATATTGTATTAGAGGAGGCCCTTTTTACGGGGGATATGCCACCAAATTTGTGTAAATGAGCTAACGCCCTAAGTTACGAACTTAGTCTTTACTCAGCACTGATTTTGAATCTCCTTATGTTATGGTAGATTGAGTTGAGTTGTTTGAAGATTTTCTTGGAAGGTATCAAGGACTCAACGGGGTTAAGTTATGTTATGGCTAAGCCTTTCCTTCATTTTGGCATGATCTCATAACTACATGCGATTCATAACAAGACATAAAGAGAAGTTTGTATTCCTGAACTTATGTACATTATCCTAGTCTCATAAGCTACAATATTCTTCCTAATCGAGACTTTATATTTAGTTAAGTATTATTTTCATCCAGTCAAGAGAGCAGAGGGTCTATATATATACAGTATTACAATACTTGCACCACCATCGAGCTATAATCGGCGGGTTGGCCCATATTGGGCAGTATTACAGTATTTTCACCACCATCGAGCTATTATCGGTGAGAAGGACAATATTGGAAAACCTCTGATTAGATGCTAAATCATATACCAAGCCTGCTGTGGCCGAGCGCATATGAGCAAACCTACTACGACAGAGCAGATACACGTAACGAGCCTTATAGGGCCGGACAACTATTTTACTTATTATGTTGAGAGAGCTGAGTAAGTATCAGCAGGTAAGCATATCCCCAGATTATATTTAACTCCTAGTTATTTTCAGTTATTATATTATAAGTTTAGTTTCAGCTTTTAGTTATTTTATTGCCTTACATATGCCACCGAATTTTCCACAAAAATTTGTTTAATCCCTAAATATGAGGATCGTTGATCTTTTAAGATCAACGGCCCAGATCCAATCTCTCAAGCTTAACCTTAGAGACAGCCCCCAAACCCTTAACCCTAATTCATTTACAACCCTCTTAGCCGCCTCCCTTTTCTCTTTCCCTCTCCTTTCTCTCAATCTCTCATGAATGTCAATCAACAGACCTTTCACAAATTCGTTTAAGATCATGAAACCTCTCACCAAATCTTCCTCTCCTACTTCACTATCCGAGTATCTCGCTTACCTTTCCCCTTTTTGTGTTCTTCAAATCTGAATCACTAGAATCCCGACCTTAACATCGAGACACTACGTCATCTTCATTCTTTGAAATCCAAGATCAAACAATCATCCCCTTTGTTCCTAGGATATGAAGTCTGTGATTTATTTTCCATTTTCATCATAAAATTCAAAATCCCCAATCTGAAACCCTAGACATAAAGGACAAAACTTCAATTCATCTGATTTCTCCCTTCGTTCTTTCAAATCGGAGCATTGATGGTCGATATCTTCAGCTTCATCATTATTATTCATTTTCTAGAGGTCAAATGCAGTGACCTCTGGACATTAGAGTCTGACCACTGGTCGAGGACTTCAACGGTCGACCCTCTCCCCTCTCAGGTAAAATCCCTTACCAATTTCACCTCTGTCTCCCTGATATTCACTCACATATGCTTGCATCATCTATTAGTTGTCATCTTTCACTAATCAGTTTGAATATGTGAAACCCTAAGGCCATTAATGGCAATACAAATAGGGGCTTTAATGTTCTCACCTATTAGACCTAACATCTTCAACCTATAGAACTACAACACCCAATAGATACAAAAAGTTATCTCGAAATTACTTAGAAAGATCTTGATTTTAGTTTGGAGTAGTAAATTAAGCTAGGGTTCTAACTAGCTTCTGGTTATCTTTCTGATTATAGTATTACAGTTGTCGAGATAAGTTCTTGATTCTATACGGCTAAAAAGGAGTCTTTTGATAAATAAAACCTTTAGAGATCAACTTTTGTGCCTTGCCATAGGAAATAAACCTACCATAGGTTTCACTGCACTACCTTCCCATTCCAGGACTTGCTCCACCAGAAAAATGAAATCGGACAATCTTTTTCCAACATTCAACATTGGCATAACAAGATGTTAGCTAGTCCATTCCATTAATAACGTCAAAGTCTATCATTTCTAACTCGACTTGATCCGCTAAGGTCTGAAGGCTATAATTCACTAGACACATGCAAAGGCTTACTTAACAACTCAGGTGCTATACCAAACTCCTCCACAACAAATGGAGAGACATACGATAAATTAGGCCTTAGATCTATTAAATCATAAACATCATGTGAACAGACGGTCAAAGTTCCTGTGACAACATCTAGTGAAGAATCTAGGTCATATAGACCATCCAAAGCATATATAAAAGCTCCACCTCTACCTCGGCCTCTGCCAGCTGGGAACTGTGACCCGTGCCCTGAGGGATGCACTGAAGTCGATGACCCTCCTGCAGAGCTAGTCGGTTGGGACATACCACCCTGTTCTCTAGTTGGGCAGTCTCTACTCATGTAAACCTCATATTCACACGATTAACAAATGGTCGAACCTGACCAATATCTCCCATAATGCCGCTTGTCGCAAGTATCACATCGGGGTGGTGCTGATCTCATTTTCCCTGAACTCCTCTACTGGTGGAATGCTGATGATCGTGCACTCTCACCTGGTCCTGACAACATAACGATCATATCTATAACCCTAGGACTGAGGTGGTGGATGCCTAGGTAGCCATCTCTCTCTCTCTCTCTCTCTCTCTCTCTCTCTCTCTCTCTCTCTCTCTCTCTCTCTCTCTCTATATATATATATATATATATATATATATATATATATATATATATATATATATATATATATATATATTTGTTCTCTCTCTCTATTTCTCTATCCTCTCATTAACCTGCTGCTGATGTATTTGCTCCTCTAGATTCTAAGCAAAAGTGTGAATTTGAGCAATATCCATATCACCATGTGGTGATTCTAAAGTACTATCATGCCCCAACCTCGGCCAGCAACAAACTAGTGTACTCTTGCCCGCATCGTACCTACAATGAATGGGGCATAACTTGCCAAATAATCAAGTAAAACATTGTAGTCTCTAATGCTCATCTTGCCCTACTAATGGGTCAAAACTGGTCGACCCTGACCTCCCAAATGTCTAACAGAAAATACTGGTCTAAGAAAGCTTTAGAGAAGTCCTTCCAAATTGCTAGAGGTATCTTATCTCCTCTAGATCATTCCTATGACTCGTACTAGAGTACGACTATATCATGCAACCAGAAGGCTACTAACTCTACTACTTGTGTCTCTGAGGCATGCATAACTCTAAAGATCATGTGGAGCTAATGAATAAAATTCTGTGGATCCTCCCCTGTATCTGATCATGTAAACTCTAGAGGGCTCAAACCGATACACTCTCTAACCCTCGAACTTCTTGGCCCCTCAGAAGGTCCAATAGTTGCTGATTCGCTTGGTTGTCGCTGTGTCACTATCTATTTTGATACGTGCACAACATTCCGCTGTCCTTATCAGATGGAATATGAGGAGATACTAGAGCTGTTATATCTCTTGGGATCTTCTCAGGTGGGGGAGGAGTTAGAGATGGCTGGTAGGGTGTCTTACCTTGTGCCTCAAACTAGGCCGCATTATCCGGCAGCAATCTACTGGTGCCATCTCATGTCTCTGCATTATCCCTCTGGCTAGCTGTAGCTTTCCTTGTTACAGGCATCTCGGTATACCTATATAGAAAGCATAAGATACACTCAAGTTCCCATAACTTGGCTCTATAACATGATTTTGAGTAAGAAAGAAGTATAACCATTCCTAAATGCCCCATAGCTTCTTGTTTATTAATGTGGTGCACAGCACATCATAAGCAAGACTCTACTGGACACGTCTTGTAGACTTTCAAGAATAGACCTACTCTAATACCAAGTTTGTCACGCCCCAAATTTGGGGAGGCGAGACTGGCAGCTGGTGCCTTACTTGATGGAGCATTCCAACTGAAACTTGTATTATCAGATCATCAATGACTGCTTAAGTTGACAAAGCCAATTGAAAACCATTATGTAATATCTTAGGCCGACAAGGCCATATCTCATGAACATTTGAGGAATGAACAACTAACCTTAACTAAACAGGAAGCAACTCAATATATATACATATACGGGCCGACAAGGCCACCATACAGATATTTGTAGACACATGACATGTCTACAAGCCTCTATAGAATACAATTGTATTGTGGTCGGGATAGGGCCACGATCTACCCATATTGTCTTAATATACAACAAAAACTCTAGACCTAGTAACTCTGGATGATATGGAGCATATTAATCAAGCTGTATACCGACGCACCTACAGCTAAGGCCTATCTCTCTAACAGTCAGGACCTACAAGCATAAAATGCAACACCCACAGCAAAGAGGTGTCAGTACGAAATACTGTACCGAGCATGTAAGGAAACTAAATAACTAAAAATGAAACTGAATTTATATACATGATATACTAAATGTAATATGAGGAGTCAAAGATAATCTGGAAGTATACATACATGTCTCTGACTCATAATCATATAAGCAATACTGAAATAAACTATCCCTCCTCATATAGGGCTCAGTGGGTATATGTATAGACCCGTAGGCAAATGTATAGACCCAAAGGCATATGTCCAGCCCCAAAGGCATGGCGTGTATCTGTCTAACCCTGTAGGCGTATAGTAATACAGTAAATGACACATGTATACTCTCTATTTCTCAACTAGACTTGGAATAATGCCAAACTGGATATGCATTCCCAACAAGGGATAACTACGTCATGAGCAAGATGGAATAACTCAAGATGGGATCTTTAGGAATGACTTTTCTTGGTTAAACAATGTTCGAAACTTACTTAACTATAGATTCATGCCATTGAAATAAGAGAGATAGACTTTTATACCATTCATCAGTTTTTCAACAAGTCAATACGCTTAACTTAAGTAGTACTTCAATCTACAATCAATGATAATGATGTTATCATCAAGCTACAAATGATATAAATATCATATATCTAATGACATGCTTATTCTATAATAAAATGGACAGCATCTCCCCTATATCTTTTACAATCCTCACGTTCCCAATAACAACAATAACAATAACCAGCAACTACATATTAAGCTCTTCAACCAACACAAACGATACGTCGAGCGACAAGCTCCGGTTACAATTAGTAAAGCTACACTTTAAACCCTTCTTTCTTTCAAGGTACATAGCCACACCACTAACAAAATACTCAAGACTTACTTCATGATTTTCGGCCATAAGACAACATCAAAGCAACTCCAAAAAAAGTCCAGCAAATAAAACAATCTATATACGACTTTCGATAGCCTATTCCGCAAGTTCTTACTTCAACAGCTTAACCAAGATTTTGATATGCTCAAATACATGTAGAAGAAGGAGATTCTTACCGTGGCTGCTATTTCCCTAAGTATTTATCACATGGACCTTCCTAAAAGAAAACCTTGATTCAAGAACCCATGAAGGATTGAGGGTAGGATTCATGTTCTTGAGAAAGAATTTTACTAGTGAAGTGTTATGGTCACTTACCTTGACCTTGGAGAGTGAGAGGAGGAGAGAAAATGGAGAGATTCGGTTCCTATAAAGTATTCAATGAATATTGAGAGTGAAATTCTCAAGTTTTAACATATAAAAGACAAGGTTGGCCGACTTAACCTTGGTTGACACATGTCCCGCAACAATTGGGCACTGCGCATGCCCAATGTAAAACGCGCATAACTATTTACTCCAACATCGTATCCTCAAATGGTTTGTGGTGTTGGAAAGACTCAAAAAAATTCAATTTAATGGGTGGATCACCTTGTAACTCAAAGTATATTGGGAGAAAAGCTCAGTGACATTAGTCCTAAATTTTAGTACACTTATGAATCATAACTTGCAATATTGTTTGCCGACTTTTATTTTACAACTTTTTTGATTTCAACAATTAACAAATGACTATTATATGATTCAAATACCTTAGAGCACGTTAAGCACTCCTAGTATTTCCCGCACAAGTACGGGTCATAACATCAGCCTGTACCTCCAATGTACAATCCGTAAGTCACCACATAAGTTGGACATTTTGCGGAAATTCACTCATTTGATTCATTTAATCTCTAACCCTTCGAAGACTTACTAAACATAGTCACAATCACTTATATACTTAGGAATATCCTAGCTCTCCCAGCTTACGACGACTAACTAACAACACATCTTAACATACAAAAAATATGGGATGTAACAAACTAAGCAACATATAGAGAAGATATGCGTAAAAAGAGAATGTGTGCAATTCTAGAGCTAATATATAGAGGAGATAAGAGGTAAAAATCATGTATACACTCAAGGAGTTTGAATATAGAGAAGATATACAAAAAACACAACACTTATTAGTTTTCCATAATCGTGCGTATGTTATCAAAGAGAAACATGAGCGGACGACCTTAGAGGGATTGATCCTTATCCACATGCTTCACGGACAAGTCACGTGCCATAGCCACAAGGACAACTCATGTACCACAATCAACTCAACTCGCACGGACAACTCACGTTCTCTCAAACTAGTCCATAATATAGAAAGTATATACAAGAATACATGTATATAGTTAATGGATACAAATTCACATACTTCTGGACTTATAAAACAATATGCTAAGGTGTATGCATGTGCGAAGTACACGTCTCTAGCTCAAATCAGGTGAATATGACACACAAAAATGAGCATCATGTTCAAACGGGAAAAGTAAGCATATACATGATCTCTAGCATGATTCACGAAGTCACGTAGTCGTACATCATATGAAACATAATAGCAAGAATCACAAATATTCAAAATAAGGCATAATATAGCCTAAAGAACCTGGACGTGGATAATTCGGTGTACACACATATGCTCAACCCTTCGCATGTATGCACCTCAAGCACATAACCAACTTCAACATTCAAGCAACTAGTTCCTTAAGTCAAAGCAAGGAAAGATACTTACTTCAAACGAGAAAAGTCAATACTCCAAAAACGGATCGAATCTAGTCAAATGACACACCGTGTGTCAAAAAATGTTAAAGGAAACAAGTACGGAAAGTCTCAATATGTAATAAATTACACAAAGTCAACCAAATATTTAACTGAGGCTTGCTCCCCTACACCCGACCAAACTCACAAATCCCATCTACACATTTGAATACGAGCCCAAATATACGCGTTTCGTCCAAAACCTATCTCCAAATCAGGGTGCAAATCTCAATTATTCACTTTCCAAAATCTAGCCAAAAAACCTCAAATTTTCTCTTTCAATTTTATGTGTCAAGTATATAAATCCATGGTGAAACAATATTGAATTTCAAAATCAATTAGAAATTACTTACCCTCAAAATTATGGTGAAAATCCCTCCAAAAACCGCCTCTAGTCGAGCTCCAAAACTTCAAATAATGAAAAATGAGCTAAACCCTTCAAATATAAGACTGCCTAGGGATTTTTGCATCTGCAAATAAATTCATCACAAGATTGTTAACCAACACCAAAATGGTCATGTATCTATCTGAAATACACCCAAGCCCCCCATGACCCCATCTAATCATACCAACAAGTCCTAATACCTTCTCCAAACCTACCCAAATGCTCAAAACATTGTAAATACCATCTAAACCAAGAATCGATGATCAAAAGTCAAGTTGAACTTCTCTTAAGTTAAAAAACTACCAATCTTCAAATAAAGCATCTTATTCAAGCCAAATCAATCTAGATTACATCTAACCTTCACGCACGTGCCCCAATTGAAAAAATAGACCTATTCCTTGTCTGGGAAAAACAATCTGAACCTGATACAATCAAAGTTAACCTTGGTCAAACTTGTGAACTTTATAAACCTTCAAATTGACAACTTTCGGGAAAATAGATCCAAAACGTCCTAGGAACCTCAAAATCCAATTTCGAATATATGACCAAGTCCAAAATTACTATACAAACCGATTGGAACCATCAAAACACAAATCTCAGATCGTTTACACAAAAAGTCAAACATTGATCAATATATACGGGTGAAATCGAGCTCATGGTACATCCTGGCCTCCGACAAAATAAGACAAGTGCGAGACATGGCGGCAAGGGACCGAAATCGAGCTAAAAGTCCCACCAGGCAAGAACCAGGAGGCATGATGCCTGCCCTCGAGAATATCGAGGCCATGGTCCCGAAACCGGTCCTAGCCTCGAACGACTTCAAAGAACATTGTCAGACAATCAAGCATAGCCAACAGAAAGCCGAAATATCCGTGACCGACCATATATCACGGCGGGGATCTCGGCATATATCGATAAGGAACCGACAATCAGTAAATCAGAAGATCTTTTTACGTTTTATAGAGTTGTACCTAAAATAAGACTCCCCTACTATATAAAGGGGGTCTGATAATTCATGAAGGACATGGTAACACGCATTCAAAGGCAATATATTATTATTTTCTCTGTCTCTTCCTCTTGTTCATATTCATTGTTGCTGGCCGTTGTGAGCCCGGCTCGAGAGTAACCGTTTCACTAAGGCTAGAACTATCCAACTTGCGTGGTTTGAATTTATTTTATATTTGTTTGTTCAATAGTAACTTAATTTATCGCTTTGTATCAAGTTAATCTTCGTATCCTTAAAACCACTTAAATTTAATTGTTATCCGATTTTCAGGGTAAACGGTCAACTCTTACAACTTCATCTTCCTAAATGAGATTAACTGTCTCAATTAACTCCAAAACCTTCCCGAAGTCAAACCAATAGTCCCCGCAACTCACAAAACATCAAACAAGCATAAGGGAAATATCAAATAAGAGAAAGGGGCTCTTATACACAAATGTGAGGATATATGCTCCATGTATCATGCTCAGTGTCCCAAGTCAGCTCCAGTCCGGTTGACCTCTGCACTGAACCTTTACTAATGCAATATGTTCTGACCTTAGCTTCCGAACCTGCATATCAAAAATGGCCACTGACTCCTCTTCATGAGACAAATCTTATCCAAGTGCACTAAAATGAAATCCAACACATGTGAGTCATCCTTAAAATACTTACAAAGCATGGAAACATGAAACATCGGAGGAACTCCCCACAAGCTAGGTGGTAAACAAAGTCTATAAGCCACCTCACCAACTATCTCCAGCATCACATTTGGATCAATATACCGAGAGATCAACTTGCCCTTCTTCTGAAACCCGATCACGCCCTTCATTTGCAAAACTCTAAGTAGAACCTTCTCATCCACCATGAATGCCACATCACGAACCTTCCTATTAGCATAGCACTTCTGCCCCAACTAGGCTGTATGAAGCCTCCCTTGAATCAGTTTCACTTTCTCCAAAGCATCTTTAACCAAATCTATTCCCAATAGCTTGGTCTCACCGTGCTCAAGCAAACCGACTTGATAATGACATCGCCTCCCATACAAGGCCTAATATGGAGCCATGTCGATGTTGGACTGGTAGTTATTGTCGTAGGAAAACTCTACTAAAGGTAGAAACTGATCCCACTGAACTTTAAAATCAATAACACAAGCCCTTAATGTATCCTCAATGATCTAAATGGTATGCTCGGACTGCCCGTCCGTCTGAGGATGAAATGCAGTACTCAACTCAACATGTGTGCCCAACTTACACTACACAACTCTCCAAAAATGCAATCTAAACTGAGTGTCGCGATCCGAGATGATAGAAATAGGTACACCATGCTGGTGAACAATCTCTCAAATGTAGATCTTAGCCAACTACTCCAAAGTTTAGGATGGCATAACCAAAATGAAATGTGCTGATTTTGTCTACCGAGCCACAATTACCCAAATGGCATCAAACTTCCTCAAAGCTCGTGGCAAACCTACCACGAACTCCATAGTGATACGATCCCACTTCCACTCTAGTATATCAATTTTCTTATGTAAACCACCTTGACTCTGGTGCTCATACTTGACTTTCCCAACAATGTCCTTCTTCATCCTTCTCCACCAATAATGATGCTTCAAAGTATGACATATCGTCGTAGCACCTGGATGAATAGAGTACCACACACTGTGAGCCTCTTTAAGAATAAACTCTCTCAAGCCATCGACATTAGGAACACAAATCCGATCTAGAAGTTGCAATACACCATCATCACCAACGGTCACCTCCTCAACACTACCTCGCTAAACTGTGTCCTTAAGGACAAACAAATTGGGGTCATCATACTGCCGAGCCTTAATGCGCTCAAACGAGGATGACCGTGAAACAACATAAGAAAAGAATATACTCGACTCCGAAATATACAATCTCACCAATCTACTGGCCAATGCTAGAACATCCATAGCTAAAGGCCTCTCTACACCTGGAATAAAAGCTAAACTCCCTATACTCTCTACCTTTCTGCTCAAGGAGTCTGCTACCACATTAGCCTTCGCCGGATGATAAAGAATAGTAATGTCATAATCCTTCAATAGATCCAACCATCTCCGTTACCTCAAATTTAAATGATTTTGTTTACACAGATGCTAGAGACTCTGATGATCTGTATACACCTCATAAGACACGTCGTATAAGTAATGCTTCCAAAATATTGAGCGCCTACAGAAAAGATATTAACTCAAAATCATGCAACGAATAGTTCTTCTCATTGGGCTTCAACTGACGCGATGCATAGGCAATCACCCTACCATCCTCCATTAACACACACCTAATACCAACCAGCGAAGCATCATAATAGACCATATATAAATGATCTTGAGGGAAATACTAAAATTGGAGCTGTAGTCAAACCACCCTTGAGCTTCTGAAAGCTCTCCTCACACTCGTCCGACCATCAGAATAAAGTGCCCTTCTGAGTCAACTTGGTCAATGGAGCTACAATTGATGAAAAACCATCCACGAAGTGATAATAGTACCCAGCCAAACCTAGGAAACTCATGATCTAAGTAGTAGTGAAAGGTCTAGACAAATTTTGAACTGCCTCAATCATCTTTGGATCTACCTTGATCCCATCACTTAACACCGTGTGGCCTAAGAATTCTACTGAATCCAGCTAAAACTCGCACTTGGAGAACTTGGCATACAACTTCTTCTCCCTCAAAACTTGAAGCATAAGCCTCAAATGTTGCTCAATGCTCCTCTGTAATGCGGGAATGTACCAACATATCATCAATGAACACAATAATGAAGGAATCTTAATAAGGTTGGAACACACTGTTCATCAAATGCATGAAAGTTACCATGAACTCATAAAGCCGATAACAGCTCCTAAAAACATCTTAGTAATGTCTGAAGCACCCTTTAGTCAATGCACATCCTCATGGAACCTTCTTTCTTCTTTAGAAATTGAAATGGTTCACCCCTAAGGTGAAACACTCAACTTGATGAAACCCTTATCTTTCAATTCCTACAAGTGTTTCTTTAATTCCTTCAACTATACAAGAGCCATGCATTACGTTGGAATAGATATGGGTTGAGTGCTCGGCACTAAATAGATACAAAATTCAATATCCCTATTGGGCAGCATGTCTGGTAGGTCTGTAGGAAACACATCTGAAAAGTCCCTCACTACTGGAACTAACTCAACAGTAGGAATATCGACACTAACATCACTCACAAAGGCCAGGTACGCCAAATACACATTCTCAAAAATTTGTTGAGCCTTCATATAAGAAATCACTCTACTAGGAGTGTGACAAACTGAACCCCTCCATTCTACTCTCAGTAACCCGGCATAGCCAACGTCACGGTCATAGCGTGACAATCAAGAATATCATGGTATTGAGATAACCAATCTACACCTAGAATCAACTCAAAATCAACCATATTGAGCAGGAGAAGATCAACTCTAGTATCATAACCCTCAATGGTAACCACACAAGAATGATATACAGCATCTACCACAACAGAATCACTAACATGTGTAGACACATGAACAGGAATATAGAGGGAACCACAGGAATATCCAAGTAATGAGCAAAGTATGATGACACATAAAAGTTAAGTGGACATAAGGTCAAATTATACTGAAGCATCCTTATGGCACACTAAAACAGTACCTGTAATCACGGCATATGAAGCAACTGGCTCTTGCCTAACCGAAAATACATAGCAACGGGTATGTCCTCCACCTAGTTGACCTCCTCCTCTAGGGCAACCTCGAACGGACTATTTTCCACCCCTGGATGTACGTGCGTATGGTTTAGCAGCTGGTGTTAGAAATATAGGCTGAGTGCTCTGGCACGGTGCACTATTCAGAAGTCTTGGGCAATCCTAATTAAGAAGACCCAAGTTTCCACACTCAAATAAACCCCTCTTCTAGCGAGACTACTGGCGTTATGACCCAAGTACCCGCTCGAAGAACCCTGCAGGGATAGAGCATGATGTGAACTCTGTGCTAGCAATACACTAAAACACGCCTGGCTTGAGTGAGGACTGTATAACCATGGCTGACTGAATAGCCGTGATAAACATGCTAAGATGACTGACCATGCCTGATAGGACAACATCTACTGTGATGTCCCTAACCTCACAATGAGGCACTATAAAAACCACATAAACCATAGGCCATCTTGGAATCCCACTCCTCGCTCTCCTACCTGCGAATATACTGTAAGTGACTGTCAATCTCAATAGCTTGATGAAAGGTAGCATCAGTCTCGGCCTCTCGTTCCTTAACGAACCAAATACCAAAGTTGAGGCCCTCAATGAACCTCCTAATCCTCTCCCTCTCTGTGGGAACAAGAACACAACATGACGTGTCATCTTTTGTGAACATCATTTCATACTGAATCACGGTCATACCCTCATGGCGTAGATACTAAAACTCACTACGAAACTCATCTCTGCGAGTGTATGGGATAAACTTATCTAAGAACATAACTAAGAATTGAGGCCATGTAAGTGGTGCAGCGCCAACTGGCTTAGTCAATGCATAGGTCTTCAACCATTTGTAGGTTGGCCCTATCAGCTCAAAAGTAGTAAGGTCAACTTCCACTAGACCCAAAGTGCATAGAATTCGCTGACACTGATCAAGAAAACCATGTGCATCCTTAGTAGGATAATGACTGAAATGAGGAGGATGAAGTCTCTGAAATCTCTCTAGCCTCTCTGCACCTCACTAGTCAAGGATGGTCTAATCTCGGTCCGAGCTACAATAACTGGCTACACTAACAGAACCCTTGGTGTCTGATAACCCTGAGCTAGCTGCTCTGGTGTGCATGTGGTGGGTGTTTGGGCTCCTCCCCAAGCCTGTGAGGTAGCTGGTGCAACCAGAATCATGTCCACCTAAACCAAACTTGAATACACACTCTAAATCTGAGCGAAAGTCTCCAAAAGACCTAGTGGCTCATTGGCTCGACATACACACTCATTGGCTCGACATAATCTTGAACCTGCTCTGTAATGGGAGATATTGGTGGATGCACAATGGCTGACCTAGCGGGGCCTCTAGCTATGGTGTGTCCTTCACCCCTACCTCTGCCTTGGTCTCGGCCCCAGCCCCGACCTGTCACTGCCCTGGCCTGGGGTACTGAAGTCAGCTCAGTTGTACCAAAAAACTACGTACTCAACATTTGTGAGAGGATAAAAGAGCAAAGATTCAAACATCCGAATAAAAAAAAATTCATGATGGGGAATGAGGGAAAAATAAGTATTCCTGCAGTCCGGTAGCCTCTTCTGCTCCTCACTAGTCAAGGATGGTCTAATCTCGGTTCGAGCTACAATAACTGGCTGTACTAACAGAACCCTCGGTGTCTGATAACCCTGAGCTAGTTGCTCTGGTGCGCATGTGGTGGGTGTTTGGGCTCCTCCCCTAGCCTGTGAGGTAGCTGGTGCAACCAGAATCATGTCCACCTAAACCAAACTTGAATACACACTCTAAATCTGAGCCAAAGTCTCTAGAAGACCAATTTTAGCAGTAAGTCTCTCAGGTGCCTAGGCCCATTGGCTCGACATAATCTTGAACCTGCTCTTCAATAGGAGATATTGGTGGATGCACAGTGGCTGACGTAGCGGAGCCTCTAGCTATGGTGTGTCCTCCACCCCTACCTCTGCCTTGGTCTAGGCCCCAGCCCCGACCTCTCACTGCCCTAGCCTGGGGTATTGGAGTCGGCTCAGCTGTACCAAAACACTGCGTACTCAATATCTGTGAGAGGATAAAAGAGCAAAGATTCAAACATCCGAATAAAAAAAAATTCATGATGGGGAATGAAGGAAAAATAAGTATTCCTGCAGTCCGGTAGCCTCTCGAAGATAAGTACAGATGTCAGTGTACCTATCCGCAAGACTCTATTGAACTTGCTCGTGACCCATAGAACCTATGAACCTATGGATCTGATACCAACTTGTCACAACCCAAAATCACCATTAGTGGTGATGGCTCCTCAACCACTTGATAGGCAAGCCCATGGTAAAACATTAATGAAACATGCTAACAAATTATAGAATAATTAATGTTGGGGGTCAAATATCCATAAAAAACACTGTGACAAAACATAAATCTCCTAGAACTGGTAATACTGTGTCATGAGCTCCAATACAAGAATACGAATTTGATATACAATATACTATCTAAATTAAATATAATAATAAAATTATAGATGGAGACGCTAGGGACTGCGATCATAGTGCAAGTCTACCTCAATCTTCACAGCAACAACATCAATCTACAAAAGAGGCCCAATTAGGTCCAACTCCCATATCTGCATAATTAAATGCTGAGTGTTATGAGTACAATCGACCCCATATACTCAGTAAGTATCATAATTAACCTCGGAGAGGTAGGGGTGAGAATCACTAATGATTCTCACCTGTCAAATCTGTACAATTCATGAATACAAATATATGCAGCAAAAATACTGGAATCTACTCAAAAAAGAATAACAGCTCAGTATATAGAGAAGATAGGCATAAATAGACAAGTCAGGTTGCACAGAGAGGGATACATAGAGAAGATATAGGCTGAGTATTCTTTCATTAACTATGTCATGCCCCAAATCCGGAGAGGCGAGACCATCACCCGGTGCCTTTATTGACCAAACACACCAACTGAAACTTGTGTTATCTAAACATATATGACTGCTTAGGACGACAAGGACAACTGAATACCATTATAGAATTTCTTAGGTCGTCAAGGCCATAACTTATGAAAATCTGAGGAATGAACAACTAATCTCAATTGAACGGGCGCAACCTATATATATATATATATATATATATATATATATATATATATATATATATATATATATATAAGGGCCAACAAGGTCGCCATGCTGACATTTGTACACATATAACATGTCTAGAAGCATATATAGAATACAATTTTATTATGGTCAAGACAGAGCCATGACATTCCCATACTGTCTGAATATAGAACAAGAAATCTAGACCCGGTAACTCTAGATGATGTGGAGCTTACCAATAAAGGTGTATACCGGCGTGCCTACTGATAAGTCCTATCTCTCTAACTGTCGGGACCAGCAGGTATGAAATACACTGCCTTCGACAAAAGAGGCATCAGTACAGAATAATGTACTGAGCATGTAAGGCAACTGAATAACTGAAACTAAAACTGAATTGATATACATGATATACTACAAGTAATCTGAGGAGTCAATGATAATCTAGAAAAATACTACCGGTCTCTAGCTCATATCATATAAGTAATACCGAAAAAAACTATCATGCCTCACATAGAGCTCGATGTGTATATGTATAACACTTTAGGCAAATGTATAGCCCCGAAGGCATGGCGCTCATCTGTCTAGACTCTTGGGCGTATAGTAATACAGTAAATGACATATGTATGCTCTCTATTTTTCAACCAGACATGGAACAATGCTAAACTAAACAGTCATTCCTAACAAGGGATAACTAGGTCATGAGAAAGATGGAATAAAAGAACATGGGATCTGTGCGAAGGACATTTCTTGGGTATACTATGTTCGAAACTTTCTTAACTATGGAGTCATGCCATCGAAAGAAGAGAAATAGACTTTACATACCTTTCGTCAATTGCTCAACAACTCAATAAGCTTAACTTTAGCAGTATCTACAATCAATGATAATGACGCTATCGTCAAGCTACGAATGACACAACTATCATATATCGAGTGACAAGCTAATTCTATAACAAAATGGGCAGAATCTTCCATGTTTCTTTTACATTCCTCAGGTTCCCAATTACAACAATAATCAAAAACCAGCAACTAAACATTTAGCTTTTCAACCAACATAAATAATACGTCAGGCGACAAGCTCAGGTTTTTACTAGTAAATTACACTTTAAACCCTTCTTTCTTTCAATGTACATAGAAACAACATTAAAAACATACACAACTCTTATTTCATTTTTTACAGATACAAGACAATATAAAAGCAACTCCAAAATAGCCCAACAAATACAACAAGCTATACATGACTTTCGATAGCCAATTCCGCAAGTTCTTACTTCAAAAACTTAACCAAGAGTTATATATGATCAAATACATGCAGAAGAAGGAAATTCTTATGTTGGTTGTTGATTCCCTTAGAATTCATCACTTGAACCTTTCGAAAAGAAAATCTTGATTCAAGAATCCAAGATGGATAGAGGGTAAAATTCATATTCTTAAGAAAGAATTTCCCTGTTAAAGTGTTTGGGTCACTTACCTTGACCTTGGAGGGTGAGAGGAGGAGTGAAAATGGAGAGATTCAGTTCCTATAAGGTCTTCAATGAAAATGAGAGTGAAATTCTAAAGTTTTAACTTAATAAAGACAAGGTTTGGCCGACATAACCTTGGGTGCCACATGTCCCGGAGCAATTGGGAGTTGCGTACGTGCATAGTAAAATGCGCATAACTTCAATTTGGAGGATGGATCACCCCATAACTCTAAGTATATTTGGAGAAAAGCTCAGTGACATCTGACCCAAATTTTAGTAAACTTCTGAACATAACTTGCGATAACTTTTAAACGACTATTGTACGATTCAAATACATATTTGCACGACCTTGTTAGAAAGCTCTACGGGCTTATGATGACTAACTCGCGACAAATCTTAACATAAGAAAAATCAGGGATGTAACACGCCCCTCCCCCGGCCCAAGAACATTCGTCCTCGAATATAGGGGCATACATGAAAGGGAACTAACTCTAAAGGGTTTCTAGAAATTTCGAAAGAGTCTCCTTTATACATAGGATTACCCACAAACTGAGAAGCAGCTAGAAAACACAATAAGTGACTCACGAGGCCACATAATAAAACACATCATATCATCGGGCCTTATACAGCCATCAGACATAAAGAATGAGTAGTATAGATCACGACTCACCTCATGCTCTCGTAACTCGGGCTCTGGTGGCACTATAATGTATCAACTCCGATAATCACCTATCACACACTAAAGGGTAAATCTATAGTCATATAACATGCCTAAATAAAACATATAATCGAATCATAATCTTCAAGAACCTCCAACCTGATACAAATGAGGATATTTGGACCTTATTTCTTCCTCAGCTTCCCACGCCATTTCCTCTATGTTGTTCTTCCTCTATAAGACTTTTAGGGAAGCTACTTCTTTGGTCCTCAACATTAAACCTGATAATTTGGAATAACAACTGGGACTCCCTCGCAAGACAAGTCCTTCGTAATCTGAATATCAAAAACTGGTACGATCCAGGAAAAGTCTTTGATACACTTCCACAACATAGATACATGGAAGACTGGAAGGACAAACTCCAGCTCTGAAGATAATTCTAACTCAAAGGCCACTCGACTATCCTCAGAAATATTTTGTACGGCCCAATGTACCTTGAGCTAAGTTTATCTTTCGTGGCGAATCCCGTAACACCTTTCATAAGTGATACCTTCAAGAAAACTCAATCGTCAACATAGAACTCCAAGTCTCGTCATTGTGTATCTAAATATAACTTCTAACAACTCTAAGCTGTGAATAGTCGCTCCTGAATAAAATTTACTTTCATTATAGCCTGATAGAGCAGATCATGCTGAAGCAACTCCAATTCGCCCACTTTAAACTAGCCAATGGGATATCTACACTTACACCCGTATAGAGCCTCATAAAGTGCCATTATGATGCTAGAATGATAGTTGTTATTATACGTAAGCTCAAAGAGAAGCAAGTGGTCGTTTCAACTTCCTCTAAAATATAGCACGCATGATCGTAACATATCTTTGAGCTTTTTAATTTTATGCTTTGCTTGGTCGTCTAACTGTGGGTGAAAAGTTGTACTATGATTTACCTATATCCCAAACCTTTCTGGAAGGACCTCAAGAAGTTCGTTTTAAACTGGGCTCATCTGTCAGATATAATAGATATTGGGACACCATTAAGTCGTACTATATCATCAATATACAACTTTGCATAATCCTCAGTTGTATAAGTCATTTTGACCCGTAACAAATGAGCTAACTTTGTGAGCATGTCAGCTATCACCCATATAGCTCGTTGGGCTTCTAATGTTCTATTTCCACCTGCTGAGGGTTGGGACACTCTGAGCTGAACTTAGCTATATATATTTTCATATCATTCCACCAGTAGACATATTTGATGTCGTGGTACATCTTCATCGACCCTGGATGAATAGAATACATCTTCATCGACCTTGGACACACAATCGGCTTAAGGATCTCAAATGGTGTCTTTCATTCTAATGGGCTTGTTCTCTAAACTACAATAGCATGAGATCTTCACACTACTAATCTTTTATCCCTGCTACTAAAGATGATGATGCCATGTTTTGAATGACAACTCCACCTATCATTTGAGTATAATAATCAGACTCCCAAGCTCGCTAACTGTTGGAGTTCTCTAGCTAATTTGCTCTTCTCAGCCCTCAAATATGCTAAATTGCCCATAGATATCAACATCATAGTCTTTTAGCAATTTGAGTCATCGCCTCTGGCACAAGTTCAACCCTTTCTGTTTAAAGATGTACCGAAGCCTCTTATGATCTATAAAGATGTCAACTGGACACTGTAAAGATAATTCCACCAAATCTTAAGCGCTTGCACAACTACGGCTAACTCTAAATTATGGATCGGATAATTCTTCTCGTGCTTCCTCGATTCTCCCAGAGCACAAAGAATTACTTTGTCGTGCTGCATTAAAACACATACTAACCTGACAACTAATGCATCACAGTAAACTACATAGCCCTCTGAAATTTTAAGAAGTGTTAGAACTAGAAACTATTGGAAACTATGCTCACAAGCATCTTTCCACTAAAACAAAAGAGCTTTTTGTTAGCTTTGTCAAGGGTGTTTAAAGAGTAGACAAACACTCTACGAATTTCCTATAATAGTTAGCTAACCCAAGAAACTACGACCTCTATCAATGTTATAGGTCTGGTCCAAGTCCTCACATCCTCTATCTTTTTTTATCAACTCTTATGCCCTCATCAGAGACGATGTGGCCTAGGAATGCCATTGAATTCAGCAAATATTCACATTTGGAGAACTTCACGTAAAGCTTATGATCTCGGAGCATTTGAAGCACAACTCATAAGTGTTCCGCATGCTCTGATTTTGAACGTAAATAGACTAGGATGTCATCAATGAATAATATTACCAACATATCTAAGAATGGCCTAAATACACTTTTCATTGAGTCCATAAATATCGTAGGTACATTTGTTAACCCGAAGGACATTACAAGAAACTAGAAACTACAGTATCTGGTCCTGAAGTCTGTCTTCGGGATATCATTCTCCCGAACTCTAACCTGATGATACCCGAATCTCAAATCAATATTCGAAAAGCATTTGACACCATGTAACTGATCAAATAAATCATCAATACGCGGGAGCGAATACTTGTTCTCTATAGTGTCTCTTTTCAGTTGCCGATAATTTATGCACATTCTTAGGAGGCCGTCTTTGTTTCACATAATCAACACTAGCACACCCCAAGGTGAGGTATTAGACCAAATGTACCCCTTCTGTAACAAATTTATTAGCTGCTCTTTCAATTTATTTAACTCAATAGGAGCCATTCTGTAGGGTGGGATAGATATCGGCTAAGTGTCTAGAAGTACAACAATGCTGAATTCAATCTCTCGCTTGAGAGGAATACCTGGATTCTTGTCCGAAAATACATATAGATAGTCATTCACCACCAGAATAGACTGAAGGGTCTATGGTTTCGCATCTGCATCTCTAACTCAAACTATGTGATAAATACAACCTTTAGAGATCATCTTTTGTGCCTTGTCATAGGAAATAAACATATGGTAAGTGTCACTGCACTACCTTCCCATTCCAGGATTGGCTCCACCAAAAAATGGAATCGGACAATATTTTTCCAACATTCAACATTGGCATAACAAGATGATAGCCAGTTCATGACATTAATAACATCAAGGTTTATCATTTTTAACTCGACTTGATCCGCTAAGGTCTAACAGCTAGAAATCATTACCGCACAACCCTGATAGACTTTTCTAGCAATAAACGATTTAGTAGACACATGAAAAGGATTACATAACAACTTAGGAGTTGTACAAAACTTCCCCATAACAAACTGAGAGACATACTATAAAATAGATCATGGATCTATTAAAGCGTAAACATTATGTGAACAGACGATCAAAGTACCTGTCACAACATCTGGTGAAGACGCTAGGCCCTGTCCACCTTCCAAAGCGTATATGTGGTTCTGGTTATCACCTTAGCTCAAAGGTCAAGCTCTACCTCAGCCTCTGCCAGCTAGGAATTGTGACTCGTGCCCTGAGGGATGCACTAAACTTGGTGACCCTACTGCTGAACAAGTCGGCTAGCCATACAACCCTATTCACACAACTAACAAGTCGTTTAACCCGGCCTACATCTCCCATAATGCCACATGTCCCAAGCATCACATCGCGGTGGTGCTAATCTTATCTTCCCTAAACTCCTCTACTGCTGGAACCTTGACATGAGGCCTAGGTTGCTGTCCCAAAAATAGTGGCTTGAAACTACCCTAGGACTCTCCCCGATAAACTGTGGCCCTCACTCTCTTGTTCTCTCTCTCTATTTCTCTATCCTCTCATTAACCTGCTGCTGATGTATTTGCTCCTCTAGATTCTAAGCAAAAGTGTGAATTTGAGCAATATCCATATCACCATGTGGTGATTCTAAAGTACTATCATGCCCCAACCTCGGGGAGGGCGACCGGCGCTCAATCGAGTTAACCTGCTCGACCAAGCCTATTAGATCATCCCTACCCGACTTATTCATGATCCGAAAAGTGGGCGCGTTACCATCTGCTAAATAGGGGAGAGATTAGATATACATGCATAAACGTTGCTAGTCCATTTTTCATTATATACATTATGCCATAGTTAAGTTTCCAAAGTACTACTCGATCCAACGACCACCCCAACATAAATATATGACCCACATAAACATCTACGGAGCCTCTAATGATATGAAAGACCAACATGACAATGCTGGAAATAAGGCCCCGGCTATACCTCAAAATGTGAAAACTTATACAAAAGAAGAACTACATAACCCCAGGAAGAAATGGGGATCACCAAGACTGCTGTGATGAGTGTGGGGGAGAGCACCACTATCTGCGATCAGCGCTATCTGTGAAGGAACCACCTACATCCATTCAAAGATATAGCGCCACCGGCAAAAGGGACGTTAGTACTGTCGAATAGTACTAGTATGTAAGGCAAACACCAATCTTAGTAGAATGAACAATGAAACAAAGAAAAGGCAGTCATAATAATCAATAAGTGCTTCACAGAAATACAAAGAACAACAAGTAAGGATCGCATAGTTTCCAATTCAATCTTTCCATCTTCTTAGGTTAATAATCATTAGTGCCAAATGCCACAACTCACAATGCCACAGTGTTTTTACACGGAGTCCGGTCTCGGCCCGACCGGCTAAGCCATCTCAGCTGAGACATATCCATATCCACAATGTAAATCAATAATTCTAACACAAATGCCACCATGTGTACAGCATGGCATCCGATCTTGGCCCGATCGGCTAAGCCATCTCACTTGAGACATAACCTCTTTCAATTGTTCACTCAATTCACATTTCTTTCCCATCTTTCGTTACATGGCACAAATAGCCTCATTTATTAAATAGTTTTTGGCACTTGGGAATATTTTACAATTCAAGTCTTTCCCTTTTTATTCGTTCAAATAACATCATAATTCATGTCGATAAGTACCATCACATAAGGCATTGCACACATAAGGGAAGAAGCTTGGAAAATTATAATTACGTTCTCAAATAGCATGATGACATGGTAACCATCTAAAACAATAAGGGAACATAAATCGTTCAATCTAACACACTAAGGCAAACAATTCTAGTGTGATCAAGTTGGAACTTACACCAATTATTCGGACACCAGGAGTTCGATTCTAAGAAGAAGAGAGCTAGCCATACATACCTCAATTGCGCTTCTTTAGGCTCTACAATTATCTGGAACCCTTATCAACCTCAATCTATTATAGCAATATACAAATTGAACACATAATTAGGAAAACGTTCATGGTTCTAGCTCACTTTTTTCCCACACTCTTTATCAAACATGCATGCAAGATAAACCACCCTCATACCCATGAAGTATCACACTAGTACCCCATTATAGCTATGTTTGAAATTAGAGTTGGGGTGATGAAGTCTTAACTTTTTGGATGAAGAATTTGGTGCTCTACTTGAATATTTCCAAAGCTTTAAGTGATGATTGAAAATCAATTTGATTAAAACTTAGGCACTCCCTCTTGAACCCTCTCTCTCTCTCTCACTCTGGAAATATCGGAAAATGAGCTCAAAATAGACTAAAGGGGTATTTTAACGGAATAGGAGTCGGGTTTTAAATTAAGAAAAAGTGTGCCCCGACACAGGTCTGCGGTTGCATATGCGACCACATAATGGTTATGCGGTCCACAAAGTGACCACAAAAATGGCCCTCAGGGGCCTAAACTTTCCGCCTAGATATGCGACCAATATGCGGTCTGCATACTTATTCTGTGGTCGCATAATGCACCGCAGAACTCCATCCGCAGAAACCCAAGAGGAATTATGCGACCAATATGCGGTCCGCATAATCGACCGCAAAACTAACCTGAAATTGGCCAAACTTTCTGCTTCACTTTGCGGCCATTATGCGTTCCGTAGAGTGATTATGCGGCCGCAGAAATGCGTTCTTCTGCGAAACATTTTCCTCTAAGTCCGTAGGGTACAGTTCAATCCAAAAAGTCCAAACCGCGGCGAGCAAGCTTGCCCCGAAGAATCTCTACTATAATAACGCAGGAATCTATCTTAGCACCACGAAACCCCAAGTTTTTGGTTAAAATTTGTATGGGGCCTTACAAGTACAAGCCCCGATCTGCCGTGCATCTAGATCAGCCAGAAACCGGTGTACTCTAGCCGACATCGTATCTACAATTGATGGGGCATACCTTGCCAAATAATCAAATCAAAGATTGTAGTCTCTAACGCTCTTATTGCCATGCTAAAGGGTAAAAAATGGTTGACTGTGGCCTCCCGAATCTCTAACGGAAGATATCGGTCTAAGAAAGCTTTAAAAAAGTCCTTCCAAACCGCTGGAGGTGACTTATCTCCTCTAGATCACTCCAATGACTCGTACTAGAGTACGACTATATCATACAACCTGAAGGCTGCTAAATCTACTTCCATTCTCTCGGAAGCATGTATAACTTTATAGATCCAGTGGAGTTGAACAATAAAATTGTTTGGATTCTCCCATGCATCTGATCATGTAAACTCTGAGGTCTCAAAAAGATAGACTCTCTAACCCTCGAATTTCCCAGCCCCTCAGAAGGCCCAACACTTGCCAATGCTCGCGGTTTTCTCTGTTTCACCACTATCTATGTTAATACGTGCACAACACTCCCCATGTCCTAATTAGATTGTATAGGAGGAGATACTGGAGTTGTTGTATCTCTCGGGATCTTCTCAGATGGGGGAGGAGTCAGAGATAGCTGGGAGGGTAACTCACCTTCTGCCTCAAACTAGGCTGCATTATCTAGCGGAAATCTACTTGTACCATCTCATATCTCTGCATTAGCCCTCTAGCTAGCTGTATCTTTCCTAGTTATAGGCATCTCTCTATACATATATAGAAAGCATAAGTTAAACTCGAATTCTCATAGCTTGGCTCTATAACACGATATTGAGTAAGAAATAGGTATAACCATTCCTAAATGCCATGTAGCTTCTTGTTTAAGAATTTGGTGCACAATACGTCATAAGCAAGACTCTACTAGACACGACATGTAGACTCCCCAGGACAGACCCTCTTCGATAAAAAGTTTTTCACGCCCCAAACTCAGGGAGGCGAGACCAGCTACTGGTGTCATACTTAATGGAGCATACAAGCTCAAACTTGTATTAGCTGACCATCTTCAATCCTGATCTTTCACTCGTACCAGTTGTGAACATCTACCCAAGTTGTTGACTGGAACTCGAGCAAACATTCTTTCAAATTTCGAGAAGCATCAAAACTTCTCGGATTTAGACCTTTGGTGAGTGCTTCATCCACCCATTTGTCTGGTATGGCTGGTAGCAATATCCTTTCCTTCTAGAATCTGGTCACAAACTCCCGCAGCAACACAGACTCTTATGGTGCAATCCTGAAAGGAGTCTTGATGTAAGAGTCCACGACCACCTCAAAGGAGTCTATGGAATGCTCGGGCAAAATTGAATACCATGTCATGGCTCCCTTTGTAAGAGTCTCCAAACTTTCTTCAGTAAGACAGAATCAATATCGTTAAGAGCTAAATCGTTCCCCTTCACCGTTGTTGTATAGGTGGTGATTTGCTCTTGAGGATTTGAATTCCCATCATACTTCGGCACTTCTGGCATTTTAAACTGCTTCGGGATCAATTCTGGTGCACCGCTTGGTTTGTATGGCAATTGTGTATACTTCTTTGAATCCGGACCTTTCATCACTGGTGGTACCTCCGGAATTTTATTTATTCGGGCATTTACCTCCCTCGTAAACTGTATAAGTTCGATTTTAAAGGGATCATGTAACACCCCGGAAAAGTAAAAAGTACTTAAGTGTAAAGCCTGGTAAAATTTACAAAGAAAATAATATTTCGTGGTGCCGGACTAGGCTTACGTATTTGAGGATTGTAGAAAATCTTGCTCGCCGCGGCTCGAACTTTTTGGGTTGAACAATACACAGGAAAGTAAAGAAAATTTTTTGGCGGAAAAGTGCATTTCTGCGGTTCATTATGCGACGGCAGAATCACTCTGCGGACCGCATAATGGCCGCAGAGTGAGGCAGTTAATTGGGTCAGATGGAAGCAATTATGCGGTCGACTATGCGATCGCATAACTGTTATGCGGTGCATTATGCGACCGCATAATAGTTATGCAGACCGCATACATAGACAGCTCTTTTGGATATTTTGTAACCAATTATGCATGCGATTGCATACCTTGTTCCGGAGCTCCATTTTTGAGTTTTTAAAACCCGACCCTATTTCGTTAAATACACTCTTTGGGCTATTTTCGAGCCATAATCTGATATTCTATAGTGAGAGGGAGTGCCATAGAGTGAGAAGGCGTTCTTCAATAATTTTTCTTCAATTCTTGCTCATGTTTTGGAAGATTAAGAAGGTAATCTCACTAGGTCTTCATCTTAGAGATAAGATTCTACACCCTAAACCCTAATTTCGAAATTTTTTGAAAATGGGTATCTAGCAAGATAATTTTTGGGCATAAGAGTTGTTTATTTTATATGCATGTGTTATAAAAGGGTGTAGGAAGATTATTGAGCTAAAAATGGTAAGGATTGGATTTTGGGATGATGGAATCCTTCATAAAAAAGTCATTGAAACCTTATGCACACCTAGCGTTTGATAAAATGCTCAAGTGATCTAGAACCATGATCATCTTCCTAAATTTGGTTCAATTTGTTATATTTCTAAAATAGATTAAAGTTGCTAAGAATTCCGGAATATTTAGAGTGTAAGGAAGCTCAAGTGAGTTATGTTGGCTAAACCCTTCTCTTAGAATTGAATCCCACAATATTCATGTAAATTATGTAAGTCCCGAGTGATTCATTATGAAATTGGCTATTCCGAGTAAGATTGGGTTGAACGATATATGTTCAACAAGCATCACAAATGCTCTATTCATGTTATGTTACCAATTGAGGATGTGTTAAAATATGGGCTGTGCATTAATAATGTTTCGACTTTAAGTCAAGTTCAAATGAAGGCTATTATGCCAAATTTTGTGAAATATCTCTATGTGCATTAGACTCTAAATTGCTCACATGTGTACTACACACTTTGATTTGAATTGTGTTTGTTGTTGATGATGAGGATGATATTTGAAATTGATAAGGTGAGCATGAAATACTGTATATGGCCAACGTGCCAAGAATGATCTTATAATTATGGCCACTAGTGCCTATGAAATTAAAAGATGTGAAAGTATTATGAAATGCGATGATTGATATAAAAAGGTTGATGTCTCAAAGAAGACAGCCTAGCCGATCAGGTCATGATCGGACATCATGCCGCATGCATGGTGGTGATTGTGCTGAAAATTATAATTGAAATTGTGATTGTGGTCGATGTCACTAATGGATAGCCTAGACGATCGGGTCGTGATCGGACTCCGTGTTAAAGACGGTGGTATTGATATTGAGAGTAATTGTGGTTGATGTCTCTAATGAGATAGCCTAGCCGATCGGGTCGTGATAGGACTCCGTAGTGACAATACGGTGGTACTGGTATTGTGGACAATGGTATATCGAAACTAAAAATCTCCTAATATGAGATATGGAAATTAATTTGAACACTGTCTTGATCCTAAATTGAGGTTTGATGTTAATTAAGGTTTTCATTGATATTATGATAATCTTGTTTATGTTATTTGTTATTCTATTGAGAGGGTGTTTAGTTATACATACTAGTGTTATTCGACAGTACTAACGTCCCTTTTGTCGGGGGCACTGCATCTTTAATGGATGCAGGTGGTTCTACAGCAGGTGGCATTGATCAGTGATAGCAGTACATCTTCTTCCTAGCTGACTTGGTGAGCCCCACTTCATTCTGGGGTCATAAATCTTTTGTACTTTGTGTATTTTATTTAGGGTATAGCCGGGGTCTTATTGCCGGCATTATCATTGTACTCTTCTTTATCTATAGAGGCTTCGTAGACATAGTGTGGGTTGTGTATTGGTGCTGGGAAAGACAAAATATGCTATGTTGTGGTTGTATTACTTGTCCATTTGAAACTTTAAAAACGGTGAAACTTATGGTAAGAAATTAGTAATTACAGACATGACTACTTTATTGTTTAATTAAGAAAAACATATATTCTCTTATTCATGAATGAGTTTGGGTAGAAGGAATCTAATAGGCTTGTTCGATCGGGTTCATTCGGTTGAGCGCCGGTCGCGCTTCCCAGTTTTGGGGTGTGACAGATTACTCTTGTTGTTGTGATCGGATCCGCTACCCCCGGCCCTATCGAAGCCAACCTTGCCTCTCAAGGTGTTATTGTCGACCATTTGCATTATTTTATTTGCAGGAGCACCGGGAGAAACTCGACCTCATCCATTTGCATTGTTGGAAGCACCCGACAACGCCTGCATCAGCTCCGTCATGTCCTTGTCCTGTTGTGTGAGATGGCCTATAATGGCCTCTTGTTGCTCCTTCAAGATCATTTATGCTTCGACAACGTGCTCTTATTCAGCATCATCAGGAGTCACCTCTCGAACATGTTGTGGATACCATCTACCGTGGACCAGCATGGCCTCATCCCCCTCGTTGCGGGTATCACTGATTGAATCCTTGTGCTGAGGCTGATTTCCTTGGATCTAAAAATTGTGCGCAATGTAGACACTGTTATCGCCCATTTAGTTTGCTAAGAATAAATAATCAAACTAGTTAGTAATAGATGCAAGGATCAACTCAATTAAACAAATGTATATGCCCCACGGTGGGAGCTAAACTGTTTACCCATAAAATGGTACAGTTGAATTTATACATGGTTTATAGACAAGTGAATTAATTTGATCCCAAGATGATAAATAAATTAGATAAAAACATAATACTTAGCCTTGAGATGGAGATAAAACAGCAGAAATCGTAATTCCTAGAGCAGGGCTTCCGGGGACAATAATTACGATATAAATGAGCGAGAAGATAAAACTATGTTGAGCTTTGAATATAGTGTATCATATGTTTGTCAGAAAATTTGTGTTCCTTACAATGATAATAGAGCTCACTATTTATAGCTGCACCTAAGAAACAAGGTCCTAGGGTCAAGCCCCTCTTTAATGACAATTCTGAGGGCCATTGAAGAATGTGTAATGGTAGGCAGTGAATGCCATATTCTTTGTAACGGGCCACATACTTAATGATGTAGAATATTCTTCATTATATGCTATCGGGGTGTAGGCATTTATTTCTCCTTTATGAGTATCATTCTCTCAGGTAACAAATGAGATCACTGCCTTTGGATCCGACTGCCTTCTGTCTTCGGCTCCACGTGTCATTTTCACATGGGATCATTTAATATAAACACATTTTACCCTATACATATAGTTTCCCTAATTTCCGGTGGCATAACTTTGTGTCACCGAGAAGTTGGCAGAAATACCTTTTTTGGTGGAAAATTATCTGACCCCCTCTGAAATGTTTCTGATAGTTGATTAGATGCACGTCTATGTGTATTTACTGTCCCGAACACGAGTCAACCGACGATTTAACATCGCTTATGCCGGTTATCGAGGTAATTATAGCGATTTTAGCCGCCTATTACTTTACTTATACGCATCAAACTTCTTCAAATACACTTAATAATTCTCCAAACTTTCTCAAACTCTCTTTACTCAACTCGTACTGTGTCTTCAACCTTTATTTAACCTTCTTCTTGAGAAAAACCTTCTTTCCTTTTTGATAAAAAATGGCCTCTTCTTCCGCAAAACCCTAGTTCCTCAAAGGACAAAGGTAAAGTTGATGATGCTGCTCCTCCTACGTTGAGCTCTATCATCCAAAAGAGTCTTGTTACAACTAAGGACTTCGTAGAGAAGTATCCTTCCACTCAACCTCATACGTGGTCCATTAGCGTATACCCTTCTTCCATATGTCATTCCAGTATTCCTGCTACGAAGGAAGACTGTCATTGCCAAGATTTAGACATTATCGCTCCTGACCTGGCGCAATGGATAACCTTACCCAAGAAGGGTTTTACGTTTTTTTTATGTATCCCTTCACTTTGGGGCCGTTCTCTTTGAGTTGAGATCCTGACTCTGTCATCGTGGAGTTCTGCATTTGCAACCAGGTATGCATGGCACAAGTAAGTCATTCTGTGTGGAGGATAGTAGCTTGTCTTCGGCGTGTGCCAGGAGACGGGAGAGGAGCTAACCCTAGCTCGATTAATGAACCTTTATTCCCCCAAGATTTTTCGCAGGGGAATGGTAAATTTCAGCAAGCGTGGCCACCATGCTCTACTATCCATCATGGATGATGACAATGACCGTGGGTGGATGGAATGGTTCGTTGCAGTCGCCACTAGTGACATCATTCCGGCCACGGCTTCATCCTTTCCGGGATTATGGAACCGAACTCGTAAGTTCACCATTTGTCTTTTCTTCCATTAATGATCATTTCATATTATTATTGACCCTTCTTCTTTCACTTATTTCAGCAACTTTGTGGGTACCACCTAGGGTTGAAGGCCTGGACTAGTGGGTCCAAAATATTTTGGATGTTACTACGCCCGAGACCCGTACGTGGAAAGAACTAGCCCTTAGATATAGGTGTTAGGTCAAAAATCACGGTAAGTGGAACGCATCGTAATTTTACCTTTCATATAAGCAAGTTGATTAATGCAAGCGCTTTTTCTCGGAGTCCCCGGCAGGAGAACAAGCAACCAAAAAGAAGAGTTTCCTCTGCGGCTGAGGGAAAAATAAAAAGGCCAAAAAGTGTCGCACCCGAGTCATCTCCGAAAGTCATGGTGATGAGCCTTGTGCCCGAGCCGGCCATAGACACCGTGATGATCGATGATGATGGAGAAGCCAGTGATAAGGGAGCTTCTCTACATAGATGACAATGACCTTCCTAAGCTCAACAGACTACTCAATTTGTTGATTTAGTTACATCAATCGAGGATGATTCCTCAACACTCTGGGGGAGTATGATATGCTGGAAAATTCCAACTCCCGTTTTCGAATTCTAGTCATTGTGCCTGGTACCGTGAGGCTGAATACCGGGTCCTTGCCGTCTTCAGTTGATGAGCAACCAACAACTAGCACTACGCTTGTTGCAGCCACTTCTTACCCTTCAATTCCATCAGCTTCATCTCCTTATTCACCAACTCTGCCTTTACCATCAATAACTGCTACATCATCTCCAAAGGTCGTGGGTGCTCGAGAAGACAACATCCCTCTTCCACAGTCCCCAGTTCACAGGAACTTGGTACAAAATTATGCTGCCTCCTCAGAAGATCCACAAAGGAAGAGGAGCATCACCCTCTCAGTTTCCACCGGATGCCATTTGTTGTACCGTCCGGTGGAACGTGCTAACTATCTGAAGCCCTTGGCTTCAGAGAAATATTGAGAAAAAATACAAACTATCTCGGGAGAGTGTTTGTTGAACAATACCATGCACAATACAACGGCGGTATAGTCTTTGTTTTCTCTGTTGTTTCTTCTATATGTGTTATGGAAGGATTTTGATGCATGCCAACTTCCTTGCTTCTAAAAGCCTTGAAAGGATGATTCGTGATAAGGAGGAACTTACCTCTGAACGGGATCAACTTTTGGTTGAGCAGTACCAAACTGGTGCTCGCCTATTAGAACTTGAAGCTCGAGCCGCTGAGGCCAATGAGTTGGAGGCTCGGTTGCATCAGAGCGAGCAAGAAGTTGTGACTCTTAGCAAGGAGATCGCCCCATTAACGGCACAATTTGAGGAAACTAGGGCCAATGGGTTGAGGTCCATAATGTTGTTCTTGCTGCATTCGATCGCGAGGCTGCCACTGCAGAAAGGTTGAATAATTTAGAGGCAGCCTTAACTTCCAAAACTGAAGAAGTTACTACTGTTGAGGATAAGTATTCCTGATTGGGGGAGAAGCATAAGAGGACCCTCGAGCACTACAGTGTTTATAGTTGGATGTCAGCCTCCGGTCCAACAGATCTGTGTGGGACAATATTTCTGCCGAGGTCCACCGCCGTCTTAAAGAAGAACTCAAGCGCCGAGCGGCTTCCCACATTGTTGAAACAAAATATGCTATGTAAAACATGAGGAGAAAAACCTTGGAAGAGGCTAAAGCTGGTGTTATTGCCTTTGATGCCGAAATCGCTAAGGCCCGTGAGCTAGAGTCAACTGCCAAAAGGGGACTTCCACAAGGTGGTGATGCTGAAGGTCAAAATGATGAGCCGGCGGCGGATCCATCCATTTCTCCTGGGGGCACATATGTTTCTCTTCCTTCGGGTTCCAGAGATGCAGTAGCTTGGTTTTTGTTTTCTTTCCTTTTCTATATTTTGTATCTGTGCTACATTTTATGAGAATAGAAGCACTTTTTCATTTAAGTATTGTGCAATTATTTCTTTTTGCATACATTCCACTTGCGTATTTGTGCATGTTTTATTATATGCGTCAAATTGTGCAAGGTTTCAGGTGTTTTTTCCCCGAGAGCATTTGGATTCCGGGCATAAGTTCCTCCGAAATCAACCCTTTGACATGTGAGTTTTATAAGAGAGTGCCCTCTAATGTTTACGATGCTCTTGGAGAGCGTCTCCTATTCATTATGGCACTAACATTTGAAGTACTTATTTAACATTCAAATGATAAAAGCAATTTAATGTTCAGACAAGAAACAAGATGGAAATTAAAGGACTTTACTTTAATCCTATCACTTTCAAAAGTACTTGAGCATTCGCTGTGCTAATAAGAAATTGCCATTACTTGTGGCTAACTTGTACAGCTTGTTTCTACGGGGCTGGCCGCGCATTCCCCGGTCCCGATGGTATAACTTTATTTCTGGGTTTTGTCTTCGGGCAGATGTGGTAATCATTGTTTCCATATCCTCATATCATCCCCCCTCCCCCGAGTGTTCGAATGCGAAGAATGAGAATTTGAACACTGGAAGTATTACACTTTCTAGGATTGCACTAGTGAATTTCTAGATAATCTTCAGTTCGATAGCAAACTTCACTTCCCCTTAGTAATTTATACTATCGAGCCAAATATTATCTAAAAATCCCCAGTTTCTTGCACTTGTGAATGATCGGGTAATCTCTGTTCGACAACAAACTTTACTTTCCGATAGGAACTTTGCTATCGAGCAAAAGACTATCTAACTGCTCCTTAGTAGTTCTTTACTTGTTTGCCTCATCATTTAAAGGTCTTATTGTTACTGCTGAATCTTCTTTCGTGGTATACTTTCCGTAGCTGCCTCATTACAAACCTTACAAGAAAAACTCAATTCGGACAAAAACTAGATGAAGGAAAAAAAAATGTAGCACATACTTTAAGTACATGCGATTTTTATTAGCAATAGTATCTCTAGTATCTCTGTCTTAATTTTCCAACTCGTATGACCCTTTTCCGGTGACAGTTGAAACCCGGTAGGGGGGCCTTCCCATGTCAGACCTTACTTCCCTGTATTGAGCTCCCGGGCGTTCTGAGTTACGTTCTACAAAACCAAGTCTCCCACTCTAAAAAACGGACATTAGCTCTTCGATTGTAATATCATTCCATTCTCTGCTTTTGAGCTGCCATCCTTATATGCGCTTAGTCCCTTCATTTGTCGAGCAGCTCCAATTTGACCAACATGGCTTTGTTGTTTGTTTCTTCGTTCGCCCGAAACTTTCTCATGGTAGGCTCTCCTATTTCAACTAGGATTAAGGCTTCTGCTCCGTACACGAGAGAGAAAGAAGTTTCTGATGTTCTTTACTTGGTTGTTGTCCGATACGCCCATAACACTCCTGGCCTCTCTTCAAGCCAATTATCTTTAGATATTTCCAACCTCTATTTGAGATTTTGTATGATCACTTTATTGATTGATTCTTTTCAGTCATTCGCGCTCGAATGATAGGGTTATGATGTGATCCTTTTGATTTTTAAGTCTTCAAGTAACTATGTGACCTTTGCGCCTATAAACTGCGGCCTGTTTTCACAGGCTATCTATTTTGGTATCCCAAATATGCAAATTATATTCTCCCACAAGAAATCCACTACTTCCCTTTGCCAATCTTCTGATAAGAACCTACTTCAACCCACTTAGAAAAATAGTAAGTTAATATCAAATGAATCCTTACCTTACCGGGGGCTAGTGGCAGTGGTCCGACGATATCCATCCCCCACCTCATGAATTTCCATGATGACAAAACTGAGTGCAGCGGATCTGCCAATTGATATACCAACGGTGCGTAGTGTTGACATTTGTCACATTTTTTAACATAGGCCTTGGCATCTTGTTCCATCCGGGGCTAGTAGTATCCTGCCCTAATCAATTTTAGCACCAAGGAATCCGCGCCCGAATGTTTTCCACAGATCCCTTCGTGGACTTCTCACATAACATAATTAGCTTCAGAGGCTGCCAGACATCGGGCCAACGGGCCTTGGAAAGATCTTCTATACAATTGACCCACCTTGAAGCAATATCTAACTACTTTGGTGCGCAATGCCCGAGATGCCTTAGAATATTCAAGCAATTTTTCGTGCTCGAGATAGTCAATATTCTTGTTTCTTCAGTCCCAGTCCAAATTAGTCGTGTTTACCTTGTAATAGCTATTCGCGTCTAATACTGAATGCATAAGCTACACTACTATGCCGGAGTCTGATCCCTTCATCACTGAGGATAATCCTAGATTGGCTAGTGCGTCCGCTTCCACATTCTCTTCTCTCGGGATGTGTGTAATTGACCATTCCCTAAACCAAGCGACCAAAGCTTAGACCTTCATTATGTATTGTTGCATTCGTTCCTCTTTAGCTTCAAAGAACCCGTAAACATTATTTACCATCAATTGGGAGTCGCATTTGATTTTTATGACATCGGGGTCCAGTCCTCGGGCCAATTCGATCCCTGCAATTAATGCTTTATACTCCGCTTCATTGTTTATCAGGGGAAACGTTCTTATGACCTACCATAAGGTTTCTCCCGGGGGTGTGGTTAATACTATGCCGAGCCCGGATCCTTTTACATTGGAAGCTCCATCCGTGAACAAGGCTAAAACTCCTGATGTCTATTCTGACACCATTACTGCCTCTTTTGTAGCCATAGGTAACAATCCCGAGCTGAAATCAGCCACAAAGTCGGCCAAAACTTATGACATAATTGTAGTCCTGGGTTTATATTCTATGTTGAATGTGCTCATTTCGACGACCACTTGCCAGCCTACCTGAGATTTAAGGTTTAGGAAGAATATTCCATAGGGGAAAAGTGATCACCACAACTATCGGGTGACATTGGAAAAAATGCCTTAACTTTCAAGTTGCGACTGCGAGGGCAAAGGCCAATTTTTCTAGATGTGGGTAGCGAGTCTCTGCTCCAACTAAGATTTTACTAGCGTAATAAATAGGAGACTACGTACCTTCACCCTCACGGACAAAAGAGGCACTTACCGCTACCTCCGAGACCGCTAAGTAGTTCAATAGATGTTCGCCTTCCTCTGGTTTTGATAGTAACGGAGGACTTGACAAATACCTTTTCAAATCCCTCGAAACCTGCTGACACTCCAGGTTCCATTTGAAGTTGTTCTTCATTTTTAGCAGCGAAAAGAAATGATGGCATTTCTCTGAAGACTGTGAAATGAATCTATTCAAACCGACCAGTCTCCCTGCCAACCTTTGAACCTCCATCACGCTTGACAGCTGATCCAGGATGTCTTCGATGGATTTAATTTTATAGGGTTAACTTTGTTTCCCCTTTGTGACACCAGGAATCCCAAGAAATTACTGGAGCTGCCTCCGAACACACACTTCTCGGGGTTAAGCTTCATGTTATGCTTCCTTAAGATGTCAAAAGTTTCTTGCAAGTGTTTAAGATGATCTACGGCATTCAAAGACTTAACCAGGATTATCTATGTACAACCAGATCAAGTGTTTAAGATGATCTATGTCAAATGGTTGTTCACGAGCCGCTGATACGTGGCTCCAACGTTCTTTATCCCAAAGGACATCACATTATAGCAATATGTGCCAAAGTTTGTTATGAACAAATTTTATTCCTGATCCTACGGGTTCTTCTTGATCTGGTTGTACCTGGAGTAAGCATCAAGTAAACTCATTAACTCATGCGTGGCTATTGCATCAACCATTTGATCAATGTTTGGTAATAGGAACGAGTCTTTCGGGAAATACTACTACGCACAAAAAAAAATTTATTGTTATTCTTTGGAAATACTACTACGTTATCTAGCCAGTCAGGATACTTTACCTCTCGAATTGAAGCGATATCAAGCAAGCGGGTTACCTCTTCTTTGACAAATTTGTTTCTGACCTCGGCAATAGGATGTTTTTCTAGTTTATCGGGGGGATGCTGGGATCCAGGCTTAGATTGTGGCCACTTCTGGCAGGATAGCTATCATATCTGCATGCGACCACGCAAAACAATCGACATTAAATTTAAGAAATTCAATAAATCCAGACCTGAGCTTGGGGTTCAGTTCTGTCCCTAAGTGGAACTTTCTCTCTAAGAACTTTTCAAATAATGCGACTTGTTCAAGTTCTTCCGCTGTGGATTTTGTTGCATCCGTCTATTCTAGTACCTGGAAATACTATGGTACCTGGTAGGATTCTAACAACTCTTCCCCCTAGTTGACTTCGCTCGGCTCGGGAGCAAGCGTCGGTTCCTGTAATTGCTATGCCATATGCTTCTTCCCTTTGCTACTAGAAACTAAGACTGCATTCATCTCCCTTGTTGCCGATTGGTCACCTCTTATTTGTTTAATTCCTTCGGGAGTTGGGAATTTCAGCAACGAATGATATGTTGATGGCACCGCCTTCATCTCGTACAAAAATGGTCTTCCCAAGATGATATTATAACCCATATTGTAGTCCACTACCTTGAAAATGGCCATCCTCATCACCCCCTTGGCATTCGTGGGTAGCACAATTTCTCCCTGGGTTGTCACGCTTTCCGGATTGAACCTGAGGAGGAGTTTCGTGGCCGGAATAATACTTCCGGTGAGCTTGGCTTGCTCCAACACTCTCCACTAGATAATATTGACCGAACTTCCTGGATCCCCCAGAACACATTTAATTTTAAACTCTAAGCCATTTAGTGAGATTACTAGGGCGTCGTTATGCGGTAGCAGCAGTCCATCTGCATCTTCCTCCGTGAAAGTAATGTCGTCCTCGGCAACTTCCTGGACATGAAGATCATCAAACATGGAGGATCCTTTCATGCTTTCGAATGCTCCGCGTTATCGTGACTACAACCGTAATTATTTTTAGCCTGATCACTCAAATATTCCCTAATATGGTCATTTTTTAGCAATGCCGCAACCTCTTCGCGCATATGCCGGCAGTCCCTAGTATGATGACCATTTGTCCCATGGTATTTGCACCACAAATTAGGATCCCTTTGGCTGAGATAGAATCTCATCGGCTTCAGGAATCGTGCTGCTTTAATGTTCCTCATAACCGACGTTTCCTTGTCTGTAACGACCTCTTATTTCTGCCTCGATTAGTTCTCCTATCGGTAAAGAATCACTTCACGGATCGAAATCCTCTGCCGCATCCTTCGGCACGTTCATAGGGAAAAACCCGACCCCTTGAAGACCGTAGATCTGTGTCGAAATCATCTTTCGATTTCTCCTTATTATTCTCCCGGTTTCGACCCTTGGCCGACGCCGGGAAACCTAGCTAATCATCTTCAATCCTCATCTTTTACTTATACCGGTTGTGAACATCCGCCCAAGTTGTTGCCTGTAACTTGAGCAGACTTTCTTTCAACTTCCGGGAAGCGTCGAAACATCTCGAATTCAGACCTTTGGTAAATTCTTCAGCCACCCATTCGTCCGGTACGAGCGTTAACAACATCGTTTCCTTCTGGAATCTGGTCACAAACTCCCGCAGCAACTCGGACTCTCCTTGTGCAAACCTGATTATATCGGCCTTTCAAGCCTGTACCTTTCTAGTCCTGACATGGGCCTTGAAGAAAGAGTCCGCGAGCACCTCAAAGGCGTCTATGGAATTCTCGGGCAAAAGCAAATTCCATATCAGGGCTCCCTTTGTAAGAGTCTCCAAATATTTCTTCAGTAAGACTGAATCAATCTCATGGGTAGCTAAATTGTTCCCCTTCACCTACATTGTATAGGTGGTGATATGCTCCTGAAATACTGAAGTCCCATTGATAAGTTGGTAATTTACGAACTTATCTCATCTTTAATCTTAGATTTTTGCTATGTTTGATTGATAAAATAGTGTGTTTTAAGTGGTTTACTTCGACTTTGCAGGTTTTATGTGATATTAAAGTCATCGGAAAGCAACCAAGCAAAAACAAGTCAAAAAGGCGCTCAAAAGAAGAAATATGAAAATTGGCCTCAGAGGTCGCAAATGCGAGCAGTAGCTCGCAATTGCTAAGTCAACCAAGAAAGTCAACGTTCGCAAATGCGAACATGTGAATCGCAATTGCGAGGCCAACTGAGTCAAACAATGTTCGCAAATGCAAAATAAGGTTTGCAAATGCAAAGTCAAACCAGACAGTCAACCTTCGCAAATTCGAAGTTTTCATCGCAAATGCGATAATCAATAGGAAAGTCAAGATTCGCAAATGCAAACATAGCTTTGCAAATGCGAAGATCATGCTTCAGTTCTGGGCTCTTCTGTAATTTCACATTCTTTGGCCCCAAACCCTTTAATACACAACCTAGCTTATTGAAAACAGATCTTCGGCATCTTTGGCAAATCTTTGGCCGATCTTTAAATTATTCTTTAGTCTCTTGACTAGAGAACACATGTTTTGAGCTAAGGTTGTTGCACACATACTTGGGTTTTGAAGATTTGAAACTTTTGGTTGAGAATTTCTTACGCATTTATGTTCATTTCTTCATTTCCTTGCTATGTATTGAATATCTAAGTGTGTAGTATTTTTTTCAACACTTAAATCTTGTTTATGGGAATATTAATATTTGAAGTGTGGATTAAATATCTTGTTGTGCTTATGTATTGAACGATTTTTATTTATTATGAAGTGAGTTATTGTTTCTTTAATTGTTCTTGTTCTTTAATGTTTCCAAAGGGATTAGCTAACCCTAGGACTCGCCTATTCACTTCGAATTAATTTTGGGAAAGATAATTGGGGTTGGGAAAGATTCATTAACAAGAACTTGAGGCGTTAACCCTCACTTTATAGATTTTACCTAGGGATAGGGTTGAACTACTTGTAGCCATATTCGGGTGTGCTTAATCTCTTAATTGTTTTAGGGATAATTCAATAGGAAGTCTTGTTAGTCTTCGGAAGAAGCTAATATAGAATTATTACCCGAGGTTAATAAACATAAACTCACTCCATATTTATAAAATCGTGAAATACATTGGATCGTTACTTGAGTGTAATTCCCAACGTATCTATGCTTGTAGCCATTGATCATTTTACTTGTTTTCTAGGTTAGTTTATATTTCCTCATTTGGATATAATATTTTCAAAATCACCCTTTAAGTGTCTGGTTTAGCATAACAAGTGATAATTCTCTTACACGCCTAATCGCCTACATATTGTTCTCCGTGGGATTCGAGCCCAACTCATAGTTGGGTAAATTATATTGCATGCGACCATGTCCATTTACTTTTTAGTAGTGGATTTGGACGTCACCAAAATCCGCCAACCGATTCCATGCTTGTTAGTGATTCCAAGAAAAGTATGAAATTAGAGTCAACCGGTGTAGTTAAAAAGATGGTTGAATTTGACTCTAATTCGGGGGACCAAGAGAATGTCAAAATCAGGAAAGAATTACAATTTGGAGGCTTGATGTCACATTCCAAGCATTTCTCAACATTGGAATTGTGTGATGATATGAGAATTGAACTACACGAGTCAATGAGGGATTGCGAAGAGGAGAGGTAAAGACCATACATCTTACAATTGGAAGGTACAAGAAGGCAAAATGACATTCCTCACATGAAAGCCAAGAAATGCAAAATAAAGCAAATGGCATTTGGGTTGATCATCTACTTACCATCTCCCACCGATCATGGTCACAAGCTTGAGTCCAAGTTAGGTGCCCAATTCATATCCTCCAAGTGGAGAGAAAAGTGATAAAGTTGATTCGCGTCGTGCCACGACGTTAGATGCGGTGCTTGGTGGGAGGCAACCCATCGTTTTCAATTTTTTTGTCATTTTTATAATTTTTATTTTTTGTTTTTTAAATTTTCTCTTTAGAATAGTTTATTTTATTATTGTTGATCAATCTACCATGTTTCAGGAAGTTTGGAAGTTTTTGGGACAACAAGCAAGGAGATTGAGAAATAAAGAAATAACAGTACATGCCTCAGTTATCACATTTGCGAACACGGATTTGCATTTGCGGAAGCTTGATGGGTCGCAAATACGAAGAAACTGGCGCAATTGCGACCTCTACTAAATTTTTGATATTCGCAATTGCGAGGATGCGGTAGAAAATGTGACGTCGGAGGTCTTAAATGGGTAACTTTATTTCATTTTTGACAAAGTCAGAAATATTTGGGGATCTCAAAACATCAACGACCTTCAGCTTTCTCACTCTCACAACTGTGAAACTCCCTCATTCTAACTCCTAAGTGCAAGCATCCAGGCATGAAAGCTTAATTTTATACTCTTTATGTTCTATAAAAATATTAATTTCTTCTCTCCTTGTGCTCTCAAAAACAAGGGTTCAAATTGACCCTTCTCTTCTGGGTGGGGATTGGTTGAGAGTGTGAGCTTCATTCTTTGCTTAAAAAATGGGGAATCCTGAGTACCCATAGCTTTCGGAGCTGAAGCTGTGAATCGAATCTATCACCTGCAAGACCATGATATGGAACCATATCATGAGAAAGACTGTGCCTCAGGCAAGTGGTTGGTCTCCAAAATTTTCCCGGGTGCGGATGTTCCATGGGCAGCGAAAAAGCGAGGGATCACATCCAAAGAATTCACTACCGAATCAAAGATATGGCTAGCAATCATATGCAGTCGCATATCTCTTGCAGGGAATATATGGAATGCACCAACAATGAGAGCTCAAATGATCGCTTGCATTCTTGATGGCATCTGGCTTAATGTTGGTGCGATTTTCATCAATGAGTTGAGGGACTATCTGTGATAGAATTGTCAA
Organism: Nicotiana tabacum; assembly: GCF_000715075.1. Classification (NCBI taxonomy): domain Eukaryota; kingdom Viridiplantae; phylum Streptophyta; class Magnoliopsida; order Solanales; family Solanaceae; genus Nicotiana; species Nicotiana tabacum. The sequence goes on from NC_134081.1 coordinate 63,500,903, forward strand.
TCACTGATGTTCCCATCTCTTATCACTGAGTTGTTCCACCTTGCAGGGGTTGAGGAGTATCCAGGAGACAACTAGATAGATCTGGGAAAGCCTATTGCTCTATTAAAGAAAAGGGGAGAGGGCAACGCTGTGAAAAGAAAAAAGAGAAAGTTGGGATCTTCTTCTCAGACCGACCAGGGTAGTCAGCCATCATCTTCTACAGGAGGACAATTTGCTATACTTTCGGAGGAAATGCAGCAGATTAGTGACCTAGTAGCTGGCCTTCCATAGCGACCTGGGGAAACATCTGAGGGGCCCTCTGTATGCATTTCAAAGAAAGAATTTCAAAAGTATCTTGATGATCAGAAGAAGAAGGGGGATAACCTTCACAAGCTGGAGAAAGCATACACTGATTTGGCTACAGCACATGGTACTTTGAGTATTTCTCATGCCAAGCTAGCAAATGCACACACCATGATGAAGAAGAGGGAGAAGAAGAGAGATAAATTCTTCACCCGCATGTGGAAGGGGGTGAAGGGGCTATGGAATGTTCTAAAGCCTCAAGAGTCAGTGCCATCAACCAACTCGGATGATGATGATGATACTCTAGTTCATTAGTCCGAGGAAGAGGAGGAGGATGCGACTGAGTCCAACGGCGAGGAGAGCACTTGATGCAGTATTCAGGGAGTTCTTTCCACCATTTTAATCTATTTAGTTTAGTTGCATTGAGGACATTGCAACATTTCTAGTTGGGGATGGCTTCTTGTATAATTGTTGATATGGTAGATTGATATTTTATTTTTATGTGATGTGTTATATTAGTATGTTTACTAGCTTCTTGATTTTTTTTTTTATATATAGTATGTTTTATTTACTTGATGTTTACTAACTTCTTGATTTTTATTCTAGTATGTTTTATTTACTTTATGTGTACTAGCTTCTTTATTTTTTTGTTTTATTTTATTGGCAATATCCTTGGTTTTCTTTATACCATGTTTCTTCTTCCGAGGATGTCAATTTGTTTTTGAACCAGGTAATTTTGGTAAATTATTATGTCGATAATTCCCGATGATGGATAGCTAGGCGAATTTCTTAAGGGAATTAGTCTTGTAGTTTAGATATAGTTTTTGTTGGAGTTTGTGCCCATGGGCCAATTTGTGGCTTGCTTGGTAACAACATGATTTAAATCTCAGCATATGAATTCTTGATCTTTGAAAAAGAAAAATAATTGAAGTAAAGATCATTATCATGAATTTTAGACTCAAGTTTTGGCTCCTTGATTCATTAAATAGTCTCTTAGGCTATATGTGACTTCTTTGAGTTCATTGGTTTCAATTGGATTTTGGATTGGTATTATGCTCAAGTTTTCATGTGCCATGTGTGGTGAGATTTATTGTGAGTTCTTTTGCATTATTTGTAGTTTAGAACATGTCCGGAATGTGCTTCAAGTCGAAATCCTAGACTAACTTGGTTTGAAAAATGATGCTAGGCCTTCCTTGGACTGTTATTATGCATTAAATTTCCTACCCTTGCATATTATCCCTAGTCAACCCCTTTTGAGCCTTTAAACATTTTCTTTGGCAACCATGTTACAAGCTTTAACCCTTTATTTGTTATTGATCTATTTTTTGGCATACTGCCTCCCTAAGTACTTTAAAAGTATAAACATAGGCTAAAAGCCTAAGTTTGGGGGTGAAGGTTGGAAAAGTTGTGGTGTGAAAGTTGTTTAAAAGGTGAATGGTAGTAAAACAAATATAGTGGAACCTTCCGTGATTTGTTTTAAAAAGAATGAGTAAGAAAGAAGAATAAGGAGGGGAAAATAAGGAATTGTGAATAAATGAAAGAATAGGTGATGAAATGAAAAATGAAGAAAGGGTAAAAAAGTTCTTGAGTGAAGTGTACTTTGATATTGTAAAATTTATAGTGCTTAGGGAGGTTTTGAGTCACTCTAACCAAAATTGTGCCTACCTTAACCAAGAACCTAAACTACAACCCTTTAAGTCCTAATTGATTTGGAACCAAGTTTGTCTACATTAGTGGAGAAATACATGAAGAGCAAGCCTATGGTACTACTTGTGTGCATTTGAACATCTTTGTGAGGGAGACTTAATTCTTTCCATATTGATATCTCATATATGTTTTGAATTACAATTTATAAAGGGTGGGATTCTCTCTTAAGTGTGAGGGCACATGAGATTTGAGTTGTGAATTTAATCCCATTTTCAATTGGGAGGAATGAACAAGGGAAGGTTATTTGTGATAAAGAGGTAAATTTTGACGCTTTAGTGTCATGACTTGATTGCTACTTTGATTGACATAGTGTTTGAGCACTTGAATTGTAATGAAATTTATGATAAGTTTTTGGTGTTTCATATGCTTTGGATTAATTGTTGGTACCAATCAATGTCATGTGTTTGTACTTAAAGTAGACCTTTTGACTTGGTATGATATTGATGCACTATTGAGTTAAATACTTGGGAGGAGATTTTGTGCTTTGATTGCTTGAGGACAAGCAATAGTTTAAGTTCGGGGATTTGATAAGTTGGTAAATTACCAACTTATCTTATCTTTAATCATAGATTTTTGCTATGTTTGATTGATAAAATAGTGTGTTTAATGTCGTTTACTTATACTTTACATGTTTTATGTGATTTAGAAGTGACCGGGATGAAACCAAGCAAAAACAAGTCAAAAAGGGGCTCAAAAGAAGAAATCTTGAAATTGGCCTCAGGGGTCGCAAATGCGAGCGGTAGCTCGCAATTGCGAAGTCAACCAAGAAAGTCAACGTTCGCAAATGCGAATAGGTGAATCGCAATTGGGAAGCCAACTGAGTCAAACAATGTTCTCGAACGTGAAATAAGGTCCGTAAATGCGAAGTCAAACCAGACAGTCAACATTCGCAAATGCAAAGCTTTCATCACAAATGCGATAGTCAACAGGAAAGTCAAGGTTCGCAAATGCGAAGATCACGCTTCAATTTTGGGCTCTTCTGTAATTTCACATCCTTTGGCCCGAAACCCTTTAATACACGACCTAGCTTATTGGAAATAGATCTTTGGCGTCTTTGGTAAATCTTTGGCCGATCTTGAAATTAGTTTTGAGTCTCTTGACTAGAGAACCCGAGTTTTGGAGTTAGGGTTCTTGCACACACACTTGGGTCTTGAAGATTTGAAGCTTTTGGTTGAGAATTTCTTATCCATTTATGTTCATTTCTTTATTTTCTTGCTTTGTATTGGATATCTAAGTGTGTAGTATTTTTTCCAATACTTGAATCTTGTTTATAGGAATATTTATATTTAAAGTGTGGATTAAATATCCTGTTGTGCTTATGTATTGAACGATTTTTATTTATTATGAAGTGAGTTATTGTTTCTTTAATTATTCTTGTTTTTCAATATTTCCAAAGGGATTAGCTAACCCTAGGACTCGCCCATTCACTTCGGATTAATTTTGGGAAAGATAATTTGGTGTTGGCAAAGATTTATTAATAAGAACTTGAGGCGTTAACCCTCACTTTATAGATTCTACCTAGGGATAGGATTGAACTACTTGTAACTATATTCGGGTGTGCTTAATCTCTTAATTGTTTTAGGGATAATTCAATTACGAAGTCTTGTTAGCCTTTGGAAGAAGCTAATATAGAATTATTATCCGAGGCTAATTAACATAAACTTGCTCATATTTGTAAAATCGTGAAATACATTGGATCGTTATTTGTAAAATTATTATCCGAGGCTAATTCCCAATGCATCCATGCTTGTAGCCATTGATCATTTTACTTATTTTCTAAGTTAGTTTATATTTCCGCATTTAGCTATAATATTTTCAAAATCAACCTTTAAGTGTTTGGCATAGCATAACAAGTAATAATTCTCTTACACGCCTAATCGCCTACATATTGTTCTCTATGGGATTCAACCCCGACTCATAGTTGGGTAAATTATATTGCATGCGACCGTGTCCATTTACTTTTTAGTAGTGGATTTGGACGTCACCACCCATCATACTTCATCACATCTAGCATTTTAAACCGCTTCAGGATTAATTCTGGTGTCGCGCTTGGTTTGTACGACAGTTGTGTGTACTTCTTTGAGTCTGGCTCTTTCAGCACTAGTGGTGTGACCGAATTTGATCCATTCGGGCATTTACATCCCTCACAAACTGCATGAGTTCGATTTTAAAGGGATTACTATCGTTGTTGTGATTGAATCCGCACCCCCTAGCCGCATCGAAGACAACCGCGCCCCTCGGGGTGTTGTTGTCGACCTTCTACGTTGTTTGATTTGTGGGAGCACTAGGAGGAACTGGACCTCTTCCATTTGTGTTGTTGGAAGCACCCGACAACGCCTACTTCAGCTCTATCATGACCTTATCATGTCATGTCAGATGGCCAATAATGGCCTCTTGTTGCTCCTTCAAGATCCTTACTGCTTCGATGACGTGCTCTTCTTCAGCATCATCAGGAGTCGCCTCTCGAACCTGTCGTGGATACCATCTGTCGTACACCGGCATGGCCTTATCCCCCTCATTACGGGTATCAATGATTGAATCCTCATGCTTAGACTGATTTCCTTGGACCTCAACGTTGTGTGCGATGTAGACACTGTTATCTGCCATTTTTTATGATTTTTTGCTAAGAACAAATAATCAAACGAGTTAGTAATATATGCAAGGATCAACTCAATTACACATCTGGCTAAGCCCCACAGTGGGCGCCAAACTGTTTACCCGTAAAATGGTACAGTTGAATTTATACGTGATTTATAGACAAGTGAATTAATTTGATCCCAAGATGATAAATAAATTAGAAAAAAATGTAATACTTAGCCTTGAGTTGGAGATAAAATAACAAAAATCGTAATTCCGGGAGCAGGGCTTCCGCGGACAATAATAACGAAATAAATGAGCAAGAAGATAAAATTATCTTGAGCTTTTAAAAGAGTGTAGCATATGTTTGTCAAAAAATTCGTGTACCTTACAATGATAATAGAGCTCACTATTTATAGTTGCACCTAGGGAACAAGGTCCTAGGATCAAGCTCTTCTTTAATGACAATTATGAGGGCCATTGAAGAATGTGTAACAGTAGGGAGTGAATGCCATCCTTACTTAATATTATAGAATATTCTTCACTAAATGCTGTCGGGTAGCAGGCATTTATTTCACCTTTATGGGTATCATTCTCTCCGGTAACAGACAATATCACTGCCTTCGGATCCGACTGCCTTCTGTCTTCGGTTCCACGTATCATTTTTTCATGCGATTATTTAATATAAGCACATTTTACCCTATACAACACCATGCTGGCATCTGTAGACACAGGACATGTCCACAAGCTTCTATAGAATACAATTGTATTATGGTCGGGATAGGGCAATGACCTACCAATATTGTCTGAATATACAACAAAAACTCTAGACATGGTAACTGTGGATGATATGGAGCTTACCAATCAAGCTATATACCGACGTGCCTACTGCTGAGGCCTATCTCTCTTATTGTCAGGACCTGCAAGCATGAAATGCAGCACCCCCGCAAAGGGGCGTCAGTACAAAATAATATACCAAGCATGTAGGGCAACTAAATAACTAAAACTGAAATTGAATTGATATACATGATATGCTGAATATAATCTGAGAAGTCAAAACTAACGTGGAAACATACTTACATGTCTCTGACTCATATAATATAAGTAACACCGAAATAAACTATCAGACCTTATATAGGGCTCGGTGTGTATATGTATAGCCCCGTAGGCATATGTATAGCCCCGAAGGAATCTCTCTAGCCCCAAAGGCATGGCGTGCATATGTCTAGCCCCGTAGGCATAGGGTAATATAGTAAATAACACATGTATACTAGTGATTGTCGGTAAGATTCATGTTCTTAAGAAAGAATTTTACTAGTGAAGTGCTTGGGTCACTTACCTTGACCTTGGAGAGTGAGAGGAGGAGAGAAAATGGATAGATTCATATCCTATAAGGTCTTTAATGAAAAATGAGAGTGATATTCCGAAGTTTTAACTTATAAAAGACAAGGTTTGGCCGACTTAACCTTGGTTGCCACATGTCCCGCAGCAATTGGGCACTGTGCACGTACAAAGTAAATCGCGCTTAACTATTTACTCAGACGTCGTATCGTCAAATGGTTTGTAGTGTTGGAAAGACTCATAGAAATTCAATTTGATGGGTTGATTACCTCGTAATTCAAAGTATATTAGGAGAAAAACTCAGTAACATCAGACCCAAATTTTAGTAAACTTATGAATCATAACTTGTGATAACTTTTCCAAGTTTTGTTTTACAAATTGCTTTATTTCAACACTTAACAAACAACTATGATGCAATTCAAATAAATCATAGCACGTTAAGTACTACTAGTATTGCCCCAAAAGTACGGGTCATAACATCAGCCCTTACCTCAAATGTACAGTATGTAAGTCACCCCATAAGATGGAAATTTTGGGGAAATTCACTCCCTTTGATTCATTTAACCTCTAACCCTTCTAACACTTACTAAACATAGTCACACTCACTTATAAACTTATGAGTAGTCTAGCTCTCTGAGCTTACGACGACTAACTAACAACTCATCTTAAAATAAAAAAAATACGATATGTAATAAACTAAGCAGCATATGAAGAAGATATGCGTAAAAAGGGAATGTATACAATTTCGGAGTTAACATATAGAGGAGATATGCAGTAAAAATCATGTATACACGCAAGGAGTTTGCATATAGAGAAGATATACAAAACCCCCAACACTTACTACTTTTCCATAACTGTGTGTATGTCATCAAGGAGAAACATGAGCGGGCGGTCTTAGGGGGGTGGATCCTTATCCACATGCTGTGCGAAAAACTCATATGCCATAACCACAAGAAAAACACACGTGCCACAATCAACTCAACCCGCACGGACAAATCACGTGCTCTCAAACCAGTCTATAACATATATAGCATATACATGAATACATGTATATAGTCAATGGATACCAATTCACATACTCCTGGACTGATAAAATAGCATGCTAAAGTGTATGAGTGAGAAGTACAAATCTACAACTCAAATAAGGTGGATACGCCACACAATAATGAGTGTCATGTTCAAACATGAAAAGTAAGACTACACATGATCTCTAGCATTATTCACAAAGTCACGTAGTAATAAAATATATAAAGCATGGTGGCAATAATCGAGGACAAACCTACACCACTATAGAGTAGCGAGGATGGTCGATACAATTTTACCTAACGAGGTCAGGATCGATTTCCACATGGAGTTAAGTTGGTTTGGAGTTGGGTAGCTAACTAATCTAGATGTGCGTATTGTTCCGAATTGGACTTCCAAACGTTATTGCGATTGATTCTATTATCATTTTGTACTATTGTATGCTAAGTGCAAGCTAAATACAATATTTTTGGTGAAAGTTTTCAAGTGTTAAAATGTACTAGGGAAGTGACTTCTGCCTAGGTGAGTATCTAATGGGTATCAAGAATCTAGGACAAGCTTGTTATGATTAGGGTCGTGATATAATCATCACACATAAGTGCTCACTCTATACCTCTCGGTAGTTTGAGTGACTTTGCCCGATTTGGCTTTCTCAAACCCAAATGGGTGTTCATACAATACAAGTGAAATTGACTCAAGTCGGGTATTACTATTTCTAGGTTTAATCCTTTAATTGGGGTTATCAATATCTTGAGTTCACCCCAATTCCTTGTTAGCCTAATTTTCCTAGACTTAGTCCCTCTTTCTCAAGAAGAGCCTAAGTCATAAAGGCATGAGTCAGTGTTTGCAATCACTAATTCTACACTTTTAGCATGAATTAGGCAAAATATCACTAACCCATAAACAATTAAGCCCTAAAATTCAAGACCCATTAATTACCCATACTAGGGTTGGGTCACAACCCTAGCTATGGGGTTTAGCTACTCATAATAACAGCATAAATCAAAGATAAAGATGAAATATAAGCCATAATATTAAAGTACAAGATGAAAATCTAAAGTTTGAAGGTAAATCTACTCTACAATTGCCAAAAAAGGGAAAAACCAGCTGTTCACATGCTTTGCTAAACAAAACTTAACCTAAAATTGATAAAAGGATCTATATATACTAGGCTGAAATTTCCGGACAAAAATGCCCCTGCGGAGGATTCGCGAACGCGTAATTCTGACATCTGCGCTTGAGCTTTCGCGGCCGCGTGATAATGAGCTCGATCAGTGTTTGTTCAATACTAGGCTTGGATTGGGCTTAATTTCGCGGACCGCATAATTTCAACCACGTCCGTGTGTGCTTCCATCACGGCTGCGTAATTTGGACGCGGACCGCGTTCTTCAGTTAAGCCTGACTTGCAAGGTCTCTGAACCTCAAGATGCGCTCTCAGCGGAATTCTCTTCGCGGTCGCGCCAAAGATTTCGCGGCCGCGCCTTTCCAACGTGGTGAGCGGTGATTTTAGTACTCAAAGCAGCTTTTCTAAATCTACTTTCGCGGACCGTATAATAGTGGCTGCCTCGGTGGTGGTCCTTACGCGGCCGCGCTTTTCTGCCGCTCTCAGCGCTCCAGTCTCAGACTTGGATTCATGCAGGTTTGACTCCTTCATGAGTTGATTATGGCTTCTTTGCCTCATTTTGACCAAACCCTGTAAGCAAGCACATTAAGTTAGTATTCGGGAATACTTTTACGCATTTTTGACCCAAAACCTAAGCAAAAGAGAGAAAATAATAGGCTAAAACCCCTAGTTATTAACTCCCCCAAACTTAAGCTTTTGCTTGCCCTCAAGCAAACAAGGTAATTCCCACCTCCACAAGAAAAAGAAAGGAAAATTTCAGCTTTCCTAAGGTGACTTCATCAAGCATCAATTGGGACTAACAATTACCCTCAACACAAATGCATTATCAACAACATCATGCTATGACTTGTTGAGTTCCATAGTTCTAATGTGACACAAAAGCATCAAGAGTTGACTCAATTCATCAAGGAAGCTCGCTCTCTCACGTAGGTTATTGTGGATCCCAGACTCCCCCTCCTCTACTCTCCATTAGCTAATCTCACCTTATAGAATGTGATACTCAAAACAGGGATTGTAAAGAAGTGCGCTCATCACTCTCAAAAGAATGTCACAAGTCCATCTCTAAGTACCATAAGCTTGCCCCTCATGTAAATCATCACTAATGTAAGCTCACTCAACTTGAAATCCTATAGGGGTTTAGCGGGATGTAATGAAGTCTTTTTGGATCAAGGTAGGACATAATGAACTATGATGGTATCATTTTTTCTTAAGCACTCCATTTTCTCATTTCGGTTCATACTTTCTTGACTCTTTGAGTCATTTTCTTCTTCCTCAGGGGAACTAGAGAGACACATTGTCACTCTTTCTTGTTCATGACAATCATTTTTCTCCTTTTCTCATCATACCATGCCTCTCAACATTGTTTTCTTTGAATCCTTTCAACCTTTTCTTTCTTTTTGACATATTTCTTTTTAACTCTTCATCCTTTTCTTTGCCTTTTCTTTTCATCAATTCTTTTTTTTCTATGTACCTTTTATCACTTTGAAATTCCTCGTCTCTCCCCTAAACTTATGTTTTTGCTAATTGCTCATCATGAATGCTAAGGAGAGATTGGGTGCCAAGAGAGGGTTATTATAAAACGGATGAAGGCTTGTAATGTGGCTATTGAATGAAAAAGGCTTAGGCTCAAAGGGGTTGACTAGGGATATCATATTGGTAAGCTACGGAAGCTTTCACAGTTCAAATGGGACCAAAGAGAGCCTACAATCACTTCTCAAGTAGAGCTACACTTAGAATTTCGCCTAGACAAACATTCAAGGCAAATTCTAGACTTATTGGCACGAGACTTGGACTTGCAATTCAATACCTCACCTCTCTCTCAAGCTAATGGATTGTTAAAGAGAACAGAGTCGAGGGCCCACAACAACCTTAGCTAAGATTGAAGATCACAGATGGCTCAAAGAAACTATTTGATGATAGTTTTAGTCAACTCACGAGTCTAAAGGTCACAACTAGAGCTATTCTTTGTCAATCAACTTGTTTCTAATCATGAGGTCAAAGGTAAATGTGTTAATACCAAGTGAAGCCTGCTTGAGACACTTTTATTTATTACTACTACATATTAGAGCAAGAAGAAAAACAGACTCAATCCCTTAAGAAGGTTTTCACGCCATCCATCATTGGGAAAAGCCACCCGGTTCACACAATATCTACCTTTGGAAAGAACCATGGCATTAAGAAAACCAAAGGCTTGTTGATCTCGCAAAAATGTGAAAAGAAGCTAAAAACTCAAAAAGAAGCTACTAAAGGAAATAAGAAGCTAAGCTATTAAGGAAAAATACAAAAGAAGTTATAAAGTAAACTATCAAAAGTAAAATGAATATGTACAATAATGGAGTGAAACGAATATATACAAAATAGAGATGAATATATACATGGAATGGTAAAGTTATATACATACCAAAAGTGAAAAATAACGAAAGTGAAAATAACGATAAGTAAAAATAAAGGAAAATAGTATCATAATTATTACATGCCAGTCATCAAATCAAAATAAGACCACCCCCTAAATAAAAGATAGCATTGTCCTCAATGCTAAAAGCAAAAATAAGATTAGGGAAGGGATAGAGAGTAAAGAAAACTCCCGACGTGGTCTTTGTCTACATGGGGTCAGGCTCACTAGTGGAGACCTCGGACTGCATAGGATCATCAACTCCCTCCGGGTCCTCCAACTGTATCTCCAGGTCCTCTGACTGGGGCACCACAAATCCTCTCACCGGCTCTCTGTCAGCCTCCTGCTCTGATGCCTGTGCTGTCTGTGTTGTAGGGGCAGTTTCCTCCATAAGCAGGTCCAGTGGAATATCTCCGGTCGAAGTGAACTTCTCTACCTCCTTCTTCAGCAGCTCCACTGACTCTTTTGAAGCTTGAGTCTTCTTCATCCTTTTGACCTGCTTGCCCAGCTCCTTGATCACCTTCCGATGAGTATCTAATTTCTCCAGGATTTTATTTTGGTTGTCCAGGAGCTTCTTTTGGTTGTCCAAAAGCTCCTTCAATGAATCCTCCACTAATGGAGGTACCTAAAGCTATGCTGGGGCTGCCTGTATTGCGACTGCACTGGATAAGACAGACAGCTTTGATGTAGCTGCCTGCAACCAGTTATTGATGCTAGATAGCATCTAAGAGACCCGCAGTGCAGTCTGAGGGTAAGCTGAGGAGGAAGTCACAGATAGTTGGGCAGAGACAGATGGCCCTGAAGAATGAGGTGGCATAGCAGCAGATGAACCTTCAACTATGGAAGGCTCGGACCCAGTGGCCACTACCCTTGGCTCTTCAGACTGGCCAGCGGAGGTAGTGGCTTTGTCTTTGGACTTGGGATTGTCTGCTCCCTGAAGGCTATACCAAGAGAAGGGCCTTTTTGGCTTCAACTTGATGTCAAAATCCCTCCCTTCTACATCTTGGTCCTCTAAATACATGGTGAGGAAGTTGGGGAACGAGTATGATGTTTCTTCCTTCCCGATAGCTTTGGTGCTATTTCTCGCCATGATGTCTTCCACATTTATCGGGTACCCCGCCATGATAGACGCCACAATAATTGCCCGGGAGACTGGGATATCACTGTCATGCTGAGATGGGTCTAGCCGGCTGCAAACGAAGGTGCACCACCCTTTTGCTTCAAAGCTCAGAGTGTTTCTAGCAATAAACTAATGCATTGTTTAATAGTCTGCAATTTTGGCCTCTGCATCTAGCATTGGGTAGACCTCATATAAATGACCTCCCTCCCTATGCCTTGCGGTAATGATTCCTCTGGCATTACGACCTTTACCACAATGATGCTGTCCATAGATCAAATTATTTCGTGGATTGGATTTCATTTGACTGTCTTTTATAAATAATATCTCATGGATTTGTTGGTGCTGCACTTTTTTTCTTAGCGGGAACGACTTATGATAGAATCTGCCTTATTTATCTTGACGAAATGGGCGGTTATTATGTTATTATATAAATAAAGATATCTTCCAATAAATAATCTATAAAATATAAGAATATATAAAGAGTAATTTAAAAAGATACAACAAAAATTTATTAAATAACTCTTATATTATTGATACTAAATGATTTTCTTAATGAGTGTGCAAAAATTTAAATGACATTGACCCGATTTTAGATGGTAGAGTACATGCTTATTCCTAATTTAATTAACTTGACATTGTAAGTAAAAATCATGACGTTATAAGTAAGAATTTATATTGTTAACATGGATAAGTTTAGCTGGACATTTACTCATGCTGATTAATGCAACATTACTATGAAGAAAGCTCCATTTCAATTTTATGAGAATATATAAAGAGTAATTTGAGAAGATATAACGGAAAATAAGTTAAGTAACTCTTATATTATTGATATTAAACGATTTTCTTAGTGGGAGTGCAAGCATTATAAGTGACACTTATTTTAGACCGTAGATAGCGTTATCTAAGAACTTATGCACGACTATTTTAATTAACTTTACATTGTAAGTAAAAATATAATGTCCTAAATAAGAATTTATTGTTAACATGAATAAGTCAAGCTGACCACTGTTCTTGAATCCCCTTTTACTAAAATTCTCAAAGTTTTCATCTTTGTGATTGTTCTGTGTGAAGAGCATAGTCGAATGTTATGGTAGTTGCTTTGCACATTTTAAGTTTAGTTATTCAGTAAAAGAAAAGTTTCTTTTTATGAGTTTGATCAAAGGTTCTGAGGAAATGTGTTTTTTTTAGTTAGTGAATTTGCAGCAGGTCCCTTTATCTGGCAGAGAGGGGTTTTATAGATCGATATGAACATCATGAGTTGTCCCGTAATAAAACCAGTTATTGATGATACCTTCTTCTCGATTCCTTCTTCCATAACTAGGGGTGGGCGGGAGCTTAATAGTTGCTTAGTCGTTCAAAAGTCACACTGTCATAAGCCCGACACTATTCTATTTACTCTCTCAATCGCTTGCCGAATCACCAGTTGTCAAAGATGGGCTAACTCTCATATCGCTAGTTCATCCCAATAGAACGAAAGTGAGTAACCTGGAAAGCGAACCAGTAAATTATGAGATTTAAAAATCTTTTTGCCTTCGAAAAAAGATAAAGAAGATATTAATCGTAGAAAAAGTGATCGAGGCCAAACCTACACCACTATAGAGTAGCAAGGATGGTCGATGCAGTTTTACCCAACGAGGTCGGGATCGATTTCCACAGGGAGTTAAGTTGGTTTGGAGTTGGGTATCTAACTAATCTAGATGTGCGTGTTGTTCTTAATTCCACTTCCAAACATTATTGCGATTGATTCTATTCTCATTTTGTACTATTGTATGCTAAGTATAAGCTACATAAAATATTTTTGGTGAAAGTTTTCAAGTGTTAAAAGGCACTAGGGAGGTGACTTCCATCTAGGTGAGTATCTAATGGGTATCAAGAATCTAGGATAAGCTTGTTATGATTGGGGTCGTGATATAACCATCACACATAAGTGCTCACTCTATACTTCTCGCTAGTTTGAATGACTTTGCCCGATTTGGCTTTCTCAAATCCAAATGGGTGTTCATACAATACAAGTGAAATTGACTCAAGTCGGGTATAACTATCTCTAGGTTTAACCCTTTAATTGGGGCTATCAATCTCTTGAGTTCATCACAATTCCTTGTTAGCCTAATTTTCCTAGACTTAGTCCCTCTTTCTCAAGAAGAGCCTAAGTTATAAAGGTATGAGTTAGTGTTTGCAACCACTAATTCTACAGTTTTAGCATGAATTAGGCTAAATATCACTAACTCATAAACAATTAAGCCCTAAAATTCAAGACCCATTAATTATCCACACTAGGGTTAGGTCACCACCCTAGCTATGGGATTTAGCTACTCATAATAATAGCATAAATCAAAGATAAAGATGAAATATAAGCCATAATATTAAAGTACAAGATGAAAATCTAAAGTTTAAAGGTAAATCTACTCTACAATTGCCCAAAAAGGGAAAAATCAGCTGTTCACGTGCTCTGCTAAACAAAACTTAACCTAAAATTGATAAAAGGATCTATTTATACTAGGCTGAAATTTTCAGACAAAAATGACCATGCGGAGGATTCGCGGACGCGTAATTCTGACCACGTCTGCGCTTGAGCTTTCGCGGCCGCATGATATTGAGCGCGGTCAGAATTTTTTCAATACTAGGCTTGGATTGGGCTTAGTTTCGCAGACTGTGTAATTTTAACCGCGTCTGTGTGTGCTTCCATCGCGGTCGCATAATTTGGACGGTGATCGCGTTCTTCAGTTAAGCCCGATTTGCAGGGTCTTTGAACCTCAAGATGCGCTCTCAGCGGAATTCCCTCCACGGTCGTGCCTTTCCAAAGTGATCAGCGGTGATTTTAGTACTTAAAGCAGCTTCTGTGAATCTACTTTCGCGGACCGCGTAATAGTGGTCGCCTCAGCGATGGTCCTTACGTGGCCGCGCTTTTCTACCTCTCTCAGCGCTCCAGTCTCAGCCTTGGATTCGTGCAGGTTTGACTCTTTCATGAGTTGATTATGGCTTCTTTGCCACATTTTGATCAAGCCCTACAAGCAAGCACATTAAGTTAGTCTTCGGGAATACCTTTACGCATTTTTGACCCAAAACCTAAGAAAAAGAGAGCAAATAATAGGCTAAAACCCCTAGTTATCAGGCACGAATCACAAATATTAAATACAAGGCATAATATAACCTAAAGACTACCCTGGACGTGGATAATTCGGTGTACACACATATGCTCAACCCTTCGCATGTATGCACCTCAAGCACATAACCAACTTCAACATTCAAGCAACTAGTTCCTTAAGTCAAAGCAAGGAATGATACTTACCTCAAACGAGCCAAGTCAATACTCCAAAAAACGGCTCGAATCTAGTCAAATAACACACCATGTGTCAAAAAATGTGAAAGGAAAAGAGTGCAGAGCATAAAGCATCGATCTGCAATAAATTACACAAAGTAAACAAAAAATTCAACCCGGGCTCGCTCCCCGAAACCCGACAAAACTCACAAATCCCATCTACCTAATTGAATACGAGCTCAAATATACAAGTTTTATCCAAAACCGATCTCTAAATTAGGGTTGAATTCTCAATTATTCACTTTCAAATATCTAGCCCAAAACCCCAATTTTTCTCGTTCAATTTCAAGTTTCAAGTGTACAAATCCATGGGGTAACAACATCTAATATCAAAATCAAGTAGATATTACTTACCCTCAAATTTATGATGAAAATCCCTCTAAAACATTCCTCTAGCCGAACTCCAACACTTCAAATAATGAAAAATGATCTAACCCTCGAAAGATAAGACTACCCAGTGATTTTCACATCTGCGGATAAATTCCTCACCACATCTGCCAACCAACACCAAAATGGTTCGGGGATCTATCCAAAACACACCTGATCCCCCTATAACCACGTCTAATCATATCAACAAGTCCTAATACCTCCTCCAAACCTATCCAATGGTTCAAAACACCGTAAATACCATCGAAACAAAGAATAGAAGATCAATACTCAAGTTGAACTTTTCTTACGGTCAATAACGACCAAACTTCAAATCAAGAGTCTGATTCAAGCCTAACAAATCTAGATTATATCCAACCTTTGCGCATGAGTCCCAAATGAAAAAACAAACTTATTCCAAGTCTAGGAAAAGCAATCTGAACTAGATACAATCAAAGTCAACTGCTAGTCAAACTTGTGAATTTCGTAAAACTTCAAATTGCCAGCTTTCATCAAATAGAGCCAAAATGTCCTAGGAACCTCAAAATCTAAATCTGAACATATGACCAAGTCCAAAATTACTATACAAACTGTTTGGAACCATCAAAACACAACATCGAGGTCGTTTACACAAAAGACAAACCTTGGTCAACTCTTAGAATTTAAGCTTTCAAAATGAGACTATCTCAATTCACTCCAAAACCTTCCCAAAGTCAAACTAATCGTCCCCGCAAGTCACAAACCATCAAATGAGCATAAGGGAAATATCAAATAAGAGAAAGGGGCTAAAATACACAATGGTGAGGATATCTGCTCCATGTATCATGCTCGGTCTCCCAAGCCACCTCCTCGGCCGGTTGACCTCTCCACTAAAGCTTCACTGATACAATATCTTTCGACCTCAGCTTCCGAACCTGCATATCTAAAATGGCCACCGGCTCCTCTTCATGAGCTAAATCTCATCCAACTGCACTGAAATGAAATCCAACACATGTGAGTGATCCTCGTAAAACATCCAAAGCATGGAAACATTAAAAAACATCAGAGGAACTCCCCACAACCACCTCACCAACTCTCTCCAGCATCTCAAATGGACCAATATACTGAGGGCTCAACTTTCCCTTCTTCTGAAACCCCATCACTCCCATCATAAATGAAACTCTATGCAGAAACTTCTCACCTACCATGAATTCCACATCACGAACCTTCCTATCAGCATAACTCTTCTGCCTGGACTGGGTTGTATGAAACCTCTCCTGAATCAACTTCACTTTCTCCAAAGCACCTCGAACAAAATCTGTTCCCAATAGCCTAATCTCACCGGTTCTCAAATCAACTGACTTGAGAAAACATCGCATCCCATATAAAGCCTCAAATGGATCCATCTCTATGCTTGACTGGTAGTTGTTATCGTAGGAAAACTATACTAAAGGTAGAAACTGACCCATTGACCTCTGAAATCAATAATGCATGCCCTTAATGTATCCTCCAAGATCTAAATGGTCCATTCAGACTGCCCGTCCGTCTGAGGATGAAATACAGTACTTAACTCAACCTGTGTGCCCAACTCACGCTGCACAACTCTCTAGAAATGAAATCTAAACTGAGTGTCGCTATCCAAGATGATAGAAACAGGTACACCATGCAAGCGAACAATCTCTTGAATGTGGATCTTAGCCAACTACTCAGAAGCTTAGGAAGTCATAACCAAAAATGATATGCGCTGATTTGGTCAACCGAACCACAATTACCCAAATGGCATCAAACTTCCTCAAGGTCTGTGGCAACCCTACCACGAAGTCCATAGTGATATGCTCCCACTTCCACTTTGGTATATCAATCATCTGATGTAAACCACCTTGTCTCTAGTGCTCATACTTGAACTACTGACTGTTCAAACATTACGCAACATGCCCAACAATGTCCTTCTTCATTCTTCTCCACCAGTAATGTTGCTTCAAAGTATGATACATCTTTGTAGTACCTGGATGAATAGAATACCACTAACTATGAGCCTCTTCAAGAATAAACTCTATCAAGCCATCAACATTAGGAACACAAAACCGGCCTTGAAGTCGCAATACATCATCATCACCAATGGTCACCTCCTCAGCGCCAC
Source organism: Nicotiana tabacum (assembly GCF_000715075.1). Classification (NCBI taxonomy): domain Eukaryota; kingdom Viridiplantae; phylum Streptophyta; class Magnoliopsida; order Solanales; family Solanaceae; genus Nicotiana; species Nicotiana tabacum. The sequence goes on from NC_134081.1 coordinate 63,518,272, forward strand.
CTTGCAACACAGTGTCCCTAAGGACAAGAAAGTGGGGATCATCTTACTAGCAAGCCTTAATGCGCTCAAACAAGGATGCCCATGGAATCACAAGCAAAGACTCTGCTCGTCTCCAAAATATCCCATCTCACCAACCTATTTTCCAACACCTGAACATCCACAGCTAAAATAAATGCTAAACTCCCCATACTCACTGCCTTTATAGTCAAGGCATCTACTACCATAGTAGCCTTCCCCGAATGATAAAGAATAGTGATGTCATAATCGTTCAACAGCTCCAACCATCTCTATTGCCTCAAATTCAAATCTTTTTGTTTAGATAGATGTTGGAGACTCTGATGATCCATATACACCTCACAAGACATGCCATATAAGTAATGCCACCAAATCTTGAACGCCTGCACAATAGCTACTAACTCTAAATCATGCAATGGGTAGTTCTTCTCATGGGGATTCAATTGGCGTGATGCATATGCAATCACCCTAAAATTGGAGATGTAGTCAAAATTGGAGATCCTCATAGTCATCCTACAATCTGAATAAAGCTCCCTTCTGAGTCAAATTGGTCAATGGAGCTGCAATAGAAGAAATATCATCCACGAAGTAACGATCGTACCTAGCAAAACCTAGGAAACTCCTGATCTCAATAGCTGTGAAAGGTCTGGGCAAACTCTGAACTGCCTCAATCTTCTTCAAATCCTCCTTGAGTCCTATTACTACACACTTTGAGAACTTGGCGTACAACATCTTCTTCCTCAATATCTGAAGCACAATCCTTAAATGCTGCTTGTGCTCCTCCCTACTATGGGAATATACCAAGATATCATCAATGAACACAATAATGAAGGAATCCAAATAAGGCTGAAATACAATGTTCATCAAATGCATTAAAGTTATTGGGGCATTAGTCAATCCAAGGGACATCATCAAGAACTCATAATGACTATACTAGGTCCTAAGAGTTGTCTTGGAATATCTGAAGCCCTGATCATCAATTGATGATACCCCATTCTCAAATCAATCTTTGAGAACACCGTAGCACCCTGAAGCTCATCAAATAAATCATCAATGTGAGGGAGTTGATACTTATTCTTGATGTAAACCTTATTAAATTGCATGTAGTTAATGCATATCCTCATGGAACCATCTTTCTTCTTCATAAATAGTACGATGCACGCCCAACCCTTTTCTATCAATTCCTGCAATTGTTCCTTCAATCTCTTCAACTCTGTTGGATCCATGCAACACGGTATAATAGATATTGGCTAAGTGCCCGACCCCAAGTCAATACCAAAATAAATATCCCTATCGCGTGGTATGCTAGGTAAGTCTGCATGAAAGACATCTAGAAATGCCCTCACTACTAGAACTGACTCAATAGTAGGAGAATCAACACTAACATCTCTCACAAAGGCCAGCTATGCCAAACACATTTCTCGACCATCCGCTGGGCCTTCATATCAAAAATAAATCTACTAGGAGTGTGACCCAAGTGAATCCCTCCATTATACCCTCGGCAACTTCAGCATAGCCAATGTCACCGGCTAGACCGTGACAATTAATAATATCATGGTACGGAGATAACCAATTCATACCTAGAACCCCCTCAAAATCAATCATATTGAGCAATAAAAGATCAACCCTAGTCTCATAACTCCCAATGGTAACCACACAAGAACGATACACATGATCTGCCACATTAGATTCACCAACAAGTGTAGACACATGAATAGGAATAGCAAGGGAACCACAGGGCATATCAGAGTAATGAGCAAAGTATGATTACACATAAGAGTAAGTGGAACCAAGTTGAAATAAGACTGAAGCATCCATATGGCACAGTGACCAATACATGTAATCATGGCATCTGAAGCAACTGCCTCTTGCCTGGTCAAAAATGCATAGTGACAGGCATGTCCTCCACCTGACTAACCTCCCCCTCTGGGTGGCAATGGACAGACAAAGCTCCACCCCTAGTTGGTTGTGTGGGTGGTGTAGATACTGGCTCTAGAACCATGGGATGGGTGCCCTGACGTAGTGCACTGCTCAGAAGTCTGGGGATATCCCACTTGAGTTGATCCAGGTCTCTACATTGAAAGCAACCCCTCATCTAGCGAGTTCGATGGCTCTTTGACTGCACCTGGAAACCAGAATACTAACTAGAAGAACCCTGAACAGATAAAATACGATGTGAACTATGAACTTGCAATGCACTGAAAAATGACTGGCCTGGGGAAGCACGATATGAACCGTGGCTGACTGAAAAGCCACGATAAACCTTCTAAGCTAACTAATCAGGCCTAAAGGCCCACCTCTTATGTCCCAGGCCTCCCGATGAGGCAAACTACGAGCCCTTTGGAATCCCGCTACTGTCTCTCCTGCCTACGAATATGCTCCAAGCACCTGGTAATCTCAACTGCCTGATGAAAGGTAGCATCAGTCTCGGCCTCACATACCATCCCATACGGAATACCAAAGTTGAGGCCCTCAATAAACCGTATAACCCTCTTCCTCTGAGTAGGGATCAAGGACAGAGCATGACGTGTCAGCTTTGTGAACATTATCTTATACTGAGTCACAGTTTTTGACGGCCAATTTTGACCCTCCCTTTTAAAATTAATTTATTCACGCTTAACAATTTACAATAAATACTTTAAAAGTATTTTCTATTAATGAATATATATTTTATAAATTAATTAAGTAATAGTTTCACAATTAATCACGTAGTACTGATATTGTGTAATTATAAATGTATATACTATAATAAAAAATAACTTTTGTATATACATTACATAGGTTTTATAACTTGACAAAGATACTCCTTAATTTCTAGTGAATTTGGTTACTATATTAATATTTAGAAATTAGTCCTATAATTAAAAATTTGTGTCATTTATAGATAATTAATTAAAAAAAATTAGCAACATATAATAATTATAATTTTACCATATTTTTTTCATTGAAATTGTTAAGTTTATTTAAATTGATTTTAAAAGGGTTAAAAACAAAAAGGCTACAATTGCAATTCCTTGACTAAATAAAAATGGCTATTAGTAAAATTATTTTAGCCTAAATACCAAGCCCAATTTGGATTTGACCCTGTCGAACTACCCTATCTCATTCCAAGTTGGCAATCCATGCCACTCCTAGCGAACCAATGTGATGGTGCCACGCCATCCTCCTTTATCACTCACAAAAAAAAAAACATACATGCATATGAACCGTTGATCCATCTAATCAACGGCTCCCATTTAATCCCTGATTTTTATTTTATTTTTAAAACAGCCGCCCAAAGACACCATCTCCACCGTTCAAACCTCATAATCTAATGGCAATTAAAATTCTTTCTAAAAAATCCTAAATGCCCAAAATTCTAGGGTCGTTAATCACCAGATCCAACGGCCCATTTCCTATATCCTAAGCTTAACCTTAGAGACGCCCCAATACCCCTAAAACCCTAAATCATTTTTCACCTGCCCATCTGCCCTTCTTTCCCCTTCCTATCTCTTTCCTCTCATTTGCCCTAGTTCCATCAATCAACATACCTTGCACAAATTAGTGCAAGGCCATTAAATTAACCTCAAATCATCTCATTTGTCTCCATATCCACGATTCTCGCTAAATCTTTACATGTGTTCATCATCGGAATATAAATCTCCCAGATCAACCCTAATCCCAGAGATAAAACTTCAAATCTCCCTTGACCGTTCAAATTCATGGCATGAATGGTTGTTCATTTTGTTCATGTACTCTTGATCTCGTCATTCTTACCATTTTCACCATTCAGTTTTAGAATCCCTAATCGAAGAAGTCAGACCAAAAGATGAAAATTCAACTCGCCAGATTTTCTTTCGTCCTTTCTCATCGAAGAAAGCATGAGATGTTAGCTGGCTTGATCATTGATATTCGACATCCAGAGGCCAAATGCAATGACCTCTGGTGTATTAGAGTTCTGACCGGTAGTTTCTTGTGCTTCAACGTTCAGCCTCTCATATCTCTCCACTCAGGTAAACTCAAACACTGATTTCCCCTCTGTTCTCTCTGATTTTACCCGACTAAGCTCACATCATCAACTTAGGGGAAGATAGCTTAACCTTAACCTTGATAGATTAACTTAACCTCTCTGATTGTAGTCATGATGAGAGCTTACTCTCATGACCTTGATAACCTCTCTGTAACAATGGCTGACTTTGACTGTTGGTTTGAATCTGCCTTGATGTGTTTAAGGTGCCAAGTAATGTTATTAATACATGTTTGAATATGTTATGCCTTAATGATTCATTTCTACAATGGTGTGATTGTGAAACCTCTTTTTTTATCTATCTGTATTCTGAACTCAGCCCCCCTTTAGGTTTCTTTGATATGTGTTTCCTATTTAGTATTAAAAGTATTTGTATTCTCTTGTGTTATTTTCATTAAGAGGAAAGTATATATTATGTGGTAGGTAATACATTAGTACTTAGTTTGCATTAGAAGGGCCTCATTGGCACTTAAACCCATAAGAAAAATATGTCGTCATTGATTAAGGGTATTTGGGAGCGCAATTCGACTTTAGGTTGGGCTGCCCTCCCTGGCACAACCATTGCCATGGGCCTTGAGTCCCTTGGAGACTTTAAAATGTTGGAGGATCCAAAGGGAGTATTGACCTTAAGTGGGGCTCCCTCCTTAGCTCCTATTTCATTGACGCATCCAGTTCTTTAAGGGTTTAGTGTTTAATGACAACGAAAGGTTTCCAATGAGAATTATTTTGCTAAGTAAAGCCACTACATTAATATATTTTTTTTTCTACCATGTTAATCTTATTCTTGCTTCAATTATCTGTTTGTGTATTTATCATATGTGTAAAAGTATGATCTGTAGTTAGAACACGCTGAATATATTGGATACATGTCTAATGACCTTCATATTTTTGATATGTACATCTGTTTGGGCCTCTGGTTTCTTGATGAACTTAGGCCCAATTTCAGCCTTACTGCATCTCCTCGAGGAGTACTAAGTCAGCTATATTCGTGTCTCTTCACTACTGGGCCTACCTTCTTGAGGCCCAATCATAGAGTCCATTCCTCTTTCCCTCAACTCTTTGTCCTTACTTACTATCTCGTTAGTATAATTTAATGTTTCTGTTAATTTAAATTAATGTTAGTTATGTCTTAACTATTGTTTATATCTTATGTATTTAACACTCATATATTAGATCACATGCTTTTGTTTTATGCTTGAATATCATATAAACTTAGGCAAGTCTTAAATAATGTAGGATTTAAAAGGAAAATTAGTTAGAAGTAGATCCTTAACTCACTAATTATAATCTACTTGCAAATTATTATATTTTTCACTCACCCTTCTTTCCTTTAAAGATTTTAAAACAGCAGCTCTTTTTCAAAAACAGCAGCTCTATTTCAAAAAGGGAATCAGATCTCAACTTTATTTTTGAAAGGAAAATCAGAACTTCGAGAACTGTCGCCTTTAAGGAATTGTCGGCAAATAACCCTCCGAATCTAAGGTAATTATAGGCTCACTTTCTTACAAAACATCCCTTTAGAGTTATGTAAATAACCATCCCCCAAATCAAAGTATTTTCATAACTAAATCTCTTTTATACACTTATAAAATCTAGACCACTTATATGCCAATTTCAAGACTCTTTTAATATCTCTTCATAAACTCATATCCCTTTAGGACCCCGCATTCTTTCTATCAATATCATTACTTAGGTATACAGTAAGCAACATTCCTTATCGCTAGTCAAAGCATTTTATAAATAATTGATCCCAAACTTGGTCTAAATCCTACGGAGCTACCTTAGGTAGATTTTAAGGAGTGCCTAACACCTTCCCCTTAGAAGAACAACAGCCCTTACCCATAATCAAATAGGTACCCTAATATACCTTTAAATATTAGGTGTCGACTCTCTTTCATAAACAATAAAAAATCACAAGTTAAATCATGTCTTGACTAGTGCAAAATAGGGTGCAACAACATGGGCGACTTTGCTGGGGATACACACTTAGGTTCTGACCTTGGCAGATTTAGACTAATTTGGCTTCTAGATTTATTTGCACATTGCATTGATTATGATCGAAATTGCAATTACAAGCTTACATGCCTTATCTGCTCTTTACAATTATCTGCTCAATTTGCTATATTGTTGTTACACCCTTGTTTGTTACTGCTTTATATACACTGTCATCACATCTCTTCCAATCGAGTCTTGGACGCACACTATTACACACAATGGCACGTGAGTGTTGTCTTTTACACCCCTTCGAACCTTCTTTTCAAAACTCTCTAGTTTCAGAGAAGGGCTTTGTCAGGTTAACTGACATAACTTCTCGCAGTTCTCAGTCCAATTCAAAAGTAGGAAACAATCTACTCCAGTAAAATAGGTCATGCTACGTAAACCCTAGGTGAGTTGGTCCCAAGTACCAACACACAATTAGAAAAGCAACCCTGATATCAACGGGTCATGTACCTAACAAACATAATAAGACACTTATGGATCCGAAGCAAACACTTACCCAAATATGTTTATTCAGCCAACCTCGGAAAAATAGAAATCACCTGAAATGAGCATGGTAATGGGAGCACCACATAAGCTGAAATAGTGGTGGAAGATTATTCGTCGGGAACACGGAGATGAAGTTCGGACGCACCTAGGGGTATTAACAGCATTGATGAACATCAGAGCAGTCACTCACATATTGATAGAATTTTGGGATCCAGCTAAAGTGGTGTTCAAATTTACCGACTGTGAGCTGGTACCGACATTGGAGGAGGTCACAAGTTTTACGGAGCTGCCATTCAACGGAAGAAGCTAGGGCTGCCAGTTACTATGACCGGTTATCGGTTCTTGGATGCTCTAGGTCTTACCAATAGCAGAAGCATCAGAAGTATCGAGGACGAATGTATGAGCCTCGACCAGATGTTCGATAGGTTTGTGCACCGTGAAAGCTAAGAGTGGTATTCAAGGGAGTTCCAATATGACCACGTGATGTGGGACAGTCTCAGGCATATCACTTTCGCAATGGCACTGTTGGGATTATTGGTCTTCCTACAATGAAGGGGCCGTATCAACATCAACCTATTATTAGTGGTCCTAGCAACCTTCCGCGGCAATCTTCAAGCTACTTTGGTGTTGATGGTGTTGGCCGATATACTGAGAGATTTATCCGCATGTGCACAAGGATATGAGTTTTTCAATGGATGCAACTTGCTACTTCAGATTTGGGCTACTGAAAACTTCTTCCAGCGGGAGGGCATTGTAGACTACTTTGTAGGAGTTAGTAATATGATCTGCAGCCATAAAGAAAGAATAAACACTGGATCTCCCCACATGGGCAAGAAGAATGGAGGGAAACACTGACCAATCTGACAGGAGAATGGATCAACTGGAAACTCTCTTGGATAGGTGGAAGAGCAATCTTGAGAACTCCCCAAAAGTACTTCATCGAGTTGATCGTATTAGAGGGTATTCAACCATACTCACCTCTGCGGATCCTCAGATAATTTGGCATGATCCAAGATGTGCCTCTTTGTACAAGGACGTCGTTGTACGGGGATGACTACAATGTCCAGATTCCAATTCCCATGATAATGAAACCGCAAGAAGAGTGGAATGACCTGGTAACAATGTTTATGTGTAAAAATTCATGGTGCACCCCCGCGTACTACGTCTGGATTAACGAAGAAGAAGAATTGGTTAGAGGATGCGGAGGTTGCTTCGCAGATTTACTATGAAATCCTGCCACATTTTCTTGTGACCACATCAATGCATCATCAGTTGGTCCCGGGATCCATTGACCATATGTTGCCACTCCGTGAAGATGATGATCGGGTAGTTGAATGCATCAGGATAGAGTCAAGCACAAAACCAAAATAAGATCTAGAAGAGGAGTATGAATTCAATGATGATGAGGAAGAGTTTGAGGAAGGCCCGGAGGAGGATCCGTAAGAGGATCCAGAAGAAGAGAAGGGTACAGGAAGCGACTCGGGGGATGATTATTAGAATTGATTGATTTTCCCTCCTTTCCCTACTTTGTACCTTTATCTCCAGTTCTCTCTTTTACTTTCCAAAAGGGAAAATTTTCTAAGCCCATGCAACACTATGATGTAATCCTTGTTCCCGTTTGTATATGTCCAAATTATCAATGAAAACAAATTTCTTCGGATCTAAATGTGTAAAGTCTAAATGGCTGTCAAACATCCGCAAATTAGGCCTACCTTCTGCAATGAGAGGTCCCTGCGAATTTTAGGAACACGCTAGTTTCTAATGCACAAATTGCCTGCTCTATGTGATTTTTTGCCCGTATAAAATGAATAGCCTGACTCTTGCTCTTTTTCTTTTCTTTCTTCTTATTTTCTTTTGATTTATTATTACCCCCAAAAAAAGAAAAGAAAGTTGGTTTGCGTCGACTAAACTGGCAGAGCCACCATATAATCTATGGTCTAAGGAAAAGATGTCAGCTGCAGAAGACCCAACTGAACATGCTTTGGTCGTAGCCGATAGCCCGGGGTGATCGGGGTAAAAGGACAGCACTCGGAATGATGAACATGTGGCAAGTATGGCCCAAGAAATGGAATCCTTAAGGGAGTAGGTACAACATATCAGAGGATTGGCGCACGTGACCGTGACAACACTTCCTCAACCACCCAGATTCCCTTATTTTGATTCACTTCCAGATCATTTTCCTTCAATATCATGCCAAAACAACAACACTCAAACCTCAACCCCCACCACTCAAGTCATACCTCCAAGAACTGCTGCTAACCCACCAAATCCCCCTATTGACACTCCCTACGTACCACAATATCCTCATACATCACAAAACCCGCCTATTACCACTAATGCAACTACCCCTCCTTGGGACGAAGTTACTTTCACCACCAACCAGCACATACATGTGGCGCATGCCGTTATTCATGAGTGGTACATTCGCCCTGTATATTACATTATCGAACCTACCTTTACAGCACCCGTCGCGGTCAGGGTGCCATATGAGATCGATCAGTACGTCGAGATGGAGAGAGAGGCCAAGCGTAAGGAAGAAGAGTTGGTATCTGAGCAGTTGCAAATATTGAGAAAGCAAATGAAGAGTCTCCAAGTTGCCCTAGGAAGTGAAAGCCTAGATTATGAGGACCTGTGTATTTACCTAGATGTGGATATGCAACTAGGATACAAACCCTAAAAGTTTGATACCTTCGATGGGACGAGGGTTCCTCACACACATTTAAAGGATTATTGCGACAAGTTGGTCAAAGTGGGGAGGAATGAGAAACTAAGGATGAAATTATTTATAAGGAGTTTAACAGGAGAAGCACTCACCTGGTATTCCCCACAGGACCCGCAAAATTGGAGAACTTGGCAAGATATGGCGGAATACTTCATGAACCATTTTTGATTCAATACAGAGATAACTCCTGATCGGTTCGCACTGGTGAACCTGCCGAAAAAACCATCTGAGTCATTTCAAGAATATGCATGACCATGGAGGACAGAGGCTACCAGGCACAACCGCCGATGGACGACAGTGAACTAACCAAGTACTTCATCCGAGCCCAAGAGGGAATATACTTTGAAAAGATGATGGGAATGATGGGTCAAAAGTTCCCAGAGATGGTTAAGATGTGAGATTTCTTAGAAGAGGGCATAAAATCTGGTAAGCTGCAATCTATGGCAGCACTGCAAGCACCCAGCAAGGCCATCCAGCCAGGATCAATCGGTAGCGGGAAGAAAAAGAAAAAGTAAGCCTCAACAGTCGTCCCCTACTATCAAAATAACTCATCTCATGGAAGCACCTTGTACTCCCCAAACAACCACTCACCACCACCCACTTACGCTCCAGTCTATAATACCCAACCATACTACCACCCTCAACAACAATACAACCCTCATCGAGCCAATAACAACCAAAATCCACAACGACCATATGCTCCTATCCAAACTACTACTCGACCTGTGTATGCACCACTTCCTTGTCCCGACTTTGAAGAAAGAGGTCCCAGAACCTACACCCGGATTGTTGAGCCTCTGGCCCAATTTTTTGAAAGGTTGAGAAGAGCACAATTGATACACCCAATTGAGGGAAGGGTTCCTAAACATCTCTCCAAACATTTTGATGCTACTAAGAGATGTGTGTATCACTCCAATGTACTGGGGTACGATACTGAAGACTATTTGAAATTGAAAAATGAAAATTGAAACCCTGATCAAGAGCGAAGCCATCCAGTACCGCCTAATGTGAACCGTAGCCCATTGCCAAATCATCGAAACCAGGGAGCCAACGTGATCACATTAGATGAAGAATATGACCTGAAGGGAACTATTGTCACTATAGGGAATGCAGAAGCCGCAATGATCCCTCCTCAAAAGGCTCCCATCATTACATTACAACTAAAGCCTACAGTGACTGTTCAAACTTATCTGCAGCAACCTGCCAATATTTTTTTAGGGTGAAGAAGATTGGGAATACAAACCGTCCCATGGACCTAAAAAGCCAAAATGACAGACTCTACCACAACCCATGGTATGACTAGGTCTGGGAGATGTTACGCCCATGAAGAGGTCAATCGAGGAAATCTGGGGAGAGAAAAAATTCCAAGAAGGAACATAACAAACCTAAAAACCGCGGAGTTTTGGAAAAGAAAGTCGAGTAAAGAGTATTATGTGGAAGAAAAGTTAAAGAAAACTCCAGCGCAAATATCCATCATGGATCTACTGATGAGCTCTGACAGCCATAAGCATGCTTTGTTGATTGTACTAAGTGGGGTAATTGTACCAAGTAACACCACCAATGAGGCATTGGCCGTGACAGTTGGGAAAATTGTAGAAGCAAACATGTTCACTTTCAGAAGAGACGAATTTCCTATCGAAGGCGCAAGTCATAACAAGGCTCTTCACATTACTGTCAAATGCGGGGACAAAGTGGTATCTCGAGTATTGGTCAATGGATGATCAAGAGTCAACATTTTCCTACTCTCCACCCTGCGGGAGTTGGGAATTCATTTGAGGGAGGTCAACGAAAGCCACGTAAGGGGTGAAGGCCTTTGACGGTTCGCAAAAGGATGTTATTGGGGAAATTTATCTAGCCTTGCAAATCTGGCCGGTCGACTTTTCAGTGCTATTTCAAGTGATTGACATCTCTTTTTTTTACAATTTGCTACTAGGCAGGCCCTAGATACATATGGCAGGGGCCATGCTATCTACCGTGCACCAATGCATAAAATTGGAGTGGTGATGCTAGGAGATCTTGGTCCACGGCGAGTGGGGTCACTCCGCCTATTTGGAGTATGTTGTCCCATTAATTGAGGGGCTAGATGGACTCGCCTTTCACGTTGTAGAAATCATGTAAACTACTGAGGAGTAGCAGACTAAACAGAAACTGGGAATGTAATCGCTGTATAGATCCAAGATGGGCATGAGGGAGATGATGAAATATGGATATATGCCAGGAACGGGGTTGGGAGCCAAGTCAGATGGGATCATATAGCCAATTAAACGTAATGGGAAGAAAGGAAGGGTTGGCATAGGATATCAGCCTCCAGAAGGAAAAACTCGCATCGTTAGCTCCGGGAAAAAGGTTTTTTTGCCAGAGCATGTTGCAAGTTTGGGACAAAGTTCAACACCTGAAGATAATATCATCGATGGCATGGGGAAGCTGTTCGTGAATATGATTGAAGAATGTTGTGAAGGAACTGATATCAAGACACCAACTATCAGGGATGCTGAACCAGGGAAAGAGCTGCAGAATTGGACAGCCAGTCCATCTTTGGTTCGCTGGGAGTCTTGGTAGTATGGAACTGTAAAATGTTTCTTTTGAAATAGCATGATCAGTTGAGGCTTGTACCGTGTGTCTCTTTTTGTCATTTACCTCTTTTGACCATTTAAGACGCTCCCCTTTTGATGAAAGAAAAAGAATCTTTTCCTAAATATCGCAATGTTATTTTTACTACTTTATTTATACCTAGCTTTTCTTTTTAGTAATCAAATTAATAAAAAACTATGTTTTGCGATTATGACATATAATGAAACCGCTGAGCGCAATGATCCGGATTACGAGGAATATGACAAGAGTATGATGCCAAACAATCTCCCACAGGAGATCGAAGAGCTAGAGAGTCAGAAGAAGCCCAACCTCGACGAAACAGAAGTAGTCAATCTTGGAAGCGAAGAATACGTGAAAGAAACCAAAATCGGCATTCACCTAAAAACCGAGGAAAAGGAAATAATGATTGAGCTCCTCCGATAGTACATCGATGTGTTCGCATGGTCCTATGATGACATGCCAGGATTAAGCACTAACATTGCCTCGCATCGACTACCCACTGACCCTACCAGACCGCTGGTCAAGCAAAAACCCACAAAGTTCAAACCTGATTTAAGCCTGAGGTTAAATGAAGAGGTAACCAAACAGATAGAAGCAAATGTAGTAAGGGTCACCAACTATCCAAGCTGGTTGGCAAACATCGTCGCAGTGCCTAAAAAAACGGAAAGATAAGCATATATGTGGATTACCGGGATCTTAATAAAGCTAGTCCTAAGGACGATTTCCCCTTTCCAAATATTGACGAGCTTGAAATACACACTTAAATTATGCTCACTAGTCAAAGATAGTATAGTATTATATCGTATCCATAGGGATTGGAATTAAACAGTATTTTTGTAGTTTCTAGCTTGATTGCTATCTAGGAGAATCAACAATCAGGATTTATATGATCTAGAAGATTTTGGAATTCACTACGCCTGAGACCCTTCGGTGGAAAGAACTGGCCCTTAAATACGGGTGAAAGGACAAAAACCATAGTAGGTTGAACTTATCTTATTTTTACCTTACGTATAGGAAAACTGGCTAACTTTTCTCTCTTGTTGAATTCAAATCTTCCATAGGGCTCTGTTACCGTCCCTAAGGAGGATGTTTTGGCCAATCCTGCTGATGTGGCGAGGTTGCTACAGGAGGCTTTCACTCAAACGAGTGTCATCAAGTCTGCCTCCGGTGCAAGTGCTTCCTCTCGGAGTCCCCGGCCAGAGAACAAGCAACAAAAAAGGTGACATTCCTCCGCGGCTGAGGGAAAAAATAAAAAGATGAAGAGTGCCACGCCCGAGCTAGCCGCAGACACTATGGTGATCGATGATGATAGAGGAGCCAGTGATGAGGGCGCTTCTCTACATAGAAGACGACGACCTTCATCATCTCAACAAAATGCTCAATATGTTGAGCTAGTTACACCAACCGAGGATGATGTCTAGGCACTCTAGGGGGAATGTGATATAATGGAAGATGCCAACTCATGCTTTAGAGTCCCAGTCATTATTCCCAGTGCTGTGAGGATGGCTACCGGGTCTCTTCCGTCTTCGATTGATGAGCAACCAACAACTAGCACTACTGTTGTCGTGATTTCTTCTCAACCTACAACACCATCAGCTTCATCTCCTTCTTCTCCAACTTTGCCTTCGCTGCTAACAACAGCTACATCATTTCCACCGGCCTCAGTCATCTAAGAGGAGGATGTCCCTCTTCCCTAGTCCCCAGTTCATGGGAATTTGGGACATAACTATTCGGCCCCCTCTGATGATCCTCAGAAGAAGAGGAGTATTTTCCTCTTGATTTCTACCGAATGCCATCTACTATCCCAGCCGGTGGAACTTGCTAATTATCTGAAGCCTATGGCATCAGATAAGGATAGGAATAAAATACCGTCTCTCTTGGAAGAGTTTTTGATGAACAATACCATGCATAATGCAGCGGCGGTACGATCTTTGTTCCTTTTCTTGTTCCTTCTATCATTGCTATGGCAGGATTTTTAATTTGTATTTCTACTTTACAGGATAACTTCCATGCTTCTGAGGGCCTTCAGAGGTTGATCCTTGACAAAGAGAATCTCACCTCCGAGAGGGATCGATTGTTGGCCGAGCGAGATCAATTTGATGCCCGCCTCCCCGAACTAGAAGCACAAGCTACTGAGGTTGTTGAGTTGGAGGCTCAGTTGCAGCAAAATGAGCAAGAGGTAGTGACCCTTAGCCAAGAGGCCACCCTATTAAGGGTAGAATTTAAAGAAGCTAAGGCAAAATGGGTTGAGGTCCAAAATGCCATTCTTGCTATTGCTGATCGCGAGGCTGCCTCTACTAAAAAACTAAATAATTTGGAAGCAGCCTTGAACTCCAAAGCCTAAGACGCTGCTGCTGCTGCGGAAAAGCATGCTCGGTTGGAAGAGAGGCATAAGAGGGTCATAGAGCATAACAATATTTTTAATTCCACTATCTGTGAACTTGATGTCAGCCTCGAGGCCGCTAGATCTGAGCGGAATAACCTTTCAACTGAGGTTGACTATCTTAAGGAAGAACTTCAGCACCGAGCGTCTTCCCTCATTGTTGAAAAAATATATTCTATGTATAGCATGAGGAAAACAATGTTGGAAGAGGCCAAAGCAGGCGTCAACTGCCCGAAGAGGTCACCCGGTCCAACCTGATGCAACTGACTCTTCTAGTTTTGGTTCTGAGTTCTCGAGAACTGAAGAAGAACCTGAAGGGGATAATGGTGAAAGCCAAGATCTTGAGCCGACGGTAGATCCGCCTACTTCTCCTGGTGGTGCAGATGCTTCTCTTCCCCCGGATTCCGGGGATGCAGTGGTTTAACTTTTTGCCCTCTTTCTACTTTGCTTTTCCTTTCCATATTTTTGTAAATATGCTGCTTGGCACGTTTGTTGTATATAGAAGTGATTTTTTTATTTAAATATTGCACAAATATTTCTCTTTGTGTTGAATTATGCAAGGCTTCAAGTGCATTTTTCCCCAATAGCTTTTGGGCTCCGGAGATAAATCCTTCCGGAATCAACCCTTTACTATGAGGGTTTCATAAGAGAGGGCCCTCTTATGTTTACGGTGCTCTTGAAGAGGATGTCTCATGTTCATTCTGGCACTAGCATTTGAAGTACTTGTTTAACTTTCAAATGATAAAATTAATTCATTATTTGGACAAGAAACAAGATAAAAATAAAAGGACTTTATTTTATTTCTTCCATTTTCAAAAGTACATAAGCATTCGTTATGCTAAAAAGAAATTGCCATTACTTGTCGCTAACTTGTACAACTTATTTCTAAGGGGCTGGTCGTGCAGTCCCCAGTCCCGATGATAAAACTTTGTTCCCGGATTTTGTAATCCCGGTTCATACCATTCCCCCCAGCATTGGAATGCGAGTTTGAACACTGGAACTCTTGCTCCTTTGAAGATATCACTAGTGAATGGTTGGATAGTCTTTGGTTCGATAGCAAGCTTCACTTACCGTTAAGAACTTTTCTACAGAGCATAAGATTACCTAACCACCCCCCAGTGACTTGCACTCGTGATCGGTCAGGTAACATTTGGCCTGATAGAAAGCTTTGTTTTCCGTTAGGAACTTTGCTACCGAGCAAAAGGCTATCTAACCGTCCCGTAGTGGCTCATTGCTTGCATGCCTTGTCATTTAAAGATCTTATTTCTGGTGACTAAGCTTCCTTCGTAGTATGCTTTCCGTTGCTACCTTGTTAAAAACCTTGCCAAGAAAACCCAACTGGGACAAAAATTGGACGAAGGAAAAAAGAGTGCAGCACATACTTTCAGTACACGCGGTGCTCATCAGCAATCGTATCTTTTGAGGTGTGGCACATTCCAGTTGTTTGGCAGCTTTACTCCGTCTTGATTTTCCAATTCATATGATACTTTCCCGGTGACAGCTGAAACCCGGTATGGGCCTTCCCACGTCGGACCTTGCTTTCTTGCATTGAGATCTCGGGTATTTTGGGTTACTTTCCTTAAAACTAAGTCTCCTAGGTTGAAATAACGGGGGTTGGCTCTTCGATTGTAATATCTCTCCATTCTTTGTTTTTGGGTTGCCATCCTTATATGCGCCAAGTCCCTACGTCGAGCAGATCAAATTTGACCAATAATTCTTCGTTATTTGTTTCTTCATCCGCCCAGAAGTATCTCAAGGTAGGTTCTCCTACTTCCACCGGGATCAAAGCTTCTTCTCCATATACGAGAGAGAAAGGAGTATCCCCCGTGCTTGATTTGTCCATTGTTCGATACACCCATAATACTCCCGGTAGCTCTTCGGGCCATTTGCCTTTGGCTGCTTCCAATATCTTTTTGAAATTTTGGATAATCACCTTGTTTCTTGATTTTGTTTGACCATTTGATCTCGATTGATAAGGTGTTGATGTGATTCTTTTGATTTTTAGGTCTTCAAGGAATTTTGTGATCTTAGCGCCTATAAATTACGGCCCGTTGTCGCAGTCTATCTCTTTTGGTATCCCGAATCTGCAAATTATATTCTCCCACATGAAATCTACCATTTCGCCCTCATCGATTTTCTGGTAAGGACATGCTTCAACCCACTTAGAAAAGTAGTTAGTCAAAACTAAAATAAATCTCATCTTACCGGGAGTTGGTGGGCAGTGGACTGACTATATCCATACCCCATTTTATGAATGTCCGGGGCGACAAAACCGAGTGCAATAGCTCTGCTGGTTGATGTACCAATGCTGCATGGCATTCACACTTATCGCATTTTTGAACATAAGCCTTAGCCTCTTGTTCTATCCGGGGCCAGTAGTATCCTGCCCTAATTAGTTTTAATATCAAGGAATTTGTGCCTGAGTGATTTCCGCAGATCCCTTAATGGACTTCCCTCATGACATAATTTTCTTCGGAAGCTCCCAAACATCGGGACAACGGGCCTTGGAAAGATCTTCTATACAATTAACATCCCTTGAAGCTGTATCGAGCTGCTTTAATGCGCAGTCCCCGAGATGCCTTGGGATCTTCAGGTAGCTTCCCGTACTCGAGATAGTCAATGATTTCATTTCTCCAGTCCCAGACCAAATTGGTCATTTTTACTTTGTAATTGTCGTCTACATCCAATAACGAATGCATAAGCTGCACGACCGTACCAGAGTCTGTTCCCTTCATTTCCGTGGATGATCCTAGATTTGCTAGTGCGCCTGCTTCCGCATTTTCTTCCCTCGGGATATGTGTAATTGACCATTCCCAAAACCATGCAAGAAGATCTTGGGCTCTCACTACATATTATTGCATGAGTTCCTCTTTGGCTTCGAAGATCCCATAAACCCGATTTACTACCAATTGGGAATCACATTTTATTTCAATGACCTCGGAGTCCAGTCCCCGGGCCAGCTCGAGTCTTGCAATCAAAGCTTCATACTTGGCTTCATTGTTAGTCAGAGGAACAGTTCTTATGGCCTGCTTTAGGATTTATCCCGAGGGCGTGATTAGCACTATGCCGAACCCGGACCCTTTCACATTGGAAGCTCCGTCCGTGAACAAGGTCCAAACTTCTGATGTCGATTTTGAAACCATTACTGCTTTTTTGGTAGCCAAAGGTAGTAGTCTCGGACTGAAATCGGCCACAAAGTTGGCTAGAACTTGTGACTTAATCGCAGTTCTAGGTTTATACTTTATGTCAAATTCACTCATTTCAACTGCCCACTTACGCAGACTACGTGACAGTTCATGTTTATGAAGGATATTTCACAGGGGAAAGGTTGTCACCACGACAATCAGATGACATTGGAAATAAGGCCTAAGCTTCCAAGATGCGACTACGAGAGCTAAGGCCAATTTTTCTAGATGTGGGTAGCGAGTTTTCGGCCCCGTCAAAATTTTACTAACATAATAGATAGGAGATTGCGTACCTTCATCCTCACAGACTAAAACGGCACTAATTACTACCTCCGGGACCGCTAAGTAAATCAGCAATCATTCACCTTCCTCCGGTTTTGATAATAACAGAGGGCTTGATAAATACCTTTTCAAATCTTTCAGAGGCCGCTGGCATTCCGGAGTCCATTCACAGTTATTCTTCTTTTTGAGAAGTGAAAAGAAATGATGACATTTTTTCAAAGACCAAGAAATGAATCTACTTAAAGTGGCCAGTCTTCCTGTCAACCTTTAAACCTACTTTACGCTTGACAACTAGTCCGGGATGTCTTTGATGGATTTAATTTTATCGGGGTTGACTTCGATTCCCCTATGCGACACCAGGAATCATAGAAACTTACCGGAGCTGACTCGGAATGAACATTTTTTGGGGTTAAGCTTTATGTTGTGCTTTCTTAGGATGTCAAAGGTTTCTTGCAGGTGTTTAAGATGATCACCTGCGTTCAAAGACTTAACCAACATATCATTTATGTAAACTTCCATGGTTTTCCCTATTTGTTTCTCAAACATTTTGTTTACGAGTCGTTGATAAGTGGCACCGGCGTTCTTTAGCTCGAAAGGCATCACATTATAGCAATATGTGCCGAAGTTCATTATGAACGAAGTTTTTTCCTGATCCTCCAGGTACCCGAAGTAAACATCGAGGAAACTCATCAACTAGTGTCAGGCCGTCGCATCAATATTTGATCAATGTTTGGCAATGGGAATGATTCTTTGGGCACGCCTTATTTAGATCCTTATAGTCTACGCACATGCGAAATTTATTATTGTTCTTTGGAACTACCACTACGTTAGCAAGCCAGTCAATATATCTTGACCTGAGCTCGGGGTTGAGTCCTATCTCCAAGTGGAATTCCCTCTCCAAGAATTTCTCAAACAATGTGACTTGCTCGAGTTCTTCCGTTGTGAATTCGGTTACGTCTGTCTCTTCTGGTACCTGAAAATATCTTGGTACCTGGTAGGGTTACGACGACTACTCCCCTCCCCTCCCTCATCCCCCCTTGACTATGTTTTGTTCGGGAGCAAGCGTCGGTTCCTGTAATTGCTATGAGGCATGCTCTTTCCCTTTGCTAATGGAAACTGAGATCGCATTCATATCCCTTGCTGTCGGTTGGTCACCCCTAACCTATTTAATTCCTTCCGGTGCTAGGAATTACAGGAGTTGATGGTATGTTCACGGTACAGCCTTCATCTCGTGCAGCCATGGTCTCGCCAAGGATGATATTGTAACCCATATCACCATCTACTAATTAGAAAAGGGTTGTCTTCATTACCCCTTCGGCATTAGTGGGCAGCAGGATTTTTCCTCGAGTTGTTACACTTTCTAGATTGAACCCTACGAGGAGCTTTGTGGCCGAAATTATGCTTCCGGTTAGTTTAGCTTATTCTAGAACTTTCCATTGGATAATGTTGGTTGAACTCCCTGGGTCCACCAAAATGCATTTAATCTTAAAATCTAAAACTTTAAGAGAGATTACCAGGGCATCATTGTGTGGAAGTAGGAGTCCATCTGCATCTTTCTCCGTGAAGGTGATGTCGTCTTCAGCGACTTCCCGGATTCTCTTGCTATGGGTCACCGATACCTTCGTGTTTTTCGCTACCGAGAAATTACACCATTAATCTCATTCCCCCTGAAAATCTTGTTGATCGTAAGACGAAGGGGATCTTCTCCCACTTTTGAGGGTTCTGCGCTATCCCGATTGCGACTGTAGTTGTTCTTGGCTCGGTCCCTTAAACATTCTCTGAGATGGCCATTCTTCAGCAATGTCACCACCTCCTCGCGTCGATTCCGGAAGTCCCCAGTCCGGTGACTGTTGGTCCTATGGTACTCGTACCATAAATTAGGATCCCTCTGACTGGATCGGATCTCATTGGCTTAGGGAACCATACTTCGTTAATGTTCCTAATAACCTACATTAATTCCACCATGCTGACGTTGAAGTTGTATTCGGATAACCTGGGGTAGGCGGAGTCTCGATAGCCCGATACCTCTTTGTCCTGCAATGATCTCCTATTCCGGCTGCGATCAACTCTCCTATCAGTAGTGAATCTATCTACCGACCGAAAATGTCTGTCGTGTCCTTCAGCCCTTTCACAGGGCAAACACCGACCTCCAGAAGACCGTTGATCTGTGTCGAAATCATCCTTCAATTTATCCTTATTCTTCTCCCGGTCCCGACCCTTGGTTGATGCTGGAAAATCGAGGTATTCATCCTCAATTCTTATCTTTGACTCGTACTGGTTATGAACATCTGCCCATATTGTTGCTTGGAATTTGAGCAGTCTTTCCTTCAATTTCCGTGAAGTGTCTCAGATTCAGCCCTTTAGTAAATGCTTCAGCTGCCCATTCATCCGGTACGGCTGGTAACAACATCCTTTCTTTCTAGAATTTGGTCACGAACTCCCGCAGCAGTTCGGATTCTCCTTGTGCAATCCTAAATATGTAGTCCTTTCGAGCATGTACCTTCCTAGCCTCAACATGGGCTTTGATAAAAGAATCCGCTAGCATCTCGAAGGAATCTATTGAGTGCTCGGGTAAAAGTGAATACCATTTCAGGGCCCCTTTCGTGAGGGTCTCCCCATATTTCTTCAGTAAAACTGACTCGATCTCATGTGGAGCTAAGTCGTTTCCCTTCACCAGCGTTGTGTAGGTGGCGATGTGCACCTAAGGAACCGAAATCCCATCATATTTCGCCACGTCTGGCATCTTGAACCGCTTAGGGATCAACTCTGGTGCTGCACTTAGTTTGAACGACAACTAGGCATATTTCTTTGAATCCGGCCTTTTAAATACTGGTGGTGCACTTGGAATTTGATCCATTCGGGAGTTTATTTCCCTCATAAACCGCATGAGTTCGGTTTTGAAGGGGTCATTCTCATTGTTTTTATCGGATCCGCTATCGTCCCCCCCGGCCCTATCGAAGCCGACTTTGCCCCTCGGGGTGTTGTTGTCAACCCTCAAAATTGTGCATCGGGAGGAACTGGACCTCATCCATTCGCATTGTTGGAAGCACCCGACAATGCCTGCCTCAACCCCGTCATGACCTAATCCTGTCATGAGAGGTGGCCCATAATAGCCTTCTGTTGCTCCTTCAGGATTATTACTGTTTCAATGACGTGCTCATCCTCAGCATCATCAGGAGTTGCCTCTCAAACATGTTGTGAATATTGCCAGCCATTGACCGGCGTGGCCTCATCCCCGTCGTTGCGGGTATCACTGATTGAGTCTTCGTGATGAGGCTGATGTCCTTGGGCCTCAACGTTGTGTGCGACGTTGTGTGCGACGTTGATGTCCTTGGGCCTCAACAAGATAGTAATAGATGCAAGGATCAACTCAATTATACAACTGTCTAAGCCCCACGGTGGGCGCCAAACTCTTTACCCGTAAAACGGTATAGTTGAATTTATACGTGGTTTATAAACAAGCAAATTAATCCCAAAATGATAAACAAATTAAATAAGAATGTAAGACTTAACGTTGAAATCGAGATAAGGCAGTAGAGAGCTTGGCTCCGGGAGTAAATCTTCCAAAAGCAGTAATAACAATATTAAGAAGTAAAGAAATAAAGTGTTATTGAGCTTTGAACAGTATATAGTATAAGTGTTGTCAGAAAAATTCCTCACTCTACAATGGTTGTTGGAATCTTTATTTATAGTGGCACCTAGAGAACAAGGTCCGAGGATCAAGCCCCTCTTAAATGATAATTATGGGGGCCATTGAAGAATGTGTAACGACAGGCTATGAATACCATATTCTCTATAACGGATTATGTATTTAATAATGCAGAATATTCTTTATTGAATGCTATCAGGTGACAGGCATTCACATATCTTCATTAGGGATGGGCATAGTTTGGGCAAACCTGAAATCCAAACCGAAATTCAAATTTTTTGGATTTTTGGTTTGGATTTTCGGATTATAGATTGGATTTTGGATTTAATTTTTAAAAATTTTGGATATTGGATTTGGAACTTCGAATTTTTGGGTATCCGAAAATCCAAAATTTTTATACTTTATATATCATTCATTATCCATATGTCAACAACAATAAGTTCAATACCCTACCCATTAGATATTATCTCATATATTCAATATTAATTACTAAGTTACTGTGAGAATACTTTCTATTTAGACATGATTTTACTATTTCTACTTCTTATCGGCCGCATTAATGCCTCTATTATATTTTTTTGATAATAATTTCATTACTTTAAGATTTCATTTGGATGATTGCGGTGAGAATGAGGAACTTTTCAGGCAATTTAACAAGAGTGCTTCATTTGGATATTTATTTTTTGTAAAAAGAAGAAACATCTCAACTTATAAGCTCAAAATCGAAAATACAAAATATCCAAACCGATTAATCTAAAACCAAAATTAAAAAATCCGATCCAATACGAACTTATTTGGATTGGATTTGGATTGTCATTTCTTCAATCCGAAAACAAAAAAACCAAACCAAAATTTTCATATGCAATCCGAACTGCCTGAACGCCCACCCCTAGTTTTCATGAGCAACATTCCCTCTGGGGCTTTCCGGTGCTAACCGAGAGTGCTGCCCTCGGTCTTGACTTCCATCTGTCTTGCTTTCTATCTGTTTCTGGTTCCATGTGTCATTCTATTATATGAGCATTTAATATGAATCGATTTTACCCTATACGGATATACTTTGCTTTTTAGCATGTTCTTAAAACGAATAATATTTTTTGATATTTAGAAATAATTTAACTTTAAACTTCTCGTTTTAACTTTAATAAGATGATTTATGATCATAAAACTATTTTAAACTTGTTGTATATTACAAGTTTAAAAAATTTTCATTCTTTCTCGAATTTCGTGCTCAACCAAATTGCATTACATAAACATTAGACGGAGGAAGTATATAACAGTTTCTCCTACTCGTAAATAGCTGGCATGTATTACAGTACTACACTGTAAACTTCCACCTCAACGCCATTTCCCTTATTAGTATATCAAACATATATACTGCATGTCATGTAATTATACTCATTTTATGTATCTATACACCTTGTTAGGAGGTTGGTGGAATTCTACAAAGAAATGAAAAGGATCTGCACATGGTGTTTATTGACCTAGAGAAAGCGTATGACAAGGTACATACAGAAGTTCTCTGGAGATGCCTGGAGGCAAAAGGTAAATCGGTTCCCTACATTATGGCGATTAAGGACATACATGATGGGGCTAAGATTTGAGTTAGAACAGTAGGAGGCGATTCTGAGCAATTTTTGGCTGTAATGGGGTTACACCAAGGTTCTACGCTCAGTCTGTTCTTATTCGCCCTGGTGATCGCGTTGACACACCATATTCAAGGGGAGGTGCCATGGTGTATGTTATTCGCCGATGACATAGTTCTGATTGATGAGTCGCGAGTCGGTGTTAATGAGAGGTTGGAGGTTTGGAGACAGGCTCTTGAGTCTAAGGGTTTCAAGCTGAGCAGGACGAAGACGGAATAACTGGAGTGTAAGTTCAGCGTTAAGCCAGTGGAAGTGGGCGTAGATATGAGGCTTGAATCAAAGGTCATCCCGAGTAGAGGCAGCTTCAAGTACCTTGGTTCGGTTATCCAGGGGGAGGGGAGATCGACGAGGATGTCACATACCATATTGGGGTAGGATGGATGAAGTGGAGGTTAGCATCTGGAGTCCTATGTGACAAGAGAGTGCCACTGATACTCAAAGGTAAGTTCTATAAAGTGGTGGTTAGACTGGCCATGATGTATGGAGCTAAGTGTTAGCCCGTTAAGAACTTACATATCCAGAAGATGAAAGTAGCAGAAATGAGGATGTTGAGGTGGATGTGCGGGCACACTAGGATAGATAAGATTAGGAATGATGATATTCAGGAGAAGGTGCACGTGGCTCCCGTTGATGACAAGATGCGGGAAGCGAGTCTTAGATGGTTCGAACATGTTCAGAGGAGAAGCCCGGATGCTCCGGTACGGAGGTGTGAGCGGCTGGTTGTAGAGGGTACGAGAAGAGGTAGAGGGCGGCCTAAGAAATATTGGGGAGAGGTGATCAGGCAGGATATGGCGAGGCTCCAGATTTTCGAGGACATGACACTTGATAGGAAGATGTGGAGGTCGAGTATTAGGGTTGTAGGTTAGGAGGTAGTTGAGTCTTGCCTTACTTCTTACCATTGTGGAACTAACCAGGTAGGGTTTTTATCTAAGATAGCTAGTAGCAATGTTGTGTCTTACTATTTTACTTTTCAGTGCAGGACCTATTTACTAGCTATCGCTTTTGTTTTGCATCTTTCTTCTTGATTTCATGGTGTTCTTATTTTTTTCTATGATTGCTGTGGTGATACTAATATTGTCTCCTTTTGTCCTTTTGTCTTTTTGTTTTCTTGAGCCGAGGGTCTTTTGAAAATAACCTCTCTACTTCTTCAGGGTAGGGGTAAGGTCTGCGTACACACTACCCTCCCCAAACCCCATTAGTGGAATTTTACTAGATTGTTGTTGTTGTTGTTGTTTATTTGGCTTTGTTTGATTGCGCACTATAAGAAAAAATAAAGATTTTTTTGACATTCCTGATATATTAATATTTCTATGGCTATAACTTTATATCAATAATAGTAAAATAAAAAATTTAATTAAATTATATTTAACTATAGAAAGTTGTCTTTTTTTAGACAGACTAAAAGCAAGTTTATTACATGAAATTAGTCCAGGGGAAGCTAGTATCTCGAAAATAAATAGAATGGAACGGCTAATTTGTTAAGTTTAATGAACAATAAACTCTTGATACTTTAAAAGGGTAATGCAATAATTTACATATATTAACAGTCAGCTTAATTTATCTCTTTTTCAAATTATAAAATCATGTGCTTGTCATGTGACGTCATTATCTTGTTAAAGTTAAGGGGGGCTAAAACTGTACCATTTCATCACATTCTAAGGTATCCTCTGTTAAGGGCTAAAGTTGGGGAGGTGAAACAGAGTTGGTGCCGAAGATAGGGGACAAAAGTCCATTTAATCTACTCCTTGCATTTAACAAAATTAAAAGAAAAGAGAACAACACATTTTTTTTTTTTAAGAGAACAACACTTGATGCTGAAGTTTTCTAGGGTGAATTTGCGAAACAATCATATCATGTCTAAAGGAAAAATTAAAAAACTAAAATACCTATTAAAAGTTAAATGACTATTTTGTCCTTCAATCAAATATTACTCCTACAAAGATTGTGTACGTAAATGTAATTATATATTTATGTTTTGTTTCTTTCATTATTCACACGTATAGCGGGAGTTTAGTACACCAAATTGTCCTTCTTTCATCTTCCAGGTTAATAACCTTTCTATACCTTTTTACATTTTTTGTATCTTTCATCTTCCACTGTAACAATATTTTTGTAAAATCTTTCACATCATTCTATTAAAGTGCATATAAGGTGTCTAAACTCCTTGCATTTAACAAAATTGAAGATAGGGGGTCAAAAATCCATTTAATCTACTCCTTGCATTTAACAAAATTGAAAGAAAGAAGAACAGTTGATGCTGAAGTTTTCTAGGGTGAGTTTACAAAACAATACTTAAAAACAGAAGTTTGCATTTATACCGAACTGATCTACTTCTATTCATGAAATCCAAGAAAATAAATGTAAGAAGCGTTACAAATGCTATTTTCCACCTTTTGCGGTGAAGATTGTCACATTTCTTATCCGTACTTATTCAGTACCTTACACTCCTACTTACAGCTCACTATTAGTACAATTATTATGGCAAAAACCAAAAAATTAATTAATGGAGGTTTTCCTTAGTTGAGAAGCTGGAGTAAACAGCACAGTTATGGCTCTCACCTCATTTTGTTTTGCTTGATGTCATTACTTCGGCAAACTCTTGGTTGTTTACGCCAATTTGACTTTATGCCCCCCCCCCCCCCCCCCCCCCCCCCCCTTTTTTTTTTCTCATCTAATTTTTTTTACTTTATTTTGAATTCTTGAGATTTTGGCTTTGCAGGAGAAAACATGATTCAATATTGAAAAATCAATATTTGCTGTTAAACCCTTTGAGAATCCTGCGTTGTACTTCTTGGGATTAACTTTAGAATATATTATAATGAAAAGGAAAAGAGAAATAGTTATGTTCGATAATTCGGTTGTCACTTTGATTTATTGGATATCAGTTCGACCAACTAATAGAGTTGAATTGGACTGATATAGTATGAGATTCAAATTACTTGAACACAAAAATTTATCAATGCAGGTTAAGGAAGCACATTGACGAAAGATGGTGATAGTAAATTCAAGTACGCAAATGACTTCTGATCATAAAGATAGATTTTATGTTCTCTTACCTAGGGTAATTAATAACTACGACTAATTAAGGTTTCAAGATTTAGCCACTTCATTCATTTAATTTTTTTTTTTGCCTCCGGAAACATATATTTATGTTATAGAAATTCTTATCTTTTGTAGATTTTCTATCTGAATAGTTCTGTATATGCTGCATTAGCTGCAATACAATTTCACATATAATTTTCTCTTGTATTCAGCATACAATTTCACAAAAATTCAATTTGCTAAAACGATTAATATTTGACACCGAATGTAGTTAAAAAATATTAGCTCTTATCCTTCTCACGAAAGACCAAAGACAAGACAAATACACATGTATAAATATGAAAAAAATTCAGTTTGCTAAAACGATTAATAGAACATTCATTCAATTTTCCTTTTTGTTAGTTGTCACTTCTATTTAGATACAATTTGCGCATCGCTTATCATCACCGATGTTCAAAGTTGAAAGCTAATCTTAGGTAGATATAATGTTCTGGTCTACAAATGTAGTCATGCCACGACTAAATTTTCTTTTCCCCGTTGCCACAGTAGACAACAGGTGCCACAGATTATTGGGTCAAACTAGTTCACTAACAACAATGAAAAAAAGAATGCTAGAAAGGTCAATGAAACCTCTCCCCTTAATTAGTCAATATATAAAAGTTTAAAATCGGTCTCAACGCTCAATTAATGCACTTAGAGGGAGTACATTACGTGCAATTTTTCATACTTCCGCTGCTAACCACTTAGTAAAACCATAATGTTTTTGTAAAAACTGGGCTTCTTATCGTGATTTTTAGATATTTTTAAAGAAAGTTCTATATTGTATAGGGTAAAATATGATATGACACGTGGTCATCTAAAAGAAAAACACGTGGAATCCTAAACGGGGATGACCGAAGATCGAACGCAGCTATTCCGCTTGCACCGAAAGGTATAACGTTCATAAAGGTGTATTAAATGCTCTGCGCTCGGTAGCATTTAATAAGAAATATTCTGTAGCATTAAGAGTGACGGCCCGTTACATAGAATTTGGCATTAATATTCACCGTTACATCTTCATCAATGACCCTCATAATTGACATTAAAGGAGGGCACGATCCTAGGACCTCCTTCCCTAGACACAACTATAAATGGTGAGCCCGGTTATCATTGTAGGGGACATGAATTTTCTAGCTAAACTTACACTATATTCTATACAAAGCTTAATACAATCTTACTTTCTTGCTTTTGATCTCATCATTGTTGTGTCTGGAAACCTTGTTCCCGGAACTGCCATCTCTGTTGTTTCATTTATATTTTAAGGCTAAGTATTGTACATTTATTCAATTATTACATTATTTCATGATCAAATTAGTTCACTTGTCTAGAAACAATATATAAATTCAATTATACTGTTTTACGTGTAAACAAGGATATCACAAAAGGCATTGTGCATTGCCCAAGGATACAAAATGCCTCAAAACATTTATGTCCTAGATGTGCATATTATTAAAATGGTGGATCTAAGTAAATATTTTTAAATTCGTTGTAATTCAATATTTTACATAACATGTCCTTTTTTATCCTCAGGAATGTTTTTTGAGAAATCAAAGGAAAACTAATAAAAAGGAAGACACTCTTTCCTTCTCAAGAAAGATCAAACATAAGACAGATATTCGAGTGTATTCCCTCAGTTCCGTTTTTTATAAATCTTTTCCATCTTGAGATTCAATTTGACTAATATGTGAAGCTGAAATTGGATTAGATAACTCAATATTTTAAAGTTAAAATTATGATATTCAAAAATTATATAAAAAATAATATAAGTTGCAATTCTTCTCATATCAATACGATGAAAAAATACATTTCAAAATGTTGTTCAGAATTTTGAATCAAGCGAAAAGGTCCTCGTAAAATTGGAACTTAGAGAATATTTGTTTAAACTATCATTCATATATCTTTTAGGATATTGCACGCCCTAAGAGAAAGACATGATAGTCTTAATAAAAAAATATTTGTCTAAATTACCCTTTTACCCCATTAAACATCTCGCTTCAATTAATATAAGGAAAACAATAAGGGTAGATTTGGAAGAAAAAAGGCAACAAGTGACTTTTTCGTTTTCTAAAATGTAAAATATTTTGAAGCAAAATAATTTGCTAAAATGATTAATATTTGAGACCGAATGTAGTTAAAAAGAAAATAAGTTCTTATTCTTCTCATGAAAGATCAAAGACAAGACAGGTATGCATGTATAATGATGAAACAAATTCAGTTTGCTAAAACGATTAATATTTGAGACCAGATGTAATTAAAAAGAAAATAAGCTCTTATCCTACTCATGAAAGATCAAAGACAAGACACAAATACACATGTATAAAGATGAAATAAATTCAGTTTGTTAAAACGATTAATATTTGAGACCGAATGTAGTTAAGAAGAAAATAAGCTCTTATCCTTCTAACGAAATATCAAAGACAAGACAGATATGCATGTATAAAGATGAAACAAATTTAATTTGCTAAAACGATTAATATTTGAGGTAGAAAAAGAAAAAGCAAAACACACTTGAAAGATCAAAGACAAGACAAATATTCATGTGTAAATAAATTAAAATATTGAACCCCAACTTTTCTCCCTAACTATATAAATTAAGGAGGTTGAGGTGGTTCCATTGTGCATTTTCATCCCATCATCTTCTCTAGGCTCTTCTTTATTCTCCTTTATACCAACTCAGCCAGTTCCAAATCTTCCATTTTAATGGAGATTGATTCAACAAACCATGAAAAAGCTGGTGTCTTCACCAGGTGGTGGAGCCAGCTCAAGGGATTTCCCAGGAAGTTAAAGGACAAAGCTAGGAACATTGCTAAAAACACAAAGAAGATTGGGAAAGATGATCCTAGAAAAATTTGGCATGCAGCTAAGGTGGGACTAGCTCTTACTTTAGTCTCATTTTTTTACTATAACGGGCCGCTTTATCATAGCTTTGAACAACCAGTAATGTGGGCTGTCCTGACTGTGGTGGTTGCTTTTGAATTCACTGCTGGTAATTTATTTAATTTTTTCCCTAAACACATTGCTAGTTTTGGTATAATTTATTATCCAATTAGTTGATATTCACTTAATTTCTCAAGAGAATAGACATATTAATTGATGTTTATTTTGAAATTGAGGTGCAACCATATCAAAGAGCATAAACAGAGGTACTGCTACGGCACTAGCTGGTGTATTTGGTGTTGGAGCTAAATATTTAGCTGGCCTGTTTGGAAATGAAGGGCCGGATCCTATAGTTCTTGGGGTTTTGGTCTTCATTGTAGGTAAGAAATACACGCATAATAGTATAACCTATTTCTCAAAATTAACAAAATGGACAAAATTTGTGAATACTCAACGAAGTCTTTTGATCTCATACACAAATCATTAAATTGTTCCACATAATGAAATTAATTAAAACATACATTAAAGACTCCGATCCGCTTGTTCACATCCAATGTTTAACCCCATTTATCCATGCAGGTGCTGTAGGTACATATACAAGGTTTTACCCCGAAATTAAGAGGAGGTATGACTATGGAACCATGATCTTTGTGTTGACCTTCAGTTTGGTCGCCGTCTCAAGTTACCGCTCCGAGGATATTTTCACCGTTGCTTGTGAGCGGTTAGCGACCATTCTGATTGGCGTCGCCACCGTCATGACCATTTCCATGGTTATTCGTCCAGTTTGGGCCGGGGATGATCTTCATAAGCTTGTTTGTACAAATCTTGAAAAGCTAGCAAGTTTCTTAGATGGTCTGTGGATATATTCTTGTTTTATTATTTTAATTAGCCTTCCATCATTACAATTTAAATGAAAAATTGAACTTCTCTTAATTTGCAGGTTTTGGAAGTGAGTATTTTCACATTTCTGAGATTGAAGAGAATGGTGGAGGTACCAAGAGCAATGAAAAGGGATTTCGTGAAGCCTTCACAAGTGTTATTGGTTCTAAGGACACTGAAGAATCTTTGGTGAGTAAAACAAATTTCAATCCTCACTAGTTAGACTTTTTCATTCTCAAGTTCCATCATTCTTAATCTGCATTTAATTGAAATTTCTTCAGAGCGGCAAAAAGATGTAGGTTATTTATTTATATGTTTTGACTAAGCAAAAACAAGTATTTATTCTTGCCCTTTTTATCCCGCCCTAGCTAGCTTTCTTTATCACTTTAGGTAGCATGAGAGCCACTTCATATTGAGTGATATTTCAGTACTAATTATTAAAACGAAAAACGATATATTCAGGCAAATTTTGCATGGTGGGAGCCCCCTCACGGATCTTTCAGGATTAGTCATCCATGGAAACAATACTTGAAGATTGGTAGTCTTGCCAGACAATGTGCTTGCCATCTTGTAGGTCTGACTGGCCGCTTAAATTCTGAAACTCAGGTAGATATAAGTTGAACACTCTTTCTTAAAGCCCTACTTCTCCCTCCCCTCTCCGCGTGTCATGCATTGAAGGGTGCAACACGCCTGCGCGTGTGGATTACAGGTAACAGTTAAACAAATATCGAGAAAGAATGAATGTAATTAATATGTCTGTTTTTTTGTTGTATTTTTATAGATAAATGGAAGCGCGAATAATAAAATAAAAACATTCTTTCCAAGAAAGAACACAAAAGCTCTTAAATAGCACTAAAATGCACTTATATTAGTTGTGAAGACATATATGCGTAAATGGTGAAATGAAATCCCGCCGGGAACCTTTTTAGCTGAAATGTATGATAATAAATATAATGATATTTTTTTATATATATAACAGTAATAATTTAATTTTAAGCTCCCTTTTTGTCCTTAATGAAATATTTTATAGCCATTAAAATATTTATGGCATGTTTAGACGACAACAATTTCACAGTTTTTTTTCTTTTAAATTATATGCTCAAGTTAAACACATGTCACGTAATTGAGACTGAGGGAGTACTGTAAGTTTGAATCTCTCAATAAACAAAATCAGATTTTGCAATATTCCATCCCACTTTATATAACACTGTCTCTCGATTTTGGGAGTCACAAAATGTTTGATACCATTTTAAATCTGTACAATCTTATTAATTAGTTTTCAAAATTTTAAACGAACATTATTTATTAATTTCTCTGCCAAATCACAAATATAATATTTAAGTCGTACTATTAACATATAAACTCAATATCGAACCATATATCATCAGGTAAAATGGGACTAATTAAGACAACATATAATTATTGGTATTCTTTTGGCAACTTACTGATATTAACTAATATTTCCAGGCACCAACGGAATTCGAAAGGAGAACAGAAGAAGTATGCAAAAGAATGATCACGGAATCTAGCAAAGTCTTAAAAGGAACTTGTGTTGTCCATTAAAACCATGACGCAACCTTCTTCTTCCTTCATTGAGGAAACCCACATGCGTAACGAGAAAAGTGCCATTAATGACCTTAAAAAGACACTCGGTACCTCCAAAGCTTTCTTCCAAAATGACGAATTAGACGTCATGGACTTGGTCCCAGCTGCATCTCTTCTGTCCATACTCATTGACGTCACCAAATGTGTCCACGAAATCTCCAAAGCTGTTGAAGAGCTTTCGGCCAAAGCCCATTTCAAGAAGAAGAAAGATTCTTCTTCTTCTTCTTCACCGCCCCCGCCTCGGTCCCAGTTGCTGCACCGTGGAATTGTGAATCCTGTCATGGAGGATGACGTCGAGAGTGGTGATTTTGTTGTGATACAGATAGGTGAAAACATTGAATCAGCAGAGAAAGTGGCAATAATAGAGGAGGCTAATCCAGCCAATAATTCGCATGCGGTGGAGGAGGTGAAAACGGAAGAGAAGAAAAGAGAATCTGTTATTATCGGGGTACGTGGAAGCAGTGCAGCAACAACAGTGGAGGAGTTGAAAATGGCACAAAATATTATGAATTTAGCCGATATTGCAAAGCTTTATGACAGCACTAATTTTTCGAACCAGTTGAAATTGGGGTACGTGGAAGCGCGACATTGGTGATTGCGACAGTGACGGAGGATCACATAGGAGGAGGTGAATCCATCGCAGGGAGAAAAGGATCGTCGGAAATAGAGAATTGTAAATAGTAGCAAATTGCAGTGTAAAAATTAGACAAAGGACAGAAGAGAGAGTAAGGAGTGAAATTTGTTCCGGTAGTTTTATTTCACTCCTAGAGATAATAAGAGCAAGTAAAGTGACAAAGCAGGATGGAGAGTGTTAAACCGTAACTTTCCTTTCAATATTTTATATATGTAATACAAGCTATTTTGTTCGTTTAAATTCTCTTCGTTTCTCTCCTTTTCCTTTTTCTGTTTTAGGATGTTAAGGTTTTTTATTGTTGTTTTTACATTGATAAATGAAACGAGGACTTGAAATACTAACAATTATAAAGAAAAAGGGAAAACGTAAGTTCTTAATCATGACTAAATTTTATTGGAGTGGAGATCTTTTTATAAAAGAAATCGAGGTAAAAGCGTAATTAAGTTGCAAACAACAATGTTTAATAAAACTTCCAATATATACGCCTAGAGATTGTTTGTCACACCCCAAAATGAATTGCAATGTGATCGCCACCCAGTGCCTACCAACTTGCACCGAGTGAACCGTAATGATGTTATACATAGCTAAAGCACGCTCGCGTGATCCAATCTAACACTACTAAAAATATGCTAAAAACCGACCTACTATTTTCGACCAACATTGGTCGGTCAAAAAATGCGACCAAAAACCGTCTAGGTTGGACGCAAACTGGGGAAAAAAAATATTTACATTTTTTTAAAACAAAATACCGACCAACGTTGGTCGGTAAATTGGTCAATAGCTGGTCAGACAAGAAAATTTTGGATTATCGACCAACGTTGGTCGGTAATCTGGATCCAATTTTTTAAATTTTAATAATTATTTTATTATTTAAAATATTTTATAATATTTAAGAATTTATATTTAAAATTACCGACCAACGTTGGTCGGTTAAAGATTTTAAATTTTTTTTTATAAAAAAACCGACCAAAGTTGGTCGATTTTTTGTCAAACGGTCAGCACTTAATGTACCGACCAAAATTACCGACCAACTTTGGTCGGTAATTCTAAAATCAGAGAAGTGAAAAACGGGAGAAACCCCTATTTCTCTGAAATTTTTCCCTCTTCTTCCTTCCCTTCTCTCCTTCTCCCAGCCCCTCCCCCTCACCGTCCAGGCCTCCCCCTCGCCGTCCAGCCCTTACCCTCGCCGTCGCCGCTGCCACTGCCACTGCCGCCCCTCGATCTCCTCCTCCATCTCCTACAAATTCTAGGTTTGAATTACAACGCATTTATTTATTATTTTCAGGTTTTGTTAATTAGTTATGAATTAGTTTCAATTGATTAGTGTTTCAATTATTTGAACATTGCATTTTATTAAGGATTAGGGTTTAGGCCTTATTTTAATTAGTTTTGTTAATTAGTTTTATTAACTAATTAGTTTTATTAATTAGTCAATTATTTATGAATTAGTTTAGTTTAGGGTATGGGTTGAATTTCTTTAGTTTAGTTAGTTTATGTTTAAACTCGTAGGATATGAATTGAAATTTTAGTTTTTAGGATTTGTTCTTGTGAATTGAACTTTTAGGATATGAATTGAACTTTTAAGATATGAATTGGACCTTTTGGATATGAATTGAACTTTTAGGATATAAATTGGTGTAATTAGGAAAAAATAATTATCTTGAATTAACTAAAAAAGATATAATTAATTTATAATTGTAGAATAAATTAATTTGTTCTTGTGAATCGAACTTTTAGGGTATGGGTTGAATTTCTTTAGTTTAGTTAGTTTATGTTTAAACTCGTAGGATATGAATTGAAATTTTAATTTTTAGGATTTGTTCTTGTGAATTGAACTTTTAGGATATGATTTGAACTTTTAAGATATGAATTGGACCTTTTGGATATGAATTGAACTTTTAGGATATAAATTGGTGTAATTAGGAAAAAATAATTATCTTGAATTAACTAAAAAAGATATAATTAATTTATAATTGTAGAATAAATTAATTTGTTCTTGTGAATCGAACTTTTAGGGTATGGGTTGAATTTCTTTAGTTTAGTTAGTTTATGTATAAACTCGTAGGATATGAATTGAAATTTTAATTTTTAGGATTTGTTCTTGTGAATTGAACTTTTAGGATATGATTTGAACTTTTAAGATATGAATTGGACCTTTTGGATATGAATTGAACTTTTAGGATATAAATTGGTGTAATTAGAAAAAAATAATTATCTTGAATTAACTAAAAAAGATATAATTAATTTATAATTATAGAATAAATTAATTTGTTCTTGTTTTATTTGTATAGATGGAACATCGTACTTGGATGTACAATAGAAATTATCCTAATCGGCGGGGATTGCGGGAGGATTTTGTAGAAGGGGTTGATGACTTTATTAGACATGCAATGTCACTTCCACCATACCAAAGTGAAGGAGTAATTAGGTGCCTTGTTCAAGCCCAAAGCAAGT
The DNA here is from genome assembly GCF_000715075.1 of Nicotiana tabacum. Taxonomy (NCBI): domain Eukaryota; kingdom Viridiplantae; phylum Streptophyta; class Magnoliopsida; order Solanales; family Solanaceae; genus Nicotiana; species Nicotiana tabacum. The sequence continues at coordinate 63,552,766 of NC_134081.1, forward strand.
TACACATTCACTTTGGAGGAAAGACGATAAATTTGTGATTGGGTTACGAAATTAAAGATGCCTGAGGGTTATGCGTCGAATCTTGGAAAAAAGTAGATATGGAGGTAGGGAAGTTGAGCCATTTGAAAAGTCATGACTGCCATGTTTTCATGGAGACCTTAGTGCCTATTGCATTTTGTGATTTTCCTGAAAGAATCTGGAAACCCATCACAGAGATTAGTTTATTTTTCAAAGACTTGTGTTCTACCACATTAAGGGAAGAAAACCTACTTCGGATGGACCTAAACATCCCTGTAATTTCTAGTAAGATGGAAAAAAAATATTCCCATGTGATTTCTTTGATGTGATGGAACACCTTCCAATACACCTTGTACACGAGGCACGACTTGGAGGGCCTGTTCAATGCAGATGGATGTATCCCTTTGAGAGGTAATATTATAAGTTTGATGTAATATTCTATTTTATTTGAATGTTATTGGCTAACATGAGATTATGTAGGACAATTGGCAAATGCAAATAATTTGTTAAGCAGAGGAATAAGATTGAAGGATCTATATGCGAAGCCTATCTTGCAAAAGAAACTGCACATTTTTGTTCTTATTATTTTGAGAGTAACGTGCCATGTTCTAGGAATAGGCCCAATAGGCACACGGTCGAATGTGTGAATGATCCATTATATCCACCAATGTCCATATTCAATCAACCAGGCCGATGTTCTAAGGATGTTAGAAAGAGAAGTTTGAGTGATATGGAGTACAAGTCAGCTACACTTCATGTGTTGCTAAATTGTCCCGAAGTTGTACCATTTCTCAAGTAAGTATTGATTTATTAGTTATCAAAATGTAAAATTTACTGTGACTACATATTGATGCAACTACTAAAAATATTTGATATGTCACAGTCACTTCTTTGGTCAATTTGGCTATGATGCTGTATATACGAGATTTGATACGTGGTTCAAACAGTTTGTAAGTGTATATATATATACATATGTAGTGAATGTATAATAATTGATTCATAAGTTGTGCTAACTTATGACTTTTTTTAACTCTATGTAGGTAAATAATCCAAATAATGGTGTAAATCAATTTTTGAAATATATATCTTGGGGACCTGGGCTTCAGGTCACAACAATGTCTAAGTACGTAGTGAATGGTTATAAGTTTCATACAGAGGATTGCTCTAAAAATAAAAATAGCAACAACAGCGGGGTGTGGGTTCAAGGTGGTGATGGCAACCAAGTTGGAGATATTGATTATTATGGTGTGGTCAAAGAAATATTACAACTAGAATATACAGGTTGGCCATATAAGAAATTGATACTCTTTAGATGCAAGTGGTTTGACCCAAATCCAACAAGAGGTACAAGAGTACACAACCAATACAACATAATTGAGGTTAATCATACGAGGGAGTATGATCGCTATGATCCTTTCATAATTGCACATAACGTTAGGCAAGTGTATTATGCTCCTTATCCATTGCGGCGGAATAAGTCCGATTGGTGGGTTGTAATAAAAACTAAGCCTGTAGGTAGGGTAGAAGTCGAGAATGTGTTAGATGTTGCATATCAAAACGATATCTCCAATATTCACCAAATAGTGGACGATCAGTTAGAAAATGATTTGGAACATCCTGAACGCATATTGGAAGAAGTTGATATAAATGAAGTAACAATTATAGAAAATGAGGACGAGGAATCAACTGATGAAGCTCAAACAAGTGAGGACGAAGAATTATCGGACGAGGAACAATACGTCGATGAGGATTAAAAAGTTGGTTTTTTAAAGCACTCTCATTTTATAGCTAGTTTCTTATATGTTTCAATCTAAATGTGTATTTTATTATGCAGATGGCAGGCAAGGGTCAAGGTAACAATGACCCTACTAGTTCTCGGGGTCGAGAAAAGGGTAGGAAGGGAAAGATGAGGGTAGAAAATAATACTCCCTCTTGTCCACCCTTTTCAGAGATGCCAATGTCTTATCCTCCACCACACAGCTATACTGAGCTGCCACAGCATCACGAGCCATACACCTTCATTCAGACACCCAGTCTTCCATCACAGGGCCACAGGACTATACGTCCGACATACAGTCCAACTGCCTCACAGCCATCTGCATCACATCCACATGGATCACATCCCTACATATCACAGCCACATGGATCGCATCCACCCATGTCACAGCCACTCGGGTCACAGCCAATCGGGTCACAGCCACTCGGGTCACAGCCATCGGTATCACATCCACTTGGGTCGCATCCAGCTATGTCGCAGTCACAGGGATCGCAACCATCTTCATCATCGACTCCATCTATTATAGGCCTTCGCCTGGGAGGCATTAGCTCTGACCCGCCTACACCGTCTTCACATGCCTCTGATACACATGCTTCGGATGGTGATGACGAGGTAGTGCATTATGATCGATATGGCAGGATCATCATAGTCCCTGAGGGTGATGGGTAAGTGTTATTCATTATTTTTGCGTCTATTGATTTGTAACATTTTTACTAAGATATTAATGTGTTTTTATTGTTAAATTGCAGGTTCAGGCTGGGTAATAAGACTACGAGGATAATCACCAATGCCATCAGAAAGCTTTATGATGGCCCTTATGCGACTTGGACTGATTGCCCATTCTCACTGAAGGAGCAAATTTTTAATCAATTTAAGGTATAAATGTTCTTTTAAACAGTTTAATAATTTATATTTATGATGTTTCCATCTAATATTTAACTTTTGAAATACAGAGGAAGTGTGTATAAATGATGGCCCTTATGCGACTTGGACTGATTGCCCATTCTCACTGAAGGAGCAAATTTTTAATCAATTTAAGGTATAAATGTTCTTTTAAACAGTTTAATAATTTATATTTATGATGTTTCCATCTAATATTTAACTTTTGAAATACAGAGGAAGTGTGTATGGGAAGACCGCTATAGCGCGGAAGTGGCTACAAATTTTCATCATAAAGCTCGCAAGAGATTGGCGGATGCTTTCTCGGATGCTAGAAAGAAGAACAAGAGGCCTGGCTGGTTACTTGAGAATTTGTGGAATGATTTGCAAAGGCAATGGCTTACCGTAGAGTTCTTAGAGAGGAGCGAAAAAGGAAAGAAAGCTCGCGCATCCGAGAAGGGAGGCTCCTTGCACACTGGAGGTGCGATCAGCCTAGGGACAATAAAAAGAAGATTGGTACGTAATTGCTTAAATTATTTTACTTTTCTAAGTATATCTATTCTGTTTATTAACTAAATTAATTTATTTTCAGAAAAAGAAGTATGGGCGTCCAATGAGTCATGATGAGTTATTCAAGGAGACACATGTTGTGAAAAAGAAGAAAGAGGGGGATCAAGATAGGTGGGTCGAGGACCGGGCCTCGACTGCATATGTAAGCTTTCAATTTTATTTAAGTATTATAATTTACTTTTATAAACAACTTGAAATACTGATTTAATTTAAAATAATATAGGGTCGCTACCAAAGTAACATGGAGAATTTCATCCGTAGTCATCCAGCTGGTGAATCGGGTGAGCCAACCCAACCTTCGGACGAGGATGCTGAAAGAATATGGTTGGAGTCTGTTGGCGGTCCAAAATGGGGGAAGGTATACGGGCTTCCTACTAAAAACTTCCATCGCTATAAGTGTGGAATGCGAGGAATAGGGACTTCCTCGCAAGGCGAGCAACTTAATAGGGAGAGCCTCTCCGCTATGCGGGAGACAGTGACAAAGCTCACATCAGAGCTAGAAGCGGCCAAGGAAAGAGAAAGGCTTAGAGATGCTCAATTCCTTGGCATGCAAGCTCAGATCAGAACTCTCCTATCTAGTGGAGCTTTTTCTTTGCCCCGATCTCGTGAGTCATCTATAGAGGGTCGACCTCCACGTGATCGTTCCTCCCGCCCTGCTCGTGATCGTTCCTCCCGTCCTCCCCGTGATCGTGCTTCCCGTCCTCCACAAGACCGTTCTCTATATCGTCTTGTAGATGAAAGTTCATCAGACGGTGATGATGATGTTGTACAAAATACCCCTTGACTTTTATATACTTTGAACTAGACAAATAGAACCAGTTTTGAACTAGTTGTAATTAGTTTTAACTTGGTTTTGGATTTTTATGTTCAATTGAACTTTAATTTGTTAGTTTTAAAGTATTTATTGAATGTTTTGGTTGTTGTTGTTGTGTTGTTGTTGTTGTCGTGTTGTTGTTGTTGTGTTTTTGTTGTTGTTGTTGTTGTTGTTGTTGTTGTTGTTGTGTTGTTATTGTTGTTGTTGTGTTGTTGTTGTTGTGTTGTTGTATTGGTATGCTGGCAGGTGGTTTAGCTGCCAAAACAGGCATTTTATGCCAAAATTAATCCCAGAAAAACCGACCAACGTTGGTCGGTTTTTAATAAAAAAAAAAAATTTATTCCAAAATACCGACCAAAGTTGGTCGGTTAATGAACATTGAATTCCCAGAATTCAACACTACCGTCCAACTTTGGTCGGTATTTTGCTTGCATTGTTGAGATTACCGACCATAGTTGGTCGGTAATGTTTAATTTTAATTAGTTTTAAAAAATATATATTTTCAATTACCGACCAAAGTTGGTCGGTTTTTTTTAATTTTAATAATTAATAAAAAAAATATAATTTAGTTAAACCGACCAACTTTGGTCGGTAAAATTAAATTAATAAAATATATTTCCGACCAAAGTTGGTCAGTAAGTAATTAAACTTGTCAGATGGTCGTTTTAATATACCGACCAAAGTTGGTCGGTAATTTCCGATCAACTTTGGTCGGTAAGCCATTCCGACCATCAAAATACCGTCCACACCGTAATGGTCGCGTTTTGGTCGGTAATTTGCCATAACCGACCAACGTTGGTCGGTATTTTTGGTCAGTTTTTAGCGAATTTCTAGTAGTGTAATTAATTAATAATAAGTAATTAAAGTGAAATAAAAATAAATAATTTTAAGTGAGGCATAATTATAAACCTCATTAGTAAATCCTTTGAAGTAGACATAACCCAAAGTAATACAAGTCTACTAATGGAATCTTTATGACGTTACGAATGAATACATAAGGTTATAGGTCTAGCTGGCACTATACAAAATAAATGAAATACAACATCATGGTTCCCACAATCTCAAAATGAGTCACCAAGTGTGTGAAGGGTACAGGAATTCTAGCTCGCACGCAGACCATGATCAAATGCTAAACCTAACATCATAACATGATGCCTAAGTATGGAATACTCAATATATATATATGTCATAGCCAAGCCACTCATGCTGGGGCAAGAGTTATACCGAAATGAAATACATGAAAGTAAATCAAATAAATATTTTAATTTATCACCACGTATAAAGTGAATACAATAAAAAAAATTAAATACATGAGAATTAAATCAAGTAGACAGTTAACTTATTAAAGCATGGAAGAAGAATAAGCTACTTAGAACATGTTTAGGATTTTTACGTCCAGTCAAGTGTTATTTACCTTATAATCTCAAAGTCTGACAATGATAGTATGTGGTATAATAATAAAGTACACAGTCATTCCGTCTCTGTTTTAATGTAATGAACACAAGTGGTGATGAAATAATTGTGACATCCCGAAATAGTTAGGCCAATATTCAAGATTTACTCCTTTTAGGCGATTTTATCATTTAATCTCAACCAAAGAGTAAATCGTGCAAGCTTGTCCGGCACGTGCATCAAATCTCACCAAGTTGCTATTTTAAAACCGTAGATTAGTTTTGAAAACACACAAGAAGCTAGAAGCTCAGTATACCTCAAAGTGGCTTTACGTTACAACTGTTAGCTTTAAACGTCGAATAGATAGCTAAGCGATTCCAGCACATTCAAACATGCATATATATATATATTCATCAATAACAACCCATAGGTTTATCAATTGAACCATTCTAGTGTTCTTCATTAAGGCTCAAGTAACCAAATTCCCGAAAGTTCTTTTTTAGATTTATTAATCACCTTCAATCTACATCCAAGAACTCCTTCTCAGCACAAACAACTCATAACAACTTCAATTCTAACGTTCTTTGCATTTTTTTAATATAAATTCATATTCCTCCAACAATCCAAAATATTTAATCGGGTTGAACTCTTAGTTGTTCACCTTCAATTTAACCAACAAATTATTCAATTGGTTCATTGCATTCAACAATTTAATTTTTAAGAACATTCATCATTTCTCCAAAACACTATTCATATCTTACATTAGGGTTCATGAAAATGAACTTTCCAACCATTACAACTTGGAATAAATGCTATAAATGCTTTCAACAGTTCAAAATAAATGAGTTTGAGGCATTAGAATTACTTTTTTTTGAAGATTTTTCTAAAAAAATCCAAAGTTTAAAAATATTTTTGTCCTTAAACAGCTTGAAAGATTTCTAAGAATTTCAAAGATTGAATAATGTTAATACTAGTGTTAATAGGATGTAATTAACCTAAATATCCATAAAAACTTAGCTTGTACGGTTGATTAGTCCTCTACGTTTAATCCACCAAGAGAGAGCAAAGCCCTAGCTCAAAACCTAATCTTTTTTTAAAAAAAATTGTTGTGACATAGTTGATATTTTACCAGCCCAACTGCTTCGTGACTCGCTATGCAGTTTGTATGTTTTCAGATACCTTTCAGTAAAATGCTCATAATGTTTTGTAGATAGCTCGGATTGACAAACTGTTTATGGTGTTAGAAATAATACTTGAAGAGCTACAATTTAGAGAAAAGAACCATGCAAAAGTGCTTTGTAACTTGAGAGTTATACTCGTTCAAAATTAGGTGATAGGCGACTTTTGGATATCTTTTCCTTTTAACATTTCTAACTTGTTCCAAACTACTTTTCCCCAGTTTTACACATCCTCAAAATGTATCAACTCATGTTCTACATATTTTTTCATGTATGTATATATATATGGAATTACTCTAAAGAGTCTTCTTGTATTAAAGTTCAAACACTTAAACTCATATTAGTGCACCATTTATGAGGAAGTAAATGTCATAACTCAAAATCCCACCTTAAGCTGTGATGACGCCTAGCTTTACTTTAAGCAAGACAACTCATATTTAGCAAAAAATATAGTCCGGATTTCTTTAATTAATAGAGTCATATCATTAATAAATACAAGAATAATCTCAAAACAATAAAATATCTAATACAATCATAACATGGCCTATACACGACCAAAATAGTACAACTCCCAAGACTAGGTGGCACAAGTATACGAGCAACTATTGAATAAGTACAAGTTTGAATACATGAACAAAGCCGTCTGAAATAATAAAATAGACAGGAAATAGTAAAAGGGCATGGACTTGGGCACTGAAAAATGAATCCATAGAGTGCAGCTCACCCTAAGTCACCATGTGAATGCCTAGGCTCAATCAAGAGGCTCTGCTAGTACCCACCTGAGGATCTGCACAAACAAAAAGTGCAGAAGCGTAGTATGATTACACCATAATCTGTACCCAGTAAGTATCAAGTCTAATCTCAAAGAAGTGGTGACGAGGCTATATGCATCAAGATACTTACAGCACAAATATAATTAACAGAGTTTTGAATTGACATAGTAAATAATCTTATGAATAACAAGAATCAAAGATATCAATAGTCGAAAGGCATAACACATGCTTCTTCAATTTAAGAGATAATCATAACACTGCTCTGATATAATATTTAAAGATGACATGCTTTAATTAAAGGAATCGAGACTCTCAACCGGCATATGTACCTGTCATGCAACAATTAGCATCTAAACAAATACTTCTAAATGAGTCAAGGATATATATGTATTCTCAACTCTATCTTTTACCATAATTGATACAAGATTCATGTACCACAATACAAAATCCATGTATCATCATAACCCAATACCAAATATACATATCGACTCGATAAACAACCCATGTATCGACCACGCTCATGAAGCACAAAGTAATATGGGTAATCACCTAACTCTAGAGGGACAGATCTTTATCCAAGCGCAAAAAAAGCTTGATAACTCACATATAATCAAATATCCGTTCATCATGATTTGTGTTTCATAACTATTAATTGCACGACCTTACCTTTTGTGCACAAATTCTCGGTCTAAATCAAGGATCCATATACAAAATGTATTCATATGCTCAAGAATCATAGACAAAAGATGCACAAGGACTTAATAAAAAATCATGCGGATATATGCTCATGGAATTTCTATATGAGTACGGATAATTATATTTAAGAAATTCAACGTATCAAAAACAAGTTTCTGTGCCTTCATAAATAATCATAAACCTGGGTACGATCTATAAGATGAATAAGAGACCGAACGTAGTTATATAAGCTAAACAAATCATGAAACAAATGAGAACATAATGTATATATGCTCTCTACCCTATATATACTCCACCCCCCAATACCTTAAACACATAGCAATGAAGTCAAATCCTAGGAATTTCCTTCTTAACAAGGTTAGTCTAGAGAATTACCTCCACCCGGTAGTCTTCAACCTTCCAAAATAGCATTCCCTCTCAAACCAACCTCTGAATAAGTAGAATCTAGTCAAATACAACTCAATAATATCAAACAAAGCCATAAGAATCAATCCCAAATAATAAAGTTCGAATCTTTAATCAAATCCTCAAAAGTCAACAAAAATGTCCACACAGTCAAAACCTGAGTAGAGGAGTATATCTCGACTATCCATAATCCCGCGAGTATATGTAATTAGATTCTAAAATCGAGTCCAAATCAACTACCGGATTCCTAATTTACACTCTCCAAAATTATAGTCAAAACCCCCAAATTTTTCTTTAAAATCCAAACTTTTAGGTGTAGAAATCCATGGGAAAATAAGATATAAAGTCAAATCTAAGTGAAAGTTCCTTATCTCCAATGGCGTAGTAAAATTTCTCTTCAAACTCTCCTACCGTCGAAGTCTAGAGTTCAAAAGATGAGAAAATAGGTAAAATTCCGAAATATAGCACTTAATTGTTATGCCCAGTGATACCTTTCACGAACATAGTCACAACCCTGCTTACGCGATGCACAAACTGCCTCTGACCCAAAATAAACCTTCGTGAATGTGAAGGTCCTCCCGCGAACACGAAGCACTAGCCTGCCCATGCTACTCGAACGCGAAGACATCCACCCCTCTTGGCTCTCTTGATATCGCGTACACGGAACCCCACTATGAACGCGATAACCAATAAGCCCACACCCTCTGCGAACGCGAAGAAAAAATTTCAACTATCCAAAAAAACTTCATCGAGAATACCATGCACCCCCGCGAACGTGATGAACACCACACACAAGCAAAAATCAGATGTTTCAAAATTCATGAAAATAGTCCGAAACCACTTCGAAATACACCCGAGCCCCCCAGGACCCCGTCCAATCATACCAAAAAGTCCATATACCTAATTCAAACTTATTCAAGGGCTCGAAACACCACAAATAACATAAAAATTACCAAGAGTCGATAATCAAAATCCTTCTCTTAAGTTCAAGAACTTCCAACTTCTAACCAAGCGTCTGATTCAAGCCTAACCAATCGAGATTCCAACCAAACATCACGCACAAGTTCCAGAATACTATATGAACCTAATACAAGTCCCGTAGCAACAATATAAGTCCAATATCATCAATGTTAACTCTAGTCAAATCTATGAGCTCTCCAAACTTTCGAATTCCTAACTTTCGGCAAATAGAGCCAAAACTTCCTAGGGACCTCCAAATCCAATTTCGAACATACGCAAAAGTCCAAATCATCATACAAAGCTATCGGAACCCTCAAAACACCAATCCAAGGTCGTTTACACAAAGTCAAACTTAGGTCAACTCTTACAACTTAAGCTTCCAAAATGCGACTAAGTGTCTCAATTTACTCCAAAACCTTCCCGAAGTCAAACCAACCACCCCCGCAAGTCACAAAATCATAAACACACATACGAAAGCTATCAAATAGGGGAACATCAAATACACAAAATGACTAGTTGGGTCATTACAATAAGTTAAGCTGGATGTTGCTATTACAATTTCCATATGTCTAAAGGATCATTTGAGTCATCAGAAATCTTTGAATTACAACAATGTTATCTTGTGACTTTTATATAAATCGTATATAATTTATATATAATTAGATGCTTAGCAGGTAATCCTAATTAGAAACTTCATAGCATATTGTCACGACCCAAAACCCTCATCCGGTCATGATGGCTCCTAACTCACTTTCTAGGCAAACCAAGTATAACAGTAACGATTCAAGATAATAAATTACAAACTAATACAAGTCTAAAATCCAAATATCACAAATAGGACTTCGCTAATTCAATAAATCCCCCAGAACTAGCAATACAGAACCATGAGCTCTATACTGGAGCTGCACAATTAAGTGCATAGTTTAGTATGAGTACAACCGACCCTATGTACTCCGTAAGTATCATGACTAACCTCAAAGAGAAAGTCGCAAGAATTATCAATGATACTCACATGATAAAAATCTGTACAAGTCATGAATACATCCAAATATGCAGTAATAAAACCATATTTTATGCCTAGCCACAGATAAAGCTCATGATGCACATAGAGAAGATATGCACGAACGTTAAATAGGATAACATGCATAAAGGAAAGTCAAATAACATAGAGAGAGACATATAAAGAAGATATATATACCGTGTACTGTTTTACTAATAGAAACTGCACATAGAGAAGATATGCATGAAAAGGCATGTAGACAAGTACTAAGCCATCATATAGAGGAGATATGCAGTAAATTCATGTATACGCCTAATGAATTTGCATATAGAGAAGATATACAAAGACCCAACACTGATCAGTTTTCCACAACTACGTGTATGTCATCAAGGAGAAACATGAGAGGACGACCCTAGGGGTATGGATTCTTATCCACACGCTGCATGAACAACTTACGTGAAATAACAACCGCACAGACAACTCAGTGCCACAATCAGCTTAACCGAATGGACAATCCACGTGAGGTCAAACCAGTCCTGAACATAGAATCATATACAAGAATATATGCATACAATCAATGAACATTAAATCAAGTACTCTTGTATAGATAAAATAGCTATGCATGTGCGAAGTGTACAATTATGGCTTAGATCAGGCGGAAACACCTCAACATAACAGTTATAATGTTTGAACAGGATATTAACATACACAAAACCTCTAACACGATTCATGAAGTCACGTAGTCTTACAAAATGTAAAGCATGATAGAAAGAATCACAAATATTAAACACAAGGCATAGTATAGCCTAGATACTACCCCGAACATGAATAAATCCCAGGAATGCACATGGGCTCTATCCCTCACATGTAAGCCACCCTTAGCATGTAGCCAACACCAATAACCCATGCAACTAGTTCCTCGATTAATTTTAGGCAAGATACTTACCTCAAACAACCAATTCAATACTCCAAAAAAACCTTGCCACACGAATCGTCTCCGAATGATTCGAATCTAACAAAAAACAACTCAATAAAAATAAATAAATCCAAACTAAATAACCCCAAACAATAAAGATTCAATCTTTATACAAATACACAAAGTCAACCAAAAATTCAACCCGTGCCCGCAACCTGGAACCCGTCAAAAGTCACAAATCCCGATTACCACATGAGTCCAAATATATAAGTTTCATCCAAATTCGACTCTGAATCGGGGTTCAAATCTCTATCTTTCACTCTCCAAAACAATAGTCAAAATCCCCAAATTTCTCTTTTAAATCCCATAATCTATATGTAAATATCCACGGGGAAACAAGATAAAATATTAAATTCAAGTAGAAATCATTTACCCCCTTGCCTTGTGTGAAACTTCCCTTCAAAAATCGGCTCTCTCCAAGTCTAGGGAGCAAAATATGAAATAATAGATTTAATTCCCGAAATTACATCACTTATATTTTTGTCCAGTGGTACCCTTCGCGAATGCAGCCACTGACTCGCATTCGCGAAGAAAAACAATCCTAAATTTTAAGTTACACCTAAGTGAATGCAGCCCTCTGTCCGCGATTGCGACGCCCAAACACCACAAGCCTACGCAAACACGGTCCCCTTCCCATAAACGCGAAGGCCAAAGACCTGACCCTCCTCAACTGGCTTCATTGATACGCAAATGCGACGCCTCAGGTTGCGAACGGGAAGTCCATTCAGCCTCAGAAATCACGAAAGCGGAGAAAAACATCCCTGCCCAGCTCAAAACACTCGGCAATCGGGATCAAGCCTCCACGATCATGAATACGGAACTGACATCGGCAAAATCTGCAACGTTTCAAAATGCTTCGGGTGGTTCGAAACCCACCCAAGCCCCCTCCCCCCCAGGGACTCTTCGAATCACACCAACAAGTATATAAACCATATGCGAATATGCTTGCAAGCTACAAATATCAAAATAACACCCATAAACAAGAATCAAACAAGAAAACACATAGTGCATTCCTTCAAGTTTAAGAACTTCAAATATTCACAACCAAGCGCCCGATTCAAGCCTAACCAATCCGTAATGAACTCAAACTTTGCACAATAGTTCCAAATGACTAAAAAGACCTATCCTAAGTCCCATGTCAACAATCCGACCCGATAGCCTCCAAGTCAACCCATTGTCAAACTTATGAACTTTTCAAACCTTCAACTTTTCAACATTCGACATTTAGAACCAAATCGACTTAGGAACCTCCAAATCCAAATCCAAATCCGGACATACGCCTAAGTACAAATTCACCATACAAACCTATTAGAACTATCATAACACGAATCAGAGGTTGTTCACTCAAAAGTCAAACCTTGGTCAACTCGTACAACTTAAGCTTCCAAAATGAGAGTACGTATCTCAATCCACTCCAAACCCTTCCCGAAACCAATTCCAACCATCCACAAAAATCATCAAACATAAAATACACATACATGGATTATCAAATAAGGGAAAGGGGCTAAAATACATAAAGCGACCTGTTGGATCATTACATTCTCCCCCTTTTAAACAAACGTTCATTCTCGAACGAGTTTAGAGTCATACTTGAAATGCCAAAAGGTGAGGATTGTTACACCCCATATTTTCATACGTGGAAGTATGCCATAAGTAAATTGATATAAGCTCGGAAATAAGATGTTACATCCCGCATTTTCGTATGTTAAAGTTTTATTGTAAGTTAATCGACGTTAGCTCGGGAATGAGATTATTTTGAGACTATAAGCATTATGCTATTTCCAACAAGTTATATGTTAATTCGTGAAGGTGAAAGGGTAAGCGAATCAAAGAAAATGAATTTCGTCGAAGTTTGACATTTTGAGATAAAATACGATCCAAGCTACAATACCCGTATTTATGGACTAGTGTCATACAAGGTACCACATGACCATGGTAGTAAGGTGTATAAAGTGTGTTAAAAGCGAGTAGTATTTTAAGTAATTTGAGATAATTCTTAATTATGTGGATAATTGGGTAATTATTGATTAATGTGGATTAATAAATTAATTAAGGAATTAAAGTGGTTAATTATGGGATAAGAATTAACCCCCTAACGTGGCAGCACCCCTCATCCCCATTATGACTCTTAAAACCATTTTGATAATATGGCAAGATTAAGGGCTATGGGGCTAAGCCACCACATATAGTGGGGCCCACATCCATTCAATATAAGGCTTCTCTACTTTAGCATATATCAAATGCTAAAGTATGATCTTCAAGAATTCAAGAACGTGAGATTTCATGGATCTTCAAGAATTCAATAACGTGAGCTTCCATAGATCTTCAAGAATTCAATACCATGAGGTTTCATGGATCTTCAGGAATTCAAAAACGTGAGATTTCATAGCAGCTTAAGCAACGTGAGATTTTGCAATTATAAGGGAGTACGGTGCAATCTTTCTCAAGATATCATACAGATTTTTCCCTACTCCGATCTTGCCGTCACACGTATTGTCGCAATTAACGTGTGTTAGAGGATTATCAAGAGAATCAGCTTAGGTATGTTAAGGCTATCCCTTCTTTCTATTTGGCATGATCCAAATGATACAAACGAAACAAGCAAAATACGCAACTTCCATAAATGATTGTATTCATAAAAATGCTAGAGATGCTTATATTCTTTATTCCCCATATGTCCTATTATTCTATCATTTGTTCATGGGTCTTAGAAAATACGTAAGTTGATAAAGTTTATTTCATGACATTAATCAAAGGCATAATTGTCTAATAACGTTCCGAGAGATTTTATTAATGTAATTCTAATGCATTCCATGCATCTATACATGTACATTGATCCATGAACAGATGGCGTTATATACACGTATATTATATATATATGGGATATGGGAAAAGGTTACAACGTTATATACGCACCACCAGCTGATCAGCTGGTATACGTTGATGATTTGCTCACAGTGGCCGACATGATATAATGGGATGCCCTCAGAGGCTTGATGATGTTATGAATGCATATATCTATGCATGCTATGACATTTATACGCATATGCATGGCATTGTAAATATTATTGATTCACAGAATTATTCAGATTTACATGTTGAGTCTTTTACTCCATGTTTCTCATGTCTATTATTTACTGATTTTCATCCCTTACATACTCGATACATTATTTGTACTAACATCTCTTTTGCCTGGGGACACTGTGTTTCATGCCTCCAGGTCCCATTAGACAGGTTGAGAGTCCTCCAAGTAGGCTATCAGCTCAGTGGAAGGTGTTGGTGCGCTCTATTTGCTCCGGAGTTGCTATTTGGTCAGTATGATTAGGACATGTATCGATTGGTATGGCGGGACTCTGTCCCGACCTTTATGAAAATTATGTATTCGTAGAGGCTTGTAGACAGATGTCATATGCGCGGATACTTGTATGGCATTGTCGGCTTATGCTTTGAGTTTACAAATGATCATGTAGGCCTTATAGGCCAGTATGTCACGTGTATAAGTTTTTATATCAGGATGGGTCATCCTACATTGAGTATTCCCTTATGTTTATTTTGGTTAGCCCATGACGGCCCGTTTGGCCCATTTGCCAATAATAGTACGATAAGAAAGATATGTTACGTTGGTACTCGATTGAGTAAGGCACTGGGTGCCCATCGCGGTCCATCAGTTTGGGTCGTGACAAGAAGTGGTATCAGAGCAGTTCTGTCCTAGGGAGTCTACAAGCCGTGTCTAGTAGAGTCTTGTTTATGGGTGTGTTGTGCACCACACTTATAAGCAGGAGGCTACAGGGCATTTAGGATTGTCACTCTTTCTTCTTACTCTAGATCGTGTGGTAGAGCTCAATTGTAAGAACTCAATTTCCTAAACTCTATCTTATTCATAATACGACGATGCCTATATCCAGAAAGACGGTTGGTAAGAGATATAGCTGTGGAAGAGTTGAGTCAACGGAACTCGCTTTTTGCATTATGTTTATGAAGGATAAATATGAGGTATTCAGCAGATTATGTGTGTACTAAGATGTGTAAGCTTCTTGATAAGGATCCTTAAGGCAAGAATGTCTATCCATTCTTACGGTAAAAAGAAATAAGAGAATCGGAAGGTAGACACAAGTTTCAGCAAGTAAAAGAAGCAAGGTAAAGAAGGATACGAGGTACTCAGTTAATGAAGATTAACAGTATTTACAATTCAAGCAGAGAAATATAAGCATTTTGAGTTTCCTTCAATTGCAACAGAGGTATGTACAATTAGTCACACCCATCTCAGTTATACTCCATGGGAGCCAACAAATATAGTTTAAGAGAAGGACCGGATATCAGGATCCAGCTGGGGTTAAAGTAACCCAAAATGTTGGATGGATTGTTAGCGTTAGCTGACATTTTCAAAGGATATTACAAACGTGGTAATAATTCTCCTTGTGAGACACCCAGATGGTGCATTCTAGAATAGTACAGCTAGATATGAATACTAAAGTGTTCAAAATGTTTTTTTTACAAAGGCAGGCACTGGAAACCTTGAAGGGATAAATATTACCTAAGTGTGGCTCCTGTCCCTAGTAGAGAAAGAATGTTAGGCAACCCGAAGAGCCAGTAGATGGAGCAAGGGGGCTAAAGGCAAAGGAATGTCATGTTCGAGTTTTCAGGATAAAGTGATAGACATAAATGTTAGCGTAAAATAAGAAGAGAGTTAATGAAGCATTATGAGTAAGATGTGATACATGGATGACAACGATAGATCAAAAAGATGAAAGTATTACAGTCTTTAGTCAAGTGAAGGAAAGGACAAGAGGTGACAGGCCTTGAGACAACAAAAGAGTATAGGCCATAGAGTCATATCCTCATTTCGAGAAATAAGTTCGTAACTCCAACACGACTACCAGAAGGAAAAGTTAGACCCCAGAGTAATACAAATCAAGTATGGGATGGTGAACAAGGTAAACTAAACATGAATAAGGTATCATGAGAATTTCAGATTGCGTTCCGGCAATAATAAAATGGACGACAGAAGAATAACCTTTAAAGGTCATTCAAAAAGACGCTTCCCTAAAGCAAGCAATGTGAGCAAAGTTAAGCTTAAGAGACTGTATGTGCTAGTTACACTAGGTGTCTCCCTCATGAGTAAGGTATTTGGTTATCCTTGGTACAGAAGGATTACCACGAGGCGAGTAAGGGTCATCGATGATGTGAAAAGACGCCAAAGATGAAGAGGTAAAACATCTATACGTAGATCATCGTAGCACTAAATCTTAAGTACTCCCATAAAGGGGGAGAATATTGAGTGATGTGGCATTAAGTCATAATTAAGTGGTTCTAGTAACTATGGAATGGTAAAAAAAGAATGCGATAAAAATAAGAAAAGGGATGAGATTGCATTTACTCAAATCCAACTGATATGCTACGATTCCAGAACATTATGCAAAAACGATGTCAAGGAGAGGAAGTAAGGGTTCCTACCCGAGATATTATTGATAGATAAGGAGCCTGTGTAGGACGTAAGTTAAGACAAAGGAAATAACCCAAGAAAGATTATGTGGAATATTGATATGAGAATGGGGCAACAAGTAGTTGGTAGTTGATTCAGGAAAAGCCTAGTTATGGCTAGATAGGAGGTTCAGACGAATCAGCAGATCGTGCAAGATCAGATGGTCTTCCCTAAGTACTAAAATGAAAGACTAGCTGAGGAAATAAGGAAGAAGGCTTCAACCTAAGCATAGTAACTTGAAGAAGGAATGGTCATGTAAAACATTCTCACTACAACATTGTATGCACTCTATAAGAAAGTGGCACCTACCGTGTCTAATGAACGGGAAGAAGTAAAATCAAGAGTAATATTCGAGATCATATGAGTTGTGTGAAAATTACGACATGCGTGGGAACTAAGATAAGATAAGTATGCACGCAACAAGGGGGAAGAAAGACCAGGGAAAGTAATTGCTTACATTTAAAGAAAATTGAGAAGGAACTTAAGGAATTATTCAATCAATAATCCAGAGTCAGTTACGTTATGAGCACACTTAAGGTTTCGGAGTATTATCCATGCAGCATATATGTGACAATCATACAGCCGTAGAAGACTCCGGTATAAGTAAAAGAAAGAATTGAGTCCAGGTCATAGACAAAGGATTGAATTGTTAGATGATGGTATCACGGATATTCCATAGGAACCATTAAAGGCTAAAGTAATAACTAATACCATGAGCCACAGATCGGAAGATAGCTTAAGCCTACAGAAAGGCTAATTATAAAGAAGAGGAAATTAAAGAGTTACATCAATGAAATAAATCAGGAGTTTGATTATTGGACCCAAAAAATTATAGACATCATGATTGAGAACATTACAGAATCACTCTTAATATTAGAGATACAAGAGAGATAGTACAATAGCCATATTCTATAACAACTCTACGCTAAACCCAGTTAGGAGAGTACCAACCTTATAAGAAGTCAGTATGAAGCTTCCACTGGATTATGTATACACCAAAGGTGCAAGTGTTGTAACAGAGCTTCAAGTGGTGGACGTGAATTATACCTATGTGGAAGGGAGGTCATGCAAGAAATAGAAGATGTGATGCAAGATTTTAAGATAAGTAAGTTAAAGGTGGATAACATACGAGATACTCAAATACAAAAGGTTGTGAATAGTCCTTACTTCGGATAAAAGGCTAGAAGTATGGGGATTCAATATCCAGGAATGATAGCGGAATCGTCAGTAGCATGTCTTCCAGCCTATGGTTTCTAGGTATCGATAAGCCTGATTAAGAGAGTAAAGAAGAGTTAGAGACGATGTGATGTCTCACTTAATGTTCCAGAACGACTTACAAAAATCTATGATGCAAGCAAGTGGAAAGGTTGCGAGTAATATAAATAAATAGGTGTAGGTCGCAAGCTATTGTATGGTAAAGCGACAAGGTTCTAGAAGACAGGAGTAAGGATAAGAAAGGGCAAGTGTGATGGTGACGAGAATGGATAAGTCAGTAGGATTAAAATACCCACGTAATCTGAATCACATTGGGATGCTATGAAATACGGTTATGGAAGCATAGTATCTCCCCCAGGTGGATTAGTCTAATCATTTCAGATGTTCCCCGATGAGACATGAGCCATAGCGGCAATATTACATAAGAAGTCAAGTTATCGGTATTAAGGTGAAACAATAATGGATGGATACAAGTTACAAAGTATGAGATGAGATTAGACCATCATTCTTAAGATGAACAGTTATGAAGAAGCATTAAAGGACTTGGATTTATGCATATATGATAAGCAACGAGAGTAACCCAGAGTTTGGTAGTAGACCCCAGTAACGATAAATCAAAGTAAGAGTTATGGAAGTAAAGTCGTACAGATGGATAAATGGATCTATGAAATAAGATATAGTAATATCCGTAAGTTCAACAAAGTACTGAGCGAAGAATTTCAGTATACCTATAGATTCCTAGAGAGACATCTTACCAAGCTCTGTATATGTTTACAAGGTGAGGCCTAGAGATTGGCTAAAAGCTAGAGGAACAAGGAGAGAAGAGTCGCATAGGCGCACTTACAAAGTCAGAGTCGTACATGCTGCATGATAAAAGGTAGCAACAATTACAAGATTGGAAGGATTTCGACACGAGTAGTGGTGTGAGAAAGAAACCTGGGGGGGGGGGGGAATTCCCTGGCCTTTGGGATTCATTCACAGAACAGTTGCCTAGATGGCAAGAGGAGTACTAAAGTATTCAGAAGACATAGGTTATAAAAATGATAAGTGCATCAGTCAAAATTCGAGGACGAATGTTACAAAGGGGGGAATGATGTTACACCCCATGTTTTCGTACGTGGAAGAACGCCATAAGTAAATTGATATAAGCTCGGAAATAAGATGTTACATCCACATTTTTGTACATTAAAGTTTCGTCGTAAGTTAATCGACGTAAGCTCAGGAATGAGATTATTTTGAGACTATAAGCTTTATACTATTTCAAACAAGTGATAAGTTAATTTATGAAGGTGAAAGGATAAGAGAATCAAAGAAAATAACTTTCGTAGAAGTTTGACATTTTGAGATAAAATACGGTCCAAGCTACAATATCCTGTATTTATGGACTAGTATCATACAAGGTACCACATGTCCATGATAGTAAGGTGTATAAAGTGTGTTAAAAGCGAGTAATATTTTAAGTAATTTAAGATAATTCTTAATTATGTGGATAATTGGGTAATTATTGGTTAATGGGGATTAACAAATTAATTAAAGAATTAAAGTGGTTAATTATGGGATAAGAATTAACTCCCTAACGTGGCAGCACCCCTAATCCCCATTATGACTCTTAAAACCATTTTGATAAGATTGCAAGATTAAGGGCTATGGGGCTAAGCCACCACATGTAGTGGGCCCCACACCCATTCAATATAAGGCTTCTCTACTTTAGCATATATCAAATACTAAAGTATGATATTCAAGAATTCAAGAACGTGAGCTTTCATGGATCTTCAAGAATTCAATAACGTGAGCTTCCATAGATATTCAAGAATTCAATAATGTGAGCTTCCATAGATCTTCAAGAATTCAATACCGTGATCTTTCATGGATCTTCAGGAATTCAAAATTGAGAGATTTCATAGCATCTTAAGCAACATGAGATTTTTAAGAGAGTACGATGCAATCTTTCTCAAGAATAACATACGAATTTTTCCCTATTCCGATCTTGCTGTCACGTGTGTTATCGCAATTGACGGGTGTTAGAGGGATTGCCAAGTGAATCGACTCAGGTATGTTAAGGCTATCCCTTATTTCCTTTTGGCATGATCCAAATGATACAAATGAAACAAGAAAAATATGCAACTTCCATAAATGACTCTATTCATAGAAATGCTAGAGATGCTTATATTCTTGATTCCCCATGTGTCCTATTATTCTATCATCTGTTCACGGGTCTCAAAAAATACGTAAGTTGATAAAGTTTATTTCAATCATTAATCAAAGGCATAATGGTCTTATGACGTTCCGAGAGATTTTATTACCGTAATTATTATGCATTTCATGCATTTATATATGTAAATTGACCCATGACTAGATGGTGTTATATACGCGTATATTATATGTATTTGGGATATGGGAAAAGGTTACAGTGTTATATGCGCACCACCACCTGATCAGCTGGTATACGTTGATGATTTGTCCACAATGGCCGAGATAATATGATGGGATTCCCTCAGAGGCTTGATGATGTTATGAACGCATATACCTATGCATGGTACAACATTTATATGCATATGCATGGCATTGTAAATATTATTGATTCATAGAGTTATTCAGATTTACATGTTGAGTCTTTTACTCCATGATTCTCATGTCTATTATTTACTGATTTTCATCCCTTACATACTCGGTACATTATTTGTACTGACATCCCTTTTGCCTGGGGACGCTGCGTTTCATGCCCGCAGGTCCCATTAGACAGGTTGAGAGTCCTCCATGTAGGCTATCAGTTCAGTGAAAGGTGTTGGTGTGCTCCATTTGCTCCGGAGTTGCTATTTGGTCAGTATGATTAGGACATGTATCGTTTGGTATGTCGGGGCTCTGTCCCGACCTTTATAAAAATTATGTATTCTTAGAGGCTTGTAGACATATGTCATGTGTACAGATACTTGTATGGCTTTGTCGGCCTATGTTTTGAGTTTACAAATGATCATGTTGGCCTTATAGGCCCGTATGTCATGTGTATAAGTTTTTATATCAGGATGGGTCGTACTACGTTGAGTATTCCCTTATGTTTATTCTGGTTAGCCCATGACGGCCCGTTTGGCCCATTTGCCGATGATAATACGATGAGAAAGATATGTTACGTTGGTACTTGGTTGAGTAAGGCACCTGGTGCCCGTCGTGGTCCATCGGTTTGGTTCGTGACAAGGATATCTGCTCCGCATATCATGCTCGATCTCTCAAGTCGCCTCCTTGACCAGCTGACCCTTCCATTGAACCTTTACCTATGCAATATCTTTCAATCTCAGCTTCCGAACCTGCTTATCCAAAAGGGCCACCGGCTCCTCATCGTAAGTCAAATTCTTGTCCAATTGTATCGAGCTGAAATCCAATACGTGTGACAGATCTGCATAGTACCTTTGAAGCATAGAAACATGAAACACCGGATGAACTCTCGATAAGCTAGGTAGCAAAGCAAGCCTGTAAGCCACCTCACAAACTCTCTCCAAAACCTCAAATCGACAAATATAAGAGGACTCAACTTTCCCTTCTTCCCGAACCTCACCACGCCTTTCATAGGTGAAACTCTGAGTAGGACCTTCTCATCTACCATGAATGCGACATCATGAGCCTTCTTATCAGCATAACCCTTATGCCTGGACTGTGCGGTGCGAAGCCTCTCCTAAATCAACTTCACGTTTTCCAAAGCATCTCAAACCAAATCCGTTTCCAATAATCTAGCCTCCCCAGGCTCAAACCAACCAACTAGAGAATGATATCGCCTCCCATATAAGGCCTCGTATGGAGCCATCTCGATGCTAGACTGGTAGTTGTTGTTATATGCAAACTCCGCTAACGATAGAAACTGATCCCACTGGCCTCTGAAATCAATAATGCAGGACCTCAACATATACTCCAAGATTTGAATGGTCTGCTTGGACTGACCGTGTGTCTGAGGATGAAATGTTGTACTCAACTCAATTTGCGTGTCCAACTCATGGTGTACAACTCTCTAGAAATGCGAGGTAAACTGAGTACCGCGATTCGAGATGACAGAAATAGGTACACCATGCAAGTGAAAAATCTCCAAGATGTAGATTCTGCTCTGAAGTGTAGGAAGTCATAACCTAATGAAATGCGCCAATTTGTTCAACCGATCCACAATGAGGCAAATGACATCAAACTTCTTCAAAGTCTATGGAAACCCTACCATGAAATCCATAGTGATATGCTCCCATTCCCACTCCGGTATATCAATCTTCTGAAGCAAGCAGCCCGGTCATTGATGCTCATACTTGACATTCTAGCAATTCAAAATTGTGCAACATGTCCAACAATGTCTTCTTCATTCTTCTCCACCAATAATGCTGCTTCAAATCACGATATATGTTTGTAGCACCTGGATGAATGGAATACCGTGAACTATGAGCCTTCTCAAGATTCAACTCTCTCAAGCCACCCACATTAGGAACATAGATCCGACCCTAAAGCCTCAATACCCTATCATCACCAATAGACGCCTCCTTAGCATCATCGTGCTACACCGTGTCCTTAAGGACATGCAAGTGGGGATCGTCATACTGACTCCCCTTAATATGCTCAAACCAGGACGATCGAGATGCAACACAAGCAAGGACTCTTCTTGACTCCAAATTATCTAACCTCATCAGTTTATTGGCCAATGCCTAAACATCCATCTCTAAAAGCCTCTCCACTTCTGGAATTACTGCTAAGCTCCCCATACTCTCTGCCCTTCTGCTCACGACGTTTGCAGCCACATTAGCATTTCCTATATGATAGAGAATAGTGATATTATAATACTTCAATAATGCTAACCATCTTCGCTGCCTCAAATTTAAATTTTTCTATTTCAATAAATGCAGAGACTCCGATGATCCGTATACACCTCACAAGACACACCATAAAGATAATGCCTCTAAATCTTAAGTGCGTGTACAATAACTGCCAACTCTAAATCATGGACCGGATAGTTCTTCTCATGGGGCTTCAACTGGCGCAACAAGAGTGACACAATAGCAGAGAGGCAGATTATGACTAATTATGAAGGTCTTAACACAAGCTAACACAAATGTGAGGCATCCACTACAGGGATTCAGGACAAAGTAAGTAAACATGTTCATGAGCATTCATGAGTCAATTCACTAACTGAATAAACCTTAAGAAGGTTCAGATTAATCAGGCTAGGAGTAGATAACTTTAGAATTGGTAGCATTAAGAGCAGTTAAATGCTAAAGAGACTAAAAGCATATAAAGTTGACAGAACGATGCCTAAACATAACTCAGAATCATATTGAACCATGGATTTAGAAGTAAGAACACATACAAGTTAGAGACACCTAAAGATGAAATTACAAAAGTCAAGTGACTTGCCAATTAAGCAAAAATGCATAAAATAACAGAAGTCCACAATATTCTGAATAACAAGTTCTCAGAACTAAATGGCCTTGGCTTTCAGCCGGCCAAAATCAGAGTATAGAATGCAATATCAGAGTAAAGCTTTAGATCTAATGAGGCTATAGTAAAAAAAATGTCCTCTAAAGGAAATGGGGGAAGGGTTTATATAGTGTCGAAATCGAACACATAGACATGGAAAACAAATTATTCAGATGCAAATAAGATAGAAAGAAAATTTTCAGGAATCAATTAGAAGCGATTTTAGAGCATAAATTAGAGATTCAGTAAATCAACAGGGAAACACACAAATAATACCAAAAATACCAAAATCGTTCAGAGTTATATTTAAGGTAAACAATAAAGTAAAAAATAGGGAAATATAAGGAAAAAAAGTAGTCAAACACAGGAAAGGAAAAATATCAAGTAAGAACCGGTAAGAAACAAATGGGAATTCAAACCCTAGTTGGCAAAAGTCGAAGATTGACAGAAATCTCGGCTAATCGGACCCATATAGCCATGGTTGTGAAGCATATGGATGAGATACATGTCCAGATTCAAGTAGTCAAGAGGAAATGGTCGAAATCTGAGGTGTAGTACTTGCCATGTTTAGGCAAGTACTAAGAGGTAACATAGAATCGTAGGAGATGGTGGTATAATACACAAAAGGTAAGAAAATCATGGAAAAATCCATGATTGAGACAGATTCGGAGAGGGTTTTTGAGAGGCAGCGGGTTAAGGTTTTCAGAGAGAAGAGAATAGAGAGGCGGCGAGTTTGGAGGGAATGGGGTTAGGGTTTAGGGTTGAATGATATAAGGAAAGGAGGGAGTCGTTTGTGAGCTGTTGATCATTTTTTTATCAACGGATGGGATTTGAGAAGGTGTTGGGTCGGGTTTGGGCTAGGTTGGGTCATTTAGGATTGGACTGGGGTTATTGGGCCAAGGTCTGGGTAGTCAGGTCCGAAATTAGGAGGAATTTAGGGCTAGATTCTAAATACATAATTTTAATCAAATAAATAATTTATAGAAGTAATAAATAAATAACAAAAATATCATTTGTGCATGCAAATGATTAAAAATAATTATTTAACATTATAAAAATATAAAAAGTTATTTTTTGTATAAATAATATAATTATATATATACATATGGGCTATTATTGCAAAATGTGCAATTTAGCCTTAAAAATGCAAATGTAATTATACGAAATGCATTGAAAATATTTAAAACCGCATATTGGTATAAATGATAAGTTTGGATGATTAAATCATCATAAAAATAATTAGGTGGGTTGAGTGCCCGGTAACAAATCAATGCCAAAGTCAATATCCCTGTCGGGTGGCATGCCTGGAAGATCCGCTGGGAATACATCTGAATAGTCCCTCACTACCGAAACAAACTCGACGGTAGGAGTGTCAACATTAACAACCCTCACATAAGCCAGATACGCATCACACCCCTTCTCAACCATTCGTTGAGCTTTAAGAAATGAAACAACCCTACCAGGAACAAGATCCAAGGTACCTCTCTACTCTAGCCTTGGTAGACTTGGCATAGCCAACGTCACCATCTTGGAATGACAATCAAGGATATCGTGATAGGGCGACAACCAGTCCATGCCCAAAATAACATTGAAATCCACCATACTGAGCAATAATAAATCGGCTCTAGTCTCAAAACCACTAAGAACAATCAAACACGACCAATACACACGGTCAACAATAATAGAATCATCCACGGGTGTAGATACATAAACAAGTGAACTCAGAGAATCACGGGATACACCCAAATATGAAGCAAAATAAGATGACACATACGAATAAGTGGAGCCTGGATCAAATAAGACTGATACATCTCTATGACAGACCAGAACAATACCTGTGATAACAGAATCTGATGCAACTGCCCTGTCATAGCAGGAATGGCATAATATCTGGTCTGACCTCCCCCTCTAGGGAAACCTCTACCTGTCCGACCTCCACTTCTAGCTGGTTGTGCAGGTAGGGTGGTAGCTGGTGCTGTAACCATTGCATGAGGACCCGGTAGAGCACGCAATTCCTGCGAAATATGTGCAGGCGTACCCATCCTGAATCTGCAACAATCTTTCACCACATGACGAGGGTCACAACACTCAAAAGAAGCTCTTGGGGGACGTCGCTGTTGCAATTGGCTCGGGCCTGATCGACTGGACTGATCACTGAAAGCACCTCGTACAAGAGGCACACTAGACACAAGTGGTTCATAATAAGGATCCTAGGGCTTAGTAGTGGCCAGAGCACTGTTGGTGGCTGGAAGTGCTGAATGAATAGGGCGACCCATATAACCCCTGCCCTGACGAGCTACCGCTGGGGAACGAGTACCATTGTAAGTGCCAGACTCTCGATACCTCTTGGCCTCTCTCTCTTCTCTCTCTCGAGTCAACATACCCTTCAACCTCCTAGCAATCCCTACTACCTGCTAGTATGCAATATCCATCTCCAACTCTCGGGTCATGCTCAATCTGATATTGTTATTGAGCCCCTCAATAAATCTACGAACCCACTCTCGAACAGTAGCAACCAAGGCTGGTGCGTGCCTGGCCAAATCAATTAATCGAACCGCATACTCTGACACGGTCATAGGACCCTAGCGCAACTACTCAAACTCTACACGCCATGCATCTCAGCGACTCTGGGGAACATACTCTCTCAAGAACATATATGAGAATTGAGTCAAAGTGAGTGAAGCTGCCTCAGCCGGACTATCCAACTCGTATGCGCGCCACCACTAATAAGCCGCTCATCTAAGCTGGAATATAGTGAAAGAAACACCACTAGTCTCTGCAACATCCATAGTATGGAGGATACGATGGCACTTCTCAAGAAAACCCCGGCATCCTTTGATGCCAAGCCACTGAAAGTAGGAGGATGGTACTTCTTGTACCTCTCGAGCCTGAGCTGCTCTGCGTCAAAAACTGCTGCCCTAAGCTCGAGCTGAACTGGAGCTACCGGCTGCATCAATATGACCTCTAGATCTTGGTCTACCTAAACCCATTGCTCTGGGGTACCGGCGATGGGAGTCTGTGCTCCTCCCCCGGCCTGAGATGTGGCAGGAGCAAGTGGTATCAATCCTGCATGAGCCAAGGTGCTGAACATGCTCAGAAACTGGGCTAGAGTCTCCTGGAGGGCTGGTGTAGTAACAGGCGTCTCAGGTGCCTGTCCTCTAACTAGAGCTACTGGTGGCTCCTCTGTAGCAGCTCGTGCGGGTGCTCTGGCTGCACCACGTAGACGTCCTCGGCCTCTACCTCGGCCCCGGCCTCTTGCGGCTCTAGCAGGCAGCATGGGTGTCTGGTCATCTGATCCAGCTGTACGTGTCCTCACCATCTGTGAGAGAATAGAAAGGCATAATTTTAGAATCCGTAGTCAAAATCTCGCACGATAAGGAATCAAAGAAGTGATGCTTTTCCTAACAGTTCCATAGCCTCCCGAAGATAAGTACAGACGTCTACGTGCTTATCTGCGAGACTCTAATAAAATTGCTTGTGACTCATAACACCTATGAACCTAGTGATCTGATAACAACTTGTCACGACCTCAATTTCCCTCCGTAGGATGTCGTGATGGCACCTAGTCTCAAAGACTAGGTAAGCCTAACAATTTGCGGAATAAATGAATAATAAATTGAACTCCAATATCAACACATGATATATAAATATAAAACTGCAAATCAATAATTACAACTCCCAAAACCTGGTAAAAATAATTCATAAGCTTCTAAGAGAAAATACTAAGTGTCTCTATATATAAAGTCGACATAGAATAAGGTAAA
This sequence comes from Nicotiana tabacum, assembly GCF_000715075.1. Taxonomy (NCBI): domain Eukaryota; kingdom Viridiplantae; phylum Streptophyta; class Magnoliopsida; order Solanales; family Solanaceae; genus Nicotiana; species Nicotiana tabacum. The sequence continues at coordinate 63,580,104 of NC_134081.1, forward strand.
CAACAAAATAAAGATAGAGGGGGACTCCGAGGTCTGCAGACGCTGGCAGATATACCTTGAATTCTCCACGTACAGTCCAACTCACTAGTATCTAGCCTAGTAGGAAGAACCTAGATCTGCACAAAAAGATGTGCAGAGTGTAGTATCAGTACGCCACAATTGTACCCAATAAGTGTCAAGCCTAACCTCGATAGAGTAGTGACGAGGTCATGTCAGGGCCCTACTGGTTTTAAAAGAAAAATAAGGCAGAAGATATAATAATATTTGAAATGACTGAAAATTTAAACGACGAGAAACTTCAGAAAATAATAGCTAAGCAATTAGAAGTAAACAATAGGGGCGCTCCTGAGGTACCGCCTCGTAGTCCTAAATGTAAATATGCAAGACATGGGGGATCTTCCGAGGTACCGCCTCGTAATCCCAATATAAATATGCAAGACAGGGGGATCTCTCGAGTAAACGCCTCGTAGTCCCAAAGTAAATATGCAGTACAAGGGGAATATCCCGAGGAACTGCCTCGTAGTCCCAAAGTAAATATGCAACAGATAATCGAACCAAAGGAACAACGCATTTACAGCAAGAAATCTTACAGTTAAAGATTTAATTCAAATCAAGGAAAGAAAGTAATTTAACTAAGCATGTTGCACAAATGTCAAGTAAGAGTTAAGGCATATAGACATGCGATACTAGGCTAATCATGATCACTACATATGCTAGGCAACTTTACGCATAATTGCCCCCAGACTGGCCCTTCTCCTCCTCACTTCTGCGGCCATTATTACGGCCCGCTAAGTGATTATGCAGTCGCATAATGGACCGCATAAACGCGCTTTTCCTCCAAAAATTTTCTTTTACTTTCCGGTGCATTGTTCAACCCAAAATGTTCGAACCACGGCTCGCAAGCTCGCCACAAAGATTTTATACCATCCTCAAACACGTAAGCCTACTCCGGCACCACGAAACCTTGAATTCACTTGAAACATTTACAGGGCTTTACACTGAAATGCTTCAAAATTTTCTGGGGTGTTACATGCTCCCCCGCTTAGGATCATTCATCCTCGAATGAGGGTCAAAATCCGTCATTAGCATTCAATGTGGTTCAACTGTTGGTTCACGCACACCAATAGTTTCAAAATTTGGCTAACTCCCTAAATTTCCAAAATTTTTGCCAGAGTCTCCCCTGTAACTGGCCTATCCACCTGCTAGAGTAACACCAAAATAATTCCTAATAACATATCCACAACTTGACAAAACATCACCATGTATAACAACGTCACTAATCTCATCATTATAGGCATTATACTATCAAGAGTGGTATTTGGACATGAGCTGCACTTATTTAAATCATAACACACAGAAGTACCTTTCAGATCACAATCATTTAACTATACACTCAAGTGGGAACATTTTATTTCCTTAACACTTTTGCCCCTCCATGTGGCCTCCTCGACTTACAGACTTCGCCATAACACATTAACGGAGACAATCTCAACTCCCGGACTTTTCTAACAAGGATAGCAAATAGTTGCTCCTCACAATCCCATTATTCCTTATCTTTACCTTATTAGACATGGACACATGAAACACCGCGTACACGGGGAACAATAATAGGGAAACATCATACTTCTCACAATCGCATAATCCATCGCATAACAGTTATGCAGTCGTATAACCGACTGCATAATTGCCCCCAGACTGGCCCTTCTCCTGCTCAGTTCTGCGGCCATTATGCGGCCCGCAGAGTGATTATGCGGTCGCATAATGGACCTCATAAATGTGCTTTTCCTCCAAAAATTTTCCTTTAATTTCCGATGCATTGTTCAACCCAAAAAGTTTGAACCGCGGCTCGCAAGCTCGCCACAAAGATTTTATACCATCCTCAAACACGTAAGCCTACTCCTGCATCACGAAACCTTGAATTCACTTGCAAAATTTACGAGGCTTTACACTGAAATACTTCAAAATTTTCGAGGGTGTTACAGGACCGCAGACCTGTCGTAGACCTGCACGGACAAGGGACACACGTGCTGCACGGACAACTCACGTGCTATAATAATAAAGTATGCTACAGGCGGGTAGCCCCGATCCACACTCATCCTCACAATCAGGCCCTCGGTCTCACTCAATCATAAACCTCTCAAGCCACTCGGGCATTTCAGTAAAACGGGGCATTCGACCCAAAACATTTATATGCATCAAAATAGAGTCATAAAACTGAGTTATGCGTTAAACAAGTATATACATGACTGAGTATGGATTTTCCATCGAAAAAAAAAGAGGATGGTAAAAAAAAGCCTCTAATGGTCCAAACAGCACTGGCGCAAGGCCCGAACATGGCATTCAGCCCAATTTATAGAAACTCTTTCTAAAACATATAAGTATCATATAGTTTCAACAAAATATGCAACTTTACAGTTGCTACGGGACGGACCAAGTCATAATCCCCAACAGTGCACACCCACACGCTCGTCACCTAGCATGTGGGTCACTAAAAATAGTAGAATGATACAAAATCCAGGGTTTCGTATACTCAGGACTAGATTTACAATCGTTACTTACCTCAAACCGATCAAATATCTACCTCGCAATGCTCTTGCCTCTGGACTCGGACTCCAAATGCTCCGAATCTATTCACAATCAGTACAATACCATCAATACGCGCTAATAGAATTAATTCCACAAAAAAAGCTATAAAATTAGACCAAAACCCGAAATTGGCTCAAACCCGGCCCCTGGGCCCACATCTCGAAATCTGACAAAATTTACAAAACTAGAAAGCTCATTCACTCACAAGTCTAACCATACAAAATTCATCAAAATCCGACATCGTTTGGTCCTTCAAATCCTTAAATTACTCTCCAAACATTCCAAGCCCTAACCCCTCATTTTCACTAATTATAATGATTAAACAACGGAAAATCACCATATATATAAGTATTAGGGATCAAGCAACTTACCTCAACAAAATCCCCTTGATTCCCTCTTCAAATCGCTCCCAAAAGCTCCAAAAACCGAATAGAAATAGTGAAGAATGCACCAAAATTCACGAAGTGTGCAATATATACCCTCTGCCCAGGCTCCTCGCACCTGCGGCCATTTACTCGCACCCGCGCGACCGTACCTCTGGTCCAGGGAACCGCACCTGCGCAACTCACTTACGCGCCCAGACTCCGTATCTGCGACAAACCCATCGCACCTGCGAAGGCACACATGCGGCAAACCCATCGCACCTGCGCGTTTCCTCTGCTTCTGCGAAGCCTGCCCAGCATTTCCCTTTTCCGCATCTGCGCCCCAGGTTTCGCACATGCGGGCTCGCAGATGCGACCTCCAACTCGCACCTGTGAATCTTGCCTGGCCCAGCGTTGCCCACACCTATGCACTCCCCATGCGCACCAGCGGCCTCGCACCTGCGAGGATTTCTTCCGTAGGTGCGGAAAGAGCAGTAGCAGCAGCTTCAGCTATATTTTCCAACTTCAACAGATCCGTTAACCATCCGGAATTACCCCGAGGCCCTCAGGACCTCAACCAAAAATTCCAACAAGTCATATATCAACATACCAACTTAGTCGAACCTTCGAATCACTCAAAATAACATCAAATCATCAAATTACCCTCGGATTCAAGCCTAAGAACTTCTAAAATTCCAAATTAGGCAACCGATGCCGAAATCAACCAAACCACGTCCGAATGACTTCAAATTTTTCACACACATCACAAATGACACTACGAACCTACTCCAACTTCCGAAATTCCATTCCGACCCCAATATCAAATTTTTCACTGCCGACCGAAATTGCCAAATTTCCAATTTCGCCAATTCAAGCCTAATTCTACCACATACCTCCAAATCACATTCCGGATGCACTTCTAAGTCCAAAATCATCTAACAGAGCTAACAGAACCATCAGAATTCAAATGCAAGATCGTTTACATATAGGTCAACATCCGGTTGACTTTTCCAACTTAAGTTTCTACTTAAGAGACTAAGTGTCTCAATTCACTCTGAAACCACTCCGGTGTCGAACCAACTAATCCGATATAACATAATATAGCTGAATAACACAAAAAGAAGTAGAAATAGGGAAAATAGGGCTATAACTTTCTAAACGACCGGCCGGATCATTACATCTGCACAATTAAATATATAGTGTAGTATGAGTACAATCGACCCTATGTACTACGTAAGTATCATGACTAACCTCTAAGAGGAAGTCACGAGATTTGATAAGTGTAGATTTTAACCACTTATTAGTACCGGTATAGGATGCACATCATTGACATACTGGATCTGGTGGTGAAAAAAGCTAAGGCACCCTTTCCAAAGCCTCCACACCCGTACCCTCAAAGGATTGCTAAGTTAAATGGTGAGAATCAATTCAAGAAGTTCATTCAAGTGATGAAAGGTCTATCTATTAGTGCACCATTGGTGGAAGCTTTGGAACAAATGCTCGCCTGTGCCAAGTTTATGAAAGATCTTGTGACCAAGAAGAGGTTGATGAAGTTTGAAAAAATCAAGGTCACTCATCGAGTGAGTGTAATTATTCATTCCATGGCTCCTAAGTTGGAGGATCCCGGTGCTTTCATAATTTCTTGTACTATTGGAAGTGCCGATTTTGCTAAAACTCTTTGTGATCTTAGGGCGAGTACCAATTTGATGCCCTATTTAGGGTTCAAAACTTTGGGGATTGGGAAACTAAGACCCACATATATGATATTGCAAATTGTCGATCGCACAATGAAGAGACCGTTGAGAGTGATTGAGAATGTCTTGGTCTGAGTTAATAAATTTATTCTTCTAGCGGACTTTGTGATTCTAGATTGTGAGGTTGAATTTGAAGTGCCTATCATTATTGGGAGGTCTTTCTAGATTTTGGGTTGGTGATGAACAAATGGTATTCCATGTGTGCAAGTCCATGTTGTCGCACCCCATTTTCTCCCGAAAGCGGGTTTCGATATGTGAAAACTCTTTTAAATGGGTATTAAAATAGAAGAGTCGCCACCTAATTATTTTTAAGGTGTGTTAGGGTATCTATTTTCAAATGACTCTGGTTTGACTAGTCTACGCCACCAAAGATTGGTAAGGGCTCAGATTACCTCAAAAAGAAGGTGTTAGGTACTCTTCGAGGTCTACAACTATGGTTCCCGACTGAATTTTAAAGCTATATGGGTTTATTGAATTATAGTTAATCATCCTAAGTGAGCGTGCAAATGAATTCATTATTAAAATAAAGGAACAAAGGTCCGGGTAAGAAATTAGTTATCGTAAGTGAAATGAGATAATTAGCCAAAAGATAATGCACAAATAATATAAAGAAATAATCTGGGAGAGTAGACTTCATTTACAGATAAACTAATTGGTACAACTATTTAGAGGCTACATGGTATAACATAGTTAAATCTAGATTCCCACAAACTAAAGTACATGGAACAATTAGACACAATGGGGGGGGGGGGGGTTCCTAAATTTGTAAGCCTAAAGGATCACCCCGTGCAACAAAATAATATTTCGCAACCCTTATAAGTACAAGGGTTGCTCATATTATCTAGCGGACACATACTATCATCTCTAGATACCCGATTACTATCTTTAAGTTTTTAACCTAAATTGCACTAATTCAATTCTATGTGATGCCCTACTTGTGCCTACCCATCCCATGCCTATGATCCAAGAGGATTGGACCTCTATGTAGGTAGTTCTAGACTCATCCTAGGTTGTTCAAAATTTAAAAAATCAGGCTTCAAGTAATATAAACAAAAAGGACTTCATATAAGGCAACGATTAGCACAAAGGGGATCATGTTTACCTCCACACATAGATTCATATGCACGTCGAGTAATTGTCAAACAACAACAATAGGTAGTAGCAAAATGGGGATGTGAAATGCTCTTCTAAGACGAACATTTGCATTTTGAACTAATTAAGCCTAAGGCATGGTCTCTATATGAATACGTGGATGATCATTTATAATTAATCAGGCTTAGAATTCATACATGGATAAGGAAACAAACAAACTTCATTGCTAAGTTCTATAGGCATGATTTTTAGACGATCGCATTTAGACTGTTTTTAGGCAAATCAGTGGTTGAGTGATGTAAATTCTCATTTACGGACCCTATAGTAATGATATCTAGGCGGGCAAGTGTGGAGAACACTGTTGAAGGGTATATTAGCAGAGGCAGTTTCAATAGAATCCTATAGGAATGATAGCTAAGCGAAAATCATGATACACGATTTCTAAGTGGAATAGCAAGTATTCAAACAAGTTAACATGAAGTTTGTGCTATAAGTATGTTTCTCAAACAAGTTATAAATCACATTGGAAAAATCGAATTAAATAGTTACTTAAGGTCCTAAATCATGATATCTAATTTGAACACTGTCTTGATCCTAAATTAAGGTTTGATGTAGATTAAGGCTTTCATTGATATTATGATAATCTTGTTTGTATTATTTGTCATTCTATTGAGAGGGTGTTTAGTTATACATACTAATGCTATTCGACAGTACTAACATCCCTTTTGCCGGGGGCGCTGCATCTTTAAATGGATATAGGTGGTTCCACAGCAGGAGATATTGATCAGTGATAGCAGTACACCTTCTTCCCAGATGACTTGGTGAGCCCCACTTCATCCCGGGGTCATGAATCTTTTGTACTTTGTGTATTCTGTTTGAGGTATAGCCGGGGCCTTGTTTCCGGCATTATCATTGTACTCTTATTTATCTATAGAAGCTCTGTAGACATAGCGTGGGTTGTGTATTGGTGCTGGAAAAAACAAACTATGTTATGTTGTGGTTGTATTACTTGTCCCACTTAAGACTTTAAGAAAAATGTTGGGTATTCTTGAAAGTTTCCCCCATGAAAGGTATAATGCGATTTGGTAAGAAAGGGAAATTGAGTCCGAGGTATGTCGGACCATACAAAATCATTCAGAGGATCGGTGAGGTGGCGTACAAGCTTGAGCTACCACCTGGGATGTCATTAGTGCAACCGGTATTTCATGTGTCTATGTTGAAGAAGGTAATCGGAGATCCGTTGCTTATTGTGCCAGTTGAGTCTATTGAGGTAAATGAAGAACTGACCTATGAAGAAATTCCAGTTGCCATTCTTGATAGGCAAGGTCGAAATTTGAGAAACAAAGAAATTGCCTCCGTAAAAGTGCTGTGGCAAAATCAACAAGTTGAAGAAGCTACTTGGGAGGCCGAAGAAGAGATGAAGAAGAAGTATCCTTGTTTGTTTGAATAGCTATGTAATCTTTCTAGGAAATTGTCGCCTATGAATTGTGTATCACTTGTACAGTTGATGTTAAAGGTGTTCCTTTCTAGTTATATGTTGTTTATGAGGCCATGATTGGTGTTGTTTTGGTGTTATGTTACGTCATTGGATTATGTATAAGTTGTTAGTATGTGTTTTTGGGGTTCTCTGGCAGGTGGATAGGCCTAGTTACAAGGGAAACTCTGCCAAATTTCTGGAAAATTCGAGAGATAGTCAAAAATTTGGGAGCTTGAGGTGTGTAAGAAAATAGTTAAGTTATAATCAGTTTTGGGGTCGACTCTACTTCTCATTCGAGGACGAATGATCCTGAGTGGGGGAGAATGTATATCACTCCCCAAAACCCAAGGAGCGCAACCGGCGCTCAACCATGTGAACCTGGCTGAGCAAGCCTATTTAGATTTCCTTCTACCCAAACTCATTCATGAATAGTAAGAATATATATGTTTTCGTTAATCAACAAATAAAGTGATCATGTCTGCAATACCAATTTCTTACAGTCAGTTACTTTATTTTAAAGTCTCAATTCCAAATACATTTTTCATAATCTGAAGTGGAAATAGTAATTCAAGCACAACACACGAGTTTGACTTCCCCAGCACCATTATACAACCCACACTATGTCTACGGAGCCTCTATAGATAAAGATGAGTACAATGATAATGCCGGCAACAAGGCCCCGGCTATACCTCAAACAGAATACACAAAGAAAAAAAGATGCATGACCACGAGATGAAGTATGGCTCACCAAGTCAGCTGCGAAGAAGATGTACTGCTATCACTGATCAATATCTCCTGCTTTTGAACCACCTGCATCCATTTAAAGATGCAGTGCCCCCAGCAAAAGGGACGTTAGTACCGTTGAATAGTACTTGTATGAAAAATAAACATCAATTTAAGAATTCAAAAATACAAGATGAATATGATGAACCAGTGCATCAATGGAATAATATAGATAACTGTTTAAACTAGAGCAAGCTGATTAAGAGCTATCAATAACATTTATTGGATTTAAGATGAGATCCTCTGTAACCATCTTCACACAAAGCGGCCCCGCCGCCTCACCCGATGTATGCAGGTGGAGGTGTACATACAATACCACAACTCTAATCAAGTGGCCCTGCCGCCTCACCCCAATGTATGCGGGTGGATGTATAACCACAATACCAAGAACCTACACAAAGCGGCTATGCCGCCTCACCCCAATGTATGCGGGTGGAAATGCATCAACGATACCAATACCAACACAAAGAAGCTATGCCGCCTCACCCCAATGTATGCGGGTGGTGGTGCCACAAGAATTCCAAAACTATACACAAAGCGATCGTACCGCCTCACCCCAATGTAAGCGGGTGGAGGTGCAGTCCCACAATACCATAATCCCTACACAAAGCGGTCATGCCACCTCACCCCAATATATATACGGGTGGAGGTGTATCACAATCACAATCTCTATACCATAATCCTTACACAAAGCGGTCATGCTTCCTTACCCCAATATATGCGGGTGGAGGTGTATCACAATCACAATCTCTACACAACTTGTCATAATAACGTTCACATAAATCACGACTAGAAACTATAATATGTGGATACAAAATCCATAGTTTGGGACACATCCTCAATTTATAATGCAATATGATAAGAGCATTTGAAACATGAATTGAACATATATCTTCATCACAAAACATATCGGAATACTCCATTTATTATCAACATCTCGGAACTTACAAGGATATTGGGAATTCCAATTCTTAAAGAAGAGTTTATCCAACATACCTCACTTGAGGTTCCTTACACTCTAAATATTCCGGAATTCTTAGAAACTTCAATCTATTGTAAAAATATAACAAATTGAACCAAAATTAGGGCGATGCTCATGGTTCTAGCTCATTTGATCATTTTATCAAACACTATGTGTGGATTAAGGTTCAAGGCCCTTTTGAGGAGGATTCCATCATCCCACAACCCAATCTTTACCATTTTTAGTTCAACAATCTTCCTACACCCTTTGATAACACATGCATACAAAATAAACAATCCTCCTACCCAGAAATTATCTTGCTAATTATCCATTTCTACACAAAATTCGAAATTGAGGGTTAGGGTGTAGAATCTTACCTCTAGGATGAAGACCTAGTGAGTTTCCCTACTTAATCTTCCAAAACTTGAGCAAGAATTGAAGAACAATAATTAAAGAACACCTTCTTACTCTAGTGTACTCTCTCTCACTCTAAAATATCAGATTATGGCTCAAAATGGCTCAAAGAGTGTATGTAACGAAATAGGTTCGGGTTTTAAAAAACCAAAAATGGATCTACGGAACAAGGTATGCGATCGCATAACCGATATGCGGACTGCATACCGGTCGCATAATTGGTTACAAAATAGCCAAAAAATCTGTCTGTGTATGCGGTCACTATGCGGTCCTCATAACTGTTATGCGGTCGCATAATGCACCGCATAACAGTTATGCGGTCTCATAGTCGACCACATAGCGGCTTTCAAAATGGCTCTCTCCTGCTCACTTCTGCGGCCATTATGCGGCCCGCAGAGTGATTATACGGTCGCATAATGGACCGCATAAACGCACTTTTTCGGCAAAAAATTTCCTTTACTTTCCCATGCACTGTTCAACCCAAGAACTTCTATAATCCTCAACACGTAAAAACCATTCGGCACCACGAAATATGGGGCCTTATATTCTCCCCCACTTAGGATCATTCGTCCTCGAATGAGTGTAAAAATCTGTTATTAGCGTCCTATGCAGCTCAGCTTTTCATACCACACACCAGCAGCCCCAAATTTGACTAACTCCCTAAATTTCCAAATATTTTGCCAGAGTTTCCCTTGTAACTAGGCCTATCCACCTGTCAGAGAGCCCCAGAAATACATCCTAACAGCACATACATAATCCAATGACGTAACATAATACAAAACAACACGAACTGTGGCCTTACAAGAAATTATATTACCAAAACGGAACACCCTTAACATCAAATGTACAAATTATAGATAATTCATAGAAAGCAGCTCTTAGAATTTTTTTTTCATTGAGCACAACTTTATAAATACACGGTTCATTCAAACAAATAAGGATACTTTTTCTTCATTTCTTCCTCGGCCTCCCAAGTAGCCTCTTCAACCTGTTGGTTTCACCATAGCACTTTTACAGATGTAATTTCTTTATTTCTCAACTTTCGGACTTGCCTATCAAGAATGGCAACTGGAATTTCTTCATAAGTCAATTTCTCATTTACCTCAATAGTCTCAGCCGGAACAATGAGTGTCGGATCTCCAACTACTTTCTTCAACATAGACACATGAAACACCGGTGTACTAATGACATCTCAGGTGGTAGTTCAAGTTTGTATGCCACCTCACTGATCCTCTGAATGATTTTGTATGGTCCGACATACCTCGGACTCAATTTCCCTTTCTTACCAAATCGCATTACACCGATCATGGGGGAAACTTTCAAGAATACCCAATCATCTTCTTTGAACTACAAATCCCTACGACGAACATCTGAATAGGATTTTTGATGACTCTGAGCAGTCTTCAACCGCTCCAATAGAATACACAAAGAACAAAAGATGCATGACCCCGAGATAAAGTGGGGCTCACCAAGTCACCTGGGAAGAAGGTGTACTTCTATCACTAATCAATATCTCCTGCTGTTGAACCACCTGCATCCATATAAAGATGCAATGCCCCCGGCAAAGGGATGTTAGTACAGTCGAATAGTACTAATATGAAAACTAAACATCAATTTAAGAATTAAGAAATACAAAATGAATATGATGAACTAGTGCAGCAATGGAATAATATAGATAACCGTTTAAACCAGAGCAAGCTTATTAAGAGCTACCAATAACATTTATTGGATTTAAGATGAGTTCCTCTGTAACCATCTTCACACAAAGCGGCCCCAACGCCTCACCCGATATATGCAGGTGGAGGTGGACGTACAATACCACAACTCTAAATCAAGCGGCCCTGCCGCCTCACCCCAATGTATGCGGGTGGATGTATAACCACAATACAAAGAACTTACACAAAGCGGCTATGCCACCTCACCCCAATGTATACGGGTGGAAATGCATGAACGATACCAATACCAACACAAAGCAGCTATGCCGCCTCACCCCAATGTATGCGGGTGGTGGTGCCACAACAATACCAAAACTATACACAAAGCGGTCGTACCGCCTCACCCCAATGTAAGGGGGTGGAGGTGCAGTCCCACAATACCATAATCCCTACACAAAGCGGTCATGTCGCCTCACCCCCAATATATATGCGGGTGGAGGTGTATCACAATCACAATCTCTATACCATAATCCCTACACAAAGTGGTCAAGCCGCCTCACCCCAATGTATGCGAGTGGAAGTGTATCAAAATCACAATCTCTACACAACTTGGCATAATAATGTTCACATAAATCACGACTAGAAATTATAACATGTGGATACAAAATCCATAGTTTGGGACACATCCTCAATTTATAATGCAATATGATAAGAGCATTTGAAACAAGAATTGAACATATATCTTCATCACAAAACTTATCGGAATACTCCATTTATAATCAACATCTCGGAACATATAAGGATATTGGGAATTTCAATTCTTAAAGAAGAGTTTAGCCAACATATCTCACTTGAGCTTCCTTACACTCTAAATGTTCCGGAATTCTTAGCAACTTTAATCTATTGTAGAAATATAACAAATTGAACCAAAATTAGGTAGATGCTCATGGTTCTAGCTCATTTGAGAATTTTATCAAACACTATGTGTGTATTAAGGTTCAAGGCCCTTTTATGGAGGATTCCATCATCCCACAACCCAATCTTTACTATTTTTAGTTCAACAAGCTTCCTACACCCTTTGATAACACATGCATGCAAAATAAACAACCCTCCTGCCCAGAAATTATCTTGCTAATTATCCATTTCTACACAAAGTTCGAAAGTGAGGGTTAGGGTATAGAATCTTACCTCTAGAATGAAGACCTAGTGAGTTTCCCTTCTTAATCTTCCAAAACTTGAGCAAGAATTGAAGAACAATAATTGAAGAACACCTTCTCACTCTAGGGTACTCTCTCTCACTCTAAAATATCAGATTATGGCTCAAAAATGGCCCAAGAGTGTATTTGATGAAATAGGGTCGGGTTTTAAAAATCCAAAAAAATGGAGCTCCGGCACCACGAAACATTATTTTCATTTGAGAAATTTTACGAGGCCTTATAATGTAGCACTCCGAAAACTTTTGAAGTACTTAAGCGCTTTTAAGAAAGTTGATGTATGCTAGTTATATTACGTTGTATGCCGACGAGGGCTATTAATATGATGGATATCAATTGGATAAGATAATACGTGTACGAGACATATTATAAGTGATGTGGGGTCTAAGGAGAGGCCTAAGTCCAACGCAAGTTGGAAAATTTCATGATAGACCAAAGTTGCAAATGAGTACGCACAAGACCAAACTTTGGATAATCATATCTACATATATATAAGTATTTATTTGATAAAAAACTATCAAACGAAAGATCTTCGAGTCTAGTTTCTAACACTTCAAACTGTTCATAATTTGGACACTCCTACAAGAAGTTATGACCAAATTACCAAAAGCTGGCAGAAGTTTACACTATCGCGCTGCCCCATGCGGCGCGCCTGTGGGGATTTCCAGAACACTTCAAAATTTCGTTTCTAGGCACATTTTTCACTACCACGCGGTGCCCCGCAGCGCCCCATGCAGCGCGGCTGTGCAAAGTTTGGGGTTTTTACATCCCGACCCATTTTAATAACTAGCCTTTGGGGCTTTAATTGGGATGATTTTCTGGCGAGTCTAGAGAGCGATGAGAGCATTTTAGAGAGAGAAGGAGAAAACCTAACCTCCCAATCATCCAATCTTGCACCAATATTCAAGAATCAAGGAAGTCAATCACTAGATTATCCTTCATCTGGGTAAGTCCTACTTCTAAGCTTTCATACAAGAGGTTATGATTTCAAATATATTGTAGGGTTAGAAATAGGCCATGCATGTGACACAAAGTTGTAGTATGCGGGGTTAATGAACCATTTTGGGTAGTTTCTTGTTTAAATTGGTTGAGGGATGAAAGGATCTCCATTGTAGAGCCTTGTGGTCTATTTCGCATGTTAGGTGTTTGACAAAATTCCTAAGAGAGTTACATCATGGAAATCCTTCTAATTATTAGCCGATTTTCACTAGCTTCCTATAGATTGTTATTGCTAGAAGTGTTGGGGCATTGTAGTAACTTAATGAAAGCTCGGACAAGGTATGTTGGCTAAACTCTTCTCTTAGAATTGAATCACATGATATTCATGTAAATTATGTAAGTCCCGAGTGGTCTATTATAGAATTGGCTATTCCGAGTAAGATTGGGTTGAAAGATATATGTTCAACAAATATCCCAAATGCTTTATTCATGTTATGTTACCAATTGAGCATGTGCTAAAATATGGGTTGTGCATTAATAATGTTTCGACTTTAAGTCAAGTTCAAACGAAGGCTATTGTGCCAAATTTTGTGAAATATCCCTATGTCCCTTAGACTCTACATTGCTCACATGTGTAACGACACACCTTGATTTGAATTGTATTTGTTGTTGATGATGGTGATGATAATTGAAATTGAAAAAGTGAGCATGAAGTACTAAATATGACCAACGTGGCAAGAATGATCTTATAATTATGGCCATTAGTGCCAATAAAATGAAAAGATGTGAAAGTAATATGAAATGCGATGATTGATATAAAAAGGTTGATGTCTCGAATAAGACAGCCTAGCCGGTAGGGTCGTGATCGGACACCATGCCACACACATGATGGTGATTGTGCTGGAAATTGTAATTAAAATTGTGATTGTGGCCGATGTCCCTAATGGATAGCCTAGTCGATCGGGTCATGATCGGACTCCGTGTTAAAGATAGTGGTATTGATATTGAGAGTAATTGTCATTAATGTCTCTAATGAGATAGCCTAGCCGATCGGGTCGTGATCGGACTCCGTGCTGAGAGTACGGTGGTACTGGTATTGTGAATAATGGTATTGTGGACAATTGTATATCGATAATAAAAATCTCCCAATGTGAGATATGGAAATTAATTTGAACACTGTCTTGATCCTAAATTGAGGTTTGATGTTGATTAAGGCTTTCATTGATATTATGATAATCTTGTTTGTATTATTTGTTATTCTATTGAGAGGGTGTTTAGTTATATATACTAGTGCTATTCGACAGTACTAACGTCCCTTTTGCCGGGGGCGCTGCATCTTTAAATAGATGCAGGTGGTTCCACAGCAGGAGATATTGATCAGTGATAGCAGAACCCATTCTTCCCAGCTGACTTGGTGAGCCCCACTTCATCCCGGGGGCATGAATCTTTTGTACTTTATGTATTCTGTTTGAGGTATAGCCGGGGCCTTGTTGTCGGCATTATCATTGTACTCTTCTTTATCTATAGAGGCTCCGTAGGCATAGTGTGGGTTGTGTATTGGTGCTGGAAAAGACAAACTATGTTATATTGTGGTTATATTACTTGTCCCACTTGAGACTTTAAGAAAAAATGATGAAAACTATTGGTAATGGATTGGTATTGTAGACATGATCACCTTTTTATCTAATTAATGAAAATATGTATTATATTCATTCGTGGATTAGTTTGGGTAGAAGAAAATCTAACAGGCTTGCTCGGTCAAGTTCACTCGGTTGAGCGCCGTTCGCGCTCCTCGGTTTTAGGGCGTGCCAATGACGATTGTTACCAATGATAAGGATGTGTTGATACCTACAAGAACGGTCACCGGTTGGAGAGTTTGTAGGATTATCATAAGCTCAACAAAGTCACAAGGAAGGATCACTTTCCTCTCCCTTCTATGGATCAAATGCTTCATAGGTTGGCCGGTTGTGCCTTCTATTGCTTTCTTGATGGTAAGTCGGGATACAACCAAATTCTTATTGCACCGGAAGATCAAGAGAAAATCACCTTTACATGTCTATATGGTACTTTTTCTTTCAAACAAATGCCTTTTGGATTGTGCAATGTGCTTGTGACTTTTAAATGATTTATGATGGCTATCTTCACGGACATGGTGGAACACTACCTTGAGGTCTTCATGGATGACTTTTCGGTGGTTGGGGATTCATTTGATGATTGTCTTGCTAATTTGGACAAGGTGTTGGCTGGATGTGAGGAAACAAATTTGGTACTCAATTGGAGAAATGATATTTCAAGGTTGAGGAAGGCATTATCCTAGGCCATAAGATTTCAAAGAATGGTATTGAAGTGGATAATGCGAAGATTGAAGTATTTCTAAGATTCCACCCCTACCTCGATGAAAGGTGTGAGAAGTTGCTTGGGCCATGCGGGATTTTACTGGCGATTTATCAAAGACTTTTCTAAAGTGATGAACCCTTTGTGCAAACTCCATGAGAAGGATGCCAAGTTCCCTTTCAATGGTGATTGTATGATAGCTTTTGAACAATTGAAGCCCAAGTTGACAACTACTCCTGTCATTACATCTGCAAATTGGAGTTTGCCATTCGAGCTCATGTGTGACGCAAGTGATGTAGCTATTGGGGATGTTTTGGGGCAACGTATCAACATATTTTTTCATCCGGTCTACTATGCTAGTAAGATCATAAATAGTGCCCAAGTCAATTATACTATTATGGAGAAGGAGCTCCTTGCCATTGTATTTGCTATGGATAAGTTCTGCCCATACTTGATGGGTGCCAAGGTTATTGTCCACACGGATCATTTGATGAGATGGGTGCTTTTTTGCAAGAGTTTGATATTGACATCCAAGACAAGAAAGGAAAATAAAATGGCAGACCACTTGTCTCATTTGGAGGAGGCACTACTAGAAAGTTGGAAAATTGTATGTTGAATTGGAGCTCTGTAGGTCATTTTAGAATCAATTGGCGAAAGTTGAAAAATTGGATGATGTTTTTTGAAAGTTTGACCGGGAGTGAATTTTTTTATATCAGGGTCAGATTCCTATTCCGAAAGTTGGAATAGGTCTGTAATGTCAATTATGACTTGTGTGCAAAATTTGAGGTCAATTGGACTTGATTTGATAGGTTTCAGCGACAGATGTAGAAGTTTGAAGTTTTAAAGTTCATTAGGCTTGAATCGATATGCAATTCGTATGTTTAGCGTTGTTTAATGTGATATAAAGGCTCGACTAAGTCCGTATGATGTTTAGGACTTGTTGGTAAGTTTGGTTGAAGTCCCGGGGTTCTCGGGTAGATTCTGGATGGTTAACGGATCAAATTTGGACTTGTGTGAATGGATGAAGGCACCAACTCTGGTGTAATGGCACCTGCGCAAGATTGACCGCAGGTGCGAGCCTGCAGAAGCAGGCTTTGGGCATAGAAGCGGGCTGAAGCAGTGCGGGCAGAAGTCGCAGATGCTAGGAAAATTCCGCAGATGCGGACAAGGATGTCGCAAGTGCGCTGGAGCCGCAGAAGCGGATTGCTTCTCACAGAAACAAGTCCGCAGGAGCGAATAGGAGATCAAAGAAGCGGACGCAAGGTAGCATGGGCAAAACCGCAGAAGTGGTGCATTTTCCGCAAAAGCGGGACCACAAATGCGGGACTGCAAATGCGGTCAAGTGATCCGCAAAAGCAAAACCACTGGGCAGACTCTATTAATTCAAGGGTTTGGGATTTTTATCATTGTTGGACATATTGAGCTCCGTTTGGGCAATTGTTGAGAGCCTTTTCGAGAGATTTCTTGAGGTAAGCCTGTTGTGCTTATTTTTTTATCAATAATCTTGTTTCCTCGTTGATTTTCCCACCTAGATTGTGTATGTTTAAGGTGGAATTTGGGAGTTTGAGGTTAGAGATTTGGAGAGTTTAATTTGGGGATTTAAGTAGTGACTTGGAGTCAGATTTTGGTAATTTTGGTTTACTTGAACTCGATATCGAATGGGTGTTCCTATTTTGTGACTTTTACCCGATTCCGAGACATGGGCCCGGGTCGATTTGTTGGGCTGATTTTTTGATTTTTTGCTAAAGTCATAAATTTATTAATTAAATTAGTTTCTTGTAGCTGTATTCATGGTATGTAATTTGTTTTGGCTAGATTTGGACCATTCGGAGTCGAAAAATCGAGGGAAAGGCATCCTTATCAATTGATTGAGCAAAATTTGAGGTAAGTGACTTGTCTAACCTTGTGTGGGGAAAATCCCTTTAGGATTTGGTACTGTTGTAATAATTTGTGATATGTAAGCGTCGTGAATGCGAGGTGACGATTTTGTACACGGGCTAATTGTGGAAATTTTGGTTCTTGCTGAGATGTCTTCTTTTAAATTCGCCATAACCTTTTAATACGCAACCCATACTTTGAAACTTACAGAAACATTATGGAATTCAATTCCAAGAGTGAAAGTTTAGACAACATACCTCAATCAAGCTTCCTTAACTCTAGAATGATCCGGAATTCTTAGCAATCCCGATCTATTTTGAGACATAACATAATTGAACCATAATTAGGAAGATATTCATGGTCTCAGCTCATTTGAGCATTTTATCAGACACTAGGTGTGCAAATTTAACCTCAAGGTTCTTCTACAAGATTTTCTTTACTCCATAACCCAATCCTTACTTATTTCAACTCAACAATCTTCCCACAATTCTTATTGGTACATGTATGTATAAATAATAATCTCATACCCATGAATCATACTCCTAATCAACCATCTTCTACCCAAATTCGAAATTGAAAACTAGGGTATGGAACCTTACCTCTGAGATAAAGAATGTCACGACCCAACTGGAGGGTCATGACTAGCACCCGGACCATACTTGCCGAGCACCAACGTACATTTTATCTAACCTTCCTTATTATCTTTAAGGGTCGACAAGATCAATATAAATAGTAGACATGGATCATGAACATCCAACAATGAAAGATAATGTCATGAACATACATAACATGGGACGACAAGACTGTCAAGAAACTATATATAAGGTACGAGCTATCATGATGCCATGAAAGACTATACAACAAAAATCAGCTGAAAAGGCATTCTAAACCATACATAAGTCGACACCTGTCTATGAGCCTCTAAAAGAACATAAGTGCTACAACATTGCCGGAACAGGGCCCCGACATACCCATAATGTCTATAACAAAAATGCATACCAAGACCACGGCAAGTCCGGAGAAAGGATCTTGCCAATAACGCTGAACCGGATAGCCTACTGTGATGGGGGAGCTGCGTCTACCCGTCTATCAGGACCTGCAGCGTCCACAAATAAAAAGGACGTCAGTACGAATAAAGTACTGAGTATGTAAGGCAGAATAGCATAAGTAAGAACAATAATGTAAACAGTGATATGGAATATACAACCTGTGACATCTGGGTACCTCTGAGGGCTACTGACATGAAATACATGATACATACATATATATATATATATACATAAACGTTTAAAACATATGCCTTTGTGGGCATCATCATCATCATATCGTACCCGGCCATAATAGGCTCGGTAAAACGTACCCGACCATCATAGGGCTCGGTAGAATCGTACCCGGCCACGTGGAGCTCGGTAAAACCCAACTGATCAGTGGTTGCACAATAGGTGCCGTACCCGGCCGACTATAGCACGGCTCGGTAGAGTAAAATAGATACATATATATGATGCATGCTGGACTCATTGGAATCACATTTTGAACCTTTCGGAGTGACATAAGATTGGTATCCTTCGTACACATTATTAGGATTAACTCTTCATCAAGAATCTTATAAGAATCAGGAACTACTAACAACATTGATAATATAAGAATAAGAGAAGTAACATCAATATCAATCGTTTCGTAAGAAGGGCAGCAATGTAAGTACTGCTAGCTTCTAAGAGTAGAGTATCTTTGGGAACTCGTTCATTACATTATGTACAATCGGAGTCGTGCAAAAGAATGAAGGGGATAGCCTCACATACCTTGTATATACTGCCCAACCTCAAGCTATGCAAATGTCACGACTCCTTAGTCTACAATAAAAGAAATGACACTATCATTATCGTTTAAGCGTCGTAACTATTATGTATCGACCGCAACCTATTTTACGATGAAACGGACAGCACCTCCCCTATTTATATGACTTCACACAAGTCAATACAATCACCAAACAGCCCAAACAACATCATTAATAATCATATTGAGCCTTCAAAACAGTCCACCAACTAACAACATTACTACCAAGCCTTTCGATATATATTTCACAAGTTCTAGCATCAACGACTTAGCCACAACTTGGATAATCTTAAATATATATAGAGTAAGAGGTTCATTACCTTTAAACAGAAAGAACAACTCCAATTTGACCTTAATTTTCCACGAAATATCCCTTCAATTCTGCCACAAGAACAAGGAAGCAAAACTAGCAATTAATTCGGGTTTTTCGGCACTAGAATTACTTTAGAAGACTTGAAATCACCTAGGGTTGATATTAAAAACTTGAAGGTGTATTTACAGAACATAAAGCACTTAAAACAACCTCCCACACGAGCTGGAACAACACAAAAATCAGCAACAACAAGAAAAAAACAAGAAACTTACTAGCACCACGGGATTCCCGACATTTGATTTGTGTTGTTTGCCCTTTGTTTGGGTCTTGGATCATGAGAGAAACTTGAGAGAATGTTTTTAGGGTTATAAGGTCTGAATATACTGAAAAATAATGACTTAAAACGGGGTTGAGTTATCTTATATATGTCCAAATGTCTTAAACCTCCTTTGTGGGCCCCATAGAGAGCAGCTTGGCGCACTCTCGCGAAAACGCGAATATCTCTCTATTCCGAGATCGTATCGACGAACGGTTTAATGCGTTAGAAACTAGACTCATAGATCTTCAATTTGATAGGTAGATCACCCCATAATTCCAAGCACATTTGGGAGTAAAATGCAGTAACATTTAACCTAAAGTTTAAGTTAAATTATAAACCTAAGTTGCGACAACTTTTATCGACTTTTGTTTCATAACTTGCTTGACTTCAAAACTTATGATACGGATATTATATGATTTAAATACATTAAAACATTACCTCTTGGGACAATTAATCACCTCTAGTGTTATCCGAAAATACGGGTTACAACATCCTTGATTCGTTTAACTTCTAATATTTGTTAACCACTCTTATACACCCTTGTATCGTTTAAGACCAATAGGATTAACTTCTTATCATCTCAAAGATAATCTCTTCTTGGATTTACATCGACTACCTTACGGCGTGATCTATGATATGCGAATTTGGGTTGTAACATCCTCTCCCCCTTAGGAACATTCGTCCTCGAATGTAAGGGTTTATGGGGTGTCTAACTCATCGTGGATTCCGACGGAGATTTCCGGCTGAGTTTCCCTTATAAAATGGACACTAGCCAAACTTGCAAATAGTTAAACCCAACCTATGGCCATACAAGACTATACAAAGCATTATGGATATGTACATTATCTGCATATCACCATTTTGTATTAAAAAAAGAGTATTCACAAGCTATTGCTTACCTCATAGAGCCGTTTCACCTTATAATGCGTCCTTCTTTCCCCCGGTATCCTCGTTATTTTCACTCTGGAATAGGTAAGGGTATTTAGACTTCATCTCCTCTTCTGCTTCCCATGTCATTTCTTCTATATTCTTGTTCCTCCATAATACTTTCACGGAAGCTACATCCTTTGTTCTCAGCTTGCGGACTTGTCGATCTAATATAGCCACTGGCAGTTCATCATATGATAGATCCTTTGTAACTTGTACATCTTTGATAGGGACGACCCGAGAAGGGTCTCCAATACATTTCCTCAACATAGATACATGGAATACCGGGTGGATAAATTCCAATTCAGATGGCAATTCTAACTCGTAAGCAACCTGTCCAATTCATCGAAGAATTTTGTACGGCCCAATATACCGTGGACTCAACTTACCCTTCTTCCCAAAATGCATAACACCCTTCATCGGCGAGATCTTCAGGAAAACCCAATCACCAACCTCAAATTCCAGATCACGACGTCGGACATCGGAATAAGATTTTTGCCTGCTTTGTGCCGTCCTCAGCCGCTCTTGTATCAGTTTCACCTTCTCAATGGCTTGGTAAATCAAATCTGGCCCATATAATTCTGTCTCACCGACTTCGAACCATCCAACTGGTGATCTACATCTCCTCCCGTACAGTGCCTCATACGGGGCCATTTTAATACTGGAATGGTAGCTATTATTGTAGGCAAATTCTATAAGTGCCAGATGGTCATCCCAATTCCCCTTAAAATCTAGAACACATGCTCGTAGCATATCTTCCAGTGTCTGGATGGTACGTTCAGCCTGTCCGTCAGTCTGCGGATGGAATGCAGTGCTGAGATTTACTTGTGTGCCTAAACCCTTCTGAAAAGACCTCCAAAAGTTAGCCGTAAATTGAGCTCCTCGGTCTGATATAATAGATACCGGCACACCATGAAGCCTAACAATCTCCTTGATATACAACTTCGCATAATCTTCAGCCGTGTAAGTTGTCTTAACTGGTAGAAAATGGGCAGATTTTGTAAGTCGATCAACTATCACCCAGATGGAGTCAAACTTATGATAAGAGCGAGGTAATCCAATAATGAAGTCCATATTAATCACCTCCCATTTCCAGGTCGGAATCTCTATATTCTGAATCAATCCACTAGGTTTCTGATGCTCGATCTTTACTTGTTGACAATTAGGACACTGGGCTACAAATTCTGCAATAGACTTCTTCATGTTATCCCACCAATACTGCTCCTTAACGTCATGATACATCTTTGTCGAGCCAGGATGGATAGAATATCGGGACTGGTGAATCTCAATCATAATCTTCTCTCGCAACCCTGCCACACTAGGTACACATAATCGACCCTGGTATCTCAGTGTCCCATCTTCTCCGATCTTGAAAGCTGTAATCTTACACTGCTGAATTCCCTCTCTCAATCTTACTAAGGTAGGATCTTCATATTGCCGTGCTTTTACCTCGGCTACCAAAGATGATTCTGCTGTATTCTGTACAGTAACACCTCTGTCATCAGAGTCCAACAATCTGATTCTCATATTGGCCAGCTGGTGAAGCTCTTTGGTCAACCCTTGTCTACCTGCCTCAATATGTATTAAGCTTCCCATTGACTTACGGCTGATAGCGTCTGCCACAACATTGGCTTTACCAGGATGGTACAATATCTCGACGTCATAGTCTTTCAGTAATTCAAGCCACCTACGCTGCCTCAAATTCAACTCCTTCTGCTTGAAGATGTATTGTAAACTTTTGTGATCTGTGTAGATGTCAACATGGACGCCGTATAAGTAGTGCCGCCATATCTTCAAAGCATATATTACTGCAGCCAATTCCAAATCATGAGTCGGGTAATTCTTTTCATGCTTCTTCAATTGTCTTGATGCATAAGCAATCACCTTCCCACGTTGCATCAATACGCACCCCAAACCTATACCTGAGGCATCACAATATACCACATAACCTTCTGTTCCTTCTGGGAGAGTGAGCACTGGCGCGGATGTCAATCGATTCTTTAGCTCCTGAAAACTATGTTCACAAGCATCAGACCACTGGAACTTGGTAGCTTTCTGTGTTAACTTAGTCAATGGTTCTGATATAGAGGAAAACCCTTCTACAAACCGCCTATAATATCCTGCTAGCCCCAGGAAGCTGCGGACTTCTAACGGTGTTGTAGGTCTCGGCCAATTCTTCACTGCATCGATCTTCTGAGTGTCGACACTAATACCCTCATCAGATATCACATGGCCAAGGAATGCTACTGAGTTCAGCCAGAATTCACATTTAGAGAGCTTAGCATATAACTTATGATCCTGAAGGGTCTGTAATACTATCCGCAAGTGGCCCGCATGTTCCGCCTCCGAACGAGAATACACCAGAATGTCATCAATGAATACGATCACGAACACATCAAGATAGGGCCTGAATACACTATTCATGAGATCCATAAATGCTGCTGGGGCATTTGTTAGCCCGAACGACATCACCAAGAACTCAAAATGCCCATATCTTGTCCGGAAGGCCGTCTTTGGAATATCCTTCTCCTTAACCCTCACCTGATGATACCCTGAACGCAAGTCAATCTTGGAGAAATACTTGGCACCCTGGAGTTGGTCAAACAGGTCATCAATTCTTGGAAGTGGATACTTGTTCTTTATTGTAAACTTATTCAACTGTCGATAATCGATACACATCCTTAACGACCCATCTTTCTTCCGCACGAACAAGACTGGCGCACCCCAAGGTGAAGTGCTAGGCCTAATGAAACCCTTATCCAGCAAGTCCTTCAACTGTGCCTTCAACTCTCGCAACTCTGCCGGGGCCATCCTGTATGGAGGGATAGAGATCGGTTGAGTGTCATGCAATGCATCAATGCTAAACTCAATCTCCCTTTCAGGAGGAAGGCCTGGGAGTTCATCTGGGAAAACATCTGGAAATTCATTGACCACAGGGATTAATTGTAGAGTAGGCGGCTTCGCCTCCGCATCCCTAACGCGAACAAGATGATAAATGTAACCTTTTGAGATCATCTTCCTTGCCTTAAGATAGGAAATAAACCTACCTTTCGGCGTAGCAATGTTCCCCTTCCATTCAATGGCGGGTTCACAAGGAAACTGAAACCTAACCATCTTCGTACGACAGTCAACATTTGCATAGCATGAGGCCAACCAGTCCATTCCCATTATCACATCAAAATCAACCATTTCTAACTCAAATAAATTTGCCGAGGTTTGACGACTACAAATCATCACAGTGCAACCTTTATAAACCCTTCTAGCAATCACAGAATCTCCTATCGGAGTGGATACCGCAAGTGGTTTACTTATCAATTCAGGTTCAATGCCAAACTTATTAGCGACAAAGGGTGTAACATATGATAAGGTAGATCCTGGATCAATTAGCACATATACATCATAAGAAAACACAGACAATATACCTGTAACAACATCCGGAGATGACTCGAGATCTTGTCGACCTATTAGAGCATAGGTTCGATTTTGAGCACCACTCGAACTTGGCACTGAACCTCTACCTCTACCACGACCTGTCGACTGTTGAAAACCTTGTGCTGGAGGTCGAACTGATGAGGAAGAACCAGACACAGATCCAGTCGATTGAGCCATACCACCACCTCCTCTGTTAGGACAATCCCGCATCATATGGCCACGCTGTCCGCAAGAATAGCATGCATCGGAACCTCGACGGCACAGTCCAAAGTGGGCCTTGCCGCACTGATCACAACGAGGTGTTGGGGGTCTCGTCTGACTAGTATCTCTATGAAATTGTGAGCCTGATGCCCTCGAACTCTGACCTGAACCAGAATAGGTAAATCGATCATACCGAGGCCTCTGAAACTGTGGAGGAGCACTAGCTACAGGTGGCGCCGAACTCCTCGAAGATTGGGGCCTGATACTGCCTCTGAACTTATCAGAATACCCTGCAAATCTTGCCCTCTTATGCTGGCCCCTATCCTGCTCCCTATCTGCCCTTTGCTGGCGCTTACGATCCTCTAGGGTCTGGGCATAAGCCTGAATACGGGAAATATCCATGCCCTCTACCAAGGAGGCTGTTGTGCACTCATTTATCAAATGTGGTCCCAACCCGTTCACGAACAGATGCACCCTATCACTCATTTCGGCCACCATATGGGGAGCATACCTTGCTAAAGAATCAAATTGTATACTATACTCTCGTACACTCATATTACCCTGTCGAAGGTTCAAGAACTTATCAGCTCTTGCTCGTCGTATCTCAACTGGCAAGTAGTGACGAAGAAAGGCCTCAGAAAATTCCTTCCACACGGCTAGAGGAGCGTTCGGACCCCTAGATCTCTCCCAACTATCATACCAGAAAACCGCTAAATCCCGTAACCGATAAGAAGCCAACTCTACTGCCTCCGTATCACTAGCATGCATAACCCGCAATGTACGATGAACCTGATCAATAAATGTTTGTGGGTCCTCCTTGGGATCTGATCCGGTAAACACTGGAGGGTCTAGATTAATAAAATCACGAACTCTCGCACTAACCGGTTTATCAGCAACACCGGTATTCTGCCTCTGAGCCTGAGCAGCTACCAAGCTAGTCAACAACTGCACTGCACTGCGCATATCGTGGTCTGTAGTGCCAGACGGTGGAACTGGATGTACTGGGTGCCTCCTAATATCCTCTGGAGGAGACGGAGAGGTATGAGACGGCATCTCACTCTGAGCCTCACTTTGGCCTGCTCTGGCTGGAGGGACCTGAATGTTACCCTCGCCCACAGCTGTATCAAGCCGTTTACTAATCGCTTGCTTCCTAGTCGAAGGCATCGCTGAAAGAAAACAAGGTGAATATTAGATATGAACACTTACTACTCAACTCTACGCACGATCTAGATTCAGGAAGAAGGTAACAACCCTAGATGTCACGTAGCCTCCTGATTATAAATGTGGCGCGCTACACATCCATAATCAAAACTCTACTAGACACGGCTCATAGACAACCCCTAGGACAGACTTGCTCTGATACCAAGTTTGTCACGACCCAACTGGAGGGTCATGACTAGCACCCGGACCATACTTGCCGAGCACCAACGTACATTTTATCTAACCTTC
The DNA here is from genome assembly GCF_000715075.1 of Nicotiana tabacum. NCBI lineage: Eukaryota > Viridiplantae > Streptophyta > Magnoliopsida > Solanales > Solanaceae > Nicotiana > Nicotiana tabacum. The sequence continues at coordinate 63,606,027 of NC_134081.1, forward strand.
CTTATTATCTTTAAGGGTCGACAAGATCAATATAAATAGTAGACATGGATCATGAACATCCAACAATGAAAGATAATGTCATGAACATACATAACATGGGATGACAAGACTGTCAAGAAACTATATATAAGGTACGAGCTATCATGATGCCATGAAAGACTATACAACAAAAATCAGCTGAAAAGGCATTCTAAACCATACATAAGTCGACACCTGTCTATGAGCCTCTAAAAGAACATAAGTGCTACAACATTGCCGGAACAGGGCCCCGACATACCCATAATGTCTATAACAAAAATGCATACCAAGACCACGGCAAGTCCGGAGAAAGGATCTTGCCAATAACGCTGAACCGGATAGCCTACTGTGATGGGGGAGCTGCGTCTACCCGTCTATCAGGACCTGCAGCGTCCACAAATAAAAAGGACGTCAGTACGAATAAAGTACTGAGTATGTAAGGCAGAATAGCATAAGTAAGAACAATAATGTAAACAGTGATATGGAATATACAACCTGTGACATCTGGGTACCTCTGAGGGCTACTGACATGAAATACATGATACATACATATATATATATACATAAACGTTTAAAACATATGCCTTTGTGGGCATCATCATCATCATATCGTACCCGGCCATAATAGGCTCGGTAAAACGTACCCGACCATCATAGGGCTCGGTAGAATCGTACCCGACCACGTGGAGCTCGGTAAAACCCAACTGATCAGTGGTTGCACAATAGGTGCCGTACCCGGCCGACTATAGCGCGGCTCGGTAGAGTAAAATAGATACATATATATGATGCATGCTGGACTCATTGGAATCACATTTTGAACCTTTCAGAGTGACATAAGGTTGGTATCCTTCGTACACATTATTAGGATTAACTCTTCATCAAGAATCTTATAAGAATCAGGAACTACCAACAACATTGATAATATAAGCATAAGAGAAGTAACATCAATATCAATCGTTTCGTAAGAAGGGCAGCAATATAAGTACTGCTAGCTTCTAAGAGTAGAGTATCTTTGGGAGCTCGTTCATTACATTATATACAATCTGAGTCGTGCAAAAGAATGAAGGGGATAGCCTCACATACCTTGTATATACTACCCAACCTCAAGCTATGCAAATGTCACGACTCCTTAGTCTACAATAAAAGAAATGACACTATCATTATCGTTTAAGCGTCGTAACTATTATGTATCGACCGCAACCTATTTTACGATGAAACGGACAGCACCTCCCCTATTTATATGACTTCACACAAGTCAATACAATCACCAAACAGCCCAAACAACATCATTAATAATCATATTGAGCCTCCAAAACAGTCCACCAACTAACAACATTACTACCAAGCCTTTCGATATATATTTCACAAGTTCTAGCATCAACGACTTAGCCACAACTTGGATAATCTTAAATATATATAGAGTAAGAGGTTCATTACCTTTAAACAGAAAGAACAACTCCAATTTGACCTTAATTTTCCACGAAATATCCCTTCAATTCTGCCACAAGAACAAGGAAGCGAAACTAGCAATTAATTCGGGTTTTTCGGCACTAGAATTACTTTAGAAGACTTGAAATCACCTAGGGTTGATATTAAAAACTTGAAGGTGTATTTACAGAACATAAAGCACTTAAAACAACCTCCCACATGAGCTGGGACAACACAAAAATCAGCAACAACAAGAAAAAAACAAGAAACTTACTAGCACCACGGGATTCCCGACATTTGATTTGTGTTGTTTGCCCTTTGTTTGGGTCTTGGATCATGAGAGAACCTTGAGAGAATGTTTTTAGGGTTATAAGGTCTGAATATACTGAAAAATAATGACTTAAAACGGGGTTGAGTTATCTTATATATGTCCAAATGTCTTAAACCGCCTTTGTGGGCCCCATAGAGAGCAGCTTGGCGCACTCTCGCGAAAACGCGAATATCTCTCTATTCCGAGATCGTATCGACAAACAGTTTAATGCGTTGGAAACTAGACTCATAGATCTTCAATTTGATAGGTAGATCACCCCATAATTCCAAGCACATTTGGGAGTAAAATGCAGTAACATTTAACCTAAAGTTTAAGTTAAATTATAAACCTAAGTTGCGACAACTTTTATCGACTTTTGTTTCATAACTTGCTTGACTTCAAAACTTATGATACAGATATTATATGATTTAAATACATTAAAACATTACCTCTTGGGACAATTAATCACCTCTAGTGTTATCCGAAAATACGGGTTACAACATCCTTGATTCGTTTAACTTCTAATATTTGTTAACCACTCTTATACACCCTTGTATCATTTAAGACCAATAGGATTAACTTCTTATCATCTCAAAGATAATCTCTTCTTGGATTTACATCGACTACCTTACGGCGTGATCTATGATATGCGAATTTGGGTTGTAACAAAGAACTTGTGGGTTTTCCTTGTTAATCTTCCAAGATTTGAGCAAGACTGATGAATAATTAGCCTAGGGTTTCCTCTCTCTCTAAAACACTCTACCTTCTCTCTAAAATATCAGATTTTTACTCAAAAATGACCCAAAGCGTGTATTAAACGAAGTAGGGTCGGGTTTTAAAAACCCAAAAATGGAGCTCCGTAACAGGTTCTGCGGTCGCATACGAGACCGCATAATGGATATGCGGACCGCATATTGTTCGCATAATTACAGACCAAAATGATCAAAAATCGGTCAGTGTATGCGGTCACTATGCGGCCCGCATAACTGTTATGCGATCACATAATGCACCGCATAATGGTTATGCGGTCTCTTTGAGTCATGTTTCAATGAAAGATAGTATGCCAAATTGTGTGAGAAAATCTCAATATTCTTAAGACTCTTAATTGCTCATATGTGTACCTAAAGTTTGATTTGAAAATGTCTTATTGTTGATAATCTATAAAGATGGTTGGAAGTGAAATAAGTTAATTGGGGATATAGAGTGTGGCGAACGTGCCAAGAATTTAAGTTATGAATGTGTCTAGTAGTGCAAATGATTTGAGAAGATGCGATAAAGAATATAAAAAGAGCCTCGACCCAATTGCTTAAAAATGACTTCGAAGATAGAATTACCTAAAAGCTTTTGTACTCAATTCATGCCCATTAGTGGTTGCTTTACCTAATGCTTTGCTTTATAAATATATCTAGTGTGATTCGAGTTCTATATACTCATGTGTTGAACTGGTACATTGTCATTGCTGGGGAAGAGCATTGTAAGAATAAATGGTGTATTGATTGTTTATGATTTTCATGTGTGTTTCTATTGTTGGATGGTATGCCTCATTCTTTGGGAAGAAACCATTTGTGTTCGAAGTTTCCATTTCAAATGGATTTGAAGTATATGATTTCTGAAATATCCTATATGTTGATACTTGATGGTGACCTTTGAAATTGAAAGAGGTGAAATGTGGAATATGAAATACGGCCATCGTGCCAGGAATAAAGAATCTTGTAAATGGCCTAATGAGCCAAGAAAATATTGTCGTTGTGAATGATTGGGAATACTAATGAGAATTTATACAATGTGAAATATGTTGAGGTGAGTACAATTGCATTTATGATATTTCTATTTGCAAATCAAATCAAAAAAAATATTTTTGAGAGCATCATTAGCAAAACCGAGGAAGGGTGGGTCATTAGGCCCACACCTGAAACTACACGTACCGGTGTAGGGTTGAATTGTGATTATTCCCCTTATTTTGGATGAAATTGGAACCTTTGAAAAATTGTGATATTATTCCCCTTAATTGGGATGAAATTGGAATCTTTGTGGATTGGAAATGTCAACCCACACGGCATATCTGGGAAGGCGGCCTAGCTGATCGGGTGGAGATTTGACGCCATATTGCGCATATGGTGGTACTACTCTTGGTAACAACATTATTTCACATCACAAGTCAAACCACATTGTTTGTGGGGAGATGGCCTAGCCGATCGGGCGTGATCGGACTCCGTGCTAACAAAGACGGTGGTATATCGGTGCTAATGATCTCCCAACCAAAATTATATATGAAGTTCGTATCTTGAAAATTATTATGTTTAACTGAACATTTGGATATTTTTGATTATGACTTGTCTTTTCTATGTGTTGCCTTTTCTTATGTGGGCATTCTATTTTGAAAGAGGACTTTTAGCTATGCATACTAGTGCTATTTGATAGTACTAACGTCCCTTTTTTTTCGGGGGCGCTGCATTTTTAATGGATGTAGGTGGTTCAACAGCAGGCGACATTTATCAGTGATAGCAGTGCACTCATTTCAGCTGATTTGGTGAGCCCCACTTCATTTCGGGGTCATGTATCTTTTGTTTCTTATGTACTGTGTTTTGAGCTATAGTCGGGGCCTTGTTGCTGGTATTTCCATATTACTCTTCTATTGTATTTATGGGCTCCGTAGACAGGTTGTGGGTTATGGTTGATGTTGAGAATTGAACTAGAAATGTTGGTACTTGGAAATTATGTTTTTCATTAATTCTATAAACTCGTAATGTTTTGGAAATTATGAATGAAGATGCTAATGGGAATGAAAAGGAAGTTGTTAATAAAATATTTTCAGTGAATGATAAATGGAGTACATCTCCTCTTTATTCATGGATGATTTGGGTAGAAGGAAATCTAATAGGTTTGCTCGGCCGGGTTCTCTCGGTTGAGCGCTGGTCGCGCTCCCCGAGTTTGGGGTGTGACAAACTTTGTATCAGAGCCTAAGGTTTTATAGTGTCCTAGGATATCTCGGAGCCGTGTCTAGTAGAGTCCTTCTTATCGGTGTGTTTTCGACCACATCTATAATGAGGAGGCTACTTGGACATTTAGGAATTTCACACTTCTTTGATACTCCAGATCATGCGATACAGCTCAAGATAGGAAGCTAATTTCCTCGTTATGTCTCATGATTTTTTTCAGATGAGTAATCCACGAGTTCAAAACAACAAGGAGGGAATGACCTCTCCATTGGATCTGGGGGAGATTACACAAGAGTTCGTTGGGAGAATGCGTCAAGCCGTGGAGGGGTTGGAAGAACTTGTTGCTAAGGGAAGTGTCCTTATTCCTACCACTGTCACCACAGCACCGGATCATGTGGTGAGAGAATCTACGTAACGAAAGAGGGTTGTTGGTGCTAATGAACCAAATTGTGTGATTTTCAAGAAGCGACACTTGGGAACATGTTGGATGACCCTTGCAATATGTTATGGCTGTGGAAAGAGGGGGGCACAAGAAGAACAAATGCCCTAGGTTGGGTACTCCCATCTAGTTATGTTCGTCATGCGGGAAGGAACATTTGGCGTCGTGTTGTGAGTATGCTTAGCAGCGCGTTAGAGGTGGTATCTTTGGGAAATTCCTAAGGCCCACACAGCAATCCGGTGCTGGAATTGTTAATCCCGCATTGGAAGCTTGGAGGAAGGATAAGGGGTATGCTTATGCTGTATGTAAAATAGGTAAATATCAGGTCAGTGAGACGAGTCAGTTCAGCGGACATCATCCCCTTTGTGTGAAGTGTGGGAGATGCCATCTGGGTGTGTGTCACTATGGTATAAAGGTATGCTACAAGTGTGGTATGACGGGCCACTTTCAAAGAGAATGTTATTTGTCTCGCTAGAGCATGGGCAAGGGTATGGCACAGCCAGCCAGTTCTGTAGCTACTACATCCACAACGCCTCCCCCAGTTAGAGGCACTATAACGCCTGCAGGGCGTGGAACAGCTAGGGGTGGTATTCAGAGCTCGGGAGGGCCCAACACGTTTTATGCTATGAGGAGATGTCAAAAGTTTGAGGCTTCTCCAGATGTGGTTACAGGTATATTGACTGTCCGATCTCATGATGTGTATGCTCTTATTGATCCTGGTTCCACTTTGTCATATGTCACTTCTTATGTTACTATGGAAGTTGGGATAGAACCGAAACAACTTTATGATTCATTCTCTGTATCTACTCTTAGAACGAGACACAATATTCGTGAAGCCTCTTTATCACAATTCCTTATATTTACAACCCCTTGAGAAATTGAGTTCTATAATGGGTTCCTTGAATTGCGTTATAACCCTAGGTTAATACTTCCCATTGCTTTCCTAAATTCTCAACAAGGGACAATACCTGATGAATTTCGTACAGAACCTTTTGATTCAAATGGATAACATCTGCTCATTTGTGCCTATACATACATAACCATAATATTTACCTATGTGGTATCATATCTAATGGAAATCAGCCTAGTGTTGAGATCCTTCTTGAGTCACTATTTTCCTCTCCGGTATATATGACTTCTATGGTTGGAATAATTATTCTACTCCTTTATGAATAGTATCATGAATCCTTTTCATTGTCTAGTATGTTGAGAGTATATCTTAGCACCTATCATGTGCGTACATGTCAATTGAAAGGGGCTACTTATCCGCATAATGTTTCTGAGCAACTTGAGATTTATCACAAATTCGTCATAGGGAGGTCTTGTTGTTTACCCATCTTAGTATGACTTTCATGTCCACCTAGATCATGCCTCAGTGAGTAACTCACCTTGTTCCTACTATTGTGGTTGCCCGTTAATTGGCCGGATATGGCAACTTGAGAGTTGTTATGGCAAAAACATGTCTAGCTCACGGCAAAGTGTTCATTCTCTCTAACTAATACATGATTTCATCCCAACATTAAGATGTCCTAGCTACATGATTACACTTGTGTGAGATTGAAAGTTAAGAAGCCTTATGATGAGCATATTGAATTGAAAGACAAATTCGTCGTACCTCTAGTCCTATCACATATGATCAAATATTGGCAAAGGTTAAGCTGTGGGAATGATAATAATCTCACAAGTGTTCAACTTCTTTTCATCCTCGTAAGCTTGTGTCATAGATTCCTTGTGCTAGTTACTGTTAAGAGTGTAATGCAACTTTGTGTATCTTGAAACCCATATCATATTCAGGGTGCTAGAATATTCGCATTTCGAGTTAAACTGATTTTCCCTAGATTCCAAGAGGCGACTGGTGTCACATAAATGTTAGCTCTCTTTGCGGATTACTATTGCCAAATAAGGCACGAATGGAATGAAACAATTGTTGATGTCCTTTTCATGATTCATTTCTTTTAAATCTCAGAATCATGAACATTTTCCATACGTTATCAATGCCTACTAGGCAACTCTATGACTCATTTGTTGAACCGATGATGTCACCACAACGAATCACCATGTCAGCATTATTGGTAGTGACCTTTATGTCTCTTAGAATATAACCTCCTGAAATGTCGTGCTCAGCACGTTGATGGATTCTTGAATAATTCCAGCAAAATCTCGAACCTCGTTGTTCCTGTTTGTAGCAAATCTATCGAGTATTATAGGTTCAGGCATGTCAAACAAGAAGCATTATCCCGTGATCAAATATATGGGATAGGAAATTTTATGGTCATAGTCAAGCTAGAACATCTTAGAGAAATTGTTGGAGGTTGCCAAAGGTTTAGTTTGGGTGTTCGGCGTGGAGATTTAGAGTTGAAGAAAGTGAATGGGTTATTCTCAATATTTTCTGCATAAGGATGCTATGTGAATTGTTAATAAAGGTAAATTATGTGAAGTCACATTAGGCCTTATCAAATTTTGAAAGGAAATAGGCTAAACTATGAGTATGATGTTTCCCTATTATTGTTCTCCGTGTACCTGGTATTTCATTTGTCCATGTCTAATAAGGTGAAGATAAGGGACAATGGGATTGTGAGGAGCAACTAGTTGCTATCCTTGTTAGAAAAGTCTGGGAGTTGAGATTGTCTCTGTTAATGTATTATGGCGAAGTCTATAAGTCGAGGAGGCCACATGGAGGGGCAAAAGTGTTAAGGAAATAAAATGTTCCCACTTGAGTGTATAGTTAAATGATTGTGATCTGAAAGGTACTTCTGTGTGTTATGATTTAAATATGTGCAGCTCATATCCAGATACCACTCTTGATAGTATAATGCTTGTAATGATGATATTAGTGACGTTGTTATACATAGTGATGTTTTGTCAAGTTGTGGATGTGTTGTTACGAATTATTTTGGTGTTACTCTGGCATGTGGATAGGCCCAGTTACAGGGGAGACTTTGGCGAAATTTTTGGAAATTTAGGGAGTTAGCCAAATTTTGAAACTACTGGTGTGTGTGAACTAACAGTTGAACCACATTGAATGCTAATGACGGATTTTGACCCTCATTCAAGGAAGAATGATCCTAAGCGGGGGAGAATGTAACACCCCGGAAAATTTTGAAGTATTTCAGTGTAAAGCCCCGTAAATTTCTCAAGTGAATTCAAGGTTTCGTGGTGCCGGAGTAGGCTTATGTGTTTGAGGATGGTATAAAATCTTTACGGCGAGCTTGCGAGCCGTGGTTCGGACTTTTTGGGTTGAACAATGCACCGGAAAGTAAAGGAAAATTTTTGGAGGAAAAGCGCATTTATGCGGTCCATTATGCGACCGCATAATGGCCACAGAAGTGAGCAGGAGAAGGGCCAGTCTGGGGGCAATTATGCGGTCGGCTATGCAACCGCATAACTGTTATACGGTCGGCTATGCGACCGCATAACTGTTATGCGGTGTATTATGCGATCGCATAACAGTTATGCGGACCGCATAGTGACCGCATACACTGACAGATTTTTGATCGTTTTGGTCTGTAATTATGCGACCGATATGCGGTCAGCATATCCATTATGCGGTCGCAGAACATGTTCCAGAGCTCCATTTTTGGGTTTTTAAAACCCGACCCTACTTCGTTCAATACATGCTTTGGGTCATTTTTGAGCAAAAATCTGATATTTTAGAGAGAAGGGAGAGTGTTTTAGAGAGAGAGAGAGAGAGAGAAAACCCTAGGCTAATTATTCATCAAGTCTTGCTCAAATCTTGGAAGATTAACAAGGAAAACCCACAAGTTCTTCATCTAAGAGGTAAGGTTCCATACCCTAGTTTTCAATTTCGAATTTGGGTAGAAGAAGGTTGATTAGGAGTATGATTCATGGGTATGAGATTATTATTTATACATGCATGTACCAATAAGAATTGTGGGCAGATTGTTGAGCTGAAATAAGTAAGGATTGGGTTGTGGAGTAAAGAAAATCTTGTAGAAAAATCTTGTGATTAAATTTGCACACCTAGTGTCTAATAAAATACTCAAATGAGCTGAGACCATGAATATCTTCCTAATTATGGTTCAATTTTGTTATGTCTCAAAATAGATCGGGATTGCTAAGAATTCCGGATCATTCTAGAGTTAAGGAAGCTCGAATGAGGTATGTTGGCTAAACTTTCTCTCTTGGAATTGAATTCCATAATATTTTCATAAGTTTTAAAGTAAAGGTTGCGTATTAAAAAGTTATGGCTTTGAGTCGTGTTTCAATGAAAGATAGTATCCCAAATTATGTGAGAAAATCTCAATATTCTTAAGACTCTTAATTGCTCATATGTATACCTAAAGTCTTGATTTGGATATGTCTTATTATTGATAATCTATAAAGATGGTTGGAAGTGAAATAAGTTAATTGGGGATATAGAGTGTGGCCAAGGTGCCAAGAATTTAAGTTATGAATGTGTCTAGTAGTGCAAATGATTTGAGAAGATGCGACAAAGAATATGAAAAGAGCCTCGACTCAATTGCTTAAAATGACTTCGAAGATAGAATTACCTAAAAGCTTTTGTACTCAATTCATGCCCATTAGTGGTTGCTTTAACTAATGCTTTGCTTTATAAATATATCTAGTGTGATTCGAATTCTATATACTCATGTGTTGAACTGGAACATTGTCATTGCTGGGGAAGAGCATTGTAAGAATAAATGGTGTATTGATTGTTTATGATTTTCATGTGTGTTTCTATTGTTGGATGGTATGCCTCATTCTTTGGGAAGAAACCATTTGTGCTCGAAGTTTCCATTTCAAATGGATTTGAAGTATATGATTTCTGAAATATCCTATATGTTGATACTTGATGGTGATCTTTGAAATTGAAATAGGTGAAAGTGTGGAATATGAAATACGGCCATCGTGCCAGGAATAAAGAATCTTGTGAATGGCCTAATGAGCCAAGAAAATATTGTCGTTGTGAATGACTAGGAATACTAACTAATGAGAATTTATATAATGTGAAAGATGTTGAGGTGAGTACAATTGTATTTATGACATTTCTGTTTTCAAATTAAATCAAAAAAATGTTTTTGGGAGCATCATTAGCAAAACCGAGGAAGGGTGGGTCATAAGGCCCACACCTGAAACTACACGTGCCGGTGTAGGGGTGGATTGTGATTATTCCCCTTATTTGGGATGAAATTGGAACCTTTGGAAAATTGTGATATTATTCTCCTTAATTGGGATGAAACTAGAACCTTTATGGATTGGAAAAGTCAACCCACACGGCATATGTGGGAAGGCAACCTAGCTGATCGGGTGGAGATCAGACGCCATATTGCGCATATGGTGGTACTACTCATGGTAACAACTTTATTTCGCATCACATGTCAAACCACATTATTCATGGGGAGATGGCCTAGCCGATCGGGCGTGATCGGACTCCGTGCTAACAAAGACGGTGGTATATCGATGCTAATGATCTCCCAACCAAAATTGTATATGAAGTTCGTATCTTGAAAATTATTATGTTTAATTGAACATTTAGATATTGTTGATTATGACTTGTTATTTCTATGTGTTGCCTTTTCTTATGTGGGCATTCTATTTTAAAAGAGGACTTTTAGCTATGCATACTAGTGATATTCGACGGTACTAACATCCCTTTTTTTTGGGGGGCACTGCATCTTTAATAGATGCAGGTAGTTCAACAGTAGGCAGCATTGATCAGTGATAGGAGTGCACTCTTTTCATCTGATTTGGTGATCCCCAATTCATTTCAGGGTTATGTATCTTTTGTTTCTCATGTACTGTGTTTTGAGGTATAGCCCGGGCCTTGTTGGTGGCATTTCCATATTACTCTTCTATTGTATTTAAAGGCTCCGTAGACAGGTTGTGGGTTATGGTTGATGTTGGGAATTGAACTAGAAATGTTGGTACTTGGAAATTATGTTTTCAATTAATTCTGTAAACTCCTAATGTTTTGGAAATTATGAATGAAGCTGCTAATGGGAATGAAAAGGAAGTTGATAATAAAATCTTTTCAGTGAATGATTAATGGAGTACATCTTCTCTTTATTCATGGATGAGTTTGGGTAGAAGCAAATCTAATAGGCTTGCTCGGCCGGGTTCTCTCGGTTGAGCGCCGGTCGCGCTCCCCGAGTTTGGGGCGTGCCAGGTCCGCAGACCAATTCTGAGGTCGCATAAAGGACCGCAGAACCTCCTTCTAAAATTTCTCATGCTGGCTTCTGCGAGGGATGTGTGACTCGCAAAATAGTTATGCGGTCGCATAATGGGACGCAAAATAACTTCAAGAATTTGCCCATTTCTCTGCTTCGCTCTGCGGCGGATCTGCGGTCGCATAATGGACCGCAGAAATACACTGTTCTGCAATAATTTTTCTTCAACTCCCCAACGCATTGTTCAACCCAAAAAGTTCGTACCGCAGCGAGCTTGCCTTTGTGAGGGATGTTAGTGTTGATACTCCTATTGTGATTCAATTGCAGTAGCGAGGAAGTTTCCAAATGTGTTTCCTGCAGACCTGTTGAGCATGCCACCCAACATGGATATTGATTTCAGTATTGGCATGGTACCGGACACGCAACCTATCTCTATTCCTCTGTATCGTATGGCTCAAGTGGAGTTGAAGGAATTGAAGGAACAGTTGTAGGAGCTGATGGATAAGGGTTTAATCAAGCTTAGTGTGTCACCGTGGGGCGCAACAGTGTTATTTATGAAGAAGAAAGATGGTTCCATGAGGATGTACATTGACTACAGGCAGTTGAACAAGGTTACCATCAAGAATAAGCACCCACTGCCACGCATTGATGATTTATTTGATAGGTTTCAAGTTGCTAGGGTGTTTTGAAAGATTGACTTGAGATTGGGGTATCATCAGGTGAAGATCCGGGCTTCAAACATTCCTCAAACTTCTTTTAGAACCCGTTATGGGCACTATGAGTTCTTGGTGATGTCTTTTAACTTGAATAGTTCCACAGAAGCTATTATGCATTTGATGAACATTGTGTTTCATCCTTGTTTGGATGCCTTCATTATTGTGTCCATTGATGATATATCGGTGTATTTCCAAAGTAGGGAGGAATACGAACAACATTTGAGTATTGTGCTACAGATTATGAGAGAGAAGGATTTATATGCCAAGTTCTCTAAGTGTGAGTTGGTTGGATTTTGTGGCATTCTTGAGCCACGTGGTGTCAGTGAGAGGATCAAGGTGGATCCGAAGAAGATTGAAGCAGTTCAGAGTTGGCCTAAACTTTCTATCACTACAGAGATCAAGAGATTCTCGGTTTGACTGGGTATTATGGTAGGTTTGTGGAGGGGTTTTCATCTATAGAATCTCCATTGACTAAATTGACTCAGAAGGGTACTTTAACAAATGGTTGGACAAGTATGAGTAGAGCTTCCAGAAGCTCAAGATTGCTTTGACCACGGCTTTAGTGTTGGTGTTACCTTCAGGATCAAGGTTGTACATGGTTTATTGTGATGCTTAATTGAGTTAGAAAAGTGGACCGAATATGGACCTATGTGTAAACGACCTCGGATTTGAATTTTGATGATTCCAATAGCAGGATCATGCGACCCCATACCCCTCTGGTGTTTGCTTGTGATTTAAAACAGTTGTCTCATCATGTTTGAATTGTTACTATGCAATGTTAGGCTGAACCTTTGTTATAATCGGATCATTTTTACCTAATTAGACCACTATGACTAAGCTTGAATGCCTATATCTGCTACTTGACATGATTTTACCTTCCACTCTATAGTAATAGTTTTGCATATATGTCTTAATTTGTGATTGTAATCTCACCCCTGTGCTAACATGATGCCCTGCTCTTTCTATGATTATTTGACTCATCACAATGTAGTCTTTTTTTCTTGTAATAATACAAGGTTGTGTACTTAGCATAATTCAACCATGTTTCAACCTGTTTTGAACCTGTGTACAACAATCTTTGTCAATCCTGCAAACATATTCTTTTCTCAACTTCTTTTCAGCATATGATTGCTTCTGCGCTAAGTGTGGGACCTATTTCTCAGTTTACATTCAGCTTGCTTTTTTAAAGTTCTGTGATTTATTCAACTGTTTGCTTTGTTTGCTCAATTTGGTCGTGTCTGTTTAAATCCCTCAATTCATGTTTCTCAACTTTGGTCCCTTCTTTCACTTGTCACCTAAGCTCTTTGAATCCCATTCTTAGCCGGCTGAAAGCCAATGCTACGTAGGTTCTGTCCTTTGACCTCCCTAGTGAGAGCACTACTCAGGGTTCATTTGAGACCCTTGTGAACTCTGGCACACTAGGACTTGGTCCCTAGTCTCTTCCCTGAATTATCTCTGTTAACCTCCCTAGTGTGAGCACTGCCCTGTGTTCTTGAAGCTCATGGGAACTCTGACACACTAGGGTCTTGGTTCTATATGCCCAACTCTGTTTTATGCCCACTGGGTGAATCACTTAATTCCTGGTTGCTTTATGTCCATGAAGATGTAATTTTGGGCTGTTATGAGCCATGAGAATGAAGGCTTGGCTTGGCTGGGTATATCTTTGGGCATACTGTAGGCTCCCTATAGTTATTCTACTTTGTAATTCATTCCATTCATTCTAGTCTGTAATAATTATTTGTAATAACAATTGGGGTATTAGTAAATTGGGAAACTGGGTTTATTTTAACATTTGTATGAGAATGGGTAGAAATCCTGCCTATAGGTTCATTATTTTGCTCTAATGTGCGTTAGAAATCCTGCCTATAGGTTCTTTATTTGGTTCAAATGTGTTCTGCTTTTACCTGTTAGAAACCATGCTTATAGGATATTGAATGATTAATATCTTTATGTGTGCGTAGGATTCTGTTTACCTACGGTTTAATCTACAAATTAGATGTCAATGCCTATAGGATCTAAAAACAGTTTTTAATTATAGAAATCATGCCTATAGGATATAAAATCAGTTTTAATTCTAGACATCATACCTATAGAGTCTGAATCCCTTTTAATTATCGCCCTGCTCGTTTCTTTAAGAGTTTTCAACACTGCGCTAATTACCATTCTAGAAACCATGCCTATAGGACTCGATTAAGCAATTCTGAACATATTCCTGTGATTACCATTGTTAGTTACTGTGTGAATCACCTAGACATCATGCCTATAGGTTTTAATCCCTTATACCTACAATCAGTAGGCAATTTTGTCGGTTTTAGAAATTGTTTTAAGAGAAAAGGCTTTTACGTATAAAATGTCTGCTCATTAAATTCAGTGTCACATAGAGATCCTGCCTATAGGGTTCTGCAACCTTAACTTATTAAAATCTGCAATTTTCAATGCTAATCAGTTTGGCGTGCATTTGATGTCTAAGTGTGGAGGCTAACCTGAGCCCTTATTTGCTTTTACATGAAAGTCCAATTTGTTTTGTATGTCACCTAGTTTTTATCATTTTTGAGCAATCTAAGTAAAGTCGAGAACCATCCGAAAATAGAGGTCCAAATGCCTCTTGGGCCATAGGCAAGGGACGGGTAGTGCACGCATATGGTACAATTTCGAATTGATTAGAGCGCTTTAGGTAAATAACTTAAAGATAGTAATTGGGTAGCAGGAGATGATAGTTTGTGCCCGCTGAATAATATGAGTAACACCCTCGTCTTGGGGAAGTTACGAAGTATTATTTATGTTGCACGAGGTGATCCTTTAGGCTAAAAAACTTAGGACCCCCAACTCCTATTAAAATAATTCTTTCTTTATGTTTCTCTTCTCTCTTAGACTAATTCACATGATTTAAGTTCGGCCGGGACCCACCGTTTTGGACCTCGAGGAGTGCCTAACACCTTGTCCTCAAGGTAATTTGAGCCCTTACCCGATATTTGGTGACACAAACTAGTAAACCCGAGTCATTTACAATAGGTGCCCTAACGCACCTTAATCCGTTATGTGGCGACTCTCTTTTAATAACCCTTTCACCCTTTTTTAAAAGGGTTGTCAATGTCAAAACCCGATTTCACGAGAAAGAGGGACGCGATAGCATGGCGACTCTGCTGGGGATATCCTTAGGCTCTTACCATAATGAAGTTAGTCTGTGTGAATTAGTCTCCCTCGATAAGTGTGTCTTTATTATTTTATTCTCAAATTCACCATTTATTTGCTACATGCACACCCCCTTCCCTATTTTCCCTTTTACATGAATTTACATACAACTTTTCGTTTAACCTTGTTCATTGGCTTCAATCTTTATGTCTTTCCCAATCCCTACCCATTTACCGCTTTATTATAATTTTTCCATTATGCGAACTAACTCCTTCTTTGTTTTTCTTTCTTTCCTGTCTTTACATTTATTAAATACTGCATTTATCGCTTTCATCATGCAAAATACTTGACAAGGTGTTGTTTTATTTTTTGCATAATTACATGCTATGCATCATATTCCACTCGTGCGCAATTAATACCATAGCGGCACTTGATGAGTGTCCGCGCTCTTCCTATATTACCCTTTTTAAATTTGAAAAGGCTTATTTGCGGTAAAACTATTCGATCAGCGGTGCAGTCGACGGTTCCGTGCCTTTCCCTCTCAAGTTATCCGCTTGGGGGTACTGGTCTAGACTTCTATAGAAAACCCTACTCTGATGTTAATTGTGCATGCATCATGTCCAAACCTAGCATGAGTTAGAATGTTGTCCGCATAATAGCTCTCTAAGGAAAGCCTTGTCCAAAGTCCATCGGGATTTCCATAATCCCAACGGGCACGATCATGGTATGTGCATTATTTGGAGAAAATATGCCGATATGCTAATCATTAATGTGTAAGTAGTCAAACCCGGAGGGGGAAAGGGCTAACTTTGTTTGTTTTGCAGAAATGAGGCACGAAGTCCCCAGGTTCGGCATGGTCCGAAGTATCTCACCTCTATTGCTAGACTGGTGGAAAAATCTCTCGCCAAGCGACAAGAACCATGTGAAAAGAATTCTTCGAAATTTACCTTATTTGTTGTACATTCAGCCAAACAATGTACTGATTGAGGCCGCTACTATGTTCTGGGATGAAAAGAGGGACGTTTTCCATTTTGGTAACATAGAGATGACTCCCCTTCTGGAGGAAATAGGAGGTTTTGTCGGGCTACCCTGGGATAGCCCTGGTCTGATGGTATCGGAAAATCGTACTTCTACGGGATTTCTGGAAATGATGGGTCTTAGAAAGAATGACAAGTTAGTCTTCCTGAAGAAGTCCTACATACCTTTCGACTTCCTCTACGAGCATTATGTCCACAACACATCCTACCGTATCTATCATGATGAGTTTGCCATCACTTCCCTGGGTTGGACTTATCGTCGAGTTTTTGTGTTCATCGTATATTTTTTGGGTATGATAGTATTTCCTATTTAAGGAGACAAGATTCACACCCGTTTGGCTATGGTTACCAAGACATTAATGGAAGGGATTGAGGGACAGACTCACACTATTGTCCCAATGATCGTGGCAGAGATATACCGAGCTTTGGACCGTTGTAAGAAGGGATTCAGACATTTTGAGGGTTGTAATTTGTTACTGCAAACATGTTTGTTGGAGCATCTTCAAAGAGGACAGTACCATCAGGAATTTCCACGGCGACCATGGAATGACCACATAGCCTTTCACCATCCAAAAAGAATGACTTTCATCCAAGACAGGTTTGCACAACCGGAAAACGCCGTGGATTGGGTACACTTCTTTAGCAATTTGACTGATGACAAGGTCCATTGGATGTTCGAATGGTTCCCTACTATCGAGTTCATCATCAGGTCCAGGGATGCTCCTCACTTAGTGCTGATGGGGTTGAGTGGTATCTATCCTTATGCTCCTATCAGGGTCATGAGATATGCTGGGAGAAAACAAGTCATACCGCGAGAATCTAAGATGGTTCACTACATAGCAGACTTTCAGGGTAGTGCTATTCCATTCAAGTGAGAGGCCCAACACATGTGGCATCTGAAGATTATTATGGAAAAGGATACCATCAAACGAGATCGGTACCATGCCGGTCATATGTATTTCTACCTATCATGGTTGGATGATGGCATAGCAGGAGAAGTCGAGCCGGGGATCGATCAAGGAAATAGGGTCATAGACGATGTTGTTGAAGCACAAGTAAAATACAAGAGGTTGCGCAAGAGAATCCTTGAGTCTGAAGCTAGACATTTGGAACAACACAAGATAGACATGGAATCAATCAATGAATGGAGGGAAGTTGCTACAAAATCAACAGAAAGGTTGGAGTACTTAGAGTAGGGTATGACAGAACTTGAAGGGAAGATGAGGAAAAGGATCGTGGATTATCAGAATGCAGAGAGCAACGAAGGAGGACACCTAGCAAGGGCGTATCTGCTGCTGGACATGCGCGACCTGGGGAATCTGATCGATGGGGCCAAGAAGGCCAAGCTTGGAGAGGGTCCCTCAAGGACCAAATAGAATAGAATTGTTGTTTATTTGCTTTTCTAGAGTCGTTTAAGAAATTAATTGTAATAAGGCAAATGCCACTAGCAACTCTTTTAATTATTGTCATTTTAGAGGTTTGATCTATTTATTACATTAATGAAATGAGGCAGTTATCGCTAGGCCTACCTCAGGTACAATGAGGTCCCCAAAATTAGGACGCGAATTTATAATTCCTCAATACATGTTTAAATACTGCAAATATCCTTCCAAAATCCCATACTGACTTGTTTACCTTTTTGCTTTTCTTTGTTTTGATTATTCCCATCCCCTAAGGTTGGTTCTTACATACTAGCATCATCAACGTATCATACTAGATCCAGAGGCCCTCCACCTCCTCCTCCTCCAAGTGATCCTAAAAGTAAGGGAAAGGCTACGATGGATGACATGAGTGGTATCAGGAAAGATAACGTTGCGCATGTGGAAAATGTTGAAACTTTAAATGGTCGGAGTACTTCGGCACAGAATGATTTGGTTCTACGGTTGGAGCAGAAAATACTGGAATTGCAAGGGGAACTTGAGCAGGTCCGCAACTTGGCAAACCTCTCCCTCACCTTAAACATCCCAAATATTAACCAACAGAACGCCCAAAACCCAACATCTCCTCAAAACACACCAAACCAACATCCACAAAACCCTCCCGCACCTCATCAATACGCCACACCTCCTCAACACCAACATCTTCCGACTCAGTATCCACAAACTACTACCTGCCATACTCCTCAAAATACACCGCAACCTACCCCTGATCCGCAGAACTCAACCAATGATCACCACTACACTCAAACCCCCGGCATCCACCAAAATAACCCCATATATGTAGAAACCCTACCTCACCCCACTCAACAAACCCAATACACACCGAAATCCGCCGAGAAGGACCTGCTCATCAAGAATATGGCAGAGGAACTTAAGAAGCTCACAAGCCGAGTCTAGGGTATCGAAAGGGGTAAAGGCATTGAAGGTTTGAATTATGAAGATCTGTGTATTCTGCTAGACATATAACTGTCGGAGGGTTACAAATCTTCTAAGTTTGAGATATTTTACGGAACAGGTGACCCAAAGGTGCATCTAAGGAGATACTATGACAAGATCATAGGAGTTGGAAAGGATGAGAGGATTCGCATGAAGCTGTTCATGAGAAGTCTCACTAGGGATGCCCTATCTTGGTACATCAGTCAAAATCCCAACAAGTGGGTTAGTTGGGTAAGCATGGCATCGGATTTCATGGATCGATTTAGGTTTAATATGGAGAATGCATCAGACGTCTTCTACATACAGAATTTCAAGAAGAAGCCAACGGAGACTTTCCGTGAGTATGCTACTCGATGGAGATTAGAAGCCGTGAAAGTAAGGCCGACATTGGAAGAAGAGCAGATGAACAAGTTCTCCGTCCGGGCCCAGGATCCATAATACTATGAAAGGTTGATGGTTATCGGGAACCACAAATTCTCCGACATCATCAAGTTAGGGGAAAGGAATGAAGAAGGGATCAAGAGCGGAATGGTAACTAATTTTGAGGCATTACAGGCTACAAACAAAGCATTGCAGTCAGGGGGTATATCTAAGAAGAAAGAAGTAGGGGTTGTGATGGTAGCCCAAGGTCCAAAATCTCCTCTTACATACCAAACACCTCCACCCACATATCAGCCTTCACCTTCTAGATATCCAGAACCTGCCACTACCTACCACACTTATAACACCCAGCCAGCATATTATTACTCACCGCCAGCCAACCAAAACTATCAGAAATCGAGACCAAATTTCGACCGCAGGCCACCCAGACAATACATCCCTATTGCTGAACCCATCGATCAATTATACGAGAGATTGAAAGCTGCTGGATATGTCACCCCTATTCCCGTTGTTGCCATGGAAAACTCCTCTCAATGGGTCAATCCAAACAAAACATGTGCCTACCACTCGGGCATGAAAGGTCATACCATTGATGAATGTCGCACCCTGAAAGACAAGATCCAGACACTAATCGATACCAAGGTTATACAAGCAAAGGAGGCAGCACCTGACGTCCGCAACAATCCCCTCCAAGATCATAGGGGAGATGGAGTAAATATGATAGAGACTTATGAAGAATGGGACCTAGAAGGGTCGATTGGGCTTATTCGAGAAAGGGATGACCCAAAGAAACTTGTAGTCACTCTTGATCCTATTGTGGTAAAGATACAACCACCAATTGAAGTTGAAGTGGCCGCACCAACCCCGTTCGAGGTTGAAACAACACCTGCAGCTGCACCTGCTCCATTTGAAGTAGAAGTAACCACACCCTTCACTGTGACGGTAGAATCCACACCGCCTTTTAAATCCAATGTCATAACCTGGGACTATGTTACAGAAGCTAGGAGGAAAGGAAAAGCAAAAATGGAAGAATCTAGTGCAGCACAAGGGATGACCAGGTCTGGTAGAATTTATACACCTGAGAATTTGGGAAGAACGAGTAGAGAAGCTGCTTCCAAGAAACCCATCATCGAAGCTGGCCCGGATGATCTTTGGAGAAAGGTGCAAGAGAGAGAATATTCTATGGTAGACCATCTGAACAAAGCCCTGCTCAGATATCCATCCTATCATTTCTGCAGAATTCTAAGGCATATAGGAATACCTTGATGAAGGTATTGAATGAGGCTTACGTACCTAACAATATCACCAGTGGGGAGATGGATAACATGGTAGGGAAAGTACTGGAGAGCCACAAGATCACCTTTCATGAAGACGAATTGCCACCAGAGGGATTAAGCCACAACAGGGCGTTGCACATCACGGTACAATGCGAGGATAAATTCATTGCTAGGGTTTTGATAGATGGAGGGTCCAGTCTCAACATATGTCCGCTGACTACTTTGAAAAGGTTGGGTAAAGGTTTGCATGAAATACGAGCAGGGACTATGAATGTGAAAGCATTCGATGGGTCTCAAAGGGCCATAATTGGGGAAACCAATCTATGCTTGTAGATGGGCCCGATTTGGTTTGATATTAAATTTCAAGTGCTAGACATATCCGCCTCGTACAATCTGCTATTGGGACAACCTTGGATACATGCTGTCAGGGCCGTGGCTTCTACTTTGCACCATGTTGTAACGTTAGAATGGAATCATCAGGAGGTGATCATTCATGGAGACGGGAGTAATCCCATTTATACCAACCAAACTATTCCGGTCGTGAAAAATAGAAGGAAGTTAGGTGGGGAGACTTATCATCGCATCGAGCGCGTCAATGCAATTGAGAAAGACAAGTAGTGGAGCAGCAAAATAGAAAGCATACTAGTGTGGGCAGGGTATGAACCCAGTAAAGGGCTCGGGAAGAACCTCCAAGTTATTACCAAACCGATACAGCTAAAACGTCACGGCATGACCTTTGGACTTGGTTATCAGTACACGTGATAGGAGTATGGCGATTGGTCGCCGCCATGGCGTGGTCCTTATTACCCTCTTGAGCAGCCAGTACCACATTTGAGCCAATCCTTTCATCAGGCCGACATGATGTGGGGATCTGAAGAAGATGAAGTTCTAGCTGGCTTAAGGAATTTGTTCTTGGAAGATGAAGACATGGATTGTAGTGTGATAGTTGAGAAGGAGGAGGAAGAAGGCCTCATCATCTAGATAGTGGAGAAGGGAGTTGTTCTCATGAACTGGACTGCCACACCATCCAGGGCCCGACGAGTCCCGGGGTAGCATGGCTGCTATTGTCATTCATTTTGAAAACAATTCCTTTTGAGCATTTTTGTTTGAAATATTTTTTCTTTCCTTTCAGTATTTTGCTTTAGAAAACATTGTTTGAAGTCATTAAAATTTGCTTTATTTGACGTTCCAATACTTATCAACGGCTTGATGTTTTATTATTATTATCTTTCATATCTTCTCTCTACAGCATTACTATTTCTTACCTTGATGAACCAACGACTATGACATGTAATGAGACAACACAACATAAGGATAGTGACTCGGAAGAGAAAGAAGAAGAAGATGTGATACCTAAGGAAATTGTCAGAGAGGTCGAGAATTTGGAGAACAAGCCCAAGTCCAATCTGGACGAAACTGAGATAGTCAACTTGGGAGATTCCGAAACAGTCAAAGAAACTCGCATAAGCATTCACTTGTCACCATCGGAGAAGGAAGAGTACACTCGTTTCTTAAGAGAGTATGAAGACATTTTTGCATGGTCATATGACGATATGACCAGATTGAGCACATCCATAGTAGCTCATAAGCTGCCTACCAATCCGATGTGTCCACCAGTAAAGCAGAAGCTCAGGAAGTTCAAGCCAGACATGAGTCTAAAAATCAACGAAGAGGTCACCAAGCAAATCAAATCCAAGGTCCTCAGGGTGGTTGAATATCCAACTTGGTTGGCCAACATCGTGCCGGTTCCGAAGAAAGACGGGAAGGTCAGGGTGTGTGTCGACTATTGGGATTTAAGCAGAGCAAGTCCCAAAGATGATTTCCCTCTACCAAATATACACATACTGATCGACAATTGCGCCAAGTATGAACTCCAATACTTTGAATGGATGAAAAAGGCATGGAGAAAAAGCTTTCATCACGCGGTGGGGAGTGTACTATTACAAAATGATGCCTTTTGGTTTAAAGAATGCTGGGTCCACCTACATGAAGGCCATGACAACCATTTTCCATGACATGATATACAAGGAGATAGAAGTATATGTGGATGATGTCATCATCAAATCCAAGAGGGTCGTAGATCACATAGCAGATCTGAGAAAGTTCTTTGACCAGCTGTGGAAGTACAATCTAAAACTGAACCCCACAAAATGTGCCTTCGGAGTTCCTTCTGGAAAATTGTTAGGGTTCATTGTCAGCCACCAAGAAATTGAGTTAGACCCGTCAAAGGTCAAAGCTATCCAGGATTTACCACCACCAAAGAACAAGAAGGACGTGATAAGTTTCTTGGGACGTCTCAACTACATCAGCCACTTCATAGCATAATCAACTGTAATATGTGAACCAATTTTCAAAATGCTGAAGAAGGATGCCGCCACTAGCTGGACTGAAGACTGTCAGAAGGCTTTTGAAAAAATCAAGGAATATCTGTCCACACCACTAGTCCTAGTCCTGCCAGAACCTGGTAGACCACTACTACTCTACCTTTCCATACTAGATGGGGCTTTCGGTTGTGCCTTGGGAAAACATGACAAGACAGGGAGAAAAGAGCAGGCCATATATTACCTGAGCAAGAAGTTCACACCCTATGAAGCATTGTACTCTCTGCTAGAATGCACTTGCTGTGCTCTGACATGTATAGCCCAGAAATTGAGGCACTACTTTTGTGCTTATACCACATATCTCATATCGAGAATGGATCCACTGAAGTACATCTTTCAGAATCCTATGCCTACAGGAAAACTGGCCTAATGGCAAATATTGTTGAGTGAGTTTGACATCATCTATGTAACTCAGAAGACAGTCAAGGGACGGCATTAGCAGATCATCTTGCAGAAAATCCTATAGGAGGAGAATACGAACCACTGAAAATGTATTTTCCTGATGTAGAAGTGTCTTTCGTAGGAGGAGATATTGTTGAATCCTACGACCGTTGGAGAATGTTTTTCGACGGAGCTGCAAATTTCAAAGGAGTCGGTATCGAAGCCGTTTTGGTGTCAGAAATCGGTCAACATTATCCGTTGTTCGCAAAACTCAGGTTTCCATGCACCAATAATATGGCGGAATATGAGGCTTTCATATTGGGCTCAATTTGGCTGTTGACATGAATATCCCGAAATTATTGGTAATTGGTGATTCAGATTTGTTGGCACATCTGGTGCAGAGAGAATGGGCTACAAAGAATACCAAGATATTACCATATCTATATCATGTGCAAGAGATGATGAAGAGGTTCACGAAGATAGAGTTTAGACATGTCTCGAGAATCCAGAATGAGTTCGCAGATGCATTGGACACTTTGTCCTCCATAATACAGCATCCAGACAAGAACTTCATAGATCCCATTCCGGTAAGAATCCATAATCGGCCAGTTTACTGTGCTCATTTTTGGAATCCATGGTTCCACGATATCAGGGAATATTTGGCAAAAGGAGAATATCTAGAGCATGCAAACCACACTCAGAAATGCACACTTCGGAGGTTGTCCAACCATTTCTTCCAAAGCGGAGGAATTCTCTATAGAAGAACTCCTGATCTGGGGCTATTACGGTGTGTTAATGCCAAAGAAGCCTCCAAACTGCTTGATGAGACACACGCCAGAACCTGCGGCCCACGTATGAATGGTTTCGTCCTAGCCAAGAAGATACTCAGAGCCGGATACTTTTGGATGACTATGGAAACAGACTACATCTGGTATGTCCAGAAATTTCATCAGTGCCAGATACACGCAGATATGATACGGGTACCTCCAAATTAAGTTAATGCAATAAGGGCACCTTGGCCTTTTGCTGCCTGGGGAATGGATGTCATTAAACCGATCGATCCCACCACTTCAAACGGGCACAGGTTCATTCTAGTGGCCATCGAATATTTCACAAAGTGGGTTGAAGCTGCATCTTACAAAGCTGTAACCAAGAAAGTCATCGCAGATTTTGTCAGGGACCGTATTGTTTGTCGATTCGGGGTTCTAGAATCATCACTGACAATGCTGCCAATTTCAACAGTGATATAATGAAAGCCATGGGTGAAACCTTCAAAATCAAGCAGAAAAACTCCACAACGTACCGACCTCAAATGAATAGAGTCGTGGAGGCCGCCAACAAGAACATTAAGAAAATACTAAGGAATATGGTAGAGAATCACAAGCAATAGCATGAGAAGTTACCATTTGCCTTATTGGGATACCGCACCACAGTCCGCACATCAACCTGGGCAACTCCTTATCTATTGGTCTACGTTACTGAAGTCGTCATCCCCGTCGAGCTAAAAATTCCTTCTTTGAGAATCATACAAGAAGCTGAACTCAGTGATGCAGAATGGATAAGGAGCCACTCTGAGCAATTAGCCCTCATAGATGGGAAAAGAATGAATGCAGTGTGTCATGGTCAGCTTTATCATAACAGAATGTCTAGAGCTTTCAACAAAAGGGTCAAACCTTGACAGTTTACATCGGGCCAGCTTGTGCTGAAACGGATCTTTCCACATCAAGATGAAGCCAAAGGAAAATTCTCACCCAACTGGCAAGGGCCTTATATGGTTCACAGGGTACTAACAGGAGGAGCACTCATACTCGCAGAAATGGATGGAGAAATTTGGCCAAAGCCTATCAACTCAGATGCAGTCAAAAGATACTATGTTTAAAGTTGTTTACATTTATGCAATTGGTGTAAATGAACTACGCTTGACCTGATTCCTGTTTAAGAGGGGATACGTAGGTAGCCCTGTGGGTTCGGTCACAATACAATAAAATTTCTATTTTCCCCATAATCGGAAACTGGGGTAGAATTTTGAGGAGGCCCCTCAAAATTCTTAAGCAAGTTCAGCCAACGGCACTGTATGCGAAACAGCTAGAGATTCGTCAGGTAACTGGGGCATAATTTTGAGGAGGACCCTCAAAATTTTATGGTAAGAAGGTCGCAATGTCTCTAACAATGTCGCAGTTATTGGTTCATCTAATAAATTTTTAAATTGCACATTACTGTGTTTTGAACAACTATGCATGCATATTTTTTGAAAACTTTATTTTTTACCCAGATGCTACCCATGGCAACTCGAACAGGATTCTAACGCGGAACGGAGCAGACAAAGGCACGAACCAACCTTCCCCGCAAAACTCACAATTTTTCTTTCAATGCAGGAACAAGAGATAGTTGCCAGTACGTGTTCACCTTAGAATCACTGTCTTCACAACAACAAGGCTACCAAACACATCCACAGCTAAGAAATACTCCGCTATCACTTATTATTTATTCGCTGCATGAGACTAAGCATTGTCTCCATCCTGCATGAGGCTAAGCCCTACCTCCTTAACTGCATAAGGCTAAGCATTACCTTCCATTTTCATGAGACTAAGCATTGTCTCAAATCTTGCATGAGGCTAAGCCATGCCTCCTCAACTACATAAGGCTAAGCATTGACTTCCCCTTGCATGAGACCAAGCACTGTCTCCATCTTGCATGAGGCTAAGCCCTGCCTCCTCAACTACATAAGGCTAAGCATTGCCTTCCATTTGCATAAGACTAAGCATTGTCTCCATCCTGCATGAGGCTAAGCCCTGCCTCCTCAACTGCATAAGGCTAAGCATTGTCTTCCATTGCATGAGACTAAGCACTGTCTGAACCTTGCATGAGGCTAAGCCCTGCCTCTTTAATAGCATAAGGCTAAGCTCTGCCTTCCCATTGCATGAGACTAAGCATTGTCTCAAATCTTTGCATGAGGCTAAGCCCTGCCTCCTTAATTGTATAAGGCTAAGCTCTGCCTTCCCATTGCATGAGACTAAGCATTGTCTCAAATCTTTGCATGTGGCTAAGCCCTGCCTCCTTAATTGCATAAGGCTAAGCTTTGCCTTACTATTGCATAAGACTAAACATTGTCTCAAATCTTGCATGAGGCTAAGCCCTGCCTCTCAACTGCACAAGGCTAAGCTAAGCTCTGCCTCCCCCCTCCCCCACGAGACTAAGCATTGTCTCTCCTTGCATGACCACAAATGTTGCTCTATTCCAAAAACCTTGCATCATTCTCTTCTCTCGAGGCTGAGATTTGCCTCCGACCTTACACAAGACTAAGCTCTGTCTTGTCTTATCTCAAGCATCATGTCTTTGCATCTCATGGGCTGATACATAGCCAAATTTTCTAAGGGCGTTATAGTCCGAAGGCATCATCTTCATAGCCGGAAGACACCATGCCATGGCCTGAGGATCTCTTAATATTGCACATCATTATTCAAAGGCATCATGGTTCAGAGGCACAATCTTCATAGCCCAAGAACATCATTTCATCGCTTGCGAATCCTCTATCTCATAACTCATGGCCTGGGACATCATGATCTAAGGACATCATCCTCACCGTCCAAAGACGATCTTCATGGTCCAGAGGGAATTTGCATCATGTTTAAATTCTTGAAATAATCAATATATATATTGCGCATACATAGTGTTTTGAGTTTGCAGGTGATCTAGGAAGTAACCGTTATCCTAACGGGAGAAAGTTTTGCTCCAGTTTCCATTCAACGTCCATATCCTTCAATTATTTCAAACGTAACCGATCATCGTCTGTTACCCATTCTCATCTGATACCTACTCAAGTATACATAACCATTCTCAATCCCTATTTGTCCTATCCAGAATATTTTGTCCGTTCTTACAACAACTACATCAGCTCGTTCCACCGTTGGATCCAGAACTACATATGGCCTGATTCCTGTAAAACTAGGGATATGTAGGCAATTCAGAGACCAGAGTGTGGCCTGCATTTTTTCAAATCACCCCATTCGGTCAAAATCGGTCATCATTTCTTTACCCGATAACTCTTTCATCCTTCCCGGGTAAAGAGGCGCAGCTGTTGATACCCAATTTTCCCCTCATATTTTTTCATATATATATATATATATATATATATATATATATATATATATATATATATATATATATACTTTCAAAATAGTGCATATGCATCATCATTCGATTTACAAGCATACACAAGTATTTTTCATAATCTTCCATGAGTTGTAAAGACTTTAAATCAATTTATTTTTGTATTTTATTATATAAATATCCAATAATTACCTACCTAATTATTTTTATGATGATTTAATCATCCAAACTTGTCATTTATACCAATATGAGGTTTTAAATATTTTCAGTTCATTTCGTATAATTACGTTTGCATTGTTAGGGCTAAATTGCATATTTTGCAATAATAGCCCTTATGTACATATAATTACATTATTTATACAACAAATAACTTTTTATATTTTTATAATATTAAATAATTCTTTTTAATCATTGTCATGCACAAATGATATTTTTGTTATGTATTTATTACTTTTATAAATTATTTATTTGATTAAAATTGGGTATTTAAAATCTAGCCCTAAATACCTCCTAATTTCGGACCTGACTACCCAGACCTTGGACCAATAACCCCAGCCCAATCCTAAACGACCCAACCCAGTCCAAACTCGACCCAACCCCTTCTCAAAACCCAGTCGTTGATAAAAAATGATCAACGGCTTACAAACGACTCCCTCATTTCCTTATATCACTCAACCTTAAACCCTAACCCCATTCCCTCCAAACCCGCCGCCTCTCTATTCTCTCCTCTATGAAAACCCTAACCCGTCGCCTCTCAAAACACCTCTCCGAATCTGCCTCAATCATGCATTTTTCCATGATTTTCTTACCTTTTGTGTATTATACCACCATCTCCTACGATTCTATGTTACCTCTTAGTAATTGCCTAAACATGGCAAGTACTACACCTCAGATTTCAACCATTTCCTCTTGACTACTTGAATCTGGACATGTATCTTGTCCATATGCTTCACAATCATGGCTATATGGGTCCGATTAGCCGAGATTTCGGCAAATCTTCGACATCTGCCAACTAGTGTTTGAATTCCCCTTTGTTTCTTACCGATTCTTACTTGATATTTTTCCTTTTATATGTTTGACTACTCTTTATCTTTATCTTTCCCTATTTTTTACTTTATTCTTTGCCTTAAATATGACTCTGAACGATTTTGGTATTATTTGTGTGTTTCCCTATTGATTTACTGAATCTCGAATTTATGCTATAAAATCCCTTCTAATTGATTCTGGAATATTTTCTTTCTATCTTATTTGCATCTGAATAATTTTTTTTCCATGTCTATGTGTTCGATTTCTACACTATATAAACCCTTCTCCCATTCCCTTTAGAGGAAACTTTTTTTTACTATAGCCTCACTAGATCTAAAGCTTTATTCCGATATTGCATTCTATACTCTGATTTTGGCCAGCTGAAAGCCGAGGCCATTTAGTTCTGAGATCTTGTTATTTAGAATATTGTGGACTTCTGTTATTTTATGCATTTTCGCTTAAATGGTAAGTCACTTGACTTTTGCAATTTCATCTTTAGGTGTCTCTGACTTGTATGTGTTCTTACTTCTGAATCCATGGTTCAATATGCTTCTGAGTTATGTTTAGGCATCGTTCTGTCAACTTTATATGCTTTTAGTCTCTTTAGCATTTAACTGCTTTTAATGCTACCAGTTTTGAAGTTATCTACTCCTAGCCTGATTAATCTGAACCTTCTTAAGGTTTATTCAGTTAGTGAATTGACTCCTGAATTCTCATGAACATGTTCACTTAATTTGTCCCGAATCCCTATAGTGGATGCCTCACATTTGTGTTAGCCTGTGTTAAGACATTCATTGTTAGTCATAATCTGCCTCTCTACTATTGTGTCACTCAACATGATCACTCGACCCCATACCCTTCTGGTGTTTGCTTGTGATTTGGAACAGTTGTCTCATCATGTTTGAATTGTTACTTTGCAATGTTAGGCTAAACCTTTGTTATAATCGGATCATCTTTAGCTAATTAGACCACTATGACAAAGCTTTAATGCATATATCTGCTACTTGACATGATGTTACCTTCCACTCTATAGTAATAGTTTTGCATATGTGTCTTAATTTGTGATTGTAATCTCACCCATGTGCTAACATGATGCCCTGCTCTTTCTATGATTATTTGACTCATCACAATGTTGTCCTGTTTTCTTGGTAATAATACAAGGTTGTGTACTTAGCATAATTCAACCATGTTTCAACCTGTTTTGCACATGTGTACAACAATCTTTTTCAATCCTGCAAACATGTTCTTTTCTCAACTTCTTTTCCGCATATGACTGCTTATGCGCTAAGTGTGGGACCCATTTCTCAGTTTACATTCAGCTTGCTTTTTTAAAGTTCTGTGATTTATTCAACTGTTTGCTTTGTTTGCTCAATTTGGTCGTGTCTGTTTAAATCCCTCAATTCCTATTTCTCAACTTTTGTCCCTTCTTTCACTTGTCACATAAGCTCTTTGAATCCTATTTTTAGCCAGCTGAAAGACAAGGCTATGTTGGTTCTGTCCTTTGACCTCCCTAGTGTGAGCACTGCTCAGGGTTCATTTGAGACCCTTGTGAACTCTGGCACACTAGGACTTGGTCCCTAGTCTCTCCCCTGAATTATCTCTGTTAACCTCCCTAGTGTGAGCACTGCCCTGGGTTCTTGAAGCTTATGGGAACTCTGACACACTAGGGTCTTGGTTATATATGCTCAACTCTATTTTATGCCTACTGGGTGAATCACTTAATTTATGGCTGCCTTATGTCCATGAAGATGTAATTTTGGGTTGTTATGAGCCATGAGAATGAAAGCTTGGCTTGGCTGGGTATATCTTTGGGCCTGCTATAGACTCCCTATAGTTATTCTACTTTGTAATTCATTCCATTCATTCTAGTCTGTAATAATTAATTGTAATCACAATTGGGGTATTAGTAAATTGGGAAACTGGGTTTATTTTAATATTTGCATGAGAATGGGTAGAAATCTTGCCTATAGTTTCATTACTTTGCTCAAATGTACGTTAGAAATCCTGCCTATAGGTTCTTTATTTGGTTCAAATATGTTATGCTTTTACCTGTTAGAAACCGTGCTTATATGATATTGAATGATTAATATCTCAATGTGTGTATAGGCATGGCATTTAATTTGTAGATTAAACCGTAAATTAGATGCCATGCCTATAGGATCTAAAATCAGTTTTTAATTATAGAAATCATGCCTATAGGATATAAAATCAGTTTTAATTCTAGAAATCATGCCTATAGAGTCTGAATCCCTTTTAATTATCGCCCTGCTCCTCTCTTTAAGAGTTTTCAACAGTGCGCTAATTACCATTCTAGAAATCATGCCTATAGGACTCGATTAAGCAATTCTGAACATATTCCTATGATTACCATTGTTAGTTACTGTGTGAATCACCTAGACATCATGCCTATAGGTTTTAATCCCTTATACCTACAATTAGTAGGCAATTATGTCAATTTTAGAAATTGTATTAAGAGAAAAGGCTTTTACGTATAAAATGTCTGCTCATTAAATTCAGTGTCATATAAAGATCTTGTCTATAGGGTTCTGCAACCTTAACTTATTAAAATCTGCAATTGTCAATGCTAATCAGTTTGGCGTGCATTTGTTTTGTATGTCGCCTAGTTTTTATCATTTTTGAGCAATCTAAGTTAAGTCTAGAACCATCCAAAAATAGAGGTCCAAATACCTCCTAGGCCATAGGCAAGGGACGGGTAGTGCACGCATAGGGTACGATTTAGAATTGATTAGAGCGCGTTAGGTAAATAACTTAAAGATAGTAATCGCGTAGCAGGAGATGATAGTCTGTGTCCGCTGAATAATATGAGTAACACCCCCGTCTTGGGGAAGTTATGAAGTATTATTTATGTTGCACGGGGTGATCCTTTAGGCTAAAAAACTTAGGAACCCCCACTCCTATTAAAATAATTCTTTCTTTATGTTTCTCTTCTCTCTTAGACTAATTCACGTGATTTAAGTTCGGCCGGGACCCACCGTTGTGGACCTCGAGGAGTGCCTAACACCTTCTCCTCAAGGTAATTTGAACCCTTACCCGATCTTTGGTGACGCAAACTAGTAAACCCGAGTCATTTGCAATAGGTTTCCTAATGCACCTTAATCCGTTAGGTGGCAACACTCTTTTAATAACCCTTCCTTCCTTTTTTAAAAGAGTTGTCAATGTCAAAACCCGATTTCGCAAGAAAGAGGGGCGCGACACTATTTCTATTCCACCTTATCGTATGGCCCCAGCAGAGTTGAAAGAATTAAAGGAATTGTTGCAAGAGTTGCTCGATAAGGGTTTTATTCAGCCCAGTGTTTCGTCTTGGAGTGCTCCTATCTTGTTTGTGAAGAAGAAGGATGGTTCTATGCGGATGTGAATCAATTATCACTAGTTGAATAAGGTTACAGTGAAGAACAGGTATCCATTGCCATGTATTGATAACCTATTTGATTAGCTTCAGGGTGCTAGAGTGTTCTCTAATATTGACTTGCGTTCAAGCTATCATCAGTTGAAGATTCGGGAACCTGACATCCCGAAGACTACTTTTAGGACTCAGTATGGTCATTACGAGTTCCTTGTGATGTCTTTTGGGCTGACCAATGCCCCAACAACATTCATGCACTTGATGAACAGTGTATTTCAGCCCCATCTTGACTCCTTCATCATTATGTTTAATGATGACATTCTGGTGTACTCCCGGAGTCAGGAGGATCATGAGAAACACCTGGGGACTGTGCTTCAGACCTTGAGAGAGAAGAAGTTATATGCAACATTTTCGAAGTATGAATTCTGGCTAGATTCAGTGGCATGTTTGGGTCATGTAGTATCGAGTGAGGGGATTAAGGTTGACCCGAAAAAGACTAAAGCAGTGCAGAGTTGGCCTAGACCATCCTCAGCTACGGATATCCGGAGTTTTCTTCATTTGACGGGGTACTACCATCGATTTGTAGAGGTGTTTTCATCTATTGCATAACCTATGACCAGATTGACCCAGAAGAGTGCTTTGTTCGGGTGGACCGATGTTGTGAGGAGAGCTTTCAAAAGCTCAAGACTGCTTTGACTACAGCCCCGGTGTTGGTGTTGCCTTCGGGTTTGGGGTCTTATACTGTGTACTGTGATGCGTCGTGTATTGGTCTCGGTGCGGTGTTGATGCAGGACGGTAGGGTAATTGCTAATATGTCTAGACAACTGAAGGTGTATGAGAAGAACTAT
Source organism: Nicotiana tabacum (assembly GCF_000715075.1). NCBI lineage: Eukaryota > Viridiplantae > Streptophyta > Magnoliopsida > Solanales > Solanaceae > Nicotiana > Nicotiana tabacum. Next base: position 63,638,317 of record NC_134081.1, read on the forward strand.
CCTTGTCCACGACCTCGAGTTAGCAGCTATTATTCATGCCTTGAAGATTTGGCGGTACTATTTGTATGGTGTTTCTTATGAGGTTTTCACCGATCACCAGAGTCTACATCATCTATTTAAATAGAATGATCTTAACTTGCAGCAATGAAGATGGTTGGAGTTGCTTAATGATTATGACATCACCATCCTTTATCATCCCGGGAAGGCCAATATGGTGGCCGATGCCTTGAGTCGCAAGGCGAAGAGTTTGGGCAGTTTAGCATATCTACCAGTAGCAGAGAGGCCTTTAGCTTTGGATGTTCAAGCCTTGGCCAACCAATTTGTTAGATTGGATGTTTCCGAGCCGAACAGAGTTTTGGCTTGTGTGGTTTCTTAGTCTTCTCTTTATGAACGTATCACAGAGCGCCAGCATGATGACCTCCATCTGCTCGCTCTTAAGGACACGGTTCAGCACGGTGATGCCAAGAAAGTCACTACTGGAGATGACGGTGTATTACGGATGCAGGGCAGGCTATGTGTGCCTAATAAAGATGGTTTACGTGAGTTTACTCTCTAGGAGGCCCACAGTTCGCGGTACTCCATTCATCTAGGTGCCACGAAGATGTATCAGGATTTTAGACAACACTATTAGTGGAGGTAGATGAAGAAGGACATAGTGGAGTATGTGGCTCGGTGCTTAAATTGTCAGCAGGTGGAGTATGAGCATCAGCGACCAGGTGGATTGCTTCACAAGTTGGAGATTCCATAGTGGAAGTGGGAGCGGATTACTATGGATTTCGTTGTTGGGCTCCCACAGACTCAGAGGAAGTTTGATGCAGGTTGGGTGTTTGTGGATAGATTGACCAAGTCAGCTCATTTCATTCCGGTAGTTACTACTTATTCTTTAGAGCAGCTGGCTTAGGTTTACATCCGCAAGATTGTCAGGCTTCATGGCGTACCAGTATCTATTATCTCCGGCCGGGGTACGCAGTTTACATCATGATTTTGGAGAGTCGTACAGCGTGAGTTGGGTACTCGTGTGGAGTTAAGTACAACATTTCACCCTCAGACGGACGGACAGTCCGAGTGCACTATTCAGATATTGGAGGATATGCTTCATGCGTGTGTGATTGATTTTGGGGGTGTTTGGGATCAGTTCTTGCCACTTGCGGAGTTTGCCTACAACAACATTTATCAGTCCAACATTCAGATAGCGCTATATAAGGATTTGTATGGTAGACGATGTCGATCTACAATGGATTGGTTCGAGCCGGGTGAGGCTAGGCTATTGGGTACCTACTTGGTTTAGGATTCCTTAGAAAAAGTTAAATTGATTCAGGATCGACTTTGCCTATTAAGGGTGTTATGAAGTGCAAAAAGAAGGGCAAGCTGAGCCCTAAGTATATTGGGCCTTTTGAGATTCTTGAGAGGGTTGGAGAGGTGGCTTACATACTTGCACTACCACCTAGTCTCTCTGTAGTTCATCCAGTGTTGCATGTTTCCATGCTCCGGAAGTATCACGTTGATCCATCTCATGTGTTAGACTTCAGCTCAGTCCAGTTGGACAAGGATCTATGTTATGTTGAGGAGCCAGTGGCCATTTTAGGCAGGCAGGTCCGAAAGTTGAGGTCAAAGAACATCGCATCATTGAAGGTACAGTGAAGGGGTCATTTGTTCGAGGAGGTGACTTGGGAGACCGAGCATAATATGCACAGCCGTTATTCTCATCTTTTAACCACTTCAGGTATGTCTCTATACTCGTTCGAGGACAAATGTTTGTTTTAAGAGGGGGAGGATGTAACGACCCGGCCGATTGTTTTGAGAGTATTAGCCCCGAACCCGTAAATATTGCTCCCTCTATTTCGTTTTTGGGTTTTGTGACTTGCTGGGAGGATTTGTTTTTTTGGTTTCAGAGTGAAATGGGACCCATAGTCCCTAAAAGGGGAGTTTAAGTCGTATGAACTGACCGTAGGTTGGATTGTGTGAATACGACTCCGGAATGGAGTTTTAACGGTTCCAATAGCTTCTTAGGGTGATTTTGTTCTTAGGAGCTTGTTCGGATGTTGAATTGGAGGTCTGTAGATCATTTTTGCTTCAATTGGCAAAAATTAGAAAATTAGATGATTTTTATTTAAAAGTTTGACTGGGAGTGGACTTTTTAATATCGGGGTCGGATTTTGATTCCCAAAATTGAAATAGGTCCGTAATGTAAATTATGACTTGTGTGCAAAATTTGAGGTCAATCGGACTTGATTTGATAGGTTTCGGCGTCAGACATAGAAGTTTGAAGTTTTAAAGTTCATTAGGCTTGAATCGATGTGCAATTCGTGTTTTTAGTGTTGTTTGATGTGATATAAAGGCTCGACTAAGTCTGTATGGCATTTTAGGACTTGTTGGTAAGTTTGGTTGAGGTCCCGGGGGCCTCGGGTGAATTCTGAATAGTTAACGGATCAAATTTGGACTTGTGTGAATGGTTGAAGGCACCAGCTCTAGTGTAATTGCACCTGCGCAAGATTGACCGCAGGTGCGAGCCCGCAGAAGAGGGCATTGGGGCGCAGAAGCGTGCTGGAGAAGTGTGGGTAGAAGTCGCAGGTGCGCTAGAACCGCATAAGCAGACTACTTCTCATAGAAGCGAGTTCACAAGAGCGGATAGGAGATCGCAGAAGCGGAGGCAAGGCAGCCTGGGAAAAACCGCAGAAGCGGTGCATTTTTCGTAAAAGCGGGACCGCAAATGCGGTCAAGTGATCCGGAGAAGCGAAAACACTTGGCAGACTATTAATTCAAGGGTTCAGGATTTTTATCATTGTTGGACATTTTGAGCTCGGGTTTGGCAATTGTCGAGAGCATTTTCTAGAGATTTCTTGAGGTAAGTCTCTTGTACTTATTTTTTATCAATAATATTGTTTCGCCGTTGATTTTTCCACCTAGATTGTGTATGTTTAAGGTATAATTTGGGAGTTTGAGGCTAGGGATTTGGAGAGTTTAATTTGGGAATTTTAGTGGTGACTTGGTGTCGGATTTTGGTAATTTTGGTATGGGTGTACTCAATATCGAATTGGTGTTCATATTTTGTGACTTTACTCGATTCCAAGACGTGGGCCCGGGTCGACTTTTTGGGGCAATTTTTCGATTCATTGCTAAAGTCATAAATGTATTAATTAAATTAGTTTCTTGCAGTTGTATTCATGGTATGTAATTTCCTTTTGCTAGATTGTGGTTATTCGGAGTCGGAAAATCGAGGGAAAGGCATCTTTATCGATTGGTTGAGCGAGATTTGAGGTAAGTAATTTGTCTAACCTTGTGTGCGGGAATTCCCCTTAGTATTTGGTATTGTTGTGATAATTTGTGATATGTGAGCGTCGTGTACGCGAGGTGACGACATCGTACACGGGCTAATTGTGGAAATTTCGATTCTTGCTGAGTTGTCTTCTTTTAAATTCCTTAACTGAGTTGCCTTAGCATATGTAGTGATCATGATTAGCCTAGTAGCGCATCTCTACGTGCCTTAACTCTTACTTTCAATTTGTGCAATATGCTTAGTTGAATTACTTGCTTCCCTTGATTTGAATTAAATCTTTAGCTGTGAGATTTCATGCTATAAATTCGTTGTTCCTTTGGTTCGGTTATCTGTTGCATATTTACTTTGGGACTACGAGGCGGTTCCTCGGGAGATTCCCCCTATACTGCATATTTACTTTGGGACTACGAAGCGTTTACTCGGGAGATCCCCCTGCCTTGCATATTTACTTTGGGACTACGATGCGATACCTTGGAAGATCCCCCCTGTCCTGCATATTTATATTTGGGACTACGAGGCGGTACCTCGGGAGTGCCCCTGTTGTTTACCTCTAATTGTTGAGCTGTTATTTTCTGAAGTTTCTCGTCGTTTAAATTTTCAGTCGTTTCAAAAATTATTATATCTTCTGCGTTATTTTTCTTTTAAAACCAGTAGGGCCCTGACCTGACCTCTTCACTACTCTACCGAGGTTAGACTTGACACTTAATGAGTACCGTTGTGGTGTACTCATACTACAATCTGCACATCATTTTGTGTAAATCCAGGTTCTTCCTACCAGGCCAGATACTAGTGAGCTAGGCTGTACGTGGAGACTTCAAGGTATATCTGCCAGCGTCCGCAGACCTTGGAGTTCCCCTCTATCCTTATTATTGTGTTTCCCTTATTCTATTTATACTTGATGCATAGATACACTTAGTATTTTCTCTTAGAAGCTTGTGATGGTGCAGCAGAGATTGGAGTTCAGTTTATTATTCATTTATTCCACAAATTGTTAGGCTTACCTAGTCTTAGAAACTAGGTGTCATCACAACATCCTACGGAGGAAAATTTGGGTCGTGACATTGCCTGAGTTTGCTAGTAAACCAAGAAACATTAGATTGGGATTATGTGCAGATGGATTCACTCCATTTGCTATCTCTGCTGCACCATAGTCATGTTGTCCAGTGTTTGTTACCCCGTATAATCTTCCGCTCGAGCTGTGTATGACAAGTCCATATATGTTCCTAACTTGTATTGTTCCAGGTCCACGCAATCCGAAAAGTTTGATTGATATATACTTGCAGCCTTTGATTAATGAGTATAATTATTTTGGTATCAAAGTGTGGAAACATATGATATATCAACTAAACAAAACTTCTGATTGCATGCTGCTTTGATATGGACTATAAATGATTTTGCTGTTTATGGAATGTTGTCTGGGTGGTCGACTGCTGGAAAGTTAGCTTGCCCTTGTTGTATGGAAGACACAAAAATATTTACTTTGAAACATGGAGGTAAAAATACATGGTTCGACTGCCTCCGTAGATTCTTGCCAATGAATCATGAATTTAGGCAAAATACAAGTGCATTTATGAAGAACCGAACTAATTTTGAGGAGCCACCGGGCCTACTTGTGTTCAGAAGAAATTTGGAATAGAGTAAGGGATATGCCTAAAGTAACACAGTCTCCACCATCTAAGATACTAGGTTATGGTGTCACACATAATTGGACTAAACAGAGCATATTTTGGCAGTTACCTTATTGGAAGCATAATCTTCTTCGGCATAATATGGACGTCATGCATATCGAGAAGAATTTTTTTGAAAACTTGTTTAACACAGTTATGGATGTTGCTAACAAGACCAAAGATAACCTGAAGGCCAAGATGGACTTAAAGGAATATTGTAGGAAAAGTGAGTTGTATCTGACATACTTTAACAACAAGATTCAGAATCCCAAAGCCAGTTACACGTTCACCTTGGATAAGAGAAGAGAGATTTGTAGTTGGGTTAACAATTTAAGGATGCCTTATGGGTACGCATCAAATTTATCCAGGTGTGTTGACATGAAATAAGGGAAGTTAGCGTCAATGAAAAGCCACGATTGTCATATTTTCATGGAAGCGTTGATGCCTATTGCATTCAATGGAATGCCTGATAGTATATGGAAACCGATTACAGAGATAAGTTGATTTTTTAAGTATTTGTGTTCTAGCACATTGAGGGTGGAGAACCTAATTTATATATAGAATAACATTATCTTAACTTTAAACAAGCTGGCAAAAAGTTTCCCTCTTGGTTTTTTTGATGTAATGGAACATCTTCCAATCCACCTTGCATAAGAGGCACGACTTGGAGGGCCAGTTCAATGTAGATGGACGTATCCCTTCAAGAGGTAATTCCATTTAATCATTTACCTTTTGTATTTTCTTTAAAGATTGCTTCGTCTAAAAATCACACTATGCAGGACTATTGGCAAATGTAAGTGGACTATAAAAAATAGATCAGGAATTGAGGGTTCGATATGTGAGGCATATGTGGCTAAAGAAATATCTTATTTCTGGCCATATTATTTTGAACATGATGTGCCATGTTTGAAAAATAGACCAAACCGGCATGACGATGGAGGCAAAATCGGTCCTTTGGCACCACTCTTTTCCATTTTTAATCAATCACGTAAAGGAGGTCCAAAAAATAGTCCAAAGTTAAGGTTGACTGAGATGGAGCTAAAGTCAACTACAACACATGTATTGTTGATTGCCCTGAGGTCCAACCTTATTAGAGGTAAGTATATATTTGTATATATTACGGACTTTTATATAAGATCTACCACTGATTTAACCAATAAAAGTTATAATGGCAGTTACTTTGTTGGTACATATGGGCAAAATATTGTTTATCCCAAGTTTTCAAAGTGGTTTAAAGAATTTGTAAGTATTACTTATTAATTAACATGATTTTTATTATATGTAAATTAATTATATGTATATTTTAAATTCTAAATTATATTTAATTCTATATATAGGCTCATGATCCAGCTAATGGCATTAATGACCCAGTTTTACGTGATATAGCTTGGGGACATGACCCTAGAGTCAGAATGATGTCTAAATAGATGTTGATTTAACAAGTTTCATACAGAATAGTGGCCTAAGGGAAAGAAAACTAACAATAGTGGGGTATGGGTGAAAGGTGATGGAGATGTTGATTTAACAAGTTTCATACAGAATAGTGGCCTAAGGGAAAGAAAACTAACAATAGTGGGGTATGGGTGAAAGGTGATGGAGATGTTGATTATTATGATGCACTTTAAGAGATTTTAGAACTGGAGTATACTGTAGGTTGGCCGAAGAAAACGTTGGTACTCTTTCGATGTAAGTGGTATGATCCAACAACGAATAGAGGTACAAATGTGCACATTCAGCACAAAATAGTTGAAATTAAATACATGGGGCAATATAGACTTTATGATCCCTTTATCATTGCACAAAAAGTGAAACAAGTGTATTATGCTCCTTATCCTTTGAGCAAGAATAAGTCTACATGGCGGGTAGATTTGAAAACAAAGCCCGTGGGTAGAGTGGAAGTCGAAGATGCATTAGATGTGGCGTACCAGAATGACATTTCAAGTGTTGAATCAATAGTGGATATTGAATTAGTAGATGAATTGCAACATAATGAAGGGATATATGAAGAACTTGATCCTTCTGTCCTTGGACTAAATGAGGACGAAGATAGAGGTGTTGAACATGAAACAAGTGATGGGGAAGAATTACTAGATAAAAGTGAAGCATTCGATGATGAAGACTTAAATGATTACTATGAAGATAGCGATGAGGATTGACTTGTTATTCTTTTTTATGTTGTTCATCCTTCAATCATTTAATATATTTGAAGAATTGTTGTATGTTTTTATGACATATTGGGGTTTTTATGTTATTCCTTTAATTATCTATTATGTTGGAAAATTATTTTATATTTTTAGGACTTATTAGGTTGTTTATTTATTTCTTTAGTCGTTTAATTTGTAGAATAATTATTTTATATTTACTATCACTTGTTGTATTTTTTATTTTTTATTTTATTATGATTATATTACAGATATGGCATCTAAGGGGAACGAAAATAGGAAACCTAAGAAGAAAAAACAATCTGTTGTAACTACCTCAAGTATGCCAAATATGAGTCCTCCTCTTCCTCGCCATCCTCTTCCTCATCCTCCTCAGTTGATTTCATTTCCATCTACCATATTCACTATTCGCCCTCCATCTAATAATTTAGTTCAGTATTATTCTATGCCTGCCAAAGGAAGTCAAAGTAACATTATTTTTAACTTTATACCCATACCTTCTATACCATCTTCTTCACCGAGCTTTCATGGTAGTCAGCATGGTGTCTCACTAGTTGATGCACCCCCAAGCTTTCATGGTAGGCAGCATAGTGGCTCACCAGCTGCTGCACCCTCGAGCTTTTATGGTAGTCACCATGGTGGCTCACCAGCTGCTGCATCCCGGAGCTTTCATGGTAGTCAGCATGATGGTTCGTCTTTTGTTGCTCCATCATCTTCTACTCCATCATCATCATCCACTCCCAGCATATCTAGGTTGGATATTGGAGGCTCTCGCCCAGTTATATCTAGTGCTACTTCTACACCATCTAGTAGACACAGGCAGAATCTTGGAGGGGATGTACAATATGATAGTTATAATCGATTGATAATCGTCCCCTACGAGGATGGGTAAGTAATTCTTATACTATTTTTAAAGTTTTGAATGTACTTTTAGATATGTTAACATTAAGGAATATTTATGTATAATTAAAACTTTTGAAACTTTAAGATGTTTATTAATTATATATGTTAACTTTAATGTATGTTTTTGCCATCCTTTTAGTCTACACATTTGGTTGTGGATTCTATGAAGCCATTTTATCATGAAGGAAAAGGAAAGAGGGCGATATATGAGTCACGCTGAGGTCTTCGAGGAGACGCATAAGAAAAATAAGAAGGACGGTACAAGAGAACAGTAGGTGGAGATGCGTGCGTCGGACACATATGTAAAATACTAACTTCATAATTATTTATGGTTTATTAATATTAGTTTGTTTACATAATAGTTATGTTTTCATTTCAGGAAGATTATCATAAAAGGGTGGAAGAATGGCAGCAAACTCAGCCTCATTCAACTCAACCAACACCTGATGATATGGCTTCATTGTAGACAGAGGAAGCGGGTGGAGTAAACAAAAGCAGAGTCTACGGACTTGGAGTACGCCGACCTACAGGTCATGAAAACCAACTCTTAGCCAATTCCTCTTCTTCGCCAAATCAAGAATAGATGGAAGATATGAGAAAAGAAATTCGTGATTTTAAGCAACAATTGGACTCACAATTCCGAATATTTGTTAAGATGCAGAAATTCATGAAAAAATATGGGCATGATCTATTTGGTTGATTGGTAAACTTGATTGTGAGAGACAAGTTTATGTTTTGTTTTTAAACTTGAATGTGGCTACTATTTTGATGTTTTTATGCCCAAAATAGTTAGGTTTAATGGATTTATTTGTTTAGATTGTGTTAATGGTCGGAAATGATAAAAATAATTAATTATTTTTTAATAGCTTTCGACGGATTCCGTCAGAATTTAAAGAAATTTTATTTTTTAATTATTAATTTTTGACTGATTCGGTCGGTAGATATTTAATTTTTATTATTTAATTTTAAATAAATTTTTATTTTTATTTAAATTATTACGATTGATTTGATCGGTAAAATTCCGACCACTTTGGTCGGAAATTTGAAAATAATTTGGTCGTATGACCTTTTGAGCGTTCCAACTACTTTGATCGAAATCACCGACGGATTCGATAAGAAATTGTTTTTCGACCAACTGTTTTTTGACCGACCTATTTTGGTCGGAAAGTAGTCGGAAATCCATGGTTTCTAACCGTTTTGGCGGTCAGAATTCAGCCATTTTCTAGTAGTGAGGGGAGGCAACATGATGGCCTTGAGATCGATTACTCTTTTCATGATGAGCAACTTTTGTCACTTTCAATGAAAGTGGTACCATGTTTTGCGGTTTTGCAAATTTCCTTGTAAGCGGTATCATTCTGGATGAGTTCTCTTCAAACCAAATGAAGAAGATCAAGAAGAATTGCATGGACTACTATTTGGATGAATTATATCTTTTCCGGATTTGCACGGATGGGGTGATTAGAAGATATGTGCCGGAGGAGGAACAAAGTTAGATTCTTGGGGCTTGGGCCTACTCTCTACAAAGATGCAAATGAGTTGGTGAGAAGATGTGATGAATGTCAACGATACGACAGAATTTCAAAGAAACATGGGATGCCTCTTATAACCATCTTGGAGATTGATATCTTTGATGTTTGGGGATTTACTCCATGGGCCTTTTTGTGAGTTCTTGTGGAATGTCACGACCCAAAATCCCTCTTTAGGAGTCATGATGGCACCTAGTCTCTAAGGCTAGGTAATCCTAACACTTACTGAATTAATAACAGATTTTAACCAATCAACTATTAAACATGAACCAGAAATTTCTATATAAAGCCAGCAATCCCAAGCAGATATACAATATCCCAAAAACCGGTAGTACAAGTCATAAGCTCTACTGAGTTCACTAGAAAATTCTAAGTTTAACTGTTCTGGAATAGAAATAGACAGTAAAAAGTAAACTTCAGAAGGTGACTCTGAGGCCTGCAAACGCGGCGACAGGCATACCTTGAAGTCTCCGCCGCAACTCACAATTAGCTAACTAATGACCAACATGCTCCGAGGTACCTGGATCTGCACAAAAATGTGTAGCAAGCGTAGCATGAGTACACCACAACGGTATCTACTAAGTATCAAGACTAGCCTCGGTGGATGAGTGACAAGGAACGGTCAAGACACCTACTAGACATAATAACCTGTACAGGTATGAATATAAAACTAACAGGGAACAATATAAAGCTAAACATGATAAAAATAATGCCACAATACTTGAAATAAGAACTAGAAACAACAATTAACAATAAGGACCAAACATATAATAACATCGTAAAGTAAGAAAAATAAGTTAAAGTCTGGTGAAAACAAGTAAGCGAAAACAAGTAACAACCCAATAAAACAACCACTTTCACACAAGGTTTATACAAGAATTTCCTCGAGGTATCACACCTCATAATCACAAATCACCGGTCCCAAAGCACTAACCCTAATCACTTGGAAAATTTTGCCCACATTACAAATCACAACCGCACGGACAATTCACGTGATGCACGGACAACTCACATGTTGAATGGACAACCCACGTGCCAATACCAATAATATCTCATATCTGCACGGACAACTCACGTGCTAAGAGAGTCAAAACATCTCATACATAAGACAGGTATACAAGAATACATGTAAATGATCAATAAACATCAAGGTTCATCTTCTAGGACTGATATAAGTGATTAATTACGGTGTATACTTGTGCAAGTGTTCTATCACAACTCGAGTCAACATGTAAGATCAGGGACAACGGATGGCACATAGGAAACAACACGGCGAAACCGTATTATGCATGACTCACACAAGTTAGGCACATCTCAAATATCATCAATAACAAAGGCCCCAGGCCATCACAAATCATCCCCAACATAGCCCCACTTGTCTCTCTGCGTGCGCAATAATAAAGTAAATGCCCGCCTAGTCTCGCCACGCGCGCAAAATAATATTTCCACCTTGTCTCGCCACATGTGCAAATCTACGTATATAGCCCGCCTTGTTACGCCGCATGTGCAAATATCAATAATAACAATAACATGGATAACTCACGTACGAACACCCGGACAATCCTTTCAGCAATACCACATGTGCCAAAAACATAACAACACAATATAACAACTCGTACCACATGTGCTCATATTCCACAACATTGCCTTAAAAACAATTACAATACAACAACCACATATAGACCTCGGCTCAACAACACTGAGTAGAACAACAACAATAATAACACGGGAGCACGACAAGTAAATCAACACAAGAATTACAAAAAACATAATGAAACGGAAGAATGAGCTCACAACGAAAGATATAACAAGTAATAATGGCTTCAAATATGAATAACTCAACAATAAGAGAGATAATGTGTAACAACAATATCAAATAAGAATAACTCAATAATAGGAGAGATAACATGTAACAATGATTTCAAATAAGAATAACTCAACAATAAGAGAGATAACATGTAACAACAATTTCAAATAAGGATAAATCACAATGGAAGAGATAACATGTAACAATAACTTCAAATACGGATAAATCAACAATGGAAGAGATAACATGTAACAATGACTTCAAATAAGGATAAGTCAACAATGGAAAGGATAACATGGCAATAAAAGAGGCAACAACTTCAATTAAAGCATATAAGAATATATTTGGCAATAAAGGATAGAACATGAACCAATCAACTTCAAATAAGGCATGTAAGGGTTAATTTAGCAATGGAGGATATAACCTGGTCACGCGACTTCATTTTAATATGCATAAGAAACCTAAGAGTCTAAAATGGTCAAATTTCCACATATAAGCCGTGTACACACTCGTCACCTTGGGTACACATCTTTCACGTAGTTCAAATAGTGCAAACAAACCAATCCCTACGGGGTAGTTCCCCCACACAAAGTTAGGCAAGATACTTACCTCAAAATCCCTCAATCAATGCTCTAAAATAACTTTCCCTTTATAATTCACCTCCGCTTGGCTCAAATCTAAACCAAAATTGACTCAATAACATCAAATACTGCAAGAGAAATCAATTCCAATAATTAACGCTATGATCTTTATGTAATTTCTCAAAAGTCAATAAAGGTCAACCGCATGCTTGCCCGGTCCAAACCTGGGTCCAAGGGTGGATTCCGACTACCCATAACCCCACGAGTCCATATATGTGTTTTGTTTCAAAATCGAGTCGAAATCGACTCTCAAAACTCAAATTCTCATTTTTCAAAACATGGACAAAGTTTCTCAAATTTTCACTTTGATTCTCATAATTCTATTATTAAATATCATTTATAATCATGTAAAATAGTTGGAAATTGTTCAATATCACTTACCCAATGATTGTAGATGAAAACCCCTCTTCACAATTGCCTCTTATCGGGTCTAGGGTTCTAAAATATGAAAATGAGACTAAAATTCCGTACCTAAGCTTTTAACCGTTATTGTAGGTGTCGCAATTGCGACCTAGATCACAAAAGCGAAGCCCCTCACACCCCTTTTGTCACCGCAAAGGCGATGAGTAGTTTGCAATTGTGAACAGTGGACCATCGCAAAAGCGATCAAGATGATCGCAAATGTGATCACCGCTAAGCCCAAATCCCCTTCGCAAATGCGAACACAGGATTCACAAATGTGAACCTCGCGGACTCAAGCCATTCTCGCAAATGCAAACCCATACCTAGAAAATTGTGAGTGTCTCAAATGCGAACAAATTCTCGCATTTGCGAGACCTGCAGCACCTGATCAAAACCAGCAAACTAAAACTCTTTACAAACACTCTAATACGCATCTGAAACTTACCCAAGCCTTCGAGGCTCCAAACCAAACATCAACACAAGTCTAAAAACATAACATCAAATCGTTCGCGCGATCAAATCATCAAAATAACATCCGAAACCATGACTCAGACCTCCAAAACACATGAAATCAACATGAAACTCAAGGACTTCTAAATACACAAACACGCGTCTGATTCCTATCAAATCAACTCGGAATGACGCCAAACATCGCAGATAAGTTCCAAATAACAGAACGGACCTATTCCAAGTCTTGAAGTAGAAATCCAAATAAGATATCTATGAAGTCAACCTGCGGTCAAACTTATCAAAATTCTATGCCTTCAAATTGCCAACTTTCGGCAAAACAACATAAATCAAACTACTGACCTACGAATTCGATTCCGGGCACACGCCGAAGTCCAAAATCACGATACAAACCTATCAGAGCCATCAAAACACCTTTCCAGGGTCGTTTCCACAATAGTCAAACCTCGATCAAAATTTTCAACCTAAGCTTCTAAATTTAGAATCACTCATCCAAATTCATCCCGAAACATCTGAAAATCAAATCCAACCATGCACGCAAGTCATAATACACAATATGAGGTCACTCAAGACCTCAAACCACTGAACGAAACTTTAATGCTCAAAACGAGCAGTCGGGTCATTACATTCTCCCCTTCTTAAACAAACGTTCGTGCTCGAACGTGCCAAGAATCTTTCCCAAATCGTCAAATCACCGTATAAACTCTCCATACACATACACACGGGTTATCCTATGTCACCCCAATCCACATTATCCTGACAACATTATCCCAACCAAAGATTGTTCCTTCCACTCATGCCGATAAGCCTTAGAATCAAATTTCAACACCCATCAAGGACCCGGTTCTTACATAAAAACACTTTAACATCCTCATCCAGCTACAACAGCCCATGCATACACCTACAAGGTATAAACACATGATGTAATACATCGCCCATATGCCCATACCAAGAACTCTAACAATAGCTGCCCATAATAAAATCCAACATCTTTAAATAACCTCATATCAGCTAGAATCCTATTCCAAACCTTCACAACACTAACAATGATGCAAGAAAATATGAAGATCTCATAACCATTCACCCAACACCGCCTGGGGCACATACCTCGTAATCTAAACCCAATAAGCACAACTCGAATATGATTTAATATGGAAAGGGAAACATATGAGGGAACTATCGAACAGGTCTAACAGGTAAAACTCCTTGTCGATACCATACTATTAATCAATTCCACAATGGAGAAATAAAGCATATGAACTAATCACAAGGATCTCATCCTAATACAACTCCACCGCGGCACGTAGCCCGGCACAACCACACCTATTCACAAAGAACACCAGGTCCCCATAACACAAATGCATCTCTATAACATAAATGCATCCCTATAATCAACCTAAATCATACTTGTAATTATATCATCTGGTGCATTAGCCTCCACCCAACTAGAAAGAGCATAACAATGGGTTCAGCCTCCCCCTCTATGATGGCCTCTACACGCCTGACCTCCACCACTAGCTGGCGGTGCAGGTATAGTAGAAACTGGAGCAAAACTCATAGCTTGAATACCCCGTTATGACACATCTGTATGTAGTCTAGGACAATCTCTCACCATGTGGCTGGTATCTCCACACTCAAAGCAATCTATCCGCTCACGTAGTTGTGAAAGATGTCTGGTACGGGTACTCTGGGACCCATGGATATCTGAAACACTGCGTGAAGCCTAAAGTGAAAACTGAACTAGCTGACCCACAAAACCTCTACCATGACATACCCTGCCTCCAAAATAGGGATCAGTAGATCCTCCCGATCCATAAGGCCTCTTAGCCCCCCTCTCCTCTTTCTCCGGACCCCGCATACCCTCTAATCTATGAGCAATCTCTACCATCTGCTGAATCGAAAAATCCATCTCCAGCTCCCGATCCATGTTGAATCAGATACCATAACTGAGCCCCTCAATGAACCTACAGACTCGCTCTCTAACTCTAGAAACCAAAGCAGGCGCGTAACGGGACAGCTCAACGAAACTGATAGCGTATTCTAATATTGTCATAGTGCCCTGGCGCAGCTACTCAAACTCTGTGTGCCACACATCTCGGAGGGTCTGGGGAACAAACTCCCTCTAAAACATCTCTAAAAACTGAGCCCAAGTGAGTGGCCCTGCATCCGCTGGCCTACCCTCCTCATAAGCCAACCACTATTGATATGTCGCTCCAGACAACTGAAATGTAGTAAAAGCAACTCCACTCATATCCACGATACTTTTGGTGTGGAGAATACGGTGGTACTTCTCTAGAAAACCATGTGCATCCTCGGTAACTAGGCAACTGTAAGTAGGAGGATGATACTCTTGAACCTCTCGAGCCTCTTCTTCTCTTCCTCTAAAGCCCCTAGCCTGGCCTCAGGCTTAATTGGAATAACAGGATATACTGGGAAATGACTCCATAATAAAGTTTTAAAGGTTCTGTTAGCTCTGTTAGGTTATTTTGGACTTAGGAGGGTGTCCGGATTGTGATTTAGATGTCCGTAGTGGTGAGTGAATGGGAGGGCTGAGTGACTGTGGCCCTGAAAGGATGCATTGGATTTCATTATTGTTGCATTTAGCTGCCATGTATCACTGACTTGAAATTTCTGAAAGATATTACACTTTGTTTCACTTAAACTTCCCATGGAATAACTGTTTGACCTAATTTATCGAACATGAGAGCATGCTTACTTTCTTATGTTGAAATCACTGTAATTGAACTATAACTGTGAAGCTCGTCACTACTTTCAGTTCTTTATTTAGTCTTGTTACTTACTGAGTTAGTTGTACTCACGCTACACCGTGCACCTTATGTGCAGACCCAAGTGCATCCGATCACGGCGGTTG
The DNA here is from genome assembly GCF_000715075.1 of Nicotiana tabacum. Classification (NCBI taxonomy): domain Eukaryota; kingdom Viridiplantae; phylum Streptophyta; class Magnoliopsida; order Solanales; family Solanaceae; genus Nicotiana; species Nicotiana tabacum. Next base: position 63,654,042 of record NC_134081.1, read on the forward strand.
CTGAGTTGTGGAGTTCGGATTCTCGGAGACTATCGAGGTAGCTGCTTGGAGTTTCGCAGACCTTGTTCCTCTTTCCCTATCTTTCCACTTGTTGTATTTAGTTTCAGACTATCATAGATAGTATTTTCGGACTTGTGTGATGTATATAGATGCTCATGTACTCAGTGATACCCCGATGTTGGGAATTTCCGCGTTGTATTTTGGGTTCCTACCCCATTTATGAAATCTTTTATTGTTTAAACTGCTTAAATTCATTTTCTGTTTAAAGTGTTGGATATATTTTTAAATGTCGGCTTGCCTAGTACCACGATAGGCGCCATCACGATAGGTTAGGATTTTGGGTCATGACATACGGGCGGCGGGAGACTGAGCTTCCCTCTATCTATGAAGTAGTTGGGGCAGCTGGAATCGATCCTGCATGAGCCAATGTACCAAATATGCTCAAGAACTGCGTTAAAGTCTCCTGAAGTCCAGGGGTAGTTACAGGCGCCCTTGGTGCCTGTCCCCCAACCAGAGCTACTGGTGGCTCCTAAGAGACTGCTCTAGCATGCCCTCTATCTATAGCATGTGTTCCTCCTCGACCTCTGCCTCTGCCCCGGCCCCTAGCAACACCTTCTTTGGGGGCAGCTTCATCAGTAACTGCAGCTCAGGTCTTCACCATCTGTGAGAGAATAGAATGACAAAGGCTGAAAACTCCAAAATCAATAAACTCACACTATAGTAATGAAAGAAGTAAAGTTTCCTAATAGTTCTGTAGCCTCTTGAAGATAAGTACATATGTCTCTGTACCGATCCGCAAGACTCTACTAAACCTGCTTATGACTCGTAGCACCTATAAAGCTTGAGATTTGATACCAATTTGTCATGACACCTAGTCACTAAGACTAGGTAAGCCTAACACTTACTGAATTAATAACAGATTTTAACAACTCAACTCTTAAACATGAACCAGAAATTTCTACATAAAGCCGACAATTCCAGTAGATATACAATATCCCAAAAACCGGTAGTACAAGTCATAAGCTCTATTGAGTTCACTAGAAAATCTCTAAGTAAACTGTTCTGAAATAGAAATAAATAGTACAACGTAAACTTCAGAAGGCGACTCCGAGGCCTGCAAATGCGACGGCAGGTATACCTTGAAGTCTCCGCCGCAACTCACAATCAGTTAACTAATGACCAACACACTCCGAGGTACCTAGATCTGCACAAAAATGTGCGGCAAGCGTAGCATGAGTACACCACAGTGGTACCTAGTAAGTATCAAAACTATCCTCGGTGGAGTAGTGATGAGGAACAGTCAAGATACCTACTAGACATAATAATATGTAAAGGTATGAATATAAAACTAACAGGGAACAATATAAAGCTAAAGTATGTAGAATACAGTTAAAGTTCGGTAAAACCAAGTAAGGGAAAACAAGTAACAACCCAATAAAACAATCGCTTTCACACAAGGTTTATACAAGAATTTCCCCAATGTACCCTACCTCATAATCACAAATCACGGGTCCTAAATCACGAACCCAAATCACTTGGCATCTTGTGCCCACATTAACCGCACAGACAACTCACGTGTTGCACAGACAAATCGCGTGCCAATACCAATAATACCTCATATCTGCATGGATAACTCACGTGCGAAGAGAGTAACAACATCTTATACAGAAGGCAGGTATACAAGAATACATGTAAATGATCAATAAACATCAAGGTTCATATATTGTGCAAGTGTTCTATGACAGCTCGAGTCAACATGTAAGATCAGGGACAACGGATGGAACACAGGAAACAACACAACGAAACCATATTATACATGACTCACACAAGGTAGGCACAGCACAAATATCATCAATAACAAAGCCCACATGCCATCACAAACCATCCCCAACATAGCCCCCCTTGTCTCTCCGCGTGCGCAATAATAAAGTAAATGCTCGCCTTGTCTCGCCACATGAGCAAAATAATATTCCCATCTTGTCTCGCCACATGTGCAAACCCACATATATAGCCCGCCTTGTCACGCCGCATGTGCAAATATAAATAATAACAATAGCATAGACAACTCACATGTGAACACCCGGACAATCCTCTCAACAATACCACGTGTTCCAAAAACATAACAACACAATATAACAACTCGTACCATATGTGCTCATATTCCATAATATTTCCTTAAAAACAATTCCAATAACACAGCCACACATAGCCCTCGGCTCAACACCACTGAGTACAACAACAACAATAACAGCAACAACAACAACAATAACACGGGAACACGACAAGTAAATCAACACAAGAATTACAAAAACACAATGAAACAAAAGAACAAGCTTATAATGAAAGATATAACAAGTAATAATGGATTCAAATAAAAATAACTCAACAATGAGAGAGATAATATGTAACAACGATATCAAATAGGAATAACTCAACAATAGGAGGGTTAACATGTAACAATGATTTCAAATAAAAATAACTCAACAATAAGAGAGATAACATGTAACAACGATTCCGACTACCCATAAACCCACGAGTCCATATATATGTTTTGTTTCAAAATCCGAGTCCAAATCGACTCTCAAAACTCAAATTCTCATTTTTCAAAACATAGACAAAGTTTCTAAAACTTTCACTTTGATTCTCATAATTCTGATGTTAAATCTCATTTATAATCATGTAAAGTTGTTAGAAATTGATCAAAATCTCTTATCCAATGATTGTAGATAAAAATCCCTCTTCAAATTCACCTCCTACCTAGACTAGTGTTCCAAAATATAAAAATGAGACCAAACTCCCGTCCCTAAGCTTTTATGTCCAGTCGCAGGTGTCACAACTGCGATCTATGGTTCGCTGATGTGAACCATGCAAATGAGAGGAAAAAATTACAAGAGCGAAGCCCCTCACACCCCTACTGTTATCACAAATACGACGAGTAGTTTGTAATTACGAACAATGCACCATCGCAAAAGCGATCAAGATGATCGCAAATGCGATCATTGCTAAGCCTAGATCCCCTTCGCAAATGCGAACACAGGGTTTCCAAATGCGAACCTAGCAGATTCAAGTCATTCTCGCAAATGCGACCCCACATATTGCAAATTCGAGTGTTGCAAATGCGAACAAATTCTCGCATTTGCGAGACCTGCAACACCTAATCAAAGCTAGCAAGCTAAAACTCTTTCCAAACACTCTGATATGCGTTCGAAACTCACCCGAGCCCTTGGATCTCCAAATCAAACAGCAACACAAGTATAAAAATATAACACGAACTTGCTCATCGTGATCAAAACATCAAAATAACATCCGACACCATGAACCGGACCTCCAAAACACATGAAATCAACATGAAACTCAAGAACTTCTAATAACACAACCGCGCGTCTGATTCCTGTAAAATCAACTCGGAATGATGCCATCCTTTGCGGATAAGTTCCAAATGAAAAAACAGACCTATTCCAAGTTCTGAAATAGAAATCCAAATATGATATCTATGAAGTCAACCTGCGGTCAAACTTATCAAAATTCGAAGCCTTCAAATTGCCTACTTTCGGAAAAATAACACAAATCAAATTATGGACCTCCGAATTCGATTCTAGGCACACGCCCAAGTCCAAAATCACAATATGAACCTATTAGAGCCATCAAAATACCATTCTAGGTTCATTTCCACAAAAGTCAAATCTCGCTTAATATTTTCAACTTAAGCTTCTAAAGTGAGAATCACTCATCCAAATTCATCCCGAATATTCGAAAATCAAATCTGACCACGCACACAAGTAATAATATACAATATGAATCCGCTCAAGACCTCGAACCAGTGAACGGAACCTTAAAGCACAAAACTACCAATTGGGTTGTTACATGGAAATATCTATATTTTGGTCTCGGTGGATTATGTGTCTAAATGGGTTGACGTCATTACTTTACCCAATAATGAGGCTAGAAGTGTGGTGGATTTCTTGAAGAGGAATATTTTGACAAGGTGTGGCACTCCGCGGGTAGTCATAAGTGATGGAGGATCGCATTTTTGTAACAAGGCTTTTGACATTTTGCTTGGCAGGTCTGGTGTCACTCACAAAGTGACAACTCCCTATCATCACAAGCAAGTGTTCAAGTGGAAGTTTCCAACCATTAGATAAAGAGTATTTTGTCTAAGACGGTGAATGTAAATTGAACGAATTGGTCTAAGAATCTTGATGATGCTCTATGGGCATATAGAACGGCTTACAAAACACCTATCAGAATGTCTATACCGGTTGGTGTTCGGAAAGGTTTGTCATCTTTTGGTGGAATTAGAGCACAAGGCAATGTGGGCCTTGAAGAAACTAAGTCTTGATTGGGATGTAGCCGCTAACTTGCGGGTTGCACATTTGAATGAATTGGATGAATTCAGATACCATGCATATAAGAGTTCATCCTTGTACAAAGGAAATATAAAGTACCTTCACAACAAGTATATTTGGAACAAAGAGTTCAAGTCCGGTGATCTAGTGTTGTTGTTCAACTCAAGGTTGATAATGTTTCCCGGGAAGCTTAAGTCAATGTGGAGTGGTCCGTTTGAATTTGTTAGTATGACACCCTTTGGCGCTTTGGGCTTGAAGAACAAGAACAATAAAATATTTCAAGTTAATGGACACCAAGTAAAGCACTACTTGGGAAAAGTTTGTTAAAGCCACGTGGTGGTGGTACTTTACTTCAATTGAGGATGCTATTATATTGCGTCATGCCACGAAGTTAAACAAGGTGCTTCTTGTGTGGCAACCAAAGATCTTTTAATTTTTTTCTTTTAGTTAGATGTTGTTTCTTTTTCTTTTTTGTAACTATATTTGAAGTGTGTTGCAGTGATCAGTGTTAGGTATTGAGATGAAGGCTGATGATGTGCCCTGCATGGGAAATTACGGACCATACTTTTATTTGTGCGGCCGCAGAAGAGGAGATGCGGATAGCAAAAATTGCATTGCGATTGCAGATTTTACCTGTGGACCGCATTTGCAAGAGGAAGCTCAGGTGCTAAATTGCAAGTCCTTTGAACTTTTCACCGAACAGTGTAGAATTAACTTTGCGGCCTATTAGAAAATTTTGTGTTCGCAAGAGAGCACTATCAAAGAAGTCAATGAAACTAGGTTGACAGAAGTGGGATGCACTTGAAAAAGTGTGGACCGCATTTGGAATTTTACGGCCATACTCGCCCTCTTTCACCCTTACCCACGCATGAGTATAAATGGAACAGTAGGTCTTGTCTTTACACTTTTCGCCATTTTCATCATCTCACTGAGATTCTATGAAGGAACAAGTTGCTTCCACTTTTGATCAAACACAGCCACCTACACTCCAATTGTTCTTATCACACTAGCACAATCTGGTATGCATCATTTCAATCTTCTTTTTTTCTTTTTGAATTTATTTTTTTCTTTTTAACTTCTTTTTAGGCATCTATGATTACATCCTTTATCTGTGTCTATATGGGTCAGTTTAATACTAGGAAGTTGTGAAACCATACTTAGATGGGATTGGTTATTTGACTATCATGCATTAACCATGTTACCCACTTATATTGAACACATAATTGCATAACCTAGGTAGATATTGACCTTCATATGTAACTGTTCTTGCTTGTGCGGACCGCATTTGAAATTTTTGCAGTCCATAATTCTTGATTTAGGTAACTTGATTGATAACCCTAGTTTTACGGCCACATTTTATTTGTGCGGACCGCATATAAAATTTTGCAACCGAAAAGAAGATTTGCACTATCCTTCAGAGAACTTCTTCTTTGGGACCTGAGTACTTCAACTCAAGCGCAAACCACAGTTGGATTTCTGTGGCCGCAGATGTAGGACTGCACTATCCTTCAGAGACTTCTCTCTAAGGGCTTGAAATATTGTACAGGTGTGCGACCAAACTTTCTCTTTGAGGATCGCACTTGGAATTGTGAGAACCATATTTGCACTCCATATAATGCACGTTACACACTGCACACCTCACTGCTTCTAAGATGTCCTCTACTTCTAATTTGACTCTTAACAATTTTGCAACTTATATATCAACTGACAACTCTCTTTGTGCATACACAGATAATAGTGCAATCAAGAGGAAAAAGAGAGGTATTCAAAAGAGAGGGTAGCCAAGGGAATGGCACTGGCAGAGGTGCCATGCACCCGAGTGCATAAAAGGCAATCGACAAGAAATCAATTGTTGGTCGTGGGAGAGGTAGAAGCCTCTCAGAGTCAGATTCTTATGTCCCGTCTAGGGAAGCCTCTGAAGGCAATTCAGTGTCTCTATCTGAAGAGCACAACCAGGAGAAGCCTCAATAATAGGGGCAGTCTGAGCCTCAAGTTGTGCCTTTTACATCTTAGAGCAACTCCTAGGGCACAACTAGCACTAGTCATGAGTCAAATGCAGGTGCTCAAGACTCTGATTCAGATGATGCCCATAATGATGGAAGAGGAGAAACGGTTGCAAGATATGGCATAGTAAGAAAAAAGAAGAAGGTAGTCTGGGAAAATCAATATTTGAGCCTTAATGCATATTCAGACATCCAAAGTTGGTGGAAGGACATGTACATCACTCATGAAAGACAATTCCTCATTCAGGACTTAGACAAGTACAATCCGATAGTCCTGGAACAGTTTGCAAAGAGGAAAGGGTGAATGCAGTTCACTGAGGCGCTGGTGGATATCAAAGAGCACCTTGTCTGGGAATTCTACGCCAACACGACACATATTGTTAAAGGAACCAAGGTTACCAAAGTGCATAGCCTAAAAGTGAAATATGATCATCGCACATTGAATGCCTACCTCAGACTTGAGGATGTGGAGTCAAAGGATTATTTGGCTAAATTGGCTTAGAAAGAGGAGGTCTGACCCTGGCTCATGGATATTCTTTCACCTGGGCCAACTCCCCCTTGTATAGGTGCGAAAGTGCCAATCCTCCGCCAGAATCTGAGTTTCAAGGCAAAGGGGTGGCAGACTTTTGTGTGTACAAGACTTGATCCATGCTTTAATGAGAACACCTTGCCTCTGGCGAGCGCAGTGCTAGTAGCTTCTATCATGGTCGGGTACCCAATCAATATAGGCGCTCTAATGTCGGCCACTATCACTTTGGTAGCACAACAAGGTGACACCTCCTATCCCTAACCCAATACTATCACAGATTATTTGATAGAATCTAGGGTAGATTCCAGTCCATTTGATATGAAGATTAAGCCAAATGGCCTCTTTGATCTGTACATGTTGCAAGACCCCAGGAACCCAAAGAAGAGAAGTTAGCCTTCCACTACTACTATCCAGTCTAATGAGCCTATAGTAGTAGCTCCTGGTCCCTCTAAGACCCCTTCCACTTTAGCTGAGCCTTCTACCAGTACTAGAAATACTGTTCTTGATCCACCATTAGCCCCGGCTCCATTTCCTACACCAGCTCTAAAGACGGTGCATTCGCCTACTGGCCTACTATCTATTTATGGGTTTTTTAGCTGCTGGTGAGTCTCAGCAACTGGATGCAGACAACTACATCCAAGTTGTTCGAGATATCTAGTACAGCTGTGGGGTAGACCTCTACACAACCGGACCCTTCTGATATTGACATGAAGCTCACCAAGGTCTTGGATAACCAGAAGGTGATTATGGACACACTTATACAACATGCTGGAGTAATTGAGCGGTTGACCAAGCAGATGTAGAAAATGAGAAAGACACAGGCCATCAAGGAGTCAGTTGACTCACTCTGACCTGAGATGACTAGGATAGTTGAGGCCGATAACTTGTCGTTTGACATGCTGATTGAGCCTCACCTAGCTCAGACTTCTCGGGATGCCCCTACTGCTCAACATGAGGAGTCCTGCCTTGCATCCAGTACTACTGTTGCGGTGCATGACATTGTCACATCTCAGGCATCTCCCGCGGACGATGATGATACCCTCCAGATAGCTGAGCCGGCTCAGACTGACCCCACTGCTGATACCATGATGATTGAAGATCCTTAGGGAATTTCTTCACCCTTTTATACTCTATGAGCGTATTTTGCTGAGCATTGGGTACAATGCTTACTTGTATTTGGGGGTGGACAGTTTAATGGATTGATATAGTTGATGACACTGTGATGTAATAATTGGATGACTTGTTTTTGTTTATTTTTAGTAGTTTAATACATTAAGTAGTAATCTATAACTTTGGTTGTTTTGGTGTTGTAAATATTATGCTTTTCCGTCTTTTATTGATAATAAGCTTTTGGTTTTTTTAATTCCACAGTTCTCTCCAAAAGTAGTTTCTTGTGTGAATCGGGTGACTCTTCTTGAGGATGGATAGTGTGATAACTTTCTTAATGGAATGAGTTTGTTTCATGTTAAGGTAATGGTAGTAGTAAGTAGAAATGAATAAAAGCCTTAATCAAGTTAGTATATGAAAATGAGTTATTTATTCTTCATGTGGTATCAACATACTTAATTGCATGCTTATGGTTTGAGACAAGGTTGTTGTGAATCATTTTTGAAAGAAGTAACTTTAGTTAAAGTGACTTTGAGGCTCTTGAGTTGTCTTTGATAACCATTAGGTGTTTAGTGGACCATAGAGATCTTTAGCTGGATTGTGGTTATTGTGGGTTTTAGACTGTATCCTCTGTTACGGTCTATTTGCATGATAGGTGAGATGAAATTTTGTTGCACGTCCAAGTGCTTGAGTGAATAGTCTAAAACTTGTCCTGAATGTGCTCCAAGGTCAAATTTTAAGTTTGCTTGGTTTGAAAGATGATTGTAGGCTTTCCTTGGACCGTTTGAGCTTTATATTACCCCCCTATGATCGTTATCCCTAGTCAACCCCCTTTGAGTCTATAGCCTTTCTCTGTTGATAACCATGCTACAAGCCTTTACCCATTTTGAACATGATCTCCTCTTGGCACCCGAACCCTCCTAAGCACTCATATGTAGTAAGTGGCTCAAAGCCTATGTTTGGGGGAGGGGGGGTGAGACATCTAAAAGAGGTACCAAGTCTTTAAAAGAGAGAAAAGAATTGATCTCCATGAAAGAGAAGGAGAGAAAAGAAAGTAATGTGAACAAAAAAAAGAAGCCCAAAGAAGGACAAAAAGGGGAGATTGATGAAATTAAGTGGAGCAAGAACGTCTAGTACAAAAGTCAAGGGAGAAAAGAATGAAACTGTCAATAAAGAGTGATGGTAAGTCTCTCTAGCCTCCAAGAAGAAGAAATACCTCTAAGGGGTTGACAAATGTGAGCCAAGAGATGAGATGTGAAGTGCTTAAGGAAGGGTGTAACCACTTATATCCCATATAGTGTCCTACCTCGGACCCAAAATCCTTCATTACAACCCGAAAGAAATCCTATTTTATTTTAAACCGAGTATGCTTACATTAGTGGAGATTTACATGTGTGGCAAGCCTATGGTACTTAAAGCTTAACTTATGAGAGAATAGTGAAACCTTTGTTGCACTGGAAATTGAGTATTGAAACTTGAAGTGACCATTGTAAATGGGAGATAGAAGAGGAAGAGTTTGGATTCCACCATAATTTACACGAAAGAACAAGAATCCTTGATGAATGAAGTCAACTTTTGAGGCTCAAATGTCACACTAGAATTACTTGAGATAAGTAAATTGCTCCTTTTTGAAAATATTGATACCTTGTTTAGAATGTATGAGTATTGTGGGTAATTGTTGGTCCCGGGTAAGTATAAATGACTTGTAAGTGACTCCTTAAAATGATCATACAATGAGGGGAGAAGGTAGCTAATCTAGTTGCTTGATCACAAGCAAAGACTTAAGTTAGAGGGAGTTGATAAGTGTGGATTTTAACCACTTATTAGTACCTTCTTACTATAGTTTTTAGTTCAAAAATGGTAATTTTTGTCTCCAAATCTAACAAAGATGGTTGAATTGCAGGTATACTGGAGAATGTGAGCTCAATGAAAAAATATAAATCAAATAGGAGATGTTCCATCTAAGTTCAGCAAAGAGGAAAAGTGCGACGAACAGAAGAAGAATATGAGGAAAAGCAAGTGCGGTCCACAGAATATGAAATGCGGTCACAGAAGAAGAATTGGAGCTTCGGAGATTTTTGGCAGAATTGGGGTCCTCATACTAAAAAGTATGGTTGCACTTGGTCCACAAAACAAGTTCGCACTGGCAAAGGCTGAAAGATTAGAAAAGGTGCAATTGAACAAGTCTGAAGCCCCCTTAAAGTGCGGCCCAAAGCAATTAAAGTGCGGCTGCAGAAGCTGAGTTGCGGCCATAGAAGTTAAAGTATGGACGTAGAACTCCTCTAACTGAAAGCACCCGCAGCAGCAACTGAGCAAAGTGCGAACCACAGAAGTTAAAGTGCGGCCGCAGAACCCTCCGAAAGGTATTTTTGTCAAAATTTTTAGAGCACTATAAATAGGCATGAAACTCTTTTTTAGCACATTGTTTTGTATTGTAGCAGCAGCTGGTAGTTATTCTTTGCTATTTGGGAAAACTTTATGCTACAATTAGAGAGGATTGATTACTTTTCCATTTTAATTTAGCTTTATGTCTTTAATTTCATCTTCTTTTCATTTTTCTATGTCCATTGTCATGAGTAGCTAGATTTTATCTAGGATTGTGATCCAACCCTACTGTGTAAAACTTATGGGTGTTTAATATAATGCTTGCTATTTATTAACTTTTTTTATGCTTTAAAGTTAGAATTAATGGTTGCAAGCATTGATTCGTGTCTATTTGACTTTGTTCTTACCTGAGAAAGAGGAGTTTAGTCTAGGAAAACTTGGCTAACAAGAAATTTGAACTAGTTGAAGTATCGATTAGTTTAATTAAAGGATTTGAACTATAGATAGGGAAAATCTAACTTGAACTCATATTCAATTGCTTTGATTCCTACCCATTTCGACTTGAGAGAGCCAATTTGGGCATAATTACTCTTTAATTGAAAGGTATTAAGTGGGTACTCGTGTATTGAGAGTCATAACAAACCCCTGATCTACTAAGCAAGAATAGATTTCCTCTACCCATTAGGTTTACATCTAGGTTAAGGTTACAACCCTAGGCTTTTCTCTATTTGATATACCCTCACAAATATTTCAATCATCACTTGTTTACTAGCTGGTCAAAATTATTAGTAGTTTAATTTAGCAAAATTGGCACACACTTTTGTATGGAAGTCAAATCTAGTTATTTCGAGTTTCTCTCTTGAGTATTTACTTTAACACCCAATCTAAACTCCTTATGAATTCTACCCCGACTCGCGTTGTGTTTATTATTGTAATGATCGTTTCGCATTCCCTTAATTGGGGTGTGAATTGGACGTGATCAAGAATCATCAATGATACTCACGTGATAAAAATCTGTACAAGTCATAAATACCCGAATATGCAGTAGTAAAACTAGATTCTATGCCTAGCTACAGGTAAAGCTCATGATGCACATAGAGGAGATATGCACAAATATTAAACACGATAAGAGTTCAACATATAGAGGAGATATGTGTAAAGGCAAGTCAAATCACACAGAGAGAGACATATAGAGAAGATATGTAATGTGTATTATTTTACTAACATAAACTGAATATCGAGAAGATATGAATAAAGAGGCATGTATACAAGTACAGAGCCAACATATAAAGGGTATATGTAGTAAAATCATGTATACACCCAAGGAATTGTTATATAGAGAAGATATACAAAGACTCAACACTTATCAGTTTTCCACAAGCACGTGTACATCATCAAGGAGAAATATGAGAGGACGATCCTAGGGGGATGGATCCTTATCCACAAGTTGCACGAACAACTCACGTGCCACAATCAACTCAACCCGTACTGACAACTCATGTGCTATCAAACTAGTCCAGAACATAGAAGCATACACAAGAATACATGCATACAATCAATGAACATCAAATCAAAGACTCTTGGACTGATAAAATAACATGTTAAAGTGTATACAAGTGCGAAGTGTACAATTACGGCTAAGATCAGGTAGATATGCCTCAAAATAGCAGTTATCATGTTTGAACAGAAGATTAACATACACAAAATCTCTAACACGATTCACGAAGTCAGGTAATCGTACAACATGTAAAGAATGATAGTAAGAATCACAAATATTCTAAACAAGGCATAATATAGCCTAGATACTACCTCGAACATGAATAAAACCCGGGCAAGCACATGGGCTCAATCCCTCGTATGCACGCCACCCTTAGCACATAGACAACACCAATAACTAAGGAAAATAGTGCCTCAACCGAGTTTAGGCAAGATACTTACCTCTAACAAGCCAAATCAATACTCCAAAAATACCTTCCCACGCTAATCAACCTCTGAACGGCTCAAATCTTATCAAAAATAACTCAATAACATCAAATAAAGCCAAAGGAAACTACTCCAAATAATAAAGCTTCGATTTTTATACGAATACACAAAGTCAACAAAACGTTAACCCGCACCCGCATCTAGAACCCAACAAAAGTCACAAATATCGATTACCCATTAAAACATGAGTCCAAATATACAAGTTTCATCCAAATACGGCTCCGAAAGGGTTCAAATCTCTATTTTTCACTCTCCAAAACTATAGTAAATATCCCAAAATTTCTCTTTAAAATCCCATGATCTATATGTAAAAATGCATGGGAAAACAAGATAAAATGTTAAAATAAGTAGAAATCACTTACCCCATTGCCTTATGTGATAATCCCCTTTAAACAATACCCCTCTCTAAGTCTAGGGCTCAAAATATCAAATAATGTGTCTAAGTCCCGAAATTACATCACTTATACTTCTGTCTAGTGGTATCCTCCGCGAACGCGGCCACTGCCTCGCATTCACAAAGCACAAATATCCTCAGCTTCAAATTACAAATACTCGAATGTGACACCCATCTCGCAATCCAGATGCCCAAAAACCACAAGCCTACTTGAACGTTGTCTCTTCCCGCGAACGCGAAGGCCAAAGACCTTACCCTCCTCATTCGGCCTCACTGATACGCGAATGCGATGCCCAGGCTGGAAATGGGAAGGCTATTCAGCCTCACACATTACGAATGCAACCTCTGTGTCATGAACACGAAGAAGAACATCCTTACCCAGCTCAAAACACTCTGCGATTGTGATCAAGCCTCTGTGGTCACGAAATAGGAACTGACACCAGCAAAATATGCAACTTCCCAAAATTCTACGGGTGGTCCGAAACCCACTCGAGTCCCCCCAGACCCCATTCAATCATACCAACAATTATATAAACTATATATGAACATGCTCGCAATCTCCAAATATCAAAATAACACCCATAACCATGAATCGTACACCAAAACACATAATGCATTCCTTCAAGTTCAAGAACTTCAAACATTCAAAACCAAGCATATGATTCAAGCCTAACCAATCAAGAATGAAATCAAGCTTTAAATACAAGTTTTAAATGACTAAACAGACCTATCCCGATTCCCGGATCAATAATTCAAACCTAATATCGTCAAAGTCAACCCACGATCAAACTTATGAACTTTCCAACTTTTGACATTTAGAGCCAAATCAACTTAGGAACTTCCAAATCCAAATTCATACATATGCCTAAGTTGAAAATCATCATACGAACCTATTGGAACCATCAAAATATGAATCCGAGCTCGTTTATACAAAAGTCAAACCTTGGCCAACTCTTACAACTTAAGCTTTCAATATGAGACTAAGTATCTCAATTCATTCCAAAACCTTCCCGAAACCAATCCCAACCATTCCCCTAAATCACCAAATATCAAATACACACACGAGGAACATCAAATAGGGGAACAAGACTAAAATACATAAAACGACCGGCTGAGTCGTTATCCATATATTTTGACATTGCACGTTTCTTAACATGATACGTCTACATCATATCCTCTTTTTAAATTTACCAATGGTCAACTGATCAATATCTTTTGTTCCTCGAGTGTAACTCGTTTGTACCTTGTAGTACAAATAAAAATGAGAATAGGGCCAAATTTGCCTCTCTAATTTCGAAAATTATTTATATTTAACCTTCGTTATTAATGTTTGGCTATAAATGTATAGTCTTAGTGCATTAGGTGCCTTGTATTTTAGTATTATAATGATTAATTATGCGATGTGTGAGCTTAATTGAGTTGTTTTAATGTGTAGCATCATTGGAATTCATAAAGGAATGAAAGTTTCACAAAAGGATGTTGAAGGCACAAGAAAAGAGCATGAAAAGGAGAAAATCAGAGCAAGGCAAAAGTATGTTGCCTCAGGCCTCGCCTCGCCTGGCGTAAGGCGAGATGCTACGTCACCCCAGGCCTCGCCCCGCCTGGCTTAAGGTGAGGTCCCACATGGCTACAGACCAGGCCCCACCTAGCTTAAGGCTTGGTCCCTCAGTCTGTAAATAAATTATTTTTTACTCAGTTTTGGACTTGGAGACTTCGACCCTAGCCTATAAATACTCCCTAAACATGTCTAAGAAAGGAGTTGAACGTTTCTAAGAGGGAATATTTGACCTAGGGAGAGCAAGGAGCCACCGTGGAGGCCTGGTTTCATCTTTGTTCTGCCAAACTTAGTAAGTTTTGTATTTTTTTTGTTGTTTGTCTACCATGTCAATGTGGAGCTAAACTTCACGTTCTAGGGTTGTGGTTCTTTCATGACTATTATTGTTTGAATATTGATTTTGGCTTTTTAATTTATCATATTAGTTTATTTATTCAATCTTGCGCTTAATTATTTAATTGATTGATCACCAATTAAATACTATCTACGAATCTAGAGTTGAACTCGAAAGTGGGAATTCTAGATTGCATATAGGATTGAGTAGAGCAAGTTCTTGTACTCGGGCATCGGGGAATAGATTCACAATTAGGATAGACATATATTAATTGCCTTGCTTGGTTATTATATGGGAATTATGAATGCATTCTTGTTTATTCTAACTCTATAGACATAAGAGCGTTAGGTTAGCTGGAATAGGCGAGTAAGAACTCGATAGAATTTTATGAGCAATATTAACCCCGCCAACCAATAAATCAGATAAATTAATATGTCAACTCAATTGAATAATACAATAGGATTGTTAGAAAGCTCATAACCCTAGATCATTTTTATCGCATTGATAACATAAAAATCTGCCCTTCCTTTGTTAGAGTTCACTATTTATTTTTCATTATTCTCAGTAGTTTATGTTCAAATTGTTTTGGGTTTAATTCTTGGTTAGATAATTAGGATAGTCTAATTTAGTTAATAGTTGATAACAAGTCTTCGTGGTTTCGATACTCTATCTTATCACTTTATTACTTGACGACCGTGTATACTTGTGTGTGCGTTTGGCTGCAACAGGTTTTTGGCACCGTTATCGGGGTCTTAGAATTAGCTATTTTCAAGATTAGATTTTTACTTTTTATCTACTCAAGTTATTTTTATTTTTTTTATGAAGTATTTTTTTACTTATCTTCACATGGCATGTGGTAATAAAAATTGGCCGCATGGTAGTTATTCTTATTATGATTACCCTTGTCCATATTGTGGAGGATCCCACTGGTGGAATAATTGTCAAAATGTTCCCGAGAATGGATTGTACGCATAATCTCAATCCTATGAGTGGACTATTTGTGACATGTGTGGTGGTCAAGGTGGCCATTGAGATGATTATCCTAATTCTTTTTATCCTTCTCCGAGCCCTTATTGTGATCTTTCTAATAATGTTAGGAGCAACAATATTGAGGCCATGGAAAATGATGCTCATAAAATGGATATGGTGAGGCAGCTAGTGGAGCAAACTCATGAACGCCGAAAAGAGATGGAAAATCTCAAGGCAGCAATGAAGAGAATGAATGCCAAAGTAGAAGAATGGGTTGAAACATTCGGTGATCAACAAGCTGCAGACTTAGTTGATATTCAGGAAGAGCCTCAAAATGAAGAAGAGAGCGAGTTCCGGCAAGAGAAAACTTTTGAAGAAAAGGAAATTCTGAGCCAAACTTGGCTAATGGAACAAGATAAAAAATTAGAGATATATGAGATTCAACATGAGGAAGTTACAGATAGGATGAGACATTTAATAGAAGAAAGAGTTGAACTGGGATAAGAGATCGAACAATTTGGCATTACTATTAATGGCTTGGAGGTTCAATTGAGTGCAAAGGTTGACGCGTCTAACGCCGAACAAAATAGTTATGAGTTGTGTAATGCTGAAAATGAGCTTATACGCCAAATTGAGGAGCTAAAAGTGGAGAGTCAATCATTCGACCATATTTTTGTTGATGATGCCAATGTGGAGAAAAGTGCATTAGAGTCATGTAAGAAAGTAAATAATGTTATACTTGAAGACTCTAGTGTGTTTGCATATGAGGATGTAAATAGTAATGAAATTTTAGAGTTAGGGCGTATTGGTCCTCATTCTAAATATTTTTCGACATTGTATTTGAATGATGATATGGAAATCGAGTCATTTGAGCATTTGGAGAAGTCAACAGTTGAGGAATAACGTGCTTACATTCTTGAATTTGTTATGCCAGATAGATGAAGTACAATAACTAGAAAAATAAGTCAATCAAAATATCCCAATCCTATATACAACTATGTCAAATAATTGGAAAAAAAAAAAACTTAAATTAAATGACAGTGAAGGAGACTTCTTTAAATCTTTTTGTTAAATTTTAGTGTTGTTTGAATTTTCGTCTCTATTCGAAACGATTTTAACCATGATATCCTTTTTCCCGTGGTTGTACCAATTCATGCTTCGTACACCCTTCGTTTTTTACAACTAATTATCTAAATTTAAGTTATTTTTAAAAGGCATTTTAAATTAAAACATGAAAATCTCTTCTTTTTTTTAACTGTAAACACCTGGAAAAGTTGGAATTCATAGACTTGAATTTAAAATATTTATATTTTAATTTATATCTATTTCAATTGTCCTAAATTATAATTTTTAATTGTCTTTGTAAAGCTTAATTCAATGCGCGGACTTAAAAGATATAAAGTCTTAGTAGGGTTTAGAAAGTTATTTCAAGGATAAACTTGTTGCCCTGTGAAATCAGATGTCTAAGATAACTCAAATCATTATATATTTGAGGTTAAAATAAAATCTCAAAAACTTTGAAACGGTATTCCAGTTGAGAACAAAAAGAGATAAAACACTTATCCAAGAAAGGTTAGTTAAGAGCTAGGTTGGAAGATGCTAACGTTACCTCGCATATTTTAGCTTGTATTTGTGGACTGATTACATTGACTATGGAGAACGATTATGTAACGACACGACCGGTCGTTTTGAGCTCTAACGCGTCGTTTGGTGGTTTGAGGCCTTGAGTAGCTTCACTTTATGTTTTATGACTGGTACGTGTGGTCGGAATTGAATTTCGGAAAGTTCAGAGTTGATTTGGAAAGAAAATTCTAAATTCGGAAGCTTTAAGTTGGAAGAATTGACTAAAGTTTGATTTTTAAATAAATGACCCCGAAATCGTGATTGAAGGTTCCAATAGATTCGTATGATGATTTCGGACTTAGGTGTATGTTCGGGTTGAGTATCGGGTCGCCCGGGAGCATTACAGCGCTAGTTGTGGAAAGTTGATATTTTGGAGGTTTTAGAATTTTCTAAGTTTGGCTTGAAGTGGATTTTTATGTTATTGATATCCGTTTGGGGTTTCGGGCCTTGGAATAGGTTCGTATCGTGATTTTTGACTTGTACGCAAAATTTGAAGTCATTCCGGATTGATTTAATACGCTTCGGCGCAAATTAAAGAAGTTGGAAGATTTGAAAACTCATAAATCGATTCGAGGCGCGATTCATAATTTTGATGTGATTCGACGTAGTTTGAAGCCTCGACTAAGTTCTTATTGTATTTTAGGATGTATTGGTATATTTGTTTGAGGTAACGGGGACCCTCGGGTGCAAATCGGATTGGAAACGGATCGTGTTTGGACTTGGGAGAGGTGTTGAGGCAGCTGGGATCTAGTGTAATCACATATGCGTGGAATGCGCTGCAGATGCGAGCCCGCAGGTGTGGCGTTGTGTTCGCAGAAGCGACATTTGGACTGAGCTGGGATGGCCGCAGATGCGAGAATATTTCCGCATCTGCGAGCCCATATATGCGAAGGGTGCTCCGCAGAAGCGGAAAACAAGATGGGCAGCTAGGGTCGCAGAAGCGGAAGATCTCCGCACATGCGGGAGCACAAGAGCGTGTGGTGGATCACAAAAGTGGTCTCGCAGGAGCGGAAATTGGTCTGCGGAAGCAGATTTTCCTGGCTTGGAGGGAACTGCATCTGCAATGGATTTGTCCGCAGGTGCGGAAAGTTGGCTAGGTAGATTGTTTAAAAATCAAGGTTTAGCTCATTTCACTCATTTTCTCTCTCGGTTTGGAAAATATTTGGAGAGTTTCAAGGAGAGATTTTCATCATCTATGGCAAGGTAAGTTATTTCCGCCTATTGTAAGTTAAATACATGGATTCTATAATGATTTAAATATAGAAACTAGTGAAAATTATGGGGGGTTTGGTAGAAAATCTAAAATTTGGTATTTTTTGAATTTGACCACGAAATTGGACATGGAATTAAGAACAAATTATATATTTAAATTCGTAATGTTATGGGTAATGATTGTCTTCAAAAATTTGCGGAATCCGGGCATGTGGGCCCGAAGGGTGACTTTATTGACTTTTCGAGCGAAGTTGGGAATTGTTATAAATTGATTAGTTATGGGTAATACAGTATATATTTATGAATTTGCACATTTATTTGACTAGTTTTGGAGAGACGGGCATCAGTTTGAGGTGTTAGAGTGGCGTTGGAGCCGGCTATGGAATTTCGGAGCGAGGTAAGTCTCCTATCATAATTCTGTGAGGGGAAAACTACCCCTAGGTGATGTATTTGATATGTGCTACTTGTTGCGGGGTCTACATACACAGGAGGTGACAGGAGTCTGTACGTAGCTAAATTTATGTTATTGTCCGGGTAGACTTAGGTTCACACCATGCTATAACTATACTATTTGAGTTGTCCCTTGCCTATTAAATTCCTTTATTTTTTTACATGACTACTTGAGACTAGACTTGCGCAGAGTGATAGACTTGCTATGGTAGAGAGTTGACGGGCTTCATGATTAGCCGCAGAATAATTGTTCTCTTCTTATGAATTTCTCCCGCGCTATGAATTTTCATTGAAAGGTTTTCCTTAAAGTTCATAACTCGCGCGTTTATTCGTGAATGGGGTCAAGGACCCGTTAAAGCTTCTTATTCTAATGGGATCGGGTCGTTCACCTCGGCAGTATAATAAATACATCTAAGATTTGTGTCGTTCGACCCTCGGCAATACGCACATTATGATGGGATTGGGTCGTTCGCCTCGGCAGAATTTTGTATCACACTTTCATGGGAGTGGGCCATTCGCCTCGGCAATATAATAGATGTATATATAGTTCGTGTCGTTCGACCCTCGGCAGTGCACACAATATGATGGGATCGGGTCGTACGCCTCGGCATTTCTATAAAACACTCTTATGAAATCGTGCGTAATCTTTGGCAATAAGCCAGTATATCTATGAGTTTTCCTGATTTGAACTGTGACGGCCTATCTGGTAAGATCCATAATTTATATACTCCGATTGAGGATGTAACTACTTAGTGAAATTTTATATTCTAGACAGATGTTGTATTTTGTTATATTTTCTAGTTAATACTCATGCACTTATGACACCAGGTTTTGAAGGTTCCTACTGGTTGTTCGTTATGTTCGTTCATGTAATTATTATCATTTCACCTGTAATTTCTATTTTATACTATTTAATTAATGGATATTATGATGTCAAAAGTAATAAAATGAGTAATTAAGTTGATCAATCACCGTTGGCTTGCTTGACGGTGGCGTTAGGCACCATCACAACCTTTATTGGATTTTGGATCGTGACAGCTTGGTATCAGAGCGTTAGGTTCACTTAGGTCTCATGAGTCATGAGCAAGTCTAGTAGAGTATTGCGGATCGGTACGGAGACATCTGCACTTATCTTCGTGAGGCTACAGGGTTGTTAGGAGCACTTCCCTTCTTGATTTCCTCATCGTGCGGTTTGATTCCATTGAGGCTTGTGCCATTATTTCCTTCCTACTCAATCTTACGCGACGTGGGGCGCTTGTTGTCAATTGGGAATCGAGTAGTTGTATTGGTATTGCAGACGTGGTGCAGGATGTTTTTTCCTGAGTGTTCAGGTAGGCTATTATTGTCGCCTTGCGGAAGGATGTTCTTTTGTCCCAACTCAGTATCTGTATTCCATATGGTTTCGAGACTGTGCACGGATTGCTATGATGTTTATGCGTTGTAATAGCACAATGTTGGTATAATGGAAGGGTGCTTGTTTATGTGTCGAGGCAGTGAATGATTAGAAAGTAGGATTTCCGGTGCATGATTTAGAGGTTCAGCATTCAATTCCAGCAAAGGAAAGGCAATCAGACAATGGATGTTCAGGCCTTGGTTGATGAAGTGACGAGACTTGGTATTTTCGAGTGTAGTGGAATTCTCATTTGTGATATGGTATCGTCATCCTTGTTGAACGCATTAAGGATTGCCGGTGTTATCGTCTTCTTCGATTTTCCTTCGGGGTAGGATGTTGTGAAAATGGTGTCGGGGGCGCTTGACAAAGATAGTGGTGTGTAGCGATTCAGAATCGAATTGGTATTTCTAATGATGATGGCTGAAGAGAGAGATGATCTTCGAGGAGGCTTAGAGTTGGTAGCAATTTATTAGTTCGGGTGCTACAAATATGGACTTGATTTGACGCAACATTTGAACAGCGAAGTATGAGGAAGTACATGGCGAGAAGTGTCTCGCGGTGGTTGAATTGCTAGCAAGACAAGTATAAAAAGCAGAGGTCGGGGAGTTTCTTAAAGGAGATGGTTTAACCGAAGGGGTAGTGTGATGGTAGTCTATAATCTCGTGTTTTAGTCGCTTATTACACTTCAATTTACTGCGCTTTAATTGAGTTTGAGCTTTAATCGCTAGTGTTTTGCATTATTGGGTGTTTTATGTCTTGTAGGAGTAATTCCGAGTGATGTAGATGTTATGGAGCTAATTCGAGTGATTTGGAGCTTTGAAGTCTGAGTAAAAGCCAAAGGGATTAAACCGGGATCGCGTTCGGGGGTCGAGGACTACATCTGGATATCAAAAATCAAAGAAAAAGCTAGACTTTGAGAAACTTCCACAGCCGCGGTGCGCGGCACGCCATAGCTTCCCAATTTTCCTGAAATATGTCAGAACAAGCTCTCTAAAGTTTTCCACAACCGCCCCGCGTGGCGCGTCGCCCCATGCGGTGTGCCTAGGCAATCTTTATAGATTTATTATCCCAGTTCATGCAAGAAAAGGTGTTTTCGTTTGGGCCCGACCCTTCTTAGTATAAATACATGTTAAAGCGTTATTTTATGGAATTTTGACACATCTTAGACCGAAGTAAGCCAATGAAGAGGTGGAGAAGCAAAAGCTCAAGGATTTCATCATTCAATCCTCACTCAAGACAAAGGTTTGGATTGTTTTATGTTTCCGTTTAACTTAAACATTGTTATGATGAATTACTCTATATCCTTGGAGTAGTTCTCTTTAGGGTTTGATGGATTTGGTGTATTGATACTTGTTTGTGGATAATTAATTCTAGTTTTATATATTGAATCATTTTGGATGTTTTAATTGTTGCATCTATATTCACTTGATCGTGTAATCGATAGAGGTATAACTTGTGATGTTGTTGCATTTTATTTTGTTGGTTGAAGTCATTAATTCTTCTTAGTAATCGGAAGAGGTAGTTGAATTGTTGATTAAACTTAGTTATGAGGATAATCGAGAGAGGTTTTCCTAAATACCAATCCACTACGAATTCTTGCATATCTTCACGTGCTTAAAGTTGGTTCATCTTGTGAGGTTAAGACTTAATCGAGAGAGGAGTTTCTATTAATCAATTGAACTAATAGCCAAGTGAATTCGAGACTCACTTGAACATTAAAAGTGAATTATCTAGAGTTAAATTCCAAACATTTATCTTGCACCTAACCTATCAACCTTATCTTTTCCCAATTGATAACTTCCTTTGCTTAATACTTGCATTGATTGTCATTATCCAATAGTATAGATTCTTGGTTAATTTTAGTTTTAATCACATAAACCTAAATTGTTGATCATCTTGGATAGCAATCTAGCTACAAACTATGATAATACTATTTAACTCCAATCCATGTGGATACGATATTTTAATTTACTATATTCGACTAGCGAGCATATTTTAGTGTGTGTTTTGCGCTCGTCAAATTTTGGCGTCATTGCCGGGGATTGGCAATCAATAGTGTTTGAAATAGTCTGTAGTGCTAATTCGGAAATTTTTCTTTTACTTTATTTTATTTTTCCCTTTCTACGTTTGGTGTTATTTGACTGTGCGCAGGCTACAAGTTAGATTGGTGCATGACTCGATCTTCTGGTAAGGAATTACAACCATACAAACCAGAAATCGAGAAACAACTACGACAGTTGAGGAAGGAAAGAAATCTCGCCGAGAAAGTAGATAAGGTTGGGCAATCCTCAACCAAGGAACGCATGGCTGGAGATGATGATAATGTTGATTTGGCTGCGAGAGAGGCAGTCCAACTCAGAGAGAAAGCTGCAAGGGATGCTGAAGAAGAAGCACTTAGAGATGCACAAATTTCTTATGAGGAGGAGAGGGCTCGAAGAATGGCTCAAAATCAGCCTGTGGGTGCAGATCAGTTCGGAAACATAGCTCCCGGCCAAGGGAGACCACTTGGTGATTATGCTAGACCGGTCTACAACCAAGGCCGGTCAAGTGTGAGGCCACCTCCAGTGGTAGCTAATAATTTTGAGCTGAAGCAAGGGTTGCTCCAAACGCTTCAAAATAGCTGTGTTTTTAGAGGAAAGATGAACGAAGATCCAAACAATTATCTGATGGACTTCGAGGAGATAATGAACACATTTCAATATAATGGTATGTCACAAGATTCAGTTTACCTAAGGTCATTCCCCTTCACACTTAAAGATGATGCAAAGCACTGGCTTCGAAGTTTGCCCCAGGGATTGATTAGAACATGGGAGGAGATGACCAGAAAAGTTCTTGCTAATATTTCTCCTCAGCGAAAACGGGCAAGTTTAGAAGAGAAATCCATAACTTCTGTCAGAATGAGACTGAAATTTTGTTTGAAGCTTGGGAGAGGTTTAAGGAGATAGTGCGTAAGTGTCAGCATAGTGGAATTGAACTCTAGATGCAACTCCAGGATTTTTGGGAGGGATTGACACTGGCCTCACGCAGAACATTGAGCAACGCAGCTGGAGGTCCGTTGATGGAAAAGACTCCAGAGGAGATAGTCATTATTCTTGATGAGTTGTCTGAAGATACAAATCAGTGTCCCTCTGAAATTGCTGAAAGAAGAAGCTCGAATGGTGTTCACCAGGTTGATGCTAACACATATGTGCACGTACAACTTGATGCCATGGCGACAGAGATAAGGAAGCTAACCTTAGTTTTAATACAAAGTGAGAATCACGCAGCTTGTGATATATGTGGAAGAGGACACCCTACTCATGAGTGTCAAGCCTCAACTGAGGAAGTAAATGCTGTGGGAAATTATAACTTCAATGCAATGGGTCAGAAGCACCCCGGTTTTTCATGGATTTCACCTGGGGGTACTGCAAATGCATGGCAACAAAATAACTCCAGATTTTAAGGAGCTCCTGGTTTTGGGAATCAGTCGAGGCTGCAGTTTCAGCCTCAACAACCAATTCAGTCTGGGTTAGAAGATCTGATGAAATCCTTTATTATCAAGACTGATAAGAGATTAGATGCTCATGGTGTAGCTATCAAAGAACTTGGGACAGGTTTGCATAACTTGGAGAGATAAGTGGGACAAATTGCAAATATATTATTTGAGAGAATCCCTGGTACTCTGCCAGCTGATACTGAAAAGAATCCTAAAGAAACAGTAAATGTTGTAACCTTGAGAAGTGTACAAGTGTTGAAAGATCCCACTCCAATTCACAAAGAAGTTGCGCCTGAAAAAGAAAGTGGGAAGGAGCTAAAAATTGAATATGATAAAAAGACTGAGAAGAAGAAAGGCAAGAAGGGAGCTGAGAAAAAAGAAGAAGGAGGAAAATTCAAGAAGGGAGGAATCTGATGATATGAGCAAGCACATGCCTGCTCTACCTTTTCCCCAAAAGCTTTATAGAGAGAAGCTGGACAAGCATTTGAGATATTTCTGGATATGCTGAAACAAGTTAATGTAAATTTGCCATTCACTGAAGTTCTCTCCTAATTGCCAGCCTATGCTAAGTTCTTGAAGGAAATCCTGACAAAGAAGAGAAAGATAGAAGAGACATCAGTAGTCAAGCTCACAGAGCATTGCAGCGCAATCTTGCAAAACAAACTCCCACAAAAGTGTGGAGATCCAGGGAGTTTTACTATACCTTGCTCGTTAGGCACTCTTAATTTTGATAAATCTTTGTGTGATTTTGGTGCCTCAATTAATTTAATGCATTTGTCAATTTATAGAAAACTGGAGAATGAGCTTGGAGAGATAAGGTCGGCACCAATATTTTTACAGCTGGCAGACCAAACAACTATAGTACCCGAGGGGATAGTGGAAGATGTATTAGTTCAGGTAGATAAGTTCGTCTTTCTAGTAGATTTCATTGTAGTGAAGATGGAGGAGAATAAAGAGGTCCCCCTTATTTTAGGAAGACCATTCTTAGTGACGGGTAGAGCAATATAAGACATACATGATAGAAAGCTCATGCTTAGAGTGGGTGATGAGACGGTGACTTTCGAGATAAATGTGGAGATGGGGGTGAGAAAGGAGAAGTCAGCTGCAAGTGTAGAGTGGAGAGTGAAAAGCTCGAAAGAGAAGGTCCCAGTGATTGAGAAAGACAGGTGTGGGGTGTACCCCAAGAAGGCTGAGAAGAAGATGTCTGCATGGATGTGTGCATTGGTTCGAGCGCGTGGAATGGAGTTCGACTCAGACCCCGACTAAAAATCCAAAGAAGTTTCCTCTACCTTATGCTTTTTAATTGTATGTCATGGGGACATGCCACAACTTAAAGTGTGGGGTGGGAGAAAATTATATGTTGTATGTATTTGTGTTAGTAATTTAGTTTTGTTATTTTAGTAGTTAGAGATAGAAAAATGAGAAAAAACCATATGTTGTATGTATTTGTGTTAGTAATTTAGTTTTGTTGTTTTAGCAATTAGAGATAGAAAAATGAGAAAAAACCATAAAAATTTAAAATTTTTGACTTTTCCTCACCTAATTGTTATGTATCTTAGTTAACTCATTTGAGCCTATAATCTTATTTCTTTGGCAACCACATTACAAGCCTTATCCATTTGTTTGAATTAATCATCTATTTGAACCTTGTACCTCTCATGAGCACTTAAATTTGTTATGAACTTAGTAAAAGTTGAAGTATGGGGTGATTGGTTTGTCTTTTGAGTAGAACTAATGAAAAAAGGAAAAAGGTGCACTGTTTTGAAAAAAGTAAGAACCACTTGAATTGAAAGAGAAAGAAAAAAATAATTGTATTGTTGTGTAAATTATTCCATGATAGTGGTAAATCTTGATGTAATAGTGCTTAAAGAAGTTTGTAGTTAATAATATAAGTTGATGTCAAGGTGGAGTTATGGATTGACATAAGTGTATGGTTTTGAAAGGTAAAGTGTATGTATTAAAGTGCTTAAGGAGGTGTAGTCACTTTTATATCTAAATGTATCCTACCCGTCCCGCAGCCTGCATTACAACCAATTAAAGTCCTATTTGATCATTGACTAAATGAGCTCGATTAGTTGAGAAGTACACTATGGGCAAGCCTATGGTTCATCTTTTGTGGCATATGAATGCTATTTTTGAGAGTGAGTGAATTCTTTCGATATTGAGTTCCTGATTGTTGTTAAATTTGATGGTGTGTGGAACTGCTCTCTATTGTTGTGAGGGAACTTGATTCGTGAAGGAAAGGTAATGTTGTTGACCTCTGTGTTAGAGTAAGTGAGCGGGCTATAAATAATGTGTAGTCCTTTTGAGTCAAATCTTGAGGCGAGGATATTACGTTACTATGCTTAGTCTATTTTAAATATTCTTGGTTTAATGAGTTAGGGAAGTTTCTAAATAAGGTCGTGTCTATATAAAGTGTGGTTTGATTGGTTGAGGATGAGAAATGGTTTAAGTGTGAGGTGTTGATGGTAGGCTATACTCTCCTGTTTTAGTCGTTTATTACACTTCAATTTACTGCACTTTAATTGAGTTTGAGCTTTAATCTCTAGTGTTTTGCACTTATTGGGTGTTTTATGCCTTGTAGGAGTAATTCCGAGTGATGTAGATGTTATGGATCTAATTCGAGTGAATTGGAGCTTTGAAATCTGAGTAAAAGCCCAAGGGATTAAACTGGGATCCCGTTCGGGGGTCGAGGACTACATCTGGATATCAAAAATCAAGGAAAAAGCTAGACTCTGAGAAACTTCCATAGCCGCGGTGCACGGGGCGGCGCACGGCATGCCACGGCTTCCCAATTTTCCTGAAGTCTATCAGAACAAGCTCTCTAAAGTTTCCCACAACCGCCTCGCGTGGCGCGTCGCCCCATGCGCAGGAAAAGGTATTTTCTTCTAGGCCCGACCCTACATAGTATAAATACATGTTAAAATGTTATTTTATGGATTTTTGCCACATCTTAGACCGAAGTAAGCCAAGGAAGAGGTGGAGAAGCAAAAGCTCAAGGATTTCATCATTCAATCCTTACTCAAGACAAGGGTTTCGATTGTTTTATGTTTTCCTTTAACTTAAACATTGTTATGATGAATTACTCTATATCCATGGAGTAGTTCTCTTTAAGGTTTGATGGATTTGGTGTATTGATACTTGTTTTGTGGATAATTAACTCTAGTTTTATGTATTGAATCATTTTGGATGTTTTAATTGTTGCATCTATATTCACTTGATCGTGTAATCGAGATAGGCATAACTTGTGATATTGTTGCATTATATTTTGTTGGTTGAAGACATTAATTCTTCTTAGTAATCTGAAGAGGCTAGTTGAATTGTTGATTAAACTTAGTTAGAAGGATAATTGAGAGAGGTTCTCCTAAATACCAATCCACTACGAATTCTTGCATATTTTCATGTGATTAAAGTTGGTTCATCTTTTGAGTTTAAGACTTAATCGAGAGAGGAGTTTCTATTAATCAATTGAACTAATAGCCAAGTGAATTCGAGAGACTCACTTGAACATTAAAAGTGAATTATCTAGAGTTAAATTCCAAATATTTATCTTGCACGTATTCTATCAACCCTATCTTCTCCCAATTGATAACTTCCTTTGCTTAATACTTGCGTTGATTGTCATTAGCCAATAATATACATTCTTAGTTAATTTTAGTTTTAATCACATAAACCTAAATTGTTGATCTTCTTGGATAGCAATCTAGCTACAAACTATGATGATACTGTTTAACTCCAATCTATATGGATACGATATTGTAATTTACTATATTCGACTAGCGAGCATATTTTAGTGTGTGTTTTGCGCTCGTTAGAGTGGCAGAGTAGCATATGGATTCTGTGGTAGGATAGCCACGTGCTTTGAGAAAGTTTTGGGCGATTTGGGAATCATGGTGGACAGTGACTAGGTCTACGGGTTTTATTTGGAATGGTGCTACTGTGTTGAGGAAGATTGAGTATGGCAAAGAGGAGTTGGGTTGAAATGAATAGGGGTGTAAAAACATGATTATCGTTGGTATGCAACATGACTTCAAGTTTAGAATGTATTGTCGGACTTTCAGTTGATGTCAGTAGGGAATGAACAGAATTGTACAGCTGGTGGACAAGCATGGGCTCAGGAGGGTTTATTGAACTTGCGGTAGTTGTACCCGGTGCAGCGTCGTTAGAAGATGTCGGCATGGAATACCACAGGTGGGTTATCTCCTGTGAACAGGTTAGCAG
The DNA here is from genome assembly GCF_000715075.1 of Nicotiana tabacum. Classification (NCBI taxonomy): domain Eukaryota; kingdom Viridiplantae; phylum Streptophyta; class Magnoliopsida; order Solanales; family Solanaceae; genus Nicotiana; species Nicotiana tabacum. The sequence continues at coordinate 63,681,961 of NC_134081.1, forward strand.
TTGTCTGATTTTGATGAGGTTTCTACGAATAGTTCTACTTACCACCCAGCAGAAGGTCGAGTATGTGATCGTGGATGATAATTCGGAATGTATCATGAAAAGCTTAACAAAAGACTACGAGAAATTTGGCGGTTAACAGTGAGAGATCATGGTAATCGAGAAGGAGGAATTATTGTGGGTTCTATATTATGTGATGGTAGCTTAAAGCTAAGTGGGGGAGCCCACCGTCTATGATTGGATCGCGTGGTTGTCTGCTTTTGCGGTTTTTAGTTATCGATACGTTGGTGGATTAATTATGATTAAGAAAAGAAAATATCAGGGGTAATTTGAGCAAGGAACTTTATGAATGTGTGTTATATTAAGCCTTATCGGTTCATGTTCAGGTTTTAGGAAGACTTAGAGTTTATGCTTCTTGTGGATGTGATGTACAAGGAAAAGAATTCATCCGGTTACTTCTTTGGTACTGTTCATGAGCTAAAAGAGTGTTAGAGTTTGGCTCATATTCGGGACCAAGCCAGAGTGGGTGACTCTCAACAGTGGTTCTAATGGGTTCGCTATGTGGCTAGGGACCGGGATTTTTGTAGCATAGTGTGAAGAATACTTGGGAAATTTTTTATGTTATCATCGGGTTTGCGGGGCAGTATTGAAAATAAATAGGAGAAATAGTTTCAGATTCGCGGAAGGTCTTTTAGAATGGGTGTACCAATTGGAGATGCTATTGTGTGCATAAGGAGAGTATGAGATGGTTCAAGAGTATTGATACGATGTGGTCTCGTGATACGGGTCACTCAGGATGAGTGCGGATTTGGTTCGTTACATTTGAGAATGAAGCTACTATTATTTCTAAGGCAAGTCGAGAGTAAATTGGAAGAAGTTGGGTCGGTTAGTAATCATTGAATCAGCATGATTGTGGCAATGATCAGTTCTTCAGCATGTGAAGTTATACATGTGTTTTGTGGTTGTACGTGCGGGCTTGACAGCCACCGCGACTTGATTGGTTTTGGGAGGTATTTGATTCAATGGCCTTGAGGTGTAAATGGATTCCGGAAGAGTCATGGAGGTTTAGATAATGACTTGAGGTTTGTATTTTCTGCGGCATAGGAATTTGAAAGTTGAGGATCAAAGTTGCGATTTGGTGTTGACAGGAATGTCACGATCTCGGATGAGCAGGGAAGAATTCAGATGTTTAGAGTAAGCTGGCATTATCTTAGTGTCACCTGAGAATGGTGTTCTGGGGAAGAGGCATTATGTATTGATTTACGGATTGTGATTTGCCTTACAAAATTAGTATGGTTCGTGTTACGGAGGTGCAAATTTTACTACCTGGTGCAGAAGGTTGTGAGAGCGTGCCCCACGAGAAACTTTTATAAGTGTGGCATGTTAGTTACTTGATTGTTAAGGATTGAAACCAAGTATACAGATTTTGGTACTATCGCTAATGTGAGAGTTTATTCCTGGAAGGCGCTCTATTCCTTTGGTTGTGAACAATGGGAGTTGTTCCAGATTGAGACGGCTTGATGTGTATTTTCTTCTCGATTGTTATATGCGTATCGGGTGGCACGCCACCACGGGTATATTGTTTGGATCGGGTGGCACACCGACACGGGCATGTTGTGTGGATCGGGTTACATGCCACAACAGAGTCATATTGGATAGGGTTGCACGCCACAACAGTGAGATGTTGAGCCTAGTTCCTTACACTTATTGTGCGTGCCTTGTTTTCATTCCTGAGGAAGGTTCACAGCATCTATTTGGCCATTTTATTCGTTACGCGGGCTGGATAGTCTTTTTCCAGAGTTCGTTTTTTTTTTTCTTTCCTTATGTATCACATTCGAGTTTGTAGCTTGTTGGCGCATTGTGGGCGTCATATAAGATTGTTGGCAATGTCTGAGATGGCTTATTGCCTGAGCAGCTTGGACTGGGTGAGACGAGGTAATATTTCTGTACGGAGGAGAGACTCCATGATTTGTTGATTCGGCAGGTGGTTATTAGTTTCTACACATCTCTGCAGTCATGGCAGTATTTCGAGAGTTGGAATAGGACTTATATGCGTCATGAGTCATATTCCTAGCATCAGATTCATGAAATTCCAGCTATTGTGGTCGGAGGATGTTATTATGGGCGACTTATGTGGTGTACGGTGTGATTTCAACATAGGGGCATGATCATGTTTTGGTACAGTGTGTGGTGATTGATACGGTGTTTGTGTGTTAGAATCAGGCCTTGTAAAGAAATTCGAAAGTTGGAATTTGGTTCTAAAGCTTGTTATCTAAGGTTATAGGGAGGATCTTCAGTCTGGCTCGAGCTAATGTGCTCAACTAGGTAGTGGTGGCACGGGTAGGTGCACGAGGAGCTAAATAGTAATTTTGGACAACTCTGGAGCAGTCCTTAGCACGTTCGAGGATGACCGTATGTTTAAGTGGGGGAGAATGTAACGACCCGATCGGTCGTTTTGAGCTCTAGCCCGTCATTCGGCGGTTTGAGGACTTGAGTAGCTTCACTTTATGTTTTATGACTTGTACGTGTGGTCGGAATTGAATTTTGGGAAGTTCGGAGTTGATTTGGAAAGAAACTTCTAAATTCGGAAGCTTTAAGTTTGAAGAATTGACTAAGGTTTGATTTTTAAGTAAACGACCCGGGAATCGGGATTTGAAGGTTCCAATATATTCGTATGATGATTTCGAACTTAGGTGTATGTTCGGGTTGAGTATCTGGTCGCCCGGGATCATTACGGCGCTTGTTGTGGAAAGTTGAGATTTTGGAGGTTTTAGAATTTCCTAAGTTTGGCTTGAAGTGGATTTTATGTTATTGATGTCCGTTTGGGGTTCCAAGCCTTGGAATGGGTTCATATCGTGATTTGTGAGTTGTACGCAAAATTTGAAGTCATTCCGAATTGATTTGATACGTTTCGGCGCAAATTATAGAAGTTGTAAGATTTAAAAACTCATAAATCGATTCGAGGCGCGATTTATAATTTCGATGTGGTTCGACATGGTTTGAAGCCTCGACTAAGTTCGTATCCTTTAGGACGTATTGGTATGTTTGGTTGAGGTTCCGGGGGGCCTCGGGTGCGAATCGAATTGGAAACGGGTCGTGTTTGGACTTGGGAGAGGTACTGAGGCAGCTGGGATCTGGTGCAATGCGTGGAAAGGGCCGCAGGTGGCCGCAGAAGCGACATTTGGACTGAGCTAGGATGGCCTCAGATGCGAGGATATTTTTGCATCTGCGATCCTGCTGATGCAAAGGGTGCTCCGCAGAAGAGGAAAACGAGATGGGCAGCTGGGGTCGCAGAAGTGGAAGATCTCTGCACGTGCGGGAGCGCAGGAGCGTGTGGTGGACTGCATAAGCGGTCTTGTAGGAGCGGAAATTGGTCCGCAGAAGTGGATTTGCCTGGCTTGGAGGGAACCGCACTTGCGATGGATTTGTCCGTAGGTGCGGAGCCGCAAGTGCGGCTAGTGTTTCGCAAGAATGGAAAGTCGGCTGGGCAGATTGTTTAAAAATCGAGGTTTTTCTCATTTCACTCATTTTCTCTCTCGGTTTGGACAATTTTTAGAGAGATTCAAGGAGAAATTTTCATCATATATGGCAAGGTAAGTTATTCCCACCTATTGCAAGTTAAATTGTGATGACCCGAAAGATCATCTTATATTTTAGAACCTAATTCTACACTTTGAAGCCTTAAATACCTCAGTTTAGCCTTCCTCAATTTGCGTGCACAGTCCGGGTGTTTTTTCGGAAAGCTTTTATGTTAAAAACTGAGAAAATATAAAATTTTTGCCTTAAAATCTATAAGAGTGGACTTCGGTCAACATTTTGAGCAAACTGACCCGAATTCATGGTTTGATGGTCCCGGTAGATCCGTATTGTGATTTGAGACTTGGACGTATGCCTGGAATCGAATTCGGAAGTTCCTAGCTCGAGTTATCGCACTTTGTTGAAATTTAGAAGTTAAAGGCTTAATGACTTTGAAATATTTGACTATGGTTTGCCTTTTGGATATCGGGTCCGTATTTTTTGGTTCCGGAACCCGGTATAGGTCCAATAATATATTTATGACTTGTCTGTCAAAATTGGTGAGAAACGGAGTTGGTTTGGCATGATTCGGACGTCCAGTTGTGAAATTAGAAGTTCATGAGTTTTCTTGAAATTTTTCTTTGATTTGATGCTAAATTCGTAGTTCTAGGTTTTATTTTGGAAATTTAATCGTGCGAGAAAGTTCATACAATATTTTTAGACTTGTGTGCACAATTGGTTTAGAGCCTCGAGGGCTCGGGTGAGTTTTGGATAGGCTACGGAGTGCAATTGGACTTAGAAATATTGCTGGTGTGTTTCAGTTCTGGTGCAGGACTCTAATCTCACATTTGCGAGGTCAGGCTTCGTATTTGCGACCTATGATGGGTTCGCATTTGCGAGCAACTTATCGCATTTGCGAAGAGTAGCTGGAGCACCTTAAGTTCGCATTTGCAAAGTGCGTCAGGGGGGTACAGCGATCACAATTGCAATCAAACGGTCGCATTTGCGGAAGGTCAAAGTTCGCATTTGCAAACAAATCATCGCAAATGCGATGACAGCAGGAATGGAAGGGACTTCACATTTGCGATTGTTTCTTCGCATTTGCGGGGCTCGCATTTGTGAACCCCAGGTCGCAAATGCGACATCTCTAACTGATCAAAATGGGAGTTAGACGGGATTTTTGTTCATTCTTCAAATTTTCAAAATAAGAAAACACTAGAGGCGATTTTTCAAAGAACTCTTCTTCCCCAAACCATTGGTGAGTGATTCTAATCCATTTTCTTTCAATCTTTCACTACATTTTCTAAGATTTCAACCTAAAATCTATTGTTTTCGTGGTGAAAATTGGGGGTTTGGGTAGAATTAGAGATTTTTGCAAAACGGGGATTTAGACCTCAAATTGAGGTCGGATTCCAAAATAAATTACATAACCGAGCTCGGGGGTGAATGGGTAATTGGGTTTTGGTCTGAATTTCGGGATTTGACCAAGCGGGCCCGGAGGTTGACTTTTGTTGACTTTTTCAATAATGACCTAAATTGAATCCTTTGCAATCATGGGTAGTTCCTAAGGCTTAATTTGAATTATTTGATTGGTAATTTTATAGATTCCATTGGTTCGGAGGCTTGTTTGAAAGGAAAAGCTGTGATTGAGCTTTGAGTGGACTTTTGGAGCGAGGTAAGTGTCGTGGTTAACCTTGACTTGAGGGATTAAGACTTGTTTGTCTATTTGCTACATGTTTAAATGTTGGGTACAACGTATATGTGAGGTGACGAGTACTTATGCGTTGTTGTCGGGTTAAAGCATGTGGGTGGGACTTGTTCCTTGTAGTTTATTGCTTACTTTGATCTTTTTATCCATGCTTAAACTAGTTACTTACTAAATTGATTGTTCTTATCGTGTTTACGGGCTTTTGTGATAATTGAGTATTGATTCCAAAGTTGAGATTGGTATTTTGGAACCATTGTTGAAGTAAGGCTGTTCTTATTTATTCTATCTCCCTGCTATTACTTGTTCATTGTTATGTGGTAAGGGAGAGTGTTAATACACGAAGGGTGATGTCGTGCCACATTGTGAGTGTTAATGCATGAAGGGTGATGCCGTGTCATATTATGAGTGTTAATGCACGAAGGGTGATGCCATGCCATATTGTGAGTGTTAATGCACGAAGGGTAATGCCATGCCATATTATGAGAGTTAATGCACGAAGGGTAATGTCGGTCCATATTATGAGAGTTAATGCACGAAGGGTGATGCCGTGTCGTTTCTATCGATTTATATTGAGAGTGAGAGTAAAAGCCCGAAGGATGATGCCATGCAGTATCATTTTTTTATTGTGAGGTTGAGAGTAAAAGCACGAAGGGTGATGCCGTGCAATTTTCTTCATTGTGTTTAGTTGTTTTCACTGGTTAAAAGCTTGTTGACTGTTCTAGTTATCATTTTCGTTGTATCTCTTATATCTTGTGCCCCTTTACCATGTCCTCCTCCTAATAGTAAATGTTTTGGTGTTATTGTGGTTTTTCTTGTACATATATTGTTATCTGCACAGGTTTATTATGTGGGTGTCTTGTTATAGCCTAATCACTATTTTGTCAAGGTTAGGCTCGACACTTACGAGTACATGGGGTCGGTTGTACTCATACTACACTCTACACTACTTGTGCAGATTTTGGTATCGGTCCTAGTTGATCGTGAGGCTTAGTAGCTTGGACTTGCTTATTATAGACTCAAGGTAGATCTGCTGGCGTCCGCAGACCTTGGAGTCCCCTTCTATCTCCCCTATTTTACTGTTTCTTTTCATTCAGAACAGTTGTATTTCTTTCAGACTCTGATTGTAGAAAATCTTAGAAGCTCGTAAGTTTTGACTCCAGATCTGAATTGTATCAGATATTATGGGCTTTATGTTATTCCGCATTTCAGTTTTTGCTTCTATTTAGTTTGATTGATTTTGTTATTGAAATTGACTAAAGTCGGCTTAAAGAATCCTCTAACGTTGGCTTGCCTAGCAAGTGAAATGTTAGGTGCCATCACGGTCCCGAAGGTTCGAATTCTGAGTTGTGACAAGTTGGTATTAGAGCACTATGTTGCATAGGTCTCACAAGTCATGAGCAGGCTTAGTAGAGTCTGAAGGATCGCCATCACTACTATTCTTCTCTGTCGTGCGATTTTGTTCTCTCATTGCTAATTGAACTCTTCTGCTATTATTCTTTCGCATATGGCGAGAACACGTACTGCATCTTCAGCTGAGCAGCAGCTAGAGCCCCTAGTGGCAGCTCCTACGAAGGGTAGAGGTCGAGGCCGAGGCCGTGCTAGAGGTAGGGGCAGAGCTCAGCCTAGAGCTCAAGCAATAGAACCAGCAGTGGAGCCTCAGGTAGAGTTTGACGAGGAGGTTCCAGCCCAGACTGTTCCTGTCGGACCAGCTCAGGTCCCGAGGGGTTCATCGCCACCCCAGTACTTTAGGATGCTTTGGTCTATTTGGTTGGCCTTATGGAGGGTGTGGCCCAGGCTGGTACATTTCCCATGGCACCAGCCATCTCTCAGGCTGGGGGAGGAGCACAAACTCCCACTACTCCCTCTCTGGAGCAGATAGCTCCCCGGTATCAAACTCCAGCAGCTCAGCCAGTCAGAGTAGTTCATCCAGTTATTGCAGCACAAACCGGTGATGGACCAACTCTATTTTCTGAGGGCTTATTGAGATTGGACAAGTTCACTAAGCTCTTTCCAGTTCACTTCAGTGGTGCACCTTCTGAGGACCCACAGGATTATCTTGACCGCTGCCATGAGGTTCTGCGAAACATGGGAATAATTGAGACCAATGGGGTCGATTTTGCTGTGTTTCATATGACGAGTTCTGCTTAGAGATGGTGGTAGGATTTTGTATTGGCCAGATCAGCGGGGTCGCCTATTCTTACTTGGGACCAATTTTCTCAGATATTTCCTAAGAAGTTCCTTCCTGTCACACTGAGAGAGGATTTTCGCAGGCAGTTCGAGCGTCTCTAGCAGGGCAGTATGTCCGTCACACAGTATGAGTCCCATTTTGTAGATCTGGTCCGTCATGCTATTCTTCTACTTCCTACCGAGAGAGAGAGGGTGAGGAGGTTTATTGAGGGACATGCTCACCCTATCAGGCTATAGATGGCCAAGGAGACCGGAAGTGAGATTTTCTTTCAGGCGGCTGCTAATGTTGTGAGGAGGATCGAGATGGTTCTTGCACAGGAGAGAGGGTACGGGTCTGATAAGAGGCTTCGTCAGTTTGGTGGGTTCAGTAGTGCCTCGTCTGGAGACAGGGGTAATTTTGGTAGAGGCCATCCTCCCAGGCTGTTTCATTCAGCACTCCAAGCATCCCACGGTGCTTCGGGTGGTCGTGGCCCTCATATACCTTATTCCGACTAGCTAGCCTACAGTGCACCACTAGCTCCTATTAGTGCACCTCCGCTCCAGAGTTTTCAAGGTGGTTAATCAGGTCGACAGGGTCAGTTTCAGGGTTAGCAGTCACAGCAACCGAGGTCCTGTTATACTTGTGGTGATCCAAGGCACATTGCTAGATTTGCCCTCGTGCATCGAGCAGTTCACAGCATCAGGTTTCTCGTGCCACGGTCCCGGCATCGAGTGCTTTACCGCCCGTTCAGCCAGCTAGAGGTAGGGGTTAGGCAGCCAGAGGTGGTGGTCAGGCTATTAGAGATGGAGGTCAGGCCGCTAGAGATGGAGGCCAGCTAGTTAGGGGCCGTCCTAGAGATGTAGTCCAGAGTGGTGGGGCCCAGCCTCGATGCTATGCTTTCCCAACCAGGCCCGAGGCTGAGTTATCTGACGTTGTTATCATAGGTACTGTTTCAGTTTGTAGTAGAGATGCTTCAGTTCTATTTGATCTGGGTTCTACTTACTCCTATGTGTCATCCTATTTTGCTTCATATTTGGTTGTGCCTCGTAATTCTTTGAGTGCTCCTGTGTATTTGTCCATACCTGTAGGAGATGCTATCATTGTAGACCGTGTTTATTGTACGTGTGTGGTCACCATGGGGAATCTTGAGACTAGTGTAGATCTTCTACTTTGCGATATGGTAGATTTCGATGTTATCTTGGGTATGGATTAGCTGTCACCTTATCATGCTATATTGGATTGTCACACTAAGATAGTGACCTTAGCCTTGCTGGGGTTGCCTCGATTAGAGTGGAGAGGGACTCCTGGCCATTCTAGCAGCAGGGTTATCACTTATATAAAGGCTCGGCGTATGGTCGTGAAGAGGTGTCTAGCTTATTTGGCTTATGTCCGCGATTCTAGTGCAGAGGTTCCTTCCATGGATTCAGTACCAGTTGTCCATGAGTTTTCAGAGGTGTTCCCTGCAGACCTGCCGGAGATGCCACCCAACAGGGACATTGATTACTGTATTGATTTGGCTCCGGGCACTCAGCCCATTTCTATTCCTCCATACCATATGGCCCCGCCAGAGTTGAAAGAATTAAAGGAGAAGTTGCAGGATTTACTTGATAAGGGCTTCATTAGACCTAGAATCTCACCCTGGGGTGTACCTGTATTGTTCGTGAAGAAGAAGGATGGATCGATGAGGATGTGCATAGATTATCGGCAGTTGAACAAAGTCACCATTAAGAACAAGTATCCATTGCCGAGGATTGATGACTTATTTGATCAGCTTCAGGGTGCCAAGGTGTTTTCGAAGATTGATTTGAGGTCGGGCTACCATCAGTTGAGGATTAGGGCATCTGATGTCCCTAAAACAGTTTTTCGGACTCGGTACAGGCATTATGAGTTTCTAGTGATGTCCTTTGGGTTGACAAATGCCCCAGCAGCATTTATGGATTTGATGAGCCGAGTATTCAAGCCCTACATGGATTCCTTTGTGATTGTGTTTATTGATGATATCTTGATCTACTCCCGCAATCGAGGGGAACACGAGCAGCATCTTCGGATTATACTTCAGACTCTAAGAGACAGCCAGTTATATGCTAAGTTTTCAAAGTGTGAGTTTTAGTTGGATTCGGTCGCTTTCTTGGGGCACTTTATATCAGCAGAGAGCATTCAGGTAGACCCTAAAAAGATTAAGGCAGTTCAAAACTGGCCTAGACCCATTTCAGCAACGGAGATCCAGAGTTTCTTGGGATTAGCGGGTTATTACAGTCAATTTGTGGAGGGGTTCTCATCTATAGCAGCCCCGTTGACCAGGTTAACCCAGAAGGGTGCCCCGTTCAAATGGTCAGACGAGTGTGAGGTGAGCTTTCAGAAGCTCAAGACTGCTTTGACTACAGCGCCAGTGTTGATATTGCCCACAGGTTCAAGATCTTATACGGTGTATTGTGATGCATCCCGTGTTAGGCTCGGTGCAGTATTGATGCAGGATGGTAGGGTGATTGCATATGTGTCGCGACAGTTGAAGGTTCATGAGAAGAATTACCCTGTCCATGACCTAGAGTTAGCAACCATTGTTCATGCGCTGAAGATTTGGAGGCACTATCTTTACGGCGTGTCGTGTGAGGTTTTCACGGATCATCGGAGCCTACAGTATTTGTTCAAGCAAAAGGATCTCAATTTGAGACAGAGGAGGTGGTTAGAGCTATTGAAAGACTATGATATCACCATCTTGTATCATCCTGGGAAGGCCAATGTGGTGGCCGACGCCTTGAGTAGAAAGGCAGCGAGTATGGCAGCCTTGCGTACATTCCAGTCGGTGAGAGACCATTTGCATCAGATGTTCCGACTTTGGCCAATCAATTTGTGAGGTTGGATATTTCAGAGCCCAGTCGTGTCCTAGCTTGTACAGTAGCTCGGTCTTCCTTGTTTGAGCACTTCAAGGAGCGGCAGTATGATGACCCTCATTTGCTTGTCCTTAAGGACACAGTGCGGCACGGTGGTGCCAAGCAGGTTACTGTTGGAGATGATGGAGTCTTAAGGATGCAGTGCAATGTTTGTGTGCCTAATGTGGGTGGACTTCGTGAGTTGATTCTTGAGGAGGCTCACAGTTCCTGGTATTCTATTCATCCGGGCACCGCCAAGATATATCAGGACTTGCGGCAGCATTATTTGTGGAGGAGAATGTAGAATGACATAGTTGCATACATAGCTCGGTGTCTAAATTGTCAGCAGGTAAAGTGTGAGCATCAAAGACCTAATGGTTTGCTTCAGAAGTTAGATATTCCTGAGTGGAAGTGGGAGCATATCACTATGGATTTCATTGTTGGACTCTCACGGACTCAGAGGAAGTTCGATGTAGTTTGGGTCATTATGGACAGGCTGACCAAGTCAGCGCATTTCATTCCTATGGCATTTATCTATTCTTCAGAGCGGTTGACTGATATTTACATCCGCGAGATTATTCGTCTTCATGGTGTGCCTGTTTCTATCATTTCTAATCGAGGTATGCAGTTCACCTCGCACTTTTGGAGAGCAGTACAGTGTGAGTTGGGCACGCGGGTTGAGTTGAGCACAACGTTTCATCCTCAAACAAACGGACAGTCCGAGCACACTATTCATATATTTGAGGATATGCTCCGCGCATGTATTATAGACTTCGGGGGATTGTGTGATCAGTTCTTGCCACTTGCGGAGTTTGCCTACAACAACAGCTACCAGTCGAGCATTCAGATGGCTCCCTATGAGGCATTATACGTAGGCGGTGCCGATCGCCTGTTGGATGGTTCGGGCCAGGGGAGGCTCGGTTGTTGGGTACAGATTTGGTACAGGATGCCTTGGATAAGGTCAAGATTATTCAGGATCGACTTCGCATAGCTCAGTCCAGGCAGAAGAGTTATGCTGATCATAGAGTTCGAGAATTTGCATTCATGGTAAGAGAGAGAGTATTGCTCCAGGTATCACCCATGAAGGGTGTAATGGGGTCCGGAAAGAAGGGCAAGTTGAGCCCTAGGTATATCGAGCCTTTTGAGATTCTTGAGAGAGTGGGAGAGGTGGCTTACAGGCTTGCGTTGCCACCGGGTTTATCAGCAGTTCATCCGGTGTTCCATGTGTCCATGCTCCAGAATTATCACGACAATCTGTCCCGCGTGTTAGATTTCAACTTTGTCCAGTTGGACAAGGATTTGACTTACAAGGAGGAGTCGGTGGCTATTCTAGCCTGCCGGGAGGTTCATCAGTTAGGTCGAAGAGTTATCCTTCAGTCCGAGTGCAGTGGAGAAGTCAGCCCATCGAGGTAGCTACTTAGGAGTCCGAGTCGGAAATGCGGAGTAGATATTCCCACCTTTTCACCAGCCCAGGTACTTTTTCATGTCCGTTCGAGGACGAATGGTTGTTTTAGAGGTGAAGAATGGGATGAACCAATAGGCCATCTTATGTTTTAGAACCTAATTCTGTGCTTTGAAGCCTTAAATACCTTATTTTAGCCTTTCTCGATTTGCATGCGCAGTCCGGATGTTTTTTCGGAAAGCTTTTATGTTAAAAACAGAGAAAATATGAAATTTTTGCCTTAAAATACATTTGAGTTGACTTCGGTCAATATTTTGAGCAAACAGACCCGGATTTGTATTTTGATGGTCCCGATGGGTCCGTATCGTGATTTGGGACTTGGGTGTATGCCCGGAATCGAATTCGGAAGTCCCTAGCTCGAGTTATCGCACTTTGTTGAAATTTGAAAATTAAAGGCTTAATGAATTTGAAGTATTTGACCAATGTTTGACTTTTGGATATCGGGTCCATATTTTGGTTTCAGAATCCGGTATAGGTCCAATACTATATTTATGACTTGTTTGTCAAATTTGGTGAGAAACGGAGTTGGTTTGACGTGATTCGGGCGTCCGATTGTAAAATTAGAAGTTCATGAGTTTTCTTAAAAATTTCCTTTGATTTGATGCTAAATTCGTAGTTCTATGTATTATTTTGGCAATTTGATCGCGCGAGCAAGTTTGTACGATATTTTTAGACTTGTGTTCACAATTGGTTTAGAGCCCTGAGGGCTCAGGTGAGTTTCGGATAGGCTACGGAGTGCAATTGGACTTAGAAATATTGCTGGTGTGTTTCAGTTCTGGTACAGAACTCTGATCTCGCATTTGCGATGTCAGGCTTCGCATTTGCGGCCTATGATGGGTTCGCATTTGCGAGCAACTCATCGCATTTGCGAAGAGTAGCTAGAGAACCTCAAGTTCACATTTGCGAAGTGCGCCAGGGGGGTACAGCGATCGCAATTGCGATCAAACGGTCGCATTTGCGGAAGGTCAAAGTTCGCAAATGTGATGACAGCAGGAATTGAAGGGACTTCGCATTTGCGATTATTTCTTCGCATTTGCGGGGCTCGCATTTGTGAACCCCAGGTCGCAAATGTGACATCTGCAACTGATCAAAATGGGAGTTAGACGGGATTTTTGTTCATTCTTCAAATTTTCAAAACAAGAAAACCCTAGAGGCAATTTTTCAAAGAACTCTTCTTCCCCAAATCATTGGTGAGTGATTCTAATCCATTTTCTTTCAATCTTTCACTACATTTCCTAAGATTTCAACCAAAAATCTAGTGTTTTCATGGTGAAAATTGGGGGTTTGGGTAGAATTAGGTATTTTTGCAAAACGGGGATTTAGACCTCAAATTGAGGTCGAATTCCAAAACAAATTAAATAACCGGGCTCGGGGGTGAATGGGTAATCGAGTTTTGGTCCGAATTTCGAGTTTGGACCAAGCGGGCCCGGGGGTTGACTTTTGTTGACTTTTTCAATAATGACCTAAATTGAATCCTTTGCAATCGTGGGTAGTTCCTAAGGCTTAATTTGAATCGTTTGGTTGGTAATTTGCTAGATTCCATTGGTTCGGAGGCGTGTTTGAAAGGCAAGTCTATGATTGAGCTTTGAGTGGACTTTTGGAGCGAGATAAGTGTCGTGGTTAACCTTGACTTGAGGGATTAATACTTGTTTGTCTATTTGCTACATGTTTAGATGTTGGGTACACCATATATGTGAGGTGACGAGTACTTATGTATTGTTGTCGGGTTAAAGCATGCGGATGGGACTTGTTTTGTGTAGTTTATTGCTTACTTTGATCTTGTTATCCATGTTTAGACCTAGTTACTTACTAAGTTGATGGTTTTTATGGTGTTTACGGGCTTTTGTGATAATTGAGTATTGATTCCAAAGTTGAGATTGGTATTTTGGAACCATTGTTGAAGTAAGGCTTGTTCTTGTTTATTCTATCTCCCTGCTATTACTTGTTCATTGTTATGTGGTAAGGGAGAGTGTTAATACACGAAAGGTGATGTCGTGCCACATTATGAGTGTTAATGCACGAAGGGTGATGCCGTGTCATATTGTGAGTGTTAATGCATGAAGGGTGATGTCGTGCCATATTGTGAGTGTTAATGCACGAAGGGTGATGCCGCATCATATTGTGAGTGTTAATGCACGAAGGGTAATGTCATGCCATATTATGAGAGTTAATGCACGAAGGGTGATGTCGTGTCGTTTCAAACGATTTATATTGAGAGTGAAAGTAAAAGCACGAAGGTTATGCCATGCAGTATCATTGTTTCATTGTGAGGTTAAGAGTAAAAGCACGAAGAGTGATGCCGTGCAATTTTCTTCATTGTGTTTAGTTGTTTTCACTGGTTAAAAGCTTGTTGACTGTTCTAGTTATCATTTCCGTTGTATCTCTTATATCTTGTGCCCCTTTACCATGTCCTCCTCCCAATAGTAAATGTTTAGGTGTTATTGTTGTTTTTCTTGTACATATACTGTTATCTGCACAGGTTTATTATATGGGTGCCTTGTCATAACCTCATCACTACTTCGTCGAGGTTAGGCTCGACACTTACGAGTACATGGGGTCGGTTGTACTCATACTACACTTTGCACTTCTTGTGCAAATTTTGGTACTGGTCCTAGTTGATCGTGAGGCTTAGCAGCCTGGACTTGCTTATTGGAGACTCAAGGTAGATCTGATGGCGTCCGCAGACCTTGGAGTCCCCTTCTATCTCCCCTATTTTACTGTTTCTTTTCATTCAGAACAGTTGTATTTCTTTCAGACTCTGTTTATAGAAAATCTTAGAAGCTTGTGAGTTGTGACTCCAGATCCGAATTGTATTAGATATTATGGGCTTTATGTTATTCCGCATTTTAGTTTTTTCTTCTATTTAGTTTTATTGATTCTGTTATTGAAATTGACTAAAGTTGGCTTAAAGAATCCTCTAACGTTGGCTTGCCTAGCAAGTGAAATGTTAGGCGTCATCACGGTCCTGAAGGTGGGAATTTTGGGTCGTGACATAAATACATGAATTCTATAAGGATTTAAACATGAAAACTAGTGAAAAATATGGGGGGGGGGGGTTTGGTAGAAAACCTAGAATTTGGTATTTTTGAAATTTTACCACGAAATTGGACATGAAATTAGGAATAAATTATATATTTGAGTTCTTAATGTTATGGGTAATGATTATCTTCGAATATTTACGGAATCCGGGCACGTGGGCCCGAAGGGTGACTTTATTGACTTTTTGAGCGGAGTGGGAATTGTTATAAACTGATTAATTATGGGTAATAGAGTATATATTTATGGATTTGCACATGTGTTTGACTAGTTTTGGAGAGACGGACATCGGTTTGAGGTATTAGAGTGGCGCTAGAGCCGGCTATGAAACTTCGGAGCGAGGTAAGTCTCATGTCTAATTCTGTGAGGAGAAAACTACCCCTAAGTAATGTATTTGATATGTGCTACTTGTTGCGGGGCTACATACGCACGAGGTGATGGGAGTCTGTATGTATCTAAATTCATGTTATTGTCCGGGTAGACTTAGGTTCACACCATGCTATAACTGTACTATTTGAATTGTCCCTTGCCTATTAAATTCCTTTATTTTTTTACATGACTACTTGAGACTAGACTTTCACAAAGTGATAGACTTGCTATGGTAGAGAGTTGACGGTCTTTATGATTAGCTGCGAAATAATTATACTCCTCTTACGAATTTTTCCCGCGCTATGCGTTTTCATCGAAAAGTTTTCTTTAAAGTTCATAACTCGTGCGTTTATTCGTGAATGGGGTCAAGGACCCATTAAAGCTTCTTATTCTAATATGATCGGGCCGTTCTCCTCAACAGTATAATAGATACATTTATGGTTCGTGTCGTTCGACCCTCAACAGTGCGCACATTATGATGGGATCGGGCCATTCGCCTCTGCAGGATTTTGTATCACACTCTCATGGGAGCAGGTCGTTTGCCTCAGCAATATAATAGATGTATCTATGTTTCATGTCGTTCGACCCACGGCAGTGCAGTTAGTATGATAGGATCGGGTCGTACGCCTCGGCATTTCTATAAAATACTCTTATGAAATTGTGCGTAATATTTTGCAAGAAGCCAGTGTATCTGTGAGTTTTCCTGATTTAAATTGTGACGACCTATCTGGTGAGGTCCATTATATATATACTCCGATTGAGGAGGTAACTAATTAGTGAGAGCTTGAGTTTACCGTTCAGAGGAGGATTGTACCTCTTATTTATATTTGTTCATACTGTTTATCTGCTTTGCCCTATATTTATTTACTTCTTAATGTACCTGTCTTATTGGACCACTAGTAAGTGTCAATGTCGACCCCTCGTCACTACTTCTCTGGGGTTAGACTAGATACTTACTAAGTACGCATTGATTTACATACTCATGTTACACTTGCTGCACTTATTGTGCAGGTATATATGTGTTCCCGGTGGTCCTCTAAGCGCAGAGGCGCGGCATTTGCGGGGATTTTACGGTGAGTTTCATTCCATGTTACGATCCGCAGCATACAGAGTCTCCATCAGAGTTATTTATATGCTCCTGTCTAACTTGTATTCCAGACAGATGTTGTATTTTGTTATATTCCTAGTTAATGCCCATGCACTTGTGACACCGGGGTTTGGGAGTTCCTACTGGTTGTTCGTTATTATCGTTCACGTAATTATTATCATTTCACCCTATAAATTCTATTTTATACTATTTAATTAATGGAGATTATGATGTCAAAAGTAATAAAATAAGTAATTAAGTTGATCAATCATCGTTAGCTTGTCTGACGGCGGCGTTAGGAGCCATCACGACCTTTAGTGGGTTTTAGGTCGTGACAGATTAATTTATATGGAATTGAGAAAAATAAGAAGGAGATTAGATGGTCATTTATCTCCATAACCATATAAATAGATTTGACTATGAGGAGAGACAATTCAAGCATTTTGTTTCAACGTGTGTGTTAACAAAATCCATGAATATTATCATTACTAGTGTTAGACTCCGCGCGATGCGCGGATAATTTGACAGAACATTAATCTTATAAAATTATGATCTAATATATCATATTATTCTAATAAATATTAGTTATTATTTTATTATTTAATGTAGTATACATAAATATAACAAAATCTATACAAAATCAAAGAATATATATTATATAGTAATCAAATAAATTGTTTGTTCTTTATTTATTCTTTATTATTATTAAATTAGCAAGTACTTAATATTATACATTTACTAACAAAATGCATGAATATTATCATTATTAGTTCACCTAAATCAATCATCTTTATTGTTGTACTTGCTTTTAACACGAACACAACCAAGAATAATTGTGCTTTTGTTGCATTTAGTGACGCTAGGCCTTTTCTCAAAAGGAATTTTGCTAGTACCTTTGGAAAACATTTATAGACTTTGTGTAAAATAATTAGTAGCTTTAGAAATTTATTTATTTTGACATTATTGTTTTAGATATAATTATTGTGTAATTAGAATTTCAATAAATTACTATAATTATTTTTAAATGAACATAGCACTACATAAATCATTAGTGCAAAAGACTAAAAATGAAAATCGAGCTTTCAATAAATGACTATCTAAACAAAAAATCTAACGGAATTTGCCCTCATACATATTGCTTTGTGTTATTGTGTAGTTTTAGAAATTGAATTAACACAAATGTTAACTATCAGGATAAAACACCATTTGAAATTCAAAACATAACAGTTAGAAAGGTTCTATCCAAAGATTGTTCAAAAGCCTATTATGGTTGATTTTTTTTCTTCAAGGTTGTAAAATAGTAGTTTGCTAAAGCAGGAATCTTTTGCAAAGTAGTAAGAAACTTTTTCAAGTTTTTCATGATGACAAATTGTAGCTCTCGAATCTATATCTATATTATTATAAAAGTACGAATATTTTATACTAAATGTTGAACGACAAAAATATTTTTAAAATATTGACCGACTTTTATACCCTTAAAGCATTAAATTATTTGTTATAAAGATATTCCCATGTTGGATAAAATAGTAATATGTTGACTTTGCCTAATAGTAGACGTTGAACTTAACGAAAATTTTAGCTAACATGAACTTATATGGACTTCGAATACCAATCTACTTTGACCTTCTATTCGTAAACCTATAATTACACAAATTAGATTCTTTCTCAAAGAGCACTAACTTCACCGTTCTAGAGAGTTATGAGTTTTGAGCTTTGGCACTAAATTTCTGCATGGCTGTTATATGGTCTGCGTAAACAAAGTGAGTGATTTCTTGCAATTGTTATATGAAACCAAGGTTTATTATTGATATGTTGTCATTCTAGCTTTAATATTCTATATTTGGTTGTTACGAAGTTTGCTAACCTTGATTTATACAGTTTGCAGTTTAAAATATAAATTGGATAATTAATATACGGTAGAATTGGCTTTATTATTGCAGGTTCCGGTTAGTCTCATGGTTGAGCTGACTGTGATACGTGAAAAAACTGAAACATGATAGTTATTATAATCACATGAATATTAGAAAGCTAAATGTTGAACGATCAAAATATCCTCGAAATATCATCTCATTAAAGGTAAAATGATAAGTTTATAATTAAAATATTTTTAGATATAAAATATGTCGATCTTTTTTTAACGAACTAAAAAAATGTGCAATATAAAATGGAATGGAGCAAGTATATTATTCTAAAAATATGAATATGAAAAAGAAATTTAGATACGATCCAATTTTCATATATTCGTTGCTTAATATTAGATACTCAAAATCTATAAATAAGTCCACTTTAACACAAGTATCCAATTTAAAATATTTATAATATTTAACTCAAATTGAACGGTGGATAGTCATTAAATAATATTTAATACTTATATAATTAAATAAGAAAGCATATAAAAAGATTATAGCAATATATTTAATATAGGAGTCCAAAAATAAAGACACTCTCATTTTAGTCATAATAATAAAAATTAATGAACATAATCCAAAGTAATCAAATTAATAATAAAATTTTGACTATTAGGCACAGCTAAATATAAAATAGAGTATCCACTTTTACATGTATTTTGTGATGACCCAAAATGTCATCTTTAAATTTAATAATTAACTCTATGTTCTAAGACCTCGAAAAACACTATTTATCATTACTCAACTTGCGTGCGCAGTCCGTAAAATTTTTCAGAAAGTTTTTATGCAAAAAATAAATTAAAATGTGATTTAGATCTTTAAAACTCAACTGAGTTGACCTTGGTCAATATTTTTAGCAAACGAACTCGGATCAGTATTTTGACAGTTTTGGTAGGTCCGTATTATGATTTGGGACTTGGGCGTATACCCGAAATCAAATTTCGAGGTCCCTAGTCCGAGATATGGAATTTTGAAGAAAAATTAAAAGTTTAAATTCAAATAGTGATCGGATGTCGAATTATGTGCAAACGACCCCAGAATAAAATTTTGATTATTCCAACAGCTCTGTATGATGATTTTGGACTTAGGAGCGTGATCGAAATTTTATTTGAAAGTCCGTAGTGAAATTAGGTTTGAAATGACTAAAATAGGAATTTAAGTTTGGATGTTTGACCGGGGAGTTGACTTTTTGATATCGGGTTCGGAATCAAGTTCTAAAAATTTTAACAGCTCTGTTATGTCATTTATGATTTGTGTACAAAATTTGAGGTCAATCGGACTTGATTTGATAGGTTTCGACATCGAATGTAGAAGTTGAAAATTCTTAATATTTATTAGGCTTGAATCTATGTGTAATTCGTATTTTTAGTGTTGTTGGATGTAATTTGAAGACACGACTAAGTTCGTATGATGATTTAGGACTTGTTGGTATTTTCGGACGGGGTCCCGAGTACCCCGAGTGCGATCCGGATCGAAATCGGATCAATTTTTGAACTTAGGCAAATTCTGAAATTTGCAACTTCTGGTGTCATCGCACCTGCAGAGGGACTGACCGCAGGTGCGGACTCGCACAAGTGAGTTGTGGCTCGCAGAAGCGGACGAAGGGCTTCCTAGTTGGAGCCGCAGATGCGGCTCATGTTGCGCAGAAGCGAGAGGAAGGGCGCAGGTGCGATGGAAATTTCAGCACCTATAAAGGCGCAGATGCGGTCCAAAGCTCGCAGAAGCGAAGGCAGCTAGGCTGAGCAATTTTCGCAGATGTGGTACCACAGGGGCGAGAATTTTGTCCGCATGTGCGAAAGCACTGACCAGATTACAAAAATAGAGGGGTTCCGATATTTTTGTCATTTGGACATTTTCAACACGGTTTTGGGCGATTTTTCAGAGAGAATTCACGGGAAAACTTGAGGTAAGTCACATGTGATCATTGCTAGTCAATTATATTGGATTATCATTGAATATTTCGAATAGATTACATATTTTTGAGGTGAAATTAGAGGATTTGGGCCTAGGGATTTGAAAATGAGAATTTGAGATTTGAATATCAAGTTGATGTCGGATTTTTGTAAAAATGGTATGGTTGGACTCATAGTTGAATGGACGTTCATATTTCGTAACTTTCGCCGGATTCTGAGATGTGGGCCATATGCCATTTTTAGTTAAATTTCAGATTTTATTGAAAAATATAGTATTTTCTTACGGAATTGATTCTATAATTTTTGTTGACTGTATCGAATTAATTATGACTAGATACGAGTCGATCGGAATTGAAAAATCGAGGAAAAAGCATACTACTTGGTTAAATTGGAGCAAGTCGAGGTAAGTGACTTGTCTAACCTTGTGGGGGGGAAATTTCCTCTAGAATTGATATTAATGTGATTATTGAAATGTGTTGAAAGTCATGTACACGAGGTGACGAGTGTGTACACGGGCTAAATGTGAAAGATTATATTTTTAAATTGTGTAGATCATTGTTGCACATTTATTAAATTATTTTTTCTTGTTATATTCTTCATCATTGATCTGAGATATATACCTTAAATTTGTTTGACCTTTTCCTGCTAATTGTTATACATGTTTAGTTGAAATTTGGTTTCTTTTATTCTGTGCATTACTTGAAGGGTGATTTTCTTTAAATTTAACATTATTAATATGAAGTATTTGACATTTTAAATTTGATATTGAAGCAACGTATTAAAGATTTTGAAATATTATTTTCCTGAATTATTTATTCTTGAATATTTTGTAAGATTTTTGTACTCATTGTGATGGAGCCGTGAGCTCTTTATTATGGAAAAATATTATTGATGATTTATTTTGGCATGAGCCGTGAGCTCTTTATTGTGGAAAAATATTGTTGTTGAATTATTTTGGCAAGTTACATTATTTGAGCACTTGAGGTGCAAATTGTGATATATTGTGATATTGATACGCATGCGGTGGTATAAGGTCTGGGTATTGAAATGCATGCGGTGAGATAAGGGTGGCTTGATATGCGTGGCTAGTAGGGGGGAACTACTAGAAGTCATGCGGTGTGATAAGGATGGCTAAAACGCGGGATGCTATTTCGGAAAAAATATTTTCTTTCAAATAAATTGTGAAGGCTCCCGCGGTGAGATAAGGAAATGAGATATTGTGAATTTATTTATGATTTGGGACTACGAGGTGGTACCTCGAGAGTGCCCTTGTTGATATTGATTTATGGTCGCAGTTGCCTTGATTATTTGTTGTGATTTTCTTAAAGTTGAAAGAAAATTCGGTTTTGTTTCCACGAGATATTATTTTCCATTATTTTGCTTAATTAAATGGTGACACACGACTTGATTCATTTCCAATGTCATTTTATTTTACTATATAGTTAAACATTTTACCATGCCATTATTATATTACAGTAGGGCCCCACCTGACCTCGTCACTACTCTACCGAGGTTAGGCTTGGCACTTACTGGGTACCGCTGTGGTGTACTCATACTACGCTTCTGCATATCTTTTTGTGCAAATCCAGGTACATCTTACCAGCCTAGACGTCAGTGAGTTACCTGCGCATGGAGACTTCGAGGTATATCTATCAGCCTTCGCAGACTCCGGAGTCCCCTTCTATCATTTTTATATTGTTTCCTTATTTTTCTTTAGACCTTGATATATAGAGACATTGAGAATAAATTCTTAGAAGCTTGTGACTTATTTCTACTGGGTTTTGGGAGTTGTAATTATTTGAATTGTAGTTTATTTATTTCAGATATTTATGATTATTCCGCATTTAATAGGCTTACCTAGTCTTAGAGACTAGGTGTCATCACGACCTCCTACGGAGGGAATTTGGGGTCGTGACATGTTTACCCTTAAAAATATACACACTCAAAATTTTCATGTATCTTTTTAATTATGTAACTAGCCTTGAGAAGGTGAACAATATTATTTGAGATTATTGTTTATTATTTTCAATACGCATTTCTCGTGCAACGCACGAACATAGAGATTAGTGCTATATTAAAAGCACGAATGTGTTTAGCGAAATGTCGTTCGCTTTTATTATCTTTATAAAATAAATTTTATATTGGACAAAATTGTAATTTAAATTATATTCCTAATATTTAGAAATAGTTATTTAATTATTTACCTAATATTTAGGATTTCTAAACCAACTAAATTAGGTGTCTTAAATCCTTCCTAATTTGAATTGTGTCATATAACAGATTTGTAAAAAAAATAAAAAATTAACTCATAAAAATCAAATTATTTTATAAAGTCGTTTACATCACCTTGACCTCCTTTTAGTCTTAGGAGTCTTATTGTTTGTTATTAAATTTTAACCGATTAATTCCTTAGATTATTTTAGGAAAAAATTGGAGCACTTTTGAATTCCTTCAAGGTTTAGGACTGGAACACTTTGAAATCCTTTTAGGTTTAGGAGACTCAAAAATTTCATTAATTCTTTACGTTTTAAAAGTCTCACTTTTCTCCGTTAGTGATTGGCCACAATATTTACAAGTTTGTGATGAGCCTTTCTCCTTAATTTGTTTTATCATTTATGTAAGTAGTTTCTTTTATGAATTAGGGCTTTGTTTTTTGTTTTTTCCTATTGCGTATTAGAGAGAGTAAACGAAGTTATTTAGATTTGTGGCAGAAGAAAGAAGACTGTGAATAAGAGGAAAGACAGTGAAAGAGAATTTATTTTTTTTCTATCTCTTCATACACTAATTTTATTGTTAAATTTGCAACAGGTATAACTTTGGAGAGAATCATATTTGAGCAATTATCAAGTTTGTCTTGCTATCTACAACTTTGTATTCTCTTGCTTTTACTTAATTTCTTTTTTGTTTTTTATCTTTGCATGGGTAAAGATAGATTTTTATAATTTTCATATAAGTAGAATGTATTTATGTGAATAACTTAAACGTAAAATACTCTGACTCGAATGAATGATATGAACTGTTCTTATTTGATACTTTCGTTAGAGCTTGAATTTCACAAGTTATAAAGTTCAAAACATAGGTCTTTGGAGGAAAATTATAGTAGATATATAATTTCGGTAAATCATGTTTTACTCCTTTAATTTGTTTATTGCATTCAAACTACCAATATAAACTCTCCGAGAACGACTAAGTAAGAAATAATAACTAAAGTTCAATTTTCCTTATTCTTACTCATAAATTTATTATAACTGGTTGTAGAATTAAAACCAATTAGTTTTGTATAATTTAATTATCTTAGTAAAAAATAAGGAAAAATAGAGAGAAAGACTTTTTTTGTGAAAGACCTATGTTTGATTGTTTGGGTATACAATAATATGTATATTATCCTTTAAACAAACACTACTTTTATAAAATTTATGTAACAAAAAAATATATACATATTCTAATAATTATAATAATTAGATATAAAATATACTTTTGACTCAGTATTAAATTTTAGAAATACTTTTGAAATGATATAAGCATATTATTATTTATGTAATTTTTTAAAATTTTATATTTATTAGTGCGGGGTACACACGCAAGGCGCGTACCCTAAAACTAGTATTATATTAAAAGCACGAAGACCGTTAACGAAATGTCGTTCGTTATTTTTACCCTTTAAAAATAAATTCATATTAGACAAAATAGTCATTTATATTATTTTCATAATATTTAGGAATGATCATTTAATTAATTCCCTAATATTTAGGAATAGTCATTTAATTATAACCTAAATACTTAGGACTTTAATTTTAACTAAAATTTGGTTAATATATTTTTCCTTATTTGAAACATGTAAAAAGTTCTCATATTTAGAAATTCAAAAGCAGTATATTTCTAATTAATATGGTAGTCAATATTTATGATTTAAAATGATTATGCACGACCCAGAGATGCACTTTCAAATTCCTATTTTGATATTCTAAGATTGTTATTAAACTAAGACAAAAAAAAAAACAAAAATTGTTAACTTATCAATTTCTAGTTCAAACAAGGATATGATAATAACAAAACTATCAATTTGTTTGACATTGAATGTCTTTTATTCGCAGACAAAATTTTATGCATTAAATTCTTTCTTATATATTTGTGCAATTTTTTATATTTTTTGAATCATGTAACATAATAATTTGTAAAAAACAAATAATACCAAAAATTACACAATCAACACAGAATAAATAAAAAGTAGTTATTACTTATTGTATGTTTGAATTACTCTTTGGCGCATAACTATAACTAATTAATTTTATCTTGGTAAAAAAGAAATTAGAGAAAGACAAAGTAAAAAATATAACGGAAGTCGATAAAGTCGACCGACACTTCTTCAATTTTTCTTATTCTTAGTTCTAGATTTATTATCGAATGTAGAATTCCCATAAATTTTGCATAATTTAATTATCTTAGTAAAAAGAAATAGCAAAGCACTTTAAATGAAAAATTATGATTGATTCTCTGGTATACAATAGAATATCCAGTATCCTTTAATCAAGTGGGATAGACACATTATAATAAATACTTTTAATAAATATTTCTTTACTCAACATCAAGTTTAATAAATACTTTTAAAATGACACATTATAATTGCACGTGGGATAGACACATAGTTGCGTATACTCTAAAAGTACGAAAAAGGGCTTCTTTTCATTTATGTATGAAGTCCTATTTCGTAGGACTTTAAAATTCATTAAAAGCAATTAGAAATAGTTACTTAAATATATAGAAAGTCCTCTTTCGAGCAACATTATTATTTTCATAAACTTATATTTTTTATTTAATTTTTATTTTATAACTCAAATATATTGTAAAAAATGTTGATGTAACTTTTTAATATTATATACTCATTAATGTAGGTAAACGAGTAAAACGCGTACCCTAAGACTAGTCTATAATGAGTTGATTCTTAATTATTTTTTTTCAAAGCAAATTATGCAAAATATCCATTGAACTTAAAATAATTATCATTTTCTACCCATTTGTAAACTAGTTACATTATATACATGCCAAATTAAAATTAATTACCCAATCTACCCAACTATCCCAACTTTTTTGCCCACGCTTGGCTTAATTTGATTTGGCTTGAATTGACTTGGCTTAACTTGGTTTAATAGCTTAGTTTGACTTTATTTGATTGGCTTTATTTGATAGGGGAAAACATCATCGTTTCTCCCGCCTGGATATTTGCCAAAGACCCCCTCAAAAAAATGCAAGCCTTTAATTATCTTGAACCCAGTACTGAAATGAATCGAAGAAAGAATCACTATAGTGGATTCAAATTCTTAAACATGATCGATATTTATGATTTTGAAGAACTTGCATTATTTTTACTTAATACTTATTTTATAACTAAAACATATATTTTGAATATTATTCATATTATTTTCTTGAAAAACCTATTCACGTCAATATAGAGTACACATGCAATTAACGCGCATACTCTAAGATTTTTTTGTTAATTTTAAAGTCATAAAAATTAGAAAATTAACTTAAATTACAATTTCATCCAATGTAAAATCTAATTTTAAGAGGTAAAAAAGACAAACGATATTTTTCTAATGAGTTTCGTGCTTTTAATATAGTATAGATAAAAACTTGTAATTAAGTACAAAATGAAAAGTTCAAATTAAGTTATTTTCACATTAAAAATATCATTCCTTTTAAAATAGACTAATAAAAAAATAATGTTATTTTTTTAGCGGAGAGAGTACTATATAAATTTCTAAATATAGTTTCTTGATTTAGCCTCATTTGATATAATTATTATTTTTTAAAATATAAGACTATATAACGGTTGAATATACACTTTGTAATAAGTATTCAGAAAACCAGTCATTGTAAAATATGCATTACAATCTTATCAATTACAACTGCAAAGATTATTGGACGTTATTTTGATCAATTATAGTGCGTAAAAGAAAATTACTGCAGCTTTATAAAGTTGTTTCGATCTCGACCCCATTGAGCCATTCCTAACTTAATATTTGAACTAGAATTATTTGTCAGTCGTCAAATAAAAGAGTATGTGAACCAGAAGAAGAAGAAGTAAAAGGCCTTCTATCTCCACAAAAAATGTATTTTTCAAGAAACCTCAAAAAAAAAGGAAAAAGAAAAATATAGTTAAATAAAGAGAAAGATGAAATAAAACAATAAAGGAAAAGAAGAATATTGAAGAGAAAAGAGAGAGAATTCTATTGATTTTGGGATGATTTACAATGGGGTAAAGCCCCTCTATTTATAGAGGGAGAAATGACTTAGCCAAAAAGTAACAAACTCTCTAAAAGATAGACATTCACTCTAAGTACAATTATATTCATAACACTCCCTCTTGAATGTCTACTCAATAGGTAATGTGTCTCGTTAAAATCTTAACTAAAATAAAACCCAGTGGGAAAACAATTCTAGCGAAGGAAAAAGAGTACACATGTATAATAATACGCCTTTTGGTTGCCTCGTTAAAAACCTTGCAAGGAAAACTCAGTGGGACAAAACCTTATAAGGAAAAAAGAGTGCAACGCGTATTAACTCCCCCTGATGAGAGCATCAATTCACATCCTTGAGCCTTTGCGGCCCAATCTTATACATCAGCTTCTTAAAGGTTGACGTCGGAAGAGATTTGGTGAACACATCAGCCATATTATCACTTGAACGAATCTGTTGCACATTGATATCACCATTCTTTTGAAGCTCATGTGTGAAAATATCACGACCCGAAATTTCCATCTTCGGAACCGTGATGATGCCTAACATTTTCACTTGCTAGGCAAGCCAACGTTAGAATAATTGTGATGACCCAAAATGTCATCTTTAAATTTAATAAGTAATTCTGTGATCTCAGACCTCGAAAAGCACCATTTATCATTCCTCGACTTGCGAGCGCAATCCGTACAATTTTCCGGAAAGTTTTTATGTGAAAAATGGATTAACATGAGAAATAGAGCTTTAAAACTCAACTAAGTTGACTTTGGTCAATATTTTGAGCAAACGGACCCGCATCAGTGTTTTCAAAATTTCGGTAGGTTCGTATCGTGATTTGGGACTTGGGCGTATGCCCGTAATCAAATTCCGAGGTCCCTAACCCGAGTTATGAAATTTTGATAAAAAAATTAAAAGCTTGAAAGCTTAATGGTTTCTAAGAAATTACTGATGTTGGATTTATTGACCTCGGGTCCGTATTTTAGTTCCGGAGCCCGGTATAGGTCCATTATAATATTTATGACTTGTCTGGCGAATTTGGTGAGAATCGGAGTTGATTTGACGTGATTCGGACGTCCGGTTGTAAAAATATAAGTTTTAAAGTTTTCTTGAAAACTTCCTTTGTTTGGTGTCTGATTCGTAGTTCTAGGTGTTATTTTGGCGATTTGTTCGCGCGAGCAAGTTCGTATGATGTATTAGAACTTGTGTGCATGTTTAGTTTTAAGCCCCGAGGGCTCGAGTGAGTTTCGGATAGGCTACGGGATGATTTCGGACTTAGAAAATCTGGTTTTCTGCAAAATTCAGGCTTCTGGTGTGTTCTTCTTCGCGTTCGCGAAGGTACTCTCGTGAACGCGAAGAGCAAATTGGGCAGACACGTTTTGTGCTTCGCGTTCGCGACATAGTGACCGCGTTTGCGAAGGCTTGAGGTTCAAAGTTTTGCCTTCGCGATAGAAGCCTCGCGTTCGCGAAGGGAAAGAGACTGGCCAAGAAAAATTAGCGGGCATCTCGCGTTCGCGAAGGCCAAACCAGGCATGCATCGCATTCGCGAGGTAACCCTCGCGTTCGTAAAGAGTAAAATTTGACAGCACATAATTGTGCTTCGTGAATGCGAGGTACTGACTGCGTTCGCGAAGGGTAAAAATCTCAAAAACAGAACTTAAGATCTGTAAATGGGGTTTCGACCCATTTTCAATTCTTTTCCATTTTTGAGCTCGGGTAAGGCGATTTTTGGGCGATTTTCACGAAAAAACATCGGGATTTGAAGTTTTCGGAGGCAAATTTAAAAGAAAAAATTATGGTTGAATAATTGATTGAAATTCGCAAAGCAAGGTAAGTGTCAGGGTTAACCTTGACTTGAGGGAATAGAACCCTTAAATTATTTGCTATGTGAAATGCATGTGAACGACGTATAGGCGAGGTGACGAGTGTCTATACGTCGTCAAATTAATTGTTTGCCTGCTTACTTGGGAAAAAAAATCATAAATTATTTTTAATCATAAATTAATTATTATAATAATTGTTTCTCTCTTATTCTATGTTAAATATTAATTCTTCAATTTCTGCATTAATTTTTACATGCTATTTGAATTATGTGTTTTAATTGTTATTTGACATTTAGCATATTAAATATTAAACTGCCTATTTTCTCCCTAATTTCTATAATAATTTGCTATTTGTCATTGTTTGTTTCATAATTAAATCATAATTGTTGTATACTTGTTGTCTTATAATTTTATATTAATTAGGAAAATTTCTTCTATGAGTATTGATTGAAATGGATATATTGGAGGATCGGGTTGCACGCCGCAACAGACTTATTAAAAGTTAATATTGGAGGATCGGGTTGGAAGCCGCAACAGACTTATTAAAAGTTAATATTGGAGCATCGGGTTGCACGCCGCAACAAACTTATTAAAAGTTAATATTGGAGGATCGGGTTGTACGCCGCAATAGACTTTTTTAAAAGTCAATATTGGGGGATCGGATTGCACGCCGCAGCAGACTTATTTAAAAGTCTATATATATACTTGATTGAAATAAATATATGACAGACTTGATTAAAATGAATATATTGGAGGAGCGGGTTGCACGCCGCAACAGAACCGAATGTGAATATATTGTGAGAGTGGGTTGCACGCTGCAACAGAATTGAATGTGAATATATTGTGAGAGCGGGTTGCACGCTGCAACAGAATTGATGGAAATGATAATTGGTTATGACTGCTGAGTTGGCTTCAATTATTATAAATGAGTTACCTGATTTATTTCTATTATTGTTGCTATTACTAATATTGTATACAGGTAATGTAAGTGACCCACCTTAGCCTCGTCACTACTTCGTCGAGGTTAGGCTCAGCACTTATCAGTACATGGGGTCGGTTGTACTGATACTACACTCTGCACTTCTTGTGCAGATTTTGGAGTTGGTCACAGCGGCGTACCGTAGACTTGCTCGCATTTTAGCTACCAGAGGAGACTTGAGGTATAACTGCATGGCGTCCACAGTTCTGGAGTCCCCGTCTATTTTACTTTAGCTGTGTGTTTATTTCCAGACAGCTTTATTTTATTCAGACCTTATTTGTATTTATTCTAGAAGCTCGTGCACTTGTGACACCAATTCTAGGATGGTATTTAGACATCGTTGTTTTTATGGATTATTCACTATATTTCAAACTTGCTTTCACATTTGTTCTTGGATTATTAATAATTTAAAAATTATTTAAAAATTGATTAATATTATTCTAATGTTGGCTTGCCTAGCAAGTGAAATGTTAGGCGCTATCACGGTCCGAAGGTGGGAATTTTGGGTCGTGACAGTTGGTATCAGAGCACTAGGTTACATAGGTCTCACGTGTCACGAGCAAGCTTAATAGAGTCTGAAGGATCGGTACGGAAACGTCTGTACTTATCTCTCAGAGGCTATGAAGTTTAGGAACAATATCACTTCTTTCTTATTCTGTCGTGCGATTTTATTATATCATCAATGATTGAATCATTCTACTCTTATTCTCTCGCAGATGGTGAGAACATGTAATACCTCTACCGATGGACAGGGACCAGAACCCCCGGTAGAAACTATGGCCAGGGGTAGAGGTCAAGGTTGAGGTCGTGCTAGAGGCCGAGGTAGAGGCCGGGGTAGAGCTCAGTCCAGAGCTCGAGCAGTTGCACCTGTTGTAGAACCTCAGGTGGACCTTCAGGAGGAGGTTCCAGTTCAGAATGTACTAGTTAGACCAGTTCAGGTCCCGGAAGGATTTATAGCCACTCCAGTACTTCAGGACGCTCTAGTCCATTTCGTAAGTCTTACGGAGGGCGTGGCCCAGAATGGTACATTTCCAGTGGCACCAGCCATCTCATAGGCTGAGGGAGGAGCACAAACTCCCACTACTCCCGCTCTGGAGCAGATGGCTCCCCAAAATCAGGCTCCAGCGGTCCCGCCAGTTGGGGTAGTTCAGCCAATTGTTGCGGCACAGATCGGTGATAGGCCCGCCATGTCTTTTGAGGAATTATTGAGATTGGATAAGTTTACCAAGCTCTTTCCAGTTCAGTTCAGTGGTACACCATCTGAGGACCCACAGGATTATCTTGAACGCTGCCACGAGGTGCTGCGGAACATGGGTATAGTTGAGACCAATGGGGTTGATTTTGCTGTATTTTAGATGACGGGTTCTGCCAAGAGGTGGTGGAGAGATTATACATTGACCCGACCAGTCGGATCGCCTGCACTTACCTGGGAGTAGTTCTCTTAGCTATTTCTGGAGAAGTTCCTTCTTATCACACTGAGAGAGGAATTTCGCAAGCAATTTGAATGTCTACAACAGGGCAGTATGACTGTTACTCAGTATGAGTCCCGTTTTGTGGATTTGGCCCGTCATGCTCTCCTTTTACTACCTACGGAGGGAGAGAGAGTGAGGAGGTTTATTTAGGGACTCACTCACCCTATCAGACTTCAGATGGCCAAGGAGATCGGAAGTGAGATTTCTTTTCAGGCGGCTGCTAATGTCGCAAGGAGGATCGAGATGGTTCTTGCACAGGAGAGAGGGCAAAGGTCTGATAAGAGTCCTCCTCAGTTCGGTGGTTACAGTGGTGCCTCGTTTGGAGGCAGAGGTAATTTTGGTAGGGGTCATCCTCCCAGACCGTTTCATTCAGCACTTCATGCATCTCCCAATGCTTCAGGGAGTCACGGTCCTATTATGCCTTACTCTGGGCAACCAGTATTCAGTGCACATTCAGCTCCTATTAGTGCACCACCACTCCAGAGTTACTACAGTGGTTATCCGGCCCATTTGGGTCAGCTTTAGCTTCAGCAGCCACGACATCAGGATGGGTGTTATGAGTGTAGGAACATTGGTCACATCAGGAGGTATTGCCCTAGATTGGCAAGTAACAGATCTTAGCAGGATTCTCATGCCATCATACCAGTACCAGTTGCTTCATCTCCTGCTCAGCCAGCTAGAGGTAGGGGTCAGGCAGCTAGAGGTGGAGGTCAGGCCATTAGAGGTGGAGGTCAGGCCATTAGAGGTGGAGGTTAGACCGTTAGAGGTGAAGGCCAGCCAGTTAGAGGCCGTCCTAGAGATGCAGTTCAGAGTGGTGGGGCCCAGCCCCGATTTTATGATTTTCCAGCTAGGCCTGAGGCCGAGTCATATGATGTTGTGATAACATATATTATTCCAGTTTGCCACAGAGATGCTTCAGTTCTATTTGATCTAGGATCTACTTATTCATATGTGTCCTCCTATTTTGCTTCGTATTTGGTTGTGCCTTATGATTCTCTGAGTGCTTCTGTGTGTGTATCTATACGGGTGGGAGACTTTGTTATAATAGATCATGTCTATCGTTCATGAGTGGTTACTATTGGTAATCTTGAGACTAGTGTGGATCTTCTACTTCTTGATATGGTATATTTTGATGTCATCTTGGGTATGGATTGCCTGTCTCCTTATCATGCTATATTGGACTGTCATGCCAAGACAGTGACCTTATCTATGCCGGGGTTACCTCGGTTAGAGTGGAAAGGAACTCCTGGCCATTCTTCCAGCAGGGTTATTTCTTATATGAAAGCTCGGTGTATGGTAGAGAAAGGGTGTCTAGCCTATTTGGCTTATATTTGCGATCTCAGTGCGAATGTCCCTTCGATGGACTCAGTACCAGTTGTTCATGAATTTTCAGAAGTATTTCCTGCAGATCTGTCGGGGATGTCACCCGATAGAGATATTGACTTCTGTATTGATTTGGCTCTGGGCACTCAGCCCATTTCTATTCCACCATACCTTATGGCCCCGCCATAGTTGAAAGAATTGAAAGAGCAGTTACAAGACTTGCTTGATCAGGGATTCATTAGACCCAGTGTCTCGCCCTGGGGTGCACCAGTATTATTTGTAAAGAAGAAAGATGGCTCTATGCGGATGTGTATAGACTATCGGCAGTTGAACAAGGCCACTATCAAAATCAAATATCCGCTGCCAAGAATTGATGACTTATTTGATCAGCTTCAGGGTGCCAAGGTATTTTTGAAGATTGATTTGAGATCTGGTTACCATCAGTTGAAGATTAGGACATCTGATGTCCCTAAAACAGCTTTTCGAACTTGGTATGGGCATTACGAATTCCTAGTGATGTCATTTGGGTTGACAAATGCCCTAGCAGCATTTATGGATTTGATGAATCGGGTATTCAAGCCTTATTTGGATTCTTTTGTGGTTGTAGTCATTGATGATATCTTGATTTACTCCAGCAGTCAAGAGGAATATGAGTAGCATCTTCGAAGTGTGCTTCACACCTTGAAGAATAATCAGTTATATGCCAAGTTTTCAAAATGTGAGTTTTGGTTAGACTTAGTTGCCTTTTTGGGGCATGTTGTATCGGCAGAAGGCATAAAGGTGGATCCTAAGAAGATTGAGGTTGTTCAGAATTGGCCTAGACCTACTTCAGTTACAGAGATCCGGAGTTTCCTGGGTTTAGCAGGTTATTATCGTCGGTTCGTGGAAGGGTTTTCATCTATAGCAAGCCCATTGACCAGATTGACCCAGAAAGGTGTCCCATTCAGATGGTCAGACGAGTGTGAGTTGAGCTTTCAGAATCTTAAAACCGCTTTGACTACGGTGCCAGTGTTGGTATTACCCACAGGTTCAGGATCGTATACGATATGTTGTGACGCATCTCACATTAGGATTGGTGCAGTATTAATGCAAGATGGCAAGGTAATTTCATATGCGTCGCGGCAATTGAAAGTTCACGAGAAGAATTATCCAGTTCATGACTTAGAATTGGCAGCCATTGTTCATGCGCTGAAGATTTGGAGGCATTACCTCTACGATGTCTCATGTGAGGTATTTACCGATCATCGTAGCCTTCAGTATCTGTTCAAACAAAAGGATCTTAATTTGAGGCAGAGAAGATGGTTGGAGTTGTTGAAAGACTATGATATCACCATTTTGTATCACCCCAGAAAGCCAATGTGGTGGCCGATGCTTTGAGTAGAAAGGCTGTGAGTATGGGCAGTCTTGCGTATATTCCGGTTGGTGAGAGGTCATTAGCTGCAGATGTTCAGACTTTGGCTAATCAATTCGTGAGGTTAGATGTTTCATAACCCAGTCGGGTTCTAGCTTGCACAACCGCTCGGTCTTCTTTATAAGAGCGCATCAGAGAGAGGCAGTATGATGATCCTCATTTACTTGTCCTTAAGGACATGGTGTGTTACGGTGATGCCAAACAGGTTTCTATGGGGGAAGATGGGGTTCTGCGAATGCAGGGTCGTATTTGTGTGCCTAATGGGGATGGGCTTCGTGAATTAATTCTTGAAGAAGCACACAGTTCCAGGTATTCTATTCATCCAGGTACCGCCAAAATGTATCAAGATTTGCGGAAACATTATTGGTGGAGGAGAATGAAAAAGGATATAGTTGCATATGTAGCTCGGTGTCTGAATTGTCAGCAAGTTAAGTACGAGCATCAGAGACCTGGTGGTCTGCTTCAGAAGTTAGAAATTCTTGAGTGGAAGTGAGAGCGTATCACTATGGATTTTGTTGTTGGGCTCCCACGGACTCAGAGAAAATTTGACGTAGTTTGGGTCATTGTGGACAGGTTGACCAAGTCAGCACATTTTATTCCAGTGGCAGTTACCTATTCTTCATAGAGGTTAGCTGAAATTTACATACGTGAGATTGTCCGCCTTCACAGTGTGCCCGTGTCTATTATTTCAGATCGAGGTACGCAGTTTACCTCACATTTCTGGAGGGCTGTACAGCGTGAGATAGGCACGCGGGTGGAGTTAAGTATAACATTTCATCCACAGACAGACGGACAGTCAGAGCGCACTATTCAGATATCGGAAGATATGCTCCGCGCTTGTGTTATAGACTTTGGAGGTTCTTGGGATCATTTCTTGCCACTTGCGGAGTTTGCTTATAATAATAGCTACCAGTCGTGCATTCAGATGGCTCCATATGAGGCATTATACAAAAGGCGATGCCGATCGCCGGTTGGTTGGTTTGAACCGGGAGAGGCTTAGTTGTTGGGTACCGATTTGGTACAGGATTTCTTGGATAAGGTCAAGATTATTCAGGATCGACTTCGCACAACTCAGTCTAGGCAAAAGAGTTATGTCGACCGTAAAGTTCATGATATTGCATTCATGGTTGGAGAAAGAATATTTCCCCGGGTTTCACCTATGAAAGGTGTAATGAGGTTCGGAAAGAAGGGCAAGTTGGGCCCTAGATATATCGGACCCTTTGAAATTCTTGAAAGGGTGGATGAAGTAGCCTACAAGCTTGCATTACCACCTAGTTTATCAGCGGTTCATCCGGTGTTCCATGTGTCTATGCTCCGAAAATATCATGGTAATCCGTCCCATGTGTTAGATTTCAGCTCAGTCCAATTGGATAGAGATTTGACTTATGAGAAGGAGCCAGTGGCTATTCTAGCCCGGCAGGTCCGACAGTTGAGGTCTAAGAGTTATCCTTCAGTTCGGGTGCAATGGAGAGGTCAGTCGGTAGAGGCATCTACCTGGGAGTCCGAGTCGGACATGCAGAGTAAATATCCACACTTATTCACCAGCTTAGGTACTTTTTCCTAACTCCGTTCGAGGACGAACAGTTATTTTAGAGGTGGAGAATGTGATGACCCAAAATGTCATCTTTAAATTTAATAAGTAATTCTGTGTTCTCAGACCTCGAAAAGTACCATTTATCATTCCTCGACTTGCGTGCATAGTCCGTACAATTTTTCGGAAAGTTTTTATGTGAAAAATGGATTAAAATGGGAAATAGAGCTTTAAAACTCAACTAAGTTGACTTTGGTCAACATTTTGAGAAAACAGACCAAGATCAGTATTTTGAAAATTTTGGTAGGTACGTATCATGATTTGGGACTTGGGCGTATGTCCGGAATCGAATTCCGAGGTCCCTAGCCCGAGTTATGGAATTTCGATGAAAAATTAAAAGCTTGAAAGCTTAATGGTTTCTAAGAAATTACTGATGTTGGATTTATTGACCTCGGGTCCGTATTTTGGTTCCAGAGCCCGGTATAGGTCCACTATAATATTTATGACTTGTCTGCCGAATTTGGTGAGAATCGGAGTTGATTTGACGTGATTCGGATATCCGATTGTAAAAATATAAGTTTTAAAATTTTCTTAAAAACTTCCTTTGATTTGGTGTCCGATTCGTAGTTCTAGGTGTTATTTTGGCGATTTGATCATGCGAGCAAGTTCGTATGATGTTTTAGAACTTTTGTGCATGTTTGGTTTGGAGCCCCGAGGGCTCGGGTGAGTTTCGGATAGGCTACAGGATGATTTCGGACTTAGGAAATCTGGTTTTCTGCAGACTTCAGGCTTCTGGTGTGTTCTTCTTTGCGTTCGCGAAGGTACTCTTGCGAACCCGAAGAGAAAATTGGGCTGGCACGTTTTGTGCTTCGCGTTCGCGACATAGTGACCACGTTCGCGAAGGCTTGAGGTTCAAAGCTTAGCCTTCGCGATAGAAGCCTCGCGTTCGCGAAGGGAAAGAGACTGGCCAGGAAAAATTAGCCTTCGCGTTCGCGAAGGGCATCTTGCGTTCGCGAAGGCCAAGCCAGGCATGCATCGCGTTCGCGAGGTAGCCCTCGCATTCGCGGAGAGTAAATTTGACAGCACATAATTGTGCTTCGCGAACGCGAGGCACTGACCGCGTTCACGAAGGGTAAAAATCCCAGAAACAGAACTTAAGATCTGGAAATGGGGTTTCGACTCATTCTCAATTCTTTTCCATTTTTGAACTCGGGTAAGGCGATTTTTGGGCGATTTTCTGGGGAAAACATTGGGATTTGAAGCTTTCGGAGGCAAATTTAAAAGGAAAAGCTGTGGTTGAATAATTGATTGGAAGTCGCAAAGCTTGAGGGAATAGAACCCTTAAATTATTTGTTATGTGAAATGCATGTGAACGACGTATAAGCGAGGTGACGAATGTCTATACGTCGTCAAATTAATTGTTTGCCTGCTTACTTGAAAAAAAAATCATAAGCTATTTTTAATCATAAATTAATTATTATAATAATTGTTTCTCTTT
This sequence comes from Nicotiana tabacum, assembly GCF_000715075.1. Classification (NCBI taxonomy): domain Eukaryota; kingdom Viridiplantae; phylum Streptophyta; class Magnoliopsida; order Solanales; family Solanaceae; genus Nicotiana; species Nicotiana tabacum. The sequence goes on from NC_134081.1 coordinate 63,718,261, forward strand.
TATTCTTTGTCAAATATTAATTCTTGAATTCCTGCATTAATTGTTACATGCTATTTGAATTATGTAATTTAATTGTTATTTGACATTTAGCATATTAAATATTAAACTGCCTATTTTCTCTCTGATTTCTATAATAATTTGCTATTTGTCATTGTTTGTTTTATAATTAAATCATAATTGTTGTATACTTGTTGTCTTATAATTTTATATTAATTGTTGCATTTATTGGGGAAATTTCTTCTATAATTATTTATTGAAATGGATATATTGGAGGATCGGGTTGCACGCCGCAACAGACTTATTAAAAGTTAATATTGGAGGATCGGGTTGCACGCCACAACAGACTTATTAAAAGTTAATATTGGAGGATCGGGTTGCACGCTGCAACAGACTTATTGAAAAGTCAATATTGGGGGATCGGATTGCACGCCGCATGAGACTTATTTAAAAGTCTATATATATACTTGATTGAAATAAATATATGATAGACTTGATTAAAATGAATATATTGGAGGAGCGGGTTGCACGCCGCAACAGAACCGAATGTGAATATATTGTGAGAGCGGGTTGCACGCTGCAACAGAATTGAATGTGAATATATTGTGAGAGCGGGTTGTACGCTACAACATAATTGATAGGAATGATAATTGGTTATGACTGTTGTGTTGGCTTCAGTTATTATAAATGAGTTACCTATTTTATTTCTATTATTGTTGCTACTATTAATATTGCGTATAGGTAATGTAAGTGACCCGCCTTAGCCTCGTCACTATTTCGTCGAGGTTAGGCTCAGCACTTACCAATATATGAGGTCGGTTGTACTGATACTACACTCTGCATTTCTTGTGCAGATTTTGGAGTTGGTCCCAGCGGCGTACCGTAGACTTGCTCGGATTTCAGCTACAAGAGGAGACTTGAGGTATAACTGCATGTCGTCCGCAGTTTCTGAGTCCGCATCTATTTTACTTTAGCTGTATGTTTATTTCCAGAAAGCTTTATTTTATTCAGACCTTATTTGTATTTATTCTAGAAGCTCGTGCACTTGTGACACCAATTCTGGGATGGTATTTAGACATCGTTGTTTTTATGGATTATTCACTATATTTCAAACTTGCTTCCGCATTTGTTCTTGGATTATTAATAATTTAAAAATTATTTAAAAATTGGTTAATATTATTCTAACGTTGGCTTGCCTAGCAAGTGAAATATTAGGCGCCATCACGGTCCGAAGGTGAAATTTCAGGTCATGACAATAATGCTAGCCATTTTAAAACAATTTTAAATTAATGAATAACAAAGAAACAAATGCGGAAATAAAATCTGAAATAGAGTGAATAATCCATAATAATAACGATGACTAAATACCATCCCAGAACTTGTGTCACAAGTGCACGAGTTACTAGAATAATACAAATAAAGGTCTGAATAAATTTTAAATTGTTTGGAAAATAATACACAACTAAGATAAGATAGAAGGGGAATTTCGAACTGCGAACGCTGTGCAGCTATACCTCAAGTCTCCTATGAGTAACTGAATCCGAGCACGTCTATGGTACGCCGCTGGGACCAACTCCAAAATCTGTACAAGAAGTGCAGAGTGAAGTATGAGTACAACCGACCCCATGTACTCCGTAAGTGTCGAGCCTAACCTCGACGAAGTAGTGATGGGTCTATGACAAGACACGTACGTAAATAACCTATATAGGTATAAACTAATACGAAGCAACAATAATACAATAAATAACAATTTATAAATTAGGAGGGAACATGCGAAGGGGAGTGATATAACAATTTCAGCAGGAGAAGTATCACTTAGCAGCCAATTAATTCATCAACAATAATATGAGCAACTGATAATATGAAAATGGCACAACACCACCCTTCGTGCTTTTACTCTCATTCCTCCCATAAACTGATAAATAAATAATAATAATAATAATAATAATAATAATAATAATAATAATAATAATAATAATAATAATAATAATAATAATAATAATAATAATAATAATAATAATAATAATAATAATAATAATAATAATAATAATAATAATAATAATAATAATAATAATAATAATAATAATAATAATAATAATAATAATAATAATAATAATAATAATAATAATAATAATAATAATAATAATAATAATAATAATAATAATAATAATAATAATAATAATAATAATAATAATAATAATAATAATAATAATAATAATAATAATTTTACACTCTTTCTCACCATGACAATGATAGAATAAATAATAAAAATGGCACGGCATCACCCTTCGTGCTTTTACACTCCTTCTCACCATGTTCAACAATATTTAAATTAGTAAATATTTCATGAATAATGATCAAATAATCAATAATAAATTTAAACAGGAATATCTTTATTAAATAGGAAATTATTCAAAATTAAATAAAATCCTCCAGCATGCTTTGACTCAACCACAACGTATAAGTACCCGTCACCTCACATATACGTTGTACCCGCACATTAAATCACGTAGCAAATAGACAATTAAATCCTACTCCCTCAAGTCAAGGTTAACCAGGACACTTACTTCGCTTTGCAACCAAATTCAAGATTCCAATAAAACCTTGCCTCGCGAACTAATGTCTGAAATCCTCAAATCTAGTCCTAAACAATTCAATATACTCAATACAAATCGTAGGAATTAATTCCATATGAATTTACTAATTTTCTAGATTAAAATCCAAAATTCATCTAAAAATCAATAGTGGGGCCCACATCTTGAATATCGGAAAACTTACGAAATCCGAACACCCATTCCTAGACGAGTCCAACCATATAAATATTATTAAATTCCGATGTCAAATGGACCTTCAAATCTTAAATTTTTATTTTTGAAAAGTTTTACAAAAATTCCAATTTCTTCCATCTAAATCCGAAATAAATGATGAATATAGATAGAGATTTATGAAATATAATTACTTTTGGTTATAGAACACTTACCCAATTCAAAGTCATGAAAATCGCTTTGGAATCGCCTAAATACGAGACTCAAAACTCAAAAATGAGTAAAAATGGCTAACTCCCGATTTTTATGTGTTCTGTCCAGCATTTCCGCTTCTGCAGACAATTGACTGCATCTGCGGTTTCCGCTTCTGCGAAAACTTGACTGCATCTGCAATTTCCGCTTCTGCGAAAACTTGACCGCTTCTGCGAGCCCGCATCTGCGGACTAAAATCCGCAGGTGCGATTACACCAGAAGGCCAAAATTTCAGATTTTTCTTTAAGTCCAAATTTTGATCCATTAACCATCCGGAATCCGCCCGAGGTCCCCGGGACCTCAAACAAATACACCAACTAGTTTTGAAACATCATACGAACTTAGTCGAGACCTCAAATCATATCAAACAATACTAAAACCATGAATCATACTCCAATTCAAGCTTAAGGAACTTACGAAATTTCAACTTCTATATTCGATGCCGAAACCTATCAAATCAAGTCCGATTGACCTCAAATTGTGCACACATGTCATAAATGATATAATGGAGCTATTCCAATTTTTGGAATCGGATTCCGATTCGGATATCAAAAAGTCAAATCTGTGGTCAAATTTTGAAAATCTTTAGCCTTTACATTTCTAGTTTCCGTTAAATGGCCATAACTTGAGCTAGGGACCTCCAAATTAAATTTTGGGCATACTCTCAAGTCCTAAATCACGATACAAACCTACCGAAACTGTCAAAAATACTGATCCGGGTCCGTTTGCTAAAAATGTTGACCAAAGTTAATTTTATTGAGTTTTAAAGCTTTATTTCATATTTTAATTATTTTTTCATATAAAAACTTTTAGAAAAATTATACGGATTGTGCACGTAAGTCGAGGTATGATGAATAGTACTATTTGAGGTTTCAGATCATAGAAATAATTATTAAATTTAAAGATGATCTTTTGGGTCATCACATTCTCCACCTCTAAAACAAACGTTCGTCCTCGAACGAAATTAGAAAAGTACCTGAGCTGGTGAAAATGTGTGGATATTTACTCCTCATGTCCGACTCGGACTCCTAGGTAGCTGTCACAATTGATTGACCTCTCCATTGCACCCGAACTGAAGGATAACTCTTAGACCTCAACTGTCGGACCTGTCGGGCTAGAATAGCTACCGACTGCTCTTCGTAAGTCAAATCCTTGTCCAATTGGACTGAGCTAAAATCTCACACATGGGACGGATCACCATGATATTCTCGGAGCATAGACACATGGAACACCGGATGAACCATTGATAAACTAGGTCGTAATGCAAGCCTGTAGGCTACTTCACTCACCCTTTCAAGAATTTCGAAGGGTCCTATATACCTAGGGCTCAACTTGCCCTTCTTTCCAAACCTCATTACACCTTTCATAGGTGAAACCCGGAGCAATACTCTTTCTCCAACCATGAATGTAATAACATGAACCTTATGGTCGGCATAACTCTTTTGCCTAGACTGAGCTGTGCGAAGTCCATCCTGAATAACTTTGACCTTATCCAAGGCATCCTGTACCAAATTGGTACCCAACAACTGAGCCTCTCCTGGTTCAAACCATCCAACTAGCGAACGACACCGTCTCCCGTATAATGCTTCATATGGAGACATCTGAATGCTCGACTGGTTGCTGTTATTATAGGCAAACTCCGCAAGTGGCAAGAACTGATCGCAAGAACCTCCAAAGTCTATAACACAAGCGCAAAGCATATCTTTCAATATCTGAATAGTGTGCTCTGATTGTCCGTCTGTCTGTGGAAGAAATGTTGTACTCAACTCAACCCGCGTACCTAACTCACGTTGTATAGCCCTCCAGAAGTGCGAGGTAAACTGCATACCTCGATTTGAAATAATAGACACGGGCACATCGTGAAGGCGGACAATTTCACGAATGTAAATTTCAGCTAACCGCTCTGAAGAATAGGTAACTGCCACTGGAATGAAATGTGCCAACTTGGTCAACCTGTCCACAATGACTCAAACTGCGTCAAATTTTCTCTGAGTCCGTGGGAGTCCAACAGAAAAATCCATAGTGATACGCTCCCTCTTCCACTCAGGAATTTCTAACTTCTGAAGAAAACCACCAGGTCTCTGATGCTCGTACTTGACTTGTTGACAATTTAGACACCGAGCTACATATGCAACTATATCCTTCTTCATTATCCTCCACTAATAATGTTGTTGTAAATCTTGATACATTTTGGCGGCACCTGGATGAATAGAATACCTGGAACTGTGTGCCTCTTCAAGAATTAATTCACGAAGCCCATCCACATTAGGCACACAAATACGACCCTGCATTCGCATAACTCCATCTTCCCCCACGGCAACCTGTTTGGCATCATCGTGCCGCACCGTGTCCTTAAGGACGAGTAAATGAGGATCATCATACTTTCGCTCTCTGATGCACTCATATAAAGAACACCGAGTGACTATGCAATCTAGAACCCGACTGGGCTCAGAAACATCTAACCTCACGAACTGATTAGCCAAAGTCTGAACATCTGCAGCTAACAGCTTCTCACCAACCGGAATATAAGCAAGACTGCCCATACTCACAACCTTTCTACTCAAAGCATTGACCACCACATTGGCCTTTCTAGGGTGATTCAAAATAGTGATATCATAGTCCTTCAACAGCTCCAACCATCTTCTCTACCTCAAATTGAGATCCTTTTGTTTGAATAGATATTGTAAGCTACGATGATCAGTAAATACATCACACGAGACACCGTATAGGTAATGCCTCCAAATCTTCAGCGCATGAACAATGGCTGCCAATTCCAAGTCATGAACATGATAATTCTTCTCGTGAACTTTCAACTGCCATGAAGCATATGCAATCACCCTGCCATCTTGCATCAATATTTCACCAAGCCCAATGCGAGATGTATCACAATACACCGTATAAGATCCTGAACATGTGGGTAATACTAACAATGGTGTCGTAGGCAAAGCGGTCTTGAGCTTCTGAAAACTCAACTCACACTCGTCTGACCATCTGAATGGGGCACCCTTCTGGGTCAATTTGGTCAATGGAGATGCTATAGATGAAAATCCCTCCACAAACCGGCGATAATAACCTGCCAAACTCAGGAAACTCCGGATCTCTGTAGCTGAAGTAGGTCTAGGCTAATTCTGAAAAGCCTCAATCTTCTTAGGATCCACTTTTATACCTTCTGCCGATACAACATGCCCCAAAAAGGCAACTGAGTCTAACCAAAATTCACATTTTGAAAATTTTGCATATAATTGATTATTTTTCAAGGTCTGAAGCACAATCCGAAAATGTTGCTCATGCTCCTCTCGATTGCTGGAGTGAATCAAGATATCATCAATGAATACAACCACAAAAGAATCCATATAGGGTTTGAATACCCGGTTCATCAAATCCATAAATGTTGTTAGGGCATTTGTCAGCCCAAAGGACATCATTAGGAATTTTTAATGCCCAAACCTAGTTTGAAATGCTGTCTTAGGGACATCGAATGCCCTAATCTTCAACTGATGATAACCAGACCTCAAATCGATCTTCGAAAATACCTTGGCACCCTGAAGCTGATCAAATAAGTCATCAATTCTTGGCAACAGATATTTGTTTTTGATAGTGGCCTTGTTCAACTGCCGATAATCTATACACATCCGCATAGAGCCATCTTTCTTCTTTACAAATAGTACTGGTGCACCCCAGGGCGAGACACTGGGTATAATGAATCCCTGATCAAGAGAGACTTGTAACTGCTCCTTCAATTCTTTCAACTCCGGCAAGGCCATATGGTATGGTGGGATAGAAATGGGTTGAGTGCTCGGAGCTAAATCAATACAGAAGTCAATATCTCTATCATGTGGCATTCCTTACAGATTTGCAGGAAATACATATGGAATTTCACGGACAATTGGAACTGAATCCATAGAAGGAACTTCTGTGCTGGGATCGCGAATATAAGCCAAATAAGCTAGACACCCCTTCTTGACCATACGACGAGCTTTCACATAAGAGATAACCTTGCTGGTAGAATGGCCAAGAGTACCTTTCCACTCTAGTCGAGGTAACCCCGGCATGGCTAAGGTCACCGTTTTGGCGTGACAATCCAATATAGCATGATAAGGTGACAGCCAATCCATACCCAAGATGACATCAAAATTTACCATGTCAAGTAGTAGAAGATCCACGCTAGTCTCAAGACTCCTAATAGTAACCACACACGAACGATAGACATGATCTACCACAATAGAATCTCCCACCGGTGTGGACACACATACAGAAGCACTCAGAGAATCATGAGGCACAACCCGATATGAAGCAAAATAGTAGGACACATAAGAATAAGTAGATCCTGGATCAAATAGAACTGAAGCAGCTCTATGGCAAACTAGAACAATACCTTTGATCACTGCATCGGATGACTCGGCCTCAAATCTAGCTGGAAAAGCATAAAATCAGGGTTGAGCCCCACCACTTTGAACCGCGTCCCTGGAACGGCCTCTAACTGGATGGCCTCCACCTCTAACGACCTGACCTCTACCTCTAGTTGTCTGACCCCTGCCCCTAGCTGGCTGGGCGGGTGGCAAAACAGCCGGTGCTGGAACCATAGCACGGGAACTCTGCAACTATGAACTGCCCGATGCCCGAGAGCAAAATCTAGCAATGTGTCTCGGATCACCACAAGTATAACAGGTCTTTGGCTGTTGTGACTGCTGACCCTGGAACTGGCCATGTCGACCTGGATAACCACTCTGATGACTCCAGATCGGAGGTGCACTAATAGGAGCTGGTGGTGCACTGTAAGCTAGCTGGTCGAAATAAGACACGTAAGGATCGTGACCACCTGAAGCACTTTGGGATGCCTAGAGCACTGAGTGAAACGGCCTGGGAGGATGGCCTCTACCAAAATTACCCCTGCCTCCAGACGAAGCACCACTGAACCCACTGAACTGATAAGGCCTCTTATCAGACCCCTGCCCTCTCTCTTGTGCAAGAACCATATCGATCTTTCTCGCAACATTAGCAGCCTCCTGAAAGAAAATCTCACTTCCGGTCTCCTTGGCCATCTGAATTCTGATAGGGAAAGTGAGGCCCTCAATAAACCTCTGCACTCTCTCTCTCTCTCTCTCTCTCAGTAGGTAGTAAAAGGAGAGCATGGTGGGTTAAATCCACAAAACGGGTCTCGTATTGAGTAACAGTCATGCTGCCCTGCTGGAGACGCTCAAATTGCCTGCGGTAATCCTCTCTCAATGTGATAGGGAGGAACTTCTCTAGAAATAGCTGTGAGAACTGCTCCCAGGTCAATACAGGCGATCTAACTGATCTGGTCAATGTATAATCTCTCCACCATCTCTTGGCGGAACCTGTCATCTGAAATACAGCAAAATCAACCCCATTGGTTTCAACTATACCCATGTTCCGCAATACCTCCAGGCAGTGGTCAAGATAATCCTGTGGGTCCTCAGAAGGTGTACCATTTAAGTGAACTGGAAAGAGCTTAGTAAACTTGTCCAACAACAATAAAGCCTCAGAAGACATGGCGGGCCTATCACCGGCCTGCGCCGCAATAACTGGTTGAACTACCCCAACTGGCGGGGCTGCTGGAGCCTGATACTGGGGAGCCATCTGCTCCAGAGCGGGAGTAGTGGGAGTTTGTGCTCTCCCCCAGCCTGTGAGACGGCTGGTGCCACTAGAAATGTATCATTCTGGGCCACACCCTCCATAAGGCTCACCAAACGGACTAGAGCATCCTGAAGTACTGGAGTAGCTATGAATCCTTCCAGGACCTGGACTGGTATAATATGTACGGTCTGAGGTGGAACCTCTACTTCCAAATCCACTTGAGGTTCTACAACAGGTGATGCTGCTCGAGCTCTAGACTGGGCTCTACCTCTGCCTCTGCCTCTAGCACGACCTCGACCTCGACCTCTACCCCTGGTCATAGTTGCCACCAGGGACTCTGGTCCTTGTCCATCGGTAGATGTATTACGTGTTCTCACCATCTGCGAGAGAATAAGAATAGAATGATTCAATCATCGATGATAGAATAAGATCGCACGGCAGAATAAGAAAGAAGTGATATTGTTCCTAAACTTCATAGCCTCGGAAAGATAAGTACAGACATCTCCGTATCGATCCTTCAGACTCTACTAAGCTTGCTCGTGACTCGTGAGACCTAAGTAACCTAGTGCTCTGATACCAACTGTCACGACCCAAAATTTCCATCTTCGGGACCGTTATGGCGCCTAACATTTTTACTTTCTTGGCAAGCCAACGTTAGAATAATGCTAGCCATTTTTAAACAATTTTAAATTAATTAATAACAAAGAAACAAATGCAAAAATAAAGTCTGAAATAGAGTGAATAATCCATAATAATAGTGATGTCTAAATACCATCCCAAAACTTGTGTCACAAGTGCACGAGCTACTAGAATAATACAAATAAAGGTCTGAATAAAATTCAAGCTATTTGGAAAATAATACACAACTAAGATAAGAAAGAAGGGGACTTCAGAACTGCGAACGCTGTGCAGCTATACCTCAAGTCTCCTCTGAGTAACTAAATCCGAGCACGTCTACAGTACGCTGCTGGGACCAACTCCAAAATCTGCACAAGAAGTACAGAGTGTAGTATGAGTACAACTGACTCATGTACTCCGTAAGTGTCGAGCCTAACCTTGACGAAGTAGTGACGAGGCTATGACAAGACACGTACGTAAATAACCTGTACAAGTATAAACAAATACGAAGCAACAATAATACAATAAATAACAATTTATAAATTAGGAGGGAACATGTGAAGGGGAATGATATAATAATTTCAGCAGGAGAAGTATCACTTAGTAGCCAATTAATTCATCAACAATAAAATGAGCAAATGATAATATGAAAATGGTACGGCACTACCCTTCGTGCTTTTACTCTCATTCCTCCCATAAACTAATAAATAAATAAATAAATAATAATAATAATAATAATAATAATAATAATAATAATAATAATAATAATAATAATAATAATAATAATTGGCACGACATCATCCTTCGTGCTTTAACTCTCTTTTGGCACGGCATCACCCTTCGTGGTTTAACACTCTCTGAAAATGATACGACATCACCATTCGTGCTTTTACTCTAAAAAATGACACGACAACATCCTTCGTGCTTTTACACTCTTTCTCACCATGACAATGATAGAATAAATAATAAAAATGACACGGCATCACCCTTCGTGCTTTTACACTCCTTCTCACCATGTTCAACAATAATTAAATCAGTAAAAATTTCATGAATAATGATCAAATAATCAATAATAAAGTTAAACAGGAATATCTTAATTAAATAGGCAATTATTCAAAATTAAATAAAATCCTCCAGCATGCTTTGACTCAACCACAATGCATAAGTACTCGTCACCTCACATATACGTTGTACCCGCACATTAAATCACGTAGCAAATTGACAATTAAATCCTACTCCCTCAAGTCAAGGTCAACCACGACATGTACTTCGCTTTGCAACCAAATTCAAGATTCCAATAAACCCTTGCCTCGCGAACTAGTGTCTGAAATCCTCAAATCTAGTCAAAAATAATTCAATATACTCAATACAAATCGTAGGAATTAATTCCATATGAATCTACTAATTTTTCGAATTAAAATCCGAAATTTATCTCAAAATTCAACAATGGGGTCCACGTCTTGAATTTAGTAAAAACTTACTAAATCCGAACACCCATTCCGAGACAAGTTCAACCATATAAAAATTATCAAATTCCGATGTCAAATGGACCTTCAAATCTTAAATTTTTGTTTTTGAAAAGTTTTGCAAAAATTCCAATCTCTTCCATCTAAATTCGAAATAAATGATGAATATAGACATGGATTTATGAAATATAATCACTTTTGATTATAGAACACTTACGCAATTCAAATTCGTGAAAAATCACTTTGGAATCGCCTAAATCCGAGACTCAAAACTCAAAAATGAATAAAAATGGCTAACTCCCGATTTTTATGTGTTCTGTCTAGCATTTCGCTTCTGCGGACAATTGACCGCATCTGCGGTTTCTGCTTCTATGGAAACTTGACCGCTTCTACGAGTCTGCATCTGCGGTCTAAAATCGGCACGTGCGATTACAACAGAAGGCCAAAATTTCATGTTTTTCCTTAAGTCCAAATTTTGATCCGTTAACCATCCGGAATCCACCCGAGGCCCCCGAGACCTCAACCAAATACACCAACAAGTTCTAAAATATCATACGAACTTAGTCGAGACCTCAAATCACATCAAACAACGCTAAAACCATGAATCATACTCCAATTCAAGCTTAAGGAACTTAAGAAATTTCAACTTCTATATTTGATGCTGAAACCTATCAAATCAAGTCCGATTGACCTCAAATTTTTCACACATGTCATAAATGACATAACAGAGTTATTCCAATTTTTGAAATCGAATTTCGTCCCCGATATCAAAAAGTCAAATCCGTGGTCAAATTTTGAAAATCTTTAGCCTTTACATTTCTAGTTTCCGTTAAATGGCCATAACTTGAGCTAGGGACCTCCAAATTAAATTACGGGCATACGCCCAAGTTCCAAATCACAATACGGACCTACCAGAACTATTAAAACATTGATCCGGGTCCGTTTGCTAAAAATATTGACCAAAGTCAACTTTATTAAATTTTAAAGCTCTATTTCACATTTTAATCAATTTTTCATATAAAAACTTTTAGAAAAATTATACGAACTGTGCATGCAAGTAGAGGTATGATGAATAGTTCTATTTGAGGTTTCAGATCACAGAAATAATTATTAAATTTAAAAATAACCTTTTGGGTCATCACAGAAAAATAACTTCGATGAAATATGCTTTGTCCTATCTCCTTTTATGAATCCTCCCTTCAATTGCTTTTTGGAGTTCTATAGGAGTTCCAATAAGATTTATGTCATCAACGTATACGGCAAGTACAATAAATTTCGATGTTGTTTTCTTTATAAAAACACATAGACAAATGGCATCATTTTATATAACCTTTCTTTAATAAATACTTGTCACGACCCAAAATCTCACCTATCGTGATGGCGCCTATATCAATACTAGGCAAGCCAAAAATCTCAATAATCCACCATATCTTTTAAATTTAAAAAATAAATAATTATATTCAGCGGAAGAAATCTCACAATTTCAAATATAACACTCCCAAAATCAGGTGTCACTGGGTAAATGAGCATCTAGTATGAGTACAATGATTGACTGATAAAAACCACTGTCTGAAAATATAGAACAGTACAATAATTGAAGAAAAAAGAGACAAGGTCAGCGGACGCCAAGCAGCTACCTTGATAGTCTCCAACTGATAGTACTCTGAAATCTAACAATCTCCGTGTCCGAAAGCACCTGGATCTGCACACGAGGTGCAGAGTATAGTATGTCCTGCTGCGTTGCGCAGCTCAATCCCATAAATATCCTCATAATGGACAATTATTACTAAGTGTGAAATGTATATTTTTGAACAATTAATTCAACGACAACACGACCTCATGGGTCCTAAAATATCGGCACGTAACCTAAACACGGTATTTATCACAAGCCTCACCTCAATTCCTCTAACACGTGCAACATGTTCAGATAATAACATGATTCTTTAATCTTACAACTTCACAGGATTTATTCAAGACACAATTTTTGTGATGCACGTCTACATGTTCATCATTGTCATGACCCAAAATTCCACCACAGACATTGTGATGGCGCCTAGTCTCTAAGACTAGGTAAGCCGATTTCAATTATCTTTTGAAGCCATTTTTTTATTTGAATAAGTAATCAAAACTAACAGCGGAACAAATATGATATACAACCTCCCAAGACTGGTAGTACTGAGTCACGAACTCTAACTGAATACATAGAATGATCATGAGGACCGAATATGCAATACTGTTTGATTACAAATTAACAGTACAATGAAATGAAAAGACCCCAATGGACTGCGACGACCAAGAAGCTATACCTTGAATCCTTACGATCCCGATGTAACTCTGCTCAAGTCCGATATCTCCAATACCTGGCTCTGCACAAAAATGTGCAGAAGTGTAGTATGAGTATACCACGGTCGGTACCCAGTAAGTATCAAGACTAACCTCAGTGGAGTAGAGACGAGGTACAATCAAGACACTCACTAGTCTAATACCCGGTGCAATATAGCAGTATACAATAGTATTGGAAAATAACTAGCAATGATAACAACAACTCAACCAGTGATATAACAACAAAGCAACAAGAACATCATAATTATTGCCCAGGCTAATAAGGAACACAAGTACAATAAATAAGTCAAGTCCTTCAAATATAAATCCTTCACATATTATTCTTTAAGATATATATCTTTCGAATATACTTCTTTTGAATAATTATCTTTCGAATATACTTCTTTTGAATAAATATATTTTCAAGTAAAAGTCACCATGTGACACCCCATTTCAAATCATAAAAATTACGGGTCCCAGCCCACTTTCATATTTTTTCACGACACCTCGTGCCCATATTTCTATCACCATCACACGGACAACTCACGTGCGAATAATAAAATCATCATATTTTTCCGCGGCACCTCATGCCCATATTATTTTCATAACTGTACGGACAACTCACGTACCAAAATATAAATGTATATGTGATCGGCAAGATCAATTTATTTTCAATAAAGTAAGGTTAAAATATTTAAATCAAGTAAGAAATCAACAAAAGGATAAGTTTATTTTAAAAATCGTTTGAGAGGGGAAAGATGACGTTTTCTTTAAAATAAAGCATCAGATAAACTACTAATTTGGATATAAAATTTGTTAAATTAAACATACTGAAAATTTTCTTTTATTTAAAATAACTCAATCATCAAAGACAAGTACAACCCAAAAATACAAATCCTCAAAGTCTCGCACAAAAAAGTCAAGGTCAACACAATACATCAAAAAATACAAAACACTTAATATTAAGTCAAATAATACATCACGAAAAACACAAGAATTTATAAATTACGAAAAAACAAAATAACCAAGGGCAAGTGCAAACATAGTCCCGAAGTAAGTGCTCAACAGGGGATCTCCCGAGGTACTGCCTCGTAGTCCCAAAATAAATATGCAACAACAATAATGCCCCCAGTCCATCACAAATCAATCCCCGACATAGCCCCCTTGTCTCGCCACGTGTGCAATAGTAAAGTAAATGCCCGCCTTGTCTCGCCACACGTGCATAATAATGTTCCAACCTTGTCTCGCCACATGCGCAACCTACATTTATATATATATCCCGCCTTGTATAGCCCTCCTTGTCACGCCTCATGTGCATAAATCAATAGTAATAATTGCACGGCAGAAACCTCGTGCAAACACCCGAACATAACTCCCAAAATATAATGTGCCAATATCACATCTCATAAACTGCACCTCAAGTGTTCAAATATTAAAACATAGCAAAGATTGCACATCAAATGCTCAATTATTACAACTTATCACATATTGCACATCAAGTGCTCAAATATTACAACTTATCACAGATTGCACATCAAGTGCTCAAATATTACAACCTATCACAAATTGCACATCAAGTACTCAAATATTACAAATTATCACAGATTGCACATCAAGTGCTCAAATATTACAACTTATCACAGATTGCACATCAAGTGCTCAAATATCACAACTTGCTAAAAAAATCAACAATGCCTTATTTTCCACAATAAGGAGACCATGGCTCGACCATAATGTGCACAAAAAAATCTTAACAAAATATCCGGAAGTGAACAACTCAACAAAATAATATTTCACATAAAAATCAAGGTGGAAATCACACCAAATCATCATGTAAAAGTAATTTCAACAAACAAGGATCTAGGCATGACAAATAGAGGATTTAATGAGTGCCAATAATTTCCAATTTAATACATAAGGGCGTCTAAGGATTTTTAATCAATGAAATTTGTACATATAATCCAAATACGTACTTGTCACCTCGCGTACATGGTTTTCAATTACACAAATTGCACATAAGACTCAATGCCTAAGGGGTAGTTACCCCACTCGAGGTTAAGCAAGACACTTGCCTTTTTGAAGTTGGGCCGATATTTCAAAATAGCCTTCTTGCTTGAATTGACCTCCGGGCAGCTCAAATCTATCCAAATTAATTGTATAACTCCATTAAAATTCGTCGGAAATAATTTCGGATAATAATACGTCGACTTAAAAATTTATTCCAAAAAGTCAATGCGGGACCTGCCTCTCGGAACCCGACATAATTTTTATGAAATCCGAACACCCATTCCGATACGAGTTCAACCATACCAATTTTATCGAATTCCAATAACAACTCGACTTCCAAATCTTAAATTTTTGTTTTTGGAAGATTTTACAAAAATCATAATTTTTCCTCCATTAAATCCGAATTAAATGATGGATTCAAAGACATAATCATGGAAATTAATCAAAACTGGATAAGAATCACTTACCCCAAACACTCACGCAAGAATATCTCCAAAAATCGCCTTTTACCGAGCTCCAAATTTGATTTTGAGTTATGAACTCAAACCCTCATTTTTGAGACTTTTTAATTCTGCCCAGATAGGCCTTCTTCGCGTTTGCGACCATTACTTCGCGTTCGCAAAGGCCAAAACCCAACTGCCTCAAATCCTTCATCGCGTTCGCGACCTCCTTGTCACGTTCGCGATGACCAGCTGACTAGCTCCTTCGCATTCGTGTCCCACGCTTCGCGTTCGCGAAGGCCAAACGACCTCATGCCCCACTCTTCCTTTATTCTTCGCGTTCGCGTTGCTTGGCCGCATTCGCGAAGGCTTGCCCAGCTCCTTCTTCGCGTTCGCGTCCCCTGCTTCGTGTTCGTGAAGGCCAAACCAACAGCCCCTCAAATTCCTCTTCGCGAACGCGGGACTCCTTTCGCGTTCGCGAAGAATGAAACCAGATGACAGAAAATAGCAGTTCAAAAATAGAAGAAAATGGCCCGTAGCCCATCCGAAACACACCCGAGGCCCCCGGGACCCCGTCTAAACATACCAACAAGTTCCATAACCTATTACGGACTCACCCGAGGTTTCAAATCATATCAAATAATGCCGAAAATATAAATCGCACCATGAATCGAACTTATGAACTTCCAAAACTTCTAACTTCTAAAACTCGTGCCGAAACCTATCAAACCAACCCGAAATGACGTCAAATTTTGCAGGCAACTCCCAATGACATAACGGAGCGGTTCCAACTCTCGGAATCGCATTCCAACTCGGATATTAAAAAGTCAACCCCCCGGTCAAACTTTTCAAAAATTTGACTTTCGCCATTTCAAGCCTAAATTGGCTACAGACCTTAGATTCACAGTCCGGACACGCTTCTAAGTCCAAAATCACCCAACGGAGATAACGAAACCGATAGAACTCTATTCTGGAGTCGTCTTCACACAGTTCCGACTACGGTAAAAATCCTAAGACTTAAGTTTCCATATCAGGGACTAAGTGTCCCAAATCTCTCCGAATCATCCGTAAATCAAATAGACCACACACACGGGTCATAATACATATTGCGAGGCTGCTCGAGACCTTAAGTCACTGAATGGGGAGTAAATTCTTAAAATGACAAGTCGGGTCGTTACAGTCACCTATCGTGTGAGTCACCTTCAACAATTTATATCATACCAAATTCGGGGATTCATACCCTCAGAACCAAGTTTAGAAGTGTTACTTACCTCAAACCGTATAATTCTTTACTCCGCTATGCCGTTGCCTCGTGAATTGGCCTTCAAATGCCTCGAATCTATCCATAATTAATTCGATTCAGTCAATAAAATTTATTGGAATTAATTCTATAAGAAAATACTAATTTCTCATAAAATCCGAAATTTAGCTCAAAAATTGCACGACTCTGAACCTGACAAAAGTTACAAAATCTGGAAGCCCATTCAACCACGAGTCTAACCATACAAATTTTACCAAATTCCGACATCAACTCGACCCTCAAATCTTCAATTAAAGTCATTGAAGATTTTTACCATTTTCAATCCAATCTTTACCCATTTGAACTAAACACTCTTTCCATAAACCTTATTGATACGTATAAATAATACTCTTAATCATCCATTATTACCCAAACTCAAAATTGAAGATTATCGGTCAGAACCTTACCTCTTTGATGAAGAACTTGAGGGATTTCTTGTTGGATTTCAAGGCTTGGATAAGAATTTGATGAACAAGACACTTTATCTACTTCCTCTCTCTAGAACACTCTTACTTCTCTCTAAAATTATCAGATAATTGCCCCAAAATATGCCCCAAAACCTATTTATCAAAATGGGGTCGGGTTATGAAAATAGGAAAATTACCCCTCCGAAAACAGGTATGCGGTCGCACAATGGACCGCATAATGGGTATGCGGGTCGCACAATGGACCGCAAAATCGCTGCCGAAAACTGGGCTGCGCTGGGCATATCGGCAGCCATTTTGCAGTCGCACAATGTGTCATTATGCGATCACATAATGATTCTGCGGTCGCATATCTGACGGCAGAATCGCATTTATTTCTAGCCTTTGGTAATTTTGTCATACCGTCTTGTAGGAATGTCTAAATGACAAACGGGTTGAAGCGTTGGAAACTAGACACATATACCTTTCTTTTGATAGGTAATACACTATATAACACTTCGTATCATGAGAGTTATGCTCATTTGAAGTTAGGTCTGGTGCGAACTCACTTGAAACTTTAGACTTATGAAATTTCCAACTTCTACATTCGATGCCGAAACCTATCGAATCAAGTCTGATTGACCTCAAGTCCGATTGACCTCAAATTTTACACACAAGTCATAAATGACATAATGAAGTTATTTCAATTTCCAGAATCGGATTCCGACCTCGATATCAAAAAGTCAACCCCCCGGTCAAACTTTCCAAAAATTTAACTTTCGACATTTCAAGCCTAATTCCACTACGGACCTCCAAAACATTTTTCGGACACGTTCCTAAGTCCAAAATCACCATACAGAGCTATTGGAATCATCAAAATTAAATTCTGAGGTCGTTTACATATTAGTCAATATCCGGTCAACTTTTCCAACTTAAGTTTTTAATTATAAGACTAAATGTCTTATTTCACTCTGAAATCCTTCTGGACCCGAACCAATTAACCCGATAAGTCATAAATTAATTGTAAGGCATAAATTGAGCAGTAAATGGGGGGAACGGGGCCGTAATACTCAAAATGATCGGCCAGGTCGTTACAATACTCACTAATGCGGTTATACCACATACTTCCTCATTACTTTAGACCGTATAAAGATCTTTGAAATTTGATTGAAAATATTTTTCGGGGACTTTGAATTATATGCGTTAGGTATTTTAAATCACTCGAAAATTTTTATGTGTATCTCATTATCAAGTGAGTGGTAAAGTTAGGTTGTAACCATATCCATTAAATGTATGTCAAGCTTTTCATGGACAACAAAACTAATGAGATAACTGAACGTTATAACATCCATAACAAGAGAATACGTCTCTTCATAATCGACACCAGGCCTTTGTGAAAATCCTTGTTCAACAAGGCATGCCTTATATCTTTGTACCTCATTTTTCTCATTCCTTTTACGTACAAAGACCCATTTATGGCCAACAGGCTTAACACCATTAGGTGTTTGGACTACAGGCCTAAAAACTTTACGTTTCGCAAGTGAATCCAACTCGAGTTGGATTGCTTCTTGCCATTTTGGCCAATCACGTCTTTGTCGACATTCTCCAACAGATTGGGGTTCAAGATCTTCACTATCTTGAATAATGCTAGATGCAATATTGTATGCAAAGACATAATCCACCACTATATCCAATCGATTCAAATTTGTCTCAATATCGATTGGATTTATTGGTAGTCCCTTATTTTCTTGAGTCTCATGCTCAATGATTTCATCATGAATCTCAGGATTGGTTAAATTGTAGATTTCTTTATGAGACTCTTTCGTAGTGTCATCTTGATCATTTTTTTTTCTAGGATTTCGATCCTTAGAACCCAATGGTCTATCACTTTTTAGGCGTACTTTTGACTCATTAGATATGACACTAGAAGATTATCCAACAAGAACATCAATACGAATTGGAATATTCTCTGCAGGGATATGTGATTTTGTTATCCTTTTCAGATCTGTAAATGCGTATGACATTTGATTTGCTATTTTCTGCAAGTGAATGGTCTTTTGCACCTCTTTTTCATAAATAGAGGCACGTGGATCAAGATGATACAATGATGGATTTTTTCACAAAATTTTCCGTTTGGTTTCACCAATTTTCCCCCTAATTTTGGGAAAAAAGTCTCATCGAATGGACAGTCTGCAAATCGAGCAGCGAACAAATCCCCCGTTAATGTTTCGAGGTAGTGAATAATGGAGGGCGATTCAAACCCAAAATATAATCCTAACCTTCTTTGGGGACCCATTTTGGTGCGATATGGCAGTGCTACAGGCACATATACTGCGCATCCAAAAATTCTTAAATGGGATATATTAGGTTCATGACCCAAAACTAATTGCAACTGATAATTTGTCGGTCTGATACGAACTAGCATTGCTGCATGAAAAATGGCATGACCCAAAACAGAAGTAGGTAACCTCGTTTTCATGAGTAACGGTCTTGCTATCAATTGCAGATGTTTAATCAAAAACACTGCGAGGCCATTTGGAGTGTGAACATGAGATACAAGATGTTTCACTTTTATCCCAATTGGTAAGCAATAATCATTAAATTCTTAGGATGAAAACTCAGCAGCATTTTCAAGTCTAATAAACTTAATTGGATTATCGAAAAATTATGCCCGTAATCGGATTATTTGTGCTATTAATTTTGCAAATGCCAGGTTGCGAGATGACAATAGGCACGCATGAGACCATCTAGAAGATGCATCTATTAAAACCATAAAATATCTAAACGACCCACTAGGTGGGTGAATAGGTCCACAAATGTCTCCTTGTATACGTTCTAAAAACGCAGGGGACTCAAACCCAACCTTTGTTGGTGATGGTCTAATAATTAACTTGCCTTGATAACAAGAAGTGCAAGAAAATTTATTATTTGAATAAATCTTTAAATTCTTTAATGGATGCCCATTTGAGTTTTCTATAATTTGTTTCATCATAATTGATCCAGGATGTCCCAATCGATCATGCCAAAGTACAAAAGTATTGAAATCAGTATCCTTTTTGTTTACAATAGAATGTGCCTCAATTGCACTAATTCTTGTCCAATACATGCCACAAGATAAAGATGGGAACTTCTCAATAACCCTTTTCTGGTCAGAGACATTTTTGGTAACGATGAGATATTCAAGATTATTCTCATCTATTATCTCAATATAATATCCATTTTGACGGATATCTTTAAAATTCAACAAGTTTCTCTTGGACTTGGAGGAGAACATTGAATTATCTATGATAAGTATTGTTCCCCTAGGCAGAATTATAGTATCTCTTCTAGAACCTTCAATTAAATTATTACTACCAAAAATTATATTAACATGTGCCTTACACATACTAAAATGAGAGAAATATTTCTTCTCTTTGAATATTGTATGTGTCGTAAATGAATCAATTAAGCAAATATTTTTACAATTAAATTTTGATCCAAGTTTGCTTTGTGAGATATTCATATTTATTTTCCATGATTTGACATACAAAAGAAATATAAGAATAAATATTAGTATTTTTAGAGAAAAAACTAAAGAAACAAAGTTAAATCAACAACTCAATAATGACTTCTTCGATTAATGTGCCGATAATTTTCCGAAAGACACTTTCTTTGATTGAACAACTTAATTAGAAAACAAATGTCGCATTTCAATACAAAAGTTTCATAGTACCAGTTGATTTAAAACCAATCCTTTTAAACATATGGAAAAGCTTTAGCAAATAATGGTACATCAATTTAATATAGACTATGTACTAAGAGTACGAACTTAACTCTATTAGCATGTTTCGAAAAATTCTTTTACCATATATTAAAAGTAACATGATCAATTGAATGAAGTAAACAGTGGGCAGACCTTTACCTCTAACAAAGTAAGAAAGTAGATTCTTGTTGGCCTTTTAGTAAGATCAATATTCAAACTCAATAAGGTATTGCTTTACCTCTAACAAAGTAAGAAAGTAGATTCTTGTTGGTCTTTTAATAAGATCAATATTCAAACTCAATAAGGTATTGCTATAACAAGCAGACTAAAACCAAACTTTATTCAATGAAGTATTATACTAATTCGACTTACTAATTAGTTCTAATTGCAAAACTACTACTCATGTAAACTACGATAATTACATGATAATTTATTCACTAACTGATACGAATAAGCAAAAATTAAAATCAAACTATTCAATCTTCTTTAACCATGGATCCATCACTAATCAAGTGGTCTATTTTTCCATCAGGGTGCTCCAAGAAGTATGTCACATCTAAGTGAGTGATGTCAAATTCATTCTCAGAGACAAAATTAGCTTCAGGGCCTGTATTTTTTAAGGATGCTTGATAAAGCTCAATCAAATATCTTGATGTACGATAAATATTTGCCCAATGACCTTTTCCACTGCAATAATAGCATTCAGTTTCTGAACCCTTTGCTTTTGGCTTTTCATCTTTCCCTTTCCACTTTTGGTGGTTATTTTTTTGGTGGGAATGATTAACACCAGAAAAATTTCTTCCTTAGCCACGGCTACGAACAGGGCCACGACCTTTTTCACGCTTAGCATAATGGGAATACACCTCATCCACTTCAAGCAATGGTGTAGATTCGGTGGGTCGATTTTCGTGATTTCTCATAAGCAAGTCGTTGTTTCGTTCAGCCACAAGGAGAAGAGAAATCAACTTAGGGTACTTCTTGAAACCTTTCTCTCGGTACTGCTGTTGCAAGACCATATTGGAGGCATGAAACGTTGTGAACGTTTTTTCAAGCATATCATAGTTAGTGATACTATTTCCACAGAGTTTCAATTTAGAAGTAATTCTGAACATCGCAGAATTATATTCAGAAACAACCTTAAAGTCTTGGAGCCTCAGATGAGCCCAATCATATGGTGCTTGTGGAAGAGTGACCAACTTTAAGTTGTCATATCTTTCCTTTAAGCCATTCCAAAAAAATAAGTGGATCTTTGACTGTGACATATTCTATTTTCAACCCTTCATCAAGGTGATGGCGCAAGAAAATTAAGGCCTTAGCACAGTCTTGTGTAGATGCTTTATTTTTATCTTTAATGGCATCTCCAAAACCCATTGCATCTAAATGGATTTCAGCATCCAACACCCATGTCATATAGTTCTTGCCCGAAATTTCAAGAGTATCAAACTTTCTTTTCATAATATCAGTCATAATTAAAAGAGGAGAAAAGTTATACCTTAATTTTCTCAAAGAGTTTCTTGACACGGTAGAGTCTCGTACTGATAATATGAAATAAAACAATAAAGGAAAAAAAAAATATTGCAGAGAAAAGAGAGAGAATTCTATTAATTTTGAGATAATTTACAATGGGTTAAAGCCCCTATATTTATAGGGGGGAAATAACTTAGTCATAAAGTAACAAATTCTCTAAAACACTCTAAGTAAAATTTTATTCATAACAAAAGAGTACTAATTGAAATTGTTACGCACAATCCACAAATTCGCAATAAATTTCGTTCACACACGCAACCCAATTAATAGCTTGTTTGGCCAAGTTTTTTTTTGGGCAAAAAATGCTTCACTTTTGGCCAAAAATTAAGGTGTTTGGCCAAGCTTTTAGAAGAAAAAAAAGTATTTTTGAAGAGAAGCATAAACAATTTTTGAGAAGTAGAAAAATGTAGTTCTCTCCAAAAGCACTTTTCTAAAAAGCACTTTTGAAAAAAAATATACTTAGGGGTAATTTTTAAAAATTTGACCAAACACTAATTACTGCTTAAATATAATTTTTAAATTATTTAGCCAAACACAAATTGATTCTACCAAAAGGGACTTAGGCCAAACAAGTTATAAGTAGGGTCCGCACACAACACCAAATTCCATCCGTACACGTCCTCTCCGGGGAATCTAGTGAGGATGGGAGTCGTCCTACGTGTCATCCCACCAAAGCTATAAAATAGCCGTTAAGTTTCCAGCCACCCATTTTCTTCATCCCCAGTTTCTGTAACAGAGCAATGATGAATTTCAAGCCGCCGGAGACAAGAACGACATCGTCCACGGCGGAGAAAGCCTTGTCGTTGATTTCTAAGGGATGGGAAGAGGTACGATCCTCTGCGGACGCGGATTTACAACTCATCAAAAACCGAGCCAACTCGTTCAAGAACTTAGCCGACAAGGAACTCGAAAATTTCATTAACTCAGCTTCAAAATCACCCTTCATTGTCCCAACTATTACGGCTTCTGCCACTACGGCTCCGCAACCGCAAGAGATCGACTTCGTGAAGAAGCTCCGCCCTAAATTGTCGGAAATACGTAGGGCTTATTCTTCACCGGACTTTAAGTGGGCCCCAAAAGGGAAGCTTCGAATTGACCTGTCAAGCATTAAGAATGCGATTGTGGCGGAGGAGGAGGATGAGAGGTTTGGGAAATGGAGGAGAGTGAGGTTTAAGGAGGAAGGGCAATTTGGTGAAGTTAATTGGGAGCCAATTAAGGCTTTTAGGACTCGGCTTAGGGAGCTGGAGGAAGAGCTCAAGAACAGAAGTTCGTCATCCGTGGATATTTTTGAAGGGATTAAGAATAGTGAATTTGTGGAGAAAGTAAAATCAAGCTTGGTAAGTAGGTTTTTTGGTCCGTTGTTATCATCTCTGATTATTTACACATATGGTAGTTTGGGTTATTAAGTTATTCATTAATATTCTGTTTAATACTCTTAAGAATCATGTAGTATTTTGTGTTTACACCAACCAAATGAATGCATAACATGTCATGACATACATTTTATCACTAAATTATTAGTTAATTAATAAACATTCTCATTTTAATTTATGGCTTAATCACGGTAAATTAGTATAGTTTGGTATAAACATCAGGTGCGGGTAAGTCTAAGTGGCATTTGATGGACAAAATTTAATGCTCAAAATAATTTGTTTTTGCTTCGTTTTGGCTCAAAGAAAACAGTCCAGTGCGTCAAGCATCCCACATTCATGGTCCGAGGAAGGGGCAGACCTCAAGGGGATGTAAATACCCTGACTCGTCAGTGGTTGATTCCACGACTCGTATCCGCATGTATAGATCACATTGAGACAACTTTATTGTTGCTTTAAGGCTTCCCTTCTTTGCTTTGTCTTGGCCGTTTTTGCAAAAAAAAAAAAGGACTTTTTTCTTAGAAACTTTCAAAACAAAGTTTTTGCCCAAACTCAAAAGGAGTACAAAATTCAAAAGCTGAGTGCAGATTTTTATCCACGAACATTCACCGATTTGCTTGGGCTGTTTTTGTAAATTAAAAAAAAGTGGGTGAAATTTCCTCCTCTTTTTTTTTTGGAAAAAACAACACAAACAAATCGAGTTTACAATAACTGAGATAATATGCCTTAGGTTTAGAATTTTTCCAACCAAATGCCACCTAAATTTCACTTTCGTACTTCAGGTTTTTCAGCTTGTCCTAATTTACTGGAAAAAGAAGTTGGGTGTCATTTGCTTCATAGAATTGCTATGCAGGAATTATAACATAGAGATTATTAAGCGGTCAATAAATTTACTTTCACCGGGATTGTTATGCATAGATTGCAGTACCAAAGTCGAAAATTAACTCTATGCTGGTATTGCTAATACACATTCTTATTCTAGATTCAATCATGTATAAACAATGTGATTCTGTTTGTAGAAATTTTGGTTAGACAGAACTGTCCATCAAAGTTGTCACTTTATGAAATGAACCTTGAATGAATATGTATATGACTGGAATTCTCTGTTCTGTTTCATTGAACTTGAGATGCATCTTATACGACTTTTGAAAAAGAGGAGAGAACCCTTTACTTTTGGTGTCAACTTTGTAGATTGTGAAATTTGAACTTCGTTGCAGGTGTTTGGCTTTGACGAATAATCTGTTTGGACTTGTGTTTATGAGCTGCTGCTCTGCGATATTTGAGAATGTTTTCCAAGAATAGCTAGTGAGTCAAAAGTTTGATAGTTCATTAAGTTTGCCATTTGGAAGACCCCCCCCCCCCCCCACAAAAAAAAAAAAAAAAAAACCCAGTGGCTCTCTTATTATATGAACGAAACACAATGCACTAGGATTTACCATCATTCGAGATACTTGGTTGAAGTTTTCATCTTTAATAATTGCACTGTAGGTTCCATGACTAAGTCTGGTGTCTCAACTCTATTTGCTGGGAATCTCTCTTATTTTTGAAATCTTTATTCGTGTGGATTAGTGTGCGTGAACGGCCCAGTTTGCTTTTTTCTAAGTCATAGCATAATTTTTCTAGCATCCTTCTAAATTTTCTTTTGAATCCCGACAATTTGTCAAATAGGTCGGAGTTTCTTCTTATTTGTAAGTCAGTGCTTGATGAGCTCTATATACAAGATTATGTTTCCCTATCATTACTTCATAAAAAATGATTATTTTTGGTCCTGATGAAGGAAAAGCTTGGTCTGCATAACTTTCTAAGAATGATGCCGGTCTCAATCTTGTCTTTCTCTTCTTTCACCATCCAGTGACTTGTTTCTTATCATGGCTTTCCTTACTGTTCACATTATAAATTGATCTGGTTTCACATGATTAATCTGTTGCTTTTGTGTTTGTCTAATAATGTTCCAGAAATCAATTTACAAGGAACCAGAAGAGACAAAGGTTGGTGCCTTATCTTTTAACATCATGAAATTACAATTACATGATTTTGAATGTGGTTAAACTTTTCAGCAACAGTATCTTGAAAATAATGATTTGCTTAGTAAGTCAGGAGAGGATGAGAAGTAAGGAATGGAAGATGAAAGGAAAGCATTACCTCTACATTGTTTGGTTAATAAATTGGAAATTTGACGAGCAAATCTCAGAGAGGAGAAATCATCTCCGTTTTCTTTTTCTCCTGTTTCCTCTCTAATCCAAAAAGAAAGAGGAAAATCATTCTCTCCCCCCCCCTATTACACTTCTCTTGCTTTCCTACTCTCCCCACGAAGTGATGAATTCGATAGAGAAACTGGGACAACGCACAACTTTATAAACCCATCATTCTTTTCTTTCTTGTCTATAAGGTATGGTGAAGGTATATTGTACACAAAGTGGGCTAGCGATTACATGTCAAGTGGATCTGTCTTTAGATTTACATCTTTATTCAAAATTTGATACAATATATTTTAACTAGGAAATTGACTGAGGTTTAAGCTGTTGGTGAACTTACACAGTAGACTGAAAATTCAGTCAGACTGAAGACCTTTTTTCTGTTTTCTTTACATGCTCTTTATTTGTGCAGGGAGTTCCCCCCCTGGATGTACCGGAGTTGTTAGCATATTTGGTTAGACAGTCAAGCCCATTTTTGGATCAAATTGGCATAAGAAGAGGTGAGTCTGTAAAATGGTTACTTTATCAAAACAAAAAAAAAAGGGTCTGTCAAATGGTTGTGGCTTCCATAAACTTGTTGATGCAGCCTGGGATTGTGTTTCTCTGGTTTGTTATACTTGCAGTATTCCCTCTGCATTTGGTCTCTAAAATTGCTACTATCATCTTAATTTATGACATCTGTGAGATTCATCTCGATGTAGTTCTGATACTGAAGTAGACATGCTCCACTTGAACGACATGAGAATATTTGAGGTCACTTTGATCTAGATGCTATTGACATTTCTGGTTTGAAATTCCATGTGTGCTTCATCGTTTAACTAGTTTGGAAGTAGGGTGGATGAGCTGCAGTCGCATCAAGGTGTACAATACTTATCATCAATGTTTTTAATACCAGTACTGATCTGTTATGCATAAAGTTAGAAGTTACCTATAAACAAATCAAAGTTTTTCCAGAAAACATCATGGTACTAATGTATTTCGCGGTAAATAACATTTCTTTGTGTATATCTGTTGTAGCCCTTCAAGTTTCAATCACAACCTTACAGCAACAAAAATGCTATAGATTCTGTTTAATGGATTCTCGACATGATCATGTTAAAGCTGAATTTTGTGTGAGATAGTTGTTGTTCCATGTAGTTAGTTCAGATTGAACCTTCAGTTATCTCATCAGTTGAATTACTTCTCTGAGATTTAAACTCTAATTCCTTCCAGGTTTGTTATTAAAAGTCTTGTTCGTAATGCTGTTCCAAAATCTCAGATCTCAATGTTACTTTTAATACTTGGGATATCAACAAAGTTCATGCGTAATCTGATAAATTGATTTGAATTATTCAATTTATTAACCTTAATAGACCATGTGCATTTTGTTGAATCTGTCTAGCCACTAATAGACCATGTGGGTTGCTCTGATGGTAAGCACCCTCCACTTCCAACCAAGAGGTTGTGAGTTCGAGTCACCCCAAGAGCAAGGTGGGGAGTTCTTGGAGGGAAGGATGTCGAGAGTCATTTGGAAACAGCCTCTCTACCCCAAGGTAGGGGTAAGGTCTGCGTACACACTACCCTCCCCAGACCCCACTAGTGGGATTATACTGGGTTGTTATTGTTGTTGTTGTTGTTGTTGTTGTCTAGCCACTAAAATTGGTTTGATACTTTCTAACCTTGTCTCCTCTACTGAAACCTTATGCTATTTCTCTGGATCTTTGGATTTCTTTGTAGATATCTCAGATAAGATCGTGGAAAGTCTGTGCAGAAAACGGCGGAACAAACTTTTATTGCGTGCTTTACCTGAAGGGAAGTCTTCCTTGATTGAAGGCGACAACATGAATGATGAACTAGATTTACGAATTGCCAGTGTACTTCAGAGTACTGGTCATCATTATGAAGGTGGGTTTTGGAGTGATTCTACAAGGCAGAACCTATCAGATGGTAAAAGACATGTAGCCATAGTCACAACTGCTAGCCTTCCTTGGATGACGGGAACAGCTGTGAATCCTCTCTTCCGAGCGGCTTATTTAGCCAAATCTGAAAATCAGAATGTTACACTGTTGGTTCCATGGCTATGTAAATCTGACCAAGAACTGGTTTATCCAAACAATCTTACATTTAGTTCGCCAGAAGAGCAGGAGCTTTATATACGCAGTTGGCTTGAGGAAAGAGTCGGTTTCAAGACTGATTTCAAGATTTCGTTTTATCCGGGGAAGGTATTCCTGGTGAATTAATTGCATATTATTCAGTAAAAGAAAAAGAAACTACTGAAATGATGTGATTATTTGATACTTGTTTTCCTCTTCCAGTTTTCCAAAGAAAGGCGAAGTATACTACCAGCTGGAGATACTTCTCAGTTTATACCATCAAGGGATGCTGATATTGCAATCTTAGAGGAACCAGAACATCTGAATTGGTACCACCATGGCAAACGCTGGACTGATAAATTTAACCATGTTGTTGGTATTGTCCACACAAATTATTTGGAGTATATCAAGAGAGAGAAGAATGGGGCTCTTCAAGCTTTCCTCGTGAAACACGTAAATAATTGGGTCACTAGAGCACATTGTGATAAGGTAATATTTGTGCATTTTGATTGAGTTCTCCAAACGGGAGAAGAAAATTGTTGATTAACTTCTGTGTGGACCAAATGATGCAATAGCACTTCCAAGTGTTTATCATGTCCGATTATTTTATGTTGGTCCTAATGGAAATGCTAACTTCCTTGTTTAGGTTCTTCGTCTTTCTGCTGCTACACAGGATTTACCCAAGTCTGTGGTCTGCAATGTACATGGAGTCAATCCGAAGTTTCTGAAAATTGGAGAAAAGGTTGCTGCAGAAAGACAAGGTGGTCAGCAAGTTTTTTCTAAAGGTGCATATTTCTTGGGCAAAATGGTTTGGGCGAAGGGTTACAGGGAGTTAATAGACCTGTTAGCAAAGCACAAAAGCGATCTTGATGGTTTTAATATGGATGTATTTGGTAATGGGGAAGATGCTCATGAAGTGCAGAGTACAGCTAGGAGGTTAAATCTGAATGTCAACTTCATGAAAGGCAGAGACCATGCAGATGATTCTCTTCATAGGTAAGAATCCTTCAAAAACCAAAAAGAAAACCTTTTCTGCCATTATATGAAATGGTAGAGAGCGGACTTTATTGAAGAAACCTCTTGGAATCTCCTGAGCCATGATTACAATATGTATGACTTATTGAGGATGTCCTATTGGATTACCTGAGCAGTCATTCTAAGGCACCACGGATGGATTGTTTTACAGAATTTACATTATTTAGATATTTTGGGTCGATTGTGGCAAAGTAATATATAGCAAGGATACTTCGAGATAAATTAAGCATAGATTCTACCTACAATATGCAGATTATGAGAACGAAGTACACATTCTTGTTTTCCTTTTTTCACATTTTCTCTTTGCTGTTTGTTCGAATGAATGCAATTCAGACACACACGAACACTCTTTCTTTGATTTGAAAGCCACTTTTGGGGATTTTTTTACATTTTGGTTCTTTAAATTACTTGATTTGAGAGGCGATTATCTTTCTGCATTTTGTTTGTTGCGCTAATAGTCACATGCCTAAAGATGTACTCTGCATCTAGTACTTCATGGTTTACTTTTTCTGACAGATAAATTTTTGATTGCAGTTATAAGGTCTTCATAAATCCGAGTATCAGTGATGTACTCTGTACAGCCACAGCCGAGGCACTCGCTATGGGAAAATTTGTAGTTTGTGCAGATCACCCGTCTAATGAGTTCTTCCGGGCATTTCCCAACTGCTTGATCTATAAGACATCTGAAGACTTTGTAGCTAAGGTTAAAGAGGCACTAACGAATGAGCCTCAGCCTCTCAGTCCCGAGGAACAATATAAGCTTTCATGGGAAGCTGCAACTCAGAGATTCATGGAATATTCTGACCTCGATAAGGTTTTGACTAGTGAAACATGCAGGGAGAGGAGAAGCAGGAAGGGCATGGGAAAATCAGTTTCCATGCCTAACCTTGGCGGGATGGTTGATGGCGGTCTGGCATTTGCTCATTATTATCTCACAGGGAACGAGTTCTTGAGGTTGTGTACCGGTGCAATACCGGGATCACGGGATTATGACAAGCAGCATTGCAAAGATCTCCATCTCTTACCTTCGCAGGTAGAAAACCCAATATATGGCTGGTAGATGTATGCGTAATTGACCTGTATATCATTATTCTCAATGTGTACCATAGGTGTGATGTACTTGTTAGTTCTTACCTGATATCCTAGGTTTCATTTTGATGATTTTTTTAGCTATTGATGCGGTTAAAACTGCAAGAATAATAAGTAGGATGTGTAAAATTTGTAAAAATATGATGTATCTTCTCGTCTCGCTCTAGCTTCCTTCTTTGAGTTTCAAGGTAATCGTACCGATGGTACATCAAGTGTTGATCAAGTTCTTCCTTAAAAAAAAAATTGTCCGGTGAGGAATTTTCAGAAATCACTATTGTTTAGTGGCTATTAACTTCATATGGCTACCATATACATAATTACTTCGTATAACAATTATTTAGTTGTTACGGTAGTGTATTCGCTGTATTCACGCTACTGTATTCATGAATACAGTAGCAAAAGTCGCCTAAAAAATAGGGGGTTATAGCTGTGTACGCACATGTATTTACATGTATTCGCGCCATGTATTCATGAATACAGTAACGACAATCACCTTAAAAATAGGTTTGTCCAGCTATCTAATAACGGAAATAGGATCAATTAGCGTGATACACTCCTAATATAACTCAACAAAATCAATTCTAACATGCCTCATTATCAATCCAATTAATTAGAATGATTTTTCAGTTGTATATAACTGTTGTATTTGACTTTTGTATTTAGTGTGTTTCAATATTTTTTTTACTGTTGCATTCATTAGATTCAATATTAATATTTACTGTATTCACTATTTTATATTCCGTGTATTCAAACGTATTTATTTTACTGTATTTCACTGTATTTTAAAATTAAATGTATTAACTGTTTATATTCTGTTCTATTTTAATATTTGTATTCAGTGTATTTCAATGTTTATATCTTGTATTAAAAAAATACAGACCTTCGAAATACATAAATACAGGCAAAAAAAAATATTTATACAAAAATATAATGTGTGTGAGTGAATTAGTACAAAATACAATGTATTTGTATCATTGTATATGACTAAATAGCAAAGAAGAGAAGAAAATTCGTTGGAGATGGCGTTTTTCGGCCAAGAAGAAAAGAAAGTTCGTCGAATCCGTACAACAAATTTATGATAAGAGTTCATCACATTGCTCCTTTCCGTTCAAAAAATTCACTCTTTCCTGTTTTCTGGCTGCTTTCTACTCGATTCTAATGTCTCGTCGGCCATCAATACTAGGGCATGTATCTTGAGTTGCTCGAAGAGAGAGAGAGAGATTCTAATGTCTTGTCGGCCATCAATAATAGGGCGTGTATCTTGAGTTGCTCGAAGAGAGAAGGAAGAGAGAGAAAGAAAAAAACTTCTGATGGAGAATCGTGCGTTAATTGAAAGAAAGAGAGAGGAAAAACATAAATAGCGTATTTCATGCCTCAATGGTAGTATATATCATAAATACCTATTTTGCTATAAAATATAAAAGGTAGCTATAGAAAATAATATCTTAAAATAATTTTAGTGTATAATAAATTGGGTGTATATATTTGATATAGGAGATAAAATTTCCTTGAATATTTCCATCACTTGGAGACGCAACCAATAGGACCCTTATGGAGTTGTCAATCTAATCTGCATATCATAAAAAGCAAACGCCTGTTAACTAATATTAGCCCTCTTGGTTTAAATACAAGTTCTCCGATGTTTAATAATACACCGATTATAATGTAGGGATCAATAAATCATGTAACATAATGCTGAGATATTTTTATTAAATATTTGATCTTGATATATCACAAATTTATTGTGTAACTTATAATTGTTTATAGGTAAAGTATACGATTTACCCATCGACCTTGTACCCAAATTCTTGTTACATACCTCTCAATCACGGACAACATTTTACACGCCCAACCTTTGTGAAATATGTATAAGACACACCACTTTTTTTCTAACCGGATTTTTAAATCATGTTTATTGTCACGCGCCAATAAGGTCATGAAACGTATCACTCACTAATTTTGTAATTGATATAAAATTACAATTACATCCCCACCTTCTTCATTTTGTCCACCATAACTGCCCAACACCATACTTTCACTTTCTGTCTGTGCTTTTTCGATTCCCACAACTGAAGCACCGAGGTAGTAATAACAAAGAGGAAATTGTATTTCTTAGCGAAAAGATTAAGAATTTTACGCTTTAGTTATTTGTAAATTCACCCATTAACAAAATTAGAGAATATACTTATCTGCAAAAACTTGAGCTGAGCTTTATTGGCTGAGAAATTGTTTGAAAAATTCACCCTTTCGGAAAATGTATTTTATCCATGGCAAAAGCTCAAGCTAAGCTTTTCTGAAAAAAAGAAGAATCTTCTATGCATAAGCTTGAGTTTTAATGGTTGGGGAAGCTACAAAGAGCTTTAATTATTGAATTCTAATTACAATTTCTCAACAAAAAAGTCTATAAAGCTAAGAACTAGTCCACAAGAAGAAATATGAGAAATCTTGATGGGTCTATTTGAGAAGAAGTAGATCGGGTGGAGAGGAGTGGGTCTAAGTATCAAGGAGCAGCCATGGCAGGTGGTGATTTTTTAAAACAAAGAAGAAGATGGCCCTATTTAAAATTTAAAAAACAATAAAAAATTGACATTTGATACAAAAATTCTCCTGTTTACGCGCTTCTTTTGTTGGAAAAAACACACACCGACTACGTGATAGAAAGGTGTGTAAGAGGGATTAGGGTGCCTTGTTTATATTTTAAACAAAATAAAAGATTAGTTGCTATTATGGGGGTTATTTAATCGTTTTACAGTTATTAATGCATGTATTACCGGTATTTGCATTCTCATTCCACATTGGGAAAAAACTTATCCGCATCGGGTTTACACCGAACTAATAAGCAAATGACACTTGTCACTTTATTTAACTATAGTTATTAATACTTAACTATAATTAATTACTTATGTGTTTTGCACATAATCTTAATTAATAATATAAAAATACTTATTATCTTGCTAAATATATTCTCCATTGTGTTCTAAAACGACAACATCAAGTAGATTGATTTTATTTTATGTTACTGTACTTTCTTTTTTCTTTTTTTATAAAGAAACATTTCTTAAATTAAATAGATATTATCCTCAAAATAAATTTCAAAAGTTGACAGACTCATACAAAAAAAGATTCAAATAATTGCACTTGACTCTCATACTTATGTTGTTGCTAATCATAAGAATTAAGAATATATATTAAAAATAACTTAATCTGGAAAAGAAAATTAAACTTATGTTTTAACAGTTTTTTCTTAAAAAGAATAATTCTTTCAACATGTAAGTATACTTATAAAAGTATGAAATTAACCAACCTGCTATATTCCAATTTCTTAACTCCCAACAAGTCGTAGTATAAAGGGGAATAACGCAGAACTTCGGACTGAACCAAAACCTAGACGAAAAACGATATGCAGTAACAAAACGGTGAATTTAACCCTAAACTTTCTAACGTTAAGTTATTATGACTTTATTCTTTTTAATTTTTATTTATTAAAAGTAGGACTCCTAATAGCATTGGTTGTCTTCTATGGTTAACTTAAGTAAATTGGGTGTAAACACCCGGTGCAGGTAAGTTTTTATCCTTCCACATTGTGTCATGCTTATAACAATACTAGTCTTAGGATCGTTTTGCGCGTGTTCCCCAAGTCAATGAATGAATAATTAAAAAAAAAAAAATTGAAACATGAATTAAACTTTTTATGACATAATTATATTTTACAAGAAAATAATTATACAAAATTGGCACATATACAATAGTTATATATCTAATTCGGGAGAAAAATGTTTCTTGAATGGAACTTTGAAGTTGCTTTACGGAATTAAAATATGCATGTTCCTAGCGAATGTAAAAGAAAAATATCATAAATAAATTGTTTAATTTATATAATTTAAATGTTAATTAATTTTAATATCCTACATATTAGGACTTTCTATATAATATTTCAATAAGAAAGTTTTAATAAGGAAAGTTTTAGTTGACCTTAAAGTCCTAAAGCTTTGAAAAATAATTAAATGATTGTCTAATATGAAATCTATATTCAAAAGTGTTACGATACACGCTTTCTCTAACGCGCAAAGCAATTCCTAGTCTATAGTATGTGCGTTACGCGTGTACCAGATTCAATAAAAATATTTTTTTAAAATAACATAACTAATATTTAAAATATATGCTTGAGATAATTAAAAGATCTTTTTTTTTAATTATGGATTGAGAAATTATAATGTGATGCTTGATATAGCTATACAGCTCTCCTAGTGAAGGTAGTTTAAACCAAATCTATGTTAGTTTTATTACGAAACTATGTCAGATTTTACTAAATATTTGGCTAGTGCATGAAGATTACTCGAATAATAAAAGGTTTAATTAGATTAAGGCAATTACTTCAAAGTGATTTTAATTATAGACAATTCAACTAATTATATATGTAGTATAATTCATTTATTTACATTGAATTGAGTGCTATTTGATTTAGTCTTAAACTGATTTAACTTCCGAACTATTTAAATTTACTGCTTTTCTACTCGAGAATTAGACAACTAGAGGCCACAGTCTTGTGTAGTTTTACTGGATTAGGTTCTTAGTTTTTTCTTATTCCTTTAAATGGTTAAATAAAAGTTTATTATATTTATTTGAGCATAAATATTGTAATAGCTGATACAAAAACACGATGCATTTGAAATCTATTCAGAGAGCAAGTACACGATAATTCTTTTTTTTTTTTTTTGATAAGTAGGGATCTATTATATATATAAAATCACGAAATAGAGTTTACAAAGTTAGCAGTGCCCAAAGGGACATTACCTACTTGGCTATTACACGAGATACTAATGTCACATAGGACATTATTATTTCCAAAGGATGCAAGCTTAGTGCAAACATCACTGCTAATGTTTTTAACTAGATAAATAGAGCCTTCATAGTTTGAGGATAAAGCAACGGTTAGAAAAGGTGGGGGATAGTGCATAATATCGAGATCCCTGCCATTGTTTACACGAACAACATTCCTAGCCAGCTTGTGTGCTGGCTTGTTGGCCTCTCTGAAGTTGTGTTGGATTGTTTGAACTTTCACCTGGATCATCAATAACCTGCATTCATGAATAGTGTTGTTAAGTGTTGCGTTACCATTCTCTAAGCAGCTAATGGCATCCGTTGAGTCTGATTCCACTTCTAAGTCGGTGAAACCTTGTTCCATTGCCAGGCGTAGGCCTGTTTTTAGTGCCATCAACTCAGCATGCAAGGGAGATAGGCCTGGTAGAGACCCTTGGAACCCAAGCACCCACTGGCCCCTATTGTCCCTGAATAGGCCACCAAAGCCACAAAGAGATGTACCTTCTTTAAAGGATTGATTAATGTTAAGCTTAATATGGTTGCAAGGGGGTTTGACCCATTTTACTGAGATGGGAATTTTTTGTAGTGGCATAGCTTCCTTGTCAGTGAGTAGTTTATATTCCACTGTTTGTTTGTGAGCATACTGAACGACGGCTTTTATCGTAGTGTTATTAAACAAGTTATTGTTTCTATTGACCCAAATAGTCCATATAGCAAAAGAAAATATTTCTTTCCAACTAATGATACCATTTATTTTCAGAATAAAATTATGATCGCGGATATATGTCAACCAATTACTAGTTTCATTCCAGTTATCCATGTCTAGGCCTAAGTGTTGCCAAAAATCCTTCACAGCTGAGCAATGCATGAAGATGTGGGTAGTGGTTTCGTTATGACACATAAGGTGCATGTAGGGTCAATGTTTATGCCAAGTGATTTAAGTAGCTTCTAGTTGGAATCATATCGTGGTAGCATTTCCATATAAAAAGTTTATAATTTATTGGGACAAGTCAGTTCCCAAATCCAAGCAAAATCCTTAGCCTCATTTGGTTGAGTATCTAATAGTTTATAGCACGATTTGCTAGTAAAATGACCATTAGTGGTTAGTGACCAAATAGGGATGTCACAATTATGGGAGTTAGGAGTAACAACTTTTATTTTGTTGATCAAGCTAGGTTGAAGGTCCATGGATAATTTTGATAAGTCCCACTGATTATTAATCCAGATATCCTTTATGGCTAGCATATTCTCATTTTGAGTTAAGGGACCATAGATACATTGGCGCAGTGGTGGAGATTGATGGATCCAACGGTTATTCCAAACACTGAGATTTGATAAATTATTAGGCAGCCAATAAATACCTTTGCTACAGATATCCCAACCTTGGATAATGTTGTACCAAATAAAGGACGAGTTCTTAATATTTTTCCTAGTAACACGCAGCCCATGAATCATTTTTGCCCAAGGGGAATGTGTGTTAGTGAGGAGTCTCCAAGATAGGTTGGCTAGGTTTACTATATTTTTACTCTTGGCTGAGTGTATCCCTATTCCACCTTCCTTTTTATGTTTGGTGATGGTGCCCCAGTTGATAAGGTGAAGTTTTTTGGAAGTGGCATTTGTACCCCATAAGAAATTTCGTTGGATTTTGTCTATATTTTTATGGATCTTGGAAGGTAAAAGGGTATATTGCATAATGTGGTTTGGGAGGGAATTTAGGCACGAGGTAGCCAGAGTGCACTTGCCTGCCATGGTAAGACAACTTGTTTTCCAGTTAGCTAATCTTGCGTGCATATTATCAAGAACAAATTGGAAGTCAGACGCTCTAGGTTTTGAGTTAGTAATAGGGAATCCTAAGTATTTTCCAAATGTATAACTAATGTAGATGTTAAGAATACTTGAGAGATTGGAACAAATATTTTTGGGGCAATGTTTGGAGATGATGATTTTTGATTTTGCTCTATTAATGGTCTGTCCTGATAGGGAGGAAAATAGATCAAGGCAGTGCTTAATCATATTTATAGATTTATTGTTGATCTGGGCCATGAGGGTAAGGTCATCCGCAAAGAACAGGTGTGACAATTGATAATTGTTCTTCCCTATAGTTATTGGATCCCAGCATCCCATATCTACCTTGTGATTGATGAGTGTGGAAAGCATCTCCATACAAAGGATAAATAAGTATGGAGACATCGGATCACCCTGCCTAATACTCCTAGTAGGGGCAAAGTAATCAGTTCTAGAGCCATTAACAAGAATAGCTATTTTGCTTGATGAAACACAATTCATAATAAGCTTAGTGATATTTGTTGGAAATTTAAAGAAGGTGAGGGCTCTATAAACGAAGGACCATTCGAGACGATCAAAAGCCTTTTCTAAGTCGATTTTAAGGAACATATTATGTTTTTTACCACGGTATTTATTCATTTTGAGAATGAGTTATTGGATAATAATGGCGTTATCACAAGCTTTCCTATTTTTTAGAAAACTAGATTGAAAGGGGCTAATGAGGTTGTTTAAGAAAGGTTTTAAACGATTTGTAATGACCTTGGTAATGATTTTGTAAATAGTGTTACATAATCCTATAGGCCTGAAATTTTTTAAGTTGTTAGCATTAGGAATTTTGGGTATGAGACATAGGAGAGTGTCATTTATACCTTCAGGAATTTTTCTACTCTTGAAAGCTTCTTGGAAGTGGCTAATAACTGAGTTGCCTACTATGATCCAGTATTTTTGGAAGAAAAAAGGGTGAAGACCATCCGAGCCAGGAACTTTATACAATTTAAAAGAAAAACAAGCTTTGATAATTTCAGAGTTTGTAATGGGATTATCGAGAGAGGATAGATCAGTATTGTTATAGCTTTTTGGGTCATATTTTATAGCATTTCATTCACTGGAGATATGAGAAGTTGTGAAAATATTTATGAAATAATCTCTAGTATGGTTAAAGATGGTCCCAGGATCATCAATCCAGTTGTTATTATCATCTTTGAAGTAAACAATTTTATTTCTTCTTTTCCTATTAGTAGCCATAATATGGTAAAATTTTGTATTGGCATCACCCTCGTTGAGCCAATGGATTCTAGAGCGGAGTTTCCAGCAGTCTTCCTCAATTTTCAGAATGTTATTGAAATCAAGTTTTAGAGTTGCTTCTAAGTTTTGGAGGAAGGTGCTCGAGTGATAAGCAGTGAAATTTTGAATGTCATTGAGTCTAGAGAGTATTCGTTTTTTATTCTTCAAAATGTCCCCAAAGGTGATGTTTTTCCAAGTAATGACATTCTCTTTAAAGGTCGATGTAGCCATGGTATAGGGGTTGTTACTCCATGCAGTAGTTATCACATCTTTAAATTGGGGGTGTTTGCACCAAAAGGGTTCTAGACGGAATGGTTTGAGAAATTGGTGGAATTGTTTAGGTATAAGGTTTATGAGTAAAGGATTATGATCCGAGTGGATTTTAGAAAGGTGGGATTTGCACCAAAAGGGTTCTAGACGGAATGGTTTGGGAAATTGGTGAAATTGTTTAGGTATAAGGTTTATGAGTAAAGGATTATGATCCGAGTGGATTTTAGAAAGGTGAGTTATTGAAGCATTTGGGAAAGTTTGGATCTGTTGGTCATTACTAAAAACCTTGTCAAGGCGTTCCATAATGAGACTATTATTACTAAATTTATGATTAGACCAAGTATATTTGCTACCCTTATAGCCAAGGTCAAGTAGATTACAAAAGTTAAGGCTAGACCATAGCTTAATTACACGTCTAAGGTTCAAAGGTCTAAGGTTCAAAGGTCTGCCTCCTAACTTTTCATAATGAGACTATTATTACTAAATTTATGATTAGACCAAGTATATTTGCTACCCTTATAGCCAAGGTCAAGTAGATTACAAAAGTTAAGGCTAGACCATAGCTTAATTACACGTCTAAGGTTCAAAGGTCTAAGGTTCAAAGGTCTGCCTCCTAACTTTTCATCAGCTCTAAAAGTATCATTAAAATTACCCCTATTAGCCATGGCCCTTTATAATTATCCGTTATACTTTAAATATTTTTCCACATTTGGTCTCTAATAAGTGAATTAGTGCTAGCATATATTGAAGAAAATAACCATTTGGATCTAGTAAGGCATACCTTAATGGTTGCATGACCATCTGCTGGGACTTCAATTATCTCGTAAAATCCAAATTCATTTAGAAGAGTAATATGGTAGTGCATTCTAGTCTCAAGAAGTGTAACCACACATGTCTTGTGTTGCAACATGAGCTACTAAACTTTCTCCTAAAATCTTCATTATTCCCTCCTCCCCTAATATTCCAGATGACTATATTAATGGGACTAATCATGTTAACATTTTGTGCATGGGTGTGACCATTCTCCATCATCCCCCTTAGGAGGAGTCAAGTTTCTCCTTAGAGATGGAACTAGGATCATTGCCCTGTTGCCCACCGTTGGATCGTACGGGGGACGAATGTCCATTGAACACTTGTGTAGGTTTTGAGGGCATGCCAGTATATGCCTCTTCTCTTGAGTTTCCTTGAATAGGAACACTTTTACCTCGTTAGGCTTGACAATTCCACCACTGATTCTCCTACTAAGTCTACTTGTTCGATCATTTCTTCTTCCATTGGGTTGCCTACATTTGGTACTGCTGGAGGATTGAGGTTCATATCCTCCATGTGCATTTACATGTTCGGATTCTGAGGTTGTGGTTGGGGTTGTGGTGCCTCCCATTGCATCATGATTGGGTTGAGGGCAGTATGGGATTCTGGAGGGAAGAAAGGGAGGTCTAAGCCTAGATTTTGTGGGAGTATGGGGACAGGACTGAAATGAAGGGGTAGGTTCCATTTTGCTCTCATCTCTTGTACTAGGTTTTAATTTAGTTGTGGAGCTAACGGTTGTAGGATATTGTTCACCCACACATAGTTCATGTAGTTGCTCATTGCAAGATGGAGACCCTCGGCCACAAGTTGGGCTAGATAGCATGGGTTTTGGATAAGGATCACACCCTCTTGACCATTGATCATGGCATTGAACATTCGACCCCTCCCCATTAGCCCTAGTTATATCCAGGATATTGGGTAGTGATCTTATGGTAGTGGAGGTTGGACATAAACCATCGAAGGATTTTGGAGTTGTTGAGGAAGTGGTGGAAGGTTTGCCATATTGGAGGGACGTTGGTGACGGAGGATTTGAATGAGACGGTATCTTCTCCGACTGCTTAGAGGAATTCTCGGCAATTTCAGTATAGTTTTCATTAGTTAAAATAGGAGAGATTGGGGAGTAGGGAATGATTGCATCTAATTGCATGCAATCTGAGAGGCTTTGCGTATAGGATATATTTGAAGATTTTGCATGCATGGCTTTGGCCACGTGGTGCATGCCTTTCAACATTTGTTCATTGAGAGAGGGTTTTGTAGACAAGTGTGTCTTATTACTGGAGAGAGTTGTGTCTCTAACGATAAAGGTTATAGTACTAATTATATCATTAGTAGTAGGGATGATTGCTAGATTGATAGCTTGATTTGTCTTAATGATTGTATTAGTGGTAGGGTTAACGGGCGTGACATTTAGTTTAGTAATGTCCTTAGGGGCTTCATCTTTTAACGTGTCAAAAACCTCTTGGGTGTCATGAAAGTTGTTATTGTTAATAAATAAAGATTTATTATTATGAGAGGAGTTTGTTAAAACAGTGGGCTCATGATATAACTTAGAGAAACAGTTTTCTAGTTGAAAATCAGTAGTTTTTTCAAGCGTGGTGGTATTAGTGGTATTGAACTTCTAGGCTTGTTTTTTACTATTTTGGCTAGAATCAAGAGAGGAAGTATCTTTGTTGACAAATTTTAACTTTTGAGTGTTGATATACTTACCTGTGGAGGCATTAAAGATTTTAACATCTATACCTGCCTCCAACGAAGTCTCTTTGCCTTCTACCGGTCCTTTCTTCGGCAATCTCCTTGATTTTTGAAACGACACTGTGTGCCAACCATTGTCATTGTTGAACATGTGTGACTTTTGATCTCCTTTGTGGATAGAGGCTGCCTTCTCATTGATCATTTTGTCAGGCAGAGTAGTTAATGTATTTGGGCAATTTATTGTTGTGTGGCCTAGCACTCCACATGATTTGCAAAGTACCTTATCACCTTCATATTCAATTTGTTGTTTATAGTCCTCTATATATATGAATTTTGCTACAGGTTGGTCCATTGGGAGTTCCACACATAATCTGGCATAACGACCTCTTAATGTAGCTGATGTACAAGCATCAATTTTTAACAATCTACCTATTGAGTTGCCTTGAAGGATAGATCCATCATAAAATTCAGTAGGTAGATTGGGTAGACGAAGCCATACAACAGTAAGGGTTTGTTTGGCCTCCGTTGCAATAAAATTTAGCTCCCATCTTTGACATGATAGAAAATGTCCAAATAT
The DNA here is from genome assembly GCF_000715075.1 of Nicotiana tabacum. Lineage (NCBI taxonomy): Eukaryota > Viridiplantae > Streptophyta > Magnoliopsida > Solanales > Solanaceae > Nicotiana > Nicotiana tabacum. Next base: position 63,759,699 of record NC_134081.1, read on the forward strand.
GAACCATGGTCCATTTTGTAGAACTGATTGCATACTTTCTTGTTTTTGGAATTTGGCAATGTAGTAATGAGCTCCTAAGTCAATTAAAGGAAAATTCTCTTTCACCTTCCACAATTCCTGGACTTTTTTTTTAAAGAATTTGGTGAAGTGTTCGTTTGCCTTGAAGTTTAATAATTATTGAGTATTTCCGAGGCATATACATGCGGACTCTATCTTCTTGAGACAAGGAGATTCTCTTTTCTTTAGAAGCTAGAGGGTCCTTTGAAGGTATGTGTGAGGCAGTAGTTGGCATGGTATTGGATATAGAGTCGGTAGTGTCAATGATAATGTCCATACCTACCTCTCCCCTAATTAATTTGTCTTTGAACGAGATGGGAGGATTTTCAGGTAACTGAGAGTTAATTTCCTTGTGAATATCCGGTGGTTTAGGTTTAGGGGGAATTGTGGATATTTCCATCTCTATAGCAGTGTCCTCGGTTTCCATGGAGGTAATGTGGAATGGATGTTATGGATAAGTTAGTGGTTTCTTTAGATGACTAGAGAGAAGTTAGAGCCACTCTCTCTCCTCACTAAGTACACGATAATTCATTATAACTGAATTATATATTTAGTCTACACAATTTATATATGTATAATATTTCTCATTTTTTATTCCTAAATATTAGAAGTTCTTACCTAGTTTAAATAAGGATTTTTTTAGTTGATTTAAAAGTCCTAAATATTAGGAAAATAACTAAAATTACAACTTTATCCAATAAGAAATCTATTTTACAGGGTAAAAAAGGCCAACGGTATTTCCCTAAGGGGATTTGTGCTTTTAATATAGTACTAGTTTCAGTATACGTGTGTTGCGCGTGTAAGCTGCATTTGTTTGTAAAAGAATTATATATCACGTGAAGGAACTATGTGTAATAGTAATTAATGTCCAAATAGATTCAACATGAAATTGAAATGTAAAAATGAGTGTAAATACATTGTTGTAATCAGTGAATTCAAATATGGTGAATATCTTCAGAACATACAAACGTCAGCACTACAATTAGTTAAGGTCGTGATATGTATAATATTTATAATTATAGGTAATATATTGTAAGAGTTAATAACATGTTATGTTATTGTATCTTACCTAATATCTCTTTGTAGATAATGTTCTTGGTGTATGTGCCTCTTCGTCTCTTCGGTTGCTCTGTCATGACCAAAACTGTTGTTGTGGATATCGATATACCTCTTGAAAGTGCAACATATGCTGCCAATGTGAAAAAATATGTTGCGGCGAGTACAATCTAATGTTGGGTATTGTTTGACCTTGTGCTTTATTTATTGTCATCGAAAAACATAACGCACTGAAAATTATTTTCTAGTGAATTTAAAAGGGTAACCTTCATTTTCTAGTGGTGAAAGTTGAATTCTTTGAATAAACACATGCTTGAAAGCATTTTGGCATATCATTATTTATGTATGTATAATGTTGTTGCCAAAACCTCTGCATATCATAAACTGATTGCTGCATTTCTTGACTATAGTATTATTATTGAACACAATCCCAAATTCTTTGTGCACTGATTGAAAATTAGATTTACGATCATGTATGTGGCCATTAATAATGTAATAGATGTTGCCTTGTTTTAAATATTCCTTCCACATATTCACTTGATCAGTGAATAGTATAGCTTGCATTTTTGTTCCCTGTAAAGTTTTATCATAATATAATATCGTGATTGAATATAATACAAAAATTATCGGATATAATACAAAGATAAAAATAATATTACCTCATCATCTACAAATGTCATAGTCCATCAAAGGCCTTGATTTGTTGTATTTTTAAATTCTTTAACTACTCCACATTGAATAAGTAAGACTTTTATTACCCAATAAGATTCAAGGTTTCTCAAACTGTTAAGTAGTGCACATTTGTTCTTAAATTCAATTTCAGTTGCCATTGCGAGTACCTGAAACCAAGTGCAAACAAGTGGCTTAATATCAAAAGGGCACTAAAGTCATAGAAGTGATAATAAATTACATCAAAACAAAAAGATTAGATAAAATATTATTTATGAGATCGATAAGGAGAATTATTGACCTGAATCAATAAAATTGTCAAAATTTTGGATAGATTCAACAACGCCAATTGTCAAGGGATATTATTTAAAAACACCGAGAGATAATCAAATTTAATTTTTTCTGACAAAATGAGCTGGAAAAATAATTAGTAATTAAAATTATATATCAATCATAGAGTGATAAAAATTTTAAATTAATAAAATATTAACTTGATATGAGTTAGAATACCTAACCAATTTTAAGTGATGAATACAACGATCCAAACAACCTGTACAACATTCGTAAATGAGTCAATTTTAAATCAATGACCATACATGAGACATAAACGAGTGATCATATATGAGATATTATAAACATTATAAACAAAATCACAATTGAAAACTTTCGATTTAGTGTTGTTTATCAATTTTCAATTATCAAACAACAGTTCTAATATCAAAAGCAAAAACTCACCAAAAACAAAAACCAACAAAAAGAAGCAAAAAATAAACTAAATATACATCAGAAGGAGAAGATTTGAGGAACAATCATGTAGCTATTTGCGACGGCAAATTGGAATAGAATGGAGGGAAATTTTTTAAAAGATTGATTGATTTGATGCAATCATTCAACTAATAATAATAATGCACGAACACCCATTATTACATAATTTTAAGAATATAGTACAAGCTAGAAATTTACCGCAAGTGACAAGCAAACTTGTTATGTGGATGTCAGTTTATGACAAAGAATGAAGAGTCATAGCTTCTTTTATAAAAGTGGCCAACTCCTCCTTATTATAAACTGGTTTGGTTGTAAAATTCTAAAAATCTAAATTGAATCCAAAACAAAGTAAAGACATGAAGGGAACAATCCTAATTCGGTCAATAAACTAAGAAGGAATTGAATCCTAAACCAAGACCAAAGAGACAATGGAATTGAATCAAAATTAATATAAAAGGGACGTAAAGTAAAGATACAAAAGGGACAATCCTAATACTGTTAGTATACTAAGAAGAAATTGAATTCTAACCCAAGACCAAAGAGTCAATGGAAATTGAATCCAAAATTGAAACAAAATGGACTTGGCAAGAATCCCAAACAGTGTAAACTCTACGCGGGAACCCGACAATTTATTTTTTTTCCCAAGAAAATAATTATCAGAATTACAATTATATTCAATATTTAATACGCTTACAAAGAGTAAAAAAGGCTAACGACATTTCGATAGGGCATTCATGCTTTTAATATAGATAAATATCGAGTATATATATATATATATATATATATATATATATATATATATATATATGAGAAAATAAAAGTAATACTGATTTTCACGTGGATGTAGTGATAGCACACAGTGTATCTTGTAAACTGAGATTGTTTCAGTCAATTGCCCATTGGTTTCATGGAGCAACAAGATGTGTCAAAAATTTGTCAGGAAAAACATGAATTTTCTGCTAGTTAAATACGGAATCAACGCAGAGAAGAAATGTTTCAACCCAATAAGTACATATCCAAAGAGAGTTATCTTTCAGTATTTAATATTCTTTTTGATTTATTTAAAGTATTTGTTGATTCAATGTTGGAACATCTCCATCCCCGTTGCCGAAAAGAGAACAATTTTTATTATTTGGTGTAACGATCCGATCGGTCGTTTTGTAAAATTTCTTCCCATTATCCCTTTTATTATTTCACACTAGTGTGTATATGTCTTTATGACTTGCGGGGTCGATTAGTTTCGTTCCGGGAAGCTTTCGGGTTGATTTGGACCCTTGATTCTAGACTTAGAAGTTTAAATTTGCAAATGTTGATCAAACTTTGACTTTGGTAAAAATGACCCCGGAACTATGTTTTTATGACTCTGATAGCTTCGTATCGTGATTTCGGACTTGGACGTATGCCCGAAACTGATTTTGGAAGTCCGTAGGTTGATTTGTGTTGATTCGCCGAAATTTGGCAATTTTAAGTTGAAAAGTTTGACCGTAGATTGACTTTTTGCTATTGAACTCGGAATTTAATTTTGGGACTTGGAATAGATCCGTTATGGCATTTAGAACTTTTCTGCAAAATTTAGCGTTGTTCGGAGTTGATTTGATAGGATTCGGACGCTTAGTCGAAATTTTAGAAGTTCTTGAAAATCTCTTTGAAAATCATGCGCTTTTGAGTTCAATTCGTAGTTTTAGATATTTTTTTTGTGTTTTGATCGCGTGAGCGAGTTTGTATGATGCTTTTAAACTTGTGTGGATATTCCAGTACAGATAGCATATGGGAACAAGTTCAGGTATATCATGACACGAATTAGATGTATATACGATAGTTGCGACATTAGATGTCTCGCCCAACGGAGTCTTCCCTTTTCAGTCTACATCCTTTGTAAGGTAAATTGGATAATTCAATACTTAAATATGTTACGAGTTATAATAAGGTAAGTATGATTCCCGGATATCATTGACCCTCAAGACTTCTTTCAGTATATCATATATACTTGTTAGTTCAGTTTCAATTAAGTTATTCATATGTTATCTGCCTTACATACTTAGTACATTTCTTTGTACTAATGTCCCTTCGCCGGGGCACTGCATTTATGCTTGCAGGTTCAGGTATCCAGTTTGACAGGCTCTTATCATAGACAGAGTTGATATCCAGCTGAGGATTGGCTAATCTCTATTTTATCCGGAGTACAGCCGAGTCTAGAGGTTATCAGACTGTCCTATGTATATATACTTATGGGTAGGTCAGTGTCCTGTCCTGACTATATTTTGATATCAGATACCCTTAGAGGCTTTATTGACATAGGTTCAGTATGTACAATATATCAGAGGCCTTAACGGCCCGTGTGTATTCAGGTTTTAAGTACGATGGATCGCCGATACATCATTTTCCCACTCTCGAACTATGTATGTTCTAGTTTTTGTCGAACGATCATCAGTTACAGAGTGGTTCGCTCGGGCTAGTACGGCACCGGATGCCAGCCATGCCTCCTCAAGTTTGGGGCGTGACAGCTTGTATGGTTGGTTTTGGTTTTCGAATAGTTCGAGATTGATTTGTAAGAATGATTCTTTGGGGGAATCAATAGTGAGTTTCAGGATCGTTTGGCACAAGAAACGAGGCAGAATAACTGGACTTTTTGGCTATTAATGTTGTTGGAGTTTTTTTCATCTTGAAAGTTTGGGATTGGGAGTTCAAGGATGCTCTTCAATTTTCTTCCATGGGGTAAGGTCTAAACCATAACCTAAGTATTTTTCTTTGTGGAAGGAAGGTTATGAAAGCGGCAGAAGATGCGATGCGAGAAAGGTAAGTAAGTAAAGGTGAAGAGAATATGAGATACTCAAGTACAGAAGGTTGTGGATAGTCCAGATTTTAAATAGGCTAGAAGAACCGTGATTTAGTATCCGAAACTAATAGTTGTGTCGTCAGTAGCATATCTTCCAGCCTATAGTTTTCAGGTACCGAGAGGTCTCGTTACGAGGGTAATAAAGAATTAAAGGCAAAGTGATGTCTCCCATTTGCGAGGTCTAAGTTCGCATTTGCGAAGGTAGTCCAAGTCTGCTGGGTTCACATTGTTCGAATTTGAGAAGGTTTCTGGGATGGGCTAGGTTCGCAATTGCGATGCTAATGCAAACCTAGTGTTCGCATTTGCGAAGGTTTCTGGGATGGGCTAGGTTCGCAATTGCGATGCTTTTGTCGCAATTGCGAGGGAAACAATAGTCGCAAATGCGATCCGATCTTCGCATTTGCGAAGAATTTCCCCAAGCTTCAGCGCCGTAATTGCGAGGCTTTGTTCGCAATTGCGACATGATCAAATAGATGAGAGGCGGGATGTTTTGAATTCACTCTCTCATTTTTTGAACTCTAGACTCGGTATGAGAAGATTTGAAGAGGGAATTTTCACCAACAAACCTTGGGTAAGTGATTCTAATCTATTTCTAATCATATTTCATCAACATCTTATATTTTAATATCAAAATCATGTGAATCAAAGTAGAAATTTATGAAACTTTGTCAAGTTTTTGAAAAATAAGAAATTGAGTTTTGAGCGTCGATTTGGACTCGAATTTTGAAACTAATCATATATATGAACTCCTGGGTTCATGGGTAGACGGAATCCACCATTGGACTCGGGTTTTGACCAGGCGGGCCCCAGGTTGACTTTTGTTGACTTTTTGGGAAAAGTGTAAAACTCTTAACTTTATCTATTGCAATTGCATTCCCTAGCATTGTTTGATGATATTAAGTCGATTTTGGTTAGATTTGAGCCGTATGGAGGTGGATTTAAGGTAAAAGCTATTTTCGAGTATTGAATTGGCCTAGTTGAGGTAAGTGTCTTGCCTAACTTCGTGTGGGGGAACTACCTCTTAGGATTGATATTGTTTGATTCAATTGTGCTAAGTGAAATCCGTGTACGCAAGGTGACGAGTGGGTATACGGGTCGTACGTAGTATTTGACCGCTTTAGGCTACTTAGACTATTTCCATGCTTTAATTGAAATGCCATATTATGTTCTAAATTCTCATAGTCGAATCATCCTTAATTATGTTAGATTATCCTTAAAGGCCTTAGTTGACTTGTTTAGTATTTGTTCTACATCCTCCTTGCTAAATTGCTCCCATGCTTTAATTGAACCCGTTTCTCCTTTATTGTTACATGTTATCTGTTCATTATTAATTATCATTGTTTGAATTAATTTTTCATGTTGCCCCCTTTACTTGTCGATTTCCATTATTTGAGATTCATTGTTGAAGATTATTTCCTCTATTGTGAGCTAGTCTTATCTAATATCGTGGTTATACATTATTATCTCGTTGTTGAGTTATTTGGTGTTGAATTTGTGAAAGTCGTTAATACGTTGAGGCATGTTCGATATTGTTGAAACATCTATCTTATTGAGCATTTTTCATCCATTATTGTTGTTGGTATTCTTGTATACGTTGTGGTGGAGCCATGAGCTATTATTGTGGAAACATTGATATTGTTGTTGCTGGCAAGTTATGATATGTGGGCACTTGTGGTGCGAGTTGTTATTGTGATATGATATTGATGCACATGCGGCGGTATAAGTCTCAGGTTGATGTGTATGCGGCGGTATAAGGTGAGACTTATGTGCGTGTTGCTTGTAGGGGAACTACGTGAAGCCACGCGGCATCATAAAGTGGGCTAAAGTGCGTGTAGTTATTTCGGAAAAACTATTTTCAAAACCTATTTTCAAATGTAAGGATCACGCGGCGGTATAAGGACAGATTGTGATTAAAATTGAGTAATGTGAATATGAGACGATACCTCAGTTTGATTTCATTATATACGAGGCGATACCTCATTATGTTTCTGGCTGCATATTTCATGTTGCAAATTATTATGGAAGGAATATTTCTTGTTGCTTCACTCTTTATCATTCTAGTAGTTGTAATCCGTACATGATTTTTGTATCACTTTAGTTGTTTATTTTATGCTACTTCTATTGTTAACTTCCGGTACTAGTTGTTGCTATTATCTTGTTCCGTATACGTTATTCTTCATTTTTTGTTACTTATCCGTATTACATTTTTATACTGTCTAATTCATATCCTAGTAGGTGTCTTGACCTGGCCTCGTAACTACTCTACTGAATTAGGCTTGATACTTATTGGGTGCCGTTGTGGTGTACTCATACTATACTTCTGCACATCTTTTTGTACAGATCCAGGTACGTCCGCTCGTGCCGGTAGATAGAGATTTCCTGCTAACTGCTTTTACCGGAGACTTCAAGGTATGATTCGCAGGCCTCGGAGTCACCTTCCCTTATTTTCATTACTGTTGTATTTCCTTTCGAACAGTGATGTAGTAGTACTCTAGTTGCATTCTATAGAGCTTATGATTCAGTTCCACCGGTTTAGGGTGTGTATTTGTGAGATTCTATTTTCAGATGGTTTTATCTATTATTCAGTCGCTTCCAGAAACTTGTATTTATATATCTGTTCAATTGTTGCTATTTGTTAGGCTTACCTAGTCGTAGAGATTAGGTGCCATCACGACATCCTTCGGAGAGAATTTGGGGTCGTGACGTTTGGTAAGATCTCTAATCTCTTACCTCCATAGCTAACTTAGCACAAATCGTGTGCTCGTGATTTTTGTGAAACTTTCTTAGATGTTGCTCATGCTTCTCCTAATTTTGGAATATACAAGTATATTGTCCATGAACACTATCACAAGCTTATCTAGATATCACATGTTCATGAATGCAACGGGGGCACAAGCTCCATGTATATGTTGATATTTCAAAATTTGACTCATAGCTTGCATGGGAACCCATGGGTAAAAGGGACCAGTTTGGTGGCTTATTGCTGAAAGTTATCGAAATTAATTTAGTTTTAATAGTAGTAGAGTAATTTTGAGTGTTAATTGTAACCATTTTCATCTGAATCAACCCCAAGGCCCAAGGCTCATGGTAAAATTGTTTAATGCTTTAATATTTTTTTCAAATTTGATATATAAAATATATTATATTCTTAGAGATTCATTCGGTTAATTTTGATATATTTTGAATTTCTTTTTATACAATTAGAAATTTATCCTATTTATTCGGTACAATTATAAATTTATATTGAAATCTATAGTTTTATTAAAAATAACCTAAAAAGTGTTTGATAAGGTTCGGTTCGATCACTGCGATCGATTTTCAAAAACATCATTGACACCCCTAATAATGAGTGCCGATCTTAAAGTTGTATTAGTGTAACTAGCGTCTCCAAATCCTGGATCGCCTCTAAATGGGGGCATTCGTCAATCTAAATGACATTACAAGAAACACATGGTGTTCATATATAGTCCATCTCAACTTTCTTGGGAATATCTTCATCCCTAAAACATAACTGATTTTACCTTGATCTCAAGTCAATTTCGAGAAACTCTTGACTCCCTAGTGCTTGTTGAATAGGTCGTTAATGCAAGTTCAGATATTTATTATGGATCGTAACCTTATTCAGATGACGAAAATATAAATGCACATCTCTCATAGACCTTCCTTTATTTTTTACAAACTGAAAAGGTACATCCTAAGACGGGCTACTCCATCTAATAAAACACTTATCAAGAAATTCTTGCAATTGCTTCTTTAGTTCCTTCACTTTTGATGGTGCCATACGATAAGGTGTATATTATATATGAGTTGTGTGCCCATAAATAGATCATATATCTCAATAAATCTATCAAGACGTAAACGAGGTAAATCCTTTGAAATGCATCCTGAACTTCTCAGACTACATGCATTTTTTGTTTCAAGCAATGCCACCTTTGTATCCAATAATTAAATATGAAACAAATTCTTTACTACCCTTGTTAAGTAATCATTTCCCCCATAAATGATATAAGGTAATCTGGAGTTTATCCTTGCTCTACCCATTAAGTAAAATCTACCTCACATGGTATGTTGGATATGACCTTTTTCTAGAACGAAAAAGGGTCAAAACTATCCCTATCGTTTGGTAAATATAATAATTCGACCGGTCGTTTTGTGTAATAGAAATCAGTTTTCCTATTAGATGATTCTCGTAGTTTCTTTTGATATTTCGTGACTTAGGGGAATGATTGATTTGGTTTTCGGAAGGCTTGAGAGTGAATTAGAACACTTAATTCTATTTTGGAAAGCTTAGTTGTTAGCGTTGATCAAGGTTTGACTTTTAAATAAACGACATCGGATTGGTGATTTGATGGTTCCAATAGGTTCATATTGTACTTTTTAACTTAGGGTATGTTCGGATTGGGATTTGAAGGTTCCTAAAAAGTTTTAGCTCTATTTGCCGAAAGTTGGCAATTTAAAAAATTGGAGAGTTGATAAATTTGACCGATAGTTGACTTTCATATTGTCAGATTTCGATTGGTGTTCCGGAACCTTGGACAAGTCCATTTAGTTGATTGGGAATTGTGTGTAAAGTTTTATTAGAATCCGGAATGTTTAGGCATCATTCGGACGTGTTGGCAAAGTTGGATACTTTGGAAGTTAAGAGATGTATTTTAACCTTCGATTCCTAATTTGGATGTTCTTCGTAGCATTTTGAGTATTTGGATAAGTTTGGATAGGGTATTAGGACTTGTTGGTATGGTTGAATGGGGGCCCAGGGGTTCGGGTGTGTTTCGAAATAATTCCGGACTATTTCGGAGATTATTGGTATTGCTGGTGTTGGTGTATAGCACATGCGGTTCTTGGTGCGCATCAGCAACGTCGTACCTGCGTGGTTTTGGTGTAGAGAAGAGAGGGGCAGGCATGGTCTTGGATACAGCACATGTGAAGTTTTTGGTGCAGAAGCGCTTTTTCTCATACGTAAGGGTGAGCGCACATGCGAATCCGCACCTGCGAAAACTATGTCACATGTGCGAGGCTTGGCTGGTGTAGTGAGGCTCGCAGATGTGAGCATGGGCTCGCAGATGCGGTACTGCAGATTCAATATTTTGGACTGCAACTGTGAAATGACTGGCAACATTATTAAATTTTGAGGGTTTCATTTTTCACTATTTGAGTTTTGGAGCTCAGGAAGAGGCAATTTTGGAAGGGATTTTCACTACTACTTTGACGCCAAGTAATTTCTACTTGATTTTGATTATATGCCTTACTTCCTTATGGATTTATAAACTTAGTTTATCGAATTTGAAAGAGAACTTTTGGGTTGTGTCTACAATTTAAGAGAGTGTAAATTGGGGATTTGTGAGTCGATTTTGAAATCTAATTACGTGTTTGCACTCGTGGGGTTATGGGTAATCGGGGTCTACCCCTTGACTCAGATTTTGACCATCAGACCGGGTTGTCTTTTAGGAATTTGATTAAAGGTTAAAGTTTTATTATTTGGAATTGATTCCTATGGCTTTGTTTGATATTATTAAGTTGTATTTGACTAGATTCGACTCGTTTGGAGGCTGACTTGAGAAGGAAAGCTAGTTTTGAAGGTTGAAGCTTACATGGTGGAGGTAAGTCTCTTGTCTAGTCTTGTAAGAGAAAATTCTCCCTATAGGTAATTACTTGTTACATGTTGCTTAATTTAGGAGCCACGTATATGCGAGGTGACGAGCGTATATGCATAGCTAGGTTATGACCATATCAGGTAGACTTTGGCTATGATTATGCCTTGTTTGGACTATGTGAACTTATTATTCATATTTATTGATTCTATGACTACATGATGACTTGTAATTGTGGCTTAAAAGCATGCTTAAGGTTATGACTTGTTGAAATTGGGCATAAACGATTAATTTTCCATATTTAGCTTCTTTGTTAAGCCGTAGTCATATACTTATCTTATTGATTCATGATTTGGTACTTTCATGGATTAATACATTCATGTTAAGTATTATGAAAAGACTTTTGAATGATAAAACTGCTTATTGAATTGTTTAGATAAATTAAATTACATGATTAGTCAAAGACATCTTTTAGTCATACTAGTTTTTATCTGTATATCTATTGTTATGATCTGGTGCCTCTTAATTATATTACTTCATGCATATATTCATGAGCTGGAGAGTTGAATATTGTGAAAAATGAGAATTTTTGTACCACATATTTTGTGAGTGGATATTGATTATTAATGGTATTATGTTGGGATCGGGTTGCACGCTACAATGGTAACATGAATGGATCGGGTTGTACGCCGCAATAGTATTATTAGTGGATCGGATTGAACATTGCAACAACGCTTGGATATGGATATGTCCCTATGGAGTCAGGTGATTACCCATATTATTTTGGGCCCTGTGAGCGCAGGCACCTAGATTGGTGCTAGTTTGGACATTTGGCCAATGTCGTATATATGAATTTATGTAGTGAGATCTTGGTATTGGACCATGAGCATGCATTGATAGCCTCGACTCATGCAATGGAGCTTAAGTATATATGAATGCTGATTGAATCTTATTATAATTATGAAAAGAATTGAAACAACTGATATTGTGTTTTATCTCCCATTTGAAAGCATCTCTAGATACCAACTTTACTATGTTTCTACTAGTGGACTTGATTGATGATATCATGCTTGTAATAATCCGGCTGGTTATTTTGGGTATTTAAGCCATGTTACCCTATTTGATATTTCTCGTGTGCTTGTTTGTTGTTGTGGCTTGCAGGGATGATTGGTTTGGTTCAGGGAAGGTTTTTGAGTAAGTTGGAATACTTAGTTCTATTATTACAAGCTTAAGTTGTAAGAGTTGAGCAGGGTTTTACTTTTATGTAAACGGTCTCGGATCAGTGATTTGATAGTTCCAATAGGTTCGCATGGTAATTTTGGAATTATGCGTATGTTCGGATTTGGATTTGGAGATTCCTAGGATGTTTTGGCTCTATTTATCGAAAATTGGCAATTTGAAGGTTTGGAGAGTTCTTAAGTTTGTGTCACGCCCCAAACTCGGGAGCGCGACCGGCGCTCAACCGAGTGAACCCGGTCAAGCAAGCCTATTGAATACTTTCTACCCAACTCACCCATGATTTTAAGAGTATACATAACTTCGTTAATTAACCAACAAGGAGATCATGTAGACAATACCAAATTCATTACCATTAATTACTTCATTTAATAAGTCTTAAAACATGCACAAACCTTCATGGTTCAAAGTGGAACAAGTGATTCAATCACAACACAACTTGTTTAACATTCTCAACACCCATATACAACTCACACTAAGTCTACGGAGTCTCTAAAGATACCAAAGAGTGCAATGATAGTGCCGGCAACAAGGCTCCGGCTATATCTCAAAACACGATAACACATACGAAACAAAAGATACATAACTCCGAAATGAGATGGGGCTCACCAAGTCAGCTAGGAAGAATAAGCACTGCTATCACTGGTCAATATCCTCCGTTATGAAACTACCTGCATCCATTAAAGATGCAGCGCCCCCGGCAAAAGGGACGTTAGTACATGATGAATAGTACTAGTATGAAAACCAAACACCAATTTAAGAACTCGAAAGTACAATATGAATATGATGAATCAGGGCAACAATAGATAGCATGGATAGTTGTTTAAGCCAAAGCAAGCTTATCAAGAGATGTCAATAACATTTATAGAATTTAAGATGAAATCCTCTGTAACCATCTTTACTTAAAGCGGCTATGCCGCCTCACCCCAATGTATGCAGGTGGAGGTGTAAACAAAATACCACAACTCTACTCAAGCGTCCTTTCCCTAATGTATGCGGGTGGAGGTGTAACCATAGTACCAAAAACCTACACAAAGCGGCCCCGCCGCCTCACCCCAATATATGCGGGTGGAAATGCATCAATGATACCAATACCTACACAAAGCGGCCATGCCGCCTCACCCCAATGTATGCGGGTGGAGGTGTAATCCCAATCACAATCTCTACACAATTTGGCATAATAACTCACATAAATCACGACTTGGGATTATAACATATAGATACACAATTCATAGTTTGGAACACATTCTCAATTTATAATACAACATGATAAGAGCATTTGAAACACGAATTGAACATATATCTTTGTCAAAAAACTTATTCGGAATACTCGATTTATAATAAACATCTTGGAACTTACAAGGGTAATGGGGAGTTCAATTCTTAAAGAAGAGTTTAGCAACATACCTCACTTGAGCTTCCTTACACTCTAAAATATTTCGGAAATCTTAGCAACTTCAATCTATTTTAGAAATGTAATAAATTGAACTAAAATTAGGAAGATGATCATGGTTCTAGCTCATTTGAGCATTTTATCAAACACTAGGTGTGCATTAAGGTTCCGAGGTCCTTTTATGGAGGATTCCATCATCCCAAACCCATTATCTACCATTTTTAGCTCAACAATCTCCTAACACCCCTATGATAACACATGCATGCAAGATGGACAACTCCTATGCCCAAACATTATCTTACTAATTACCCATTTCTAGTTAAATTTCAAAATTGAAGAATTGGGGAAAGAAATTCTTACCTCTTTGAAGCCTTAGCAACCCTTTGATGAAATTTCAAGGTTTGATTCAAGGTAGCGTGGTGAAATCCTTAGTCCTCTCTATCCTCTATCTAGAGTCTCTCTACCCTATCTCTCTAAAACACCAGAAAATCCCCCCAAAACAAACCCTTAGGCTAGATAAATGAAATGGGGGTCGGGTTATAAAAACCCAGAATTAGCACAACCGTGCCGCATGGGGCGCCGCAGTGAAAAATGTGCCCAGAAATGTTTTTTGAAGTGTTCTAGAAATCGCCACAAGAGTGTCGCATGGGGCGGCACAACATGTGGCGCGGTAGTGTCTACCCAGCGCGAATAATTTTTTCTTTGCTCCCCAGCGCACCGTTCCACCCAAAAAGTCACGTAAGTCTACCCCGACACCACGAAGTCCCGAGTTTTTAGGTAAAATTTACGGGGCCTTACAGTTTGACGAGAGTTGACTTTGGTTATATCTGATTCGGATTGTTATTTCAAAACTTGAAATAGGTTCGTTTTGTCATTTAGAAATTGTGTAAAAAGTGTGGATGTAATCCGAATTTATTAGGCTTGAATCGGACGCTTTGTTGGAAGTTCTTGAACTTAAGAGAAGTTCAAATTGTGTTTTGATCTTTGATTCATTGATGTGATGTTATCGTATGTATTTAGAGTCTTTGGATAAGTCCGAGTAGTATTTATGGACTTGTTGTTGTGCTTGGACGAGATCTCGGGTGGCTCGGGTGAGTTTTGGACCACCCGAAGCATTCTTGGTGTTGCGGATTTTTGTTAGTGTCAGGTCCTTCATCGTGATCGCCGAGGAAGCATCGCAATTGTGGAGTGCATTTTGGAGTTGGGGGAGAATATTCTTCGCGTTAGCGATGGTTGGGGTACTTTCTCTTCACGTTCGCGCCAGGAGGGTCACATTCGCGATTGGGAGCTGAGAGCTGGAGGATTGGCCTTTGCATTTGCGAAGGCTTGGTCGTAATTGTGTAGTGGGACAGGTTTGTTCATCGTGTTTGTGAGGGACGTTTTGCAAACACGAAGGGTTATTTTATGGGCAGAAGCTGGTTTGCTTTGCGAACGTGAGGCACGTGCCACATTGCCAAGAGTATCCCTGGGCAGTGCATTTAAATGTTGAATTTTTTGATTCTAACCTATACTTTCATATTTTGAACCCTTGACTTGGAGAGGGGCGATTTTGCTTAGTGATTTTCATACAAGACTTTGGGGTAAGTGATTTTTACTTATTTCTAGTATTATTTCAAGAATCTACATGATTATTAACACCTTAAATATAGAATTTTGAGGGAAATTTGTGTGTGTGTGTGTGTGGGGGGGGGGGGGGTACAACTTAAGAGAGTGAAATTTGGGGTTTTGAGGTATAATGTAGACTTGGTTATGGAATCTAACCACATAATTGGACTCGTGGGATTATGGATAGTCAAGATCTACCATTTGACTCAGGTTTTGATCATGTGGGCCCGGATTGACTTTTGTTGACTTTTTTGAAATTGAATAAAGATTGAAGCTTTATTGTTTGGAATTGATTTTTATAGCTTTGTTTGACGTTATTGAGTTATTTTTGGCTAGATTCGAGCTGGTTGGAGGTGATTTCTAAGGTAAAAACAATTTTAGAAGGTTGTTTTGGGCTTGTTAATGTATGTATCTTGCCTAATCTTGTATGAAGGAAGAAACCCTTAAGATTTGACCTTAATTATCTAATTGTAATATGTACAAAATAGCGTGTATGCAAGGTGATGAGCATATACATGGGTGATATGTGTGATTTATGACCGGATTAGGCCTTAGGCTTCTATTATGCCTTATTTTGATCATGTGTTTTCTATGATACATGTTTAGTCATTGTATGACTACGTGAACTTATCCTTCCACGCTAGAGATCATGATTAGGATTATTATCTCCTAACTAAGATGGGCTATTCTGGAATTTGTTGCTATAATTAATTTAGTCGTGGTCATACTTCATATTTTGGGCACACATCTGAACTATATTATTATTATATCCTTATATAGTGTATTGATAAATTGTGAGCATGTGTCTCTTTATGATAAATTTGTATCTTGGATTGTTGTGCTTCTGGTGCATATAAACATACTGAGTAGATTGATTTGATGTTAGCACGAGGTATTTGCCGTGTAGTTGTGATGATATTGTATTATTGTGTCTTTGCCATGCAACGTGTGGATATGGATCCATTCCCCTAGGGTTGCCCTGTTATATTTCTCTCTTGATGGAGTTTACGCGGATTGTGGTAACTGATTGATATTGGGTGATTCTGATATAGAATCCGATGACAGTTAGTTGTGAGCATAAAGGTGGAAGCTTTGACTATGCAAATGAATCTTTTATGCCTTATTATATACTTTACATGTTTCATGTTGATTTCTAACATGCTACTCTATGCCTTTTTTATTTGTTGATAACTTGACTGGCAATATTGATTTATCTATGCTGAGTTGATAGCTCCTGATTTGACAATTTATGATATTGCATCTTGTTATATTTTTGTTGCAAGCTAGTACATATATATTGTGCAGGTTCTTTGATTAGTGAGTATCACATGACTTGAACCTCATTATTACTTCACCGAGGTTAGTCTTGATATTTATTGAGTACACATTGTCCTGTACTCATACTATACTTCTGCATATTTTTGTGCAAATCCAGGCGTTGGTGGTAGCGGATCCCAGGAGTGAGCTTTATTGTTGATAGAGAGAATTCAAGGTAGTGCTACATAGACGCCACAAACCCTTGGGGTCCCATTCCCTATTTATATACTGTTATTACTATATTCAAACAATATTTTACTATTGAGATATCTTTTTGTATTCGATTTTAGAGCTTATGACTCTGTACTACCTTGTTTTGGAAATTTGGTATTATGGTATCTATGTACTAGCTTATGTTGAATGCTTATACCGTTATTTATGATAATTTGGGCATATTATATCTTGTATCATTATTATTATATCATTTTGTGATTGGCTTACCTAGTCTTGGAGGTTAGCTTCCATCACGACCTTTGGTGGGATTTTGGGTCGTTACAAGTTGGTATCAGAGCCCTAGGTTCACAGGTTCTACGGGTCATGAGCAAGTTTAGTTAGATTCTTGTATATCGATACCGAGACGTCTATACTTATCTTCGAGAGGCTACCGGACTGTTAGGAAAACTTTTCTTTCTTTCATTCTTTATTGTGCATGTTTGTTTATCCTTAAGCTTGAGCCTTTACTTTTCTATTCTCTCATAGATGGTGAGGACACATTCTTATGGAGTAGCTGAGCATGCACCAATTCCCTCTGTCAGAGTCATGAGAGGTTAGGGCCGGGGTAGAGGCCAAGGTAGAGCACGTGCCGCAGGAAGGGTTCCTACTAGAGCAACCATTATGGAGCCACCAGTAGCTCTAGTGGAGGAGCAGAACTGGATCATGTTGAGCAGGTGGGACCAACTCAGGCACCTGAGGGACCTATTGCTACACCGGACTCTACGAGGCTTTGGCTCATATCCTGAGTGTGTTTGAGAGCTTGACCCAGGCGGATATGATTTTCGTTTCACCAGAACAATTGGCTCATGGTTATCAGACTCCAGGGGTTACGCCGGTGCAGCCAGTTGTCTTCATTTAGCTTGAGATTAGGCCATCCCTGACTGCCGAGGAGTAGAAAAGAAGGGAGAGGTTTCAGAGACTTCGTCCTCCTTATTTCATTGGAGGGCCTACTGAGGATGCACATGGTTTTCTTGATTAGTGTCATCGTACTTTGTGCACTTTGGGTTTGGTGGATTCGAATAGGGTTGATTTACTACCTTCTAGTTGTCAAGTCCATCATACAGATGGTGGCATACTTATGAGTCGAGTAGGCCAGTTGGCGCCGCACCACTCACATGTCCTCAGTTCTCAGTTCTTTTCTTGGAGGAGTTTAACCCACAGACTCGCAGGGACGATTTGTGTTTTGAGTTTTAGAATTTGCGCCATGAGGATATGACTGTGATCCAGTATGCTATGAGGTTTACAGAGTTATCACGTTACATAGTTGTTCTAGTTTCTACTTAGAAGGACAGGGTCCGTAGATTTGTTGAGGGGCTCACCTATAGCCTTAGATTCGGGATGGCATGCGAGATGGATACTGAGACTACTTTTCATTAGGCTGTGGAGATTGCTAGGAGACTGGAGCATATTCACAGGTGGGAAAGGAAGGATATGGAGGCCAAGAAGCCTCATGGTTTTGGAGGATTTAGTGGTGCCTACTTTGGGGGAAAGGGTCTTCATGGTAGAGGCTATGTCAGTCGACCAGCTCAGTCAGCACTTCAGGTTTCACGTGGTACTCCAGCTAGACATGAATTTCAGAGTGCTCGTATTGGCAGTCATCCTTCAGTGCACCTCCCACACATGGTTTATACAGAGTTATTCCAGTCGTCCAGGGAAGACTTAGTCCCAACAGCCACATCTGTAGAGAGCTTGTTTTGAGTGTGGTGATTTAAGGCACATGAGGAGAGATTATCCCAAGCTTCATATGGGTGTACCTCAGCAGGGTGCCCAGGCTATGATTCTTGCGCCAGATCCTACACCACCTGCACAACCAGCTATAGGTATGGGACAGGCGGGGTAGAGGTCGTCCTATAGGGAAGACCAGGTCCGTTGTTATGCTTTCATTGGTAGAACTGAAGCGGTCATATCAGATACAGTCATTACAAGTATTATTTCAGTCTGCCATAGAGATGCTTCAGTATTTGATCTAGGTTCTCTTATTCGTATATGGCATCCTACTTTGCATCATATTTGGATGTGCCTCGTCATTCTTTGGGTAGTCCTGTTTATATGTCTACGCTGTTGGGGATTCTATTACGGTAGATCATATCTATCATTATTGTGTGGTTATTATTGGGGGTTATGAGACTAGACTTCATCTTCTGTTGCTTGATATGGTTGATTTCGAGGTGATGTTGGGTATGGATTGGCTATATTCATACCATGTTATTCTTGATTTTCACACTAAGACCGTGACGTTGGCTATGTCGGGGTTGCCAAGGTTGAAATAGAGGGGTTCGCTTGGTCACACTCAAAGTAGGATTTTCACTTTTGAAGGCTAAACGGATGTTTGAGAAGGGATATTTGGAATACCTAGCCTTTGTTAGAGATGTCAGTGTTGATACTCCTATAGTTGATTCAATCCCTATAGTAATAGAATTTCCAGATGTGTTCTTACCTACCAGGCATGCCACCCGATAGGAATATTGATTTTGGTATTGATTTGGCACCGGGCACTCAGCCCATATCTATTCCATCATATCGCATGACTCCGGCCGAGTTGAAAGAACTAAAGGAAAAATTGAAGGAATTGCTGGACAAAGGTTTCATCTGGACGAGTATTTCACATGGGGTATGGTGTTACTATTTGTGAATACGAAGGATGGTTCCATGAGGATGTGCACTGACTAAAGGCAATTGAACAAGGTTACCATCAAGAACAAGTATCCACTACCTCGCATTGATGATTTGCTTGATCAACTTCAGGGTGCTAGGGTGTTCACAAATATTGACTTGAGATCAGGGTAACATCAATTGGATATCATGGCTTCAGATATTCCTAAGACGGCTTTCAGGATCCGTTATGGGCATTATGAGTTCTTGGTGATGCTTTTGGGTTTGATTAATCCCCCCAACAACTTTCATGAATTTAATGAATAGTGTGTTCCAACCTTATTTGGATTCTTTTGTCATTGAGTTCATTGATGATATCTTGTTATATTCCCGTAGTAAGGAGGAGCACGAGCTGCATTTTGAAGATTGTACTTTTGATTCTTAGGGAGAAGAAGTTATGTGCTAAGTTCTCCAAGTGTGAGTTCTGGTTGGATTCAGTAGCATTCTTAGGCCACATGGTGTCTAGTGGGGGGATCAAAGTGGATCCGAAGAAGATTGAGGCAGTTCAGAGTTGGTCCAAACCTTCTACATCCACGAGGATCAGGCCTTTTCTAAGTTTGGTTGGTTACTATCATCGCTTCGTGGAGGGCTTCTCGTCTATTCCAGCTTCGTTGACCAAGTTGACTCAGAATGGCGCTCCGTTCAGAGGGTCTGACAAGTGTGAGGAGAGCTTTCAAAAGCTCAAGACTTCTTTGACTACAACTTTAATTGTAGTATTTCCCTCAGGATCGGGGTTGTATACGGTCTATTATGATGTTTCACGTGTTGGAATTGTGTGTGTATTGATACAAGATAGTAGGGTGATTGCCTATGCATCGTACCGGTTGAATCCCTATGAGAAGAATTATCATGTTCATGATTTTGGGTTAGCATCTATTGTTCACGTGCTCAAGATTTCGAGGCATTACTTATATGGCATGTCTTGTGAGGTTTACACTAATCATCGGAGTCTTCAACATTTGTCTAAGCCGAAGGATTTGAATTTGAGGCAGCAGAGATAGTTGGAGTTGTTGAATGATTATGATATCACTATTCTGTATCATCCAAGAAATGCTAATGTGGTAGAAGACGCCTTAAGTAGAAAGGCGAAGAGTATGGGGAGTTTATCATTTATTCTAGCTGTGGAGAGGCCTTTAGCTATGGATGTCAGGCATTGGCCAATAGATTAATGAGATTAGATATTTATGAGCCGAGTAGAGTTCTTTCTTGTGTTGTTTCACAATCGTCCTTATTTGAGCGCATTAAGGCTTACTGGTATGATGATCCCCATTTGCTTGTCCTTAAGGACACGGTGCAGAAAGGTAGTGCTAAGGAGGCGAGTATTGGTGATGATGGTGTATTGCGACTTCAGGGTCGAGTTTGTGTTCCCAATGTCGATGGGTTGAGAGAGTTGATTCTTGAGGAGGCTCGTAGTTCGTGTATTCTATTCATCCATGTGTTTTGAAAATGTATCGTGATTTGAAGCAGCATTATTAGTGGAGGAAGATAAAGAAGGATATCGTTGTATGTTTCTAGGTATTTGAATTGTCAATAGGTCAAGTATGAGCATCAAAAGATGGGTGATTTGCTTCAGAAGATTGATATACTGGAGTGAAAGTGGGAGCGCATTACTATGGACTTTATGGTAGGGTTGCCACGGACCTTGAGGAAATTTGATGCCGTTTGAGTCATTGTTTATCATTTGACCAAGTTAGCGCATTTCATTCAGGTTATGACTTCCTACACTTCAAAGATGTTGGCTCTAATTTACATAAGAGAGATTGTTCGCTTGCATGTTGTACCTATCTCTATTATCTCAGACTGTGGCACTCAGTTTACCTCGTTGTTCAGTGTGAGTTGGGAATGCAGGCTGAGTTGAGTACTACATTTCACCCTCAGACGGAAAGGCAGTCTGAGTGGACCATTCAGATCCTTAAGGATATGTTAAGGTCATGCACCATTGATTTCGGGGGTCAGTGGGACCAGTTTCTACCATTAGCAAAGTTTGCCTACAATATCAGATACTAGTGTAGTATCCAGATGGCTCCATACAAGGCCCTATATGGGAGGCCGTATAGTTCTCTAATTGGTTGGTTTGAGCCTGTGGAGGTTAAGTTGGTGGGCACAGACTTGGGTCGTGATGTTTTGAACAAGGTGAAGTTAATTTAGGAGAGGCTTCGCACAGCTCAATCTAGGCAAAAGTGTTATGTTTATAGGAAGGTTTGTGATGTGGCTTTCATGGAGGGTGAGGAGGTTCTTCTTAGAGATTCCCTTATGAAAGGCATGATAAGGTTTGGAAAGAAGGAAAAATTAAGCCCGAGGTTTATTGGTCATTTTGAGGTGTTGAAGAGAGTTGGTGAGGTTGCTTATAGACTCGTTTTGCCTCCTAGTCTTTCGGGAGTTCATTTGGTGTTTCATGTTTCTATGCTTCAGAATTACCATAAAGATAAGTCACATGTTTTGAACTTTATCATAGTACAGTTGGATGAGAATTTAGTTTATGAGGAAGAGCAGGTGGCCATTTTGGATAGGCAGGTTCGGAAGCTCAAGTCTAAGGAGATCGTATCAGTGAAGGTTTGGTGGAGAGGTCAAACGGTCGAGGAAGAGACTTGAGAGGCCGATCATGATATGTGGAGCAGATACCCTCATATTTTGTGCATTTCAGGTATGATTCTAAACCCGTTCGAGGACGAACATTTGTTTAAGACAGGGAGAATGTAATAACCCGGCCAGTAACTTTGTATATTTGAGCCCTATTACACTATTTGATATTTCTCGTATTCTTTTTGTTGTTTGGTGACTTGTGGGGATGGCTGGTTTTGTTCTGGGAGGATTTGGAGTAAATTGGAACACTTAGTTCTATTGTTGGAAACTTAAGTTGTATGAGTTGAGCAAGGTTTGAATTTTGTGTAAACGACCTCGGATTGGTGATTTCATGGTTCCAATGGGTTTGTATGGTGATTTTGGACTTAGGCATATGTTCGTATTTGAATTTGGAGGTTCCTAGGATGTTTTGGCTCTATTTGTCGAAAGTTGGCAATCTGAAGGTTTGGAGAGTTCCTAAGTTTGACTGGGAGTTGACTTTGATGATATCAAATTCAGATAGTTGTTACAGAGCTTTTAATAGGTTCTTTTTGTCATTTGGAACTTGTGTGCAAAGTTCAGATGTACTCCGGATTGGTTAGACTTGAATTGGACGCTTTGTTGGAAGTTCTTGAACTTAAGAGAAGTTTAACTTGTATTTTGATCTTTAATTCGTTTATGTGATGTTATCCTATGTGTTTGGAGGCTTTAGATAGGTCCGGGTAGTGTTTAAGGATTTATTGGTATGATTGGACGGGGTCCTAGGTGTCTCGGGTAAGTTTCGGACCACCCGGAGCATTCTTGGTGTTATAGATTTTTGCTAGTGTCGGGTCCTTCATCGCGATCGTGGAGTGCATTTTAGAGTTGGGGGAGATTTTTCTTTACGTTCGCGGCTGGGGGGTTGCGTTCGTGATAGTCGGGGGACTTTCTCTTCACGTTCGCACCAAGAGGGTCGCATTCGCGATTGGTAGCTGAGAGCTGGAGGATTGGCTTTTGCGTTCGTGAAGGCCTGGTCACGATCGCGTAGTGGGGCAAGCTTGTTCATCGCATTTGTAAGGGAGGTTCCGCGAACGTGAAGGGTTATTTTGTGGGAAGAATCTATTGTGCTTCCCGAATGCAAGGTGCGTACCGTATTTGCGAAGAGTACTCTTGGGCAGTGCATTTAAGTGTTGAATTTCGGGATTTTAGCCCATTCTTTCATATTTTCAACCCTAGACTTGGAGATGGGTGATTTTTCTTGGAGATTGTCATACAAGACTTTTGGGTAAGTGATTACTACTCATTTTTTATATTATTTCAAGAATCTACATGGATTATTAACACTTAAAACATTAAATTTTGAGAGAAATTTGGGGGGTTTTCCTACAACTTAAGAGAGTAAAATTTGGGGTTTTGACCTATGATTTGGACTTGATATTGAAATCTAAACACATATTTGGACTCGTGGAATTATGGGTAGTCGGGATCTATTCTTTGACTCAGGTTTTGACCATGTAGGGCCTCGGTTGACTTTTGTAGACATTTTTGGGAATTGAATAATGATTAAAGCTTTATTGTTTGGAATTAATTCCTATAGCTTAGTTTGATGTTATTGAGTTATTTTTTTAAGATTTGATCCAGTTGGAGGTGATTTCTAAGGGAAAGGAGATTATAGAATGTTGATTTGGGATTGTTAAGGTAAGTATCTTGCCTAATCTTATTTGAGGGAATAACCCTTAGGATTTGACCTTAATTGTTTAATTGTAATATGTGAAAAGCGACGTGTATGCAAGGTGACAAGCGTATACATGGGTGCTATGTGTGATTTATGACCAGATTAAACTCTAGGCTTTTATTATGCCTTATTTTGATCATGTGCTTTCTATGATACATGTTTAATCATTTTATGACCATGTGAAATTATCCTTCTATGCTAGAGATCATGATTATGATTATTATCTCCTATTAGCCAAGATGGGCTATTGTGAAATTTGTTGCTATAATTATTTTAGTCGTGGTCATACTTCATATCTTGAGCACACATCCACACTATATTATTATTATGTCCTTGTGCAATTTATTGATGAATTATGAGCATGTGTCTCTTTATGATAAATAAGTATCTTGTATTGTTGTTCTTTTAGCACTTATGGACATATTAAGCAGATTGATTTGGTGTTGTCACGAAGTCTCTTTTGTGCAGATATTGTGGCATTATGATTGTTATGGCACGACAACTTTGCCATGCAGTTATGATGATATTGGTATACTTATGGCACAAAGTCTTTACCGTGCAGCGTGTGGATATGGATCCATACCCCTATGGTCGCTATCTCATGTTTCTCTATTGATGGCTTACATGCGGATTGTTGAAATTGACTTATGTTGGGTGATTCTAATATAAAATCCGATGATCGCGAGTTGTGGAGCATAAAGGTGGAAGCTTTGACTATGCAAGTGAATCCTTTATGCCTTATTATGCACTTTACATGCTTTCTGTTGAATTTTAACATACTACTCTATGCCTCTGCTATTTGTTGATGACTTGATTGTCAAGATCGATTTATCTATGTTGAGACAACTCCTGATTTGATAATTGATGTTATTGCATCTTGTTATATTCTTATTGCAAGCTAGTATATATATATTCTGCATGTTCTTTGATTAGTGAGTATCACATGACTTGAACTTCATCACTACTTCACCGAGGTTAGTCTTAATACTTATTTAGTACAAGTTGTCCCATACTCATACTATATTTTTGTATATTTTTGTGCATATTCTGGCGTTGGTGGTAGCGGATCTCAGGAGTGAGCTTTATTATTGATAGAAAGGATTCAAGGTAGTGCTACATGGACACCGTAGACCCTCGGAGTCCCCTTCCCTTATCTATAAACTGTTATTACTAATTTAGACAATATTATATTACTGAGATATCTTCGTGTATTCAGTTTTAGAGCTCGTGACTCTGTACAACCTAATTTTGGGAATTTGGTATTATGGTATCTATGTAGTAGCTTATGTCGAATTCTTATTCCGCTATTTATGATAATTTGGTAATATTATATCTTGTTTCATTATTATTATATTATTATGTGATTGACTTACCTAGTATTAGAAGTTAGGTGCCATCACAACCTTTGGTGGGATTTTAGGTCATGACAATGCTTTATTCCATGCACTATATATGCTTCATATGCTTATTGAGCTATTAATAAGTGTCACTATCGAGCTCTCGCTACTACTTCTTTGAGGCTAGACTTGATACTTTTGGAGTACCATGATTTTGCACTCATGCTACACTACTGTACATTTTTGTACAGGTTCTGAGGCTAGTTTTAGTGGTATTCACCAAACGGAGTAGGAGATCTATTTGGAGAGTTCGTGGTGAGCTGGTTACTTTATCCGATCCGCAACACATGAAGCCCCTCTTCCTTGCTCTTTTATATCTGTCTATGTATTTTTGTCACTCCGGACAGACGTTGTATGTCAATTAAGATTTTGTACTTTTATTATATGCTCGTGACTATGTTGCAACGCCTAGTTTTGGGAGAGTTTGTGAGATAGATGTAGTCATCTCTAGACCCTATCGGAGATTCTGTACTTTTGATATTGAGTTATTGTGATGACCCGAAAGGTCATCTTTAAATTTAATATTTATTTTTATGTTCTGAGATCTCGAATAGCACCTTTCAGCATTCCTCGTCTTGCGTGCGCAGTACGTAAATTTTTCGGGAAATATTTTATGTGAAAATTTGATAAAAATGTGAAATAGATCTTCAAAACTCATTTGAGTTGACTTCGGTCAACATTTTGAGTAAACGGGCCCGGATCAGTATTTTGACAGTTTTGGTAGGTCTGTATCGTGATTTGGGACTTGGGCGTATGCCTGGAATTTAATTTGGAGTCCCTAGCTCGAGTTATAGCCAATTATTGAAAATTAGAAGTTTGAAAGCTTAAAGATTCCAAAGTTTGACCGTGAATTGACGTTATTGATATCGAACTTGGATTGAGATTCCGAGAGTTGGAATAGATCCGTTATGTCATTTATGACTTGTGCGCCAAATTTGAAATCATTTCGGATTCATTTAATATGTTTCAGCACGCGTTTTGTAAAGTGAAAACTTCATAAACTCATAAGTCCGAATCGAGGTGTGAATGGTAAATTCGATATTATTTTATGTGATTTGAGACCTCGAGTAAGTCCGTATTATGTTACGGGACTTGTTGGAATATTCGGACGAGGTCCCGAGTGGCTCGGGTGAGTTTCAGACGTGTTTCGGACCATTTTAGTAAACATTTGCAGGTCTGGTTCTGGTGTGTAGCACCTGCGCAACTTTGGCCACAGGTGCGTGATCGCTTCTGCGGAGGCAGTGTCGCTTCTGTGACTTAGGCCTTGGGCAACTCCTTCTCTTTTGCGGAGAAATGAGGTGCAGATGTGCGACGGCTTCTGTGGTCAATTGGTCGCTTTTGGATGTCGCAGGTGCGACATTGAAGTCCGCAGATGTGGAATTCTGCTTGGCTGCCCTATTCCGCAAATGTGAGCCTTGTCTCGCAAATGCGAGTCCGCAGATGCGGAACTTGTATCAGCAAATGCGAAAATGCTAGACAGAATGCTTAAAAATCGGGTGTTAGCCATTTTTGCTCATTTTTGAGTTTGAAGTCTCGGATTTGGGCGATTCCAAAAGGAATTTTTCACGGCTTCGACTTGGGTAAGTATTCTATACCCAAAAGTAATTATATTTCATAAATCTATATTTATATTCATCAATTATTTCAGATTTAGATGGAAGAAATTGCAGTTTTTGTAAAACTTTCCAAATACGAAGGTTTAGGATTTGAAAGACAATCCGATGTCGGAATTCAAAAATTTTAGTATGGTTAAACTCGTATCAGAACGGGTGTCCGGATTCTGTGATATTTCGTCTGATTCCAAAAGGTGGGCCCCACGTTGATTTTTCCAAAAATGGCTTAAATTAAGTCTCTTTTGAATTGTGAATAATTTCTAAAGCTCCAATTGAATTGTTGGCCAATAATTTAATAGGTTTGATTGTTTTGGAGACTAATTCAAAAGGAAAGATTGTGGTCGAGTGATCACTTGAAATTGCAAAACAAGATAAGTGTCGTGATTAACCTTGACTTGAGAGAATATAACCCTTGAATTATTTGTTATGTGAATTTCATGTGTAACAATGTATAGGCGAGCTGACGAGTGCCTATACGTTGTCAAATTGATTGTGTGCCTATTTATCTGAAAAATCATAAATTATTTTAAATTATGAATAAATTATTTCTCTCATATTTCTTGTCCCATATTTTTTTTTCTTGTCCCATATTATGTCTTGAATTCATGCTATAATTGTTACATGCTTATTTCACTTATGCGCCTTAATTTCTACTTGATATTTAACATATTAAATATTAAATTACCTATTTCTCCCTGATTTTCATAATTAATTGCTACTTGTCATTACTTGTTTCCTAAATAAATCATAATTATTGTATGCTTTGTTGCCTAATATTTACCTATTAAATGTGGTATTTATTGGAGTATTTTTACATTTAAGAGGTGTTAAATTATATTGTTGGAGCGGGTTGCACGCCGCAACAGATTTATTTTAAGTTTATATTGTTGGAGCGGGTTGCACGCCACAACGGAATTTAATTAAAAATTTATATTGTTGGAGCGGGTTACACGCCGCAATGAATTAAATTGAAAGATTTTTATTGTTGGATCGGGTTGCACACCGCAACGGATTTTATTCTAAGTTTATATTGTTGGAGCGGGTTGCACGCCGCAACGGAAATTAATTGAGGGATTATGACTGCTAGATTGATTTCAACTTTTGATATGATTTACCGGTGTTACTTCTATTTCTGTTATATCTCTATTCCTGTTATTATCATTATTATTGCGTACAGGTTAATGTAAGCAACTTGCCTTAGCCTCGTCACTACTTCGTCGAGGTTAGGCTCGGCACTTACAGAGTACATGGGGTCGGTTGTACTCATACTATACTCTGCACTTCTTGTGCAGATACCGGAGTTGGTCCCAGCGGTGTACTGTAGATTTTCTTGGATCCAGCTATCACAGGAGACTTGAGGTATAGCTGCACAGCGTTCGCAGCTCTGAAGTCCCCTTCTACCTTATCTTGGTTGTGTGTGTTTTTTCAGACAACTTTATTTTATTCAAAACCTTATTTGTATTATTCTAGAAGCTCGTGCACTTGTGACTCCAGTTCTGGGATGGTATTTAGACATCGTATTTATTTTGGTTTGTTCACCTAAATTCAGATTTTATTCCAGTTGTTGATTTCATTACTATTTAATTAAGATAAATTGTTAAAAATAGTTAAATTATTCTAACGTTGGCTTGCCTAGCAAGTGAAATATTAGGCGCTATCACGGTCTCGAAGGTGGGTATTTCGGGTCGTGACAAGTTGGTATCAGAGCACTAGGTTACTTAGGTCTCACGAGCAAGCTTAGTAGAGTCTGAAGGATCGGTACGGAGACGTCTGTACATATCTTCCAGAGGCTATGAAGTTTAGGAACAATATCACTCCTTTCGTATTCTGCCGTGCGATTTTATTCTATCATTGATTATTGAACCATTCTATTCTTATTCTCTCGCAGATGGAGAAAACACGTAATATATCTACCGACAGACAGGGACTAGAGCCCCCGATGGCAACTATGACCAGGGGTAGAGGCTGAGGTCGAGGTCGTGCCAGAGGCCGAGGCAGAGGCAGGAGCAAAGCCCAGCCTCGAGCTCGAGCATCAACACCTGTTGTGGAGCCTCAGGTGGAGACGTTCCAGCTCAGACAACACTTGTTGGACCAGTTCAGGTCCCAGAAGGATTCGTAGCTACTCCAATACTTCAGGACGCTCGAGTCTGTTTGGTGAGCCTAATGAAGGGTGTGGCCCAGAATGGTACATTTCCAGTGGCATCAGCCGTCTCATAGGCTAGGGGAGGAGCACAAACTCCCACTACTCCTGCTCCGGAGAAGATGGCTCCCCCGTATCAGGCTCCAGCAGTCCCACCAATTGGGATAGTTCAGACAGTTATTGCGGCACAGACCGGTGATAGGCTCGCCATGTCTTCTGAGGCCTTATTGAGATTGGACAAGTTACTAAGCTCTTTCCAGTTCACTTTAGTGGTACACCTACTGAGGACCCATAAGATTATCTTGACCGCTGCTATGAGGTACTACGGAACATGGGAATAGTTGAAAGCAATAGAGTCGATCCTGTTGTATTTTAGATGACTGGTTCCGCCAAGAGGTGGTGGAGAGATTATGCAATTACTAGACAAGCTGATTTGCCTGAACTTACCTGGGAGCAGTTCTCACGGCTATTTCTGGAGAAGTTTGTTCCTATTACACTGATAGAGGAATACCGCAGGCAATTTGAGCTTCTCCAGCAGGGTAGTATGATTGTTACCTAGTATGAGACCCGATTTGTGGACTTAGCACGTCATGCCATCGTCTTGCTTCCTACTGAAAAGGAGAGAGTGAGGAGATTCATTGATGGACTCACTTATACTATCAGGCTTCAGATGTCCAAGGAGACATGGAGTGATATTTCCTTCCAGACAACCGTGAATATTACTAGGCGGATCGAGTTAGTTCGTGCTCAGGAGAGAGGGCCAGTGTTAGATAAGAGGCCCCGTCATTCCGGTAATTTCAGAGGCGCCGCATATGGAGGTAGGGGTACTTATGGTAGGGATCATACTCCCAGGCCATTTTATTCAACACTTCAGGCTTCTCACAGTGCTTCAGGGAGTCACGGTCCTATTATGCCTTACGCTGGGCAGCCAACATTTAGTGCATATTTAGCTCCTATCAGTGCACCACCGCTCCAGAGTCACTACAGCGGTTATCCGGCCCATTCGGGTCAGCTTCAGCAGCCACAACAACAGGATGGATGTTATGAGTGTGGAAACATTGGTCACATCAGGAGGTATTGCCTTAGGTTGTCGAGCAACAGATCTCAGCAGGATTCTCGTGCCATCATACCGGCACCGGTTGCTCCACCGCCCGCCTGTCCAACTAGGGGCAGGGCTCAGACAACTAGAGGTGGAGGTCAGGTTGTTAAAGGTAGAGGCCAGCCAGTTAGGAGCCATCCAAGAGATACAGCTCCGAGTGGTGGGGCTCAACCCCAATTTTATGCTTTTCCATCTAAGCCTGAGGCCGAGTCATCTGATGACTGATCATAGATATTGTTCTAGTTTTCCAAAGAGATGCTTCAGTTCTTTATTTATCCAGGATCCACTTATTCCTATGTGTCCTCCTACTTTACTTCATATTTGGTTGTTCCTCGTGATTCTCTGAGTGCTTCTGTGTGTGTGTCCATATAGGTGGGGCATTCTATCATTGTAGATCATGTCTATCGTTCATGTGTTGTTACTATTAGGAGTCTTCAGACTAGCGTGGATCTTCTACTTATTGATATAGTACATTTTGATGTTATCTTGGGAATGGATTGGTTGTCATCTTATCATGCTGTATTAGACTCTCAAGCCAAGATGGTGACCTTAGCCATGTCGGGGTTACCTCAAATAGAGTGGAAAGGGACTCTTGGCTATTCCACCAGTAAGGTCATCTCTTACGTGAATGCTCGTTGTATGGTCGAGAAGGGGTATCTAGCTTATTTGGCTTATATTCGCGACCCCAGTACGGATGTTCCATCTATGGATTCAGTCCCAGTTGTCCGTGAGTTTCCAAATGTATTTCTTGTAGATTTGCCGGGGATGCCACCCGACAGAGATATTGATTTCTGTATTGATTTGGCTCCGGGCACCCAGCCCATTTCTATTCCACCATACCGTATGGCTCCACCGGAACTAAGGGAATTGAAGGAGCATTTACAAGACTTGCTTGACCAGGGATTCATTAGACCTAGCATCTCGCACTAGGGTGCACCAGTGTTATTTGTAAAGAAAAAAGATGGTTCAATACGGATGTGTATAGATTATCGGCAGTTGAACAAGGCTACTATCAAGAACAAGTATTTTTTGCCAAGAATTGATGACTTATTCAATCAGCTTTAGGGTGCCAAGGTGTTTTCAAAGATCGATTTGAGGTTTGGTTACCATCAGTTGAACATTAGGGCATTTGAAGTCCCTAGGACAGCTTTTCGGACTCGGTATGGGCATTACGAATTCCTTGTGATGTCATTTGGGCTGACAAATGCCCCAGCAGCATTTATGAATTTGATGAATTGGGTGTTTAAACCTTATTTAGATTCTTTTGTGGTCGTATTCATTAATGATATCTTGATTTACTCCAGCAGTCAAGAGGATCATGAGCAACATCTTCGGATTATACTTCAGACTTTGAAGAATAATCAGTTATATGCCAAATTTTCGAAATGTGAATTTTGGTTAGACTCAATTGCCTTTTTAGGGCATGTTGTATCGGTAGAAGGCATAAAAATGAATCCTAAGAAGATTGAGGCAGTTCACAATTGGCCTAAACCTACTTCAGCTATAGAGATCCGGAGTTTTCTGGGTTTGGCAGGTAATTATCGCCGATTTGTGTAGGGGTTTTCATCCATAGCATCCCCACTAACCAAATTGACCTAGAAGGGTGCCCCATTCAGATGGTCAGACGCGTGTGAGTTGAGCTTTCAGAAGCTCAAGACTGCTTTGACTACGATGCCAGTATTGGTATTGCCCACATGTTTAGGATCGTATATGGTGTATTGTGATGCATCTCGCATTGGGCTTGGTTCAGTATTACTGCAAGATGGTAGAGTGATTGCATATGCGTCGCGGCAGTGAAGGTGCATAAAAAGAATTACCCTATTCATGACTTAGAATTGGCAGCCATTGTTCATGCGCTGAAGATTTAGAGGCACTACCTTTACGGTGTCTCGTGTGAGGTATTCACTGATCATCGTAGTCTACAGTATCTGTTCGAACAAAAAGATCTCAATTTGAGGCAGATAATATGGTTGGAGCTATTGAAAGACTATGATATCATCATTTTGTATCACCTCGGAAAGGCCAATGTGGTGGCCGATGCTTTGAGTAGAAACGTTGTGAGTATGGGCAACCTTGCGTATATTCCGGTTGGTGAAAGGTCGTTGGATGCAAATTTTCAGACTTTGGCCAATCAATTCGTGAGGTTAGATATTTCAGAGTCTAGTCGGATCCTAGCTTGCACAGTTGCTCGGTCTTCCTTGTATGAGAGTATTAGAGAGTGGCAGTATGATGATCCTCATTTGCTTGTCCTTAAGGACACGGTGCGGCACGGTGGTGCCAAGCAGGTTACTGTGGGGGAAGATAGAGTTCTACGGATGCAGGGTCGTATTTTTGTGCCTAATGTGGATGGGCTTCATGAATTAATTCTTGAAGAGGCCCACAATTCCCGGTATTCTATTCATCCGGGTGCAACTAAAATGTATCAAGATTTGCGACAACATTATTTGTGGAGGAATGAAGAAGGATATAGTTGCATATGTGGCTCGGTGTTTAAATTTTCAGCAAGTCAAGTACGAGCATAAGAGACCTGGTGGTTTGCTTCAGAGGTTAGAAATTCCTGAGTGGAAGTGGGAGCGTATCACTATGGATTTTATTGTTGGGCTTCCACGGACTCAGAGAAAGTACGATGCAGTATAGGTCATTGTGGACAGGTTGACCAAGTGAGCACATTTTATTCCAGTGGCAGTTACCTATTCTTCAGAGCGGTTAGCTGAGATTTACATCCGCGAGATTGTCCGCCTTCACGGTGTGCCCATGTCTATCATTTTTTATTGGGGTACGCAGTTCACCTCGCACTTCTGGAGGGATGTACAGTGTGAGTTAGGCACACGGGTTGAGTTGAGTACATCATTTCATCCACAGACAGACGGACAGTCAGAGCGCACTATTCAGATATTGGAAGATATGTTTCGCGCTTGTGTTATAGACTTTGGAGGTTCTTGGGATCAGTTCTTGCCACTAGCGGCGTTCGCTTATAATAACAGCTACTAGTCGAGCATTCAGATGACTCCGTATGAAGCATTATACGGGAGGCGATGTCATTCGCCAGTTGGCTGATTTGAACCGGGAGAGGCTCGGTTGTTGAGCACCGATTTGGTACACGATGCCTTGGATAAGGTCAAGATCATTCAGGATCGACTTCGCACAGCGTAGTCTAGGCAAAAGAGTTATACCGACCGTAAAGTTCGTGATATTGCATTCATGGCAGGAGAAAGAGTATTGCTCCGGGTTTCACCTATGAAGGGTGTAATGAGGTTCGGAAAGAAGGGAAAGTTGAGCCCTAGGTATATCGGACCCTTTGAAATTCTTGAAAGGGTGGGTGAAGCAACCTATAGGCTTGCACTACCACCTAGTTTATCAGCAGTTCATCCGGTATTCCATGTGTCTATGCTCCGGAAATACCATGGTGATCTGTCCCATGTATTAGATTTCAGCTCAGTCCAATTGGACAAAGATTTGACATATGAAGAGAAGCCGGTAGTTATACTAGCCCGGCAGGTCCGACAGTTGAGGTCTAAGAGTTATCCTTCAGTTCGGGTGCAATAGAGAGGTCAGTCGATTGAGGCAGCTACCTGGGAGTCCGAGTCGGACATGCGGAGTAGATATCCACACCTTTTCACCAGCTCAAGTAATTTTCTAATTTCGTTCGAGGACGAACGTTTGTTTTAGAGGTAGAGAATGTGATGACCTGAAAGGTCATCTTTAAATTTAATATTCATTTCTGTGTTCTAAGACCTCGAATAGCACCTTTCAGCATTCCTCGACTTGCATGCGCAGTACGTAAATTTTTCGGAAAATATTTTATGTGAAAAATTGTTAAAAATGTGAAATAGATCTTCAAAACTCATTTGAGTTGACTTTGGTCAATATTTTGAGCAAACGGATCTGGATCAGTATTTTGACAATTCCAGTAGGTCTGTATCATGATTTGGGACTTGGGCGTATGCCCGTAATTTAATTTGGAGGTCCCTAGCTCGAGTAATAGCCAATTATTGAAAATTAGAAGTTTGAAAGCTTAAAGATTCCAAAGTTTGACCGTGAATTTGATGTTATTGATATCGGACTCGGATTGAGATTTCGAGAGTTGGAATAGCTCTGTTATGTCATTTATGACTTGTGCGCCAAATTAGAAATCATTCCGGGTTCATTTAATACGTTTCGGCACGAGTTTTGTAAAGTGAAAATTTCATAAACTCATAAGTCCAAATCGAGGTGTGAATGGTAATTTCGATATTATTTGACGTGATTTGAGACCCTGAGTAAGTCCGTATTATATTACAGGACTTTGTTGGAATATTTGGACGAGGTCCCGAGTGGCTCGGGTGAGTTTCGAACGTGTTTCAGACCATTTTAGTAAAATTTGCAGGTCTGGTTATGGTGTGTCGCACCTGCGCAATTTTGGCCGCAGGTGCGTGATCGCTTCTGTGACTTAGGCCTTGGGTAGCTCCTTCGCTTATGCGGAGAAATGAGGCGCAGATGCACGACCGCTTCTGCGAAGGCTGAAGCGCTTCTGTGGAAGAGACTGCTTTTGCGGTCGTTTGGTCGCTTCTGCGATGTCGCAAGTGTGTCATTGAAGTCCGCAGATGTGGAATTCTGCTTGGCTGCCCTGTTTCACAAATGCGAGCCTTGTCTCGCAAATGCGAGTCAGCAGATGCGGAAGTTGTGTCCGCAGATGCGAAAATGCTGGACAGAATGCTTAAAAATCGGGTGTTAGCCATTTTTGCTCATTTTTGAGTTTTGAGTCTCGAATTTGGGCGATTCCAAAGGGGTTTTTCATGACTTCTACTTGGGTAAGTATTGTATACCCGAAAATGGTTATATTTTATAAATTCATATGTGATTATATTTCATTAATCCATATTATATTCATCGATTATTTCGGATTTTGATGAAAGAAATTGGAATTTTTGTAAAACTTTCAAAAAACGAAGATTTAGGATTTGAAAGACAATCCGATGTCGGAATTCGATAACTTTAGTATGGTTGAACTCGTATCCGAACGGGTGTCTGGATTGCGTGATTTTTCCCTGGATTCCAAAAAGTGGGCCCCACGTTGATTTTTCCGAAAATGACTTAATTTAAGTCTCTTTTGAATTGTGAATAATTTCTAAGGCTCCAATTGAATTGTTGGCCAATAATTTGATAGGTTTGATTGGTTTGGAGACAAATTCAAAAGGAAAGGTTGTGGTCGAGTGATCACTTGAAATTGCAAAACAAGGTAAGTGTCGTGGTTAACCTTGACTTGAGGGAATATAGCCCTTGAATTATTTGTTACGTGAATTTATTGTGTAACAACGTATAGGAGAGGTGACGCGTGCCTATACGTTGTCAAATTGATTGTTTTTCTATTTATCAGAAAAATCATAAATTATTTTAAATCATGAATTAATTATTTCTCTCATATTCCTTGTCTCATATTATGTCTTGAATTCATGCTATAATTGCTACATGCTTATTTGACTTATGTCTCTTAATTGCTACTTGACATTTAACATATTAAATGTTAAATTGCATATTTCTCCCTGATTTCCACAATTAATTGCTACTTGTCATTACTTGTTTCCTAAATAAATCATAATTATTGTATACTTTGTTGCCTAACAATTTCCTATTAAATGTGATATTTATTGGAGTATTTTTACATTTAAGAATTGCTAAATTATCTTGTTGGAGCCGGTTGCACGCCGCAACAAATTTATTTTAAGTTTATATTGTTGGAGCGGGTTGCACGCCGCAACGGAATTTAATTAAAAGTTTATATTGTTGGAGCGGGTTGCACGCCGCAACAGAATTAAATTAAAATATTTTTATTGTTGGATCGGGTTGCACGCCACAACGGATTTTATTCTAAGCTTATATTGTTGGAGCGGGTTGCATGCCGCAACGGAAATTAATTGCGGGATTATGACTGCTGGATTGATTTCAATTATTGATATGAGTTCCGAGTTAGCTTTAACTGTTGAAATAAAGTTACCTATTTTATTTCTATTATTGTTGATATTACTATTATTGCGTACAAGTTAATATAAGTGACCTGCCTTAGCCTCGTCACTACTTCATCGAGGTTAGGCTCGGCACTTACAGAGTACATGGGGTCGGTTGTACTCATACTACACTCTGCACTTCTTGTGCAGATACCGGAGTTGGTCCCAAGGCGTGTACTGTAGATTTGCTCGGATCCAGCTATCAGAGGAGACTTGAGGTATAGCTACACAACGTTCGCAGCTCTGAAGTCCCCTTCTACCTTATCTTGGCTTTGTGTTTTCTTTCAGACAACTTTATTTTATTCAGACCCTTGTTTGTATTATTCTAGAAGCTCGTGCACTTGTGACTCCAGTTCTGGGATGGTATTTAGATATCGTATTTATTTTGGTTTGTTCACCTAAATTCAGATTTTATTCTAGTTGTTGATTTCATTACTATTTAATTAAGATGAATTGTTAAAAATGGTTAAATTATTCTAACGTTGGCTTGCCTAGCAAGTGAAATGTTAGGCGCCATCACGGTCCCGAAGGTGTGAATTTCGGGTCGTGACAATTATGACTTATCCAACCTTGATATTTATATCATGAATTAGTTAATGGCTTAAAATTGAATTCTTTTGTTGTTGTTGAGTGTTGTCTTGCCTAGAGAACGGGTTAGGCGCCATCACGACCTTTGGTGGGATTTTATGTCATGACAAGTTGGTATCAGAGGTTCTAAGGGTCTCACAAGTCACGAGCATGCCTAGTAGAGTATGTGGATCGGTACAGCGATGTCAATATCTATCTACGAGAGGCTATAAGGATTTAGAAAACTTCTTTTTTTCTTGATTCCTTGTCGTGTGTTGATTATTGTCTAAGCCTGAATTCTCTCTTCTACACTCTTACATATGGTAAGCACACGTGCTTCAGAAATGGCAAGTGATAGAGAGGGAGTACCACTAGCTGTAGCCATGAGGGGCAGGGCTCAAGGTAGGGCCAAGGCTCCCACCAGGTGACGCACAGTGGCGGCTAGGGGTAGAGCGCCTGCTAGAGCCCAGAAGTGTACTAGGGCAGTATCAGTTGATCCACTTGCGGATCAGGTGGAGGATTGATTTATTGTTGATCATGTTGAGACACTACTTCCCACTCAGCACCCAAAGGGTTTTGTTGCTGCGCCGGTATTCCAGTAGGCCATGGCCAAGATGGTCAGTTTTATTGACGTTTTAACTCAAGCTTAAGTGGTTCCAGTGGCCCCAGCAACATCTTAAGCTGGAGGAGGAGTTCAGACCTCTGCTACCCGTACTCCAAAGCAGACTGTTATAGTAGCAAGAACTGTGGTTATGCCTATTATGTCTTCTGATGAGCAAAAGAGGATGAAGAGGTTTCATAGGTTGTATCCATAGGGGCGATAGGCTAGAGGGTGAGATAAGAGACCTCATCGTTCTAGTAGCTTCAGTGATACCTCTTTTGGAGGTAGGTGTCAGCTTGGTGGAGGCCATCATGGTAGGCCAGCTCATTTTACACAAACATGTAGCCCGTGGAGCAGTGGCTTAGTCATCTTTCAGCACTCTAGTTCCATCATCTTTCAGTGTTCTTCCAGCGAGTTTGTACCATGCTCCGTCTGTTCAGGGTTCTATCCCGTGGGTATTCAGGCCATCAGGGGTAGGTTCAGGTTCAACAGCCTCAGTCAGCTAGAGGTTTCTATGAGTGTGGAGAGCTTGGCCATATGAGAAGGCATCGCCCTAGGCTTGTAAGGGGTGCAACTCCAGAGTTTTCTCATCTAGTGGATTCCGCACCCGTTGCTACACCCGCTGCCCAGTTAGCTAGATGGGGAGGACATGTGGCTAGAGGATACCCTAAATGAGGGGTCCAGGTTGGTGGTGGTCAGACCAATTGTGGGCATGCTCATTGCTATGCTTTTTCGAGTAGACCCAATGCAAAGGCCTCAGTTTTTGCTCCTTATTCGTATATGTCTCATGGTTCTTTTGATATACCTGTTCATGTATCTATGCCTATTGGGTGGTCCTACTGTTGTTGATTATGTATATCGGTCTTGTGTGGTTACTATTAGAGGCTATGAGATTAGGATTGATCTTTTGTTGCTTAATATGATCGACTTTGAGGTGATTTTGGGTATCAATTGGCTATCTCCGCACCATGTTGTTCTTGATTGGCATGCTAAGACTGTGATGTTGGCTATTCCGGGGTTACCAAGGTTAGAATAAAGGGGTTCTCTTGGTCATACCCCTAGCAGGGTGATATTATTTCTGAAGGATCAACGGATGGTTGGGAAGGGGTGTTTGACGTATCTAGCCTTTGTTAGATATTTTAGTACTGATAGTCCTACTGTTGATTCAGTCCCAGTAGTGAGGGAGTTTCTAGATGTGTTTCTTGCAAATCTATCGGGCATGACACGCGATAGGAATATTGATTATGACAGTGATTTGGCGTCGGCCACTCAGCCCATATCTATTCCACCTTATCGCATGGCTTCAGTTGAGTTGAATGAATTGAAGGAGCAGTTGTAGGAGTTATTAAATAGGGGATTCATCAGACCTAATGTTTCAACTTAGGGTGTATCGGTGCTATTTGTGAAGAAAAAGGATAGTACTATGAGGATGTTCATCGATTATAAGCAATTGAACAAGGTCACTATCAAGAACAAGTATATATTGCCTCGCATTGATGATTTGTTTGATCAGCTTCAGGCTGCCATGATGTTCTCGAAGATTGATTTGAGATCGGGTTATCACCAGTTGAACATTAAGGCTCTGGACATCCCTGATACGGCTTTCAAGACTCGTTATAGACATTTTGAGTTCTTGGTGATATCTTTTGGTTTGACCAATGCCCCAACAACCTTCATGCATTTGATGAATCTTGTGTTCCGGTCTTATTTGGATCCATTTTTCATTATATTCATTGATGATATCTTGGTGTATTCCCGTAGTGCTGAGGAATACGAGCAGCATTTGATGATTGTACTTCAGATTCTGAGGGATAAGAAGTTGTATGTTAAATTCTCCAAGTGTTAGTTTTGGTTGGACTGAGGTGTCATTCTTGGGCCATGTAGTGACTTGTGATGGGATCAAGATTAACCCAAAGAAGATTGAAGCAGTTCAGGGTTGCCCAAACCTTATACCGCTACAGAGATCAGGAGTTTCTTGGATTTGGCTGGCTACTATCGTTGCTTTGTAGAAGGTTTCTCATCTATTCCAGCTCCTTTGAAAAAATTGACTAAGAAGGGCATTCCGTTCAGACGGTCTGATGATTGTGAAGAGAGCTTTTAGAAGCTCAAGACTTCTTTGACTACAACTCCATTTTTTGTGTTTCCCTCGGGATCATGGATGTATATTGTCTATTGTGATGTTTCACGTTGCCCTTGGGTGTGTGTTGATGCAGGATAGTAGTGTGATTGCCTATGCGTCATGCTAGTTGAAGCCCTAGGAGAAGAATTATCTGGTCCATGATTTGAAGTTGGCGGCTATTGTGCACGGGCTCAAGATTTGGAGGCTCTACTTATACGGTGTGTCTTGTGAGGTTTACACTGATCATTGGAGTCTTCAGTATTTGTTTAAGCAAAAGGTTTTTAATTTGAGGCAGCGGAGGTGGTTGGATTTGTTGAAGGATTATGATATTATTATCTTGTACCCTCCGGGGAAAGCGAATGTGGTAGCAGATGCTTTGAGTAGGAAGGCAGAGAGTATGGGGAGTTCCACAATTTTGTTGCAGTTGTGGAGAGGCCTTTGGCTATGGATGTTCATGATTTTGGCTAATAGACTTGTGAGGTTGGGTATTTCTGACCCTAGTAGAGTTCTTGCTTGTGTTTTTACGCAGTCGTCCTTGTTTGAGTGTATCAAGGATTGTCACTATGATGATCCTCATTTGTTTGTCCTTAAGGAAACGGTATTGCGAGGTGGTGC
This sequence comes from Nicotiana tabacum, assembly GCF_000715075.1. Lineage (NCBI taxonomy): Eukaryota > Viridiplantae > Streptophyta > Magnoliopsida > Solanales > Solanaceae > Nicotiana > Nicotiana tabacum. The sequence goes on from NC_134081.1 coordinate 63,799,500, forward strand.
TAAGGAGGTTGTCATTGGTGATGATGGTGTATTGCAACTTCAGGGTCGGATTTATGTTCCTGATATGGATGGTTTGAGGGAGTTGATTCTTGAGGAGTCTCATAGTTCGTAGTATTCTATTCATCCAGGTGCTACGAAGATGTGTCATAATTTGAAGCAGTATTATTGGTGGCGATGGATGAAGAAAGACATTGTTGGGCATGTTTCAAGGTGTTTGAATTGTTAGCAGGTCAAGTATGAGCATAAAAAACTAGGTGATTTGCTCCATAGGTTATCAATAACTGAGTGGAAGTTAGAACACATTACTATGGACTTTGTGGTAGGATTACCACGGACCTTGAGGAGGTTTGATGTTGTTTGGGATATTGTGTACATACTGACTAAGTCTGGGCATTTCATTTCGGTCATGATTTCTTACATTTAAGAGAAGTTGCTCATATCTACATCAAAAAGATTGTGCGCTTGCATGGTGTGCCTGTTTCAATCATATCGGATCAGGGTATGCAATTTACATTAAACTTTTGGAGAGTTATTTAGCTTGAGTTGGGCACACAAGTAAAGCTTAGTACTGCATTTCACCCTCAGACAGATGGGCAGTTTGAGCGGGCCATTCAGATCTTTGAGGATATGTTAAGAGCATGTGTTATTGATTTTAGAGGCCAGTGGGATCAGTTTCTACCATTAGCGGAGTTTGCCTACAATAACAACTAGAAGACCAGTATCCAGATGGCTCCATATGAGACATGATATGGGAGGCGGTGTCGCTCTCCGTTTGGTTGGTTTGATCCTGGTGAGGCTAGGGTGTTGGGTACAAATTTGGTTTGTGATGCTTTAGAGAAGGTGAAATTAATTCAGGAGTGTCTTCATACAACGCAAACTAGGTTGAAGAGTTATGCTTATAGGAAGGTTCGCGATGTGGCTTTTATGGAGGGTGAGAAAGTTGTTCTTCGAGTTTCTCCTATGAAGGGCGTGATGAGATTTGGGAAGATGGGCAATTTTAGCCCTCGGTATATTGGTCCATTTGAGGTTTTAGAGAGAGTGGGTGAAGTGATCTACATGCCTGCTTTGCCACCTAGCTTGTCGGGAGTTCATCCAGTATATCATGTTTAAATGCTCGGAAGTATCATGAAGATCAGTCACATGTGTTGGATTTTAGTGCAGTTGGATAAGAATCTAGCTTATGAAGAAGAGGCAGTGGCCATTTTGGATAGGCAGGTTCAGAAGTTGAGATCGAAAGAGGTTGCATCAATGAAGGTTTAGTGGAGAGGTCAACCGATCGAGGAAGAGACTTGGGAGGTCGACCATGATATGCCGAGCAAATATCCTCATCTTTTTGGCATTCCAGGTATGAATCTAAACCCGTTCGAGGACGAAGATTTGTTAATGAGGGGAAGAATGTAACGATCTGATCGGTTGTTTTGTGTATTAGATCCATGTCCCCTATTTGATGATTCATGTAGTTTCTTTTGATGTCTTGTGACTTGCAGGGATAGTTGGTATGGTTTTGGAAAGGCATGCGAATGAATTGGAACACTTAGTTCTATTTTGGAAAGCTTTAGTGGCTAGAATTAACTAAGGTTTGACCTTTGAATAAACGACCTCGGATTGGTGATTTGATGATTCCAATATGTTCGTATGGTGATTTTTGACTTAGGTATATGATTGGATTAGGATTTGGAGGTTCCTACAAGGTTTTGGCTCTATTTACCAAAAGTTTGCAATTTAAAGAATTGGAGAGTTAGTAGGTTTGACCGATAGTTAAATTTGATATTATCGGACTTAGATTGATTTTCCAAGACCTTGGAAATGTTCATTTAGTTTATTAGGACTTGTGTGCAAAGTTTTGTTGGAATCAGAAATGTGTAGGCATGATTCTGACGTATTGGTGAAGTTGGATAATTTAGAAATTAGGAGATGAATTTTGCCTTTTGATTCATAGTTTGGATGTTATTAGTGGTGTTTTAAGCATTTGGAAATGTTTGGATAGGGTATTAGGACTTGTTGATATGGTTGTATGGAAGCCTGGGGGGCTCGGGTGTATTTCAAAATGATTCCGGACCATTTTGGAGATTGTTGATACTGGTGGTGCTGGTGTGTTGCACCTGCAGTTCTTGGTGTGCAGGAGCAACGTCGCACCTGCATAGTTTTGGTGCGCATAAGAGAAGGCCAAGCTTGGGGTTGGAGACCGCACATGCGGAGTTTTTGGTGCAAAAGCACTTTCGTGCCTGCGTGAGGGTGAGCGCACCTACAAATCCGTAGATGTGTATGCTGTGTCGCAGGTGCGAGGCTTGGCTGGTGTAGTGAAGCTCGCAAATGCAAGAATGGGCTCGCAGACGCGGTATCGCAAATTTGATGTTTTGGACCGCATATGCAAAATTACTGGCATTATTATTATATTTTGAGGGTTAGCTCATTTTTCACTATTTTGAGTTTTGGAGCTGAGGAAGAGGCAATTTTGGAAGGGATTTTCGCTACTACTTTGAGAGCAAGTGATTTTTACTTAATTTTGATTATACATATTCTTTTCACATGGATTTATACACTTAGATTATGAAATTTGAAAGGGAAATTTGGGATTTTTGTCTATAATTTAAGAGAGTGTAAATTGGGATTTTAGGAGTCGATTTTAGAATCTAATCACGTATTTGGACTCATGGGATTATGGGTAGCCGGGATCTACCCCTTGACTCTGGTTTTGGCAATATGGGCTCGAGTTGACTTTTTTTTACTTTTGGAAATTTGACTAAAGATTCAAATTTTATTATTTGGAATTAATTCTGGTTGTGTGCCTTCCATGATTTATATTTTAATCAATTGTACGACTACATGAGCTTATCCTTTTTATGCTAGTATCCATGTTTAGGATTACTACTTCGTAATTGGCTAAGATGGGCTATTTGTAAAATTGTTGTTATACTTGATTTAGTTGTAGTCATGTCTCACATCTTGAGCACATGTCCATACATTTATATATTATGTCCTTGTGCACCTTATTGATTATTTCTGAGCATATTCCTCTTTAAAGATGAAATGTTATTTCTGATTGCTATGACTATGGCACATATAGACATGCTGAGCGAATTGATTTAGTTGTGGCATGGGGTCTCTATCGTGCAGTTGAGGTGACATTGTCACTGTTATGACGCGAGGTCTTTGACGTGCAGTGCGTGGATATGGATCCATCCCCCTAGGTCGGCCTCTCATGTTTCTCTCTTGATGACGTACACGCACATTGTGATAAGTTGACGGATATTTGGTAGACTCTGATATAGAATTCGATGTGGCGAGTTTTGGACATAAAAGTGAAAGTTTTGACCATTCAAGTGAATCCCCTATGCCTTATCATTCATTCTACATGTTTTCTACATTGAATTCTAATTATATGCTACTTGATGCCTCTATTATATGCTTTTGACTTGTTCATTAAGATTGATTATCCATGTTGAGTTGATATATATTGCTGAGATCTTTGGCAATGTTGTATCTCTTATTATAGTCTTGTTGCGAATAATTTTGAACTATACATGTTTATTTGATTAGTAGGCATCACATGAGTTGAACCTCGTCACTACTTCAGCGAGGTTAGTCTTGATACTTATTGAGAACACGTGGTCCCGTACTCACTATACTTCTGCATATTTTTGTACAAATTCAGGCATTGGCAGTATCGAACTTCAGAAGGGAGCCTAGTAGATGTCAGAGGAGACTCGATGTAGAGTTGCATGATCGCTCGTAGATCCTAGGAGTTCCCTTTCTCCTATTTCCATACTGTTATTTATATTTCAAACAGTATTTGTATTATTGAGAGATTTTATTGTATCGTATTTAGAGCTCATGACTCTGTACTACCAGGTTTTGGAGGATCTGATGTTGTAGTATCTTTATACTATCTGTTGTTGAAAGTCTTATTCCGCTATTTATGCTATTTTAGTTATATTTCACCTTGATTATGTTGGATATTGGCTTACCTAGTCGTAGGTGTTAGATGCCATCACGACCGTTGGCAGAATTTTGGGTCATGACAGATTTAATGAATAAAAAGGTCTTTAACATATTTTTTATATTTGATATTAGAAAAAGGTTATCTTGTATATCTAATAAGATTCTTTATCACCGTGCGAAAGGCGATCAAATTTACTAGTAATTGTATATATTAGCGAATGTAGAATGTATAATTTAATATATAATATTTAATGTGATCTATTGTTGTGTAATTGTAAAGTTTTTAATAGTGTTTGGCTGAAGATTTATTGGTGGGTCTTTATAAAATGTAGTGTTTCACTTATTATTGAGATTGATTGAGTTTTTTATGCAAATTAAGGAGCTCTAAGGATCGTCCATGGCTGTGAGAATGTGAGTGGATGAAAATAAAGGATGTTGTTAGTTTTTTTATTATTATGAAGTAGAGATGGTGGGTCAGGGTGGTAGAGCTACAGTGAAAAGGGAATTGAGAAAAATATTAAAGGGTAGAGGAGAGGTGAAGCTGAGATGAACAAGATAAGTTGAAGGAAGAACAGTAACTTTTTTGATATTATTTTTTATTAGTTTATTACAAAAATAATATTTCAAAAAAACAAATATATATATATATACGATATTTTTTTAGCTATAATAGATTTTTATCGACACATAAACGTTATGATATATTTTAGATTACAAATTTAAAAGTTTCAAAATCACATAAATATTATGGAAGAAAATACCGTTAATTTGAATATGGACATAAATATTATAGTAAATCTAAAATTATAAATTTTACTAGTTTTAATTTCTTTCTTAAGTTTCATACTCAATTAAATACATAAATTAAAATGCAGAAAAAAAAATAGGATATTGGAAACTTGACAAGGTAAAATTTATACATCAAAATAACTTACTTTTCTTTTTTTCTATTGGCACATCATGTCTTGCTTAACGACGAAGTTCAATAATTTTAATATGGGGTAAGGGCATTTATGTCATTTGACTGGCTGCAACGCCCACAGAAACGCGTACCGTAAGGCAGACTCAACAAAAGGACACTTGTCTTTATGTCATCGCTATCCTTTCTCTACATTTCCAAAGGCAAAGCGGTTGTTCTTCCGATCAATTTTTACTCCATTGTTAGCACAAAGCTTCATCATATTCTTCTGTTTATCCTCATCTTTTATCATTCCATAACTCAAAAAGGAAACAAAAATGGGGCTGCTTTCTAACAGGTAATCTGAATATATTGCCTTTTATTTTATGTGTAGTCTTTTTCAAATGTTTCCTGATTTTAGTTTTTGCGTGAAATGGCCACAGAATTGGTATGAGCAGCCTCAAACCAGGAGATCATATTTATTCTTGGCGTGCTGCTTATATTTATGCCCATCACGGTTAGAATCTGTTTTCTTCTTTATGGTAAATAATGTTGTTTTGCGTAAATGAAACATTCCTTTTGTAATTGTATGCTTTAATCTAATGTCTAAACGTTGATGTAGAAAAAAATGTTCTTTCTCCGTTGGAAATGATGCGAGAAATCAGTGTCGTATATAGCACTATACTAATGGGTTCAATGGAACCCATAATTTTTAAGACGCATAAATTTATTGAAATTGTAGGAAATAATGAATATGAACCCATAACTTTGAAAATACGATGAGTTCAATGTTAAAAATCTTAAATATTGAACCCATAAAATTTAAATTCTGGATCCGCTTCTGCGAGAAATATATTGATATTTAATTTTTACATATTATGGAAATGAAATGATACCTGGAGTTGTCCTTAGATTCATTGATAGCATTTAATTTTCAGAAGGATTGTTTTTTCTTATTTAACTATGGGTATTTGGATATAACTACTGTGCTGCTGTTTCTACTGTATAACGGCCATAAACTCCTAAATTGAGTGTCCAATCTCTTTGATTAGGAACAAAATGCAGTATCTGAGTGTCCAATCTCTTTGATCTAGCAATACTCAGGGGTGGCTTTTTTCTGAAGTATGGGCTTACTGGTAGAGCTTAGGTTTCCTCATGAAGTTTAAGGAGGAGGGACGGATAGATAGCATATAGAGCGAAGGTGCAGTGTGGACCTTTTCAGAAACAATCGGGGTTGGGGCTCATTTTCCAATGCAAAGACTTCCAAAGATCTGTAGTTCTGTACTCTTTCATCCAAAAGCTGAATGGGTTGTTTTGACTTGGCTTCACTATTAAGATTGGAGTTTGAAAGGTGAATTAGTTATTGGAGTACTACATTGTGGAATAAGTTCTCTAGGAATTTTTAGAAACAGAAGGGAAAGGTTTATCAAGAATTATACGATTAGTAAGTCTCTTATTGCATGATATGATTTGGGCTGCAATTTCTTTTTAGCTTACAAAAAAGAAGGTTGAAATTCAATTTAGGAATTGGGATAGTGAAAGTATTTAAAGCTGTAAAAGAAGTAGGCTGTAGGCACACCTCCTATATATTCTTTCACTTGAGCTAATATGCACATTTAGGCTTCCATTAATAAACTCCTTCGCTTGTCCAGACTTTCATTAGCCAGGATTCTTCAAGCAAGATGTGTTATATGCTAGTAAAAGTTGGTCAAGAGGCATAGGAATTCGTTTGATTCTAAAATGAGGTATTTTCAGAATTTGTTGTCTCCGCAATGATTTCATCTATGTTGTGGCATTCTTGTACCATTGGTTGGTCTCTATTTTTTATCAGATGTTAATTCCTTCTCACATAGATCTGGGGCAAGTGATATGATTTACTTATTTGGTGTACCTGCACTCCCTTGTCTTGCGAGCAATACTTCTAGGAAGCTGCCTTACGCACACGCAGATATTGTTTTGTTATCTGTCCGTTTCTTTTTCCCTTCCAGAGAGTAAGACCTATTGCTTTCTGGAAACATCTTGATTAAAACAACAACAACAACAACAACAACTCAGTATAATCCTACAAGTGGGGTCTGGGGAGGGTAGAGTGTACGCAGACCTTACCCCTAACCCAGAGGGGTAGAGAGGCTGTTTCCGAAAGACCCTCGGTTCGGGAAGAAGAAAAATAAACAATAGACAATAGGTCAGTGACAACAATAGAAGATAAAAAATATTAACAGCATCATAAGAAATAGAAAAATAGATGTAAAAGAAATAACTATAAACAACAATACTACCATAGAAAATAGTAAGGAAACTACACAAACCACTAACAACCCACATCGAAACAACAACAGGCCAACCCCGCCCCCAGAACAACCCTAACCTACAAACCTAATGCTCGACCTCCACCCCTTCCTATCCAGAGCCATGTCCTCGGAGATCTGAAATCGCGCCATGTCTTGCCTGATCACCTCATCCCAATACTTCTTAGGTCGTCCTCTACCTCTCCTCGTACCTGCCAATGCTAACGTCTCACACCTCCTAACCGGGGCATCTATGCTTCTCCTCTGCACGTGCCTGAACCATCTAAGCCTCGCTTTCCGTATCTTGTCATCCATGGGAGCCACACCCACCTTCTCCTGAATATCTATATTCCTAATCTTATCCAGCCTAGTGTGCCCGCACATCCATCTCAACATCCTCATTTCTGCCACTTTCATCTTCTAGGTATGGGAATTTTTGGCTGCCCAACACTCAGCCCCATACAACATGGCCGGTCTAACCACCGCTCTATAGAACTTGCCTTTGAGTTTCGGTGGCACTTTCTTGTCACACAGGACTCCATATGCTAACCTCCATTTCATCCACCCCACTCCTATACGGTGCGTGACATCCCCGTCTATCTCCCCATCCCCCTGAATAATTGATCCAAGGTACTTGAAACTCCCTCTCTTAGGGATGACTTGAGAGTCAAGCCTCACATCCATGTCCGCTTCTCCCGACTCATCGCTGAACTTACACTCCAGATATTCTGTTTTAGTCCTGCTCAACTTGAAACCTTTAACCTCAAGGGTCTGTCTCCAAATCTCCAGCCTCTCATTAACGCCGCTTTGCGTCTCATCAATCAGTACTATACTATCAGCGAACAACATACACCATGGCACCTCCCCTTGAATATGGTGTGTTAGCGCATCCATCACCAGGGCAAATAAAAACGGGTTGAGCGCAGACCCTTGGTGCAACCCCATAACAACCGGAAAGTGCTCCGAGTCACCTCCCACAGTCCTAACCTGAGTCTTAGCTCCCTCATACATGTTCTTTAATACCCTAATGTAAGCTACCGGCACACTTTTCCCCTTCAGGCATCTCCAAAGAACTTCCCTAGGAACCTTGTCATACGCTTTCTCTAGGTCAATAAACACCATGTGCAAATCCTTTTTCCTATCTCTGTACTGTTCCACCAACCTCCTGATAAGGTGGACAGCTTCCGTAGTGGACCGACCCGGCATGAATTCGAATTGGTTGTCGGATATAGACACTGCCCTCTTCACCCTTCCTTCCACCACCCTCTCCCAAACTTTCATAGTATGACTTAGTAACTTGATGCCCCTATAGTTGTTACAATTCTGGATGTCATCTTTGTTCTTGAACAGTGGTATCATCGTACTCCACCTCCATTCATCTGGCATCCTCTTCGTCCTGAAGATAACATTAAATAGCGCAGTCAACCATTCCAAGCCTACTCTATCCACACACCTTCACAATTCAGCCGGAATTTCGTCCGGCCCGGTCGCTCGGCTCTACTCATCTTGCGCATAGCTCCCACGACCTCCTCAACCTTAATACGCCTACAATACCTAAAGTATTGGTGACTCCCGGAGTGACCCAATTCCCCTAGCACAATGTCTATGTCCCCTTCTTCATTCATAAGCCGATAGAAGTAATCCTGCCATCTCCGTTTAATTTGGGCATCTTTCGTCAATACTCTGCCTTCCTCGTCCTTGATGCACCTCACTTGATCCAGGTCACGAGCCTTCCTCTCTCTAGCCTTGGCCAGCCGAAATAGCTTCTTCTCCCCTCCTATGTCCCCCAACTTCTCGTACAGACGACCAAACGCCGCATCCTTAGCCTCCGTGACCGCTAACTTCGCCTCCTTACTGGCTTCCTTATATCTTCCTCTATTCACTCTCCTCTCTTCCTCCAGATGTTTCCTCTATTTTGGAAACATCTTGATTAAGCTATCCAAAATAACCTATTTTGACTGAGGCAAAGTTCGCTGTCCATTGGTTAGTTGTTCTGGCTCTATAAGTTTTTAGGCAGTTTATATTAGCAGAAGAAAGTAATAGGTGGTAAGTTTTTTGTTGATCTGGTGACTCCAGCTTAGGTTTTGTACCGGGGAAATTAGGACTTGCAACCTATGTTGCTCAGATCCTCAAAAAATGTAACTGCACCCAATGTAGCTGCGGTTACATTTTTGGAGGATTCGAGTAACATTGTTTGCAATCCTCTGCTTACCGCTCCAACCATGTTGTCAAGATGCTTCAACTACAAATAATATGAACATTTGTTTTTGAGGAACACAATATGTACCCAGTTTCATTGATCTCCCCTCCCTCATACTCCCTACCACTTCATGAACTGGTCATAGATGCTTGCATACGAAAGCACAATATATTAGGTGATTTTTTCGCATCTATCCAAGTCTGGGTGGATAGAGTTACCCGGCACCTATTGTTGGTGGGAGGTGGCACGTATTCCGTGGAATTAGTCAAGGTGCGTGCAAGTTGACCCGGACACCACGGTTATCAAAAAAAGAAAATTCTAAATTTGTATTTGGATTCTCAGGTGATTGGAGTTGGTTGGTGGGAGGTTCATCGTCCACCTTCTTTGAGCTTAGATAGTTCACTAATCCTTTCTCTAATGTTTACAAGGCTTGATCAATTTATTTTTATTTTCATCAGCGACTTCATTTTTCCCGTTTGAGGACATTGACCCTATGCTTGTACCATTTTACGAGAAGCAAATATGTGTTATACTACTCGATTTTGTTTTTACCTGGAAATATGCCTCCGTGAGCAGTTTCTAACCTGCTGTCCCAATCTATATGAGACACTTCCTATTTTAGGACGCACCAAATCTTTTGGCACCATTTCATTTCTATAAAACTTATATGACACTGTATGTGTTTCTCGGACTCTTCACTTTCGGTGCCGCACCCGTGTCGACACGTCGTGGGTGTGGGATCCGTATCGGATATGATCAATAGATTTTGGGTACTTTGACCTAATCGATGAAGAAACTCGATATAGATACAATGATTTCTGAAATCATAGCAAAAGCTAGGATGCAATTTTAGAAAATGGATTATGTTGTATTTAGAAACAGGGTAGCCCGGTGCACTAAGCTCCCGCTATGCATGGGGTCCGGGGAAGGGGCGGACCACAAGGGTATATTGTACGCAGCCTTAGCCTGCATTTCTGCAAGAGGCTGTTTCCACTGCTTGAACCCGTGACCTCTTGGTCACATGACAACAACTTTACCAGTTATGCCAAGGCTCCCAGCAACTTTAGATATTTCTATTTCAGTCTTCTTCGTGTTATCTCCTTCTTGGATTCTTCTCTGGAAATGTAGAAGGCTTACAAGTTAAAGTTAGAAAATGCTTTTCTGTTTCCTTATTGCTTAGTTCAAATCTTAATGTTCTTCACTTTTTATTGTTACTGAACTTGTAGTCCTTTTCCTGCATTATACAAGCACCATGTAAGTTTTTCACATAATGTTGCATATTGTTATAGCTCTATTTTTAGATATTTGAATTATTTTTAGCCGAATCCCCGCACCCGTATCTGTACCTAAATCCATACCCTCGAATCTTAAAATTTAGATCATGAAGGATCTGACCTCTAGATCCACGCCGGCAGCGGACGCCCGCACCCAAGTCCAAGCAACTTACTGTATTACAAAAATTTAAATTCATCAAAGTAATCAACTTTTAATTTCCTTGTCATACTCTTTTTCAACCTAATTTTTTGACCTTAAATTTAATATTTTCCTTTGCTTCATTGATATAATGCATAAGTCAAATGAATAGATGAATATTATCATAAAAATTTCTTGTTGATTCACTTGTCTCTACGGGTTTCCTGTAGTGGTGTAGTCTTTTCTTTTACTCTATTTTAATATTCCCTTGACAAAGCTTTGTTTCTGTGGATGGAAGTGCATATTCTTTGAGTCCTTGGTTACCAAAAAAAAAAAGGTTGATCCTACATAATAATCATGTACTCAATAATAGGGTTGGGATTCTGAAGTTATTCAAACTATTATTACCAAAAATTGAATATAGTCATATAATTTTCCGCATTGAACTCTTACTCAATAAATAGTTTCTCTCTCTCTTTGTTAAACTACCATAGCACGTCCGTTTGAGTTTGCATCCACAAACTTCGTCTCAAAAGCAATTGGTGACGGCAATTCATGTGAATTAGAACACCTGTGTATTTCCCGCTAGGGCCTTGGTCTAGTGGTAATAGCGCGGCGTAATGCGTGGAATAGGCACACATCATAAGTTCGAACCTTGCCTCAGACAAAAGACTGGTATAATAGGCTATTTAAGTGGAGAAGGGTAGAAGAGTGGGTTCATTATCTAACGAGTTTCGAACTGTGCATCATTGGCCCCGAGAATTTCTCAGTTATCCCCAAAAAAACAAAAAGGAAAGAACATTGGTGTTATAATGCACATTTCCCTTCTCGGTTATCATGCTTTTCCTTGTCTATTATATCTCTGGCATTGACTGCAGTGTGTGTGTTGACATTTTGTATCAACTTAAAATCATCTTTATTCTGTGGTTGACAAATATATCCAAGATCTTCCTTGACCTAGGCTTTAGGGTCTGCTTCTTTGGTAGAGCTATTCCTGAGGTTTGGGAACTCAAATATATATGAGCTCAGTTTACATGATAGACAAGGAAATGGGGTGATACATTTCACGTGGAAAGCAATTGATATTTTTTCCCAAAAAAAGTAGGACGTAGAAAGCAATCATGTCAGAATTTTAAGTTGTATAAATATAACACATTACATGTACGGATACACATACAAAAAAAGAAAAGAAATAACTGACAAAAAAAAAATGGTAGTTGATTCATGTTGTGTTATTCTTAGTGGTGGCACACACACAAAAAAAAAAAAAAAAATAACTGCAAAAAAAACAAAAAAAAATGGTAGTTGATTCATGTTGTGTTATTCTTAGTGGTGGCAAATGGGCGGGTTGGGTCGGATTTGGGCGGGTTAAAAATGGGTCCAGTAAAAATGAGTTGGGTCTCAAACCGCCCATATTTCATGCGGGTCAAAAACAGGTTGAGTGTCAAATGGGCGGGTTGAATATGGGTTAACCCATATTATATAAGTTTAATTCTTTTCTTCAAATGCAATTTATAATTTTCCTTTTGCTCAGATTATTTAGTAACATAAGCTAAACGGGAATAATATATATTCTTCTTCATTAAATTTATTCAAATTTGACTCTCATATTGTAAACTTAAGTTACTCTTCCACAAAATATGACAATTTTTATTTTTGGAAGAAAATATGCTTAATGCACATCAAGCAATATCACTAAAAATATATGATTATGTGTATTTTTCACTTTGTTCATATATTGTCTGCAATTATAAAACTAAACAAATTCAAAAAAAAGTATACTATAAATAGAAAGATACTATTTATATTCAAAAAATATATTAAAAAAATCCACTAATAGTACATGACTCTGTACAAATTCAACGTTGAAATATGTGCTCCATAACTAAAAAGAAAATACTATTTTTTTTGTTTTAAAAAGAAAGTACTCTTTCTACAGTATGAAAAAAAGTAATCATTTTGTTGAAATGAAACAAAATACTTTTTCTACATCATGAAAAGAAAATACTCATTTGTTGAAATGAAAGGAAATATTTTTTCTACATCATGAAAAGAATATGTTGTTTTCTTTTGTTGTTGAAATGAAAGAAAATATTTTTTTTCACTCATTTTGTTGAAATGAAAAAGAAAGTACTCTTAATAGTATTTCTATTGAATTGGGTGTGGGGGGTTGGGATGATAGTGGTGGGGGTAGGGGGGGTGGAGTAGGGTGGGATAGGGGTGGGAGTGGGTGGGGGTGTAGGGGATGGGGAATAGGGTGGGGAAAATTGAAAAAGAGTTTTGAAAAATGTTTTCCCTTTTTGATAAGGAAAACAATTTCCTCCAATTTGAGAAAAATGAGTTCATGAGGAAAATATTTTCCAAAACATTTAAGCCAACCAAATATGATAAAGTTGGAAGATAACTCACTAGGTTAACCCATATTTTACCCACGTTTTACCCATGAATACCCATATTTCTACGGGTTGAATATGGGTTGAAGCCGAAATTTACCCAACTTAAATATCACTCATCCAACCCACCAAAATATGGGCGGATTGGGCGGGTTGACAAAATATGGGCTCATTGCACTAGTTATTCTTAGTGACGTCAAGCTTTCAGTTAATATGTTTAAAGAAAGACATGTCAATGATATACATTCTTCATTATTCAACTGTCAGTTCTACCTGTCATCCTAATCAACGGAGGTCCTAACTTTTAAACCTTTCATCTCACAAGGAACGGAGAGAAAGAGAACCTTTTTCCCAGAACATCCATTTTGTTGCAACGTGCTATAGGCACAGAGTTTACGCCGACTGTTAAAATAAAGAATGAAGGAATGAAACCTTTAGACAGTCTCAGTAAACATAGCAAGTTTCATTAACTTTCCAGTGGGTGCTATACTTGATGCAGCATTTGACATGAGCATAGTGACATTATAGTGACGTCCCGGTTAGTACAGTTCCTGGTTACGAGAACACAGGGTTCCTGACTAACAGCAGCTCTTGGCGCAGGACGAGGAAAGGGAGTTGCAACAGTTCATTTAGGATCTTTTATCCTTGAGGAGTCTTGTGAATAACCTCTTTTTATTCCTGGATTTTATATTGTTTTTGATGATGATCAGGTCAGAACAACAGTGTTTGTGATTGGCAATGTACTGTACCATTCTCTCCTTATCTCTTTTCTAATGGTAATTTTTTCTTGAAATTGTGTTACATGGACTATTGAGTCACTACTTTTGTGTTGTAATGGAGAACTTTGCTACATTCTAGATGTTCTTGTTCCAAGTGTTACGACATTGACACTGCCAATGTGGGTGGAGCTCATTCACTTAATAGAGCAGTTAACTATAAATCAGAAGATGATCCAATAATGGCAGGGGAAAAAATCCTTCAGGGTCAAATTAGGAGTAATTTGCTTGTTACAAGATGGTTTATCGTCCTTTCTATATGTTCAAGGTAGTTGGCTCCTTCCCGGTCTTCACCTTAGTCTAGAGAAGATAAAAATTGCTTAGATACTGCTTCCCAAGCATCACTTTGGCATTTTATTTTAATCTTGTTTATGCTTTCTGAATTTCGACCATCTAGTTTCCTGATTACCCTTGATCTTAAGATTGTATAGAGGTGGCAGATAAACTTCGAAGTACAAAAATTATTTTCTCATCTTATTGAAAATATGCCTAACTAACAGGTATCTATATTGGGGATAATAAAGTCATTCACTTCACAAGACGTGGTCAAGAAGTTGGAACTGGGACTATTTTGGATCATATCTTGGTAAGCTCGATTCCAAATCGGTCTCCTGTGCCTTGCACCAACTGCACCCCACCATCAGAAGGTCATGGAGTAGTTTCGTCATGTTTGGACTGCTTTCTTGCTGGAGGTATCCTCTATCGCTTTGAATATGCTGTGAGCCCTGCTGTCTTCCTCGCGAAAGCACGCGGAGGAACCTGCACTCTTGCAGTCTCCGACCCAGATGACATTGTGGTCCATCGAGCAAACTACCTCCTTACGAATGGCTTTGGATGCTACAATGTGTTCAAGAACAACTGTGAGGACTTTGCCATCTATTGTAAGACAGGACTACTCGTGGTAGATCAAAGTACTATGGGCCAAAGCGGACAAGCAGTGTCTATAATTGGTGGACCACTTGCAGCTGTTATGTCAACACCACTACGTCTTGTCACAACCAATGTATACGGGATGGTAGCGACAGCTGTTGGGGTTTATTGTGCCAGCCGCTATGCAGCTGATATCGGCATGCGGACGGATGTGATGAAGGTGTCTGCGGAAGATCTAACAACGAGGCTAACAACTGGCTTGTTGCAGGTTGTTGAACCGAACCTTGCAGCTTTGCCACCTACTGTTAGCTAGTATTATTTCTTTATATGTAATGTATTTAGAATTGGAAAGTGAACGTTCTTTTTAAGCCATTGGAGCCTCTTGCTATATGTCCAAGGCTCTATGCCTGTTGTGCTTTATTACGTGCTGTTTCGCCTCCAAAAACTTGTAATCGACTATTGTAATTGTGATGTTTAATTTCATTCCCCCTTCACCTTATATGTTCCTTTTTCAGTTTGCTAATTTTGCAATTTAACTTTATGTGATCCAAAAGATCAGTTCAGTAATAAATCGAAGAAAAATACTCTCACGGGAAAAGACGAACGCATTTGAAATGTCTATTTATCAGAAAGTAGAAAGGTTTCCACTTTTATTCCGGCATCATATCAAAACAGATCACCCATTCTTGCTAGCTTGTGAATCCGCCAATTCCCCCCTCCCAAACCCATACCCATTCTCTCTTTCTGAATCAAAGATACAGCTCTGCAATGACTAGTTGCACCAAATTCAAGATATTCTCTTTTTTCAAATTTCTGTTTTTCCTCATAATTTATTTGTATCATTAAGATGCAAAATCTTGCATTCATTTCCTTAGGTGTGTGGGATGAGTAGAAACTATTTTTTTGAATAAGCATCTAATACATCGTATAATTTCACCATGTCACTCGCCCACATGGGGCCCTGCCAAGTGATACAACCATTATCTTAAAGACAAGGTACCAGCTCAATGAAGTTGGAGAATTTGAAGATGAATATTTGTGAATGTTTTCGTAACATACTGTTGTAAAAAAGAAGCGTGATGTATTCATGAAGATTGGGCAAAATTGGAGCCCTATCATACATGGGCGGATTTAGGCCGTTGTTCATTTCGCCAAACTATGTATTTTACGTATATATTTCTTAAAACGGATCTAATATTATATGTCGGCCCCTGTGTTTCAAGAAGGTTGAGCGGTGCACTGAATACTGAGTTTTATTTATTCAAAGGAACATGGATTGATTCTCACATTCTTTTCTCGCTTTTTCAGTAGTGCACCTATGTTCTAGAAATCCTAGATCCGTCAGCGATATCGTATGGTGATCAATTCTATTCTCTTGCATTCATATCTTGAAGCTGATAATAGAAAAGAGTTCCAAGTTTTTATATGATGGGGAATTATGATAAATAGCCTATAATAATGCGTTAAATTAATATATATATATATATATATATATATATATATATATACACACACACACACACACACACTCCGGTGGATGAGGTAAATGGCATAGTTTGTCTGTGCACTAAGCTTTAAGAAAGAAAGATTTTTGAAACTTGTATTTTCAAAACATATCACAACATTTATGTGATTATAAAACTTTGAAACTAGTAATCTTAAATATATATATATATACTATAAAATTTACGTGCTTGTGAAAGCTTCTCTAATTAAGGGTAAATGATAAGTTCAAAATTAAGAGTTTCCAAATATGAAAATGTGTTATAGTTTTGGAAGGGTCTGATACGGAAATATAGTATGATAGAAGTTGGAACAAGGAGTACAATTAAGATGAAAAGAAAACCATGAATGGCACGTTGGCTACGACTCTCGACAAGAAAGCATTTATTTGTATGCAAGTGTGTAACACCAAACAAGATTCGATAAATGACAAATACATAAAAGTAGTGGAGTTAATAGTATAGTTCCAAGAAGATAAATATTTTAGGCTGAGGAATTAATCCCAGCTATGTATCACATTGAAGGAAATGGAGTGAGCCTAGTGAGTGGAACACAAACCAAAGGATTAGCTCTAGGAAGGGTAATGCCAGGTGCCTCTTCCATGTCCACTTTACCACTAACCTTCCATTCAAAGCACTGAATCATGGCAGCAAGACTTGTCTGAACCAATTGTAATGCCATTGAAGTTCCAGGGCAACCTCTTCTCCCACTCCCAAATGGTAGAAAATGATAGTGTTGTCCCCTTACATCCAACTGGTCCTTTAGAAATCTTTCTGGTAAAAATTCAAGTGGATTTTCCCAATATTGTGGATCCCTATTGATTGCCCACGTATTGACTAGTAGCCTAGTGTTTCCTGGTACAAGATAACCGCCGATGCAACAATCTTCAGTTGATTCTCTGATGATCATAGGCCCTGTAGGGTGTAGTCTCAGAGTTTCTTTAACAATGGCTTCAAGGTAAGGGAGGTTCGCCATGTCCGATTCTTCCACTACTCGCCTCTTACCAACAACAGAATCAATTTCTTCAACTGCCTTGTCCATAATGGTTGGATGATTGATCAGTTCTGCTATTGCCCACTCTGTTGTTATTGCTGCTGTATCAGTTCCAGCAGCAAATATGTCCTGTCAAATAATTATCAGGTCGGCCAGCTACCTAGTTCTTTACAACAACAACATACCCAGACCTTATCCCTACCTTGTGAGGACAGAGAGGCTTTTCCAATAGATCCGGAGCTACCTAGCTCTTTGTGTTAAGAATTAAATTTAAAAAGCAACTATATATATAAAAAAGTCCTTATCTTCTATTTCTGAGAATATTTACATTTGTCTCATTACTTGGGCCGGCAAGCTGTTTGAAACCATCATAGCAAATTTCAGATGCGCGACCGATCTCGTCTTCAATAGGCTTGAACATTGACGAAATTACAGCTCCATGTATTTTAAACATTTGGTCACTCTCATGTTTGTTAGTATTTTGCCCTGAATTTATATTATATTATGACTCTCTTTGCCCTGAATTTCTATTCTATTACGACTCTTTTTCTTAAATTTTGTCCTGAATTTCTATTCTATATCTTTCTTGAAGGTAGGAAAAAAGACTCTTAAAAGAAATAAATCTCCTTAATATGCCTTATTCTTTTCGCAATGTAGTCACTAAATAGTTGTTTAGGGAATTTTTCTCTCAATAGCTTTTATATTTTTATACTAGTTTTTATACGTAGGTCAATTGACCAAAACTATCATATTTTAGTATAATTCTTTTGTCGTCTAATTATTGTCCACTAAGTTTTGTATTGTTAGATTTTGCATGCACCATGTTCAACAATCTTCACATGGATGTTTGAAAATTTAATATACATATATATAGTAGGTAAAGTTTAGTGATTTAAAGTTGTGTTACGTATATATAGTAGGTAAAGTATGGTAACTATAGTCTATTGCTATAGTGGATAAATCAATATACGATGAAATCGAGAAACTTACAAGTATGAAAGCCTTGATGTTTTCTCTAGTCAATGTCAGCTCAGAGTCTTGGTCCTCTGCTATATCAAGTAGAATATGAAGCAGATCTTTCACTAGTCCATCCTTACTTAGACTATTTGTCTTCCTTCTTGTTTCTTGGTGTTCATTTATGATTCTCTCCATCATCTCATCAAACCTTCTATGCACATCTTTTGTCCTTTTCCCAAATCCCTGCAAATCCAAATTCTTACAGAACCAAATATAATCAGACAGATTAAATTTTCCAGTTAGTTCAGCAATCTCTTGAACTAACTTCCTCATACTCCCAGCTTCCTCTTCATCTTCAGAACACCTTTCGCTCATTAACATTCTCGATATCACATTATTCGACGCCCTCAACAGCTCAGCTTCAATATCAACAGCTACACCATCCTTCGCCTTTTGCAAAAGCAACTCAACAAAACACTTTATTTCGTCGCGCCTTACTGGAAGAAGCATGTCCAATGTCCGACCACCTAGGAGCTCGGACATGCATATTTTCTTCATGAACTTCCAGTAAACCCCGTAAGGCGCAAACGAGAAGTCTTGCGAGCCATAAGTTAAGTAATCGACAACAGCTGTCTGTGGCCGATTTAGGAACGAATTTTCATGAGTTTTGAGTACTTGTTTGGCAATTTCAGGTGATGAAACTACAACACAAGGGACAGAGCCAAGTTTTATATGGATCAAAGGTCCGTAACGGTTGGAGAGTTTGTGAAGTGCTTGGTGAGGAATTGGAGATAAGAGGTGCAAGTGACCAATTATGGGTAAACCAAATGGGCTAGGAGGAAGATTTTGACTAGTGGATTTTTTACGGAATACAACATATTTGAGAAATAAGGTAGAAGATAGCCATATAAGAAATAGCATCAAGTAGCCTTGGATTTCTGCCATTTTCTTCAGAAAATTGAATAGTCTGACTTTGCGTTTTTGGTTTTGCACCAATTTATATAATCAAAAAAGTATGACTTTTTCAAATCTCCTATGCACTAATTTGATAGGTAAGGACATAATCTGATCGTGCCAATTAAACCACTTAATTTATAGCAAGGAAATTACATAGTACTAGTAATTTTTAGAAACTATGAAGTACGCAACACTCCCGGCACTTCTTTATCTTGATTCCAAGAATAAAATTAAAATTTAACAATGAAGGCCGGCATTGACACATTCTCAGGGAGCTAAATTTGTCTGAGTTTTTTTGTCTCCTTCCTTGCTGAGATTCTTATGGATCAAAGCTATTACGCTTTTCTGCATTATTTACTAAAACAAATCATCTCTTCTTCTTCTTTTTTTAACTAAAAGCAGTGATCTCCTTATTTATTATTCTAGCAAATTCACCGTTCAAATCAATCGTTAATCATTTAAAGATTAAATAAAATATATTGCTAAGAAACATTACATGACTTGTTCTGTGACTTTATTCATGTTGTCTAAAGATTACTACTTTCGCAGGAGCATGTCCTGTGGGTATTTGCAGAGATATTCAATTTTGGGGTGGCCATTTAAGTTATATGAGCATTGCACAAAAAATTGTAAAATTTAGCAATTGGAATTTGAAATAGCTCGATCTCTTCAATACAACATCAGAAATCAAATCTTAAGAAAGATACGGGTTCGAGCCCCGTCAGTCCCAACAGATTAAATAAATATATCAATTCATCTCTCGCGGTACTCATTAGCGAGCGTCTGGTGACCAACGACAAGAGATGATAAATAAGCGCTCTTGCCAAAGAAGGGAAAAGATTCTTCAAGTGTCTCAGGTCCTAGAAGTGCATGATAAATTATTGGCCTAAGTGAAGTTTGTTTTGATAATTGACAAAGGAACTCAAGCATGAACCAGGTCCATACACTGTGTATACATACAGGGCAGATTCAAGCACAAGGCATGCACGTGAAGAAGATAAGCTTAAGTAATTATATCTGATATCTCCTGAACAAAAAGGTTGTATAATTGATAAGGAGAAAGATTCCTTACTCGAAGAGAACTCTATTCTAGATAAGGAAGGAGTTAGAAGTTGAAGATAACTAAAACTCTTCCACCAAGGAAGAGTAAAGCATTAGACTTCTATTTATTTCCTATTCTACTGACTCTATATATTGCAGGATGTTCTCATTTTACAGGTACGCACAAACGCTGAAGTTAAATGTGAGTTGAGAGCAAAATAGCAAGGCATTTTGCAAGCAATTCTTGTGTGATTCAAGTGTGCGAACCTGAAGCTACATGAACCAGATAGAAGAACCAGTTTCAAGTGTCTGTTTTTTATTCTAGTTTCATTGTAGTAGGACTTTTGAGTTGTACCTTTCAACTTTATCTAGAAGCAATTGTACTAAGTACTCTGATTGTTGTATTCAAGTTAGAGTTAACTTGAAGTTGTCGCAACAGCTAGAGGCTGGTTGCCACAAAGGGTTAGTAGTAATCCTTAGGTTTATAAAGAGTTTTGTAAATGCTGTTTTTGGCTCAGTAATTTAGTGATGTGTTGGGAAAAATCCTACTGGGTAGTAGGTCGTGGTTTTTTCACCTTTTGAGCAAGTATTTTTCACCAAAAAAAATACTTGTGTTCTTTACTTTCTGCATTTATTATTCTGCAACAGTAGTATAAGGAACACATTGAAGAATCAGGTCCTTCTATAATCCGTGCATGCAAAAATTAGATACTACACAAATCACCCCTCCCCCTCCTGCGTGGTATTAAAGTATAAAACATCAATTGGTATTAGAGCAGGTTATCTTTGAAGAGGCTAACACCTTAGAAGAAGATCAAGACGAGTGCACCACCTGAAAACTGGGAAGGACAATCCACTGCTAGGCAACCACTCTTTAATGGCCAGTACTACTCTTGGTGGAAGAACAAAATGAGAGATCCCATTCAAGTAAGCTAGTTGGGCGAGAGGATGGAATTGTTCTTTGTGTTTGATGCCGCCCAAACTCACACCACAAATATAGGTAGTGAGGCCGTCGAAGCAATAATAAAACCCAATGCAAGTGGGGTCAAATCCTCAGGGAGTTAGATTTGGGATTAGGTATATATTTAGTGTAATTGTATAAAATACCTTAGATTACACTTTCACATTCTTGTTTGTTATTTCTACTTCTACTTTAAACAATTGATTGCAATTATAAAATTAGAAGATAATATTTTTTGTTTTGGTTGTTTTCCAAATGATAAAAGATCTAGGGTCGTGACTTCCACCTAGGTAGTTACCTAATAGGTTAAAAATTCTAGGACAAGCCTGATTGGTCGGGGTTGTAATATAGCAATCACACGCAATTACTCACTCTATACTTCTAGGTAGTTTGAGTGGTTTTGCCCAATTTGGCTTTCTCAAGTCCAAATGGGTATTGCACAAAACAAGTGATAACTACTCAAGTCGGGTCTTACTATTTCTAGATTCAACCCTTTAATTGGGGCTATCAATTTATTGAGTTCATCCCAATTTTTTATTAGCCAAGTTTTCCTAGACTTAATCTCTCTTTCTCAAGTAGAGACTAAGTCAATTAGGCATGAATCAATATTTGCAACCATTAATTCTTGAATTCAAGCAAGAACTAAGCTAAATATCACTAACCCAATCACAAACAAGTCCTAAATCAAACACTCATTAAGTACCCACACTAGGGTTGGGCCACAACTCTAGCTAAAGATTTAGCTACTCATAAAAAATAAAGAAATACAAGAAGAAATTTAGATAGAATGCATAATAATTGATTAGGGAAAGAAAATCTAATGTTTAGAAGCTAATCTAGTACAATATTACTCAAAACAGTAAAGAAAAATGGCTCAGGTGCTCTCCCAAAACAAAACATACCCTAAAAATGACAAAAGGTTCTATTTATACTAAGCTGAAAACATCTCACAAAAAGGCCCATGCGAAGGTTGTGCGGCCGCATAATTATGTGTATGATCCGCACAACGAGACTTGGCTTGACAGGTTCCAGTTCTGCGGTCGCACTCCTTCAACTATTGTGGACCGCACATTTGTGAGTGCGGCCGCACTCTTGCTTGGCTCTGGGTGTGTGAGACTTCTGCGGACCGCATAAAAATGAGTGACGCACAAAAATGGTGCGGTCCGCATTTCTTCTTGAACTTGAAATCCCATCTCTCTAATTTTTGTCTTCTGCGGACTGCATAATATTGAGTGCGGCTGCACTTAACATTCTGCGGCCACACAATTATGGTGCGGTCCGCACTCCTTCAGCTTGCCCAAAACCAGCTCTCTGAATCTCCTCTTCCACGGCTGCACAATATTTGTGCGGTACGCATAATCTGAAGAAGAACGGACATGGCTCTTCCTTTGTTTTATGGCCGCACATAGTATTGTGCAGTCCGCACTGTGGGCCTTTTGCCTTGTTTTGGTCCTTGTCCACTTTTGACTCCTTTATGAGTTGATTTTTACTCTTTTGGCTCGTTTTCCAATGTTCCTGTACAAAAGCACACTTCATTAGTTTTCGGGAATACCTTTAAGCATTTTTGAGCTAAAACGCAAGTAAAAGAGAGCAAATAAGCGGTCAAAATTCCTACTTATCAACTCCCCCAAACTTAAGCTCTTGCTTGTCCTCAAGCAATTAAGGCAATTCCTACCTCCACTAGAAAAAGGGATATTTCAGCTGGCCTAAGGTTAATCAACCACACATCGATTGGGACCAACAATTACCCATAACACATATGAATTATCAACAACGCAATGATTTGACTCTTTGAGAACCATAGTTCTAATGCGACACTAGAGCATCAAGAGTTGACTCTATTCATCAAGGATGCTCACTCTTTCACGTAGGTCAATTTGGATCCCAAACTCCTCCTCTACTCTCCATTAGCAAATCTCACTTTAGAATGTAACACTCGAATCAAGGATTGCGAAAAGTGCGCTCATCTCTCTCAAAAGAATGTCACCAGTCCGGCTCTAAGTACCATAAGCTTGCCCCTCATGTAAATCACCACTAATGTAAGCTCACTCAACTTGAAATTATGTAGGGCTTTTGTGGGATGTAACGAAGGCTTTTGGAGGACTTGTTGGAATAGAATGGTTTCATCTTTCCTCAAGCACTTTATTTTCTCTTTTCAGCTCATACTTTTTCGACTCTTTGAGTCATTTTATTTTTTCTCGGGGGAGCTAGAGAGACGTAATGTCACTCTTTTTTGATCATGACATTCATGCCTATCATCATTGTTTTCTTTGAATCCCTTCAACTTTCTACCTTATTCATTTTCTTTTTGGCATTTTTCTTTTTGTTCTTTCTTTCTTTTCTTTGCCTTCCCCCTTTTTTTTCATTTCTTTCTTTTCTTTGTACCTTTGATCACTTCCAAACTCCTAATCTCTCCCCCAAACTTATGTTTTACCAATTATTTCTCAAGAATACTAAGGAAAGATCGGGTGCCAAGAGAGGGTCATTACAAAATGGATAAAGGCGTGTAACGTGGTTATTAAAAAAAGGGCTTAGGCTCAAATGGGTTGACTAGGGATATCACATTGGTAGGCTATGGAAGATTTCAAATTTCAAATTGGACCAAGGAGAGCCTACAATCATTTCTCAAGCCAAGTTACACTTAGAATTTTGCCTAGAAAAACATTCGGGGCAAGTTCTAGACTGTTAGCACGGGAACTTGGACTTGCAATTCAATACCTCACCTTTCACACTGCTAGATTGCTAAGGAGAACGGAGTTGAGGGCCCACAATAACCCTAGTTGAGATTGAGATCACAAATGGCTCGACTGAACCACTCGATGACTGCTTAAGTCAACACAAGAGTCAAAAGGTCACAACTAGAGCTAATTTTTGCCAACAACTTGTTTTTAACCATAAGGTTGTGGGTAAATATGTTGGTACCAAGTGAAGCATGTTTGCCTAAACATAAAAGAAAATAGACTCAATCCCTTAAGAAGGTTATCACGCCATCTATCATTGGGAAGAGCCACCCGGTTCACACAAAATCCACCTTTGGAAAGAACCATGGCATTAAGAAAACCAAAAGTTTATTGTTCACTCAAACGTTAAAAAAAAAAAAGCTAACAAATCAAAAAGAAGTTACTAAAATAAATAAGAAGTTATACTACTAAAAAAGACAAACTAAAGAAGCTAAACTACGGAAAGTAAGACAAACAAATATACAAACCGAGGGAAAAATGAATATAAACATTAAGGGAAAGGGAAGAATATATACATAACCAAAGAGAAAATAAAGATAAAAGAAAATTAGTATAAGAGTTATTACAGACCAAATGTCAATGTCAAATTAATCAAATAGACCACCACCACCACCACCCCCTCCCCCCCGAATAAAAATGAGCATTGTCCCCAATGCTTATCAAAAATAAGAACAAGAAGGGGTAGAGAGTTAAGAGAATGCCCTATGTGGTCTCAGTCTGCATGGCATCCTCAGCACCCTCGGTCTCCTCTAGCTGTATCTCATCATCACCTGGCTTAGGAACATCAGGGTTGCTGAGCATCTAGATCATCTCCTCAGCGGTGTGGGCAGTCACAACCGGCTCCTCAGACTGGCCGGCTGCTATATGTGATGCCTCTGGTACTGCTGGTGCTGAAGGTGCTCCCTCTATAAGTAGGTCCAGTGGTAGATCTACGGCAGATGCAAGCTTGGTAACTGCTGTTGTCAACTTATCCACCGACTTCTTAGAAGCTTGAGACTTCCGCATTTTCTTTACCTGCTTGCCCAAATCCTCAATGACATCCCTATGTGCCACCAGAGTCTCCATAATGGTCTTCTGGTTGTCTAGAATCTTTTTTAATGTTTCCTCCATTGACTGACCTGTGGTGCAGCCTGGGCAGAAGACCATGCTGCAACAGCACTGGATATATCAGACAACTTTGAAGTAGCTGCCTGCATCCAGTTGTTGAGACTCGCCAATGTCTGGGAGACTCGCAGCGCAGTCAGTGGATAAGTAGATGAAGCTGGCACTAATAATGGAGCTGATGGTCTAGAAGAAGAAAGTGGTGGCATGTCTGATGTCTCGGTGGAAGGTCCGACTACTGTGGAAGGCATAGCATCTGCGGAAGGCTCAGCAGCTGAATTAATAACTACTACCGTTGGCTCCTCAGACTAGCCAGCGGAGGTAGTTGCCTTACCCTTGAACTTCGGGTTGTCAGAACCCTATAGGTGGTACCATGAGAAAGGCTTCTTGGCCTTTACTTTAGTATCATACTGCCTCGGCTCCACCTTTTGATCATTGAAGTACTCTGTGAGGAAGTTCGGGTAGGGGTAGGATCTCTCATCCTTCTGGACAGCCAAAGTGATGTTGGTTGATAATAATTGAAGCCACCAGAACTGCTCGGGGAAGTGGGAGGTTGTTCTCATTCAAGCACGGGTCAATGCGGCTGCACACGAAAGTCTGCCACCATTTTGCTTCAAAGTTTAGGGTGGCCCGGACTATGGGAACCCCTGCTGTGAGCCACGGAGGTGTTGATCCTCGAATAGCCAAAATCTCAGCTAGCTATGGGCGAGCTGCATCACCCATAGCCAGCTTTTCCAAGTATTGGGTTGCCTCCACTTCTTCAAATCCCACATAAGAGTTCAAAGCACAGGAGTCGAATCAGATTTTCAGATTTTGCACTTTTGTCACCTTGGTGCCCTTCTTAATGTGAGCCACATTGGCATAAAATTCTTTAACCAAGTGCTCATTTGCATCGAGGGCGCTTTGGGTGAACCATTTCTATCCTTTTCTCTCCTGGAACTGTTTGAGAACATTTAGGTTGTGCTTATCCAAATCCTTCATCAAGAATTGTCGCTCAAAAGTGAGTGATCTCTAGGGCCACCACTCTCTAAATCTGTTGAAGGCAGTCAAGCTGACAAATCTGTCTTCCCATATCTCCATTTTCTTTGTCCTCTCAAGACCACCCACTTGAGTTTCTCCCCCTCTACCGTCATTCGGTCCGTCATCATCATCATCAACATTGATTGGTGCAGCCGGGGCATCTGGGGAAGAGGGCTCAGAATCATGGCTACCCTCTTTCGAACCTTTAGAAAAACTAGCAGCGGAAGATGATTCATCAACTAAGTGGAATCTACCCAGGACTTGTTGAGGTTGGGTGTTAGGTGGGGCTTGATCAGAGTTTCCCTCAGAAACTTCCCTAGACGGGAGATACTCACTGGTGTCTGATGATTCAGGGACTCTGTTGGCCGTAGCCTTCTTGCTTAACACTCTTTGGATGGCTAGTGGTAGGTTACTCTTGCTTGGTCCTCGGCCTCGGCCTCGGGAGAGGTCTGCCCTCCCTTTTGATGTATCTCCTCCACCACGTTATCTAACCATCATCTGCAATTCATAATAATAAGAATCAGTTAGAGTTCAGGTACATAGGGCACAGATATATGCATGATAGTTGCAGGTCAGTTCAACAACAACAACAATAATAACAACCCAGTATAATCCCACTAGTAGGGTCTGGGGAGGGTAGTGTGTACGCAGACCTTACCCCTACCCCGGGGTAGAGAGGCTGTTTCCGATAGACCCCCGGCTCCCTCCCTCCAAGAACTCCCCATCTTGCTCTTGGGGTGACTCGAACTCATAACCTCTTGGTTGGAAGTGGAGGGTGCTTACCACTAGAGCAACTCACTCTTGTTCGCAGGTAAGTTGTGAATTAAAAAAAATAGAAGAGGCAGTGCGGACCGCATAAAAGTGAGTACAACTGCAGACTGCCAAGTGCGGACCGCACAAAAGTGAGTGTGGCCGCACAATCAAAAGTGTGGACCGCATAATTTTGAGTGCGGCCGCACAACCCCAGGTTCAGACTACTGGGTCTCTGATCATTTAACAGTGCGGACTGCACAATTTTGACTACGGACCGCATATTTTTGAGTGCGGTCCGCACAATTCAAGCATACAGATGCCCTAACTTAGAGACTGCGGACCGCACGAAAGTGTGTGTGGCCGCATAATTTGGATTAACACGGCATTGCTTTACGATTCATACAAGCTTTGCAAGAATTAGACATGGCCCTAACAATTAAGCATGATTAGCTATTTACCCAGGCCCCAATTAATAATTATGAAGCTACCCATATGATTTTGAGCAAAGATGGCTAACTATTGATATTTTTAGGCATGAAATTAACCCTAGACAAAAGAACAAAACTAAGATAAGATGAAAAATCTAAAGATGAAATGAACATACCAGTAATTAAGGGTGCAGGTGAGAATCTACAGAGATGAAATGCTTGAAGTTTGATAACTAGTAAGGGGGGCACTATGTTTGCTTAGGGCTTGAGAGTTCAGAGATTGTAAAGTGTAAAAAGTATTGAAAAGCCCTATTTATAGGTTGACCCATCGGGTCCAGAACTTACCTGAGTGCGGACGCACAATTTTGAGTGTGGTCCGAACTTATTACCTGTTCCTTCGAAGACGTTCTGTAGACCGCACAAAAGTGAGTGCGGCCACAGAATTTGTGCGGACCGCACAATATTGTGTGCGGCCACACTTTGTTAAGGATTTTTGACAAGCCAAACTTCAAAGAGCATGCAATTTTAATCTTCCAGTTATGCGACCGCACACAGAATTGTGCGGCCGTAGAGTGATTGTGCGGTCCGTATAATTTTGGTGCGGTCTGCACTTTTGTGACACTTAGCCAATTTGTTTCTTGCACAGTCTCTGCAATGCACACCCATTCCTGCATACACTTCAAAACTAGTCATCACAAAACAAAGCTATCTAATAAAGAAGAAAAACAAGAAAAATAAAAAGATACATGGGTTACCTCCCAAGAAGCGCCTGATTTAACGTCGCGGCACAACGCAAATTACCAATCATTTGAAATGAAGGACCACTACAATGTGGCCATCATCTACCTTGCCAAGATAATGTTTAACCCGGTGCCTATTGACTCTAAACACCTCGTCATTCTTATTTTTCAAATCTAGAGCACCAAAGGGGGTAACACTGACCACTTCAAAGGGGCCACTCCATTTTGACTTCAACTTGCCTGGAAACATCCGTAACCGGGAATTAAACAATAGCAAAAGATCACCCTCTTTAAATTCCTTGTTATGGATGTACTTGTCATGGAGGTACTTCATCTTATCCTTGTAAAGGGACGAGCTTGTGTAGGAATGATACCGGAATTCATCAAGCTCATTCAAATGTGACACCCTTAGATTTGCCGCGATATCCCATTCAAGGTTCAACTTCTTCAAAGCCCACATGTCCTTATGCTCAAGTTCTACCGGAAGATGGCATGCCTTCCCGAACACTAACCGGTATGGATACATCTCGATCGGTGTTTTGTAGGCCGTTCTATAAGCCCAAAGAGTATCATTAAGTTTTCTTGACCAATCCATCCGGTTGGCATTGACTGTATTTGACAAAATACTCTTTATCTCCCGGTTGGAGACTTCAACTTGTCCGCTTGCTTGAGGATGGTAGGGGGTTGATACTTTGTGAGTGACACCATACTTTATGAGTAAGGTATCAAAAGCCTTGTTGCAAAAATGCAGACCCCCATCACTAATAATGGCTCTTGTGGTACCAAACCTCGTGAAGATGTTCTTTTTCAAGAATGCCACCACACTCCTTGCTTCATTGTTGGACAAAGCAATGGCCTCAACCTATTTAGATACATAATCCACCGCAACTAGAATTTAGGTGTTCCCACAAGAGCTAATAAACGGACCCATAAAATCAATACCCCACACATCAAAAATATCTATCTCCAAAATGGTGGTGAGAGGCATTTCATTCTTCTTTGAGATCCCACCGGCCCTTTGGCATTCATCACACCGCTTGACAAGCTCACTAGCATCCTTGTAGAGAGTAGGCCAATAAAATCCTCACTCCCTTCACGGATGTAGGGGAGGGAGTTTGGAGATCACTTCAACTTTGGCCTTATCAACCTCAATACCATACTTTGAAATCTTGTGACCGGGGACAATGCCTTCCTCGACCATGAAGTGACATTTCTCCCAATTCAAAACCAAGTTAGTTTCCTTACATCTTGCTAATACCTTGTCCAAGTTGTTCAAGAAATCATCAAAAGAATTCCCAATGACGGAGAAATCGTCCATGAAGGCCTCAAGAATATCTTCCACCATCTCGGTGAAAATAGCCATCATACACCGTTGAAAAGTCGCCAGTGCATTACATAACCCAAATGGCATCCTCGAGAATGCAAAGGTACCATATGGATAAGTGAAAGTGGTCTTCTCTTGGTCTTCAGGAGCAATAAGAATCTGATTGTAGCCGGAGTATCCATCCAGGAAGCAATAAAAAGCACGTCCGTCCAACCTATCCAACATTTGATCAAGAAATGGAAACGGAAAATGATATTTTCGAGTGACTTTGTTGAGCTTCCTATAGTCCATGCACACTCTCCACCCAGTGACAGTTCTTGTGGGGATCAATTCATTCTTGTCATTAGTTATCACAGTCATGCCCCCTTTCTTTGGGACACATTGCATCGGAGAAGTCCATGAGCTATCGTAAATGGGGTAAACAACCCCGGCATCCAACCACTTTATGATCTCCTTCTTCACTACCCCTTGCATTGCTTCATTCAATATTCTTTGATGCTCCACGGAGGGTTTGGCATCCTCCTCCAAAATAATCTTGTGCATGCAAAATGAGGGGCTTATACCCCGAATATCCGCCAATGTCCAACCTATAGCTTTCTTTCTCTTTTGGAGCACCGCCAAAGTAGAATCTACCTGCATGTTAGTCAAGCAAGAGGAAAGAATAACAGGTAAAGTGGAACAAGGGCCAAGAAACTCATACCTGAGATATGAAGGCAAAGGCTTTAACTCCAAAGTGGGAGGCTCCTCGATTGAGGGCTTTGTTGGAGGAGTCTTTCGGTTCTCAAGATCTAAGGATAATTTTTGGGGTTCATAAGTATATGACTCCATTCCTTGCAAAGCATTGGCACATTCCACAAAGCCTTCCTTCTCATCATCATCATGATTGAGCAACACAACTTCCAAGGTATCCTCAACATTCATCACAACACTAGCATCAGCAATAATTACTTCGGTCACTAAATCCACGAACGAACATACTTTGTTGCTATTTGGTTGCCTCATCAATTTGCACACATGGAAAACCACCTTTTAGTCACCTACCCGGAAAGTGAGCTCACCGGCTTCCACATCAACAAGAACCTTCCTCTTAGTAAGGAAAGGTCTTCCCAATATAATAGGCACCTCATAGTCAACCTCACAATCAAGGATCATAAAGTCCGCTGGAAGGATGAACTTATCAACTCGAACTAACACATCATCAATAATTCCCAATGGCCTCTTCATAGTCCGATCTGCCATTTGCAACCTCATAGATGTGGGTCTTAGTTGCCCAATTCCCAAAGTTTTAAACACAGAGTAGGGTATCAAGTTGATACTTGCCCCCAAATTATATAAAGCTTTAGCAAAGTCGGCGCTCCCAATAGTGCAAGGAATTGTGAAAGCACCCGGATCTTCCAATTTCGGAGCCATTGAGTGCACAATAGCACTCACTTGATGTGTCATCTTGATAGTTTCACAATTCATCGACCTCTTCTTGGTGACCAAGTCCTTCATGAACTTTGCATAACCCGGCATTTGTTCCAACGCCTCAACCAATGGTACATTGATAGACAAACTCTTCATCATGTCAATAAACTTTTTGAATTGGTTCTCACTATTTTGCTTTGCAAGCCTTTGAGGGTATGGAGGAGGAGGCCTTGGCACTGGTGCCTTAGCCTTTGGCACTACCAGTTTCGGTATGTCAATCATGTGCTCCCTAGATAGGTCCACCTCTTCTTGTGTCTCCTCCACATTTTCATCAATATCAATTCTCACTTTGTCATTAACTTGAACCACGTTGCTTGGAATTTCATCTTCTTGAACTACAACATCATCATCCACAATTCTTCTTTGATTTGAGGTGGTTGCATCTCCACCTTTTCCACTTCTCGTAGTCATGACCATAGCATGTCCCGTATTATCCTCCCCCCCCCCCCCGGGTTCACCACCGTATCACTTGGTAGTTCTCCCTTAGGACAAGTGTTCAATGCTTGTGAGATTTGGCCAAGTTGAACCTCCAAATTGCTGATTGAAGTGTTATGGGAGGCTAATTGAGCATCGGAGTCGGCATTTTTCTCCATCATTTGCTTAAACATACTTTCAATCCGTCCTATCTCATTGTTAAAAGAGCTTGTCCCTTGAGAAGTATAGGGAGGTGGATTGCTCGGTTGTTGGAACATCGAGAGCCTTTGAAAACCCGACCCTCGATTGTTGTTGTTGTTCCACCCACCTTGATTACCTCCCCAATTACTTTGATTGTTGCCACTCCAATTGCCTTGGTTTCCTTGATTATTCCAATTGCTTTGATTGTTGTTGCCACCACTCCAATTGCCTTGGTGGCCTTGGTTGTTCCAATTTCCTTGATTTCCTTGTGATCTCCATTGTTGTTGATTTTGAGCATTGTTTTTGGACCTTGATAATTGTTGACGTATTGCACTTCTTCTTCTTACTCATTATACAAATCACCTTGGTCATACCCACTATCATCTTGCATGAATTATTCCGGACGGCTTTGCCCTTGTTGACATGTTTGCCGTCTCTTGTTCATCATCATATTTACACCTTCCATCGCATTCACTTGTTTTGGCCCTTGAATTTGTTGCAGCTGAGCTTTGGACAATTGGTTCATTGTGGTTGTTAAATCTGTGATAGCTTGCCCATGATCATGTAGTTCCTTGTGTAGGTGAATGACATTGGGGTCACCTTGCAGAACTTTGGCCCTACTTTGCCATGCCGATGAGGTATCCGCCATCTCATCCAAAATTTCACAAGCTTCGGCATAAGGTGTGTTCATGAAGTTCCCGTTGTCGAGTTGATTTACCACACATTGATTTATTGTGTTGATCCCTCTGTAGAAGGTTTGTTGGATCATGGCCTCGGTCATATCATTATTCGGGCACTCTTTAACCATGGTACGATATCTTTCCCAAATCTCATGCAATGGCTCATTAGGCTCTTGCTTGAATGCTAGAATTTCATCCCGTAGTGCAGCTATGTGCCCCGGAAAGAAGAATTTGGCAATGAATTTTTCAGCCAACTCATCCCATATATGTATGGAATGATTGGGAAATTTCTCCAGCCAGTCCAATGCTTTCCCCGTAAAGAGAAAGGAAATAGCCTCAACCTCAGCGCGTCCTCTGAAACATTGGTTTGCTTGCTCCCCCAACAAGTATCAACGAACCCCTTGAGATACTTATAAGCATTTTGATTTAGAGCCCCGGTGAAGAATCCCCGTTGCTCAAGTAGTGTAAGCATCACGTTGGTGATTTGGAAGTTGCCCACCCTAATGCGGGGCGGGACTATAGCACTTGCATAACCCTCGTTCGGTAACCCCCGGTACGTTGTCGCTCTTGGTGGAGGTGGGGGGGGGGCAGGAACATTATCATTAGGTGGTCGGCCTCGCCTATTTGCTTGAGGTTCGGGAAGAACCTCATCTCCTTTATCACCGTCCACTTCCTCCCCCAATGGCAAATTACCAATGGGCTCGTTGTTGAGATCCATTATCTTACCTATAAGCAATTCAAAAATAAAGTTAGTGACTCGGAAGGAAAAGAAGACAAATCACACAAAAACCTAGATATATAGCTAAATCCGTTTTAACTCCCCAGCAACGGTGCCAAAAATTGATGTCGCTCAAACTCACACCATAAATATAGGTAGTGAGGCGGTTGAAGCAATAATAAAACTCAACGCAAGTCGGGGTCGAATCCTCAGGGAGTTAGAATTGGGATTAGGTATATATTTAGTGTAATTGTACAAGATGCCTTAGATTACACTTCCACATTCTTGTTTGTTGTTTCTACTTCTACTTTAAACTATTGATTACAATTATAAAACTAGAAGACAATATTTTTGGTTTTGGTTGTTTTCCAAATGATAAAAGGTCTAGGGTTATGACTTCCACCTAGGTGGTTACCTAATGGGTTGAAAACTCTAGGATAAGCCTGATTGGTCGGGGTTGTAATATAGCAATCATACGCAATTACCCACTCTATACCTCTCGGTAGTTTGAATGGTTTTGCCCAATTTGGCTTTCTCAAGTCCAAATGGGTATTGCACAAAATAAGTGATAACTGCTCAAGTCGGGTCTTACTATCTCTACATTCAACCCTTTAATTGGGGCTATCAATTTCTTGAGTTCACTTAATTTATTGTTAGCCAAGTTTTCCTAGACTTAGTCTCTCTTTCTCAAGTAGAGACTAAGTCAATTAGGCATGAATCAATGTTTGCAACCATTAATTCTTGAATTCAAGCAAGAACTAGGCTAAATATCACTAACCCAATCACAAACAAGTCCTAAATCAAACACCCATTAAGTACTCACACTAGGGTTGGGCCACAACCTTAGCTAAAGATTTAGCTACTCATGAAAAATGAAGAAATACAAGAAAAAGTTAAGATAGAATGCATAATAACTGATTAGGGAAAGAAAATCTATTGTTTAGAAGCTAATCTAGTACAATATTACTCAAAACAGTAAAAAACAAAGACTCAGGTGCTCTCCCAAAACAAAACTTACCCTAAAAATGACAAAAAGTTCTATTTATACTAAGCTGAAAATATCTGACAAAAATGCCCCTGCGGAGGTTGTGCGGCCGCATAATTATGTGTGCGGTCCGCACAATGAGACTTGGCTTGACAGGTTCCAGTTCTGCGGCTGCACAATTCTGGATTGCGGCCGCACTCCTTCAACTACTGCGGACCGCACATTTGTGAGTGCGGCCGCACTCTTGCTTGGCTCTGGCTGTGAGAGACTTCTGCGAACCGCATAAAAATGAGTGCGGTCACGCTCTTGATTATGCGGCCGCACAAAAATGGTGCGGTCCATATTTCTTCTTGAAGTTGAAATCCCATCTCTCTGATCTTTGTCTTCTGCGGACCGCATAATATTGAGTGCGGCCGCACAATTATGGTGCAGTCCGCACTCCTTCAGCTTGCCCAAAACTAGCTCTCTGAATCTCCTCTTCTGCGGCTGCACAATATTTATGCGGTCCGCATACTCTGAAGAAGAACTGACATGGCTCTTCCTTTGTTTTGCGGCCGCACACAGTATTGTGTGGTACGCATTGTGGGCCTTTTACCTTGTTTTGGTCCTTGTCCACTTTTGACTCCTTTATGAGTTGATTTTTACTCCTTTGGCTCGTTTCCCAATGTTCCTGTACAAAAGTACATTTCATTAGTTTTCGCGAATACCTTTAAGCATTTTTGAGCTAAAATACAAGTAAAAGAGAGCAAATAAGCGGTCAAAATCCCTACTTATCAGTTACCTTGAAGAAAAATGCTGAAGGAGTAGATGTGCCAAAGACTAGAGCAGATTGCACTACTGAGGACTTGAAGAAGTGGGAGAAGAATGCTAAAGCCAAGAAATGGCTTGTTTGTGGACTTGGTCAAGATGAGTACAACAGAATCCAAGGTTATGCCACTGCTAAGAAAATTTAGGACACACTACAGGTGGCTCACGAAGGAACAACTCAGGTGAAGAGATCTAGAGGAACTCTAATGTACTCTTAGTATGAGAACTTTGCTATGAAGGATGATGAAACCATTCAAGAGATGTACACAATATTCACTACACTGACAAATGAGCTAAAATCTCTTGGAAGGATTATTCCTGAAGAAGAAAGAGTCGAGAAGATACTTACTAGAGTTTTGCCTATCACTTGGGAGAGCAAGATCACTGTCATCCAGGAATCAAAGAATATTTCCACTCTCCCACTAGATGAATTGATTGAAAATCTTACTGCCTAGAACATAGGAGACAAACCATGAAGATGGATGTACCTAAGAAGGAAAGGAGCTTGGCACTCAGAATCATTGAAGGTTCTGATCTGGAAGATGATAAAATGGCTATGATCACCAAAGACTTCAAGAAGTACCTGAGGAGAGGAAAGGGTTCTTCAAGAAGTGGAAGCTACAGCAAGTCAAAAGCTCTTGAGAAGCAAACCAATGACGACTTCTACAAGTGTGAAAAGACTGATCACCACATCACGAACTATCCTTTGTGAGAAATTGAATGGAAGAAGGAATAGGAAGAAGGAACAGGTTCAACCCAAGAAAAGCAAAATCAAAGGATCAACCAAGGCTATGGTCGTTGCTTGGGGAGAAAGCTCATATGAAATCTCAGATGATGATGATGATGATGATGAACAAGCTTTTATAGCCATTGGAGAATCTAATGAAGAAACTGAGATAAGTGTCTTTCATCTCAAAGACAAGATTAAATTTTTGTCTAAAGAAAGGTTATCTGAGTTGCTACTAGAGCTAATTGATGAATCTGAGGATGTAAATAAAGAAAAGGAACAGATGTCTAAAGACTGTGTGATTTTGAAAGTTAAGTGCAAAAACATAGAACTTAGGGCTAGTGAAACTGTAAGTGAAAATAATGTATTGAAGAACCAGGTTCATGCACTTGACACAACTTTCCTAGAGCTTAGATCTGAGAATCTAAAATTGAAACTAGGAACAGGCAAAAAGACAGTTGATCACACACAACTCACTTTAGAAGAAAATGTAGGAAAAATAAAAGATGAGTTGTACAAGAGAGATGAACAGGTAAGAATCTAAAGGAGGATCTAAGCAATGTCAAGCATGAGCTAAACAGAACTTGTAAATGGAACAGGTCCTCTGATGCACTTTCATGGCTATAAGAATACCATAGTAGCAACAGAAGAGGACTTGGCTTTGGGAACCCTGCACCTAAGTGGGATCCCAAAAGTAAGTATCTTACACTTCCTAAGAACAAGATTGCAGACACTGTGGTAACACTGGTCACTATAAAAGTGAATGCACTCCAAAAGAAAAGGCAAGTCAAAAGAACAAAGATTTTGTTCAAGGAAAAAATAGGCTGCCAAGTTGGGCTAAAAAGAATTTGATTCATCCTTTTTCCTATAGAAAGGGACCCAAACTAGTTTGGGTTCCTAAGACTAACCCCTAATTTCCTTTTACAGGTCCAAGTGAAGGGGAGCATCCAAATATGGTACATGGATAGTGGCTGCTCAAAGCATATGATAGGAAGCAAGAACCAGTTTCTTTCACTTGAGGACCTTAAAGGAGGTAATGTCTCCTTTGAAAATGGGAAGAAAGGTGAGATCATTGGGATTGTAAAGGTAGGTAAGACTGATTCTCACTCTATTGAGAATATCTACTTGATATATGGACTGAAGTACAGTCTAATAAGTGTATCACAATTGTGTGATAAAGGTAACATGGTAGCATTCACCTCTACAAAATGCTTTGTGATTAATCTTACTACTGACAAGATATTATCTTGTCAGGGAAAATGAGTGAACAACATATATGTTGTGGATCTGTCCACACTTTCAGATAATAAACTCACTTGCTTAAGTGTGTTGGATAATGATCCCCTCCTTTGGCACAAAAGATTGGGACATGCCAGTCTAAGCCAACTCAACAAACTAGTCTCCAAGAACTTGGTAATAGGGCTGCCTAACATTAAGTTCAAGAAAGATAAAGTTTGTGAGGCTTGTGCAAGGGGGAAGCAGGTAAGATCTTTTTTCAAAAGCAAAAAAAGGGTAAGCACCATCAGGACGATGGAACTGGTCCATATGGATCTTTGTGGATCAATGAGAACATTGAGCAGAGGTGGTAAGAGATAGGTTATGATTCTTGTTGATGATTACTCTAGGTTTACTTGGACATTATCTTTAACATCTAAAGATGAAGCATTTGATATGTTCACTTCTTTTGTTAGAAAAACTCATAAACAACAAGGTAATCAACTTGCATCAATTAGGTCTGATCATGGTACTGAATTTGAGAATGCTAAATTTTATGATGAGCATGGCATAAAGAAAGAATAGGACATTTGAAGAAATGGCTAGGACTATGCTTCTTTCTAGTAAACTGCCCCATAGTTTCTGGGCAGAAGCTGTGAACACTGCATGCTACATCATAAATAGGTGCATGACTAGACCTCTTGATGAGAAGACTCCCTATGAGTTACTTAAAGGGAGAAAGCCAAATATATCCCATCTTAGGCCATTTGGATGCAAGTGCTTTATGCACAATAATGGTAAAAACTCCCTAGGTAAGTTTGATCCTAGAAGTGATGAGGGAGTATTCTTGGGATATTCTTCACATAGTAAAGCTTATAAGATTTATAACAAAAGAACTATATATGTAGAAGAAAGTGTACATGTGATTTTTGACGAAACTAACATTCTTTCTGAGAGGCAAGAACATGATGATGAAGCAATTGGGCTGGTAAGAAACTCAAATGAAACCACAGCCCAGACTGAAGCTGTGTCAGAGGAAGGATTAGGTAATGGAACAGGTCCTTCTACCCAGGGCAACCTGACAGGGGGAACTGAACAAAGATGAATTGATCCTCAAACCTCGAAGGAACCTGTCCATGAACTTGTTCCTCAGCAACAAAACATTGAAGGAACATCTAGGGGAAACCAGCTGATTGTGAAACCTTACAAGTATCAAAGTTTCCATCCCATTGAGAACATAATCACTGATCCAATATCTGGAATCAAAATTTGATCTTCTTTGAAGAATCTTTGTGCTTTTGATGCTTTTTTATCTCTTATTGAACCTAAAAATGTTGTTGAGGCTTTGCAGGATGCAGACTAGGTGAATGCAATGCAAGATGAACTTAACCAATTTGAGAGAAGTCAAATCTGGCATCTGGTACTAAGACCCAAGGACATATCAGTAATTGGCACAAAATGATTCTTCAAAAACAAACTTGACAAAGATGGAACAGTAATAAGGAATAAGACAAGATTGGTGGTTCAAGGATATAGTCAAGAGGAGGACATAGACTATGATGAGACTTTTTCTCCAGTTGCAAGATTGGAAGCAATAAGACTCCTTATAGCCTTTGGTGCCTACATGGAATTCATTCTCCATCATATGGATGTCAAGAGTGCCTTCCTCAATGGCTATCTAAAGGAAGAAGTGTTTATCAAGCAACCTCTAGGCTTTGAAAGCAAGGAATGTCCTGATCATGTGTACAAGCTTGACAAGGCACTTTATGGGCCCAAGCAGGCTCCAAGAGCATGGTATGAAAGATTATCAAAATTCTTGCTTAAGCATGGCTACAAGAGAGGTAAAATTGACAATACTTTATTCTTGAAAGAAAAAGGTAAAGATCTCTTAGTAATTCAGATATATTGTTGATGATATAATCTTAGGAGAAACTACTGATAAGTTAAGTAAAGAATTAACTAAACTAATGGGGAGTGAATTTAAAATGAGCATGATGGGTGAGCTTAATTTCTTTCTAGGCTTATAAATTAAACAAAATTCAAATGGAACTATGATCCATCAGCAGAAATATGTGAAAGAGTTGCTTAAAAGGTTTTAAATGGAAGACTCCAAAGAAATTGACACACCTATAGTAACAGCCACAAAATCGGATTGGCTCCAAGAGCATGTCCTGGTTCATCCGTTGATCAGAAGTTGTATAGGGGAATGATTGGTTCTTTGTTATATCTCACTGCTAGTAGATCTGACATTGTTTTCAGTGTAGGGCATTTTGTTAGATTTCAGGCGAATCCAAATGAGTCTCACTTGACTGTTGTTAAGAGGATCTTGAGATACCTAAAAGTCACCATTGACCTCTGTCTATGGTATCCAAAAGGTAGTAATTTTAACTTAGTGGGATATGCTGATGCTGATTATGCAGGGTTTCTTGTGGATAGAATGAGCATCTTAGGTATGGCACACTTTCTTGGCTCATGTCTTGTGTCTTGGGCCACCAAAAAGCAAAATTCTATGGCCTTGTCTACTGCTGAAGCTGAGTATATTGTTGTTGCCTCATGTTGTGCTTAATTGTTGTGGATCAAACAGCAATTAATGGACTTTGGAATTGATGTAGATTGTATCTCCATCTTTTGTGATAACACCAGTGCAATTAGTATGACCAAGAACCCGGTTCATCATAAAAGAACTAAGCACATAGATGTTAGGCACCATTCTTTGAGGGACAACTATGAAAAGGGTTTGATCACTGTGGAATTTCGTGCTATTGACAAGCAAATAGCTGACATCTTCACAAAAGATCTAAGTAGAGATCACTTTGAAAGGAATATGTTAGAATTAGGGATGATTAAGATCACCTAAAAGGAACCAGTTCTATCTCAAAAATTGGTTAAACAATTTGTGAATTTTATACATAATTAGATTAGATTTTGCTTAGTCTTATACTTTCACTAGTATACTCTTGTGACATGTGCTAAAATATCTCATTAATCTCTAATGATATTATCTTTATTTTCTTGGAAAATTCAGACTTACACAAGAGATCTCTCAGTTGTCACGACTCGAACCTGGGGTGCTAGACCGGCATCCGGTGCCTTACTCAACCGAGTACCAATGTTACATATTCTTCTTATCGTACTATCATTGGCAAATGGGCCAAATGGGCCGTCATGGGCTAGCCAGAATAAACATAAGGGAATACTTAATATAAAACGACCCAATCTGATATTTTAAACTTATACATGTGACATACGATTCTATAAGGCCAAAGTGATCGCTCGTACACTGAATATAGGCCGATAAGGCCATACAATCTTTCATATACATAACATTTGTCTACAAGCCTCTAAGAGTACATAAATATCATAAAGGTCATGACAGAGCCCCGCCATACCAATCAACACATGTCCTAATCATACTGACCAAATAGCAACTCCGTAGCAAATGAAGCGCACCAACACCTTCCGCTGAGC
The DNA here is from genome assembly GCF_000715075.1 of Nicotiana tabacum. NCBI lineage: Eukaryota > Viridiplantae > Streptophyta > Magnoliopsida > Solanales > Solanaceae > Nicotiana > Nicotiana tabacum. The sequence goes on from NC_134081.1 coordinate 63,839,481, forward strand.
TGATAGCCTACTTGGAGGACTCTCATCCTGTCTAACGGGACTTGCGGGCATGAAACGCAGCATCCCCGGGCAAAAAGGACGTCAATACAAATAATATACCGAGTATGTAAGAAATGAAAATCGATAAATAATAGACATGATAGAAACATGGAGTAAAAGACTCAACATGTATGTATGAATAGCTCTGTGAATCATTTAATATTATGATGTCATGTATATGCTTATAAATGTCATACCATGCATAGGTATAGGTGTTTATAACATCATCAAGCCTCTGAGGGCATACCATCATATCATCTCAGCCACTGTGGGCAAAATCATCAACGTATACCAGCTGATCAGGTGGTGGTGCGTATATAATGCCATAGCCTTTTTCCATATCCCATATACATATAATATATGCGTATATAACGCCATCTGGTCATGGGTCAATGTACATGTATAAATGCATGAAATGCATAAGAAATACGTTAATAAGATTTTCTCGGAATGCCATAAAAATCAATATGCCTTTCGGATAAACTTTATCAAATACGTATTTTTCTGAGACCCATGAACAGAAGATATAATAATAATTCACATGGGGAATCAAGAATATAGACACCCCTAGTATTTCTATGAATAGAGTCATTTATGAAAGTTGCGTATTTTGCTCGTTTCATTTGTATCATTCGGATCACGCCAAAAGGAAAGAAGGGATAGCCTTAACATACCTGAGTCGATTCTCTTGACAAACCCTCTAACTCACGTCAATTGCGACAAAACACGTAACGGCGGATCGAAGCAGGGGAAAATCCGTATGATATTCTTGAGAAAGATTGTACCGTACTCCTTTAGAATCGCAAATATCACGTTGTTGTAGCGTTATGAAATTTCATATGAATTCACATTGAGAATATGATTTCCGGGAGTTAAAGTCCATTACATGTTGTGGATTAAAGTCCATTCCATTTGTGAATGCCTCCGTTACTAGCACACACATCTCCATTCTCTACAATAATGATGTAGGAAAGTGTCTTAAGACTTTTGGTTGTGGGCCCCACTTTAGGGGATGACTAAGCCACATAATCCTTTAATTATGACACCTATCTTATGCACTTAAGAGTTACATTATAAAACTTTATGGGCTGCCACGTTGGGGCCCTTTAGTCTTTATCCAAAATTCACCCATTTTCCTTAATCAACTCATTAATCCCCTACTAATCTAATAATTAATCAATTATCTACATAATTAAGAATTATCTCAAATTACTTATAATACTACTCACTTTTAATATACTTTATACATCTTGCTATCATGGTCATGTGGTACCTTGTATGACACTAGTCCATAAATACGGGGTATTGTAGCTTGGACCGTATTTTATCTCATAATGTCAAACTTCGACGAAATTAATTTTCTTTGATTTGCTTACCCTCTCACCTTCACGAATTTACTCATCACTTGTTTGAAATAGCGTAATACTTATAATCCCAAAATAATCTCATTCCCAAACTTACGACGAAACTTTAACGTACGAAAATGCGGGATGTAACATCTCATTTTCGATCTTCCATCAATTTATTTATGGCATACTTTCATGTACGAAAACATGGGGTATAACATCAGTGAAGAACCTGGTTCATCAAAATTACATGGTACGTACTCTCCACTCTGTATATTTTGAAATAATTATATTTGGATTATGATCAAAAGGAGAGTCCCATTTAATCCTAACCTTCCCTAAGCTTATTCGTTACAAAATGAACCAGTTTCACCCAAGGAGAGTCCCAAAATGCAATAAGTACCTAGATTCTAGGGAGAGTCCTCAATGTCTTTTCAAACTGACTCCCAGTTTGATTAGACTTCTGAGCTTCCGAAAAAGCTGACATTACCCAATTAAATTCTCCCTCTTTATATTGATTTGGCCTTAGCCATTTTTTCACTTCTAAATTTCTAGCTGCCAAATAATTCTCTCTATCTTCTCTCATCTTCTAAACACACACATACTCCTTCTACCATCACCAATGGCTAACATATCTAAAAATCCCTCATCACCACCCAAAGAATCCACACCCACACCTTTAACCACATCCTCAACCATACTTATCTCTAAGAAAGGAAGGTTCAAGATGCTTGCTTGCAAAGTAGTCGTTGGAGGAGAACAAATCAAGAAAATTAATGAGTAATTGAGGGCAAGTCAGGTAGAAGAACCCCAAAAATCTGAAGATTCCTTCAAGTCTGCAACTGAGGGGGAAGAAATTATTTCATCTGAAATAGAGCATGTAACATCTGGTCCAAAAATTACATCTAATACAATCTCTAAAGTTGCTGAAAATCTCGAACATAGATTTGTTTTGGTAGGAACTATGGCTGGGGTTGAAACCACTGAATCTGGAAACTTGGTGGTAAAGATAAAAAGAAAAAAGAAAAAGAGAGTGAGGGTGATCAAGGTGATGTGAGGGGAATGAGCAAAGGAGTGGTTGAATCTTCACCCACTCCTGTTGGTTTGACTGAAGAAACAGGAGCTATGGTATTGTATGGTGAGGAATCTGCTGGAGAGGAAGAAAGTTTGAAAGAAAGGGGGGTAGTGGGTCTGGAGAAGCTACTGAGGGGTTAATTATATTGAGGAAGAGGTTTCAAGAACTTGTTCCATCAGTACATGAACCCCTAAAAAACCTATTGAAACGCGTGTCTGACAGTTATAATCCAAAAAGGAAGAAGAGTTCAGGAGTTAAAATCCCTGGAACTGCTAGGGAAAACAAGAAGAGAAATTATGCCTCTTCTATCCCTGTAGAGACTCCTTCTACAAGATGAAGAGCTATAAGGAGACAAAAGAAGTTGAGTGGGGCTGAACTGGAAAGAGCCCTAGAAGAGAGTAAAAGAAAAACTACTGCAAAGGGAAAGAAGAAAGTGAGTGAGCCTGTTAAGGCAGTTGAAATTGAGGAGATGGACCTGGTTCTTCGTGATGAAGATAAGGCAGAGGAGGAAGAGATTGCGACTCCAAAGACAAAGAAAAGAAGACTTCCAAAAAGAAGTCCCCTTCAAATACAAAGTCTGCAGAACCTTCTACCTTGGCGAAAAGAACCAGGTCTATCGTGAAATCTAGAAAAGTAAAAGTAGTGGAAGAAGTAGAGAGTGAAGAAGAAGAAGAAGAAGAAGAAACCGATGAAGAACAGGACAAGAAGGAGAAGTTTGGAATAAGAACCATCTTGAAGGGTAGACTCCTCAGGGACTTGGAGGAGGAAGGCATGGTCATGTTGCTGCAAAAACTACAACTACAGGGTTGGAAGGACATGGTTCTTCAGATGGATGGAAGGCTTGCCAGGGCTGAGATTGTAAAGTTCATGGCAAGTTGTGAAATCAAAAATGGCAGAGTCACCAGTGTGGTGAAGGGAGTGAATGTGAGCTTCGACGACAAGGAATTGGGAGAGATTCTGGGTGTACCTGCTAAAGGGTACAATGACTACAAAAAGCTCAAATGGCCAATCCTAGAGAACCTTCCTACCTCCCTTGCCATTACAAGAAAGTTTGCTGACAATGAGTTAGAGCTAGAGGCCAAAGTTGTATACAAAAGTGAGATGAAGCCACCCCCACAAAGTGTTGTTTGAATTTGTTAACAAGGTTGTGCTGCCCAGGCAGGAAAGAAGGCACATTACCACATTCATGGACCTGGTCCTTATGGAATACCTGGATAGTGGAAGGCAGATTAATTGGCATGGGTTTATTATCCAGCTCCTTGATAGGGTTCTAAATGGCACCAAAACTCACTCCATACCCTATGGTTTCATTCTCACCACTGTACTGGATCACTTCAAGGTTCCCTTCAAGAAATGGGATGTTAGTACAAGCAAGGATCATTTTGGAGCAAACACCTTGACTGCTTGTGACCATGAAGTCCATGTTACTACTAAAGAACCTAGTTCATCCAAGAAGGTGCATGTGAACAGCAAAGTAAGATCCTTGGTACAAGAGAGTGGGGCTAAGGATGCTTAGATTGAGAGGCTAAAGAAGAGGCTGGCTGAAGTAGAAACTGAGAGGGATGCTCTCAGGGCTGAGCTTGCAAAAGAGAAGGAGAAGAATGAAGGCATTCTTCACGATATGTTAAAGGTACTGCAAGCCAGAAACCAAGAACCTGGTCCTTCCCAGCCTTGAAACCTTCCTAGCCTAGTCAAACCAGTGACCCGGATGTGGTTTCTTTTTATTCTTTTTGCTCATGATCCAGTATCTTTATTTTTCTTTATGCTTTGTGGATGACTAGTATCAATGTTAATCAACTGTTTTTGTGCTCTAACTATTTGTTGATGCTTCTTAGATAGCTAATATCATTAGATTGTTATATGATGCTTGACTCCATGATTGCATTTGAAGTAGCCTCAATGGCCATGAGTGATATCTATTAAAATCTGGTTATCTAACATAATTATGCAACTTTTCGATGATGCCAAAAGGAGGAAGATAGGTTGTGCTTTTTATTTTGGACTGTGATATTTATAACCTAATAAACCTGGTTCTTGATGATTTGTGACTTTAAAAAGAAAAGTGTTTTAACATTGTGTTGATGTTGAGCTGAGTTGAAATAGGGCTTATGCTTATGAAAAGCACAGAGTTTGTCATCATCAAAAAGAGAGAATTTGTTGGCCTAAGTGAAGTTTGTTTTGATGATTAACAAAGGAACTCAAGTATGAATCAGGTCCATACACAGTGTGCAAAGACACGGGTAGATTCGTGCACAAAGCATGCACATGACGGAGATAAGCTTAAGTGGTTATATCTGATATCACCTGAATGAAAAGGTTGCATAAGTAATAAGGAGAAGGACTCCTTACTCGAAGAGAACTCTATCCTAGATATGGGAGGAGTTAGAAGTTGAAGATAACTAGAATTCTTCCACCAAGGAAGAGTAAAGCACTAGACTTCTATTTATTTCCTATTCTGCTAACTCTATATATTGCAGGATGTTCTCATTTTACAGGTACGTACAAACGCTGAAGTTAAACATGAGTTGAGAGCAAAATAGCGAGGCATTTTGCAAGAAATTCTTGTGTGTTCAAGTGTGCGAACCTGAAGCTACATGAACCAGATAGAAAAATCAGTTCCAAGTGTCTGTCTTTTATTCTAGTTTCATTGTAGTAGGACTTTTGGGTTGTACCTTTCAGCTTTATCTAGAAGCAATTATACTAGGTAGTCTGAGTGTTGTATTCAAGTTAGAGTTAACTTGAAGTTGTCGCAACAGCTAGAGGCTGGTTGCCACTAAGGGTTAGAGGTAATCCTTAGGTTTACAAAGAATTTTGTAAATGCTGTTTTTGGCTCAGTGATTTAGTGAAGTGTTGGGAAAAATCTTACTGGGTAGTAGGTCGTGATTTTTTTACCCTTTGAGCCAGGTGTTTTTCATGTAAAAATACTTGTGTTCTTTACTTTTCACATTTTTTATTTCGCAACAGTAGTATAAGGAACACATAAAAGAACCAGGTCCTTCTATAATCTGTGCACGCAAAAATTGGACACCACACAAATCACCCCCTCCCCCCTCTTGTGTGGTATTGAAGTATAAAATATCATAAATGCCGCCAAAGCCCAATATTGCAGAAGAAATTAAATGAAGTACTCCATATACAAGGTTCTTCTATCTTTCAAATGCAACTTCAGAAAATTCAAATCTTAAGTAGTTCAATCTTTTCAATGTAACTTCAGAAATCAAATCTTAAGTTCTTCTATCTTTCAAATGCAACTTTAAAAATTCAAATCTTAAGTACAGTCATACCTCTCTATAACAACATATATAACAATCATTCACTATAAAAGTCAAGTTTTCCTCAAAACTGATTTTTTAAGTTATATTTTACCTCTCTATAACATATTTTTGCCTATAATAACAATCATATTTATAGCAGAACGCTCTTTGTAAAATTATCCCTCTATAACAGCTATATAGAATCTTTAATATTACTAATAATTCTAAAAATATACATACAATCTATTCCATTAAACAAAATTTCTATCTTGCATAATATATAAGATTTGAAGATTTGCATATGATATCTTTTCCGTTTGACAAATTTTAAAAAATATTTAGATAGAAAATTTAACTGTTAAGCTCTTAAATTATCTTCAAGAGAAAGTTATTGGATACATTTTTGCTAAAAATTTGGACACGAACCTTCGCCAATTCAAGCGTTATATTAGTAAGAGAATGAAATCTACGAAATAAGCTGCAAGTACAAAGTTCTCATCAATCTTGAAAGATTTATTTTTTTAGGTTGCTTTAAAATGTCTGCCTTAGAATTTAAATATGTATAGGTTTAGCTATGAATTTATTAATAATGTATTAACTTTCTTCAATATTTAACTAGTGAAATATGCATATCTTTTGAGATTTAAATATTAAATAGTTTTCTTATCTTTTATACGTAACATTAAAAAAGGAAAAATAATTAATTTTTGAATAATTTTTATCTACAACATCCAAAAAATATTTAAACGTCAAATGTTGTTTGTGTATAACAGTCATTCACTATAACAACCAAAAAATATCGGAACAAACTAGGTTGTTATAGAGAGGATTGACTGTAGTTCAATCTTTTCAATACAACTTCAGATTTCGAATCTTAACTTATGAAACATAAACTTGTTCTTCGAAATTCAACAATGCAACATACGATTCAACACATAAATCTACTCCAAATGAGTTCAAATTTGAAACACAGCTTTTAAATATCATAAAGAAAAACTTCAATCATCAAATTATCAAAACAATAATAAATTTAATAAACTCATTTTACAACTAAGAAGAAGAAGGAAAAAAAACCTAAGCACAATGGTATTTTGCAACTAAAAAGAAGCAGAAGAAACCAAAAGGCTCCTGGATAGGTGGGACATGAATATATAGAAGAAGAAAGCAGCAATAAAGTTCCTAGATACATGTGACATGAATACAAAGAAGAAGAAAGCAGCAGCAAAGAAGAGATAAAAATATATGTATCTGAAGCCACCCAAAAAATAGGTATGAGTTAAACTTTTTTTAAAAAATGAATACAGATAAATGAAAGTGACCAAATATGACGCCCCGTAAAATTCTTACTGTCACGCGGCTTAGGACAAAAGACTGCCGAACAACATGATTATTGTTTCCTGAGTCTCAATTATGCAACACTTTCTCTTAATCTGTACAAAAAATTATCAACCCTATTCCCTTAATGATTGATTTGTGGGGATACACTTAACATAAAAATTCACTTATATAACAAGATAGAAAATGGAAAAATATGTGAAATACTCACCGCTACTCACTAAAAAGTTAAAAGGATAGATTAGGTGCTATAAGATCCGGGTCCTTTCCATTTCTTCAAGTTTTTACTTGGATGTCCGAAACTTGTCTAATTCAAATATCAAAATTACGCACCCAATTAAATACTTTCACATATTAGGGGAAGGAAGAGAGTAATCCATTTTATTTTATATAAAATTGTTTGACTTGACACAGAATTTAAAAAAGAAAAATTTTAGAAACTTGTAGTCTAAAATAAGCCATACATATTTGTATGAAAATGAAAAGTCTAAAGTTAAAATATTTCTAAATATAAAATGCATCATTCTTTTCAGGGCAAACTAAAAAAAAAGTGTGATACATAATTAAATCGGGATAGATGGAGTAATATACTACAAATATAAAGAAAGGGAAAACTAAAAATTATGCTCGATGGACTTTCTAAAACATTATTTATATTTTGACTCTTTTAGGAAAAGTTTTAGAAAAATAACTCACAATCGAAATTTTAAAACACATTTGCCAGAATTTTGAAGTACTCGCCAAAACTTTGAAGTACCAGAAATTATAACGATCATCAAAATTTTCAACCATAATGCTAAAAAGTTTTAGCAATCCGTCAGAATTTGTGCAAAATCCTAACGATCACCATAATTGTAACGTGCTTTGAAATTTTAGCAATCGAGAAAAATTCTGGCGAGCGAACTTTTTAAAATTCTGATGGAATTTTTCCCAAACTTCTGCTACCGAAATTAAAAAATCAATAGTGATACTGAAGTGTCCCGTTTTTATCATTCTCCTAAAGGAAAAGCATGCCTAAGTCAAGTTCCTCTGTCCACTGGTCAAAACGGCAAGCAGGTCGTAATCTTGTCTGCCGACTATAAAAGTTGGTCGAATTAGTTCATTCATATATACTGTATTTTCATTTAATATTGGAACCAAGCCGCTGGGCAACTCTAATTGTATTTAAAGTCTGTGTTTCCAGTAATGTAATACTAATATATCACGTTAAGACTACAATCATTCATTTTAATGAACCTTAAATAGGTCTCCCAGCTTGGCAAGTGATATTGTTACTTGCAACACTGCAAGCTGACATGATGCTTTTTCTTTTTTCAAAAAAAAATTTTAAGCATTTTATTCATCTCCAAAAGGAAGTTACAATCGACTTGAGGTAGCTAGAAAGCTAGTACTTCCCTGAACCACCTGGAGACTGTATGACCCAAAATTTAGATCTAGGCTTATACAATCGAGTTTTATAATAAAGTTGGGTTGATCTTAGCCAATATTAATATCCAAAAGATAGACCAAGCATTTTTGTGATAAAGCCTCACATGTGCTACTTGAACAGCAATGAGCGACGACAATAATAGAATAATCAATGATCCAGGATTATGAAAGATAACAACAAATGGTATTTAAGTAAATAAATAAATGTGGGTTACCCAAAAAGTGTGAAATTCCTCGATACTCCCTCTAACAAAGAGGGATGATTATAAGCTTTTGAATATTCGGATCTTCCTTGGATCGGGGAAGAAAAGGTAGATCAAGATACAAAAAGGTAAAGTTTGTATATATATGATAAAAGAATAATCTTCAGAGAATGTCAATGTATTTTATTTTTTTTTACAATTAGTGTTCAATCCCCCACTATGGGTACATATCTTTTATTTATAAGGGTACATAGACCAAAAAATCCTAAGTAATACAATTAAGGGGAATATTCGATGGAATATTCCCCGGGGAACCATATTCCCAAGACTAGTCATTACTGCTTTAGTAAGGGGAGTGCTCGTCCTCGCCATTGTCCTTTGTCGAGCCACCTCGACCTTGTTGACAGCATGTTATTGTCTCATGATGCCGAGCTTCCAAGACCAAATTATTATATCCTAATGACGACATGTGGCGGCCTTCGAAGGCTTACTCGACGTTGACTTGGCCCACATATAATTAGGATAATTTTAGCCCATATAGTTAGTCCCACCGCTTGTTGAGGTCGTCCTCGTGGACGAGTTCAATGAGCAGATAACAATGATCGTGGTCGTTGTGGAGAACGGGCGACATGCAGTTTTATGGGCCACATATTTCAAAATCTTAATCTTCTTAGATGATGTATTAAGACTGTCCTGTCAAAGAAAAGACGTGACGTCATGACGTCACACATCATGATGACGCATGTTCCCGATGAGTCGCATCGATTCACGTATCACTTCTAACTGGCTCTGCCGTTTCGATTCTAGTAGCAACTAAGATGATTCATTTCGGGATCGGCGCCCTCTTCTCTATAAAAGGGGATGGCTTTATCGGATTTTAGACTTTGCATTCTCTAAACTTCTCCATTGAATTTCCTTACATTCTCTAGCATTCCCCTTTCATATTTCCTTCTCTTGTTCCCTAATTGTTCTTCATATTCCCAATTCTACTTTCTGCACTTTCCTCAGCTTCCACAACCATATCAAATATTCCTACTGAAGCAAGTGAGGGGAACCACCCCGTCCCGTTGGCTATTGTATTTCCTGTCCCTAGGGAAGATACCATCTCTACCGCTGAAGAGGAGGCTCTCCCTTCAGTGGAGGAGATCATCCCCCGTAACCCTAATGCTAGATATGATTTTCAATAGTTGCCGGATATGATAATCGAAAAATTTCAATCGTTGATGACGTCTAGGCGCTTGGCTGAATTCAAAGCCAAGTTTGGTCTCCCCGACTATATAAAGTTAATTCCCACTGGTGAGGACGAAGTGCAAATTCAACGTCCTAGGTATTGTGCCTCTATGCCTACCCGTTCGCCATTGGCTACTCGTTCTCCCTCTTTCCGCTGATGGAGGAGTGCTGCCTCCATTATAATATTTTCTCTGCTCAGCTCGCCCCTATGTTTACAAGGTGATCAAGATGCTATCGAAGTTTGCCGAATTTACCCGGTCAAGGTCGCGGTGCGGCACTTGGTGCATCTGTTCGCGCCAAGCTTCTATCGAGGGACGATGTTGAACTTTCGTCATTGTGGGGGCAAATGTTTTGTGGTGAAGATGGATGATAAAGGTAGTCAGTAGTTCTGGCTTGACTATTTCTTTGTCAAGACTGAGGTTGTTGTGGCTAATGTTGTTGGTTTCTCTGAGGCCTGGAACCATACACGTAAGTGTTCGTGTTTTTTCCATTTTCCCTTTCAAATACTTTTTCATTCCAAGTTGTTCGAGTAATCTTTCTTTTCCTGCAGCCACTAGTTGACCCCCTCTGTTGGCGGCACATCTCGCTTACTGGGATAGGCAAGTTCTCCCTTATACCGTGGGGATTCGTGACTGGCCGAGCTTCTTTCATAAGTTCAAACCGGCCCTCCCCTCGACAGGTAATCTCCTTCTTCTAGTCGTTATCATATTCGTATTGGCTTGTACTATTGCACTCAACTTCTGCATTTTTTTCTAGGTTTAGTCGGGGGGGAGGCTACAAGAAGAGTCGCTACGGCTTCTGCCTCCGCCCCCGTCTCAGCTACTGCGCCCGCTCCTCCCTTGTTTTCATTCATCGATGAAGATAATGAGGTTTCTCCACGTGATGGGGACCTAAGTCCCCGCAAAATGAAGGTCGTGGATGTAAGAGAAAGAGTTCCCTTGGTCGTCATCCATTAGAGGGTGAATTAACGATATAGTAGACGACGACGATACATATTAGGGATGATGTTGGGGCGACCCCTAAGGCCCCTCAGCTAGAAGAGACTGATGGGGACGTGCTTTCGCGTCCCGAGGAGGAGAATGTCATGGAGGGGACACTTGGTGATAGCTCTGTGCCTGTCGGGCAAGAGAGGGACCTCTTCTTCTAGGCCGGTAGCGGATGTTTCTCCTGCCGATGCAGATAAAGGCAAGGGTGTCACTAACGAGGGCGAAGAGTCTGGTTTTGACGTGGACCCTGATGACCTCAGGATTATTGACGAGGGACTCATCCAGATCGAGGTAAGGATGGAGGGGGGCTCAAGGACCATCACGATTCTGATGGATCGTGATTTGCTGAGAAATACCAAGGGTTTGGTTCCCGCTCTCGGTCCTCTTTGCTCCGACGCTAAGGGTGTGGCCCTCAAGGATTTGACAGATAGCACTTTACGGAAGAACATTGCCAGCCTCGCCCTCAAGGTAAGTGTGGCTATCCTTCGTTCTTTTTCTTTTACTTTAGTTTGCTTCTAAGTTTTAACGTTTTGCTATTCTTTGATTTGTAGACTGTCATTCTGGAGATTGAGAGTGCTCGGATGGAGAGAAGACGGAAGGAAATTTATGTGAAACTAAAGGGGAAGTGTAACGACCCGACCGGTCGTTTCGAGCATTTGCACTTTGCTCGGTATTTTACGGGCATGAGTAGCTCAGTATGATGTACTATGATTTATGTGAATCGTCGGTTTTGATTTTCAGGTTATTCGGAATCAAATTGGAAGAATGGATTTCATTGTCGAAGCTTTAAATTGGGAGAGTTGACCAAGTTTGACTTTTTATGTATTTGAATCCGGAATGGAGTTTTGATGGTTCCGTTAGCTCCGTTGGGTGATTTTAGACTTAGGAGCGTGTCCGGATTGTGATTCGGAGGTCCGTAGTAGAATTTGGCTTGAAATGGCGAAAGTTAAAATTTTGAAAAGTTTGACCGGGAGTGGACTTTTTGATATCAGGGTCGGAATCCGATTCTTGAAATTGAAATAGGTCTGTAATGTGAAATGTGACGTGTGTGCAAAATTTGAGGTCAATCGAACGTAATTGTGAGCACCTAATGTTTGCCCTAATATAAAATTACTCCTAAAAAATCCAAAACAAAATAGCTTTAAATTATTTTTCTATATTTTTGCTTAGTTAGCTTTGTACGTATTCATGTTTGATGCATTTTTAAGTTGCATTTTTAAGTTGAATTTTAAATTCTAAAGAAAATACAAAAATATTTTGAATTTTTAGATTTTAATTGCATAATTAATTGTATTTGTAAAACACTAAAATACCAAAAAATACATTAGTAACTCTACATGCATTTGTAAGCTAAATGAATTAGTTAATTATAGAAAAATAGGTCATTAGGTTAATTTTGTAAATTAGTTGGAATTAGGAGTGTTAAATAAATTGATTAGTTTTGCAAAATACAAAGAAAGAAAAGAGAAGACTATGGGGTCTCATTAAAACTTTGGGCCAGGTGCTTCTAGTGGCCCATTTTCCTTCCATTCGCCCAAGCCCGCTACCCGCCGGCCCAATATCCCCCATCTCTAAAATAGACCCTAATTTGCCCTCCCTCTCTCTCTAACCACAACAGAGAACGATCGATCCCCCCTTTTGACTAACCTTAATCGATGTCTCTAATTCCTAAAAGGATCTCAAGATAGAAGTACCCAGCTCACAAAGTTCTCATTCTCTCACTTACGCTTCACAAATACAGAGATAGCTAGGAATTCTGCATCTGAAAATTCTCTGCAAAACTCTGAGATCTAAAAATCAAATTAAAAAAAAAAGAGATTTGAAAGCTAGCTTAAAATTCTACTTGCATGCTCTACTTTTTCTGGAAATTCAAGTGCGAACAAGCTTGAGAAGTGCGGTTTGTTGCTGTTATTTTTGCCGAATTCGTAGCTGTGCTCCAGCCTTAGTGTCCCTCCGAGATAAAGTCGCTCAGCTCTCTGTTTTTTTTTAAGACAGATGCTTGTAGCCCGGTCAAGGAGGTTAGTAGTTGGGAACATTCATGTGTTGTATAATGGTTTATTAATGCAAGTTACATTGGCCACTGATTGTTATAAACACTAGAATTATTTGAAAATGCATATTTTCATGCACATATAGTAATTCCTTCTATTTTTTTAAAACTTTGTTTGATGAGATTAAATTTGTCTTCTGTTCGCAACTTCGCATATTGAAATCTGTTGCTGGAGGTTTTCCGGATAAAAATGGCTTTCAAATCGTCTCAAACTGGAAGAGTGCATCCTATCTGGTTATTAGAAAATTCAAGTGAAATATAAATGGAAAAAATCAACTTGTCAAATAGTTGTTCTCCATAGCTCTTACTGCTTAGGTACATGGGTAGAGTGTCCCTTATTCATTTGGACTTCAATCCTGTTTCCATCAGCATACTACTTGATATCTTATCAGTTTTTTTGTTGTTGTTTTGTTTTTCATTAGTTTTGTTTGTGAATATTGCTTTGTTTATTACGTGAAGGATAGAATGCCAAGTTCACTTAGGTTATTATCAAATATCAATAGCTATAAATTACTTTTCTTCCTTTATGTCGCAAATAGGTAGATCCAAATGGGTTCCTATCTCTGTTAGTATTTTGTTGTTTTGCTTTAATGAATTATATAACTTATTTTAGTTGAGTTTGTCTTATTAACTTGAAAATATGGAATAAATAGGCATGAGTTAAGTCTAATATGGTATGAGAAGTTTTGTTAATGGATTATGTGACGACGGGGTCGAATTGAAGTCGGGTCATGGTCGTTTAATCAAAAACCAGAAAGAGGGTCATGGAAAACTAGTTTTGGAAAAATAATTCTTAATTCGTAGAAGGCTTTAGGCACGCTTTTAATAAATCATCGTGACTATGGGTACGGTTCCCGTGGCATAGTCATGATACGTAATCCCCAATTCGAGTATGCGTTTCACGTGACTCGACCATAACTTCAAATGTTAATAATAAAATCAACACGTTGTAAATCGCGGGTGCGTTTCACGTGGCGCGATTCGCAATGTGTACAAAAACAAACGAGTGCGCGACATCACGGCTTGTTCAAATAAACTCCATAAATAATTAAAAGCGGTTAAAAAGCTAAAATGCACAATAGGTTTTAAATATGTATTAATCAGATAATTGGCCAAATATTAATTGTTAAGTGGCCGTGCTAAAACTACGGAACTTGGGAGTGCCTCACACCTTTTTCTGGGTTAACAGAATTTCTTACCCGGTCTTCTGTGTTCGCAGACAATAATAAATAGAGTAAAATTTCCTCGATTTGGGATTTAAAATAAATCGGTGACTTGGGACACCATAACTTATACCAAGTGGCGACTCTGAATTAAATAAATAATCCCATTTCGATTAATGTTACTTTAATTGGAAAAAACTCCCTATCCCCTCGGAAAAAAGGAGGTGTGACAGTAATTCGATAGGTTTCGGCATCAGTTGTAGAAGTTGAAGTTTCAAAGTTCATAGATTTTGATTTGAGGTGCGATTCATCGTTTCGATGTGGTTATGCGTGATTTGAGGCCTCGAGTAGGTCCGTGTTATGTTATTAGACTTGTTATTATATTCGGACGGGGTCTCGAGTGGCCCGGATGAGTTTTGGACGAGGTTTGGATCATTTTCACTTCATGTGCAAAGCTGGAGGCTGCTAGTTCTGGTATGATCGCACCTGCAGTTGATTTGCACAGGTGCGATGGCCGCAGAAGCGACAAATGCATCGTAGATGCAAGAATAGTGCTGAGTGAGGAAAACCGCAGAAGCGGAGATTTGGGTGCATATGAGATGCCGCAGGTGCGGAGTTGGAGGGTGTCAGCAAGGGTCGCAGGTGCGATGGTATTTTTGCACCTGCGACTGCGCATATACGGGCAGCGATTCACAGAAGTAGAAATGGTGAGGAATCCGGGAAGCGCAGATGAGAGGTGTTTCCGCAAAAGCGGTGGTCGCAGGTGCGACTAATTTTCCGCAAATGCGGATGTGCTGGGCAGAATGTTATATACAAGGGTTCGCGATTTTGGCTTCAGTTTTACATTTTCAAGCTCGGATTGAGGCGCTTTTGGAAGCAATTTTTACCATATAAATTGGGGTAAGTGTTCTCTACTCGGTTTTATATTCCATGAATCTATCTTCGATTTTAGCTTTTGGTTGATGAATTTTAAAGAGGAAATTGGGGGTTTTGGCCTAAAGTTTTGTAATATGAATTTTTAAGTTTTGAACATCGAATTGGAGTTGAATTTGAGTGAAACTAGTATGGTTGGACTCGTAATTGAATGGGTTGTTGAATTTATAAATTTTGTCGGGTTCCGAGATGCGGTCCCGGGTTGGGCTTTTGGCCGATTTCGCGATTTTAATTCAAGATTTGATCTTTTTCGATCGGGATTGGTTCCTTTAGCATTGTTTGATGTACTTGAGTTGTTTTTGGTTAGTTTCAAGCCGCTCGGAGGTGGGAATGCGTGGGATGGCATCCTTGGAGCACCGCTTGGCTTGTTCGGCATTGGTATTGGCTTGTTCAAGGTAAGTAACTCTTCTAATCTTAGTGTTGAGGGCATAAAACCCCGAAATACGTGTTATGTGATTGGTATTGAGGTGACGCACATGCTAGGTGACGGGCGTGTGGGCGTGCACCATGTGAATTGGGACTCTGTTATTTCCATGGCACTATATAGTATTCCTACTTTGTTGATATACGTGTTTTCATCATGTGATAAAGTAGTTAAGCTGTCAATCATGCAAGATATCACGTTTAGGCATTTTGCCGATATTGTTTGGACCCATAGTGGTCGTTTCTTACTGTCATCTCACTAATTTCATTAATATTTCGTACTCAGTCATATTCATGCATTCATATCATATCTCAGTCTCAGTTA
The DNA here is from genome assembly GCF_000715075.1 of Nicotiana tabacum. Lineage (NCBI taxonomy): Eukaryota > Viridiplantae > Streptophyta > Magnoliopsida > Solanales > Solanaceae > Nicotiana > Nicotiana tabacum. The sequence continues at coordinate 63,855,271 of NC_134081.1, forward strand.
TTTATCGATACATCATATCATTGTTGTCGGGCTAGTTTTATGACATTGTGAGCCCGTGAGTGAGATTGAAGAGATTGATGACTGAGTGAGGCCGGGGGCCTGTTTGTGAGGATGTTGTCACTATAGAACGTGAGTTGTCCGTGCAGCACGTGAGTTGTCCGTGCGATTCTAAATGTTGATATTATAGCAAGTGAGTTATCCGTGCGGCATATGAGTTGTCCGTACGATTCCAGATATTGATATTATGGCACGTGATTATGGGATCGGGTTGCATGCCGCAGCGATATAGCGCTTAGACTGAAGGAGCCCCTCCGGAGTCTGCACACCTTTAGTGAGCGCAGTCGACTATATATTTGTGGATCGGGATGCACGCCGCAACGGGTATGGTATAGCCCTAAGTGATTGAGTGTGCTGAGCATAGTGAGAGAGAATGCGAGACAGTGAGATTGAGTACTCTGAGAGTGTGAGTACATGAGCTCATCATCGAGATGCATTGCATTTGACATGCGTACTTGAGATACATGCATAGAGGTGCATTTCCTTCTGCTACCTAGTTTTGGGGACATTTATGATTTTACCTGTATCTTGACATGTAGGCATAGAGAAGTACCTTCCTCATGCTATCTGAAAATGAAACATCTTACTATTTGTTGAAAGGAGTTTTGGGTAAAATCACAATTTTTAAAACTTACTCGTATATTGGCTTTTCGGTAAAAGGTTTAGATTTTCACTGAGATACTTGAAAAGAAATGCCTATTTTTCTGGAACTGTGAACGAACTGAGCCTTTTATTTCTAAGATACTAGTTTGTTACTTGTACTATACTGTTATGCACTGTTGTGGAATATTGGTGTTGGACCTGACCCTTTTTTGTTAGCTCGTCGCTACTTTCAACCTAAGGTTAGGTTTGTTACTTATTGAGTACATAGGGTCAGTTGTACTCATACTACACTTATGCACCTTGCGTGCAGATGTTGGTTACTAATGTTGTTGTGTTCGATGGGAGCTGGATTGAAGATGTACCTGCGTTCCGGTTGTAGCTGCCCCTTGTTCGTGGTAGCTTTAGGTCTATGAAACTCTGTTTATGTACTTTTCAAACAATACTATGTATTTAATTTATTTCAGCTTTGTAAACTCTATTCTTAGAAGCTCATGATTTGTACTACCAGTTCTTGGGGAATGTACTAGATTCAGATATTTCTTTACTTAATTGCTTTATTAATTATTATTGGAATTGGTTAGTGGTTAATTGGCTTACCTAGCGGGTTGGGTTAGGTGCCATCACGACTAGACGGATTTTGGGTCGTGACAAGGTGGTATCAGTGCTCTAGGTTCATAGGTTCTACAAATCATGATCAAGTGTCTAGTAGAGTCTCGCGGATCGGTATGATGACATCCATACCTATCTTCGAGAGGCTATAGAACATTTAGGATATACTTCTCATCTTTCTTTCCTTATCGTGCGGCATTGATTCAGCTTGAAGCGTAACCCTTTGAATTCTTTCCACGCATTCGTATGCACATGTGAGCGCTCGGTATCAGCTGTGCGCCGATGGCTTGTGATTCCATGGTTGAGGTGCGAGATGTGATTTTGGCGTGCTGATGATGGGCCAGTCTGGAGGACTTGAGGCCGGGTTTCGACTGTAGCTTGAGCACGGAGATTTTGATTATGTGAGCACGTGCTTTTGGGACTTATAGGTCCATTGGTGTCCCTATTAGTGGAATTTGTGATTCGATGACTATGTGGTGAGTATGATGAGACTTCGAGATGTGTTCAGATTGTTCGAATGTGATGAGAAGATTTTACTTGAGATGTAGCAAGGACTATGGGGTGTCTGATTTCTGTCTTGATTTGGCGTATGGTCTCGAATTATGGGTGTGTTGAGGGATCTCTCATGTTGTTTAGTTGTGGAGTGAAGAAGATTCTCATGTATTGTTGATGAGTTCAGAATCAAGAAGACTAAGTGATTCTATAGTAGTCGTGACTGTGGAAGGGTATAGAGAGACATCACTTTAAGGCAGAGCAGGCGGGTTATCTCCTGCGAGGTGTCCTGAGGTTGTGTGGTCCTTATGATGTTTTATAGAGAGTTATCTTTTATCAGTGAATGATATATGTTGCAATTTGAGTTTGGATCGCTTGTAGGAGTTGGCTTGACTAATACAAGGGTAAATGCGAGATTTGCAGACGATTTGAGGTATTATATGGTTTGTGTTACATGGGCTTGCGAAGGATTTAGTTGAATTTCAGCGCGGAAATTCGGGTAGCAATAGAGTATGGATATCGTGATGTTATCGACTATTTTGTTCTATGGCTTCGAGCCAAGTGGGGGAGTCTACTATCGACGAGTGGATTGCATGGTTATGTGTTGTATTGGTTTCGGTTTGAGGTATACTGGTGAATCAGTTATGACTTGCAGAAGTTGAGATTGAGGATGACTCGAGTAAGGAAAATTCTGGATACGGGTTGTATTATACTCTATGGGTATATGGGAATCATAAAATAATTGAGTGGTTATTCACTAAGGATGTAGTGTTCATGGAGTAGGAATTTGCTCGGTTGCTTAGGAGTGTGGGTTACTCTTTATTCCCTTAGGTGTTGGTGTGCTAATGGGGCACATCAGTCCGTTTTGTCGGTTCAATTAAAATTTGAGTAGAGTGGATGACTCTCGAGAATTGTTCTAATGGATTCAAGATTTATATATAGCGATTTGGAATTTTCAAGATTTATATATGGATAGAAACTGGGAGTTGCATTGGATGGTTTCGAGACTTGTGGCATTTTATATCATTGTGGATTGTACATTTCAGTATCAAGAAGGTGAAGGAAACAGTTTTAGGTTCACATAAGGTCTCTTTAGAGTGGGTGTCTCGGTTTTGGTGCCTTAGGTTCTTAAGAGGGGATTCAGCGGCTTATGGGCCTTAGGGCGTTATGGTTTTATACTAGGGTCTCTTGTGTGGTGAATTTTGGTTAGGGATCATGGTGTTCTAGCAAGGAGAAGTATCAATTTAAAGGCAATTTGGAAAGGACTTGGAGAAATAGGACAGTGTGGTAGTAGGTTGGGTTAGCACAGTAATGGGCATGATCGGTTCTCTGGGTACTTATGACGTGGCTAGTCTCTACAGGTGTTGCATGGCAATGCTCTTGGGTCTTGGCAACCTGCGTGGCTGGGTTGAGTTAGATAGATTCGGTTCTGATAGCTTGGTTGTGTGCAAATGGGTTTCGAAGAGTTCTCAATGGTTTTTTTACCACGGTTTGAGGAGTATATTTCCTACCGGCGTGAGGAATATGTTGTGTATTGGGATTTTCTCAAGGATGAGATCAAATGGAAGGTTCTTGTCTAATTGAGTATGTAGTTGCTTGTGACTCGGAGCAGACTATGAAGTTCTCGTATTTTTCATATGATGGCAGGGTATATGCGGTGTGTTGTGTGGGATTGAGATTTACGTGAGCGGGATCACAGTTTTGTTTGGAAGCATGGACAGTTTCAAATGACTAGGTAAATGATATTACTATTTGGCATGGCTTGATGAGAGTATATATTTCATAAGGGGCAATGTGTTTTGATTTATAGATACTTCACTGGTATTGCGGCACTCTTCTGGTTGATCGATTGCTGATATTCAAATTTTGCTATGTGGCACGGAAGAATTTTAGAAGTATTCCTCGTGGGATGATCGTGTATGAGAGATGAGTTAGACATTTTGGCGGTGGAGTTGGGATCAGATATGGGATTCGTGTGTTCTATGGATTTAGAGACTGGGAGTTCTCAAGAGCATGTTGTTTTCATGGTTGTGGACTGTGAAGCCATGGCCGAAGCTAGCTAGATGATAGTAAGCGTTATGATTCGGTTATTGTGGGCTTTCGGAGGGTTATTTATCCATGTGTGGGTGCCCGGAGTTGAGTTGGGGGTCCATTGGTAGGCCCAATTAGGATGTGTATTCTACACCGAGCCGGATTGGTTGGCTCCATACTGCTATTGTTGAAGGATGTATTATTTGGTTGTAGATGAGCTTATTCGTGTTCTGTTATGTTCGGTGAGTTACTCTTCTATGCTACGAGGGGTCGTGATTCATTGGTTGTATGCACCCATAGTGCAGTTCTATTGGGGCCTTATAGCGGAATTTGAGCGAGATGAGTATTTGGGTATTGCAGGATTGATTGCGTGTTGGTTATGTCCTTTCGAGTTTTGGGTGGCATTGTGTCATTGGCCTCTTCGTGGTTATGGTAATGCACTTTGGGGACTTGATGTCGAATTGTGCGTGGTTATTGATTTTGAGCATGGTGGCTCGAGGTATTTCATATGGATCAGTGTTTGGATGGGGTCGCACATTGCGGCAGAGTTATGTTGAGATATGATCCTTTGTGTTAGATTCGTTTGTTATGGTACTACGGTGTATGATGGGTTCTTAGCATCGCGTTGTGGTGTTACCCGTTGAGCTTGCGGGACGGTTCTCTTGTTTGAGTCATTTTCATAATTGAGTACATTTGGATTATTGCTTATTGGTGCACAGATTGCGCAGGTTGTGGCTTCAGATTATATTGATGTGTCATATCACTAGAGTGGTCGTGTTGGATGTGATGAGGTCATTGGACCTAGGATGGATACTATCGAAATAGATTACAGCATGGTTGGAAGGATAATATCGGAAGTCGGCTTAGAAATTTGCAATAGTTCTTGTCAAAGGAGAGGGAGTTCCATGATTGGTTGATCTGATGAATGATTATGAGTTTCTGCGTGTTTCTTTCATCATCGGCAGTGTACGAAGGTTTTAGGATGAGGTTTGGTTTGACATGAGGTTATTACCGGAATTGGGTTATTTTGGACAACTGCTGTGATTAGAAATCATTGCTATGAGTATTTGAGTTATACGGTATATCATGTGATTACATCTCGGGTTATGGATATGGCTTGATACAGCTTGTTCAGACTTATACAGAGTGTTGATACGAGAATCTGATCTTATAGAAAGTTCCAGATGCTGGGAATTGGATTCTAAGGCTATGGGCTAGGTTGAATTAAGGAAATCTTAGTTATGTTATGTTATGTTATCAGACCTATATAGGATAGGGTGACGTGAGATCACCCCCGGGTATGTGCATGGTAAGGTTATACGACGGTTTGATGGCTTTGAGAACAACTCTGGACACGTTCGAGGACGAACGTATGTTTAAGTGGGGGAGGATGTAATGACCCGACCGGTTGTTTCGAGCATTTGCACTTCACTCGGTAGTTTACGGGCATGAGTAGCTCCGTATGATGTATTATGACTTATGTGAATCGTCGGTTTTGATTTTCAGGTTATTCGGAATCGAATTGGAAGAATGAATTTCATTGTCGAAGCTTTAAATTGGGAGAGTTGACCAAATTTGACTTTTTGTGAATTTGAACCCGTAACGGATTTTGATGATTCTGTTAGCTCCGTTGGGTGATTTTGGACTTAGGAGCGCGTCCGGATTGTGATTCGGAGGTTCGTAGTAGAATTTGGCTTGAAATGACGAAAGTTAAAATTTTGAAAAGTTTGACCGGGAGTGGACTTTTTGATATCGGGGTCGGAATCCGATTATGGAAATTGGAATAGGTCGGTAATGTGAAATGTGACGTGTGTGCAAAATTTGAGGTCAATCGGACGTAATTCGATAGGTTTCGGCATTGGTTGTGGAAGTTGAAGTTTCAAAGTTCATAGATTTTGATTTGAGGTGTGATTTGTCGTTTCGATGTGGTTATGCGTGATTTGAGGCCTCGAGTAGGTCCGTGTTATGTTATTGGACTTGTTATTATATTCGGACGGGGTCCCGAGTGGCCCGGATGAGTTTTGGACGAGGTTCGGATCATTTTCACTTCATGTGCAAAGATGGAGGCTGCTGGTTCTGGTATGATCGCACCTGCGGTTGGTTTGCGCAGGTGCGATGGCCGCAGAAGCGACAAAGGCATCGCAGATGCAAGAATAGTGCTGGGTGAGGAAGACCGCAGAAGCGGAGATTTGGGCGCATATGCGATGCCGCATGTGCGGCAGCTCGAGCGCAGGTGCAGAGTTGGAGGGTGTCAGCAGAGGTCGCAAGTGCGATGGGATATCCGCACCTGCGATGGCGCAGATGCAGGCAGCGAGTCGTAGAAGTGGAAATGGTGAGTAAGCCGGGCAGCGCAAGTGCGAGGTGTTTCCGCAAAAGCGGTGGTCGCAGGTGTGACGAATTTTCCGCAAATGCGGATGTGCTGGGCAGAATGTTATATACAAGGGTTCACGATTTTGCCTTCATTTTTACATTTTCAAGCTCGGATTGAGGCGACGTTTGGAGCAATTTTCACCATATGAATTGGGGTAAGTGTTCTCTACTCGGTTTTTGTTATATTCCATGAATCTATCTTCGATTTAAGCTTTTGTTTGATGAATTTTAAAGAGGAAATTGGGGGTTTTGGCCTAAAGTTTCATAATATGAATTTTCAAGTTTTGAACATCGAATTGGAGTCGGATTTGAGTGAAACTAGTATGGTTGGACTTGTAATTGAATGGGTTGTTGAATTTTGTAAATTTTGTCGGGTTCCGAGGTGCGGGCCCGGGTTGGGCTTTTGGCCGATTTCGGGCTTTTAATTTAAGATTTGATCTTTTACGATCGGGATTGGTTCCTTTAGATTTGTTTGATGTACTTGAGTTGTTTTTGGTTAGTTTCGAGTCGTTCGGAGGTCGGAACGCGCGGGATGGCATCTTTGGAGCACCGCTTGGCTTGTTCAGCATTGGTATTGGCTTGTTCGAGGTAAGTAACTCTTCTAATCTTAGTGTTGAGGGTATGAAACCCCGAAATACGTGTTATGTGATTGGTATTGAGGTGACGCACATGCTAGGTGACGGGCGTGTGGGCGTGCACCATGTGAATTGGGACTCTGTTGTTTCCATGGCACTGTATAGTGGTCCTACTTTGTTGATATCCGTGTTTTCATCATGTGATAAAGTAGTTAAGCTGTCAATCATGCTAGATATCATGTTTAGGCATTTTGCCGATATTGTTTGGACCCATAGTAGTCGTTTCTTACTTTCATCTCACTGATTTTATTGATATTTTGTACTTAGTCATATTCAAGCATTCATATCATATCTCAGTGTCAGTTATTTATCGATACATCATATCATTGTTGTCGGGCTAGTTTCATGACATTATGAGCCTGTGAGTGAGACTGGAGAGATTGATGACTGAGTGAGGTCGGGGGCCTGTTTGTGAGGATGTTGTCACTATAGCACGTGAGTTGTCCATGCAGCACGTGAGTTGTCCGTGCGATTCCATATGTTGATATTATAACACGTGAGTTGTCCGTGCGGCACGTGAGTTATCCGTGAGATTCTATATATTGATATTATGGCACGTGAGTTTTCCGTGCAGCACGTGAGTTGTCCGTGCGGATTATAGCGCTTAGGCTGAAAGGAGCCCCTCCGGAGTCTGCACACCCCCAGTGAGCGCAGTCGACTATAAATAGGGATCGGGTTGTACGCCGCAGCGGGTATGGTACAGCGCTGAGTGTTTGAGTGTGCTGAGCATAGTGAGAGAGAATGCGAGACAGTGAGATTGAGTACTCTGAGAGTGTGAGTAGCTCATCATCGAAATGCATTGCATTTGACATGCGTACTTGAGATACATGCATAAAGGTGCATTTCCTTCTGCTACCCAGTTTTAGGGACATTTATGATTTTACTTGTATCTTGACATGTAGGCATAGAGAAGTACCTTCCTCATGCTATCTGAAAATGAAACATCTTACTATTTGTTTAAAGGAGTTTTGGGAAAAATCACAGTTTTAAAACTTACTCGTATATTGGCTTTTCGGTAAAAGATTTGGATTTTCACTGAGATACTTGAAAAGAAATGACTATTTTTCTGGAACTGTGAACGAACTGAGCCTTTTATTTCTTAGATACTCATTTGTTACTTGTATTATGCTGTTATGAACTGTTGTGGAATATTGGTGTTGGACCCGACCTCTTTTTGTTAGCTCGTCACTACTTTCAACCTAAGGTTAGGTTTGTTACTTATTGAGTACATGGGGTCGGTTGTACTCATACTACATTGTTGCACCTTGCGTGCAGATGTTGGTTGCTGATGTTATTGTGTTTGATGGGAGCTGGATTGAAGATGTACCTGTATTCTGGTTGTAGCTGCCCCTTGTTCGTGGTAGCTTTAGGTCTATGAAACTCTGTTTATGTACTTTTCATACAAGACTATGTATTTAATTCATTTCAGCTTTGTAAACTCTATTCTTAGAAGCTCATGATTTGTACTACCAGTTCTTGTGAAATGTACTAGATTCAGATATTTTTTTACTTAATTGTTTTATTAATTGTTATTGGAATTGGTTAGTGGTTAGTTGTCTTACCTAGCGGGTTAGGTTAGGCGCCATCATGACTAGTCGGATTTTGGATCGTGACAGGAAGTACCTGGGGTTTCGTGGAAAATACCGGGATGCTCGGAGGCGGCTTCCTGAGGCGGGCGACGTGCCGGCCTTGAGAGAAGAGATGAAGAAGAAAGACGAGGAGCTGATAGCGGCCGTAGAAAGGCTCAGCATTCTTGAGGGGGCATTTAAGAGAAAAAAGGAGGAGCTCAAGCTGAGCAAGAGCGTGGAGGCCCAATGCAGCAACCTCCAAAATCAGGTGGATCAACTGCAAAGTCAGTTGGATGGGTGCCAGTTTCAAATGGACGCTCTCTAGGGGGAGGTTGCCGAGAAGCAACAAATGTTCGAGCAGGCGGAGTCCTCCCGACAGGATGCTCAGAGAAAGGTTGACATTCTCGAGCTGGGGAACAGGACTCGCCGATCTGAGCGGGATAGCGCTCTGTCAATGACTAAGGCTAAAGAGGACCGGATTGAGGAGAGGATTGGAGAGTTGGATAAGGATAACTCTGAGCTACATGATCGAGTTACTGCTCTTGAGGCCGAGAGTGCCCAACTGCTTGCGCGTCCCTCTACGTCTCATGCCTCTGAGTATCCTAATATTGCGCGGCCCTCCACGTCTGCCGACTATAAAAGTTGGTCGAATTAGTTCATTCATATATACTGTATTTTCATTTAATATTGGAACCAAGCCGCTGGGCAACTCTAATTGTATTTAAAGTCTGTGTTTCCAGTAATGTAATACTAATATATCACCTTAAGACTACAATCATTCATTTTAACGAACCTTAAATAGGTCTCCCAGCTTGGCAAGTGATATTGTTACTTGCAACACTGCAAGCTGACATGATGCTTTTTTTTTCAAAAAAAATTTTTAAGCATTTTATTCATCTCCAAAAGGAAGTTACAATCGACTTGAGGTAGTTAGAAAGCTAGTACTTCCCTGAACCACCTAGAAACTGTATGACCCAAAATTTAGATCTAGGCTTATACAATCGAGTTTTATAATAAAGTTGGGTTAATCTTAGCCAATATTAATATCCAAAAGATAGACCAAGCGTTTTTGTGATAAAGCCTCACATGTGCTACTTGAACAGCAATGAGGGACGACAATAATAGAATAATCAATGATCCAGGATTATGGAAGATAATAATAAATAGTATTTAAGTAAAATAATGAATGTGGGTTACCTAAAAAGGGTGAAATTCCTCGATATTCCCTCTGACAAAGAGGGATGATTATAAGCCTTTGAATATTCGGATCTTCCTTGGATCGGGGAAGAAAAGGTAGATCAAGATACAAAAAGGTAAAGTTTGTATATATGTGATAAAGGAATAATCTTCAGAGAATGTCAATGTATTATTTGTTTTTACAATTAGTGTCCAATCCCCCACCATGGCTACATATCTTTCTATTTATAAGGGTACATAGACCATAAAATCCTAAGTAGTACAATTGAGGGGAATATTCTTTGGAATATTCCCTGGAAAACCATATTCCCAAGACTAGCTGTTACTGCTTTAGTAAGGGGAGTGCTCGTCTTCGTCCTTTGTCGAGCCAACTCGACCTTGTTGACGGCATGTTATTGTCTCATGACGCCGAGCTTCCAAGACCAAATTATTATATCCTGATGACGACATGTGGCGGCCTTCGAAGGCTTACTCGACGTTAACTTGGCCCACATATAATTAGGATAATTTTAGCCCATACAGAAACTAGTACAACTACCTCCTATACGTTTGAGATGAGGTAAATGCTTTGATATGTCATGATGTTTAGCAGCTAATCCTTTATACGAAGACATAAATTCAAGCATCACGCTGTTAAAAGGGTTTGTACAAATAAGACATTTGATGTTACAAACTCATACTCTAGACAAATTGTATATATTTATTAGCTGAAAAGCAACGAGAGAAAATTATCAAAATGGTCATGAGTGTATTAGGGTTGGTCTATTTTGGTCCGTCATATATACACCTTTATAGCTATCAGCCTTAATGTATGGAGAAAGGGGACACTTTTAGTCATAAACCCTAAACTAAACAGATTTCTCAAAAATGGCATTAAGTTTAACACCAATTTCCATATGTGGCTAACAAAATTCGCAAAAACAGATTCCAAAAGCTTTCATTTCATCTTTAGTCCCCTCTTTCTCTAACAATATGAATTTCAAAATTTCCCGTCTGTTTCTCTGATATGGGTTAAATGAGAAGAGCACAACATGGAAAAATCTTGAGAATTCAGATATGGCCAGACTTGTCAAGAATGAATGAACCTGAATATGAGAAATGATCTATGTCTATGTCTGAGAGCTACTCGGAGGAGAATTGACAGAGTTGGCAATGATGACCGAGTGAGAATGAGCTTTGTTGAGAAAGGGCTCAAATACGAGAGAAAAAAGTTGTTGGGTTCTATTTTCGTGAATTTTGTTAAGCACATGAAAGTTGGCCTTAAACTTAACAAGTCTGTTAAGTTTATGATTTATTACCAAAAGTGTCCCCTTTATCCATACATTAAGGGCTATAGCTGAAGAGGTGCATATATGATAGACCAACCCTAATACATTAAAGACTATAGCTCCAAATGTTTCTACATGTTGCACTGTTCATGTGAGTTCCATTGCCTCTCCTTCTTTTTTCTTGCAGTGTATTATGAATAACAAGGTTAAATTGCGAATGTGACAGGAAATCTTGAAATTCATATTGTTGAGAAAGAGACAACATCATTTATAGTGTTATCAGAGCTCCAAACAATCAAAAGAAAAACATCATAGCAGCAACCTGTGCATAGTAATAATGCAAATTAGAAGTGAGGGTCCTACATGATAGCTTTTCAGCTACTTTCACCAATTTGAGATAGGAGAATGATGTAAAACACAGTTAAGACACACAGGAGAGGAGACTCGTGTCGCCACAAGCTAACAAAAGTTTTAAGGGGATGAAAATCATATACTGTTGTCACAAGCCAAGGTAAGAATCCCTCTAAGCAAGCTAAGCATATGACCACTTCCCTTATCCTGAACGGCAGTAGCCCTGCTGTAACATTTACCATGGGTAATATTAAGTAACTGAACATGTCTTTTCCCGACAACAACATCTTCACGAGAAGAATAACAACCCAATAACATCCCACAAGTGGAGTTTGGAGTTTGGGGAGGGTAGTGTGTTGCGGAAGCCAAATGTATATAGTGTGAATGAGTCACAACTACTATACCAAAAATTATGACAACCACTAAATAATAAACAAGACAATAAGACAACAATAAAAGAACACCAGAATTTACGAGGTTCGGCCAATTTTGCCTACTTCCTCGGACACAATCAATATTTTATTCCACTCCAAAATTACAAGTGAAATAATACTAAAGAGAGAAGATACAAATGCCTTAAGAAGATAAAAGGCAAATGAGAGGTGTATTTAAATCCTAAACATTAGGCCTCCTTTTATAGGGTGAAATTCTCATTCAAAATTGTCATCCACCGATGTGGTACTTTTGCCAATTTCAACAAATATCCACCTTGGCAAAATTCCACATCTTCAATTTTCTCTCAATAACAAATTTTGGTTGTGTCTTCATCTTCAATCTTTAGTGTTCAACAATGTTGATCAAATCCAAACAATGTTGAAACTTGACCGCAGTCACCACTTTTGTCAGCATATCAGCAGGGTTCTCCGTAGTATGAATTTTCTTCACCGTGACTCCACCTTCTTCTATGATTTCTCGTATGAAATGATACCGAACATCAATGTGCTTCGTCCTTGCATGATAAACTTGGTTCTTCGCTAATTGAATAGCACTTTGACTATCACAAAAAATTGTAATATTTTTTTGTTCAATACCAAGCTCCTTTAGCAACCCCTGAAGCCAAATTGCCTCCTTCACAGCCTCCGTAATAGCCATGTACTCTGCCTCTGTTGTAGACAAAGCAACTGTTGACTGCAAAGTAGACTTCCAACTAACTGGTGCCTTTGCAAAAGTAAACACATAACCAGTAGTTGACCTTCGTTTGTCCAGATCACCCGCAAAATCTGAGTCACAATATCCAACTACAGACCGATTGCCTTCCTGCTCAAAAACTAACCCAACATCTACAGTACTATGAATATACCGTAGAATCCATTTCACAGCTTGCCAATGCTCCTTTCCTGGATTATGCATATATCTGCTAATAACTCCAACGGCTTGTGAAATGTCAGGTCTCGTACAAACCATTGCATACATCAAGCTACCAACAACATTTGCGTATGGTACCCTTGACATATACTCCTGTTCAGTTTCATCCTTTGGCGACATAGTAGTACTTAGCTTAAAATGGGGAGCAAGTGGCGTACTAATTGGCTTAGTCTTCTTATCTATGCCAAAACGCTTTAGTACTCTCTTCAAATATTCTTTCTGAGATAAACAGAGTTTCTTTGTACGTCTATCTCTTATTATCTCCATGCCAAGAATTTTCTTTGCCTCACCCAGATCCTTCATCTCGAACTCCTCCTTCAGTTGAATCTTCAACTTATCAATTTCTTCCGAATTCTTGGAAGTTATCAACATATCATCAACATATAGGAGAAGATATACAAAGGAACCATCATTAAGTTTGCGCAAATACACACAATGATCGTATTTGCTTCTCTTGTACCCTTGCCGCAACATAAACTTGTCAAATCGCTTGTACCATTGTCTAGAAGATTGTTTCAATCCGTACAACGATTTTTCAAGTTTGCATACTATATTTTCTTTTCCAGCAACTTTGAATCCTTCTGGCTGAGTCATGTAGATTTCCTCCTCCAAGTTTCCATGTAAAAACGCAGTTTTTACATCCATCTGAACTAGTTCCAAATCCAACTGTGCTACCAAAGCCAACATAATTCTAATGGAGGAATGTTTTACAACTGGAGAAAATACTTCATTGTAATCAATTCCCTCCTTTTGAGCATATCCTTTGGCCACCAATCTTGCTTTGTAGCGAACATCTTCTTGGTTAGGAAATCCTTCTTTCTTTGCAAATACCCATTTGCACCCAATTGCTTTCTTTCCCTTCGGGAGATTGGCCAATTTCCATGTATGATTCTGATGAAGGGACTGCATTTCTTCATTCATGGCAATCCTCCACTTATCTTCTTCTGAACTTTGGATTGCGTCTTTATAAGTGGTAGGAACACCATCAGCTACAATTGAGGTTGCACAAGCAACCGTCTCTATAAGACGAACAGGTTTCGTTATTGTCCTTTTTGGCCTGCTGGTTGCTATTGATTCAAGTTGTTGTCGAGGTTCCTGAGTTGGAATCTCCCTTTCTACTGGCTCTTCTTCCAGAGGGTAATCTTCATGAGTTTCCTCCTCTGCTTCTTGTGTAGGAAAAATAAATTTTCCCTCAAACTCCACCTGCTTTGATGCACCACCAGTTTGTTTGACATCTTCAACTGTCATCTTATTTGTTATGGTAGATTCATCAAAGGTAACATCTCTGCTGAATATAATATTCCTTGTCTCTGGACACCATAAGCGGTATCCTTTGACTCCAGAAGTAATCCCCATAAATATAGCCTTCTTTGCTCTCGGATCCAATTTTGACTCTTTCACATGATAGTATGCAATTGAGCCAAACACGTGCAAAGAATCATAATCTACAGCAGGTTTTCCATACCATTTTTCAAATGGTGTCTTGCCATCAATAGCAGCAGATGGTAGACGATTAATGAGGTGGCATGCATATGTAATTGCCTCAGCCCAAAATTCTTTGCCCAAGCCAGCATTGGACAACATACACCGTACCTTCTCCAGTAAAGTCCGGTTCATACGTTCTGCCACTCCATTCTGTTGTGGTGTATTTCTGACAGTGAAGTGTCGGACGATGCCATCATTTTCACAGACCTTATTGAAATGATCATTTTTGTATTCACCTCCATTGTCTGTGCGAATACACTTGATCCTCCTGCCTGTTTGATTCTCCACCATCGTTTTCCATTTGAGAAAAATTCCCAACACTTCATCTTTCCTCTTCATTGTATACACCCACACTCTTCGGGAAAAATCATCAACAAAGGTTACAAAATAGTGCTTCCCACCCAATGAAGGTGTTTTGGAAGCACCCCAAACATCAGAGTGTACATAATCCAAAATGCCTTTAGTATTATGGATCGCTATACCAAATTTAACCCTTGTCTGTTTCCCTTTGACACAATGCTCGCAAAACTCCAAGTTGCAAGTCTTTACGCCTTTTAACAATCCTTGATTAGATAAAGCTTTCAAGGATTTTCCTCCAGCATGTCCCAAGCGCATGTGCCATAGCCTGGTTGCTTCTGCCTCTTTGTCATCACTGGATGTCACTGTTGCTGTCCCAATAACTGTGCTACCACGATAGCAGTACATGTTATTGTTCTTCCGATTGGCCTTCATTACCACTAGTGCACCGGAGCATATTCTCATCACTCCATTTTCTGCAATGATTTTGAACCCTTTTGATTCTAGGGCTCCCACAGAGATGAGATTCTTCTTCAAACCCGGTACATATCGAACATCTGTTAATGTTCTGATCATTCCATCATGGCTCCTTAATCTTATTGAACCAATGCCATATGAGGTAAGAGGGCTGTTATCCGCTGTGTGGATGACTCCATATTCTCCTTCTTGAAAATTCACGAACCAGTCCTTGTTGGGACACATATGGTAGCTACAAGCCGAGTCCATCAACCATATGTCTGATGATGTTGATAACTCTGTTGTAACTAATGAGAAGTCTGAATCATCACAATCAGCTACATTTGAATCCATAATGGCCTTTCCATTGTTATGTCTGGCCTTATTCTTCAACTTCGGACAGTCTTTCTTCCAGTGCCCCTTTTCTCGACAAAAGGCACATTCATCTTTGCTGGGTCTAGATCTCGACTTGGATCTTCCCTTCTTAGTCCTCGTTTGATTTTGAGGACGACCCCTCACAATTAGTGCTTCTTCTTCTCCGCCCTTCTGTTTTTCTCCCTTTCTTTGTTCATAGCTGTACAAAGCTGAACAAACTTCTCTGAGAGAAATTTCGTCATTTCCATGGAGTAGAGTAGTTTCAAGGTGCTCGTACTCATTAGGAAGTGACCCCAATAACATCAAGGCCAAGTCACCATCATCAAAAGTTGCATCCATATTTTGCAAATCTGTGACCAACTTATTGAAACTGGTGATATGTTCATTCATTGTGGTACCAGGAACATAGGTAAAGCGAAACAGTCTCTTCTTCATGTACAATTTATTTTGACTGTTTTTCTTCAAAAATTTATCCTCCAGTGCTTTCCATAATTTACTTGCAGAAGTTTCCTTTGTGTATGGATATTTCTGCTCTCTAGCAAGGTAGGATCGAATGGTACCGCAAGCAACACGATTGATAATTTTCCAATCTTCTTCTCCAATAACATCTGGCTTCTTTTCTTCAATGGCAAGATCTAGCCCTTGTTGAAAAAGAACATCTAGAACCTCGCCTTGCCACATCCCAAAATGTCCTGACCCGTCAAAAATTTCTACCGCAAATTTCGCATTTGACACAATTCTTGTCATAAGCGAAGATGCCAACGATGACGTATTATTGACACTTGATGTAGATTCTTCTTGTTTACTGTCTCCCATTTTGACACAAATATTATTTAGTAGCTGACGACACAAATCAAGATTATTTTCTTTCTGGTGTGGAAGATCAGACTAAGCTACAACCACAGAGCATACTCAGATAGAACCTTGACTCAGTTACCAAGATAGATCTTTTCTGATGTGGAAGATCAGACTATGCTGCAACCACAGAGCATACTTAGACAGTACCTTGGCTCTGATACCAATTGTTGCGGAAGCCAAATGTATATAGTGTGAATGAGTCACAACTACTATACCAAAAATTATGACAACCACTAAATAATAAACAAGACAATAAGACAACAATAAAAGAACACCAGAATTTACGAGGTTCGGCCAATTTTGCCTACTTCCTCGGACACAATCAATATTTTATTCCACTCCAAAATTACAAGTGAAATAATACTAAAGAGAGAAGATACAAATGCCTTAAGAAGATAAAAGGCAAATGAGAGGTGTATTTAAATCCTAAACATTAGGCCTCCTTTTATAGGGTGAAATTCTCATTCAAAATTGTCATCCACCGATGTGGTACTTTTGCCAATTTCAATATAGTGTGTACGAAGACCTTACCCCTATCTTGAAGGTAGAGAGGTTGTTTACGCAGAACATCTTCACGAGAATTTAAAGTATTTTTTTTACAGTGAAGAAGTTAGAGTAATTTTGTGAATGAAGAGATGACCAACTGAAAATTGAACCTCAAATAAAATTCAACCCAAACAGTCAACAAGGGGAATGAGGAACATGATTCTTAGCCTTGAAATTCAACTTTTGGAAGGGGATTTCATCTGTCTCCAGCAGACCATACTGTGATCATGGAGCTTTTACTCAGCTGTTGCGCTACTAAACTAGTGCAAGTTGTCGCCCAACTATCCGATACATCCAAGAAGCACAAGTATTTTTCCCTCCATTCAAATATCAAATAGCATAAGTATGACCAACAATAGAATGTCTACGTAGTTCTTCATACCTACAAACTGTTTCTAATTTAGTCTTTAAATAACAAGTACATTAACAATCTTAAGCCTTTATGTTCTGCCAAACATGCTACCAAAATTTCAAATATACAAGACAGACATTTAGGACATGCATATCCAAGTCAAAACTGTGTTATTAAGTACCTTAGTGATAGCTCCTCTACAGGCTATTCCTTCAACACCTTAGCGCCAAAGAAATAAGAGGTATCATATACTTCGTTAATTGGCCTTCAAAAGATACTGAATAGCAGACAACCATCTTGCAATGAAAAGTTTCCATATTCTTTACCAGTGAGTGACTCCTCCAGGGGTTCCTGTACTTTACCAGCCACTCACTTGCTTATGGACCTTTGAACTCTGTGAGGATTTCCCACCTTTGTCCTTGTATGTATTCCTGGAGGCAAAGTTCCTCTTCCCCCGATGGGCAGCTTGAATGGCCTTCCTCCTCTGCTTGCTCAGGCTCTTCACAAGTTCGGCATCATCTTCAGACTCAGCCTCTCCATCATCCTCAGGATCATGCTCATCCCCAACTTGATGATTATCATCATGCTCATCCGCAACTTGATGATTGTTGTCCTCCTGCAAGAATAAATATCATTAGTAAGTGCCAAAAGACATGGGAATTCTCGCACATTGTTTCATCTGCGTGAGAAATATAAGCCGACACACCTGCCACAGAGATATGGTGGAATATGCATCCTTAGTTTATTCAATAAGATAGGCAAAGGCTCGATAATGTATGATATTACTCAGAAATTAGGAAAAAATGATTATTGTAGCAAGCACATCCTATTCTGTTGGGTGGTGATAAAATATCCTACATTAATATGCTGCAGAAATCTGGTGAGTCAACAATACTATGGTAACTGATAAGAGGCAACTTAACACTAATGTTTCAGGGATATCTGATTTACATAAACAGCTATAAGGGTAATGTCCAGTACCATGCCAAAATTAATTGCCAGTCTACCAGTGAACTCTCATCATAAATAGACATATAGTTATGACTAATCAAAGCAATTTTTCAGCAAAAGTTTTCACAGTGAATTGTAAAACTTCTACAGCAGACAATCGCAATGGTTTAGGAGGTTTTCTAGAAAGACTTGTACTAATTAGATTATGTCTCGAACTACAAGCAATTTTAAAAAAAGATCTCACATTATTATGTAAAATATGTCAAGATGGCTCAACTCTCCTGCTCTTTTTAATGACGTAAATAGTTTCATTAATTGGCATCAAGAAGATATAAGTTTTACAAAAGATAAGGACTGCAAAAAGGGAGAAACAGCGCCGCTATATATGCCTAAAACTGCTAGGGAGCTGATAAAGTCCAGAAAATTTATAGGGCAAGTTACAACAGATAGATTTTGCCAACTAAATAAAAGTAAACGACATCTAGCCTTAAGGGAGTGTTAGGAGTTGATATTCCATCAAAACACCTGGCTATTCCGTCCAGTCCAGACAACCCAGAAAGCATCAAAGCTTGACTCTCCTGCTTTTGCTTTACATGAAAGCTTTTAAGTTAATAAAATTTCATTAACAACCTATCAAGAAAGTGTCCAAAGTATTTACAAAGATGGCTCAACTGCACTAATCTATTTTTATTTTGCTTTACAAAAGAGCTGTTTGAGGATCATCTTTATGTTCCATATTTCCAGTGAAACTCAAAAAAAATAAAAAATGTTCCAACTTTGGTTTTATCGCACATTACCATGTTGCAGTAACAAAAAATAGTGTAGATAACTAGGTCCCATATCCCCTTATCAACCAAAAGCACCAGAAACATTTCAACTTATGACTTTAATATGAGATCACTACAGGTCTCTGTCTCTTCGCTCTTTCCTTCTTAGAGAGAAAGGGGAACTACCTTCTCCAACTGCAAGGATTCAAGCTGCTTGATGTTTGTCTCGTTCATGTCTTCATCTTCTTCATCACTGGTTCTTTCATCATCAGAATCTGAATACATGTCAAGCTCTGCCTCAGTTAACTGCAAACAAAGTAAATAATAACTAGAAAGTCAAGTACAACAGGCGATTCACATTCAAATGGCAGGATATCCTGCAGCTGCAATAAGAATTATCAGCATTACCACAATCTTGTCAAGCCAAACAACAACACTTCGTACATATGCATTATCACAGAAAAGGGAAGAAAGGGCTATTCACTTAGCCATGTAGAGAATACGAGGTACAAAAACTGGCTGAATATTGTCTCTAACAGACACTAAATGAGTCTTCTTTTCATGATACAAAGACACTGTTTAAGTGAACACACACGCCGTAAAAACATTCAACTAGAGAGGTGGTGAAATCATCCTTAGCATATACCTGGTGAATACAATCCAAACAAATTGATATTTAACAGAAATATCGTTAAGCGTAAGCATTTTCTAAACAATACACAAATAGATACAGTTGCAGGTCAATGGATCTATCTAATCAGACATGACACGAAAGAAAAGAGGTAACTTCTCTAGTTTCAGGGAGGACATTGTAATGACCGAGGACATTCATGCCGTCCATGTTCAAAGGAAGTGTGCACGACATTTATCATTAATGTATTTTCATGGTTCACTACAACAGCTTCCTCTCCATATTTCTGCAATAAAAAGACCTTCTCTATTGTTTACAGGGATGCAAAAATCTCAGTTCCGATTTATTATAATCACAGCATCAACCTCCTCTGTTGTTAAACTCCATGAGGTAGCTTGAAGAAATTTTACACATTTCCATATATAGACTAAAATGCCCTCAAGTTGATGACTAATACATTTTTTAACTTCTTCTACTTTGAGTATTTTATTTAAATATGCTAGTATTATATCCAATGGTATATTTATAAGTAAAATTATGTACACTTTATCATTGATTTCAAGGGAAAGAGGTCATATCTTAGATCTTAGCATTCTCTTAGCTACCTAACATGGAATTACACGAGAAATTGCATTATAACCTATACTCTTTGCATGATTATGAGATTTATTCCTTCTTCGCACTTCTCAAGCAGTCCTCCAAAGTAACTCCATTATTTATTGATAGGCAAACCATAAAGGACTCCCTAAGGACTTCAAAGAAAAACATGACCATGATAATTAAATCTTTTTTTATGAAGTCATTGTAATTAGAAATTTTGCTGATGATCAATGTTTCCACCCCATTCTCAGATCCTTATTCTAAATTTCACCATTCACTACAGTATAAACCTTCTAGGGTTGTCATAACTAAGACTATAATTTGCATTCATCACTTTGCATCGTGTGGAATCAAGTACTAAACACTCATAATCCAACTCAGGCAAATATCATCAACAGATAGCATCAATCACATTTGTCACACAGTTGCAATATTCAAAGTTAACGTTCCAGAACAATACGACAGATAGCTTAATATAAGTCCCAGGATAAGTCATTCAATCTAAACATAGTTTTCTTCATTTGTTTCCCTTCTTAGTGGAAGAAAGCTATATCCAAGAAGCTTCTTTTTTTCCTAATAAGGTTAACAATTTTTAATGCAATTCAGCCAAAAACAGTAGTTTGATTGTACCTTTTCCAACTCATTTTGATCCTTTCTTGTAAAACCACTGGCAGCAAGTTCTTTGTCCAAGAAACCGCTATTTTTGTTTATTTCAGAGAACTGGGGCCGTCCAACTTCATCCATTTCAGCCTCTGAACCATCAGAATCATTTTCATTTTCTTCAAATAACATATTGAACCTAAAGATAGGTGAGAGAAATAAGTATGAGCTCACATTTCAAAGGAAAATTTAGCATCCCAAAAAACATATGTAACAGCACCAAAATACCTATCTTGATAAAAAAGTGAATTCAAATGATAAGTCGCAGAAATACATCATAAAGTGGAAGAAGTGTTCACAATAGTTTCTTGGTCAAACAAATGAACAAGTACAATTAAACAGAATAGAGTAATTCACTAACCGCTTTTCAAAGAACTTGTAGATGCACTCCACATCACGGTCAAAATACCTGGAATATAGAAAATTGTATCAGTAGCAAACAATTTTGCTAACAACGCATAATAATCCTCAGCACGCAATGATCCAAATAAAGGGGGGGAAACAAAACAGAATAATAGAACTTCGAATGGTATTTAGATGGAATAAAATGGTACAGTATCCTACATTTGGGCATTAGGATGAGAGACTGACACCATTTGCGGGAAATCAATCATGGTAACCTTTTCATCATCATCAATCTGCAATCCAATTAATTAATACAAGGAAAATCAGAAAACTGATAAACAGGTCTAGTATAAGCCTATATGACTAAATTCAGAGCAATTGAAAAGGGCAAAGAACTGAAAAATGAAATCAACATATCCTAGTTGCACCCTCAGCAAACCAAGCTCACAAGAAAAAAAATACAGCAGTTAAATATAATGATAGCTTCAAGTAAATCAAGGAAAGATCATAAGATACCATTATGTTAAATTCATTAAAATCGCAGTGAATAAGCCCGTGTTCTGCCAGACGAACAACAGCACCAATGATTGTTTCAAAAACCACGTCTGGGTTTTGCAGCTCCTTAACCTGCACACTATTTTGACCATCATAATAAGTTTTACCGACAGCATTTCTAGGAAGAAACCAATAATACGACAATAATGCACACATAGTCGAAGATCAAAAATCTGTTTTTCTAAGGTTTAGGACCTACATAACAATTGTTATTACAGCTTAACAATATTCTCATAAGGGAAAAGGGCCAAATATACTCCTCTACTTTCATATATTGTCTACATTTAACCTCCGTTATACTACCGGGCCAAATTTACCCCTACCGTTATACTATCGGGTCAAATTTACTCTACAATCAGCAATCTTTTAAAAATACCCCTTGATCTGTTAAGTAATCCAAAATCTCCCAAATTCTATTTATTTAAATCACTTGTTGTTCTTCTTGCTCCATTATTTTCAAAAATTGCTATTAATGTGAATGCTAAAGTTACTAGACTATACAAATTATTCATAATATTTTTTTTAATTACCAATGCACCAATTTCTCTTCTTGTAATAAATAAAATTGGTTTATAATTTTATTTATTTTTCAATCATATACACATCGTAGAATTTAGTGGGTCTATTTATTGTGTATTATATGCAGCTAATCATCGTGTATGTACATGTATATTCAAATATATTTTGTCATTGCCTAGTTAGTATAGAGTTCAATCGACTAACTTAAGAGTGCACAATGTGTAGACATTTAATTAAAGCAAAGTTGAATTAGACAATGTAAAGTCTCTGAGGAACTTCAACTTCAATCACTAATACTTGCAAAGTCTCCATACATTTGTTGCAACGAATTCATTAAAATTGGGATGTTGTAAATAATTTTAGAATTTAGAAAAGCTACCTAATTTAGATTTTTCAATTTACTATACTTTGTTTATTCGGTTGTATTATTTAATATTTTTTCTCTTATTTTTTTTTTCTCTAATTCAGGAAGCAGGTAAATGTCAATTATTTCAAAAATAGTGGACCAAGAAGAACAACAAGTGATTTAAATAAAAGGAATTTGGGAGATTTTGGATTACTTAACAGATTAAGGGGTATTTTTAAAAGTTTGCTGATTGTAGGGGTAAATTTGGCCCGATAGTATAATGGTAGGGGTAAATTTGGCCCGATAGTATAACAGAGGTTAAATATAGACAATATATAAAAGTAGAGAGGTATATTTGGCCCTTTTCCCTTCTCATAATGCTATTAGATAGAGTATTCCGTGTATCTTACAAGGAGCTGTTACTATAAGCACAAAATAGACTAGCAAGATTATAGAGTTTGTGCAGGAGCGAGAATCCCCAAATAGTAGTTGGGAAGAAAAGTTAGGACTACCAACTTACTTAAGCTTCCAAAGGCCAGTTTAGACACATAATTGATCATGCAAAGGTCCGTGACTCTAACATACCATTTTTTAAGGCGATTATCCTTGAAGAAATGAAAACATAGAACATGATAACTCCTATGAAGCAAGCTATGTAGAATTCTATGCTACTATATGAAACACTCAATTACTGAGACATAATGGTTATGCAGAACCTCCAATACCACAAACAGAATATATTTTTTCAAGCTATGATGGTGATTAGAAATAAGTAATCCTCATTTTATCGCATTCTTGTGACTAATATTGTGAAACTAGGCATTGACAAAGCATTGCATATGTACTGCTAGGTAAATAACACCTAGTTCACAGAAGTTTAAAGAAATTACTAATATCTAGTTCTACAGATAACCAATGACGAAGGACCCCAGAACTAAAAAGACCATTAGAAAAATCTTCATCGCCATTGAATTTCTTCTTCAACGGCACTAAAGCTTGATGATGGACTAAAAACTTTCAGAAACGGCCTACTCCCCTCAAACTTCTTAAACAAAGTCAAAGCAAAACTGATCCAAAAAATCGTTATCATATCTCTTACCACAGATGCATCCTATTCCCTGAGAAGGAATCAGGACCTAGAGAGAAGTATAAAGGGAAAGTGGAATTTATGGCCATAGTTATAGCTTAAGACAAAAAACAAGTGGACATCTGAAAATTAAGTTTAGCATACACAATATAAAGTAAAACAACAGCATCACCAGACTGTAGACCCACCAAGATGGAATTTCAAAAAAGTTGGCAGCACTTACAGTGGATAGCCTGGTACAAGTGACATAATCACACAATGCCGATTGCAATCGACAGCATTTGGAACAGGGAATCCATGTTCTTCTAGTGCCTGCTTACACGAGCACTAAATATCAAAACAAATCTCCAAATTCAAGGACAATTAGTGTTGTCAAAGGAGAAAAGCGTTAAAAAGTGCTCCTGGTCTATCAAGGCTTTAAGCGCAAAGCGCAACTAAAGTGTGAGCTTAGTTAAAAATAGTGCAACTAAGAATTTATGGCAATGAGACACACGCCTTAGAACCTTGCCTACACTGAAGCGCAGCCTAAGAGGGGCGAAGTGCCTACGGTGAGCTTCTTTGAGCTTACACTAAGACAATAAGGCAAATTAGAGAAGTGCAATTACCTTCATAAATGCAAACTCTTTCAAGGCAGCAAGCCGCGATAAGTAGAGCCAATTATAGCTGCTACGATGCCTCAAATAGTCACGTTTTGCTTTGACTGCCCTAAATGAAACCCTACCGAGCCTGTGTAACTTCATCGCAAGAACTGTGCCATCTTCCTTTACGACCTCAAAAATATCTATTGGAAAAATGGATAGTTAAGAACATGATAGTGTAAATTACAAAGTAACAAGAAGAAAAAAAAAAGTAAAACACAAGAATATACAGACAAAAGATTGTTACCAGACTCTTTCCCAGTGCCAAGTTGACGACCCACTCCATTAAATACACCACGATTAACCATAGTTTTGATTGCAAGAAAATCGTAACCAAGGTAGGTGAGTCGAAATCCATCATCTATACAGCAACGTTAAGAAACAAAATTCAGAATAAATGGCAGCTCACAAAAAAGGTACAAACAAATAGTTAAAAACAAAGCTAACACTCACATTTAGAAGCGTCATGATGGACTAATTTGTGCTTTAGCAAATTCTTCAACACTTTATATGAGCCCCCATGCCTAAATATAATTAAAAGAATAAAAGTACAAAAAAAATTACTAATATATCAACGCGACAAGAGAGAATGTACTTGTATTAAGTGAAACAAAAAAGGACTAACTTGAGGGAAGCAATACGGGCAATGAGCTCAGAAGGCACAATTTCATGCTGGGAAAAAAAAAAAAAAAAAAAGATTATACATTGAAAAGAAAAAAAAATTAAGTAAATAGAATGCAAAAAGTGGAAAGGGTAGAGACATTGCGCATGCCCATCTCAACGGCAGTAAGGACCCGGAAATCATCTTTAGAAAGGTATCTCAAAACGTTAACATCCAACTTCATCTTCTTTGCCTCTTCTGTTGCTTGCTGTTAATAATAGAAGCTTACACAAAAACACCGAGGAAGAATCTGTATATTGGAAAAGGTGGAGGATTTTAATCAGCGGTAAGCACTAGTATACAGCAACAGAGAAGCATAAACCCTAAACTATTTAGTTTGGAGAAAAATATAAATTTGGGAAGATGGGGAAACTTCATGCAAGTTGTCTGCCCACGAGTTTTGCTTTGACTTGCGATTCGGAAAAATCTGGTTTGGGCCTTCGAGTCTGATGTATAACATTGCCCCAATTACGAATGCTTAAAATCCTACGGGCTTAAGAACCACCAAAATACGTGGAAATGGCAGTCATTTATATGCACGTTATTTAAAATATATTGAGAGTTTATAATATATTTTAAGTTAAAATATATAAGTTGTCACCTCACTTATGCCCCAAATATCTATTACACACTTTCTGGGAACGAATATTACTTTACATAATCAAACTTTTCAAAGTATATTTAAGACACTACTTTTTCTTAATCAGTTTTTCAGAATATGTGTAATATTACGCACCAATCATACAATGACACGTGTCATTTAAAAAATAAAATAATTAAAATTACAGTTATACCTCTCATCTTCCCCATCTAAACTACCATGGTTGTTTTCCTTCTCTCTTCGCCATCAAAAACCATAGCCTCTTCCTCCACCTTTTACTTAATAACAAAGTCACCATTAACTAACAAAAATCACCAGAAAACACACCCAAAATTTCGTCTTCCGCTGAAATTGAATCAATTTTTAATGGTTGGAACAAATTTTGAAAAATTCTTGCTTCCGAAAAATTCGACTTCGCCATGGGTAAAGCTCAAGTTAAGCTTCTCTGCAAAAAAGAAAAGATCTTCTATGCAAAAGGTTGAGGCAAGGTTTTGGCGGAGCTACAAAAAATTTTAACTGCTGAATCTAATCTAAATTTCGCGACAAAAGATCTGGAAAAAAAAAACTAAAAACTAATCAACGAGAAGAGATGTGAGAAATCGTGGTATATCTATTTGATAAGAAGGAGATCGGGTGGTGGAGCTCAAGGAGTAGCCATGGCAGAATTTTAAAAAAAGAAGAAGATAACTCAATTTAAAATATTTAAAAACTAAAAAAAAATTGACATTTGACACAAAATTCTTCTGTTCACGCGACTCATTTGTTGAGAAAAACACGAACTGTCCACGTGGGCAAAGTAGTGTGTCTTAGATACACTTTGAAAAGGTTGGGTGTGTAAAGTAATATTCGTTCCCAAAAAGTGTGCAACAGGGATTTGGGTCATAGTTCAGGGGTAAGTTATGTATTTTGCCTATATTTAAAGATTAACCAATTCACTCGAACTTCAGGACACGGTATCTTAAAGTTAAAACCTCGAGATTCCAACTTCATGACATCTTGTCCTAAATTTCGAAAATTATATCGAGAAATTCGAATCTTATGTCTTGAATTTTAAATTAATAGTTCAGAAATTCAAGACATTTAATCTTGAATTTCAAATCAGTAGCTCAAAAATTTAGGACACCAAGTCATGAATTTCAAATTAGCAGCTCAAAAAATTAGGATACTTAGGGTGTGTTTGGTATTTTCCCATTTTCTACTGTTTGGTTGCACAAAATAGTTTGAAAATATTTTCCTATATATCACATTTTCCTGAAATTGGAGGAAAATGATTTCCCTAGAAAAAGTTAGGAAAACATTTTTCAAAAACTCCACATACCCTCACATCTAACCCCCAACACCACCCAACTTCAATTTTTTATTTTTTTTTTCGTTTTTCTGTACCACCCACCCCAACCCCGTCAACCACCCCCGCAAAAAAAAATTATTTTTTTACTTTTTTTGTATTTTAATTTATTTATTTATTTCGTTTTTCTGAACCCTCTCCCCCCGCAATTTTTTTTTTCTTCATATTTTCGGTTCTGATTTTTTTATTTTTCAGTTTACAGGTTCGAAATTTTACGAGTTCCAACGTTATGAGTTCGAATGTTTATGTGTTTGGAAGTTTGTGGGTTTAGAAATTATAGAATTTACGGGTTCGAAAGTTTAGCGGTTCAGAAGTTTATGAAATTTGTGGGTTCGGAAGGTTGTTGGTTCGAAAGTTTATGGTTTCATATTTATTGTAACTAAATTATTTATGAATACTCTTTAGAAGTTATTTTCTTTAATTTGCGTACCAAATACCGAAAAATGAGTAATATTACTACTTATTTTTCAAGAAAATATTTTTTTGGAAAATATTTTTTACCGAAAATATTTTTTGTTATACCAAACACACCCTTAGTCCTAAAGTTTGAATGAATTAGCAAATCTTTAAATATATTATAAGTTGTGGATAAAGTTTAAACGGGTTAAAAATGGCTACCGGTACACCTCGCCTCCAAAATGCCCAATGGAAGTAGTAGATACCAAAGTCAAACAATTGCGCGTGGCCCGCATGCGGCTGGTCTTAACGGATTAGCCCCATAATTATTGGTATTTAATAAATAGGTCTCATATTCTTAATTTGTGCAGGCTTCAGCTAAAATCTACCGGCATGGTAAGATTTTGTATTAAATAATATATAATAATATAATATTTATAGCTAAAAGTTTTACCATTTTATTATATTGTTCTGCACCAAATTGTATTTTCGAAAAATACTTTGTTGAACAACAAAGAGGAATTATGCCTATCAGGTAGATTTTAATGAATAATTTAATAGATAGATTGATTACAGATAACACAAAATCATACCAGTCTGGTAGAGTTTGATGAGCAATTAGACAAGCACAAAATCATGCTAATTGGGAAAAGTTATGAATAATTTAACAAATAGACGAAATGCAAATAACACAAATTCACGCTAATCTGATAAATTTTGGTGAACAATTTAACAAGCACAATATCATGCCAGAAGGGTAGACTTTGATGAACAATTTAACAGATAGGTAGAGTAAGTATAGTATACACTCTACTACCGGTAGAGAAATCTCTGAAGAGTAATAACTGTATGCGCGAATCCAATGCTATTTTTTAAATACCGCTAATTACGGGGACATTTGGCTAAGACCAACCTCTTGCATGACCATTCTTGTCAATCATTTTCATTGTATTTTTAGTTCATGAAGCGGGGAAACCTCAAACAATTACTTTTATTTTTTATTTTCTGTGAGAGGAAAAAAAAAAGAATTGAGGTTGTTTTGGATTGACCAGAGATGGGTTGATAGGTTAAAAAGTAAAGGCTAAGGTGTTGCGCTTTTATGCACAGAGGAGTATTGATTGGGCTAAACCTAAAGGTTTAATGCATAATTTTGCTTTTTCGATTAATCAAAAAGCTTTTATTTGAACAAAGATCGAACTGGTTGATCAAAATTTTAAAATGACAAAACCGAAAATCGACCAAAAAATAGAAAATTGAAACCGAGAAGAAAAGTAAAAATTTTGACTTGCTTGATGTTTGCTATATTAAATGAATAATGTGCAGCATAAAAATAATTTTTTTCCCTTAAAATATAAGACAAATAGTTTATTCTATCTATGAACCGAGAAGAATGTTTTTCTTTTGGGGACAAAACTTCGAATTAGTATAGTTAATTATTTCATATAAAATTATTTCAATGGATTTATGAATATAATCAAGGAGTCTAAAAGTTACATTTAAATTTGGTTTGTTCCATTTTTAAATTTTTAGTGTTGGTTTTGGGTTTTAGTTTTATAGATTGCCAAATCCATTGAAATAGTCAAATAGCCACTTTTTAGATCAGATACTAAGGACCCGTTTGGTCATAGATTTTGTCAAAATAAACTTGAGTTTTATTTGACAAACACATATTTGGCCATAGATTTTGCCTACATTTTGGCCAAATCTCAAAACTCAAAACCAGCTCAATAGCTGATTTTTGGCCAAAATATCACTATTATATTTTTTTAAAAATTACCCCAAAGTTTTGTATTTTATAAAAGAGCCTACCATTTATTATTTTGTAACGATACTGCTTCGTCTTCTCGATCATCTGATAGTGTATCATGTAGTTCATTACAAAAATGATAATTTTGTATCAAATTTATTTATATTCAGGACTATGGTTTGCGATAATATAATGAATGTTATTGATAATGATACTGTTGGGTATTTATGATAATTTTTAGAACTTGTGGGTATAAGTCATGTTTTATGTTTTTCAAAACCAAACTTCACCCAAAACAGATGTCCAAACACATTTTCATCTTCAAACCAAACTTCACCCAAATCAAATTTTTCAGAATAAATTTGAAAATATATGGCCAAACGCTAGCTAAGATTTAGCCATTGTTCCAAAAGTAATTAAAATTTAACTACTTTAGTTGCATAAATTTACTCCTAAATTAAACGCTTGAAACTTTACCTTCTTCTTCTTACACGGAAAATTCTAAATTATTATTGCGTACGAGCTCGTTGTTCTTTCAGTAACATAACCTAAAATTATGGCATTCTAGGACGCTATATTCCTCGCAGCTATAATGCTAAAATACAAGTTAAAATCATCAATGTTTACAGCCTTGTATCATCGAATTCAAGGCATTACATTCTTCTCAGATTAGGGGTGGGCATATATCGGACAAAATCGATAGCCCGAAATAAAAAAAAAAAATTATTGGGTTATCGGTATCAGATTATTGGATTAATGATTCGGTAACGATTTTGTGTTATTTGATTATTGAGTTATCAGTTCGGGTCGCGGTTTGCTCAATTCTATTAACGGTTTAACTGATATCCCAATCGGTATTTTAAAAGGCGTGGGCGTAAGGCGAGACGTTATACATATGCCTCAGCGAGGCGTAGCCCCATAGGTATTTAATTTTTAATATTTTATAAAATAATATAATGACAGTAAATATTTATAAACATGTAAAATTGCATAAAATTATAAATATATGTGAAATATATATGCTCCATCCCCACAAAAAACTAGTCAAACAATCTATTATACGCTACTTACAAGCAATGTTTTAAAAGGCGGGGGTGTGAGGCGGAGCATTTTACTTGATATGAGGCGAGACGTAAGCCTGGAGGGGAGGGGGGGGAGGGGGACGTAAGTCCCATGGATCTTTAAAAATTTTAATTTATAAATTAATAAAATAACATAATAACACAAAAAATATAAAATATAAATTAAAAGTTAAAAATTAAAAGAAAACTAAAGGAACTCATAGAAAAAAAAATCTAGCATGATTCTTAAGTGTAACTAATGCATACAAATCATGTATAACGACTTTAACTTTCAAATAATTAAAAACTTACAATTTCTTTAAAAAAAATGATCAAACTCCACATTTTACCTTCCTAAAAGTAAATAATTAATAAAATCTTATTAGTACGATAATTAAAATATTACTCCTTCATGAATAAATACAAATTAGTTTAAGATATCAAATTAATAAAAGTGTATAACAAGGAAGGGCAAATGAACTAAGACACGACCAATAACAAGTGAAGATATAAATTCACAATACTATGTCTCATTATTAGAGTTATGCTCAATCTTCATATTTCTATCGATGAATAAAACTTTTGTCATTAATTTGTTAAAGTATTTTAAAGGTCAACGATATTAATTAGAAAATTCGACACGTGATTTGCGTTAAAACTGTTAGGCGAGCCCCGAGCGTTGGGCGTTAGGCGTGTTTAAGGCGCACGGTCGGGCGTTTGGGGCGTAAGCCTCATAGAACTAAGCCCCATACATGAGCCCCAGGGCGTTTTGCAAGTACCCCGCCTAGGGGCGAATTCCAAAAATGCCTTTTAAAACACTAATGCCAGCAACCTTTATCAAAATTATAATTTTACTCTTAATTATGTAAAGTCACCTTAGGGATTCATTCTCTATTAGTACTCCTAATAGATCCTTCTGAATAGCCTGGAGTATACGTGCCACCTTTTCAAAATATGTTGTTGTTCATGCTACAATTGTTGGATAAGTGCATTTCATGATATCATTTTATCTGATATTTCGCTCTTATACAATAGAACATTGTTGCGTTAGATGAATAAATTAATAATTGATTCTTAGTCATTATCTTCGTAGGATGCAAGTTAATATGGTGAAGTCATCCTCTTTTATTTCATAATCCCATTGATGTTCATTCGTGTGTGAATATATGAAGTACATTTGAGCAAATTTTATTGTATGCAATTGAACAAACTTTTTGACGAGGGTAGACATGTGTCCATGAAACTTTTGTTTACTCTTTAAAACATAATTAAAGGAGATCAAGGTTGTAAGATCAATTAGCGTTATACAATATGCTTTTTCATCTAAATTAAGTTATCTTATCGGGTAAATAGATAATCGAACCGATAACGATCGATAATTGATTAACCGCTACCCGATAACTAATATCTTATCAGTTCGGTTTGCCATATTTATAAATCGATAACTGATATGTCAAACCGATAACATTCACAACCTAATCAAACCGACAGATACTCACCTCTATCTCAGACATTGACATTGACATTTCATATAAAAGTTTCTTCGATTCACTGAGATACCCATTTGGCCAATTGACCGTAATTATTGAATTTGTGGTTCTTCTATACCTGATAACTCAAAGATGGAGTTATGGTGTTTGTGGTTCTACAATATATTGAGAACTCAAAGATAGGATGATAGAGTTCCTGGTTCTACAATTGAGAACTTAAGGATAGAAATAGAGTTTGTCACGATCCCAAAATCCCACTAGAGTCGTCATGGTACCTAACATCGCTTGCTAGGCAAACCAACAACAAATATGTGAAAATAAACTTCAATAATGATAAGGAAAATTCTCAAATAGCGGAATAGGATAAATAAATAAATAAAGTCATAATGACAATACAACTGAAATCATCCAAAATCTGATGTCACTGAGTATATGAACTCTATGAAGTATTAATTACAAGGTCTGAACAAAATATAGTATTGTCCGAAAGATTAAACAGTAGTAACAATAGACAAAAAAGGGACTTCAAGGCCTGTATTTGTATTGAAAAATTTATTATTTCTATATAAATATATCATGCCGAACCTAGTAACAAAAGGGGTCTGGGTTCAATGGTAAGAGTTCTGGGTTCGATGGGAGAACACACGGGTTCGAATCCCGCTGAAAGTAGTGTGCTATTTTGTTATTTTTTATAATTTTTTTAAGAAAGCACAAACTAAACGACGTCGTAATTCTCAAACAACTCCAAACGACACTTTGACTTCCTTTAAACTAAAATTTATTCTTTTTAATAAATAAAACATAAGACATTTTCTCTTTCTAATAAACAAATCCTTCTCTAAACAAAAACATCCTTAAACAAAAACACGTCTTCTCTTCTTCTCAATTCCCAAATAAAAAAAGCTAGGGTTATGCCTCTGTTGATCGCTACTACCACCATCTGCCGGAGCCGGACACCCTCCAACTCTCGTTGTGTATCAGTGTATGCTCTTTCTCCCTTAGAAGTTAGACCCTTCTTTCTTCTTTAATTCTTCTTTCCTGATTTGTTTTCTTCATGTTTTCCTCTAATATTTTATATTTGACAATTTATACAAAATCTGATTTTTAATCTTTGATTCTAGTGTTGTCCCACATTTTGAACTTCATTCTCTTTGTCAATTTGTGCTTTTGTACTTTTCAAAAGTTCAGACTTGGATTCTCAGACAAGCCGACAGACAAGGTATGTGGTCCTACTTTCTTGTTTTTAGTTTCTTAGTGAGACCAACTTACATTCACATGGATACTACTCAGAAATAGTGCTATATGACAACACCATTGATATGTACTTATTATTAGTAGGTCGGGTGATGTGAAGACAAATCGTAAGTAAGATAATTATTAGAATAATAATTTGATGATTATCATTATATTTTATATAATAAACGTGGGAAGCAAGATTATTAGTTTTAATAAGAATAGGACCACATGATTGTTTCTTAGTCATGAATAAAAAAGTTATTCTACCTTTTAGAATATAATACTTTCATATCCGTTGGCCTTATTAAGAAGAAAACTTTCATATGTAGTGGCATTTTAACACTTTGAATGCTTCCAATGTTGGTTCAGTTTCTTCTTTTAATCTTTTTATAAAGGGGTCTCTTTGTGAGACAAACAAATTGAATTGACTTTACTATATATACTAGCTAGCTAGACTAAGTTTACAAATTGAACTATGTCAAAGAAGATAAAGAATAGGTTTTTATAGCATTGTAAAACATACAACTTGAAGTGTAATTTGTGTTTTATGATTTTTAGGGTCTTCTAGCAAAAGTCGATATGATCACGAGTTTTTACAAAGCTCAAGTTTCTGCAGTTTCTTCTGGCTCTCCTTTGTCAAGTTCTCCATGTCCAGTTATTAGTAACAATATTAATCCTTCCCAAGCATCGGATAAAGTGTTGGATTATGAGCCTGATCCCGCTGAAAGAAAACCAATTTCAGCATATCCACCTAATTTACGTGACCGAGTAAGAAAAAATTATATACAAAATGGACCTTGTCAACCTCGTGGTTTTGTCTTTCCAAAAAGAGATTTTGAAGGAATAATGCGTCACTTTAATCCTTAATAGTTTAAAACTTCATGTTCTCAATGGTTAGAATATAGCATTAAACAAGATGTAATATTTTGTTTATATTGTTACTTATTTAAAAATGAGGTTGGAGGATATGGAAAAAAGGTAGGTATGCTTTCACAACGGATGGTTTTAGAGGTTGGAATAAAGGTTTAGAAAGGCTTAAATCACATGTGGGTGACGTGAATAGTGTTCATAATCGATGTTTCAAAATGATACTAGATTTAATGAATCAAGCAGAATCTATTCTAACATCTTTGGACAAGCAATCTGAGAAAATAATAAGTGAACATCGAGTTCGCTTGAATGCTTCAATTGATGTGATAAGGTGTCTTTTGAAAGAAGGAATGCCTTTTCGGGGTCATGATGATAGTGTAACTTCTACAAGAAGAGATCATTTTTAGATCTCTTAAAATGGTATGCAGATAGGAAGGAAGATGTAAAAAATGTGGTATTAGAAAAAGCTCCAAAAAATAATACCATGACTTATCCTGATATTCAAAAAGATGTTAATTCTTGTGCAAAGAAACGGCGAAAGCAATTATTGAAGACTTGAATGGGGATTTTTTTGGGATATTAGTTGATGAGTCTAAAGATATCTCATAAGGAATAAATGGCTCTTATTCTGCGCTATGTCAACAAGGAGGGTGAACTTATTGAGCGATTCCTTGGTCTTGTTCATGTTAAAGATACAACTGCACATGCATTACAAAAAGCAATAAATTCTTTTCTTTTACAACATTCATTGAGTTCATCGTTAATACGTGGACAAGGGTGTGATGGAGCTAGTAATATGCAAGGAGAAATCAATGGTCTTAAAGCTTTGATTCTGAAAGATAATCCTTCGGCATATTACGCACATTGCTTTGCTCATCAATTGCAATTGACTCTTGTAGCTGTTGCAAAGAAATACCATGATATAAATAATTTTTTTGACATTATTGCTAATGTTTTGAATGTTGTTGGAGGTTCTTATAAGCGTAGGGAGATACTTAGAGATGATCAAGCTGAAAAATTAGATGAGTTATTAGTGCTTGGTGAAGTTCATACATGAAGTGGAATAAATCAAGAACTTGGACTTCAAAGACCAGGTGATACCCGTTGGAGATCTCACTTTAAGACATTGCATAACTTTATTTCTTTATTCTTATCAATTATTCATGTACTTGGAGTTCTTGCAAATGAGGGTTCAAATTATCAGGAGAAAGCACTGGCAAAAGGTCTAGTGGAAGATATAAGATCTTATGAGTTTGTGTATATATTACATTTGATGTTAAAAATAATGGCAATTACATATGATTTGAATATGACGCTGCAAATAAAAGAATCCCACCACAGGCGTTGTGATGGCACCTAGTATCTAAGACTAGGTAAGCCGATTTCTATAACATTTTGAAGCCATTTTTTTAAATTAAATAAATAACCAAAACTAACAGCGGAACAAATATGAATGTACAACCTCCCAAGACTGGTAGTACTGAGTCACGAGCTCTAACTGACTACATGGAATGATCACGAGGACCGAATATACAATACTATTTGATTAAAAATTAACAGTATAATGAAATGAAAAGACTCCAAGGGACTACGACGACCAAGCAACTCTACCTTGAATCCTTACGATCCCGCTTTAACTCTGCTCAAGTCTGATATATCCAATACCTGGTTCTGCACAAAAATGTGCAAAAGTGTAGTATGAGTACACCACGATCGGTACTCAGTAAGTATCAAGACTAACCTCAATGGAGTAGAGACGAGTACAGTTAAGACACTCACTAGTCTAATAACCTGTGCAATATAGCATACAAAAATAATATAAAATAAATAGCAGTAATAATAACATCAATCAACTAGTGATTTAAACAGCAAGGTAACAGGAACACCATAAATATTGCTCAAATGAGTAATAAACACAGGTACAACCAATTAATCGGGTCCTTCAGAATATACATCTTTTATCTAAGTTATTCAATAAAATCTCTGAAATATAATCCTTTTCAATAAATATATTTCCGAATGTAATTCTTTCAAGTAAATATCTTTCAAATATAATTCTTTCAAGTAAATACCTTTCGAATATAATTCTTTCAAGTAAATATATTTCAAATATACTTCTTTCAAGTAAATATCTTTATAATAGAATTATTTCAAATAAATATCTTTCTAATATAATTCTTTCGAATAAATATCTTTCAAATATACTTCTCTCAAGTAAATATCTTTATAATATAATTCTTTCAAATAAATATATTTCTAATATAATTCTTTCGAATAAATATCTTTATAATATAATTCTTTCAAATAAATATCTTTCTAATATAATCCTTTCAAATAAAAGTCACCATGTGATGCCTCATTTAACTTTCCTGGCGTGAGGAATACATTTAACATATCACATCAAATGGCACGGTATTACCTTCGTGCACTTAGCTCATTCTCACCCAATATATATATTTGATTTAAATCAATTGGCACGGCAACACCCTTCGTGCATTTATATCTTCCTCACTGTGCATACATATAATAGTACCAACTAGGTGGGAGAAATGCCAATAACAATAAAAGAAATAAAGTGGAGGCACACATGAAGCAAAAACGACTACAAGTCACACAGAAAACATAGGTGTACAATAACATCTCAAGATAAATGCATGAGTGTATACACAACAAAACGATATCACGATATAATGTATGTCTCTCGTCCTTACCTGCACGGAAACACCCTTCATGCCATGAATATATGATAACATAAAATTAATTGCACGACATCACCATTCGTGCTTTACACTCTCAATGGCACGGCATCACCCTTCGTGCTTTACATTCTCAAATGGCACAGCATCACCCTTCGTGCTTTACACTCTTCCTTACCAAGCAGATGTATATCATTAACAAGCAAGGTAGGAAGCATAAATAACATCAAGGAGAGTGTTTAAACCACAACACAATACAACAATTCATATCGCAATTTCCACTGACCACAACCAAAATCCAAATATGTAGCAGAATCAATAAATTTGTCAACAAATAGCCTAAGGCTCCACACAACATATAATAAACCTCAAAACAATCAATAGAGGTGAAAAATACTCAGTATAGGGCAACGCCTTCATTAATCCAAATTCTTGATAATTATATTAACTCCTCAATTTAAACTAATTAATAAATATTTGCAGATAAGGGTTCCATCATGGATTTAATTCCAAGAAAATATCAAATCAATAAACACACGGAATTCACGTAAAATCCAAGTGACAATAACACTAAATTTATTATATAAAATACAAATATGACAAACAAGGAACGAGGCGTGATAATTCAAGGATTTACTAATGCCAATAATTATCTAATTTAATACATAAGAATGCCTAAAACTTTAAACCAAGAAAATTTGCACATATAAGCCCGAGTACGTACTCGTCTTTTCATATTTTACAAATGGCACATAAGACTCGATGCCTAAGGGGTAATTCCCCCACTCGAGTTTAAGCAAGACACTTACCTTTTTGAAGTTAAGCCGATATTCCAAAATCGTATTCTTTCTTGAATTGACCTCCAGACCGCCCAAATATATCCAAATTAATTGTATAACTTCATTAAAATTCATCAGAAATAATTCCGGATAATAATACGTCGACTTAAAAATTTATTCCAAAAAGTCAACAAAAGTCAATGCGAGACTCGCCTCTCGGAACCCGACATAATTTTCATGAAATCCGAACACCCATTCCGATACGAGTTCAACCATACCAATTTTATCGAATTCCAATAACAAATCGACCTCCAAATCTTAAATTTAAACCAAGAGGGTTTTCTAAATTTTTCAACCCAATTCACTAATTTAGTGATAAAAACAATAATAGATTCATGTAATTTAATCAAAATCAAGTTAGGAATTCTTACCCCAATATTTTCCTTGAAAAACTCTCGAAATATCGCATCACCCGAGCTTCCTTGGTCCAAAAATGGAAGAATGGCACGAATTTGGACTTTATTCTGCTGCCTAGGGGTTTGTTCTTCGCGTTCGCGAGACTCCCCTCGCGTTCGCGATGAACAAATTCTTCAAAAGTCATTTCCAACCTCTTCTCAGACAGCCTTTAGTATAATGGTCATAACGTTTTGTACGAAATTCCAAATGATGAATGGTTTAACTTTCTGAAAACTAGACCCCAAGGTCTATAATGTTTATTTGTTTCTCATCTCCTAATTCCTTATAGATTACGAGATATAAGCTTCCAAACTCAGTCCTGCGCAACAGAGATTTTCAAACTCTTCCCAGACAGCCTATAGTGTATCTACCATAAACTTTTGTATACAACTCCAAATGGCAAATGGTTTACCTTTCTGAAAACTAGACACAAAGGGTTACAACTTTTATTTTTGGATAATCTCCAAATTCTTTATAGATTGCGAGATATGAGCCTCTAAAGTTAGACAACGAACAACAAAAGTTCCTTCTTCACGAACGCGAAGAACAAAGTCCCAACAACAAAATCCTTCTTCGCGAACACGAGAGGCTCCTCGCGAACGTGAAGAACAACACCAAAACCAGCAACCATCAGCATCAAAGCACCCAAATTTGGTCTGGAACCACCCCGAATCAAACCCGAGGCCCTCGGGACCCCGTCCGAACATACCAACAAGTCTCAAAAACATATTACGGACTTACTCGAGGCCTCAAATCACATCAAATAACATCAAAACGACGATCGCACCTCAAATCAAAATCTATGAACTTTGAATTTTCAAATTCTATATCTTGTGCCGAAACATATCAAATCAATCCGGAATTACTTTAAATTTTGCACACAAATCATAAATGATATAACGAAGCTATTAAAATTTCCAGAATCGGATTCTGACCCCGATATCAAAAAGTCAACCCCCCGTTCAAACTTTTCAAAATTTTGAGTTTCGCCATTTCAAGCTTAAATTCCACTACAGACCTCCAAATAATTTTTTGGACACGCTCCTAAGTCCAAAATCATTATACGGAGCTAACAGAACCGACAGAACTCTATTCCGGAGTCGTCTTCACACGGTTCCGACTACGATCAAAATCCTAAGACTTAAGCTTCCTTTTTAGAGACCAAGTGTCCCAAATCACTTTGAATCATCCGGTAACTGAATTCAACCACGCACGCAAGTCAATACGCATAATACGAAGCTGCTCCGGGCCTTATGCCACTGAACGGGACTTAAATTCTTGAACGACAAGTCGGGTCGTTACATTCTCCACCTCTTAAACAAACGTTCGTCCTCGAACGTGCTAAGAATCTTTCTGAGGACTTTAAATTACTGAGTATATTCTTGCACACATACTTGTAGGAGATTCTACATTCCTGCAATTTAACATGGGTCCGACAACACCATCTCGATTGAGATTATTTCTTTTCTCCATTCTTATAAGCTTTAGAGCAAAAATCCCTAACTCTCCAATCATTTCCAAAATGCCTGATTTTTACTTCGACGCACGATATTAGTCTCAACTAGTTATAACAACCCGTGCCTATGCACACATCAACTTTCTTGATAGTGTTGAAGTACTTCAAAAATTTTCTG
Source organism: Nicotiana tabacum (assembly GCF_000715075.1). Taxonomy (NCBI): domain Eukaryota; kingdom Viridiplantae; phylum Streptophyta; class Magnoliopsida; order Solanales; family Solanaceae; genus Nicotiana; species Nicotiana tabacum. The sequence goes on from NC_134081.1 coordinate 63,894,257, forward strand.
GGGTGTTTCATTCTTCCTCGCTTAGGATCATTCGCCCTCAAATACATAACATAATTTGTCTCTTCTTTTGCACGTCTCAATCTCCCAAATTTTTACTAACTCCCAAATTTTTCAGAAAGTTTGACAGAGTCTCCCCTGTAATTAGGCCTAACCACCTGCCAGAGTAGCACCAAAATAACTCCTACAACATATCCGCAACCCAACAAAACACCACGGGGTATATATCAATAACATTAATCTCAGCATTGCATTATCATAATGATATCAGGACATGAAGCGCATCATGTGTATACTCATCACCACATCTCTGGTCTTAAAAGTTGTTCATAATTAATTCCAGCATCATCAATTAATCTCATATTAACCATCACCTCGTTTCGAATTTTTACAACATTGACAATAGAATGTGAGGCATGAAGACCTCATGATTACTTACTCGGATTAATGAGTCACATTTAACGCCACCTGGGCACTCACCTCATAGGCTAAAACTCATTATTTACAGCACGAAAATGGCTGAATATGAACAAAAAATATTCAAGCATTATCACATAAGCCTAACAGGCATGACTCCCTATTAATATTATTGCACAAATTAAATTTCACAAGGGAGAATTTTAAACTCATAAACATTTCACCACAAGGACCTCGTCCTTATATAACTTCCATCGCGGCTTGAAGCCCGGTTTAAATATTTCACACCATATAAAAATATGAGGATCTCGTCCTCAACTCCGAATCACAAGTATTTTGCACATTGTGCCAACTGAAATTTCAATTTCCTTTCTTTCTTCTTTTCAATAAATTTCATAAACAGTTTTCACAACACATAATGAACCCTTATACTGGTAGGGCATATAATTCATAAAAATTGGAATCAATTATTCCGAAACACATTAAACCTACAGTAATGAATAATAAAAATTACTTTTGGACTTATATCCCTCACTGGTGTACAAAAATAAAATGACAGACACAAGTTCACATCTTTAAATCTCCCAACAGGGATAAACATATAAGTGGGTCACAAATTTACGAAGCTCACCCATAAGTAGAGTATAATAGGAGGACTCACCTCAATATTCAGAACCGAATCAAATTAAGGAAAATATCCTTTTCTCTTCTTTTTTTAACAGAATCAGGATCGTACCTGTAACGACACCATCTGGTGTATTGGCCTCCGCCAAATCATAGCGATTATATCAACGGGTCGGGTCTCCACCTCTTAGGCGTCCACTACCCGCCCGTCCTCCACCTCTAGCTGACTGTGCACGTGGAGTATCAACTGGAATAAAGCTTGTAGTTGGAGTGTTCTGATGAAATCCACCCCTCCCAAGTCTAGGACAATCTTTCATGATATGCTTAGTATCACCACACTCATAACAACCCCTCTAAGGCCGCGACTGCTCGTACTGAGTCTGTGCCGGATAATTGGAATAATCACTGTAAGAATCTCGTGTTGGTGGTGCATTAAAAGAACTTACTATAGCACCTCAAATATTCTAAAATTGTTTTTGTGACCCCGCTGGCACTAAAATATAAAATTATTAAGGACACGAAAATACCGCAAGCCCCAGCATCATCCCATACAAATCTCACCTCTTAATCATATACAAGTTTCAGAGAACTTTTCAATACCACATAAATACATCTCAGGCCCAAACTGATATAGCACATGACCCCGCAATCTGATCGTTGATAATGGACTCCCTCACTTGGTGCGACGCCATAGGACACATTCCGATGACCCACAATACTAACCTTCATCGCTCGTAGGACACCGGTCATAAGACACCTCAAGCCATTTATTTGGCGCATGTCATCCTCGTGACAGTTAAACTTGTTTCCTCCAGTGCCTTGACTGCGTATGTACCCTTCGCTGAATAGAAATCCCATACGAACTACATAGTCTCTAATACCCCCAACTATTTCAGACCTACATCCACCTCGTGACCCTGCCACGATTGTGACGATTAGGCAATTAATTAAACCTTCTTAATATCATACTTATCAACCAGATGTCAGAACCTGCTACACCCCAATGTGCACAACTGAATGATTTCTCAATGCTTCCGCATCCTCGATCTGGACGACACGTTGTAACAATGGTTGAGCAACCCTGGCGCCCTTATAACCCCTTTGTAATATCATAAACCGTAAGCGCATAGTTGATACCGAATGCATAATTTCATACACGAGTGGATGCAAAAGAACATAAGATATATGCTTCAAGCTGAATAAATGCGGCACGATAAGGAATGAAAGAAGTGAAAGGTTTTCCTGCTAGCTCTGTAGCCTCTCGAAGATAAGTACAGACGTCTCCGTACCGATCCGCAAGACTCTACTAGACTCGATCGTGACTCGTAGAACCTATGAACCTAGAGCTCTGATACCAACTTGTCACGACCCAAAATCCCACCACATGCGTCGTGATGGCACCTAGTCTCTAAGACTAGGTAAGCCAATTTCTATTACATTTTGAAGCCATATTTTTTAATTAAATAAATAACCAAAACTAATACCAAAACAAATATGAATGTACAACCTCCCAAGACTGGTAATACTGAGTCACGAACTCTAACTGAATACATGGAATGATCACGAGGACCGAATATATAATACTGTTTGATTAAAAATTAATAGTACAATGAAATGAAAAGACTCCAAGGGACTACGACGACCAATCAGCTCTATCTTGAATCCTTACGATCCGGCTTTAACTCTGCTCAAGTCCGATATATCCAATACCTGGTTCTGCACAAAAATATGCAGAAGTGTAGTATGAGTACATCACGGTCGGTACCCAGTAAGTATCAAGACTAACCTCAATGGAGTAGAGACGAGGTACAGTCAAAACACTCACTAGTCTAATAACCTATGCAATATAGCATGCAAAAATAATACAAAACAAATAGCAGTAGTAGCAACCTCAATCAACTAGTGATTTAAACAGCAAGGTAACAGGAACACCATAAATATTGCTCAAATGAGTAATAAACACAGGTAAAAACCAATTAATCGGGTCCTTCAGAATATACATCTTTTATCTAAGTTATTCAATAAAAATCTTTGGAATATAATCCTTTTCAATAAATATATTTCCGAATATAATTCTTTCAAGTAAATATCTTTCGAATATAATTCTTTCAAGTAAATATCTTTCGAATGTAATTCTTTCAAGTAAATATCTTTCAAATATAATTCTTTCAAGTAAATACCTTTCGAATATAATTCTTTCAAGTAAATATATTTCAAATATACTTCTTTCAAGTAAATATCTTTATAATAGAATTATTTCAAATAAATATCTTTCTAATATAATTCTTTCGAATAAATATCTTTCAAATATACTTCTCTTAAGTAAATATCTTTATAATATAATTCTTTCAAATAAATATATTTCTAATATAATTCTTTCGAATAAATATTTTTATAATATAATTCATTCAAATAAATATCTTTCTAATATAATCCTTTCAAATAAAAGTCACCATGTGACACCTCATTTAACTTTCCTGGCATGAGGAATACATTCAACATATTACATCAAATGGCACGGCAATACCTTCGTGCACTTATCTCATTCTCATCCAATATATATATATTTGTTTCAAATCAATTGGCACGGCAACACCCTTCGTGCATTTATATCTTCCTCACTGTGCATACATATAATAGTACCAACTAGGTGGGAGAAATGCCAATAACAATAAAAGAAATAAAGTGGAGGCACAAGTAAAGCAACAACGACTACAAGTCATACAGAAAATATAGGTGCACAATAACATCTCAAGATAAAGGCATGAATGTATACACAACAAAACGAAATCACAATATAATGTATGTCTCTCGTCCTTGCCTGCGCGGAAACACCCTTCGTGCCATGAATATATGATAACATAAAAATAATTGCACGACATCACCCTTCGTGCTTTTACTCTCATCCTCACCTGATAATATAAATGAAATAGCACGACATCACCCTTCGTGCTTTACACTCTCAATGGCACGACATCACCCTTCGTGCTTTATACTCTCAAATGGCACGACATCACCCTTCGTGATTTATACTCTCAAATGGCACGGCATTACCCTTCGTGCTTTATACTCTTCCTTACCAAGCACAACAAGCAAGGTAGGAAGCATAAATAACATCAAGGAGAGTGTTTAAACCACAACACAATACAACAATTCATATCGCAATTTCCACTGACCACAACCAAAATCCAAATATGTAGCAGAATCAATAAATTTGTCAACAAATAGCCTAAGGCTCCACACAACGTATAATAAACCTCAAAACAATCAACAGAGGTGAAAAATACTCAGTATAGGGCAACCCTTTCATTAATCCAAATTCTTGATAATTATATTAACTCCTCAATTTAAACTAATTAATAAATATTTGTAGATAAGGGTTCCGTCATGGATTTAATTCCAAGAAAATATCAAATCAATAAACACACGGAATTCACGTAAAATCCAAGTGACAATAACACTAAATTTATTATATAAAATACAAATTTGACAATCAAGGAACGAGGCGTGATAATTCAAGGATTTACTAATGCCAACAATTATCTAATTTAATACATAAGAATGCCTAAAACTTTAAACCAAGAAAATTTGCACATATAAGCCCGAGTACGTACTCATCACCTCGCGTACTCGGCTTTTCATATTTTACAAATGGAACATAAGACTCGATGCCTAAGGGGTAATTCCCCCACTCGAGGTGAAGCAAGACACTTATCTTTTTGAAGTTATGCCGATATTACAAAATCACATTCCTCCAGACCGCCCAAATCTATCCAAATTAATTGTATAACTTCATTAAAATTCATCAGAAATAATTCCGGATAATAATACGTTGACTTAAAAATTTATTCCAAAAAGTCAACAAAAGTCAACGTGGGACCCGCCTCTCGGAACCCGACATAATTTTAATGAAATCCGAACACCCATTCCGATACGAGTTCAACCATACCAATTTTATCGAATTCCAATAACAAATCAACCTCCAAATCTTAAATTTAAACCGAGAGGGTTTTCTAAATTTTTCAACCCAATTCACTCATTTAGTGATAAAAACAACAATAAATTCATGTAATTTAACCAAAATCAAGTTAGGAATTCTTACCCCAATGTTTTCCTTGAAAAACTCTTGAAATATCGCCTCACTCGAGCTTTCTTGGTCCAAAAATGGAAAAATGACACGAATTTGGACTTTATTCTGCTGCCCAAGGGTTTGTTCTTCGCGTTCGCGAGACTCCCCTCGTGTTCGCGAAGAACAAATTCTTCAAAAGTCATTTCCAAATTCTTCTCAGACAGTCTTTAGTTTAATAGTCATAAGTTTTTGTACAAAACTCCAAATGATGAATGATTTGACTTTCTGAAAACTAGACTCCAAGTCTATAACTTTCATTTATTGTTTATCTCCCAATTTCTTATAGATTACGAGATATAAGCTTCCAAACTCAGCCCTGCGCAACAGAGATTTCCAAACTCTTCCCGGACAGCCTATAGTTTATTCACCATAACCTTTTGTACACAACTCCAAATGACATATGGTTTAATTTTCTGAAAACTAGACACAAAGAGCTACAACTTTTATTTTTAGATAATCTCCAAATTTCTTATAGATTGCAAGATATGGGCCTCTAAAGTCAGAACCACCCCGAATCAAACCCGAGGCCCCCGGGACCCCATCCGAACATACCAACAAGTCTCAAAACATATTACGGACTAACTCGAGACCTCAAATCACATCAAATAACATCAAAACGATGATCGCACCTCCAATCAAATCTATATCTTGTACCGAAACATATCAAATCAATTCGGAATGACTTCAAATTTTACACACAAGTCATAAATGATATAACGAAGCTATTAAAATTTCCAGAATCAGATTCCGATCCCGATATCAAAAAGTCAACCCCCGGTCAAACTTTCCAAAATTTTGAGTTTCGCCATTTCAAGCTTAAATTCCATTACGGACCTCCGAATAATTTTTCGGATACGCTCCTAAGTCCCAAATCATCATACGGAGCTAACGGAACCGACGGAACTCCATTCCGGAGTCGTCTTCACACGGTTCCGACTACGGTCAAAATTCTAAGACTTAAGCTTCCTTTTTAAACACCAAGTGTCCTAAATCACTTTGAATCATCTGGTAATTGAATTCAATTGCGCATGCAAGTCAATACGCGTAATACGAAGCTGCTCCGGGCCTTATGTCGCCGAACGGAACTTAAATTTTTGAAACGACAAGTCGGATTATTACAATGACTCTGCAAAGAAAAGATCAAGATATTGTTAGTATTATGAAACTTGTTCATTTCACAAAGAGGCAATTGCAAACAATAAGGGAATCTAAATGGAATTCTTTGTTAGATTATGTCTTTTTGTTTTGTGATAAGAATGGTATTGTGATCCCCAAATGGATGAGAAGTATGGTCTTGGAAAGTCTAAGCGTAAAAGCTCAACCGTTACATATTCTCATCATTTGCATGTAGAAGTTTTTTGTGCCGCTATTGATTTATAACTTTCGGAGCTTAACAGTCATTTTAGTGAAGTGAATACTGATATGCTTCTTGGTATGGCTAGTTTGAGTCCCGATGATTCTTTTGCAAATTATGATAAAAAATAAGATTATGAAACTTGCTACATATTATCAAAATGAGTTCTCTTCTTCCAAGCTTGAAGATCTTAGTTTTAAGCTTGACAACTATATTGACTATGTGCGAGAAATGGACAATGAATTCTCTAACTTGAAAGGGCTTGGCGATCTCTCGAAGCTATTGGTTAAAGCAAATATTCACAAGACATGGGGACTTATTTATTTGCTTGTGAAGCTAAGTTTGATATTACCTATGGCTACTGCAACGGTCGAAATGGCTTTTTCTTCAATGAAGTTTATTAAAAATGACTTGCGAAGAAGAATTGGTGATGAATTTTTGAATGATTATTTAGTTTGTTATATAGAGGATTAAGTATTTGAAAGTGTACCTAATGATGCGATCATTGATCGTTTTCAAAATATGATAAGTCATCGAGTGCAATTGAAATGATAATGTTTATATTCATATACTGTGTTTCTCTGGTTCGTTCCTTTTAATATATTTTAGATATCGATACCCATTCTTTAGTCAGCTTGTTATTGTATATTAGTTTTAGGTCATAGTCTTATCTTATAATTTAGAACCCATACACTTTAAATCCTAGCTCCGCCTCTGTGTATCTGTCGTGTTTAGTTGTTCTTGGTGGTTTTGAGACCATAGTCGACCTATTGTTGCTCAATTAGATTGTGATGTTATCTTGGGTATGGACTGGTTGTCACCCTATGATGTTATCCTTGATTTCCATGCCAAGACAATGATGTTGGCTATGCCAAGTTTGCCACGGTTGGAGTGGAGGGGTACCTTAGATTATGTTCCTAGCAGAGTGGTATCTTTCCTTAAGGCTTCCTAGCAGAGTGGTGTCTTTCCTTAAGGCACAACGGATGTTTGGGAAGGGGTGTGAGGCATATCTAGCATATGTAAGAGATGTCAGTGTTGATACTCCTACCGTTGAGTCAGTTCCGATAGTGAGGGATTATCCAGATATATTTCTGGCAGATCTTCCGGGCATGCCGCCCGACAGGGATATCGATTTTGGTATTGATTTTTTGTCGGGAACTCATCCATTTCTATTCCACCATATCGTATGGCCCTAGTAGAGTTGAAGGAGTTAAAGGAGAAGTTGCAGGAAATGCTTGGTATGGGTTTTATCTGGCCTAGTGTATCACCTTTGGGTGCTCTAGTCTTGTTTTTAAAGAAGAAGGATGGTTCTATGCGCATGTATATTGATTATTTATAGTTGAAAAAGGTTATAGTGAAGAACAAGTATCCATCGCCATGCATTGATGACCCATTTGATCAACTACAGGGTGCCAAAGTGTTCTCAAAAATTGATTTGCGGTCAGGCTATCATCAGTTGAAGATTCGAGAGCCAGATATCCCGAAGACTGCCTTCAAGACTCGGTATGGTCATTACGAGTTCCTTGTGATGTCATTTGGGCTGACCAACTCCCCAGTAGCATTCATGCACTTGATGAACAGTGTATTCCAACCCTATCTTGACTCATTCATCATTGTGTTTATTGACGACATCTTGGTGTACTCCCGGAGCCAGGAAGATCATGAGCAGCACCTGAGGACCGTACTTTAGACCTTGAGAGAAAATAAGTTGTATGCAAAATTTTCAAAGTGTAGATTCTGGCTTGATTCAGTGGCATTTTTGGGTCACGTAATGTCTATTAAGCGGATCAAGGTAGATCCGAAGAAGATTGAAGCAGTGTAGAGTTGGCCCAGACCGTCATCAGCTACTGAGATTCAGAGTTTTCTTGGTTTGGCAGGGTATTACCGTCGATTCGTAGAGGGTTTCTCATCTATTGATGCTCCTATGACCAGATTGACCCAGAAGGGTGCTCCATTCAGGTGGACCGAGGAGTATGAGTCGAGCTTTCAAAATCTCAAGATTGCCTTGACTACAACCCCAGTTTTGGTGTTGCCTATGGGTTCAGGGTCTTAAACTGTGTACTGTGATGCGTCACGTGTTGGCCTTGATGCAGTTTTGATGTAGGACGGTAGGGTGATTGCCTATGCATCTAGACAACTGAAGATGCATGAGAAGAAGTATCCTGTCCACGACCTTGAGTTAGCAGCTATTGTTCACGCCTTAAAGATTTGGTGGTACTATTTGTACGGTGTCCCTTGTGAGGTCTATACCGACCACCGGAGTTTACAGCATCTGTTCAAATAGAAGGATCTTAACTTGCGTCAGTGGAGAATGTTAGAGTTGCTTAAGGACTATGATATCACCATTCTATATCATCTCGGGAATGCCAATGTGGTGGCCGACGCCTTGAGTCAAAAGACGGAGAGCTTGGGCAGTTTAGCATACCTATCGGTAGCAGAGAAGCCATTAGCATTGGATGTTCAGGACTTAGCCAACCAGTTTGTTAGATCGGATATTTCAGAGCCGAGTCAAATTTTGGCTTGTGTGATTTCTCGGTCTTCTCTATATGATCGTAAGAGAGAGCATCAGTATGACGACCCCCATCTGCTTGTCCTCAAGGACACAGTTTAGCACGACGATGCCAAAGAGGTCACTATTGGGGATGACGGTGTGTTATGAATGCAGGGCAGGCTATGTGTGGCCAGTGTAGATGGGTTGCATGAATTGATTCTTCAGGAGGCTCACAGATCGCGGTACTCCATTCATCCGGGTGTCGACAAGATGTATCAGAACTTGAGGCAGCACTATTGGTGGAGGAGAATGAAGAAGGACATAGTGGAGTATGTAGCTCGGTGCCTAAATTGTCAGCAGGTGAAATATGAGCATCAATGTCCAGGTGGATTGCTTCAGAGGCTAGAGATTCCAGAGTGGAAATGGGAGCGGGTAACTATGGATTTTGTTGTTGGGGTCCCACAGGCTCAGAGGAAGTTCGATACAGTATGGGTGATTGTGGATAAGTTGACCAAATCGTCTCATTTTATTCTAGTGGTGACTACTCATTATTCAGAGCAGCTGGCTCAGATCTTCGACCGGGATACGCAGTTTACATCGCAGTTCTGGAGGACCGTACAGTGTGAGTTACGCATGCAGGTTGAGTTGAGTACAACATTTGACCCTTAGACAGACGGACGGTCCGAGCGCACTATTCAGATACTAAAGGATATGCTTTGTGCATGTGTGATAGAGTTTGGGGGTTCTTGGGATCAGTTCTTGCTGCTTGCGAAGTTTGCCTACAACAATAGCTACCAATCGAGCATTCAAATGTCTTCATATAAGGCCTTGTATGGGAGGTGGTGCCGGTCTCCGGTGGGTTGGTTTGAGCCGGGTGAGGCTAGGCTATTGGGTACAGACTTAGTTCAAGATGCTTTGGAAAAGGTTAAATTGATTCAAGATCGGCTTCGCACAGCTCAATCCAGACAGAAGAGTTATGCGGATCAAAAGGTTTGCGACTTTGCATTCATGGTTGAGGAGCGGGTCTTGCTCCGGGTTTCGCACATGAAGGGTGTTATGAGGTTCGGAAAGAAGGGCAAGTTGAGCCCTAGGTATATCGGACCTTTTGATATTCTTGAGAGGATTGGACAGGTGGCCTACAAGCTTGCACTGCCACCTAGTCTAGCTGTAGTTCATCCAGTATTTCAAATTTCTATGATCCGGAAGTATCATGGTGATCCGTTTCATGCGTTAGACTTTAGATCGGTCCAGTTGTATAAGGATTTGTCTTATGTTGAGGAGCCGGTGGCCATTTTGGACAGGTAGGTCTGAAAGTTGAGGTCGAAGAACATTGCTTCAGTGAAGGTTCAGTGGAGGGGTCAACCATTCGAGGAGGTGACTTGGGAGACCGAGCATGATATGTGTAGCCGTTATCCTCACATTTTCACCACTTTAGGTATGTCTCTATACTCGTTCGAGGACGAATGTTTGTTTTAAGAGGGGGAGGATGTGACGACCCGACCGGTCTTTTTGAGTATTTTAGCCATGATCCACTATTTATTGCCTCCTCCATGTTGTATTATGTTTACGTGAATTGCCGAGGGTGTTTGGTTTTGGTTTCAAAGTGAAATGGGACACATAGTCCCTAAGTTGGATCTTTAAGTTAAAAGAGTTAACGTAGTTTGACTTTTGTGTAGACGGCTCCGAAATGGAATTTTGACGGTTCCAATAGCTCCATATAGTGATTTTGGACTTAGGAGCGTGTCCGGATGTTGATTTGGAGGTCCGTAGGTCGTTTCGGCGTGAATTGATGAGAGTTAAAAAGTTAAAGGTTTGGAAGGCTGGAAAGTTTGACCGTAGGGTTGACTTTATTGATATCGATGTCGGATCCTAATTTTGGAAGTTGGAATAGGTCCGTGATGTCATTTATGACTTGTGTGCAAAAATTGAAGTCAATCAGAGTTGATTTAGTATGAATCAGCATTAGTTTCGGAATTCGGAAGTTCATAGTTTCATAAGCTTGAATTTGCTCGCGATTCATAGAATCAATATTGTTTGATGTGATTTTTGACCTCGAGTAGGTCCGTTATGTATTTTGAAACTTGTTGGTATATTCGAACGGGGTCTCGGGTGTGATTCGGATTGAATCCAGAGCAATTTTGGACTTAGCCTCATTGCCGAAGTCCCAAGCCTGTTAGTGTCATCGCACATGCGGAGGGATTGACTGTAGGTTCGGTATCATGGGTATGGAAGGCGAAGAGCAGAAGTGAAAAGGAGAGCCCAGGGTTGGGCTCGTAGGTGCGCCTCCGTAGGCGCAGCCATTTCTTCCGCAAAAGCGGAATTTGGGAAGGCCTTTTGGGCAGGACCGCAGATGCGGTGGGTTCTCCGAAAATGCGGGCTCACAGGTGCGAGCCATTGACCACAGAAGCGGAACTCCAGGAGTTAAGTGGAATCTGCACCTGCGATGGTTTTTCCGCAGGTGCGACCCCAGGCACGCAGAAGCGAGGATCGCTGGGGAGAAAAGGCCTATTTCGAGGGTTCGATTTCATAATATGACTGTCTCAACAAGTTGAGCATCCTATTGAGATTGTTACACCCCATGTTTTTGTACGTGAAAGTACGTCGTAAGTCAATTGATGTAAGCTTGAAAATGAGATCCTCTTTGAAAGTATATAAAGTGATTTAATGATGTTACGTCCCATTTTCGCAAGCCTTTAAGAGTTATCATTTGGGGACAAATATTTCTAAGGGGACATGTTGTTACACCCCGTACTTCAGACGTCACTGTCGTTATAGGATTATCTAATGTAAGCTCAAAAAGGACGAAATCCTTCTACAAGGATAAGAAAGGTTTACCGAAGTCTTAAGTAAGTTGAGATGAATATGAGACTTGTTAATAATTATTTAAATGATTTTAAAGTCATGATATAACTATATCTGATGTTTGGATATGAAATATAAAGTTTGGGAAAAATCAGATTAATGTTGCGGAAAAATCGACTAAGGATTTGCCTTGTAGCAGAGCTTTTTGAGCAATACATTTCGTGTACTATATGGGTTTTTTTGGGACATATTATATACCAAATTGAAGGTCTTGGAATATAGTTTCCAATTCTCTTAACTGTTTGTTCATACGACATCCGGTTAAAAAGATATAAGCGTATGAAGAAGGGCCAATCCGAGAGTGCCAAGTAGCACCTTTTTGACTTGATATTTACATCCCTTATCTTGTCTCTTTCTCCATTTTTCCAGAGAGCACGACCAAATAACACCCTTAACCTTACCCTTAATCTCTCTAAAAGGGCTTCAAACAAGATTATCATCCCGAGCACGAAATCAAGAAGCGATAACATTAAAACGATCCCTACGACGTAAGTATCGTTATATCGCCTCTCTTTTTCTTTGTAGTTTGAGTTTTGGAATGTATTTAATAGTTAGAAAATTCCTACTTTCTTTATTTGAGCTTTTAAATATAAAAAAGGTTGATAAATTCGTTTCTTAATAGTTAGAACTCACGGGACGGTGATCGAAAACCGTGAGTTCGAGTTATTTGACTTGTAGTGGACTGTTTTTTGGGTTGTTTTGTGTTGCTTTTGGGCTGTCTATTTTGATACTATTTAATGGAGTTTTGGAGGATAAATGGTGTGGAGAAACACCACATAATGGCGAAATGGTGGATTAGTTGTTCTTTGTAACATTTTCGGGGTGTTTGACACTACTATAGTTGTCGTTTTGGGTATGAAGTGATTAGAGTGTGTTGGGATGTTGTAAACTACATATAACATGGATCTCGACTTGAATCCACTGTAGTAGGTAATTATATTGTGTTCTTTCATGTGCTTAAGTTTATCTTGATGTTGATTAAGTTAAATGGATGGACTAGATATGAACTAGTGAATAAAGTTGCTAATTGAGGATAGTTGGAGTTATGGATTATTTTCTTTATTATAAATATATGGTATAAGGCTGGAATCAGTGATGAATGACTTCATTATCATGTTAATGATACTGTTAAGTTAATTTAAGAAGTCTATAAGGGGTGATATGGGTTATACAGGTTTCAATCGGAGCTAGCCGCTCGTCGTGAAGTAGTTGTGACTTGTTGTTGTTATATGGTGTCTTGTTATTGATAATTATGTATTGATAGATTGTTATGGTCATTGTTATTGGTATATGGTATTGGAAGAGGGTATTGTTACATGGGAGATGCTACCCAAAATTTACATAAACGAGCTACTAGTTTAAGTTGCGGACTTAGCCTTTACTCAACACTGATTTTGAATCTCTTTATGCTATGGTAGATTGAGTAGAGTTGTTTGAAGAATTGATTAGAAGGTATTAAGGACTCAATGAAATTAAGGTATGTTAAGGCTATCCCTTCTTTCCTATTGGCATGATCCATATGATACAACGAAACGAGCAATCATGCTACTTTCACAAATGATTCTATTCTTAGAAGTACTAGGGTTGCCTATGTTCTTGATTCCCCATATGTCCTACTATCATATCGTATGTTCATGGGTCTCGGAAAATATTTAAGTTGATAAAGATTATTTCATTATATTAACCGAAAGCATATTGATCTTATGACATTCTGAGAGAAGTTATTTATATGTATATGGGGTATGGGGAAAGGTTATGGCGTTATATACGCACCACCACCTGATCAGCTGGTATACGTTGATGATTTCGCCCACAAAGGCTGAGATGATATTATGGGATGCCCTCAGAGGCTTGATGATGTTATGTACGCATATACCTATGCATGATATGACATTTATACGCATATGCATGACATTATAAATGTTTCATGATTCACAGAGCTATTCAGACTTAAAGGTTGAGTTCTTTACTCCATGTTTCTTTCATGTCTTTTATATACTGCTTTCATGCCTTACATGCTCGGTACTTTATTTGTACTGACGTCCTTTTTGCCTGGGGACGCTGCGTTTCATGCCTGCAGGTCTCGATAGACATATTGACAGTCCTCCTAGTAGGCTATCAGCTCAGCGAAAGGTGTTGGTGCACTCCACTTGCTCTGGAGTTGCCTATTTGGTCAGTATACTTTGGACATGTATAAATTGGTATGGTGGGGCCCTGTCCCTGCCTTTATGACATTTATGTACTCTTAGAGGCTTGTAGACATATGTCATATATATGGATAATTGTATGGCCTTGTCGTCCTATGTTTTGAGTGTACAAATAATCATTTCGATCCTATAGGCCCGTATGTTACATGTATAAGTTTGTATATCATGTTGGGTCATCCTATGTCGAGTATTCTCTTATGTTTTATTCTGGTTATCTCATGACAGCCCTTCCGACCCACTTACCCATGATGGTATGATAAGAAAGATATATTACGTTGTTACTCGGTTGAGTAAGGTACCGGGTGCCCGTCACGACCCTGCGGTTTGGGTCGTGACAGATGTTTCAGGAAATTTTCAAGGAAAACATTAGGGTAATAATTCCTAACTCGGTTTTGGTTAAATTACACGAATCTAATGTTAATTTCTTCATATAATTAGTGATTTGAGTTGGGAATTTGAAGAAAAAAATTGTGGAAACTTCTTATGCTAAAATTTGGGGATTTGAAAGGCGATTTGAGGTCGGATTTGAGTAATTCTTATATGGTTGGACTCTTTATCGAATAGGTGTTCGGATTTTATAATTTTGGTTTGGGTTATGAGGCACGAGCCTGGGTTGACTTTTTGAGTTGACTTGTTAATTCTTTGCAAAGATCGTAATTTTATTGTTCGAAATAGTTTCCTATAGTCTATATTTATAGTATGAAGTTGTTTTGGCTATATTCGTGCTATTCAGAATTGGATAATTGAGGGAAAGGGCTACTAGTGGATTGAGTTAGCGTGATTTGAGATAAGTGTCTTGTCTAACTTTGTGTGGGGGAACAACCCCTTAGGATTTGTGTTTTTTCGTGAAAATTGTGATGTGTGGAAGCCGTGTATGCAAGGTGACGAGTGTGTACACGTGCTAAATGTGAAAATTTACCGATTTTAGCTATGTAGATTCCTTTATTTCCTTAATTGAGTTATCTTAACATGTTATATTCATCATCATTAGTCTATGTTCACATGTTCTACTTGTCGTATCTCGTACTTGCTAATTGCTCTATATGTTTAGTTGAAGTTCTTGTTTCCTTTATTCCGTATTCATTATTTAACCGTTGAACTCTTTACTTGATGTTGTTATTCTTGGAGTATCTTGTTGTTGAAATTGGTGTTGAGTTATAAAGGCCGTAATTCACATTGAGGCAAAGTGTTAAGTTGTGAAATACTATTTTGTTGAGTTATTCACTTCCGGTTGTTATTGTTGAGACTATTGTGTACATTGTGGTTGAGCCATGGGCTCTTTATTATGAAAAAATTGTTATTGTTGGCTTCTTTGACAAGTTGTGATATTGGGCACTTGAGGTGCGATTTCTGATACGTTGTGTTATTGATACGCATGCGGTGGTATAAGGTTTTGGGGTTGAAACGCATGCGAGATAAGGTGGGCTTGATACGCGTGACTAGTAGGGGAACTACTAGAAGTCATGTGGTGTGATAAGGTGGGCTAAAACGCGGGATGCTATTTCGGAAAAATGATTTTCAAAACTAAATGTAAAGGCTCCTGCGTTGATATAAGGAAAGATTATGATTTATTCTTGTGATTTGAGACTACGAGGCGGTACCTCGGTAGTGACTCTTGTTGATATTTTCCTATTGTTGTACTTGTCTTTGGTTGTATTGTTTACTTGGCATATCATTCCTTGTTTTCTCCGTGTTGCATTAATTGTTTTAGTTCCGTGTAGCTAACCTTGATATGTTATTCGTTGTTTCAGTTTCATTGCTTTCAATACTACACTGCCATACACTTGTACAATTTTTTTTCTTATTTATTCCAGTAGGGCCATGACCTGACCTCGTCACTATTCTACCGAGGTTAGGCTTGGCACTTACTGGGTACTGTTATTTTGTACTCATGCTACGCTTATGCATATCTTTTTTATGCAGATCCAGGTACCTCCTACCAGTCCAGGCATCAGTGAGCTGAGTTCGTACTTGGAGATTTCAAGGTACACCTGCCGGCGTCCGCAGGCCTCAGAGTCACCTTCTATCTATTTTTATGTTTTCCTCCTTTTATTAGATATAATTGTATAGGGATGACTATGATACCATGGTAGAGTTTGTGACTCGATATCACCAGGTATTGGGGAAATTGTACATGTTGAGTTATGAAGTTTTTCTTTATTATAATCGTTGTGCATTTGGGAGTTTATTTGCTATTTCAGTCATATTCCACATATTTATTAGGATTATCTAGTCTTAGAGACCTTCCATCATAATATCCCACAGAGGGAAATTGGGGTCATGACAAATTGAGCACTCAAGGATAGAGTCATAAAATTCATTGTTTTATAATTGAGAACTCAAGGATGAAGTCATGGAGTTTGTAGTTCTATATTGAGAAACCCAAGAATAGAGTCATGGAATTCGTGGTCTACAATTGAGAACTCAATGATAGAGTCATGGAGTTCAGAGTTCATGATTCTATAATTGAAAACTCAACGATAAAGTCATGCGTTCATAGTTTTACAATTTTGAACTCAAGGATAGAATCATGAAATTCATGGTTTTACAATTAAGAATTTAAGATCAAAGTCATGATGTTCGTGGTTCTAAATTTGGAACTCAAGAATAGTATCATAGAGTTCGTGGTTTTACAATTGAGAACTTAAGAAGAAAGTCATGAAGTTTGTGGTTTTCCATAACTGAGAACTCAATGATAGAGTCATGAAATTTGTGGTTTTACACTTGAGAACTCAAGGATAGAGTCACGGAAGTCATGGTTTTACAATTGAGAACTCAAGGATAGAGTGATGGAGCTCGTAGTTTTATCATTTGAGAACTCAAGGATAGAGTCATGAAATTTGTGATTTTACACTTGAGAACTCAAGGATAGAGTCACGGAGGTCATGGTTTTATAATTGAGAACTCAAGGATAGAGTGATGGAGCTCGTAATTTTTCCATTTGAGAACTCAAGGATAGAGTCATGAAATTCGTGGTTCTACATTTTAGAACTCGAGGATTGAGTCATGGAGTTTGTGGTTTTGCAATTGAGAACTCAAGGATAAATCATAAAATTCGTGGTTTTACAATTGAGAACTCAAGGATAGAGTCATGGAGCTCGTGGTTTATAATTGTGAACTCAAGGATGAAGTCATGGAGTTTGTGATTCTTGTTGATATTATTTATACTTGGTAATGCAAAGTTAAAGATTCCTTTGTGCTCCCTTTTACTATTCCTTTGTGGTCCCTTTTTCTTCTCTAGTTCTTTATCTTTTGTTAAAGACAAAGTGTCCCTCATCGGTTATGAAAAGTTTTTTTCTTCTCTTTATATTGAATTGCTATTTTTTGGGCTTGTAAAGAGCAAGTAAAAGGGAGTGGCCTCGCGCACATGAGAAATTGGTTTTGAAGGCAAAACGGGTCAATTTTCCCCTATCCCTCATGTGCGCGAGATATACGTGAGGCCTAATCAAAATCTGATTTTGCTAAAAAGTTATTTCTTCATTTTTGAGCTTACCAGAAAAGTGTTCAAATATATGCCTACCAAAATATGTCCAAATTCATTCTCTTTGAATTGAATTATGTAACGTCTGATTTATTTCTTTGTAACAACTATGCTTTAATTTGTTGTAACCACTATTTGAATTCTTGTAACTCCCACTTGAATTTTGTAATAGCTCTTTTATTTTATAACCCCACTTAATTCTCCTTCTTGTAACCGCTCCAGAAGCTTACCTATATAAGGAGTTGTTTTGTAAAATTTTCAAACACAGAAAAAACCTTCTTCATCTTTTTTTTTAAGCAACTATACTACTCGGCAGCACTTGCTTAGTGGCTAATATATAAATAAAATCCCAAAATGGGTCCAAAGCTTACAAGATGTTCAAACCAAAATAGAAGTTGCATGAAGCTACTAGCTATTAAACAGATAGAAAAAGCTAAAATCTAATGAACTAGCTATTACAACATAATAAGTCGAATGCTTCCTTCTCCTATCAGTGTATGTATTCCAATTGTCATTGGCAAATACCAAGCATTACCTATCAATCTCTCACCAGGCGCCATGGTATACTGTCCATAGGCTAAAATGAATTCCAAACATTCCCACCACAGAGTTGAAGCCAGCATAGTCTTCCAAGTGTAGCTACTATATGATCCCCATATGCAGTGGACTGATTTTGTCCAAGTATTAATTATGTGCTTACTCATCAAAATTAATGTGTAGAAGAAGAGCATGGCTTTAGTCAGGCTTTGCAAGGCAAAAGCCAGGCTTGAGCTGGCTTTAGGCAGGCTTTGCAGGGCAAAAGCCAGGCGTGAGCTGGCTTTAGGAAGGCTTTGCAAGGTAAAAGCCAAGCATGAGCTGACTTTAGCCAGTCTTTGCAAGGCAAAAGCCAGGCATGAGCTGGATTTAGGCCAGCTTTGCAAGGCAAAAGCCAGGAATGAGCTGGCTTTAAGCAGGCTTTGCAAGGCAAAGGCCAGGCTTTAAAATTGTGCCTTTTTGTGATCTTGTAAGCTCAGATCCTTCCCTACTAGAACCTTTAATGTAGACATCATTCTAAATATTGCTAAACCATCCTCAGATTGAGCATGAAAGCATGCTAATACCACTGAGAAATGATTCAACAATCTCCAGAAATACCATATGATGGGTTCAACATTTTCCTTAGCATTTGGACATAGCAGAAGTAGGATAAATTGTACCATCCCACACCTACTTATCGTATTTTTTCTGTACACTATCAAAGCACCCCCAGAATGAGCATGGGACCATGCTAATACCATTGGAAAGTACCTTAATAGCATACTGAATGAGATAAAGAAACATGCAGGTTTGTGCAGAGTCCAACCTGTGAAGTCATCAGTTTGGGGTTCTTCTCTTTGCTATCCTAACCCTAAGGTTAGGTGATTGAGATTTATCTAGATTGATCAACCTCCTCCCTGTACTAGGCAGTTCATAGAATGAATGAAACTCAGATGTACCTGCAAAAGAGAACACAATATTAGTTATAAAATCTGCCACTGAGTTGCCTTAT
Source organism: Nicotiana tabacum (assembly GCF_000715075.1). Classification (NCBI taxonomy): domain Eukaryota; kingdom Viridiplantae; phylum Streptophyta; class Magnoliopsida; order Solanales; family Solanaceae; genus Nicotiana; species Nicotiana tabacum. The sequence goes on from NC_134081.1 coordinate 63,913,347, forward strand.
CTGAACACATGTTGAAAGATCACATTGAAGTTGTCCTTCATCTCTATAATTTTCTTCACATCCTGTGCAATAACCCAAGGAGTCATCTCTTCTTCTTAAGTCAGTTCCTGGGCAATTATTTTGTGTAAACTGCAAACTTTCAGCCACGAGTACACATGTTTGGAGGTTTTGTGGAACCTTGGAGGCCGACCAATCTCAATGATTTTCACCTAATCGGGCCAAAATTGCTTTCAAGACAGTGACTTGCGACGATACAATATTTGTTCGATAAGTTATTTCTATTTTCTTCTTGTTCTTGGTCAATATTATCAACTATTTTTCCAACAATTGAAAGCAATTTTACAATATTGATCAATGGCTAGTTGTCTTAACAAAATACTTTCTGACTTGTCAAAGATTGAGCCTTTAGATGGAAACAACTATAAGTGTTGGTCCCAAAAGTTTTTGATAACAATTAGAAATTGATTATATTTTGTTTAACGAACCTCGTGTTGATGTGGTTTATAATACTACTGTTGTTGATGATGGTTCTAATACTAGTGCTATTGTTGTTTCTGACGATGCTGCTAAAAAGAAATTTGAAAAGGATAATAGAACTGTTTGAAGGCATCTGCTTAACCATATGACTAACCCTCTATTTGATTTGTTTATAAATTATAAATCTACTAAAGTCATATGAGACAATTTGGAGAAGAAATATGGTGCGGATGATACGGAAAAAAGCATATGGTTGGAAAGCGGATCAAGTTTCAGATGGTTGATGATAAGCCAATCATGGAGCAGGTTCACGAGTATGAGAACTTGATTGTTGATGTTCTGAACGAAGGCATAGAGATGTGTGAGGTTCTTCAGGCTAATGTTTTTCTTGAAAAGTTTCTATCTTCCTGGAGTGATTACAGGAATCAACTGAAACACAAGAAGAAAAACTTAATTCTTCAAGAACTGATCAGTCACATGAGGACCGATGAAGCAAACCATCTTAAAGATGAGGAGGCAGAACAACTTAAGGATACGATGAAATCTCCCTCTCTCTCTCTCTCTCTCTCTCTCTCTCTCTCTCTCTTAATTCTTCTAAGGCTAACCTTGTGAAATCTTCTAGTACTTTTGTGAAAGACAAGTTTAAAGGCAAATAGAAAAAAGGTTAGAAGAAAGCATATGTGAAGAAGCAAAATTACTTCAATAAGCCAGAGGGCCAAATTCAAAAGTCGAAAAGACCTTGCTATGTCTGCGAAAAAATTGATCACAAGGCTTTCCAGTGCAAACAGAGACAAGGGCAAAGTTCAAAGCATGGAGAAAAAAGCTCCAATCTAAGCTAACCTTACTTAGGGTGGTGATGTCATTGTTGTAGCGGTCGTTGAGGCAAACATGGTGGCTAACAAGACTAACTGGATACTGGACACAAACGCTTCAAGGCACCTTTGTGCCAACAAGGAGCTGTTCACGACTTTGAGAAATCTGCTGATGGCGAGTGTGTCTTCATATGTAATTCCACTACGGCTGGAATTATGGGTAAAGGAAAAATTCTTCTTAAGTTAACTTCTGGACAAACCTTAGCCTTGAACTATGTTCTGTACGTACCTTCATTCGTAGAAACTTAGTGCGTTTCTCAATAAAGCAGGTCTTAAACTTATTTTTGAATCTGATAAAATTATTATTTCTCGTGGGGGAGACTTTGTTGGGAATAGAAGTTTATTTGTACTGAACATTGTTCAAGAGATTACTAATAATGCTAGTACTTCCAGTTCTGCTTATATTGCTGAGTCTATTGATTTATGGTATGGTAGACTAGATCATGTTAATATTGCTTCTATTAAAAAACTTTAAAAATTAGAATTAACTTCTGCAACTAATGTTGATAATTTTCTAAGTATCATGTTTTTGTAGAAACAAAACATACCAAAAAGCCTTTTAAGAATGTAACTAGTAGAAATACCGATTTGCTTTAACTAGTGCATTCGGTCTTAGCTGATTTTAAGAACATTATTAGTAAGGGTAGAAAGAAATACTACATCACTTTTGTAGATAACTTTTCTAGATACACTAAGGTATATATTCTTAAGTCTAAGGATGAGGCTGAAAATATATTTTTGAAATACAAAGCAGAAGTAAAAACTCAATTAGATAGAAAAATCAAGAGACTAAGGCATGACAAGGGTGGTTGATATAGTATTAATACTCTAGAAGTCTTTTGTGAGAAAAATTTGCATTATACATGAGGTTAGTGATCCCTATACTCCCAAACAAAATGGTGTAGCCGAACAGAAAAATTGAACCCTTAAGAAAATGATGAATTCTATGCTTTTGAGTTTAGGTTTATCCGATAATATGTGGGGGGGAGGGGGAGAGCTATTTTATCTGCATGCTATGTTCTTAATAAAGTCCCTCACAAGAAGTTAGATAAAACCCTGTATGAGTTATGGAAAGGGTTTACCCCTAAATTGAAAATTCTGAAAGTGTGGGGGTGTTTGGCTAAGGTTGGTCTACTTGATTTTAAATAAGTAACTATTGGACCCAATACTTTTGATGCCATTTTTATTGGTTATGCTCAAAATAGTATTGCGTATATATTTATGTCTTTGAATGATAATTCTATTTATGAATCTAGAGATGAAGAATTTTTTGAGCATGTTTTTCCATTGAAAAATAATGTGCCTAATAATGCTTCTACATCTATGTCTGTTAATTCTCATATTGTGCCCTCTTCTAGTGTTACTGCTAATGAGCATGAAAATGAACGTAGAAGGAGTAAAAGACATAGAATTGAAGCTAGCTTTGGTCTTGACTTTATCACTACTTTCTTGACTGAAAATCTTTATCTTGATATTTTGAATGATGAATTAGTGTCTATATATTTAACAGAAGAAGACCCTAAGACTTATCATGAAGGAATAAATGCTAATTTTTGGAAAGAAGGCATTAAAAGTGAATTAGACTATATAGTTTCTAATCATACTTGGGACTTGTCTGATTTTCCTAAAGGTTGTAAATCAATAAGTAGCAAGTGGATATTTAAGAAGAAATTGAGACCTGATGGTACAATTGAGAAATAAAAGGCTAGACTTGTTATTAGGGGTTTTAACCAAAAGAAATGCATGATTACTTTTACACTTATTCTCCTGTGACTAAAATAGCGACCATTAGAATTCTTATTGCTTTAGCCACTATTCAATATTTAGTTATACATCAAATGGATGTAAAAACGGCTTTTCTAAATGATGATTTAGAGGAAGAGATCTATATGACTCAACCTGAGGGGTTTGTGAACCAAGGATAGGAGAACAAAGTATACAAATTGAGAAAGTCTCTGTATGGTCTAAAGCAGGCACCTAAGAAATTGTATGAAAAGTTTAATAGCACATTAGAGGATAATAATTTTATTGTTAATTGTCACATACCAAAATCTAACTAGTCGTGATGGCACCTAACCCAACCCGCTAGATAAGCCAATTAACAATAACATAATCCAAATGAGATTACTGAGAAATAAATGATGAAGTAACTGAACTTTTATACAACAACCCAAGGACTGGTAGTACAAATCATGAGCTTCTAAGACTTAGAGTTTACAAGATGGCATGAAATAAATACATCATCTATTCGAAGGACAAGTGGCATCTATAACCAGAACGCAGGTACATATTCAATGTCATCTCTCTCCACACACAACGACATAAGCTTCAAGATCTGCACGTATGGTACAAAAGTGTAGTATAAGTACAACCGACCACATGTACTCAATAAGTAACAAACCTAACCTTAGGTTGAAAGTATTGATGAGCTCGGAAGATAGTCGGATTCCAACATCAATAGCCAATAACAATTCATAACAGTGTAGTGAAGCCAGTAAAGGTATATGATTCATGAAATATATGCTCAGCTTGGTCACAATTACGGGAGAGTAAGCATGATTTTCAAGTAAAATAGTCAATTCAAAATCTCACTACTAAGAAACAAATAAACATGAGTTTATCAAAAGAACTGTATCCCCAATTCACAACACCAAATAAGAATTTATGTTACCAATTAGCATGAGTAAAGTACATCTCTAAGACTACATGTGAGTATACATGTCAAGTCATCAATTATCATTAACCGTCTAGCATGGCTAATAGACATCTTTATACCTAAATGTCAAATATACATGTCAAATCATAAACATTACATTACCGTCTAGCATGAGAACAATGCATCTCTATGCCTACATGTCAAGTAATCAAATGTCATGTCACTGTCTAGCATGAGGAAGGTACATATCTATGCCTACAAGTCAAATAAACATGTCAAAAACTCCAATTCACAATGAACTCATTAAGTACACACAATCTTAGCGCACTCCAGGTGCCTCGCTCAAAGCCCGTTTCATAGCCGTGGATCCATCAAAATAATCACACTTAGCACTGTAAGGGTGCTTGGCATAACTGCCCATCATCAAAGCATGTATATGAAATACTATGCCTGCGCATACTGCTGGCATGTTAGACTCCGGAGGGGTGGATCCTACCCAAGTACTAATTGTAATCACTTAGCCCAACTAGTGGGGCCTGGTGCCTGTGTAGCCACAAATTAGTAAATCTTAGCCCAATGTGGTGGCCTGGCATACACGTTACCTCAATATCAATATAACCATTGCGGCGTGCAACCCAATCCAAGTATCAACATCAATACGGCTTTATGACCCATATCAGCCATCAATCCGCTCAAGTCTCAATATGCAAACATCTCACAAAAATATAATACAATTATATAACAAGGAATATCACAATGTGCCTCAAATATCGTCCATACTTGTGTCACGTACAAGGACACCAATAATATATGAGATAACATATCAAAAGTTCTCAGAGACAAATATATATAACATGCGAATGTAACTATCATGACTGTACTGTATGACTACGTCTAAGGAAAATAGTTCAACATGGCATGAATAGCCTTATCATGACTCAAACAATTAAGCAGGTGGCCTAGACATGACTTCTAGCATGAATGATATCTCACATAGTCACATAGATGGAGAAAACATGAAATCGAAGAAGCATGATAGCAAAACAAGGCATATAATAGCCTACAAATCACCCGGATCATGAGTACCTCGGTGTACGCACCTGCGCTGGTCACCTAGCACGTGCGTCACCCCCAACCCATCTCAAATATCATAGTTCTAAGTGATATTTACCCTCAAATGCAAGTTTAGATATGTTACTTACCTCGAACAAGCCAAACCAAATACCGAGCAAGCCAACAAGACTCTAGAATGCCATCCCGCGTAGGTCAACCTCCGAACGACTCGAAACTAGCCAAAAGCAACTCAAAACATCAAATAATTCCTAAGGAAACTATCCTAACTGATAAAGGTCGATTCTTTAATCAAATAATCAAAGTCAACCAAAAAGTCAAACCTGGGCTCGCACCTTGGAACCCGACAAAACTCACAAGACAATCCATTCAATTACAAGTCTAACCATACTAATTTCACTCAAATCTGACTCCGAATCGATGTTCAAAACTCAAAAATTTACTTTAGGAAAATTAAACATAAACCCCTAATTTCTCTTTAAAATTCATCAATCAAATGACAAAAATCAAAGATGGAATCATGGAATATAATAAAAACCGAGTAGGAAATACTTACCCCAATCCATGTGGTAAAATCCATCTCCAAAATCGCCCAAAACCGAGCTCCAAATCTCCCAATGTGACAAAATGAACAAGCCCTCGAATATATAGCTTTTTCCCAGGCATTTCGCAAATGCGAAGAATAAGCCGCTTCTGCGACATCACGTCCGCTTCTGCAGAAACAACTGGAAAGTTGACCACTCGCACCTGCGAAAAACCATCCGCTTCTACGACATCGCAGGTGCGACACAAAACACGCATCTGCGCAACATCTTGCTCTTGCGCCCTAGCCATCGCTTCTGCGCTAACGCAGATGCGGCCCAATACCTCGCATCTGTGATGTTACCAAACACAGCCCCTTTCGGTTCTGCGACCACTGGTCCGCATCTGCATCCATACTTCCGCAGATGCGGAAACACCAGCACCAGCCCCTCTTCAACAATGCAACATGAGGTAAAATGAATAGAACCACGTTTGAAACTCGCCTAAACCTCTCGGAACCCTGTCCGAACATACCAACAAGTTCCAAAACATAATATGGACCTACTCGAGGCCTTAAATCACACATGACAACATCAAAATTATGAATATCACCTCAAATTAAAGTTAATGAACTTTCAAACTTTCAATTTCTAAAACTCGTGTCGAATCATATCAGATCAACCTGGAATGACCTCAAATTTTACACACAAGTCCGAAATAACATAACGAAGTTGTTCCAATTCGTGGAACCACAATCCAAACCCGATATCAGCAGAGTCAACCCCCGGTCGAACCTATGAATTTTCCAAACTTTCAAATTGCCAACTTTCGCCAATTAATGCCATAACCTTCAAGAAACAACCAAATGCAAATCTGGGTATACTCTCAAGTCTAAAATCACCATCCGGACCTATCAGAACGATCAAAATTTTGATCCGGGCTCAAATACATAATAGTCAAATTTGGTTTAACTCTTCCAACTTAAAGCTTTTAACATGAGATTCATTCTTCCAAGTAAATTTCGAATCACTTGAAAACCAAAATCGACGATTCAAATAAGTTATATTACATCATATGAAGCTAATTAAGATTTCAAACAGCTGAACGGAATGCAAATGCTCAAAACGACCAGTTGGGTCAATACATTCTTCCCCACTTAAACATATGTTCGTCCTCGAACGTGCCAAAAGTCATTCCAAAGACATCAAATCACGGTATAGGATCACCATACACATACTCATGGGTGATCCCACGTCACCCCAATTATGTAAGCGTGACAATTCAAGATAACTGAAGATCCTCACTTCAACTTTAGCACATAAACTTTAGAACCAGTTTCCATCATCCGGAATTCATTATAATACCCGAATCTCGCATCTACACACAATTTAAGTCTGAACAAGCTGTATCAGGCCATAACCATAATCCAAGATGTAATCACACGATATACCACGTAACTCAGATACTCATAGCAATAACTTCCGGCCATATTAGCTACTCATAATAAAACTGGTACTGGTAATAAACCTCATATTAAATAAAACCTTATTTTAACCCTTCGAACACTACCAATGATGAAAGAAAACATACAGTAACTCATAACCACTCATCAGATCAACAAATCATGGAGCTCTCTCTCTCTCGTCCGACAAGCACCAAAGCCAAATTCTAAGCCGACTTCCGATATTATTCTTCTAAACAAACCGTAATCAAATCCGATAACACCTATTTTAGGTCCGATGACCTCATCTGATCAAATACAAGTTGCTCTACGGACATGATACACCAACACTCCTAAACCCACAAACCGTGCACCAATAAACAATAACTCAAATGTGCCCAAAAATAGAAAATGACTCAAATGAGCGAACCGTCTCACAAGCTCTTCAGGTGCCACCACAAACGCGATGTTTTGAACCCTTCACACATAGTAGGACCAAGACACACGAATCTAACACAAAGGATCATAACCCAGCATAACACCGATGTGATGCGTGACCCAATCCAAACACTAGTCCACATGAAATACCTAGAACCATGATGCTCAAAATCAACAACCACACGCAAATCAACAATAAACACACTATGTGCATGACTATAACCATGGAGGAACATATAACACAATACACTGCAAACCGAAAAGACCACAACCTAGGCACAATCAACCATTCACACCAAGAGCCATCTCGCTCGAATTTCACTACAAGGCCCAAACAAAATCGCATCTAGTGTGTAAATAACCAATGGATCACAACCTATTGTATTGTAAGAGTAACACATAGAACATATCAGAACACGTACAAGCTCAACTTTTAACATCCCTCAAAAGTAGCAGTGTTAAGTTAACAAATCTGACCCGGTGTAAAATACACATCATCATTGGGTCAATGGGCCCCCAAATCAACTAGGGTCACCCATATATAGATAAATAACCCTCCAAAAGTCCACAATAACCTATCCATAACACAAACTATTAGCTGTTTAACTTTGGCCATACCTTCACAGTTTGCAACCAAGGAACAATTGCCTCTAATAACTCCCAGTCTCCAATTCCCTAGAATACTAGAATCACCATATCCGATCCCAAATCTACCACTCAAATGACTAACTCATCTCTCATACCCAATCATCCCACTAGGAATACTTCCATAATTCCTCCGTGCCATATAGCAAAATCTAAACATCACTAGTTAACCAACCAGGCGAGTATCGCAATACCAATGAAGCATCTATAAGTCAAAATGTAAGGTGCCTTTTGAAATGCACACTCTTCTCAGGTGATACCAGATACTGTTAACATTCTTCTAAACATCAAAAATTGTCTATACTTTCTGGAACTCATGACCTTCCCTTCGAAACTGAACTGCAACCTTATGCGTAAAATTCTCAATTCCACACGTCACACGCACTTATCATGCCATCATATGAAAAAACGAGAATCCCATTATCAACTCTGAGTCACAAGAAGAATGCACACTCAATCAGCTAGAAACCTTCCACTTGATCCCATCCAGGAGAAAATCACAACGCGCAACAAACTCCCCATGCTTGTAGAAAATATCCATCTCAAGCCGTGACAGAAATCATCGAGAACTCTTCGAAGCCCATTTACACATAACCAAGTAATCCGAACTGAATTTCTCTAACTCAACCAAAATCACGCAGGCCGCCAAACCCAAAAGTATTGCCACAAAACACCTGTAAAACCACACCATACCAAGAGAACCAAAAGAACTGAACCTTCCCATTACCACGTCGATCTAAACCATTACCCAACTGACCTATTTCTCTGAGTTTCTTCTGAATTGCCTTCAAGTTAACACTCCTCCTTGCCATCACACTACAACCCTTAACCCAACGCTCACCACGAGAAATCCTGGAATCAAAACCATATCGCCCTAAGGCCCATAAGCCAATGTATTCCCTTTTCAGCACCCCAACAGTACCGCAACTGAAATGGACCACTCTAAAGAGAGCTTCCGCGAACTTGAAATTATTTCCTTAACCTCTCTGATACTGAAATGTAAAACCTCTAATGATATAGATATACCGCAAGTCTTGACACCTTTCAATGCAAATCTCAGATCTTAGCCTTTTACAAATCCCGAAAGTTTCTCAAATACCACATATGAATCATGAACCTAGTAGAACCTTCTCGGGAGTCTTCCACCCTATTCAATCTCAAATGCACCGCCAAAACAAGATGAACGACTTGTGCTCCATTAGCACACAATCACCTCAAGAAGTAACCCACACTTCTAGGCAAACGAAAAAATCCCTACTCCATGCACACTACCTCCACCACGAATAACAACTCAAATCATTCCAAGATTTCTGGTATTCCCATAAAGTGCAATACATCATGCATCTAGAAGTTTCCTTACTCAAGTCATCCTCAAAATCAAACTCTTCAAGTCATAACTGATCCACAATCACGCCTCAGACCGTAACCAATACAACACATAACTATGCAATCTGGCCATCGATATCAGGCTCCCCCACTTAGCTCAAAGCCATAGATCAAAACATCCGAAAACCCACAATACCCTTGCTCCATTACTACCATAATCCCACACTATAATTTAACGAAATCCTTCATCAGCTCACATAACGTAAGTCATAAAGATACCCCAAATCATCTGCTAAGCTCACATTCATCCCCGTGACCGTCAAGTCAACTTCCTCAAGCGATCCAAATTCAAATTGCCACACATACCACTCACTGGTAGACAGAACTGTTCATACCAACATCATAAGAATCACGCAACCTTAGAACATCCCGCATGAGTAGGGGTGGCAAGTGGGCTGGTCCCGGACCTAAACGGGCCAAGTGGGCCGGTCCAATCGGTCCCATACCGGTCCCAAATTAAACGGGCCAAACGTGCCCGGGCTAAATGATCTTTTTGTAAGGACCGGCCCGGGACCGGGACCGTTTGGTCCCGGACTAAATAGTCCCGGCCCGCGGGCTAAATGGGCTAAGTGGGCCTAGCAGATTCTTTTTTAAATTAAATAAAAATTAGAGACAAAAGGATGTTAAAAACAATATCTAAGGCAATGCCTTGTAAATTTTATTATAGAATTGTGACCTAAATTTTTTAATTCAAATTTAAAGTCTAAAGACAAAAATATTGTAAAGAGATATTCAAAGCAATGCCTTGTAATTTTATTATAGCATTAAAAAAAATATGGCAATATCTTTCTTAGTCTTCACCCCCCTATGGAATGAGCACAACAAGGTACTAATACCACCATTGAGAAAAAGAAAAAAACTAATCAAGATGTGCCAAAATACAAGTTACATAATCTACAAGTATTTTAACATTAGCCCAATCCCCATTTGTAAGGTGCTCATCATCATCACTTACATGTGCATTAAATGTTGAGTTTATGGGGTTTCTATATTCATATGCAACAACCAAACTTTCATACATGTAATTCCATCTAGTTGGACAAGGTTTAGGAACCTTTCTTTCTCTTAGGCCAAATTCATCGCATCTTTTAAAATATTCTCTAAGTCTACTTCTACGGTTTGAATAAAAAAGCCAGTTAAGAGCCATTTTAACCTTTAGAATTTCAATATTTAAAATTCTCATACCATCACCCACAATTAAATGGCAAATATGACAAATACATCTAACATGAAAAATGTCACTAAATGCAGGATTTAGCGTAGTGGTAAGCAAGGCTATAGCATTTGTGTTACTAGTAGCATTATCTATTGAAACTGACATTATTTTATCACTAATGCAAAAATATCTACAAATATCCATAACTATGCTAGCAATAAACTGCCCTGTGTGACGTGAATTAATTATTCTATAAGCAATAATGTGCTTTTGCATTATCCAATCCTCTTTAATCCAATGACTGGTAACAGTAAGGTAATCACAATCGTTACCACTTCTACCAATATCAGTTGTAATAGAAACACGACAATTTATATGAGTAAATAAATAGCGCAAATATTGTTCATATTCATGTTTATAAATATCGTTCTTTACGGTTGTGCGAGGAAAATCTTTATAAGTAGGATTAAAAAAATTTCTAATATAATGCACAAAGTTAGGGTCAGAAGGAAAACTATAGGGTAAGCACATAACAGTTACCATTTTTGCCAATTCTTCCCGATCTTTTTTTGGATCATAATATAAAATACCACCGGTAACAGTGTTAATTCCCGGTTGAAATTGATTTGATCCGGTACTAGGGTCAACCTGACTAGGAGTAGGTAGACTTTTCCCCTCGGCCAAAGCTTTCAGACGAATATATCTCACTCTATCTTGAGGGTGTTTCAATATGTGTCTAGCCAAAGTTCTCTCCCCCCACAATCCAAAATATTTAAAAGCTAACTATGTGCCACAAGTTTTACACTTAGCCTTATTTTCTAGAATTAGTTGAGTAAAAAATGGCCAAACAGGAGATATTTCTGTCCGTTTGCTAGGTTGTCTAGAAAAAGTAGGAGTAATAACATGAGTATCAGATGAGGCATTATTTGGATTATTAGGGTTATCACTAGTTGGGTTAACATCAGGAGCAGGACTAGTGGGTGTATCATCATCCGGTTGAGTTTCATCAAAATCTATTTCCTCGTCATCATTTTCATCAATAGTTGGATTAGAATAAAGAGCATTCATTAATTCATGGTTTAATTGTTCACCAGCTCTAATATTATGGCAAAATTGACTCCCAATAGAAAATAAATAAAACAAACAAAACTATAATATTAAAACTTAAGAGTTGGAACAAGTTTACCGAATTGACGAAAAACTTATTGAAAATTGATTATCGTTGAAGACTTCAACTCACCAACTTCACAATTTTTTCACAAATTCTAACAATAAAGTAAGCAATAGTAGCAATTATAGAAGAAAATTAGAGAGAGATTGTGATAAATTGATGATTTTGCAAGAAAAATGAAAGAATGAGGGGGTATTTATAGTTGAAAATAGGAAAAAAGTATAATTATAAAAAGTTTGGGGTTAAAACAAAGTTGGGGAGTTAAAGGGGGTTAAATGGCTATTTTATAAATAGCCAACGGCTATTTTGACAGTCCAACGACTATTTTTTAAATTTTAAATGTTTTTTGTTTTTTAAAAGTTGACCGTTGGGATCGTTTGGCCCACGAGGGGACCGGTCCGATCCCGGTCCCTGGCAGGCCAAATGGTCCAGGTTCTGGCGGACCCAAAGCATAGGCCCGACCCACGAGACCGGTCCAGGCCCACTAAAACCGGTCCTAACGGTCCTGGCCCGTTTGGCCTGCGGTCCCAGGCCGGTCCTGGACCGGCCCACTTGCCAGCCTTACTCATGAGATAACCTGCCTTTTTAGCCTCAAACTGGCATTTCTCTACGCCCTGTTCCGGCCACAACCACAATGAAATTGCTTAATCTTCCAAAGTCTAAACTCGTCAACAACACAAAAGAATTTACTTCATTTCACAAACGAACAACATAAAAGAACCCTCAACACACTTACAACTCAAAACTATATAACACATTAAGACACAAATCCAGTACCCAATAGTCCTTTTTTTCACATCCCAAGCAAACTCTTCTTGTCACATCCAAGCCGTCTGAACACATCTTGCAGTTACATCATACTCATCATATAGCCATCCAACCACTCACCGATACATCAATCCCACTCGTCGAGACACTACCGGACATATAAGTCCGAAAGCACATGCTCACACAACTGGAACCACCTAGCCCAAGCTGTGGTCTAGACCTGGTCTCAAGCCCTCCAGACTGGACCATCACCAAAACACAGAAAATACATCTCTCACCTCATCCATGGAATCACAAGCCGTCGATGCACAACTGATACCGAGCTCTCACACACACATACGAGTGAGTGGAAGGAATTCAAAGAGATACGCTTCAAGCTGAATTAATATCGCAGGATAAGGAAAGAAAGATGGGAAGTTTATCCTAAATTCCCTATAGCCTCCCGAAGATAGGTATGGACGTCATCATACCGATCTGCAAGACTCTACTAGACATTTGCTCATGACTCGTAGAACCTATGAACCTGGAGCTCTGATACCAACTTGTCATGACCCAAAATCTAACTAGTCGTAATGGAACCTAACCCAACCCGCTAGGTAAGACAATTAAAAATAACACAATCCAAATGAGATTATTGAGAAATAAATAATGAAATAACTTAATTTTTATACAACAACCCAAGGACTAGTAGTACAAATTATGAGCTTCTAAGACTTAGAATTTATAAAGGTGGCATGAAATAAATACATCATTTGTTCGAAATATACAGAAATAAATTTATAATTATAAAGCTACCAAGGACAAGTGGAAACTTTAACCGAAACACAAGTACAACTTCAATGCCATCTCTCGCCACACAGAGCGACATCAACTCCAAGATCTGCACGCAATGTGCAGAGTGTAGTATGAGTGCAACCGACCCATGTACTCAATAAGTAATAAACCTAACCTTAGGTTGAAAGCAGTGATGAGCTTGGAAGATAGTCAGATCCCAACATAAATAGCCAATAACAGTTCATAACAGTGTAGTGAAACCAGTAAAGGAATATGATTCATGAGTATATGCTCAGCTTGATCACAGTTTCGGGAAAGTAGGTATGCCTTTCAAGTAAAACAATCAATTCCAAATCTCATCACTGAGAAAAAGATAAACATGAGTTTATCAAAAGAATCGTATCCCCAATTCACAACACCAAATAAGAATTTCTGTTACCAATTAGCATGAGTAAAGTACATCTCTAAGCCTACATGTGAATATACATATCAAGTCATCAATTATCATATACCGTCTAGCATGAGGATTATACATCTCTATGCCTACGTTTCAAATATACATGTCAAATCATCAATGTTACATTACTGTCTAGCATGAGGAAAATGTATCTCTATGCCTACATCTCAGGTATACATGTCAAGTAATCAAATGTCATGTCACTGTCTAGCATGAAAAAGGTACATCTCTATGACTACAAGTCAAATAAACATGTCGAAAATTCAGTTTCACAATGAAATCATTAAGTACACACAATCTTAGCACACTCCAGGTGCCTGGATCAAAGCCCGTTTCATAGCCGTGGATCCATCAAAATAATCATACTTAGCACTGTAAGAGTGCCTGGTATAACTGCCCATCATCAAAGCACGTATATGAAATACGATGTCTGCTCCCACTGCTAGCATGTCAGACTCCGGAGGGGAGGATCCTACCCAAGCGCTAATTGTAATTCCTTAGCCCAACTTATGGGACATGGTGTACATGTAGCCTCAAATCAGTACAGCTTAGACCAATGTGGGGGATTAGCATACACATCACTTCAATATCAATATAACCGTTGTAGCGTGCAACTCGATCCAAGTATCAACATAAATACGGCTCTATGGGCCACATCAATCATCAATCCGCTCAAGTCTCAATATGTAAACATCTTACAGAAGCATAATACAATTATATAACACGGATTATCACAATGTGCCTCAAATGCCGTCCAAACTTGTGTCGCATACAATGACACCAATAACATGTGAGACAACATATCAAAAGTGCTCAGAGACATATATATAACATGCAGATGTAACTATCGTGACTGTATAGTATGACTACGGCTAAGGCAAATAGTTCAACATAGCGTGAATAGACCTATCATGACTCAAACAATTACGGAGGTGGCCTAGACATAACTTCTAACATGAATGATATCTCACGTAGTCACATAGGTGGAGAAAACATGAAATCGAAGAAGCATGATATCAAAATAAGGCATATAATAGCCTACAAACCACCTAAATCATGAATACCTCGGTGTACGCACCCGCACCCGTCACCTAGCACGTGCGTCACCCTCAACCCATCTCAAATATCATAGTTCTAAGTGATATTTACCCTCAAATGCAAGTTTAGATATGTTAGTTACCTCGATCAAGCCAAATCAAATACCGAGCAAGCCAACAAGACTTTAGAACACCATCCCGCGTAGGTCAACCTCCGAACGACTCGAAACTAGCCAAAAGCAACTCAAAACATCAAATAATGCCTAAGGAAACTATCCCAATTGATAAAGGTCGATTCTTTAATCAAATAATCAAATTCAACCAAAAAGTCAAACCTGGGCTCGCACCTTGAAACCCGACAAAACTCACAAGACAATCCATTCAATTACAAGTCCAACCATACTAATTTTACTCAAATCCTAGTCTGAATTGATGTTCAAAACTCAAAAATTTACTTTAGGAAACTTTAGACAAACCCCCCAATTTCTCTTTAAATTCATCAATCAAATGCTAAAAATAAAAGATGGAATCATGAAATATAATCAAAACCAGTTGGAAATACTTACCCCAATCCATGCGGTGAAAATTCTCTCCAAAATTGCCCAAATCCAAGCTCCAAATCTCCCAATGTGACAAAATGAACAAGCCCTCGAATGTATAGCTTCTTCCCAGGCATTTCGCAAATGCGAAGAATAAGCTGCTTCTGTGACATCACGTCTACTTCTATGGAAACAACTAGAAAGTCGACCACTCGCACTTGCAGAACACCATTCGTTTCTGTGACATTGCAGGTGCAACACAATACACACATTTGCGCAATATCTCGCTCCTACGCCCCAACCATCGCTTCTGCGCTAACGCAGATGCGACCTAATACCTCGCATCTGCGATGTTCCCAAACACTGACCCTTTCGGTTCTGCGAAGGCTGGTCCGCATCTGCGTCCATACTTCCGCAGATGCGGAAACACTAGCATCAGCCCCTCTTCAGCAATGCAAGATGAGGCAAAATGAACCAAACCATATCTGAAACTCGCTAGAGCCTCTCGGAACCCCGTCTGAACATACCTACAAGTTCCAAAACATAATACAGACCTACTCAAGGCCTTAAATCACACATAACAACATCAAAATTATGAATCGTACCTCAAATCAAACATAATAAACTTTCGAACTTCCAACTTCCAAAACTCGTGCTGAATGATGTCAAATCAACTCGGAATGACCTTAAATTTTGCACACAAGTCCCAAATGATATAACAAAGCTGTTCCAATTCCCGAAACCACAATCCAATCTGATATCATCAACGTCAAGCTCCGGTCAAACCTATGAACTTTCTAAACCTTTAAATTGCCAACTTTTGCCAATTAACGTCATAACCTTCAAGAAACATACAAATGCAAATTCGGGCATATGCACAAGTCCAAAATCACCATCCAGAACTAACAGAACCATCAATACTCCGATCCGGGATCAAATACACAATAGTCAAACTTGGTCAACTCTTCTAAATTAAAGCTTCTAACATAAGATTTATTCTTCCAAGTAAATTCTGAATCACCTGAAAACCAAATCGATGATTCACACAAGTCATATTACATCATGTGAAGATACTCAAGACTTCAAACAGCTGAACGGAATGCAAATGTCAAAATGACCGATTGGGTCGTTATGTTAATGCATCTGATACTTGTGTTTATTCCAAGATGATAGGATCAGATTATGTAATTATATGTCTGTATGTGGATGACATGTTAATCTTTGACCCTAATATGAATGTTGTCAATGAGACTAAGAATTTATTGTCGTCTAATTTGAAATAAAAGATCTCGGAGAAGCAGATGCGATTTAAGGGATTAAAATCAAAAGAACTTCTAATGGTTTTTCATTATCCAAGTCTCTTTATATTGAGAACATCTTGAAAAAGTTTGATTTTTTTGATGTAGCTCCTGTGAGAAATCCTCATGATCATAGCATACACTTGAGAAAGAATAAAAAATTTTGTGTTTCTCAAACTAAATATGCTAAGATAATTGGTAGTGTAATATTTCTCATGAATTATATACGATCAGATATTGCTTATGTCATTAGTATATTGAGTAGATATACTCACAATCCCAATAGTGAACACTAGAATGCTTTTCATCGTTTGCTATGGTATTTGAGAGATACTATGGATTGGTGTTTGCATTTTAATGAATTTTTTGTTGTTTTAGAAGAATTTCTAATGCAAACTGGGTTACTGACAATGACGAAGTTAGTCTACTAGTGGCTATGTATTTACTTTAGATGCAGGTGCTATTTCGTGAAAGTCTTCAAAATAGAGTTGTATAACACGATCTACTATGGAGTCTGAATTTATTTCTCTATAATTGGTAGGGAAAGAAGAGGAGTGGCTGAGAAACTTATTGGCAGACGTGCCTTTGTGGGAAAGACAAGCTTCACTAGTTTCTATGCATTATGACTCATATACAGCAACTAGAATTGCCAAAATAGTATGTACAATGGAAAAAGAAGACATATCCGCACTAAACATGGTACAGTAAAATAATTATTGAAACATGGTGTTATTTTCTTAGAATATGTAAGGTCCGAAAGAAATTTAGTAAATCCTTTAACCAAGGGTTTGGCAAGGAGAGTTATCCTTGAAACATCGAGGGGGATGGGGCTAAAGCCCATGGATTAAGGAAGTATAGTGGATATTCATTTGTGGTCAAACGAAGCTATATGAGATCTCAATATGCACTACATTTCCTATCCCTATGGCGTATGGTAGTGCTTTATAAGGTTGAGCTTATTTTTATCTTAATGATTTCATAGCCTTAAGGTAGTCTATGTGTATATAGATTTGATGGAATCACCTACGTGAGTATAAAGGTATGGTCGCCTTTTATGAAAGACTAGGGATATTTTTCTAGAGTACTCATGAGACCCAAGGTGTGTGTATGACCATAAAAGCTCTTTGTTATATCGCAGAGTTTGCGTAAAATTAAGGATACAATATGTGTTGTGAGGGTCTCAATTCATGTCCATTCAGTTCAAGAGTACTTCACTTTGTGGATGTTAATTATTGCTTTATTTCACTACGTGTCAATTCAAATCGAAAGATATTGACACTTAAGGTATATGTTCTTTCTTTTTCCCATAATTGTTCTTATTTTTTTTCTTTATCTTTGCGTTAGTTGGGTATTGTTGGTATTATTTATACTTGGTAATGCAAAGCCCAAAGATTCTTTTGTAGTCTTTTTCACTTTTCTTTTGTGGTACCTTTCTCTACTCTACTTCTTTGTCTTTTGTAAAAGATAAAGCAACCCTCATCAGTTGTGGAAAGTTTCTTTCTTCTCTTTATATTGAATTGCTCTTTGTCAGGCTTGTAAAGAGCTAGTAAAAGGGAGTGACCTCACGCAAATGAGAAATTAGTCATGAAGGCAAAACATGTCGATTTCCCCCCTCCCGAGCGCGCGTGATATACGTGAGGCCTTATCCAAAACTAGTTTTGCTAAAAACTTATTTCTTCATTTTTGAGCTTACCAGAAAAGTGTCCATATACATGCTTACCAAAATATGTCCAAATTCATTCTCTTTGAATTGAATTATGTAATGTTTGGTTTATATCTTTGTAACAATTATGCTTTAATTCGTTGTATCTGCTATTTGAATTCTTGTAACTCTTACTTGAATTCTATAATAGCTCTTTTATTTAATAACCCTATTGTTACAGGGCCAATATTTTTCATTTTGACACTGCACGACCACCACACAATAATGACTCAGCCCTCTTCCTTTTTCCCTCATGTTTTGGTTTGATACTTAGAATATAAAAAACACAAAAATCACACAAGGCACAGTTTATAGGAATCACTTTCCAACTTTGTATTAAACTCGTGCTACAAAGAAACACATACAAAAGCCTTACAAAAAGAAGCCAAAGACAGGCAACTCTGCCTTGACAAATCTGCCTAGACTAGGAATATATAGGCAAACGTTTTTGGCTCTCAACCTTATCCTATCCTAGCAGTTGACATCCCCAACTGCAAAGGAATTCAAATTTCAAAATTCAAACCAGACAACTGCCCACAGCCCCACATAGCCACTTATGCTGAAAAACAGGAAACTGGCCAGCTGCCGTGCATATGCGTGGCACATAGGCACAACCTTCAAATTTTGGTGCTAACAAGCCCAGGCCTGTCATGCCTTCGCGCCATGCTAATGTGCAGAATTCCTTGTGCGCATGTCTGCCAATGCCGCATGCCCATCTTGCCCATGACACTGCCTTGCCCACGCCCATCTACCTTGCCACGCCCTGCCTTTGCTTGCCTTAGTTTTTCTAGTCATTGCTATGCTTTTGCTTCCTGTTGTCTTTGCCTTGACATGGCCATGCCAATGCCATGGTCTTTTCATGCCTTAGCACCTAATCCACATGCCGTATGCCACAGTCCATGCCCATCAACACCTATCCATGTCGGACAACCTTGTCAACATGATGCCAAAGTCATCATAGGGCCGTGCCGAGGTCCATCATGTAAATCCCTTGCCACCCCATGCCATATTCGATCAATCGAGCTGAGGGGCTAACAAACATCCCCCTCCAGATAATCTCGTCGCCCTCGACGAGGCAGAATCCAGATACACCTTGATTTGATCCTGAAATTGCCATAAAGACGATCATTTCTCCCAAGTTGCATCACACTCCTGCTTTCCCGTCCATTGAACCAGGAACTCTGCCCGCCTGTTCTTTTTGCTTTGACCCAGCGTACGGTGATCCAAAATCTTCTCAATAGTCTCCTCAAATTGCTTGTGCTCTACTTTCCGGCAGATTCAGCTAGTAGGCCACTTTACCCACCTTCTTTACAACTTTAAACGGGCCGTCATACTTTGGAATCATTTCACGATGACGCGTCTTGCTACCGATTTTCTTCCAAATCTGTGGAGTAAGCTTCAGCAACACCTTGTCACCAATATTGAACTCCAAAGGCTGCCTATTTATGTCAGCATTCCATTTCATTCTTTTAGCCACTCTTCTCAGGTTGTCTCGGGCCTCAGCCAGTAACTCATGCTTGT
Organism: Nicotiana tabacum; assembly: GCF_000715075.1. Lineage (NCBI taxonomy): Eukaryota > Viridiplantae > Streptophyta > Magnoliopsida > Solanales > Solanaceae > Nicotiana > Nicotiana tabacum. The sequence continues at coordinate 63,933,278 of NC_134081.1, forward strand.
CATGAGCATATCTATAGGCAGCATGACACTTGCCCCCTGATTTCAACTGAGCAACTTCCAGCGGTGTCTCAGGCTGTTTTCCCAACACTATCTCAAAAGGACTCATTTCAGTTGCCGAAGACCTGTGCAAGTTGTAACAAAATTATGCACTGTTTAGTAACTCAACCCAATTCCTCTGATGGGCAGTCACATAATGCCTCAAGTACTCTTTAAGTAGATGATTGATATGCTCGGTCTACCCATCGGTTTGTGGGTGATTTGCAGTCAAGCATTTCAAATCAGTCCCCAAGAATTTGAACACAACAGTCCAAAATCGGCCTGTAAATCTCGCATCCCGATAAATCACAATATCCCTTGGAATGTGTTTCATAACATGCTTGTAGAATAATTCAGCAACTACTTCAGAAGAACAAACGGTTGGAGCAACAACAAAAATTTCATACTTTGAGAATCTGTCTACCACCACCATAATTGATGTTTTGCCATCAACCTTTGGAAGCCCGCTAATAAAGTCCATAAAAACAGAAGCCCACGGACAATCCAGAATAGGTAGAGGTTGTAGCAAACCAGCTTCTTTCTTCCGTTCAGTCTTCTCAAGTTGACAAACCAGACAAGTTTTCACATAGGCCTAAACGTCATCTTTCATTTTTGGCCAAAAGTAATTCTAAGACAGCAACGCCAATATCCTTTCGATAACCTGATGACCAACATAAAGAGTATCATGCATCTTTTCATTTAGAAGAGAACGACGCAATCCGGTACCTTGAGGAACCACAATTCTCCCCCCTTTGAAGTGCAGCAGATCGTCCTCGATCCAATAGCATTTAATTGTCCCATATTTTACTTGATCCATCAATTTCACATTCAATGGATTGTTCATAGCACACAACTTGATTGTATCCAGAAAATTAGATTCAATTCGAGTAAGTGCATAAGTTGCAGCAAATACCTCTTTGCGACTAAGTGCATCGGCAACCTGATTTTGTTTTCCAGGTTTGTGCACCCAAACGAAGTCATATTCAGCCAAGAACTCTTGCCACCGGGCCTGCTTCAGACTCAATTTCTGTTGAGTTTTGAAGTAGGTATTAGCCACGTTGTCCGTCCGCACCACGAACTTTGTTCCCAGCAAGTAGACTCTCCAAACTTGAAGTCAATGAATTACTGCAACCATCTCTTTCTCATGTGCAGAATAATGTTGCTCCGCAACCTTCAACTTTCTGCTTTCAAATGCAACCGGATGATCCTTCTGGACCAGCACACCGCCAACAGCATAATCTGAAACATCCGTGTGTACTTCAAATGGCAAATCAAAATCCAACAGCTTCAAGATTGGTTCGGATGCAATGACCTTCTTCAATGCATTGAAAGCCTTGTCACACAAATCCGACCAAACCCATTTGACATTCTTTTTCAGTAAATTCATCAAAGGAGAAGCCCTCTGTGAATAGCCTGCAATGAAATTCCGGTAATAATTTGCCAAGCCCAAAAATGATCTAAGTTCCTTTATCCCGCTTGGTGCTTGCCAATTAACTATTGCTTGCACCTTCTTTGGGTCCATCCGCACTTGGTTTTCACTAACCAAATGTCCTAGAAACTTTATCTCGTGACTTGCAAATTCACACTTCTCTATCTTGACATAGATTTGATAGGCTCTAAGTCTTTTCAACACTTTTCTTAAGTGAGACAAATGATCATCAAAGGTCCGGCTATAGATGACTATGTCGTCTAAGTAAACAACTACAAAGTCATCAAGATACTCGTAAAGAACATTGTTCATTAAATTACAGAAAGTTGTCGGGGTATTGGTTAGCCCAAATAGCATTATAAGAAATTCAAAGCTACCACATCTAGTTACACAAGTGGTCTTAGGGGAATCCTCCTTGTCTATCCTAACCTTCCAATAGCCTGACCTTAGGTCTAACTTAGTAAAATAACTAGCCTTCAAAAGCCTATCCAGCAAATCTTGAATCAAAGGGACCGGATACTTGTTTTTGACAGTCACCTTGTTCAGAACACACATCCGCAGTGTACCATCCTACTTTTTCTAGAACAAAACAAGAGCACCGTATGAAGCCTTCGATGGTTGAATCAACCCAGTATCAAGCAACTCAAACAATTGCTTCCTTAGTTCAGTCAGTTCCATAGGCGACATGTGGTAAGGAGGTCGCACAAGCGGTAGTGATCCAGGAATAAGTTCAATCCTGTGATCAATCTCCCTCCTTGGTGGTAACTCCCTTGGCAATTCTGGAGGCATCACATCTTTGAATTCCTTCAGCAAATCTTCAACACAATCTGGTACCTCAATCTGCACATCTGACTTGACTTCAACGAGTGCAGTGAGGTAAGTCTCCTCACCACTCTTCAAGACTTTCTCAAATGCAATGGCAGAAATCAAAGCAGCAATCCCAGCGTTCTTTATTTCATCCCTGTAGGGCCGAATACCTATCACAAAGCCGGGGATTGTCACCCCCATGAACATAAGTCCATCCAAATGAGGAATTGGAGCAACTTTACTCTTCTTCAAAAAATCAATTCCCAACAACACATTGAAGTCATCCAATGGTACAACAGTCTTGTTGAACTTTCAAGACCAATGGCCCAATATCTTCGGGACATCTAGCGCCACCCCATAACCAGGTTGCGCCTTTGAGTTCACAGCCTTCTTCTTCGCCGAACACTTTGTCACTTGCAGCCCATACTTTTGAACAATTCTAGAGGCAACAAAGGTGTGTGTGACTCTGGTATCAACCATTGTCACGACACTCCTGTTTCCAATTTTCAGATCCACATATATTAATGTGGAATAAGCATCAGCCAAATCATCCCTCGTAGCATTCACATATGCAACTTCTTCCTTGGCATCATTTTCTTTATCATCCGCCACAGTCACACAAGCCAAAGTGTTCAACAGCCGCAACGGATTCACATAGGCAGCAACTTCTTGTCCCTTTCCTTGTTTCTCCTCTTCAGCAAGAAGAGCATTTATCTTCCCTGCGTTGGACAGTTTCGTGCATGATGTCCAGGTTTTTTCCATGTCCAACAAACCTTTTCACCACCCATTGGCCTGTTTGTTTTTGATGAAGAAGCATCCATCTTGCCTTTGCCTATGTCATTTCCATCTTGTTTCCGATTGTCCTTCTTCCAATCCTTACTCTTCTCCTTTTTCTTTGACTTAGAAGAAAAGGCAGGATCAGAAGTTAGACCTGTTGAGCAAAAATCCACCAATGCGTTCGCTGCCGCAATTGCACTAGGCAGATATTTAACTTTTTGCCTATGAATTTCATTTTGTTCCCAGCCTTTTATTCCGAAAATGAAATTGTGCAATTTATCCTCATCCGACATGTTTTGAATGTCCAGTAACAAGGATGAAAAATCTTTCACATAGTCCCGATTGGAACCAGTCTGTCTCAACCGCTTCAAGCGATCCCTAGCAACCCAAGACGAGTTACTAGGAAAGAACTTATCCCTCAGCGCGTCATGAAGTTTCTCCCAAGTATCAACCTTGGGCCTGCCAACACTTTCATCGTCTGCATTTTTCGTACGTCACCACAGCACTATGTCTCCTTTGAAATAACACACCACCATGGTCAGTTTGTCCTTCTCCGGGACGTGAGCAGTAGAGAAGTAATGCTCCAAGTCTAATAAGAAGTTTTCCAGTTCCTTGGCGCTTCTCACGCCAACAAATGCCTTTGGCTCTGGAATCTTAATTTTGGTTTGTTCTTCACCTCCTTGGGGCACATTTGCAACAACCCATTGGAGGATCTGAATTACTGTTTTAAGATCCTCATTCTCCTTCTGTAATTTTTCCAACTGCTTTGCAGCAGTTTCCTCGAAAGCCTGCAATTCTACCGGTTGGATATCAACACTCTCACGAACGTTTTGAAATTCTGTGTTAACGCTATGGATTTGCGTCAGAATATCCACCAGATTTATTGCGTCATCAGTTATGCCAACCAACGTCTCCAACTTCTGAAGTCTTTCATGAATTTTTGCTTTTTCAGCCATGATAATTCCAAGATCTTGCCGACGTTGCTCTGATACCAGTTGTTACAGGGTCAATTTTTTTTCGTTTTGACACTGTACGACAGTCACACAACAATGACTCAGCCCTCTTCCTTTTTCCTTCATGTTTTGGTTTGACACTTAGAATATAAAAGGCAATAGAAATCACACAAGGAACAGTTTATAGGAATCACTTTCCAACTTTGTATTAAACTCGTGCTACAAAGAAACACATACAAAAGCCTTACAAAAAGAAGCCAAAGACAGCCAACTCTGCCTTGACAAGTCTGCCTAGACTAAGAATAGTTAGGCAAACGTTTTTGGCTCTCAGCCTTATCCTATCCTAGCAGTTGACATCCCCAACAACAAAGGAATTCAAATTTCGAAATTCAAACCAGATAATTGCCCACAGTTCCACATAGCCACTTATGCTGAAAAACAGGAAACTACCCAACTGCCCTGCATGTGCGTGGCACATGGGTGCAACCTTCAAATTGTGGCGCCAATAAGCCCAACCTTGTCATGCCTTCGTGCCATGCTAATGTGCAACATGCCTTGCACGCATGTCTACGAATTTCACATGCCCAGCTCATCCATGACACTGCCTTGCCCGTGCCCATCTGCCTTGCCACGCCCCGTCTTAGTTTGCCTTAGTTTTTCCAACCCTTACTATGCTTTTGCTGCCTGTTGTCTTTGCCGTGCCATGGCCACACCAATGCTATGGTCTTATCATGCCTTAGCACCTAAGCCACATGCTATCGTGCCACAATCCATGCCCATCAACACCTGCTCATGTCGGACAACCTTGTCAACATGATGCCTCAGTCATTATAGGGCCGTGCCGAGGTCCATCTTGTAAATCCTTCGTCACGCCCATGCCATGTTCGATCAATCAAGCTGAGGGGCTAACACCTACTTAATTCTCCTTCTTGTAACAGCTCCAGCAACTTACCTATATAAGGATTTGTTTTGTGAAGTTTTCAAACAAAAAAAAAACTTTTTCATCTCTTCTTCTCAAGTCAGTTTCTAGGTAATTGTTTTATGCAAACTCCAAACTTTCAGCCACGAGTGCACGTGTTTGGAGGTGCCGTAAAACTTTGGAGAGCGACCGGTCTTAACGATTTGTACCCTAGTCGGGCCGAATCGCTTTCAAGACAGTGACTTGCCACGACATAATATTTGTTCGATAAGTTATTTCTATTTCCTTCTTGTTCTTGGTCAATATTATCAACTATTTTTTCAATAATTCTACAATTGAGAACTCAAGAATGGAATCATGGAGTTCGTGGTTATTCAATATATTAAGAATCCAGTGATAGAATTATGGAGTTTATAGTTCATTAATTCAGAACTTAAGGATGAAGTTATGGAGTTTATGATTTTAAAATTAATAACTCAAGGATAGAAGATAGAGAAAAAATATGTTACTATCCATAATTGGATTGACTTCTTTAAAAATTTGTGGTCCAATATTAACTGAACAATAATATATTCTCACATAATTTACAACATTATTGTTATCATTTGCTGGCCAATTATTGCTGTAATGGGTAAAGGTTTTACTTGATACCATCTAACTACAACTAGTATTATAATATGAAATTAGTTTTACTCTTTAACAAAACTATTTTTGAGGACCAAATTGGTCAAATCGGAAAGTGAATATCGTACAAAAAGCTGGACACACTTCATAAATGACATTTTTTCCAGATATCGGAATATATAAATTAATGTAAACTCAACACATGATAGTAAAAGTGTAGAATAGTCCTCTCCATCTTATTATAAAAGAGAAGAGGCCATTATTCCAATACATTCCAAACAGTGGCTAAAAACTCATAGCAGCCCTAAAAAGTGGTCATTCCACCCATTTTTTCATAAAAACGTGGACTAACTGGACCTTCTCAAAATTAGGCCTCTTTGAATTTTTATTTTTATTTTGGGTTATACAGTCAGACCACTTTATAACAGCATTTTTATATAACAAAATTTCTTTATAAAAGCCAAAATTTTCCAGAACCAAATCTCATGTTATATTATAATATATGTTTTCTATAATAACAATTCGCTGTAACATCTAAAAATATCCGGAACAAACAAGGTTGTTATAGAGAGGTTTGACTGTATTATAATAAACTCATATTATTTCTACATATTGTTTATGCAAATGTGGTTAAACTTGCCTTCTTTAAGATTATGCTTTATGATTAGCTCTTAGGGATTTTTTTCATGATTATCCAACCAGCCTAAAATATTACCGACCGGTGCTTATTCACAAATTTTGCCACTTAAAACTTTATCCTATATTTTGTCTACTTTCGAAGTATATAATTTACATTGTATAAACTTTACTGATATACAACAGTTGATACTCAAAATTTAAATTGCATACTTCAAAAGTATACAAAGTACATATATGTTAGGATGACCGTTTATATTTTCCCTTTAGATCAACTAGCAACGGAAGTCGTTGGCCTACTTTATTTGGAACGCTTAATTCGTACTCTTGCGGTTTCAAATTATGGCCAATTTTGTCGTAGCAAATGTGCCACGGCTTCAATTTCTTGTTTCATTTTTTATTGACACTGATTATGTTAGGTACGTTTTGGTATGATATATTATGTTTGCTTTTTTATGAAAATTTGAAACAAAATACTTTCTTTAGAAAATTATTTTTAAGTTATATATTAAGGGTTTGGTAGGATAAAAACTAGGTAACTTATACTAATTGTAGATTGTATCATAGAAGAGGTGTGCCGTGTTTTGATGACGGTTTTTATTATAAAAAGTTTGAAAATTTTATATTTACATGCCGATTGAAACCGGTGATATTGAGCAAGCTAAGATTTAAGATACTTATGAGTAAAAACAATCTATCAATGATTTAAATCATTCCCTAAGATATTTACCTATTTTCATCAATTCATTACGATCAAATACCGAAAAGAGTTTAAATCTATACATCGCTAATAAGGTATTTATAGATAAATCTATATGATAAATATATTATTGATAAACTGATAGAAATAGTAATTAATATGTTATAATAGGCTAAACTACGTTAATCGTGTAAAAAGCTCCACATTGTTAGTGGATAACTAAATTCCTACGGAAAATATTCCATTAAATTTGAAAATGTACTACTATATAGAAGCCGCTTGGAAGCAGGTCAGGGTCGTCATGCCTGCTTCCCAAGGGCTACTTTAGTCTTTTAGTAAATTTTGCTAACAGCTAATACGCGTAAGGTCACTTTGACGGATGGTGCGATATATGGACTCTCACTGCCAGCAACTAATCCCTCCCTTTGCTCATCCTCTTTCTTTTCTCTGCTTCAACTTCATATTTCTTTCTATCTCACAGCAATTAATCTGCTTCCATTTCCCTGTGCTCATCCTCTTTCTGTCTCTACTTCATTTTTAGATTTGTTTTTATTTCAACTTCACTGATTTTGCTGTCACTTTCGATATCATCGGCTAATCGAAGGTCTTTGCGTAGAAAATCTGGTTCACTGACTTTCCTCCCAAGGTTTTATTACCAATACAGCATCAAACGTTTTCGGAATAGTCGAGGAAACAGTTGCGGAGACTTTAAGGTAATATTTGATACTAAAAACAACCCTTGTTTCGGCTTTTACGACCTTAGCAAAGTTCAACAACTCAATATTGTCCTCTTGCAATATCTGCTGGTAAGTCTTGAACTTTTTTATTTGTTTTCACATCCTTGATAAGAGTTCTTGCCCCAACTTTTCTACCAAGAATGTTTGATGGGGTTGAAACAAATGTTGTTATTATGAAAAGGGTGATGAGAAGGGAAATGAGTTTTATGGATTTCGTCGTATTTTGATAATTAAAATTTTACGAATGTTTGGGAGAAGAAGGGGAATAATGTTCATACTAAGTCAAAGAAAGAAATGAAATAAGAAATAAACACGATAAGTGTAAGAAATCACCAATTGTTTGCTAGATCAAATTTTTTTCTCTTTGCCAGCTTTGATTTTCGTTAGCCAGCCTGCTATGTCTTTGCCAGCTTTGCTTTTAGTTAGCCAGCCTGCTATTGCTTCCTCTTTGTCAGTCTTTATTGAGAATATGTCAATAAAATTTTTTGTTGTTCTGTCGGTTCTGGAATAAAGTACTGAAAGGTCTTTCTTTGGGTTTGTAAATATATTATGATCAAAATTTTGATTACATCTTCTACTGATTAAGTTGCTACACTTCTAACAAAACTCATGTGGTCGCTAAAATTGAAAAATTGTATGGGATTGATTTCCAAAGAAAAATCTTATTTGATTTTTTAACTTTCGTTATCGAGGCATCGGAAGGTAAAACTTTGGATATCGTGGCATCGAAAAGTAAGCACCACAATATAATAACATTCTTCCCAAATGGCTACGTGTGTCATTGTTTGTGCCCAAGTGAGACCCCCACAAGGTGTTTGTTTTTTCTCCTTCTGCTTATATCAATTTTGTTTGTGAGCTTTGTCAAGTGTCCATTGATATTAAAATTTTTCACTCTCATATATGAGTTGGTACAAGAGTTCTACTGTTTTTAAACATTATAAATTCATCATCAGTAAACAAACAACACTGTAACCATATTAAGAGATAGTTGCTTTCCAAAATTTTTCTTACTTTAGACTTTTTAACTGAAGAAAGAAAAACTCAACTGATCAAGTGTGAAACTTATGCAGGACTTTCAGATATAATTAACTTCCAAAGCATTCATTCATTTGTTTATGCCTTCATTTTGATCTGCCTGTAGTTGGGGTTTGTTGCAGCATGATGGATTTGTTGTCCAATCTGTGATATTGAAATAAGAAGGAACTTTAACAGTGACATTGGAAGTGTGATTGTGAAATTCTCATGTTATCTTATTTAAAAAGACACCATCTTTAAGGGAGTCTCGTAGTGATAGTAGAATTTGAAAAGTAACTTTTCAATACATGTCCATCAATTTCTTTTCACAAAGTCTTTGAATGATCAGATTCCTATTATAAAATACTTCAATAGATAGACTCTTTTATTTTTTAGTTTTTTATACTGTTAATTTACAAAGGAACATATCTGCTCTAAAAAGTCAAAATCTTTTCTGAAAAATTAAAATTTCAATATTTATTAACTGTTAATATTCTCTGTAACAGAAAATACATATATATTTATGTATAGGTATTTACACCTCTGTTTAATCTAGCTCATTTTTGTTCTATTATTACTGTGCCTTTTTTAAAGCTTCAGTTTTATTTATTTGGATAGTAATTAATTTCGGCGAATTTCCAGTTTCATTTATTTGGATAGTAATTAATTTCGGTTAATTTTGAGAATATTTTTCTTTATTAGGTTATACCCTCATGTGGTATCTTTCCAGAAAATATTTATTTATTTGATGCACACAATTATTTTTTTGTGACTTGGTCGATGATAGAGGTGGATTTAGGATTTGAACTTTATGAATTCGAGTTCGGCATTCAACCAGACTACCACATCCCATTTGACTTACTGGGTTGAAAATATATTATTTGTACTTTTGTACTGAATTTTGTAATAAAAAGTATGAGCTGGGTTTGGAAGAACTCATAACATTAACGCTACCCTAGCAGATGAATTGGAAAGAAACTTTGTACTCTTTCATTTTTAGTTTGATGACAATTGATCAAGAAAAGGTCTTAAGTGTTTGCGATTTATATAATTATGTTGACTTTCTATTATTCGTGCATACATCTATTTTGCATTTGTTCTTTCATAAGATCTCTTTTTGAAGAGCAACCGATTTCTGAGATTGCAAAATATAAACTGTACTTTGCATGATGTTGCGCTTACTATTTTGTTGTTGGTGGGTCCTGAGATTGAAAAGTATAAAAATGTATTTGCAGGATGATGTTCTTTGTGTTTTGTTATTGGTGTTGATCCAACGCTATTTGTACTGATGGCTTCATCAAAAATGTTATTTGTACTGATGGAGTTGGTTTGATTCTGAACTGTTTGCTTTAATTATTGCTTCTTTTTCTGATGTAGAATTTTTAGTTGAACTTGATGAGTTTTGTATTATGATCAAATTTGACATTTTCTTTGTGTTATTATTGAAGTCGATCATCTTACCGATTCTGGTTACACAGGTCGCATATACTGTGATGTATGACTCTTTCGACCTGGCCAATATTCTTCTCTATCATATTGTTGTTACTTCTTCAAGTGTTTTGTATAAATTATTATATTGGAAATTCTTCTTTCAAAATTTCCCCACACTTATGTTCTTGAAGGTTGAGTTCAACTTCTATGATGCTGCCAGCTCAACAACTGCATCTCTCATCTCTTGTTCATATCCAATGTGTGCTTCGACTGAGTGCTGGCTATTATGTGTCAGATTTATTATATTTTGATACAGTCCCCGCGACCTCACTGATTGCCAACTCTTCAACACAAAAATCCAACTGAAATTTTGTACCTATTTCAATTCTATGATGTTAAAAGCTATATTGTGGTAATAAACAACAAATGTATGTTTCAGCAGAATATCCAAAAAGCTTGAAAACCACCAGACAATAATAATGACAGAAACACGAATTGTAAGTATCAATTCCAACAAAAAATAAGTAATAAATTTTCTTCTCTCTTTTTTGGTTTCTAATTGAGCAAATACCACCGTGTTTTCCTTCTCATTACTTTTATCTTTTGCTTTGCAGATTCATGAAATCCATCCAAGAAGTCGGTCAGGGAGAATCAGTGAAATTGTCAAGATAAAGTGATATGAATAGGCATCTCATATGAGCAGCTTATGCAGTAGAACAACATGAACTGGTAGAAGAGTTTTGTAGACAGAGTTGAGCAGTATGAAAGTTTAAAATACAGCTTAAGGATGCTTTCCACACAATTGAAGTGCAAGGACTGCTTCAGTAAAAAAAAAGAAAAAAAGAAACAACATCCATAAAATGGATGATCAAGTGAAATATTACTTTGATACATATATTCTTTATAATTAACTCAATTTATTTGTGACTACCGCAACAAATAAAGACAACTTTAGAATTGTTGGGCCCATGCTCAGCATGGCCATGATTGTCTAGTACTTACTAATAAGCGGTTAAGTTCTATGGCACCTTGAAGGTGCAAATGTTATTTGTACAATCAGATCACTTAAAGGCAATTACAATTTACTCTATTTAATAGAATTGATTAGTAGCTTAAAATAAATGGTACTTAACCTGTTATAATATGTTTGATTACACAAAATTTGTAAAAAAACTATTGCCGATCAATATATATAACTTAAATTCTTCTAATATATTAAAGACGTTTTTAAATTTAAACTTGAAAAACGTTATGACCATACTTCACAATCAAACATAGCACGTCACATTTTTAAGTCGTTCCTCTCTAGCTGGTGAATTTCCATCTTAGTTCACACAATTCACAGGAGAAAAAGATTGAAAGTAAAGGGTGTGTTTGGTACGAAGGAAAATATTTTCAAGGAGAATGAGTGGTTTTATCACTTATTTTCTCTTGTTTGATTGGTGAGTAAATTTTTTTTTTACGGAAAATATTTTTTAGTCTCCTTAACCCACCTTCCCCAAAATCCTCATGTTTCCTATACCCCCCCCCCCCTCCGGATTCTATTTTCTTCAAGAATTTAATTTTTTTTTTCAAAATTCACATAAACGCAAAGGAACTAATGTGCTTACTTTACTTTTTAGCACAAAAACAATATTGAAATTTGAGCTCGATAACTAAAAAGAAAATATATTTTTTTTGTTGAAAAAGAAAGTATCATATCTACAACATGAAAAGAAATTACTTATTTTGTTGAATGAAAGAAAATACTTTTTCTACATCATAAAAATAATATACTCGTTTTGTTAAAATGATAGAAAATATTTTTTTTACATCAGGAAAAGAAAATACTTAGTTTGTTGAAATAAAAGAAAATATTTTTTCTACATCACGAAAAGAAAGTACTCATTTTGTTGAAATGAAAGAAAATACTTTTCTAGATCATGAAAAGAAAGTACTCATTTTGTTTAAAAAAAAATACTTTTTCAATATCAGGAAAAGAAAATACTTAGTTTGTTGAAATTAAAGAAAATATTTTTTTTAAATCATGAAAATAAAATCTTCGTTTTGTCAAAATGAAAGAAATTTTTTTCTACATTATGAAAAAAAATTACTCATCTTGTTAAATTGAAAGAAAATAGGGTGAATAATTGGCGGAGATGAAAATTAGGGTGAATAATATTGAAAAAGAATTTTGAAAAACGTTTCCGATAAAGTTAATTATGGTAAAGTGATGTTGAGAGAACTGAAAAAGACTGGATCTTTTCTTTATTCGTTCAATCTTTTGTTGTTTTCTTAGCAATGGAAAAACGTAGTAGACTAACCAATCATTCCTCGTAACTTGGAGCAAAGGGATTTTTCATCATTTGTGTGGATAAGAATTTCTAATATTTCGCCTTCTTTTCTTTAGCGGGGTGGAAATTTTGAGAGTGACTTGAAACTTTCGGGAAATAATAAATCTTCAAATTTCTATACACAGAATGATGTGTCCAACGAGGCCATAATATAATGGCTACGGTTTATATACCATCTGAAAGCTTTTTAGATTCAAATCTCGTTAAATTACTATAACCTGTGACCAATTAACACTAGTATTAGTACATGAGTTGGATTTTTCTGGGAGTTCCAAGTCTTAGGAAATTATTTACAAAAATATGATTAAAAAGAGAGTAAGAAACTATAGTGGAACGTAGATAATAATCTCCCTGTAGTTGCATTCATGTTTAGGTAAATCGATATTATAATTACACAAACACTTCTTTTATCTGAAATGTCATAAAAAAGAATTTTCAGTTTTCACAACTGAAAACTTTGAGACTTTGTGTGATACTAGTTTAAATAGTTAATTATATAAGCTATAATTCTCTTACAGAAGAATTGTTAGCTAGTAAAGTACAATTGATAAAAGTCGGCCCTTTATTAATTTCTAAGTAACTTTCAGTAAAGTACAGGTTACAAATAGGAGAAATTTCGTTTTCTTTCCTGAACTTTTCTTACAAACATGCTTCCATATTTATAGGCCAATCCAAGATTTAAATTTTATGAGTTCAACTTTTAAATTTTTTAGAATTGAACCCATTATATTTTTAAAGTTATGGGTTCATATATACTATTTTTGCAATTTTAATAAATTTTTATTCCATATCAAAAGTTATGGGTTCAATTAAATCCGTCGAAGATACCCTACATATGCCCCTGACCATCTTAGATTCTTATAAGCAAGAAAAATAATGCAAAGATAAGAAATTTAAAAGAAGTGTTATGAAATAAAAGCAATTTAGTAAAACATGAACAAGAACGAAGTTATGAAATAAAAGCAATTTAGTAAAACATGAACAAGAAATAGAGATAGAGAGAAAGAAGAGTATTTCTTTTTCAATTGTGTGTATTTTTCTATCTATTATAAGGCCTTTATATAAGCATGAAAACTGAAAAAAAATATGTCATTGAATATGTCATCAAGCATTTGAGAAGATCACGTAGGAAGAGTGACATCCACCATAATTTGATTTTTCTCGCATATCTAACATTAGTATATCTACTTTAAAAGGAATCCATTTCACGACAGAAGGCATTTTCTTAGATTAGATTGAGCAGACAATAATGGCTTTTGCCTTTTGGTATAATAAAATATTCCCACCCACTGTGTCGCTAGGAATCATCATTTAAAGTTAGACATAACTAAATATATCTCTTTGTATTTTTATTTAAATTTCTCAAGTAAAATGAAATGCATTTTCAATATTTTTTATAAAATAAAATAAAATAAAATATTAAACCCAAGTTGTATACCATTTTTAAAAAGTCATGAACTCTCCTCTTAGTTGTTAGGGTAAGTTTTCTTATGTTTCGATGAACGAACCATAATTTTTGCTTAAAACAAAATGAACTATTCAAAAAAAATTGTTTGAATCTTGTTGCTCCAGTTTAAAAGGATTGACTTCCAATTTTTCTTCGAGACATATGTTAATTGAATTGATAAGTAACGATTTGATAGACTAAAACCTGTTTGCTAAGCGTCAAAATTAGAATATTTTTTCCTTGGGGCAGCAAATTAGTCTAATAGTTTTGACAATCGAACACTACATACTTCATAAATGCAAGATCGATGTAGAGCAAAAATATAATCCAATAAAAATTAAACCTTACACATGTAAAATGCAATTTATTAGTTGTGCTAATGAATTACCATTTGCTTCTGATCGATTACTTAAATTTTCCTTGAACTAGGGTTGTAAAATGTTGGTATCATTCTTTAAATGGCATGCATGTAATTTGCAGCACTAAGCAGGGTATTTCCAACACCGACCTAACAGTGCCTAAACTTTAGATAAAACGGAAGATCTATGTCAATCCAAGACGATCATTTTTTTTAATTAAACAATTAACATTAATAAGGCGAAAAACAAATTTAAAAAGTGCTACAATGGCCCGAGCTTTTTGACCCTTGGACTTAAGGCCCCTCTCGTACTAGAAACAAAAGGTTTTATTGCAAGATCTATGGGGTCTCATTTTGATTTTTGTCTACACCTTTTGTGGATGATGAAACAAAACACATACTTTCCAAAACATGCCCCACAAGATAATGCCACAATTAAATGGATTTCTTAATTATTTATTTATTCGTTGGCAATAAAAGACGATTAATAGTTAAATAAATTAGGTAATAAGGTATACCAATTGGTCTATCACATATGTAGTGTTTTATGAGGAGAATGATTGATCTAATATGTGCAATGACATCTATTGGATTTTTCCCTGGTTTTCTTTTTCTTGAGCCATCCGTTGATTAAACTCATTATATATAGTCTATGTCAAAGAAATTGTGATTTAAAATCTCTTTCCGTTTTGTTTTCTTGGCTGGGAATCAAAGGCCTTAAACGGAAGAAACAAGATTCCAATATTTTAATCGGTAGTCATCTGCATCGAATATTTACACCCGACTAATAAATAAGTGACTATGTCATATTATTTAACTGTCAATCATAGTACTTAGCTATAGTAACTTCCATGTGTTTTGCACATACTCTTAATGTCAAAATCCAACTCCTACTATAAACCGTGATGACGCCCAACATCGCCGTTAGGCAAGCCAACAGTGAACTATTAACTTTATTATTTTTGAAATTATGAATTTTGTTAAGTAAAGGAAAGTCAGTAGAAAAACATAGTGATATAAAGTATAAATTAAAACATAAAAGGAAAACGTAACAATACTGGATAAATACCATAAACAACTACTAGAAATTCCCAAAATTCGATGTCACAAGTGCATGAACATGCACTAGGAAGTACAATACTAATACTACATTTGTCTAGAATGTTAAATAGACAAGACACCATAAATAAAAATGATGGAAATTCAGTGTGCTGCGGATCGTAACATGGAATGCAGCTCATGGTAAAATCCCCTCAGCAGTTGCGCTCTGTAATACCCCGAAAAATTTTGAAATACTTAAGTGCTATTAAAAAAAGTTGATGTGCGCTAATTATATTATTTTGTGTGCAGACGAGAACTATTAATGGGATGGATATCAATTAGATACGATAATAAGTGTACGAGTCATATTATAAGTGATGTGGGGTCTAGGGAGAGCCCTAAGTCCAAGTCAAGTTGGAAATTTCATGATAGACTAAAGTTCCAAATGAGTACGCACAAAACAAAAATTTGGACGGTCATAACTATATATATGTAAGGAGTTAGGGTGATGTATGACCTATCAAATTAAAGGTCTTTGAGCTAGTTTCCAACGCTTCAAACCGTTTGTCATTTGGACATTCCTACAAGATATTATGACCAAATTACCAAAGGCTGGCGGAGGAGCCTGCGGATGTAAAGCATCCGAAGCCGCGTCCGAAAGAGAGGCTGGCAGTGAAGTGCTTCCATAACATCCAGGTCCGCATCCGAGCATCAAAGAGGAGTGAAGTGGGGATGCGAAGCATCCAGGGTCGCATCCGAAACTCAGAAATCTGGGCCTATAAATACAAGGTCGGAGAAGGGGGATATTTTGAGTATTTGGGGGTTAGGGTTCTTGAGGTGAATGGACGATTTTGAGCTCAAATCAAGTCCAATCAACCAAGGTAAGTTGTTAATGATGTTTTGGGTTGATTATTACTCAATATACATGAGTTCTAACATCATTCTTATATCCAAATACAAGATTTCATCATCAAATCCTCAAGAACACAAAAATCACCAAAGTTATAATTTTTCAAGATTGATCTACTAGAGGTAATTCCAATGCTTCAAACTCGTTTATTATGAGTAGTTAGAAGTATTTGAAGCATTTATTACAAGTTTTAATGGTTGAAAGATTGGATTATAAAAATCTAGTTCATGGCATGGATAGTACTTTTGAGAAAACAAGAGAGAAGGTGAATGGTAATCTTGGCAATGAAATTTATGAATACAATGTACCCATGAGATTTGTTACTAATTTTAGTCTCATTGGATGTTGTTATTATATATTGAAGTTGCTTAGTGTAGTACATCGTTGTAGTATCATTAAGGGACGAATTGAGGTATGTATGGCTAAACCCCCTTCTTCTTATAATCGAATTCCACGGTGTTCATGTAATTGAAGTAAGACCTTGATCATTATTGAATTGGCTATTCCTAATGTGGTTGTGTCGAAGGATATATGTTCAATATTTATTCTAAATATTTTTATCATGTCATCTTGCCATTTGAGGATATGTTCAAAATGTAGAATATGTGTTAGAAATGTTATGACTTCATGTCAAGATCGAAATAAAGGTTGTTATGCCAAATTGTATGAAAAGCCTTTATGTGCCTAAGATTCCCAAATTGTTGTGTTATGTGAACTTACTGTCTTGAATGGGAAGCCTTATTATTGTTGATAATGATAATGATAATGATATTTGAATGTAGAAAAGGGGACTGAAACTATGAAATACGGCCAAGTGCCAAGAATGACTTTGTAATTGAAATCACTAGTGCCAATGAATTGAAAGTATATGAAAGAAGTACGATGTGAAATGATTGACAGAAAATGGTTGATGTCTCAAGTGAGATGGCCTATCCGATCGGGCCGAGATCGGACTCCGTATAAGAACACCGTGGTATTGTGGGTTGTGGCACTGTGCTGGAAATGATAATTGAAATTGTGAATATGGTTGATGTCTCAAATGAGATGACCTAGCCGATCGGGTCGAGATCGGACTCTGTATAAGAACATGGTGGTATTGTGGATTGTGGCATATGGCACTAAAGATTACCCAATCTAATAAGATGGAAATTGACTTGAGAACTTATGTGATCCTTACTTGATGTTTTAGTATTTTTTTGAAGCTCTTATCTAACTCATGACTGTTTCCCCCTTGTATTAATGCCCATTCTATTGAGATGGTGTTTTAGCTTTACATACTAGTACTATTCGACGGTACTAACGTCTCTTTTGCCGGGGGCGCTGCATCTTTAAATAGATGTAGGTGGTTACATAGAAGACAGTGTTGATCGCAGTTAGTGGTACATCATCATCTTCTCAGCAGACTCGGTAGGCCCCATTTCATCCCTGGGTCATGTATCTTTTGTACTTTGTGTATTTTGTTTGAGGTATAGCCGGGACCTTATTGCCGACAGTATCATTGTACTCTTATTTATCCATAGAGGCTCCGTAGACATAGTGTGGGTTGTGTATTTGGTGCTGGGAAAGTTAAACTATGCTATGTTGTGGTTGTATTACTTGTCCATTTGAGACTTTAAAAATGATGAAACCTATGGCAAGAAATTGGTAATTTCAGGCATGACAGCTTTATTTTGCAATTAATGAAAATATATATTCTCTTTATTCATGAATGAGTTGGGTAGAAGAAAATCTAATAGGCTTTCTCAGCCGGGTTCACTTGGTGGAGCGCCGGTCGCGCTCCTCGGTTTTGGGGAGTGACACGCCCATCCGCCAAGATGACCAACAAAGTATACCTGCACAATTAGTGCAAAAGTGTAGCATGAGTACATAAATCAACGTGTACCTAGTAAGTATCTAGCCTAACCCCGGAGAAGTAGTGATGAGGGGTCAACATCGACACTTACTAGTCGTCCAATAAATCAGTACAATAGATTATAAATAGACACGAAATACAAGGTAATAATGAGGTAAGAAACAGTAACTAACAAAATCTTCCGACAAAATGACAGAATGAATTCCTCAAATACAGGTGTCTTCTCAAACAAATAAGAAATATCATGTAGATGCCAAGTCTCAAATCAAGGGAAAATCTCATGAGTATTAGGACTCCTAGCAATATTATGCACGAGTTATGCCGAGGTCGTACGACCCTATCCATAATAGTCGTATACATACACTGCCGAGGTCATACGGCCTGATCCGTGGATGCATCTCATATTGCTATTTCATAGCACTGTTGAGGTGTTCGGCCCAATCTCCAGGAAGAGAAGAAACTTATCGAATTACGGACCACGTATTTGCAACACAAGGACATAAATGTAAAGTAAGCATGACTTTTTCCAATAATCAAATACTCCCCCAAACAACTCAAAGTAATGAGGTTCAACCTAACATGATCTCTAATCAAATTTCTATTACAAGTTTTAGGTAATCAAACTAACAAGTTGAGTTCAAGTAATAAAAGTATTGCATGGTAAAGTCCAATGTCTATCCAGACATAAGCATGATCTTAGCTACGTATGGACTCTCGTCACCTCGTGCATACGTAGTACCCATAACTAGTAGAAAATAATAATTATGACACCTACGGGATAGTTTCCCTCGCACAAGGTTAGACAAGAGACTTACCTCCCTCCGAAATCCGATAACCGGCTCCAACACCTCTCTAACACCTCAAACCGATGCCCAAACGATCCGAAACTAATAAAAAACGTGCAAATCAATCAAAATATACTCCAATACTCGTAATTCAACAATTTATAGTAATTTCCAACCCCACTAAAAAAAAATTAATAAAGTCAACCCTTGGGCCCACGTGCCCGGATTCTGAATTGTTTTGAAGCTAAACATTACCCATAACACCACGAACTCCAATATATAAGTTATTCCTAGTTTCATGTCCAATTTCGTGGTCAAAATGTAAAATTACCATTTTTCGGTTTTGTCATGCCCCCAAACTGGGGTGGGATGTGATTGGCACTCAACCCTTACCACTCGTTGAGTGAACCCTGTACTATTTGTATCAAACTTCAAGTTCAATAGCAAAAAAACTAACATGCTTAAATATTAATTCTAATCAAATTACAGTTTTAAGCTCACTGATAAAATATAATAAATAACGGATAAATCCCAAATTTTTTTAATAATGACCCACTAACAAGTCATGACCCTCTAGAATCTGAAAAATAAAATTTAAAATACATAGCATACGGGGGCATCCCCCAAAAATAAAATAAACGTAAAAAAAAAAGGTTATATATAATAGTATGAAAAGGGTCCGCTACCGCTGGGATGAATCAACGGAGTCTGTAATCTGAATCTAGAATATCTCCTCTAGCCACGTGCCTTGTTACCTGCGTCCTCAATACCTGCCACACGACGTAGCAGGCCAAAACGGGCTAAGTGCCACCAAAAGATACCCAGTAAGTCTCATAGGCTACCTCCTAAAAAGGCGGAGCGGGACCTTCTCGAAAATATAAGAAACAAAAGGGATATACGGAAAATCATATAAATCATATAAAATTTTACAACTAAGTAATAATCTGGAAACTGAAATTGTACGCTAAATTGTAAGCTAAAACCGAAACTTAACGTAGAAATTGAGCTCATAACTCTCTCTCTCTCTCTCTCTCTCTCTCTCTCTCTCTCTCTCTCTCTCTCTCTCTCTCTCTCTCTCTATATATATATATATATATATATATATATATATATATATATATATATATATATATATATATATATATATATATATATTAAGATATAACTTTGCAAAGTTAATTGTTACGCATAATGGCCCTGCGTACGTGAGCATCTGGGAACACGTACGGGGGAGTGTCGGCCTATCTCCCCAACAAACAGTTGGCACCTGCGAGCGTGGGGTAGGTAACCCTGACATCATGGCACTCACGCTGGGGGAGGTTAGCCACTTCTCCCTACTGAATGTGAATATTACAATTAAAGGCACATAACAATTGGTAATACACATAAGCATGTATTCATGTCACATATAATGTCGTACTGAATAAGAATAAGTGAACTAAGCATTGGATCACGAGAAGACATGATTTAGCTTTAGCTAACAAATGAAGCACAAGGGTTATAATGGAATTACTTACTAGGAAAGTAAACCTCAACTCACCTCAATTACAAGCTCAACTTTGCCTCCACGTATCTTCCAGACAATCCCAAGTCACCAATTTCTCTAACTACATGACAATTGGGTTCAACTTAAATTAATACATGTCCAAAGAATACAACTATATATACAGTTCTCTTGTTCTAGGAAAATCCCACTTAGGTTATAGAACACTAATTAGTTCGTAATAACTAAATAAATCGATTTGTAACGTTTAATCCCACAACTCATTAAAACAAGCTATAACTATGAAGTTTTCTATTAATTCTTTTTCTTCCAAACTTCATCATCGTCCAGCAATGGGTAATCATGATTCCAATAATAAATTTATAGTAATATATCCAAGGCTCTTACTATATTGTAATAACATTATTGAATAAAGCCCAAGCATTTAAAATCCTTTTATTGTTTTTAAAAAAATCCAAATATCAAAATCCTACCCATATCTCAATTGATAGTAGATAAATAATTTTTACCCTAGAAGAGTATATGGGTAACTCCGAATGAGAGTCAATATGCCACTTTTGATTACAAAATTCTCGTAAAATCAAACTCTCAAGATAACCCAAGCAGTTGCAGACTTGCGGTGAACAAGCTTGAGAAAACAGAAACTTTGTTTTCTTTCTTTATTGAAAGTAGCCAGCGAAAGAGGCATACAATTGTCATTAATTTAGTGGACTTATTTTTCTTAAAGTTTTCACTAGTTGGAACGTGGGACATAGCTAAATAATTGCCCAACTTTTTCTTTCTTTCCAGTTGTTTACTTGACTTCTCTCACCATATTTTAAACTAATATATAAGCTGCTTATCCTTCATTACACTAGCTAATAAGAAATTATTCAATACACTCGAATACTAGAAAATTTCAGCAACTTTGTTTTCCAACTAAAAGTCAGGTAACTTAGTTTATTCTTAAGTATCCGGCCTACCATATTAGTTCATATTCTATATGCATATTATCCCAAATACTTCTGTTAAAACATGCAAGTCCTTATACCCTTCGAGCACTTTAATTACGTTATGAACTCCGAGATTATTAAAATTTTAAGCTAGAAATTTATGGGGCTTTACATTCTCCCCCGTTTAAGAATATTCATCCTCGAATGTTGTGTCGTAATTGTTCTTTAGTCTAAAAGAAAAATCTTAGGACCCCAAAATTTGACTAATTCCTAAAATGTTTAAATATTTCGGCAGAGTCTCCCTTATAACTGGAGCTTTTCATAAATTTTTAACCTGTCCAACAACCCAATAACAATAATCCTTTGCACCTCTATCCACTCAATCCAATAATATACAACATCAAGGCACATCCATATAGCCGCCAAAGCCATTTTACATCATTATAAGCACAAATATCACATAACTTGACAATCTAAATATTTTAAAGCTTAAAATGAATCTTCATGGCTTTTTCGGGCTCCCACATAGCTTCCTCAGCTGAGTGATTGCTCCATATTACTTTCACCAAAGAAACGTCTTTGGTTCGAAGTCTACGAACTTTCCTGTCTACTATAGTTACAACGACCTCCTCATATGTCAGAGTATCATCTACCTCTATCTCCTGTCTATCAAATACATGACTCGGGTCGTGAAAGTACTGTCTCAACATGGACACATGAAAAACTGGATGCACAGAAGATAACTCTGGAGGTAAAGCTAGTCGATACGCCACAAGCCCAATCCTTTCAAGAATTGGATAAAGCCCTATATATCTTGGGCTAAGCTTCCCTTTTCTACCAAACCTCATGATACCCTTCATTGGAGACACCTTTAAAAATACATAGTCACCCTCTTTGAACTCAAGATCACGGCGTCTTATATCAGAGTATGACTTTTGTCAGCTTTGAGCTGTTTTAAGTTGTTCCTGAATAAGTTTCACCCTTTTCAAGGCATCCTGTACTATGTTTGGCCCAATAAGCTTTGTTTCACCTATCTCAAACCACCCTACCGACGAACGACATTGCCTCCCATATAGGGCCTCGAATGGGGCCATCTGAATGCTTGCTTGATAACTGTTAG
Source organism: Nicotiana tabacum (assembly GCF_000715075.1). NCBI lineage: Eukaryota > Viridiplantae > Streptophyta > Magnoliopsida > Solanales > Solanaceae > Nicotiana > Nicotiana tabacum. The sequence goes on from NC_134081.1 coordinate 63,955,623, forward strand.
TATATGCAAACTCAATCAAAGGTAGATGATCATCCCAATTTCCTTTAAAATCAAGAACACAGGCTCGTAACATATCTTTCAAAGTCTAAATTTTTCTCTCGGTCTGTCCGTCTGTTTGAGGGTGAAAAGTTGTACTCAAATTAACTCGGGAACCGAGACCTTCCTGAAAACTCTGCCAGAACTGGGCAGTAAACTGTGCACCCCTATCAGAAATAATAGACATGGGAGAACCATGCAACCGAACAATCTCCTTTATGTATAGTGATGCATACTGGGGTGCCGTGTAGGTTGTTTTGACTGGCAAAACGTGAGCTGACTTAGTGAGTCGGTCTACTATGACCCAAATGGAGTCATGCTTCTTAAAAGTTCGTGGCAAGCCAACCACAAAATCCATATTTATTCGTTCCCATTTCCATTCTGGTATTTCAATGACTGGAGCTAAGCCGCCTGGCCTTTGTTATTCAGCTTTTACTTCCTAACAGTTAAAGAACCGTGATACATAATCTGCAATATCTCGCTTCATATTATTCCACCAATAAACATCCCTCAAATCATGATACATTTTGGTAGAACCTGGAAGTATTGAATATCTGGGGCTATGAGCTTCTACCATAATTGCCCTTAAAAGATCTTCTACATTAGGCACGCATAAGTGGCCATCAAGTCTCATCACACCATTCTCATCAAGTGCAAAATTCTTAATCTTGCCACTGAGGACACCTTCCTTGAGCTTAAGCAAGCTAGTGTCATCAAATTGTTTGGCTTTAACTTGCTCTACTAAAGTAGACTTAGCACCCATACTTGCTATCAACCTTCCATCATACTTCTCACCCTTGGCTAGCTATTTGTTGGGCTTCCTTAACTATTGGACGTTCGACCACACACAACCTGGACAAACTCCCCATGGATCTTCTGCTCAGAGCATCAGCAACCACATTCGCTTTGCCGGGATGGTAAAGGATATTACAATCATAATCTTTAAGCAACTCCAACCACCTGTGTTGTCTCAGATTCAACTCTTTCTGCTTGAATATATACTGCAAACTTTTGTGATTATATAAATATCACATTGCTCTTCATAAAGGTAGTGGCGCTATATTTTTAGACAAAAAACAACTGCTGCTAGCTCAAGATAGTGGGTAGGATAATTTCTCTCATGATTCTTTAACTGCCTAGAAGCATAAGCAATTACCTTGTCATTCTGCATAAGAACACATCCTAATCTTACTCTAGAAGCATCACAATAGATCACAAATTTACCGGTAGGGGTAGGTAGAGTCAGGATTGGGGTTGTTGTCAACCTGTTCTTGAGTTCTTGAAAACTTTTCTCACAAGCTTCAGACCATTGGAACTTCACATTTTTCTGAGTTAACTTTGTCAACGGGGAAACTACTGAAGAGAACCCTTCTACAAAACGACGGTAGTAACCTGCCAACCCTAGAAAACTATGAATCTCTGTAGGGGTCGATGGCCTAGGCCAACTCTTAACTACTTCTATTTTATGTGGGTCTACTCTAATTCCTTCTTTCGAGACCACGTGTCCCAAAAATGTAACTGTATTGAGCCATAATTCACATTTGGAAAATTTTCCATAAAGCTAACAGTCCTTGAGTATTTGAAGAACTGTTCTCAAGTGATTCTCATGCTCTTTCTAGCTACGGGAATATACCAAAATATCATCGATAAATACTATGACAAAGGTATCTAAGAAAGGCTTGCAGGCTCTGTTCATTAAGTCCATACAAGCTGCTAGTGCATTGGTCAACCCAAAGGACATCATTAATATTCATAGTGACCGTACCGAGTCCTGAAAGCTGTTTTCGGGATGTCTGCTTCTCTGATTTTTAACTGATGGTATCCCGTTCTCAGATCTATTTTTGAGAAATACTTGGCACTCTCCAACTGATCAAATAAGTCATCTATCATGGGCAGTGGATATTTATTTTTGATAGTAACCTTATTCAGCTGGCGGTAATCTATACACATCCGTAGGGAACCATCTTTTTTCTTCATGAACAACACTGGAGCACCCTAGGGTGAAACACTAGGTCGAATAAAACCCTTATCTAAGAGGTATTGTAATTGCTTCTTGAGTTCATTTAGCTCAGATGGAACCATTCTGTAAGGAGGAATCGAGATTGGTTGAGTTCCTGGCAATATGTCTATGCCAAACTCAATCTCCCTATCTGGTGGTATCCATGGGAGATCATCCGGGAACATGTCTGAAAACTCTTTCACAATCGGTACTGATTCAAGCACCGGGGAGCCAACTTTCATATCCCACACATGTGCTAGATACGCTAAACACCCGCTGCTCACTAGTTTTCTAGCCTTAAGGTAAGAAATAAACTTACCCACAGGCGTACCCACTTTACCTCTAATTATAATTGGATCTTCTCCAACAAATGAGAATTTAGCCGTCTTCGCGTGGCAATCAAATGTAGCATGGCAAGAAGATAACCAGTCCATGCCAGCTATGATGTCAAAGTCTACCATATCTAACAAGTTCAAATCGGCTAATGTTTTTCGGCCTTGAACTGTGATGATGCAGTTTCTGAATATATACTCAACTTTAACATATTCCCCTATAGGTGTGGAAACCTCAAACGGAACCGCTAATGTTTTTGGTGCTTTTCCAAACTCGACACAAAAATAAGGAGACACATAGAAGAAAGTTGAACCAAGATCAACTAATACATAAGCAAGGCGACCACAAACCGAGAGAATACCTGTAATAACTCTGTTAGACGCCTCTGCATTATGCCTTTCTAGAACTGCATAGAATCTGGCTGGTCCACCTCCTCCCTGAGCTCCACCTCTATTGGCACCACGCCCATTCTGAGTATTAGATACCCGAACTAGAGGAGGTGCAACTATAGAATTACCCATGGATGTTGCCTGTCTGGTTGGAGTTTTCCCCGGAGCTTGTCCAAGCAGTGGACAGTCTCTCTTAATATGACCTGGATCATGGCAGTGGAAACAACCTTTCTGACCCAAAAGACATTTCCCTGGATGTCTTTTGCTGCACGATGGACATATAGGATAGGAGAACCGAGGTTGGCTCTGACTAGTTTAACTTTGCCCATGAGGGGCCTGACCCTTACTCTTCTGTCCATGTCTGAGTGGAGCTAGATAAGGAGATGAGTGAGCCGTTGATTGAATGTGAGCTGAATGATTCATGTTCTTACCCCCAACTGAAAATCCACTATAAAGACCTGTTGTTCTAGCCTTCTTGCTGTTATCTCTAGCTTCCCTAGCGATTTTATCAAAATTCTCCTTACGCGTAGCGATATTGACAACCTAAAGATAAGTCTTGTCATCCTGATGTGAAGTCATATCTTTTTCCATATGTGGATTCAAGCCTTCAATGAACCTTCTCACCTTTTCTCTCTCTCTTTTGGTATCAAATTAGGTGCATACTCTGCCAATTTTATAAATTCCATCTTATATTCAGTCACTGACATGGTACCCTGTTTAAGATGTTTGAATTGACGTCGGAGCTCATCCATCCGGCTACTAGGCAAAAACTTGGCCCCGAAAGCTTATTTGAACTAGGGCCAAGTAAGTGGCGGTAATGTAGAATCTCTGGCTTTCTTGTAACCTCTCCACCATTGTCCTGCTGCATCCTTCAATCAAAACCTAATCAACTTTGTGGCTTGTGTTTCAAGACAACCCAAAGAAACAAATATTTTCTCTATCTTTTCCAAAAATAACATTGGTTCATTTGGTTCATCGGTACCATTATAAGTAGGAGGGTTTAATCTCAGAAAGGCATGTGGATCAATTTTTTCTGTTGGTAACTGCACTGTCTAGGCAATATTTGCAGGGACAACTGGTGGTGGTACCTCGAGTGGACCTTGAAAATCATCTCCTATAACCTCTTCATCTGAATCATGAGGGTCCTGAGGATGAGCCTGAACATGTGCAACCCGACCACTAGTCGGAGGGGCTAGGGACTCCAGAAAGTCCAAAATTCTATCAATTCGATTATCCTGCTGATGTGGTGGTACCCGATCATTAACAACCTATTGAGGTGGAACTTGTGCTTGTCTTGTGGCCCTACCATGAGCCTGATTACCTCTGGCATTTCCACATCTACCCCTAGCATTTTGACATATATCTCTACCTCTGCCACATCCTCTAACTGCAACTGGTGCTATTAGTACGGCTTGCACCTCTGGTGCTGCTTCTTGATGATTAGCAGCTGGTATCTCAACATTGTTAGTAGCAGAGGATGAAGTTGATCTTGTTCTAACCATCTTATTTGTGCTGAAACGAGAGGTAAATGGGTGTTAGAATTCTGAAACGTTTAGCTCTAACGCACGATGTAAGAATCAAAGGAGATAAAGTAGGCAAAAATTCCTAACATATCCTGCAATCTCCCAAATATAAGTATGGTGCACAACATACGCATATTTGAGACTCTGCTAGACACGACTCATGACTCTAAGAACTTCGTAAACCTGGCTGCTCTGATACCAACTTGTCACGCCCCCAAACTGGGGTGGGACGTGATTGGCACTCAACCCTTACCACTCGTTGAGTGAACCCTGTACTATTTGTATCAAACTTCAAGTTCAATAGCAAAGAAACTAACATGCTTAAATATTAATTCTAATCAAATTGCAGTTCTTAAGATGACTGATAAAATATAATAAATAAAGGATAAATCCTAAAATATTTTATTACTGACCCACTAACAAGTCATGAGCCTCTAGAATCTGAAAAACAAAATTTAAAATACATAGCCTACGGGGGCATCCCCCAAAAATAAAATAAACGTAAAAAAAGAATAAGTTATAAATAATAGTCTGAAAAGGGTCCGCTACCGCAGGGATGAATCAACAGAGTCGGTAAACTAAATCTGGAATATCTCCTCTAGCCACGAGCCTCGTTACCTGTGTCCTCAATACGTGCCACACGACGTAGTAGGCCCAAACGGGCTAAGTACTACCAAAGGATACCAGTAAGTCTCATAGGCTACCTCCTAAAAAGGCGGAGCAAGACCTTCTGGAAAATATAAGAAAGAAAAGGGATATAAGAAAAATCATATAAATCATATAAAATTTTACAACCAAGTAATAATCTGGAAACTGAAACTGTAAGCTAAACCGAAACTTAACGTAGAAATTGAGCCCATAACTGATATCTGAAATAGAAACTGCGTTTTATATATATATATATATATATATATATATATATATATATATATATATATATAAAGATACAAAGTTAATTGTTACGCATAATGGCCCTGCGTACGTGAGCATCTGGGAACACGTACGGGGGAGTGTCGGCCTATCTCCCCAACAAACAGCTGGCACCTGTGAGCGTGGAGTAGTTAACCCTGATATCATGGCACTGACGCTTGGGGAGGTTGGCCACTTCTCTCTACTGAATGTGAATATCACAATTAAAGGTACATAACAATTGGTAATACACATAAGCATGTATTCATGTCACATATAATGTCGTACTGAATAAGAATAAGTGAACTGACATTGGATCACGAGAAGACATGATTTAGCTTTAGCTAACATATGAAGCACAAGGGTTATAATAGAATTTCCTACTAGGAAAGTAAACCTCAACTCACCTCAATTACAAGCTCAACTTTGTCTCCACGTATCTTGCAGACAATACCAAGTCACCAATTTCTCTAACTACATGACAATTGGGTTCAACTTAAATTAATACATGTCCAAAGAATACAACTATATATACAGTTCTCTTGTTCTAGGAAAATCTCACTTAGGTTCTAAAATACTGATTAGTCCGTAATAATTCAATAAATCGATTTGTAACGTTTAATCCCACAACTCATTAAAACAAGCTATAACTATGAAGTTTTCTATTAATTCTTTTTCTTCCAAACTTCATCACTGCCCAACAATGGGTAATCATGATTCCAATAATAAATTCATAATAATACATCCAAGGCTCTTTCTATATTGTAATACCATTATTGAATAAAGCCCAAGCATTTAAAATCCTTTTATTTTTTTTAAAAAAATCCAAATATCAAAATCTTACCCATATCTTAATTGATAGTAGATAAATAATTTTTACCATAGAAGAGTATATGGGTACCTTCAAATGAGAGTCAATCTGCCACTTTTGATTACAAAATTCTCGTAAAATTAAACTCTCAAGATAACCCAAGCAGTTGCAGACTTGCGGTGAACAATCTTGAGAAAACAGAAACTTTACTTTCTTTCTTTCTTGAAAGTAGCTAGTGAAAGAGGCATACAATTGCCACTGATTTAGTGGACTTATTTTTCTTAAAGTTTTCACTAGTGGGCGCGTGGGACATAACTAAATAATTGCCCAACTTTTCCTTTCTTTCCAGTTGTTTACTTGACTTCTCTCACCATATTTTAAACTAACATATAAGCTACTTAACCTTCATTACACTAGCTAATAAGAAATTAGTCAATACACTCGTATACTAGAAAATTTCAGCAACTTTGTTTTCCATCTAAAAGTTAGATAACTTAGTTTATTCTTAAGTATTCGTCCTACCATTTTAGTTCATATCCTATACGCATATTATCCCAAATACTTCGCTTAAACCGTGCAAGTCCTTATACCCTTCGAGCACTTTAATTACGTTATGAACTCTGAGATTATTAAATTTTAAGCTAGAAATTTAAGGGGCTTTACAAGTTTTCTTCCAAAATCCCATAATTTCTACTAGTTTTTATGTTATAATCCATATATAATACATGTATTTAACTCACAATGAGTAGGAATCACTTACCACATGATAGATGATGAAAATGACACTTCAAAATTGCCCCAAATCGGCTCCCATGAAAGAATTGAGATAAAATGAACCAGTAACTGATTTTTCAAACTTATACACTTCCAGGCGACCCTTCATCGCAAATGCGACATGCCCTTCGCGTTCGCGTACAACCAGCTCCAACTCCAAAACTTTTCTACGCGAATGCTAGAAAAGTCTCGTGAATGCGATGCTTCACCAGGATGCCTCATCGCGAACGCGTCCCACACCTTCGTGGACGCGAAGGCCAAGGCTCTAGGCCCAGTTTCCTCTTCGCGAACGCTAACCCCTTGTCATGAACACGATGCACCTTTGCCCCACACCTTCGCGAGCGCGATGAAACTGTCGCAAACGCGAACATAAAATTCCCAGTAGCCACAAATCCTTCGTCCCGAACGCGTGCATCTCTTCCTGTTCGCGAAGAACAACACTAGACAACAACACTAACAAATCATTCAAACTTGATCTGAAACCACCCCAAAACACACCCGAGGCCTCCAGAACTCCGTCCAATCATAAAAGCCAGTCCCAATACCTTATCCAAACTTATTCAAAGGCATGAAATGCCACGAATAACATCAAAAATACGAATCGATGATCGAAATCCTTCTTTTAACTTTCAAATATTCAAATGTCGCCGAACGCATCCGAATCACACTTAAACATTCTGGAATGACGCCAAATTTTACGTACAAGTCATAAATCACAATACAAACCTATTTCCAGTCTCGTAATCCCAATTGAACATCGATAACACCAAAGTCCATTTCATATCAAACTTGGAAAATTCTAAAACCTTAAAAATGCCAACTTTCCATAATAAGCGTCGAAACGCTCCCGGTCCACCCGAAACTCGATCTGAACATATGCCCAAGTCCAAAATCAATATACAAACCTATTGAAACCTTCAAATCCCAATTTCGAGGTCGTTCACTCAAAAGTCAAACATTGGTCAACTCTTCCAACTTAAAGCTTCCGAATTGAGAATTATTCTTCCAAATTTACTCTGAACTCTTCGAAAACCAGAACCAACTACGCATGAAAGTCATAATACATGAAGGGAATCAACCCAAGGCCTCAAACCGTCGAATGACGCGCTAGAGCTCAAAATGACCGGTCGGATCGTTACATTCTCCCCCACTTAAACATACGTTCATCCTCGAACGTGCCAAGAACCGCTCCAGAGTTGTCCAAAGCCACTGTTTAGCACTTAGTGCACCTTCCCATGCCACCACAACCCATTTGAGCACATTAGCTCAAGCCAGACTGAAGATCCTTCCTGCTACCTTAGCCCACAAGCCTTAGAAACAAATTCCAACATTCGGAATTCTCTACAAGGTTCGATCCCAGCACACGTACATCATATCATGCTCGATAAGCTGTACTAGAACATGATCATACACCCATGCTGTAATCACACAATGCACCACATAATTCATTTGCCCATAACAACATCCTCCAACGACGATAACTGTAAATTTACAAACCTGATGCCTGTAATATACCTCATAACACATATAAGCCTTATTCCAGTCCTTACAATACTGCAACAATGAAAGAGATGTGTAGAAACTCATAACCACTTTCCAAATCGATAACTCACGAAGTCTCTCCGCTCAACAAGAACCATTGCCTCATTCTGAATTGATTGGTGACATATTTCCCTTTAATATACCTTATATAAATCTGATGGCACTAATTTCAGGTCTAACAACCTTGTCTCACCCAGTACGAGCTGCTCGGACAATAAGCCACCTCAAACACCATCTAAAATCTCATACGATGCCATCAATACGCCAACAAGCTACAACTCGAATACGACCAATAAGGAAAAATAAACTCTGGTAATGAACTACCCAACCCGCATAACATTCAAATCAACTAGATAAACGCTATGAACTTATCTCAAGGGTAAGAAGCAAAACACACAAAATAAGTACAAGGAGGTGTGCTTTACATCTCGCTGTTGCAGCGTGCAACTTGATCTAGACATCATAATCGTGGCGACGTGCCACCCGATCCACACATAACAATCAATAAGGAAATACCCATCGAGCCAAAATGCTCATACCCACTAAATGCCCGAATATCGACCACAAGCACGACAAGTACATAAACACAACCCTGGGGAGACAGATAGCGGCATGCACTACATAATGCAAGCACGACTAAGGTGCAATGAACAACCTGCGTCTAGAGGGCCATCTCACTCATATAATACCACAAGCTACACAGGATCACAACACACATGTGAATAATCAAGTTGTCTCACAACCCACATGTCATAAAAGAGTAGAACCTGAAATAGACGAAGGCAAGAATAACATCCACCACGCCCGAAGACCCATCCATAAGCAATGTTATGCCGAATAAGCATATCTGATATGGTATAGAACATACATTCACATTAGTCCTAACCATTGATCTCACCGTCGATTCCTCATCCCAAAATAGGTCAATGACCTTCCAAAGATCTCCAATCCGTAACAACTTCCACAGTCCGTAACCAAAGGAATATAGCGTATCTCAGACATAAACTCTCCCATTAGTGACAATACTAGAATCTCCATACCTGATTTCAATCTCTACCACATAAATGGCTGACACGTCACACTTATACAATCATCCCGCGGGAGATACTCCCACGACCTTCCACACCAGGTAGCAGAATTTGCATATCCATAGCTACCAACCATACTATTCCTATAATGCAATTCAAAAATCCTTAGTTCAATACACAATGCCCCTTCCACAGAACACCATTCTCAGGCGACACCAAAATAATGCCAGCTTACTCTAAACATCTGAAATCTCCCCCTCCCCCCCTCTCCTCCGAGCTTGTGACATCCCTGTCAAAATTGAACAGCAACCTTGATCCTTCAATTCAAATTCCACACCGCACACTGTACCTATCATGCTATTACACAAGAGTGCAAGAATCCCATTATAAATACTGAACCATAGGTGGAATGAACATTCCATCAACTAGACATTTCAGTAGTCGCAACACGCAACCAACTCCCCATAAGTGCAGAAAATGCAAACCTCAAGTCGCGGTCTAAACTACCATAACTTCTTCGGGGCCCATTTATACATAACCCAAACTATCATAATTGAATACCTCCAAATCTATCAAATCACGGAGACTACCACGCCCGCAAGTATACTCCCACGAAACACATGTATAGACTTACCACACCGATGGAACCTATCATTTCTTTAACCATGCTGATTCATAGTTTCAACCACTGCTAACTGACCCAACTTCTTCCGATTTACTCTTGACTTGCCTTCGACGTAATACCTCTATTCGACACATAACAGACCTCAATCGACACTCATCCTGAGTGACCAAATCATGAGACCATGTCGTCTCAACATCCGTAAGCCATTTTATACCCCCTCATGCACTCAATAGTATCTTCAACTGATATACCTGGGCTGATTAGATCTTCTGCGAATCTGAAATTGTTTTCTCCCATTTCTCCAACACTGCACCACAGAACCGATGATAACATAGAATACTCAAAGTACCCTTCACACTCTGCTGCAAAACATGATCTTCAGCCACATATCAAACCCAAAAATTCTTAAGCACCACACCTTAAATCTTGAATCCACTAGAACCATTATTGATAGCCGCCCACTCTATTCCAGTATCGATTATTTAACCAAACAACTAGTGCTACGTTAGCACATGAGCACTCCCATGAAGCAACCGATGAATCCTTTCTCTTGTACATCGAATCCACTAGAAGTATAAAATTTGAATCATTCCACAACCCTCATATATCAATAAGGTTACACGTAGCATACATCCATCAAATCTCTTGCTCGAATTACCCCTGATGTTTTCTTCCCTTAGTCATAACTAATCCACCAACATATCGATAACTCGAATCTGCCAAGGCACATACCCATGTGACCCAATCATAGATGCTAGTCTCTCGTACTTGGCTTTAAGCCACAATCATATAAATCTAGAACCCGCAATGACTCCTCCTTCTCAGTTTCCATGATCTCGCACTGTTTACTCAGCCAAATTCTCACAATCTTGTGTTGCAATAATTTTGATATATTACCAATCCCAAACGCACACTCAACCTCCTAGGAGTTGCAACATCTCTTTCACGCGATCCAAGCACACATTGTAGTGCGTGCCTCCTGCTAGATAGAAAGTAGAACACTTCATAGGAACTTCATCAAAAATCACACAACCGCTAACCTGCTCACAGGAGATAGCCCACCTGTATAATTCCATATCGACATCTTCCAACGACATTGCCCTAGTCACATCCACCACGAAATCAAAAAATCCTCTTGAGCCCACACTCGCCCACCATTTGTAGAGTTCATTCATTTCCATTAACACCAACTGAAGATCCAACAATGCATTCCAAAAGTCAAAATCATGTTGCATCCCAAGACGATAATCAAGCATTCATGTTCCTCTACTTTCCTGGCAAACTCTTCCCTTCACGTTCAAACTTCCTAAGTACAGAAACCACCACCTCAAACGAAATACCAGAATTAGTTATTTGTCCACCATGACCTCCAATCGCTCTAAATTTTCTTAAAGCATGTGGCTATCCTACCACAGAATCCATACGATACGCTGCCACTCCCACTCCGATTAAGCCATCTTCCTAAGCAAGCTACTTGATTCTCTGTTACGCGTACTCGACCTTCTAGCAATCTAACCACCACAAGACACATCCTACCATGTCCCTTCTCACCATCCGCTGCTAGTCATGCTGCTCCAAATCATGATCCTTCTCCGTAACATCCGAACAAATGAATTTCCATTCACTCTAAGCCTCCTTAAGATCATCTTTCTCAAGCCATCAACACTAGAAATACCTATTCAACCTCGAAGCCGCCACACACCGCTATCTTTTATAACCATTTCGTAGGTATCATTTCACCTTACCTTACCCGAAGGTAACCCAATGAAGACCATCATATCAACGAGCCTTAATGCGTTCGAACAAGGACAATGACACCACATCGCAAACACGAATTCCACCAAGTTCGAAAATATCCAACCTCGCTACTTCGTCAACTAAAGCCTGAACACCCATAGTCCAATTGCCTCTCCTCCGTTGGAGTTAAATGTCGAATCTCTAAACCATGAACCAAATAATTCTCCTCTCGAGTCATTCACTGTCGCGATACATAAATAAGCATCCTACCATTTACACCAGCTCTGCGTGATAACAATGCATGAATATCACAATACACTGTGCATAGCCTCGAAACCGTAGGCGACACTAACACTGTGCTAAAACGACAAAACACCTCTCCATAAGGCGACGATGATAGTCCGCCCGAATATGCAGGAAAAAACATCCTGCACCATATCTGTAGCATCTCCACAACTTGTAGGTGCCCAACTGATACCAGAGGCTTGACATCACGTAAGAATGGGTAGGAAGGAAATGAATACATAAGCTTCAATGAAATCAAAACGAACGACGAAGAATCAAGAAAGGGAAATTCTCCTAACAGCCCTGTAGCCTTTTGAAGATAAGTACAGACGTCTCTGTACCGATCCGCAAGACTCTACTAGACTTGCTCATGTCTCGTGAGACCTGAGTGAACCTAATGCTCTAATACCAATCTGTCACGATCCAATTTTCACTATAGGTCGTGACGGCGCCCAGCATCGCCGTTAAGAAAATCAACAGTGAACTATCAACTTTATTATTCATTTTATTATTTTTGAAATTATGGATTTTATTAAGTAAAGGAAAGTAAGCATAGAAAAACATTGTGATATAAAGCATAAACAAAAACATAAAAGGAAAAGGTAACAATACTGGATAAATACCATAAATAACTACTAGAAATTCCTAAAATTCGATGTCACAAGTGCATGGGCATCTACTAGGAAGAACAATACTAATACTACTAGGATGTAAAATAGACAGGACAACATAAATCAAAATGATATAGACTCCGTGTGCTGAGGATCGTAACATGGAATGCAGTTCATCATAAAGACCCCTCAACAGCTACGCCCATGCGCCCAAATGACCATCAAAGTATACCTGTACAATCAATGCAGAAGTATAGCATGAGTACGTAAATCAACGCGTAACCAGTAAGTATCTAGCGTAACCCCGAATAAGTAGTGACTAGGGATCGACATCGACACTTACTAGTAGTCCAATAAATCAATATAATAGATTATAAATAGACATGAAATACAACAATAATAATGAGGTAAGAAATTATAACTAACAAAATCTTCCAACAAAATTTATAGAATGAATTCCTCAAATATCAGGTGCTATCTCAAACAAATAAGAAATATCATGTAGATACCAAGTCTCAAATCAAGGGAAAATCTCATGAGTATTCAGACTCCTAACGATATTACGCACAAGTTATGTTGAGGTCGTACGACCTGATTCATAATAGTCGTGTACATACACTGCCGAGGTTGTACGACCCGATCCGTTTATGCATTTCATATTGCTATTTCATAGCACTGTCGAGGCGTTCGGTCCGATCCCCAGGATTAGAAGAAACGTATCGAGTTACAGACCACATATTTGTTACACAAGGGAAAAAATGTAAAGTAAGCATGCCGTTTTCCAATAATCAAATACTCCGCCAAACAACTCAAAGTAATGAGGTTCAACCTAACATGATTTCTAATCAAATTTCCATTACAAGTTTTAGGTAATCAAACTAAGAAGTCGAGTTCAAGTAATATAAGTATTGCATGGTAAAGTCCTAAGTCTACCCGGACATAAGCGTGGTCTTAACTACGTACAGACTCTCATCACCTCGTGCATACGTAACACCCACAACTAGTAGCAAATAACAATTATGACACCTACAAGGTAGTTTCCCCCTCACAAGAGACTTACCTCTCTCCAAAATCTGATAACCGGCTCCAATGCCTCTCTAACACCTCAAATAGATGCCCAAACAATCTGAAACTAATCAAACAACGTGCAAACCAATCAAAATATACCCTAGTAGTCGTAATTCAACAATTTTTTTATAATTCTCAACTCTGCTTGAAAATTTAACAAAGTCAACCCCTGGGACCACATGCCTGGATTATGAAAACGTTTGAAGATAAACATTACTCATAGCACCACGAACGCAAATATATAATTTATTCCTAATTCTATGTCCAATTTCGTAGTCAAAATCGAAAATTATCATTTCTAGGTTTTCTTCCAAAATGCCATTATTTCTACTAATTTTTATGTTATAATCCATATATAATACATGCATTTAACTCACAATGAGTAGGAATCACTTATACACTGCCAGACGACCCTTCATCGCGAACGCATCATGCCCCTCGCGTTCGCGAAGCACAATCAGCTCCAGCTCCAAAACTCTTCTACGCGAACGCGAAAAAAGTCGTGTGAACGCGATGCTTCACCAGGATGCCGCATCGCGAACGCATCCCCGCCTTTGCGGAAACGAAGGCCAAGTCTCCAGGCCCAGCTTCCTCTTCACGAACGCGAATCCCTTGTCGCGAAAGCGATGTACCTCTGTCCCATACCTTCTCGAACGCGCTGAAATTGTCGCGAACACAAAGAACAAATTCCCAGCATCCACAAATCTTTCTTCGCGAACGCGTGCATCCCTTCGCGTTCGCGAAGAACTACACCAGATACCAGCACCAACACCCGAAAATCATTCAAACTTGGTCTGAAATAACCCCGAAATACACACGAGGTCCCCAAGACCTCTTCCAATCATATAAGCTAGTCCTAGTACCTTATCCAAACTTATCCAAATGCTCGAAATGCCACGAATAATATCAAAACCATGAATCGACAATCGAAATCCTTCTTTTAACTCTCAAACATTCAAACTTCGTTAAACGCGTTCGAATCACACTTAAACATTCCGGAACGATGCCAAATTTTACGTACAAATCAGAAATCACAATACGAACCTATTCCTAGGATCAGAATCCCAAACGAACATCGATAACACCAAAGTCAACTTCATATCAAATTTAGAAAATTCTAAAACCTTCAAAATGAAAACGTTTCACAATAAGCGCTGAAACGCTCCCGGTCCACCCAAAACTTGACCTGAACATACATAAAAGTACAAAATTATCATATGAACCTATTGGAATTTTTAAATCCCAATTCTGAGGTCATTTACTCAAAAGTCAAATCTTGGTCAACTCTTCCAACTTAAAGCTTCCGAATTGAGAATTATTCTTCCAAATCAACTCCTAACTCCTCGAAAACCTGAAGTTACCACATGTGCAAGTCATAATATATGAATGGAAGCTACCCAATGCCTCAAATTGCCGAATGATGCGCTAGAGCTTAAAACGGCCGGTCTGGTCATTACACTTAATTAGTAATATAAAAAATACTTAATAATTTTGCCATTCTCTGTTATGTTCTAAATGGTAACAACTAGGTACCTGTAAATTGTCCTTTTCTTCTAATGAACTCAAAAACCATCCATTAACTCCCATATATTTATTTTCTAATCTTGTGACTTCTAACTAAGCCACTAGTATGACCCGAAATCTCATTAAAAGTCGTGATAGCACCTAACCACCTTTTAGGCAAGCCAACACATAACAACATCAATAATATCCAATTATTAAGCCATTAACTAATTTAAGATAATAAAACAATCAAAATAAGTCATAAATTCCAATATCAAATATGCATAAATCTCACACATGGTCTACATGACCATAATTGTCTCACAACGCTTCACAAAATTTGGGTTTTCACAACTATTGACAAGCATCTAATAAGAGTACAAGAATCTGAAATTGAATATAATGTCTGTCCGAAAATGGCAAATATAAAGACAGATGTAAATAAGGAAAGAAGGACTCCATGTGCTGCGGATCGAATCAAGTAAGAAGCTCACCACAAAGTCTCCTAATAGCGCTCCTACTCCGCTAGGTGTATGCCACCAAAGCTAGCCTCAAAACCTACACAAACATGTGTAGAAGTATAGTACGAGTACAAAATATGATATTCAGTAAGTATCAAGTCTAGCATCGAAGAAGTAGTGGCAAGAGGTCAATAGTTAGACCTACTATCAGCTCAATAATCATAAGAGTCATGAACAATACATAAAATAAAGCATGATATCATTAATCAAATATACCAATAACCACATAGTAGCATCGATAGGAAAACATGTTTTTCAACTAGGAGATAGCATACAATATCAGGTATCTCAATTCTTTCACAATTAGGATATGAGGCAAACAACAGACAATAATCATAAGAGGCACTGCATCAATCTGAACTACCAATGCAAGCTCATATTACAATACCAATTCTCTGCACAAATTCATAAAACTGTCAAAGATCCAAGTGTCAAAATCAATACCAATCTAAATATCTTGCACTCATAGGGTCCAAGGTGACATGGTAATCACCTAACTCTGGAGGGACAACGCTAAATCCAAGCGGCGTTGCAGCGTGCAACCCGATCCATTAATAAATAGTATAATATTGTGGTGTATAACCTGATCCACAAATATTCTCATGACGGTATGCCATCCGATCCACACATAATACTCGTGGCGGCGTACCACCCGATCCATAATAATCTCATCAATAATAAATATCTGCTCATAATGTCTATGGTACCCAAACTCTATATTTTCATAATATTTAACTCTCCAACTCATAGATATATGCATATGACGCAACATATTCAAAGGCATCGAATCATAATAATAGAGAGTAAGACAAAAGCACAAATGGCTACAAGATGGCTATAGGAAATTATGTAATTCAATTCATCAAAACAATCTAATAAGCAATTTTATTGTTCAAGAATTTTATCATAATATTTAACATGATTGAAATAAGCCATTTAACCATCAAAGCATAAATCGCTAAAACAAGTATGTGATTACGGTTCAACAAGGAAGCTCAATATGGCAAGTAATCATTTATATACAATTTCAACAAGTCATAACTCTACATATGCTTTTAAGCCACAAATATGAGCCATCGCATAGTCATAGAATCAATGAAACATAAATAATATGCTTACATAGTCCAAACAAGGCATAAACATAAGCCCAACATATACCAGATATGGTCATAATCTATTTACGCGTATACGCTCGTCACCTTGCATACACGTAGCTCCTAAACCGAACAACAAATAGCAAATAGGTCACTTATGGAGAGAATTCTCTCTTACAAGGATAGACAAGAGACTTACCTCCATCCGGTAGTCCTCAACCTTCCAAAATAACTTTCCCTCTCAATCAACCTCCGAACTAGTCGAATCTAGTCAAAATGCAACTCAATTATGTCAAACAAAACTATAGGAATCAATTCCAAACAATAAAATTTTAATCTTTAATCAAATCATCAAAAGTCAACAAAAGTCAACCCGCACCCACATGGTCAAAACCTAAGTGAAGGGGTAGATCTTCACTACCCATAAATCACAAGTCCAAATATGTAATTAGATTTTAAAACCAAATCTTAATGAACTCCCAAATCCCCAATTTACACTCTCCAATATTGTAAGCAAAATTCTCAAATTTATCTTTTAAATTCCATAATTTATATATAATAATCCATGGGAAAATAAGATATATTATCAAAATTGAGTAGATATCACTTATCCTTAAAGTGGTGATGAAAATCTCCCTAAAATTACCTATAGCCTCGCTCCAAAACCCCAAATAATGAAAAATGAGCTAACCCTCAAAATTAAGAAGTTTGTCAGGCCTATCGCACTTGTGGCCAAATAACCTCACACTTGCGAGCCTCGCTTCTGCGAACAGAGGCTCGCATTTGCGAAACTCAAGTCTTCACAGGTGCGCACTACCCTCACAAAAGCAAGCTCCGTATCTGCGCAAATCCCTCGCCTTTGCGACTACTGACCACTAAAGCCATCCTCGCATGCGCGCATAAACTCTTCACAGATGTGCCTTCGCACCTGCGACCCTTCTCCGCTGAATTGGAAATACTGAGGGCTTGCCAACTTCGCAAAAGTGACAAAACACTCGCACCACATTTGAGACCTAATCCACATAGGTGTTATGCACCAAAAGGTCAGAAAAATCTTAGCAACACAAACATGGACATAAATTGTCTTAAATCATACCGAAACACACTTGAGCCCCCCGGGCCCCCATTCAATCTTACCAACAAGTACGAATACCTAATACAAATTTATCCAAATGCTCAAAACACCACGAATAACATCAAAACTATGTATCAAAGATCAAAATTCAATTCTTAACTTCCAAACTTTTCAACTTCGCAGAACACGTCCGAATCAGTTCTAACCAATTCGGATTACATCCAAACTTAGTGTAAAATTTCTAAATGGCAAAACTAACCTATTTTAAGCCCTAAAACCACAATCCGACTTTGATATCATCAAAAGTCAACTCCCAGTCAAATCTATGAGCTCTCCAAACCTTCAAATTGCCAACTTTCGACAAATAAAGTTAAAACATCCTAGGAAGTTCCAAATCCAAATCCAAATCGAAATCCAAATCCAAATCTAGGCATACGCATAAGTTCAAAATCACCATACGAACCTGTCGAAATCATTAAATTACCAATCCGAGGTCGTTTACTCAAAAGTCAAACCTTGAACAAGTCTTACAACTTAAGCTTCCAACAATGGAACTAAGTGTTCCAATTCACTCTCAAAACCTTTCCGAAACCAAACCAACCATCTCCGTAAGTTACGAAATAATAAACAAGCATACAAGCATCAATTAAGAAAACAAGGCTCAAATGCACAAAATGACCAGCCAGATTATTACAGCCACGATTATTAGTTCTTTGTCCCTGAGAAATTAATAAAGCGATCGTGGGGAATGTAAAAGTAAAAATTATCTAAGTGCAAAAAATTGTGATTAAGAAGCAGCAACACTCGATACAACCACCAAGCTCGCAAGGATGAAGCGAGAAAATTATTTAGTTTTGCCAATTTTTGTCCCTTCTTGTTCTTCCAATTATGTCGTAGTTCAGGAGAATAGGCAGAACATTGAATTGAGTCAGAACCTAAAAGGAGAAGTCAATGAAATAAAAGGAAAAAAGGAACTCTGACGATAACCCTAAATTTTCTCACCTTATGTTACTTTACTTCCTATTTTAATTTATTAAAAATATGATTCCCTACTAGCTTTAGTTTGTCTTCTATGGTTAGCTTAACTATATCAGATGAAAATACCCCATACAAATACATTTTTACCATTTTAATCCTGGAGATTTTTTCTTGTAAAAAGTAATAATTTGCTATTTTTAGTGAGCTTTTTTTGTCTTGTGAATTGAATGATCATACTAGAGAACCTTTTCACCTTAAAACAGACAAATAAAAATAAACCTAAATGCTACTTCCCTGTAAGGGTACCAAATGTCAGAAAGAAGGAAGGCGTAATAGGTATGTTAAAGACAAGACTCTAAACTTAATAAGTATTTTGTTTCTGTTTTCCTTTTTTTATTTCTTCACATGATCCTCCCCCACTTTGCTTTCTTGGTGACTCGAATCCATATTCTTTGTGAAAAGAACATTGTTATTATTTCATAAATAACTTGCCTCTAAGGAATAACTTATAGGTAATAGTTTCATAGTGAATATAAAAGAAGAGTGTATATGGTCAAAATCGGGCATGGTTAATCGAGACAGATAAGGATAGAGATCTAGCGAGATCGAAGGAAGCTTGCTAAGTCGAATAACAGAAGGCTGAGGAACCCGTGACCGGGCGAGGATTGTGGCGGAGATCTCTTCATGTATCAAGACAAGACCGGTTGATTAGCCAATTAGGAGATTTTCTTCTGTATTTAAAATTGTACCATATGTAGAACTCCTCTACTATACAAAGAGGGTTCCGATCATTTTGTAAGGAGGACATTCACGCATAACAAAGCAATATATTACGTTTTCTCTCTTAAACTCTCTTATTCAGTTGTTCAGTTCTTGCTTTCAAAGGTGCGCGTTACATTGGTTTGCTTTGTTTTACAGTTAATTTCTAACTTCAATTCTCATATTTCTCAGTTTGTGCCAAGTGAAATCACATATCCTTAAAATCACTTACAAATTTAATTATTATCCGATTTTAAGGGTAAACAGTTTAGCGCCCACCGTGGGGCTAAGGATAATAGTGATTGCCTGGTGCTAATTTTCATAACACACACTGCTTTACACTTGTTCTTGTAAGCATTTTGGATTCCACGATTTGCATGTCAAACTCTCGAGCAGTACCCACACACATCGACAATGGCCTTGGTTTTCATGGCGAAAACGACAACGTAGCCGCCCCAGGATACGAAGTGCCTCCATTTGACCTCGAGGGAGTACCAGTTGCAGACCCCATTGACATCAGTTCCCATGTTGCCCTGAATGCAAATCTGGGCATTGACCCCGAAAATAGCGTCCACAAAGACGTTCGATCAGTCGGTCAGAAAGCACTGGGCGACGAAGAAGGCGGAATCAGCCTTCGAATAATATTAGAAATGCTGCAAGCTCAACAAGCTGCAATAGCACAACTTCAAAATCAGAACCACGCACCGAGTATGGTCGAACCCGGGCCATCACAGGAAGTTGTTCATAGGGCCGAAAAAGTGTCGGGGAGGTCAAATGTGAATGAGTCAGGGACCGACCCCACTATCTTGAAAATGTTCGAGGAGCTGAAAAAGCGAATTGAATCGGGGGAGAACAAGATTGAAGCGAATGACAAAAAAATGGAAACATATAACTCCCGAGTTGATCAAATTCCGGGGGTACCACTGAATTTGAAGGGTTTAGATTCAAAAAAGTTCGTACAAAAGTCGTTCCCCCCGAGCGCGAATCCTAAGCCCAATCTGAAGAAATTTCGCATGCCAGAAATTCCCAAGTATAATAGAACTACCGACCCCAATGAGCATGTCACTTCTTACACATGCGCAATAACGGGGAATGATCTAGAGACGATGAGATTGAGTTAGTACTACTGAAGAAATTCGGAGAAACTTTATCAAAGGGGGCGATGATATGGTACCATAATTTACCACCTAACTCCATTGATTCTTTTGCCATGCTCGCAGATTCCTTCGTCAAAGCACATGCTGGAGCGATAAAGGTCGAGACTAGAAAGTCGGACCTTTTCAAAGTAAAACAAAAAGACAACGAGATGCTCAGAGAGTTTGTATCTCGGTTCTAAATGGAGCGTATGGATCTGCCCCCGGTCTCCAACGATTGGGCCGTTCAGGCTTTCACTCAAGGTCTAAACATACGAACTGCGGTAGCCTCACAACAGTTAAAGCAGAACTTCATCGAATATCCAGCTGTAACCAGGGCTGATGTGCATAATTGGTACCAGTAAAAGATTAGGGTAGAGGGTGACCAGTTGAGGGCTCCTTCCGGGTCCGTTTATCCAAACAGGACCATCGACATAGTTAAAAGGAATATTGACCGAGAACCACGGTCAAACAGAGATCGATATCAGCCATACGGTGGAGATCGGAGAAATAATGGGCCTGGACGCAACCCCGTTCGAATTGATAGAAGAAATGATCGAGGATAGAGCTCTCTAGGGCTCATAAGTAAGAGCGGTTTTGATAGAAATGTCGAACCCAAAGAAGCACCATGACTATCGGAATACAACTTCAACATTGATGCATCGACTATTGTATCGGCCATTGGGTACATCAAAGACACCAGGTGGCCCCGACCTCTGCAGACTGATCCGGCCCAAAGAAATTCTAATCAAATGTGCAAATATCATGGCACCCATGGCCATAGAACAGAAGATTGCAGACAACTGAGGGAGGAAGTAACTCGTTTGTTCAACGAAGGGAATCTTCTAGAATTCTTAAGCAATCAGGCTAAAAACCACTTCGAGAACAGAGATTCAAACAGACAGAATGAGAAAGAAGAGCCGCAGCATGTGATCCACATGATTGTTGGAGGGGTCAATATTCCTCAGGTCCCCGTATTCAAACGCACCAAGGTGTCGATCACGAGGGAAAAGCGGACTCGAGACTACGTACCGGAAGGGACCTTGTCTTTCAATGACGAGGATGCAGAGGGGATCTTACAACCCCACAATGACGCACTGGTAATATCTGTCCTTATGAATAAAATTCAATTTAAACATGGTTTGATTAATCCAGGTAGCTCAGCCAACATTATTCGATCGAGGGTCATAGAATAGTGACCGCAGCCCGAGTACTTAACAGCTTCAACATGGCAAGCGAAACCACCAAAGGTGAAATTACTTTGCCAGTGAACATGGCTGGGACCATCCAAGAAACAAAGTTTCATGTGATCGAGGGTGACATGAGGTACAACGCCCTGTTTAGTAGGCCATGGATCCATAACATGAGGGCAGTACCCTCGACCCTCCACCAAGTTCTGAAGTTCCCGACATCGGAGGGAGTCAGAACAGTGTACGGGTAGCAACCCGATGCGAAACAGATGTTTGCAGTCGATGAAGTGATACCAATATTGGCACTCTCATCAACGAACAGATCGAATTCGAAGGGAAAGCAGAAGGCCAAATAGCAACCACAGACACCGGCCTCGACCCAATTGCAAGTGCAAGGGATCAAAGAGGATGACGAATACTGGATCCCTCGATCCTTCATAATTCCTGATGACTCCGAAGCCACCAAGTCAATGGTCGAAGAGCTAGAACAAGTCACATTGGCCAAGCATCAGCCCGAACTAAAGGTATACCTGGGCACGGGGCTAACCCCCGAGCTCAGGACAAAATTTATTCATTTCCTTAAAGTTAACACTGATCAATTTTCTTGGTCCCACCTCGATATGACAGGGATCCCACCAGAAATTACCACTCACAAACTGAGCTTGGACCCTAAATTCTGCTCGGTGAAGCAAAAAGAAGGCCCTAGTCTGAGGTCAAACATGCCTTTATCAAGGACGAGGTAACCAAACTTCTCAAAATAGGATCCATTCGGGATGTAAGGTACCCTGAATGGTTAGCAAACATAGTGGTAGTCCCTAAGAAGGGAAACAAACTTAGAATGTGTGTAGATTATAAAGACCTGAATAAAGCATGCCCAAGGAATTCTTTTCCTTTGCCCAATACCGATCGTATGATCGATGCCGTCCACGAGACTCTCAGTTTTCTTGATGCCTACTCTGGGTACAACCAGATACAGATGAACACGGAGGATCAGGAAAATACCTCGTTTATCACTAAGTATGGTACCTATTGTTATAATGTAATGCCATTCGGTCTAAAAAATGTTGGTGCAACTTATCAACGCCTAGTAAACCGAATGTTCGAAGAACAAATAGGAAAATCAATGGAAGTTTATATTGATGACATGTTAGTTAAGTCCCTGTGAGTAGAGGATCATTTAAAGCATTTGCATGAGATTTTAGATATACTGAGGAAGTACAATATGAAGCTCAACCCCGAAAAGTATGCATTCGGGGTTAGCTCGGGCAAGTTTCTTGGTTTCATGGTGTCCAATCGGGGAATCGAGATCAACCCCGATAAAATCAAAGCTATCGAGGATATCACGGTAGTGGATAATATAAAGGTCGCACTAAAATCACCCACAAGTAATGTAGTTAGACAGTCTATTAGAACTACAAAATTGACTAACAATGAGGCCGAGTGTGAGGCCATGATTACAGGTCTCGAAATAGCTAGAAGCTTGGGAGCGGAGGTCATAGAGGCTAAGTTTTATTCCCTCCTCGTGGTAAGCCAAGTTAACGGGACTTTTGAAGTCCAAGAAGACCAAATACTGAGGTACTTGGATAAACTACATGTGACTCTACATCGATTTAAGGAATGTACCTTGCAATATGAACCTCGAGAACAAAACAACGAGGTCGATGCTCTTGCAGACTTAAGTTTATCGGTCGAAGATGACGAACTCAACTCGAGGACTATCGTATAACTCATGAGATCGGTAATCGAAGAAGGTCATGCCGAGATAAACTCCACAAGTTTAACCTGGATTGGAGAAACAAATACATAGAGTAATTAAAGAACAGGAAGCTTCCATCAGATCCAAAGGAGTCGAGAGCTCTGAGCACAAATGCAGCACAGTTCACTTTGTCCAAATACGGAATATTGTTTAGAAGGACATTCGATGGACCGTTGGCAATATGTTTGGGACCGGGAGATACCGACCAAAAATTAATCAAAACAGGGTACTATTAAACCGATATGGGGAAGGATGCAAGGGAGTTCATTCGAAAATGCGACAAATGCCAAAGGCATGAGCCCATGATTCATCAACACAGGGAACTACTCCACTCGGTCCTGTCCCCATGGACCTTCATGAAATGGGGAATGGACATCGTTGGCCCTCTCCCGTCGGCCCCAAGTAAGGTTCAGTTTATTTTGTTTATAACTGATTATTTCTCTAAATGGGTTGAATCACAGGATTTCGAGAATGTTAGAGAAAAGGAAGTCATGGACTTCATTTGGTACCACATCATATGTCGATTCTGGATACCCTCCGAGATTGTATATGATAATGAAAAACAATTCATCGTCAGCAAAGTAACTAAATTTCTCGAGGATCACAAGATCAAAAGGATCCTATCAACACCTTATCATCCCAGCGGGAACAGATAAGCCGAATTGACCAACAAAACCATCATCCAAAATCTTAAGAAGAGATTGACCGACGCCAAAGGAAAATGGAGAGAAATACTACCCGAGGTTCTATGGGCATACCGCACAACATCGAAATCCAGTACCGGAGCAATACCGTTCTCGTTAGTTCATGGCGCCGAAGCTCTGATCCTGGTCAAGGTCGGAGAACCTAGCATCAGGTTTCGATATGCAACAGAGGAGTCGAATAACAATACCATGAATACAAGTCTAGAATTGTTGGACGAAAGATGCAAAGTTGCTCTCGTTCGACGCCCAAAAACAGCGGATCAAAAGGTACTACAATCGAAGAGCCAGTCTTCGATGTTTTAACATCGGGGACTTGGTGCTAAGAAAAGTCACCCTCAACACCCAAAATCAGAATGAAGAGAAACTGGGTCCGAACTGGTAAGGATCGTACCAGGTTCTCGAAATCATCAAAAAAGGATCATACAAGCTCGACACGATGAACGGCGAACAACTGCCGAACAATTGGAATGTATCACACCTAAAACAATACTACTGCTAAGGTATGGCCCCTCCCATTTTCATTTATATTTTAAACTAACCCTTGTAGGTGTTCGACCAAAAACAACGATGGATTCTTCGACACGAAGCCTTTAGGTCTGAAAGCACGCGTTGCACACTTTTTTCCTTAGACCGGTTTGGTTCCAAATGGATTTTCCGACGAGATTTTTAATGAGGAAACCATTGATCGTGCTAACTTAGAACAATTCAATAGTATCTGAGGCTTCTTTACAATTAACCTCGAATACTGGGGAGCTGATGTCGCCCAAACTCACACCACAAATATAGGTAGTGAGGCGGTTTAAGCAATAATAAAACCCAACGCAAGTCGGGGTCGAATCCTCAGGGAGTTAGAATTGGGATTGGGTATATATTTAGTGTAATTGTATAATATGCTTTAGATTACACTTCCACATTCTTGTTTATTGTTTCTACTTCAACTTTAAACTATTGATTGCAATTATAAAACTAGAAGACAATATTTTTGGTTTTGGTTATTTTCCAAATGATATATGATCTAGGGTCGTGACTTCTACCTAGGTGGTTATCTAATGGGTTGAAAACTCTAGGACAAGCCTGATTGGTCGGGGTTGTAATATAGCAATCACACGCGATTACCCACTCTATACCTCTTGGTAGTTTGAGTGGTTTTGCCCAATTTAACTTTCTCAAGTCTAAATCGGTATTGCACAAAACAAGTAATAACTGCTCAAGTCGGGTCTTACTATCTCTAGTTTCAACCCTTTAATTGGGGCTATCAATTTCTTGAGTTCACCCCAATTTCTTGTTAGCCAAGTTTTTCTAGACTTAGTCTCTCTTTCTCAAGTAGAGACTAAGTCAATTAGGTATGAATCAATATTTGCAACCATTAATTCTTGAATTCAAGCAAGAACTAGGCTAAATATCACTAACTCAATCACAAACAAGTCCTAAATCAAACACCCATTAAGTACCCACACTAGGGTTGGGCCACAACCCTAGCTAGAAATTTAGCTACTCATGAAAAATGAAGAAATACAAGCAGAAATTAAGATAGAATGCATAATAATTGATTAGGGAAAGAAAATCTAGTGTTTAGAAGCTAATCTAGTACAATATTACTCAAAACAGTAAAGGAAAGCAGATTAGGTGCTTTTCCAAAACAAAACTTGCACTAAATATGACAAAAAGTTCTATTTATACTAAGCTCAAAATATCTGACAAAAATGCCCATGCGAAGGTTCTGCGGTGCATAATTATGTGTGCGGTCCGCACAATGAGACTTGGCTTGACAGGTTCCAGCTCTGCGGCCGCACAATTCTGGATTGCGGGCACACTCCTTCAACTACTGCGGACCGCACATTTGTGAGTGCGGCCGCACTCTTGCTTCTGCGGCTGTACAATTATAGTGCGGTCCGCACTCTTTGATCTCAAGTTCTGGTTGTGTGAAACTTCTGCGGACCGCATCCAAATGAGTGCGGCCACGCTCTTGATTATGCGGCCGCACAAAAATGGTGCGGTCCGCATTTCTTCTTGAACTTGAAAAACCAGCTCTCTGAATCTCCTCTTCTGCGGCCGCACAATATTAGTGCGGTTCGCATATTCTGAAGGGAAACTGACATGGCTCTTTCTTTGTTTTGCAGTCGCACACAGTATTATGCGGTCTGCACTGTGGGCCTTTTGCCTTGTTTTGGTCCTTGTCCACTTTTAACTCATTTACGAGTTTGTTTTGACTTCTTTGGCTTATTTCTCAATGTTCCTGTACAAAAGCACATTTCATTAGTTTTTGGGAATACCTTTTAGCATTTTTTTTAGCTAAAACGCAAGTATAAGAGAGCAAATAAACGGTCAAAATCCCTATTTATCAACTCCCCCAAACTTAAGCTATTGCTTGTCCTCAATCAATTAAGGCAATTCCTACCTCCACTAGAAAAAGGGATATTTCATCTAGCCTAAGGTGAATCAATTACACATCAATTGGAACCAACAACTACCCATAACACATATGAATTATCCACAACGCAATAATTTGACTTTTTGAGTACCATAGTTCTAATGCGACAAGCATCAAGAGTTGACTCTATTCATCGAGGATGCTCGCTCTTTCACGTAGGTCATTTTGGATCCCAAACTCCTTCTCCTCTACTCTCCATTAGCAAATCTCACTTTAGAATGCAACACTCGAATCAAGGATTGAAAAAAGTGCGCTTATCTCTCTCAAACGAATGTCACAAATTCGGCCCTAAGTACCATAAGCTTGCCCCTCATGTAAATCACCACTGATGTAAGCTCACTCAACCTGAGATCATGTAGGGCTTTTGCGGGATGTAATGAAGGCTTTAGGACCAAGGTAGGATTTGTTGGAATAGAATGATTTCATTTTTCCTCAAGCATTCCATTTTCTCTTTTCGGCTCATACTTTTCCAACTCTTTGAGTCATTTTCTTTTTCCTTGGGGGAACTAGAGAGACGTAACATCACTCTTTCTTGATCGTGACATTCATTTTTCTCCTTTTCTATTTACTCCATGCCTATCATCATTGTTTTCTTTGATTCCCTTCAACTTCTACCTTATTCACTTTCTTTTTGGTATTTTTCTTTTTTGTTCTTTCTTTCTTTTCTTTGCCTTCCCTTTTCTTCATTTCTTTATTTTTCTTTGTACCTTTTATCACTTCCAAACTCCTCGTATCTCCCCCAAACTTATATTTTTGCCAATTATTTCTCAAGAATGCTAAGAAAAGATCGGGTGCTAAGAGAGGGTCATTACCAAATGGATAAAGGCTTGTAATGTGATTATTGAAAGATAAAGGGCTTAGGGTCAAATGGGTTGACTAGGGATATCATATTGGTAGGCTATGGAAAATTTCAAATTTCAAATTGGACCAAGGAGAGCCTACAATCATTTCTCAAGCCAAGCTACACTTAGAATTTCACCTAGAAAAATATTTGGGGCAAGTTCTAGACTATTAGCACTGGTACTTGGACTTGCAATTCAATACCTCACCTCTCACGCTGCTGGATTGCTAAATAGAATGGAGTCGAGGGCCCACAGTAACCCTAGTTGAGATTTAGAATCACAAATGACTCGACTGAACCACTCGATAACTACTTAAGTCAACACAAGAGTCAAAAGGTCTCAACTAGAGCTAATTTCTGCCAATAATTTGTTTTTAACCATAAGGTCGTAGGTAAATGTGTTGATACCAAGTAAAGCATACTAGAGACTCTTTTATTCATTACTACTATATTTTCCTAAACATAAAAGAAAACAGACTCAATCCTTTAAGAAGGTTGTCACGCTATCCATCGTTGGGAAGAGCCACCCGGTTCACATAAAATCCACATTTGGAAAGAACTGTGGCATTAAGAAAACCAAAGGTTTATTGATCACTCATACGTAAAAAGAAGCTAACAAATTAAAAAGAAACTACTAAAGTAAATAAGAAGTTCTACTACTAAGAAATACAAAGTAAAGAAGCTACGAAATAAACTATGGAAAGCAAGATAAATGAATTTATACAAACCAAAGTAAAATGAAAATATACATCGAACTAAGGGGGGAATATATACATACCAAAGAGAAAATAATATAAGAGTTATTACAGGCCAAATGTCAATGTCAAATTAATCAAAATAGACGCCCCCTCCCCCCAGAATAAAAGTGAGCATTGTCCCTAATGCTTATCAAAAATAAGACCAAGAAGGGGTAGAGAGTTAAGAGAACTCCCTATGTGGTCTCAGTCTGCATGGCATCCTCAGCACCCTCGGTCTCCTCTACTTGTATCTCCTCAGCGGTGTGACAGTCGCAACCGGCTCCCCAGACTGGCCAGCTGCTATATGTGATGCCTCTGGTACCGCTGGTGCTGAAGGTGCTCCCTCCATAAGTAGGTCCAGTGGTAGATCTCTGGTCGATGCAAGCTTGGTAACTGCTGTTGTCAACTTATCCACCGGCTTCTTTGAAGCTTGAGACTTCCGCATTTTCTTTACCTGCTTGCTCAAATCTTCAATGACATTCCCATGTGCCACCAGAGTCTCCATAATGGTTTTCTGGTTGTCCAGAATCTTCTTCAATGTTTCCCCACTGACGGAGGTACCTATGGTGCAGCCTGGGAAGAAGACTGTGCTGCAACAACATTTGATATGTCAGATAGCTTTGAAGTAGCTGCCTACATCCAGTTGTTGAGACTTGCCAATGTCTGGGAGACTCGCAGCGCAGTCAGTGGATAAGTAGATGAAGCTGGCACTGATAATAGAGCTGATGGTTTGTAAGAAGAAGATGGTGGCATGTCTGCTATCCTGGTGGAAGGTCCGGTTGCTGTGGAAGGCATAGCATATGCAGAAAGCTCAGTAGCTGAATCAGTCACTACTACCGTTGGCTCTTCAGACTGGCCAGCGGAGGTAGTTGCCTTACCCTTGAACTTCAGGTTGTCAGAAACCTGTAGGTGATACCATGAGAAAGGCTTCTTGGCCTTTACTTTAGTATCATACTGCCTCGACTCCACCTTTTGATCATTGAAGTACTCTGTGAGGAAGTTCGGGTAGGGGTAGGATCTCTCATCCTTCTGGACAGCCAAAGTGATGTTGGTTGACATCATAGCATCCACATTCATCGAGTACCCAGCCATGATTGAAGCCACTGGGACTGCTCGAGGAAGTGGGAGGTTGTTCTCATTCAAGCATCGGTCAATGCGGCTGCACACAAAAGTCTGCCACCTTTTAGCTTCAAATTTTAGGGTGGCCCGGACTATGGGAACCCCTGCTGTGAGCCACGGAGGTGATGATCCTTGAATAGCCAGAATCTCAGCTTGCCACGGGCGAGCTGCATCACCCATAGCCAGCTTTTCCAGGTATTGGGCTGCCTCCACTTCTTCAAATCCCACATAAGAGTTCAAAGCACAGGAGTCGAATCAGATTTTCAAATTTTGCACTTTTGTCACCTTGGTACCCTTTTTAATGTGAGCCACATTGGCATAAAATTCTTTAACCAAGTGCTCATTTTCATCGAGGGTGCTTTGGGTGAACCATTTCCATCCTTTTATCTCTTGGAACTGTCTGAGGACATTTGGGTTGTGCTTGTCCAAATCCTTCATCAAGAATTGTCGCTCGAGAGAGGCAGTGCGGACCGCACAAAAGTGAGTGCGGCCGCAGACTGCCAAGTGCGGACCGCACAAAAGTGAGTGCGTTCGCACAATCAAAAGTGCGGACAGCACAATTTTGAGTGTGGCCGCACAGCCAAAAGTGCGGACCGCACAATTTTGAGTGCGGCCGCACAGCCCTAGGTTCAGACTACTGGGTCTCTGATCATTTAACAGTGTGGACCGCACAATTTTGACTACGGACTGCACAATTATCACTGCAGACCGCATATGTTTGAGTGCAGTCCGCATAATTCAAGCATACAGATGCCCTAACTAAGAGACTGCGGACCGCACGAAAGTGTGTGCGGTAGCACAATTTGGATTAACACGGCACTTCTTTATGATTCATACATGTTTTGCAAGAATTAGACATGGCCCTAATAATCAAGCATGATTAGCTATTTACCCAGGCCCCAATTAACATTATGAAGCTACCCACACAATTTTGAGCAAAGATGACTAACTATTGAAATTTTTATGCATGAAATTAACCCTAGACAAAAGAACAAAACTAAGAGAAGATGAAAAATCTAAAGATGAAATGAACATACCAATGATGCAGGATGCAGGTTAGAATCTAAGAGATGAAATGCTTGAAGTTTGAGAATTAGTGGGGGATGCACTGTGTTTGCTTAGGGCTTGAAGGTTTAGAGAATATAAAGCGTAAAAAGTTGAGAAAAACCCTATTTATACTTTGACCCATCGGGCCTAGACTTACCTGAGTGCATCCGTACAATATTTTTAGTATGGTCCGCACTTATTACCTATTCCTTTGAAGACGTTCTGCGGACCGCACAAAAGTGAGTGCGGCCGCAAAATTTGTGCAGACCGCACAATTTTGTGTGAGGCCGCACTTTATTAAGGATTTTTGACAGGTCAAACTTCAGAGAGCATGCAATTTTGATCTTCCAATTGTGCGGCTGTAGAGTGGTTGTGCGGTCCGCATAATTTTGGTGCGGTCCGCACTTTTTGTGACACTTAGCCAATTTTTCTTGCACAATCCCTGCAATGCACATCCATTCCTGTATACACTTCAAAACCAGTTAGCACAAAACAACACCTATCTAACAAAGAAGAAAAGAAAAAGAAAAAGACACATGGGTTGCCTCCCAAGAAACGCCTGATTTAACGTCACGACACGATGCAAATTACCAATCATTTGAAAT
The DNA here is from genome assembly GCF_000715075.1 of Nicotiana tabacum. Lineage (NCBI taxonomy): Eukaryota > Viridiplantae > Streptophyta > Magnoliopsida > Solanales > Solanaceae > Nicotiana > Nicotiana tabacum. The sequence continues at coordinate 63,986,786 of NC_134081.1, forward strand.
GAAGGACCGCCACAATATGGCCATCATCAACCTTGCCAAAATAATGTTTAACCCGGTGTCCATTGACTCTAAACACCTCGTCATTCTTATTTTTCAAATCTAGAGCACCAAAGGGGGTTACATTCACCACATCAAATGGGCCACTCCATTTTGACTTCAACTTGCCCGGAAATATCCGTAACCGAGAATTGAACAATAGCACAAGATCACCCTCTTTAAATTCCTTGTTGTGGATGTACTTGTCATGGAGGTACTTCATCTTCTCCTTGTAAAGGTACGAGCTTGTGTAGGCATGATACCGAAATTCATCAAGCTCATTCAATTGTGACACCCTTAGATTTGCCGCCACATCCCATTCAAGGTTTAACTTCTTCAAAGCCCATATGGCCTTATGCTCCAGTTCTACCGGAAGATGGCATACCTTCCCGAATACTAACCAGTATGGAGACATCCCGATCGGTGTTTTGTAGGCCGTTCTATAAGCCCAAAGAGCATCATCAAGTTTTCTTGACCAATCCGTCCGGTTGGCATTGACTGTCTTTGACAAAATACTCTTTATCTCCCGGTTGGAGACTTCAACTTGTCCACTTGCTTGACGATGGTAGGGGGTTGATACTTTGTGAGTGACACCATACTTTGTGAATAAGGTATGAAAAGCCTTGTTGCAAAAATGCGAACCTCCATCACTAATAATGGCTCTTGGGGTACCAAACCTCATGAAGATGTTCCTTTTCAAGAATGCCACCACACTCCTTGCTTCATTGTTGGGCAAAGAAATGGCCTCAACCCATTTAGATACATAATCCACCGCAACTAGAATGTAGGTGTTTCCACAAGAGCTAACAAATGGACCCATAAAATTAATACCCCACATATCGAAAATATCTATCTTGAAAATGGTGGTGAGAGGCATTTCATTCTTCTTTGAGATCCCACCGGCCCTTTGGCTTTCATCACACCGCTTAACAAGATCACTAGCATCCTTGTAGAGAGTAGGCCAATAGAATCCACAACTCAAAACTTTTGCCGCCGTTCTCGCTCCACCATGGTGACCACCATACGGTGAAGAGTGGCAAGCCTCAAGAATACCCATTTGTTCTTCCTCCGGCACACATCGTCGGATCACACCATTGGTACATATCCGGAAAAGATACGGCTCATCCCAATAATAGTTAAGGCAATCCCGTTTGAGCTTCTTCCTTTGGTTTGAAGAGAACTAATTTGGTACAATCCCACTCACAAGATAATTGGCAAAGTCTGCGAACCATGGCATCCAGGTCATAGAAATGGCTAGGAGTTGCTCGTCGATAAATGAATCATTTATCTCAAGGCCATCATGTGGCCTCCCCTCCTCCTCCAATCGGGACTAGTGGTCTGCCACTTGATTTTCACTACCCTGGCGGTCTTGAATCTCTAGATCAAACTCTTGCAATAGAAGCACCCACCGCATCAACCTTGTACTAGAATCATTCTTGCTCATCAAATACCGTAGCGCCGCATGGTCGGTGTAAACAATCACCATTGTACCCATCAAGTACGGGCGAAACTTCTCCGTAGCAAAGATAATAGCAAGGAGCTCTTTTTCGGTCACTGTGTAGTTGACTTGGGCATCATTCATGGTCTTGCTTGCATAATAGACCGGATGGAAGATTTTGTTGATACGTTTCCCCAACACCGCTCCAACCTCCACATCACTTGCGTCACACATGAGCTCAAAAGGCAAGCTCCAATCCGGTGCGGTAATAATAGGAGTAGTAGTAGTCAACTTGAACTTAAGCAACTCGAATGCCTTCATGCAATTATTATTGAAATGGAACTTGGCATCCTTCTCCAAAAGTTTACACGAAGGGTTCACCACCTTAGAAAAATCCTTGATGAATCGGCGATAGAACCCCGCATGACCCAAAAAGATCCTCATTCCCTTCACGGATGTAGGGGGAGGGAGTTTGGATATCACTTCAACTTTGGCCTTATCAACCTCAATACCATACTTTGAAATCTTGTGACCGAGGACGGAGAAATAGTCCATGAAGTTAGTTTCCTCACATCTTGCCAATACCTTGTCCAAGTTGTTCAAGCAATCATCAAAAGAATTCCCAACGACGGAGAAATAGTCCATGAAGACCTCAAGAATATCTCCCACCATATCGGTGAAAATAGCCATCATACACCATTGAAAAGTCGCTAGTGCATTACATAACCCAATTAGCATCCTCGAAAATGCAAAGGTACCATATGGACAAGTGAAAGTTGTCTTTTCTTGGTCCTCAAGAGGAATAAGAATCTGAATTTAGACGGAGTATCCATCCAGGAAGCAATAAAAAGCACATCCGGCCAACCTATCCAACATTTGATCAAGAAATGGATGCGGAAAATAATCTTTCCGAGTGACTTTGTTGAGCTTCCTATAGTCCATGCACACTCTCCACCCGGTGACAGTTCTTGTGGGGATCGGTTCATTCTTGTCATTAGTTATCACAGTCATGCCCCCTTTCTTCGGGACATATTGCACCGGAGAAGTCCATGAGCTATCGGAATTGGGGTAAACAATCACGGCATCCAAACACTTTATGATCTCCTTCTTCACTACCTCTTGCATTGCTTCATTCAATCTTCTTTGATGCTCCACGGAGGGTTTGGCATCCTCCTCCAAAATAATCTTGTGCATGCAAAGTGCTCACCGGAAAACTACATCGATTTGCACACATGGAAAACCACATTTTTGTCACCCACCCGGAAAGTGAGCTCACCGGCTTCCACATCAACAAGAGCCTTCCCTATAGAAAGGAAATGTCTACCCAAGATAATAGGCACCTCGTAGTAAACCTCACAATCAAGGATCACAAAGTCCGATGAAAGGATGAACTAATCAACACGGACTAACATATCATCAATAATTCCCAATGGCCTCTTCATAGTCCGATCCGCCATTTGCAACCTCATAGATGTGGATTTTGGTTGCCTAATTCCCAAAGTTTTGAACACAGAGTAGGGCATCAAGTTGATACTTGCCGCTAAATCACATAAAGCTTTGGCAAAGTCGGCACTCCCAATAGTGCAAGGGATTGTGAAAGCACCCGGATCTTCCAATTTCGGAGCCATTGAGTGCATAATAGCACTCACTTGATGTGTTATCTTGATAGTTTCACAATTCATCGACCTCTTCTTGGCGACCACGTCCTTCATGAACTTTGTATAACCCAGCATTTGTTCCAACGCCTCAACCAATGGTACATTGATAGACAAACGCTTCATCATGTCAATAAACTTTTTGAATTGGTTCTCACTATTTTGTTTTGCAAGACTTTGAGGGTATGGAGGAGGAGGCCTTGGCATTGGTGCCTTAGCCTTTGGCACTACCGGTTCCGGTATGACAATCATGTGCTCCCTAGACAGGTTCACCTCTTCTTGCGTCTCCTCCACATTTTCATCAATATCAATTCTCACTTCGTCATTAGCTTGAACCGCGTTGCTTGGAATTTCATCTTCTTGAATTACAACATCATCATCCATAATTCTTCTTTGATTTGAGGTGGTGGCAACTCCATCTTTTCCACTTCTCGTAATCACGGCCATTGCATGTCCCGTATCCCCCCCCCTTTGGGTTCACCACCGTATCTCTTGGTAGTGCCCCCTTAGGACGACTGTTCAATGCTTGTGAGATTTGGCCAAGTTGAACCTCTAAATTGCGAATTTAAGTGTTGTGGGAGGCTAATTGAGCATCGGAGTTGGCATTATTCTCCATCATTTATTTAGAACATACTTTCAATCCATCCCATCTTATTGTTAGAAGCGATCGGGCTCGGGCCTTGAGAAGGATAAGGGGTGGATTGCTTGGTTGTTGGAACATCGGGGGCTTTTAAAAACCCGACCCCCGGTTGTGGTTGTTGTTCCACCCTCCTTGATTACCTCCCCAATTACTTTGATTGTTACCACCCCAATTGCCTTAGTTTCCTTGATTATTCCAATTGCTTCGATTGTTGTTGCCACCACTCCAATTGCCTTGGTTTCCTTGAATATTCCAATTGCTTTGATTGTTGTTGCCACCACTCCAATTGCCTTGGTGTCCTTGGTTGTTCCAATTTCCTTGATTTCCTTGTGATCTCCATTGTTGTTGATTTTGAGCATTGTTTCTTTGACCTTGATAATTGTTGACGTATTGCACTTCTTCTTCTAGCTCATTATACTAATCACCTTGGTCATATCCACTATCATCCTGCATGAATTATTTCGGACGGCTTTGCCCTTATCGGCCGTTGAATTTATTGCATCTGAGCTTTGGCCAATTGGTCCATTGTGGTTGTTAACTCTGCGATAGCTTGCCCATGATCATGTAGTTTCTTGTGTAGGTGAATGACATTGGGGTCACCTTGCAGAACATTGGCCCTACTTTTCCATGCCGATGAGGTATCCGCCATCTCATCCAAAATTTCACAAGCTTCGGCATAAGGTGTGTTCATGAAGTTCCCGCCGGAGAGTTGATTTACCACATATTGATTTGTTGTGTTGATCCCCCTGTAGAAAGTTTGTTGGATCATGGCCTCGGTCATATCATTATTTAGGCAGTCTTTAACCATGGTACGATATCTTTCCCAAATCTCATGCAATGGCTTATTGGGCTCTTGCTTGGATGCTAGAATTTTATCCCGTAGTGCAGCCATGTGCCCCAGAGAGAAAAATTTAACAATGAATTTTTTGGCCAACTCATCCCATGTATGGATGGAATGATTGGGTGATCCCTCTAGCCAGTCCAATGCTTTTCCCCGTAAAGAGAAAGGAAATAGCCTCAACCTCAGCGCATCCTCAGAAACATTGGTTTGCTTGCTCCCCCAACAAGTATCGACGAACCCCTTGTGATGCTTGTAAGCATTTTGATTTGGAGCCCCGATGAAGAATCCCCGTTGCTCAAGTAGTGTAAGCATCACGTTGGTGATTTGGAAGTTGCCCGCCCTAATACGGGGCAGGACTATAGCACTTGCATAACCCTTATTCGGCAACTCCCGGTGCACTGCCTCTCTTGGTGGAGGTGGGGGAGGGGGGGACGTGAACATTATCATTAGGCGGTCATCCTCGCCTATTTGCTTGAGGTTCAGGAAGAACCTCATCTCCTTAATCATCGTCTACCTTCTCCCCCAATGGAAAATTAGCAATGGGCTTGTTGTTGAGAGCCATTATCATACCTACAAGTAATTCAAAAAAAAATTAGTGACTCGGAAGGAAAAGAAGACTAATCACACAAAAACGTAAATACATAGCTAAATCCGTTTAACTCCCCGACAACGGCGCCAAAAATTGATGTCGCCCAAACTCATACCACAAATATAGGTAGTGAGGCGGTCGAAGCAATAATAAAACCCAACGCAAGTCGGGGTCGAATCCTCAGGGAGTTAGAATTGGGATTAGGTATATATTTAGTGTAATTGTATAATATGCCTTATGGATTACACTACCACATTCTTGTTTGTTGTTTCTACTTCTACTTTAAAGTATTGATTGCAATTATAAAACTAGAAGACAATATTTTTGGTTTTGGTTGTTTTCCAAATGATAAAAGATCTAGGGTCGTGACTTATACCTAGGTGGTTATCTAATGGGTTGAAAACTCTAGGACAAGCCTGATTGGTCGGGGTTGTAATATAGCAATCACACGCAATTACCCACTCTATACCTCTCGGTAGTTTGAGTGGTTTTGCCTAATTTGACTTTCTCAAGTCCAAATGGGTATTGCACAAAATAAGTGATAACTGCTCAAGTCGGTCTTACTATCTCTAGATTCAACCCTTTAATTGGGGCTATCAATTTCTTGAGTTCACCCCAATTTCTTGTTAGCCAAGTTTTTCTAGACTTAGTCTCTCTTTCTTAAGTAGAGACTAAGTCAATTGGGAATGAATCAATGTTTGCAACCATTAATTCTTGAATTCAAGCAAGAACTAGGCTAAATATCAGTAACCCAATCACAAACAAGTCCTAAATCAAACACCCATTATGTACCCACACTAGGGTTGAGCCATAACCCTAGCTAGAAATTTAGCTACTCATGAAAAACGAAGAAATACAAGAAGAAATTAAGATAGAATGCATAATAATTGATTAGGGAAAGAAAATCTAGTGTTTAGAAGCTAATCTAGTACAATATTACTCAAAACAATAAAGGAAAATGGCTCAGGTACTCTCCCAAAACAAAACTTGCCCTAAAAATGACAAAACGTTCTATTTATACTAAGCTAAAAATATCTGACAAAAATGCCCTTGCGGAGGTTGTGCGACCGCATAATTATGTGTGCGGTCCGCACAACGAGACTTGGCTTGACAGGTTCCAGCTCTGCGGCTGCACAATTCTGGATTGCGGCCGCACTCCTTCAACTACTGAGTACCGCATATTTGTGAGTGCGGCCGCACTCTTGCTTCTGCGGCCGAACAATTATAGTGTGGTCTGCACTCTTTGATCTTAAGTTCTTGTTGTGTGAGACTTCTGCGAACCGCATAAGAATGAGTGCGGCCGCGCTCTTGATTATACGGCCGCACAAAAATGGTGCGGTCCATATTTCTTCTTGAACTTGAAAAACTAGCTCTTTGAATCTCCTCTTCTGCGGCCACATAATATTAGTGCGGTCCGCATACTCTGAAGGAAAACTGACATGGCTCTTTCTTTCTTTTGCGGCCGTACACAGTAATGTGCGGTCCGCACTGTGGATCTTTTGCCTTGTTTAAGTCCTTATCCACTTTTGACTCCTTTATGAGTTGGTTTTAACCTTTTTGGATCATTTTCCAATGTTCCTGTACAAAAGCACATTTATTAGTTTTCGGGAATACCTTTTAGCATTTTTGAGCTAAAATGCAAGTATAAGTGAGCAAATAAACAGTCAAAATCCCTACTTATTAGGGGCATTGCCCTCGAATGTCAACTTTGATGCGAGGAAGTTACTTCATGGCAGCAGGGTCTCGATTGGAAAAATTTGTAAGGGCCAAACGGTCAAACGAACCATGCCCGCGTAGTTTGCTCGAGCCCTGGCATAGAACATGTACGCATGTATAATCATTTATAAAGAGAAGTATTTTTCGTTGCTGTTATATCATGCCTTAGAAAAACCTTTCTACTTTACAATTTCATACTCTCGATCTATCATGTAAACAGGCTTAAGGGCCGACCAAACCAGAGTTCGGATAATTACCCCCACACTCGGGGACTGCTGTCCGAAAAATAAACGATATCGAATTATTAAAACTTCGAGATCATAAGACCTTTTAGGCAACCCTCGATTTGTATAGGCCACGGCCACCCCACTCGGGGACTGACACTTCGGGCAAGCTCGAAGTAAAACGGGAAAATAAGCCCAAGGGGCAAATCCCGAACTAAAGAGGCCACGATCGAATTAACACGGGTGGAGACGTCCGGATTCTGTAAAAACAGGCCTTCGAATTCTTTCATAAACCGGTTAAAAAGGCTACCCACACCAAAATCATAAAAGGCTTCGATGATATCAAGCCTCGAAAAATCTAATGAGTACAAAATTGTTCGAACTTTCGAACAATTCCTTATTTCATGCTAAGGCATTACAAGTTTTGCAAATACAAATGATAAAAAACTTTTTCAAGCCGAAAAGGGGAGAAAGCCATAAACAATCTTTTTGCAAAAGCCTAAGGGTTGTTTTTTGCTTTGAGTTCGAGAGACCATCCTCGCTCAAATAAAAAACCTAAGGGTTACCTTACTTCGAGTTCGAGCAAGCACTCACTTGATTGTAAAGCCTAAGGGCTATACTAGTTCGGTTTCAATCAAATTATCTAAACCTCGGACCTTAGAATACAACTTCATAATTTTATAAGGTAGAAAGGAAGAAAGTTTATATATATATATATATATTATTTACAAGGGCGGCATGGCCCAATCAAATGTCAAAAATTATTTACAAGGGCGGCATGGCCCAATCAAATTTCTCTCCAAAAGACCGAAACAGTCTTAAAAGAAACATAAAAATACTAATCCTAAAGGACTTAGTCTTCTACGGGAGCAGCATCTTCGCCCTCGAGGCCTTATTCGCTTTCAGACCACTCATACTCCCAGAATCATCATCATCAGGAAAGGACAACACTCTGGCTTCAGCTTCAAGCTCCTTAGCATTCTTGATCTCGGCTGTAAGATCGAAGCCACGAGCATGGATCTCCTCGAGAGTCTCCCTTCGAGACTGGCTTTTAGCATGCTCGGCAACCCAGTTTGCTCGAGCCTGAGAAGCTTCGGCAACCTCCTTTGCTCGAATCTGAACAGCTTCAGCGTCGGACCAGTAGACGGCCACCATTGCATCAGCATTAGCCTTGGCCATTTCGACCTCCGATTTGGCCACTACAAGTTCTGTGGCCAGCCTCTCTCGATCGAAAGTTGCTGAACCCTACTAAGACTGGAACTCCTCAATTTTCTTGGCTTGCACCAAGGCCTTCTCTTTCAAGCTTCGGAGTTGGGTCTCAGCCGAGGCCAGTTGAGCTCGGGCAGCCTTCTTTTCTAACACAAGGAGGTCCATGTTCTTCTTCCACACCTCGGCCTCCGCTTTCACTGCGTCCACTTCCTCACAAAGTTGCCTGATCACATCGATAATTCGCTGGACCTGTGGGACCGAACTGTTAGACACCACACCCGAGTCAGTGTCATTAACTTCAAAGATTCTTTTTACCTGTTCGGCCAGATCAACTTGTCCTTTCTGAGCTACTTCTAGCTCAGTCCGGAGTCCTTTTGCTTCCCCTTCTCCCTCCTCACTGAGAAGCTTAAAAGCATCTCTCTCCTCAGTAAGCCCTCAGATTTCAGCTTTGTACTGGCTCAGATCCCCTCGGGATCGGAAGAAAGCCTTGTGATGAAGCACAGAAGCCTACAAAAATAAAAAGAAGGAATTATACAAGGGGAGAAAAGTACAAGTATGAAAATTGACAAAGAAAATATGAACTCACCCGGTTCATGGCCTGTTGGGTTCGTTGAAAAGACAAGGCGTTCCCACCTCGTCCATCTGGGCTTGGTCTTCTTCCGTGATCAAACATCGGAGTTAGCTAGCCACCCCTGCGGGGGCAGTAAGAACCCGGGCATCCTCCGGGACTGTGATAACGATTGTTCGCTTATGCCTGGGATCGACACTAGGAGCCAAAAACGGATTGGTCAGTTTAAAACTCGAGGAAGCCTCGCCTTCGGAGCCTCCAAGTCACTCACACCGGTGACATCTTTTACCCCAACAAAATAACCACGGAAAGGATCTTCCTCTATGTGGGCTCCCTCCCCGTGACAAGTCTCCACGGCCTGAGCGTCGCGTATCATTGACTCAAAAAATAAAGGAAACGAGGGGGAATCCCCGGTCTTTATTGCCCCAAGTGGGTCTTTTGGGGCGCCGCCTTCATCTTGGGGAGCCTCAAGCCCGGTTTCTGCACCGGCATCCACCACCTCTTCAACGGTCTCTTCGCCCTGAGATAAAGCATCTTCGGTTTCTCTCGACTCGGGGACTTGGGCCGAAGTCTCCTCCTCGACCTCATCAAGCCTAGACGGAGCAGTATCAACTCCCACCAGTTTTGAAGTTCTCCAAATCTCGGTGCTAGCTCGCGCACGGGCCACCAGCCCGGAATCATCTTCTTTCTTCTCTTCTTCTTCTTCTTCTTCTTCTTCTTCTTCTTCTTTTTCTTCTTCCCTTAGTCTTTGGACTAACTCCATAGTCATTGGGATTGTGTTCCCCTTGGGTTTACGGGCTATTTTCTTCTTGGGGTTTTGACCCTCAGAGTTCGAGGCCCTTTTTCTCTTAATCTCCTTCGCCGATTTCGAGATAGGTGGTGAAACTTCTTCATCACCGGCCGGAGGTCTCATAGTCGCATCCTTTCCGACACCTACAAAAGTAGAAAGTAAGTAAACTCATGTTTGAAAAGATGCTTGAACGATAGGCAAATCAGTAAGTCAGGAAGAAGGCTTACCATGAGTACGAGCCTCCCACTAGCCTATGACAAATCGCGCCATGCGCGCTCGGCGTATGTTGACGTCAAAACCATGCTCTTAACCCAGTTCTCAAGGTGGGGAACCACACCCGGCATCTAAGCAACGACTGCATCGAGAAAAATACTGATAAGAAAGGATGAAAAAGTAAAAACAACGAACAAAAATTAAAGACGGAATCATACTTACGTTTCATATTCCATTTCTCAGAAAATAGCATGCTCTCAGCCGGGATTAGGTCTGTGGTCTTCACTCGAATAAACCGGCCCATCCAGCCCCGATCTTTATCTTTATCTATACTCGAGATGAGCACCTTGGTGGCCCGGCGTTGAAGCTTTATCAGCCCACCTCGATAGAGTCGAGGGCTATATAATCTTATGAGGTGGTCAAGGGTGAAAGGAAGCCCGTCGATTCTGCTCACGAAGAAACAGAGCATTATCACGATCCTCAGTTGCAATCTTTCTTCACCTGGTCAAGGAGACTTTTGGATATCGAGCATATATATCTCGACACCAGCTCGCATCGACCAGGAACCGATAAGGGTTTCTCGACCTTAAAGTCGAAATTAATGACACACCTCCCGGGAATAAGTTCTTCAGGACGTGGCTCCACCATTGGTTTCTCGCCGGCCGGCTGAGATGAAGAAACAACCTCTTTCTGCGGAACAGTTTTAGATGTTTTGGCCATTTAATTTTTGTAGGCAAAGAAGAATGGAGATTGAAGTATTTGGTGTTTTAGGAAGAACAAGCAAAGAAACTCAAAAACCTGAAGATATGAAGCTTTGGAGAAGGCAAAGAACTATGGAGATTGGAATGAAAAAGATTTGAAAGTAAATTTTAAAATAATGAAGAAGGGGGCTATTTATCGGTTTCACAACGATGGTTCAAAACTTGTGGTGGCCAACCATCGACTGACGCACATTAAATACCCGGAAAACTGTACCGACGAGACATTTCAGTCACTCCTGCTGCTTATGTCATGACAAATACGTCATGATGTACCGAGGTGAAGATCAAAGGCTCAAATCGTTTCTTGTCATTACTCTCCAAAAAAGGAGGGGGCTATATGTATGCGGTCTTTGTATGGTTAATCGAGACTGAGAAGCATAGAGATCTAGCAAGATTGAAGGAAGCCTGCTAAGTCGAATAATTGAAAGTCGAGGAATTCGTGACCGGTCGAGGATTGTGGCGGAGATCTCGGCATGTATCAAGTCAAGACCGGTTGATTAGCCAATTAGAAAATTTCCTTCTGTATTTAGAATTGTACCATATGTAGAACTCCTCTACTATATAAAGGGGGTTCCAATTATTTTGTAAGGAGGACATTCACGCATAACAAAGTAATATATTACGTTTTCTCTCTTAAGCTCTCTTATTCAGTTATTCAGTTCTTGTTTTTCAATAATATACTGAGTTGGTTCGAGGGCGACCTAGCTCGAGGGTCAAAGTTGCGCGTTATATTGGTTTGCTTTATTTTACAGTTAATTTCTACTTCAATTCTCATATTTCTCAGTTTGTGCCAAGTGAAATCACATATCCTTAAAACCACTTATAAATTTAATTATTATCCGATTTTAAAGGTAAACAAAGAGTTTGTACATTTTCTCATTGTGATAATAATGGGCAAGAACCAATCTTAAATTCTGAATATGAGAATGTGATAAGATACAAATTATATACAGATATATTATTTGACCCTTATTAAATTTTTATATATTCTTGAGAAATTACATACATTTAATAAAGCCTTTAAATAGGGAAGAGAAAAATAACCAAGACTATTAGATAGCAAAATGAGAAGAAAAAATATACCGTGCTTGAAGATTGATGAGTAGCAACACTCTTGAGACATGCAACATATGTTAAAGTTGTAATTGTTCGAATCTGCTTGGCCACTTAAAATAAATACTAAAAGTTATAACCGTTTGATTAGCAACGTTTCGGCAAAAGTAATAAATGATAATAATCAATCATTTCAACTCACTGAGGTTTGATGAAGAAGTTTGGCGTTCGTGGTTTGGATTTAAAGATTACAAAAGATTTAAATACATTTCAATATTTGAGCATTAAAAATATTATTTTATAAATCCAATAAAAAGAATTATAACTGCGCGAAACGCGGATCAATTCACTAGTATAGATATAAATGAGGGAATGAAAGAGCTGAGGTGGCATCTCTCCTTGGCCAACAATAGTATTTATCTAATTAAAGTGAATTAATTAGAGTTAATTCCCAAACAAGTATCTTACACATATCCAATCAACCCTTATTTTCTCCCATTAATATATTCTTTGCTTACGCGTGTTGCGATTGTCATTAGCTAATAGTTTAGACTTTTAGTTATTTGGTTTTATTAGCTTTTCACCTTATTTATAAATAAAAAATTCAACATATTCATGAGTTTACAACAGAATTTAATGTGAACCTATAACTATAAAATAAATACCCATAAAGAATTGTGAAGGCAATAAAGAAGTGCAGTAAATTAGGATTGTAAGATTTTCAACAATTCTGTCTCTTTTTTCCCCTTCTTCTATTCAATTACCTCTCCCTTAAATCCCTTACATAACGTTTCAATTCTAAAATTAATTCTCACCATTTAGAGTAAACTTTCAGTTACAACTTTATATATGCATGCATCAGTTATAAGTGTAGAATTTGAAAGGTGTCTTCACCACCAAATTCTAAATACCTCTATATAAATAGAAATACCATATGCATTCATCATCTCACTTTTCCACAAATGAAATCCAAATCTTGTGAAGTGTGCATTAGCGTAAATGGGTCAGATATAAGGATGAGTGAAGTGAGGGAAACAAGGCATTAATAATCCAAGGCCATTTGCAATTCTAAAGAATCATCAAAACTCTTACTATCTTGACCTCCGCTTGAATCATCACCATACCATAATAGAGATTGTTTACTCCAATGTTGGTAAATTATCATGATAGCTTAAAGCAGATTCAAAATACTATATGAATCACTCTTTCTTCACTCTTCAAGTCACCAAAAAAGGAATCAGAAGGCTTTTAGTGAGGGGTTTAAAAATATCATTGTTTACCCGAAAAACGGATGGAGTTGAATTTATACGTAGTTCTAAGGGTATGCGGGATAACTTAACACAAAACGTAAGAATAAATAGAAATATCAAGTGTTAACTGTAGAGAATGAAAAATAACCAAAGTTGGGAAGATGATTTATAGATTAAGCAAGATGAATCAATCTATGAAGCTAAAAATAAAAGGATAGCTTTTCAATATAGGAGTGTATGATATCTCAGTTATAATGTATGCAAAAACTTATTCTTTACAGAAATAATAACCAACCCCTTTATAGTGGAGGGATCCTACTTTAGATACAATTAAAAATACATAGTGGGAGACCCATGATAAATCAGCTTTTCCATAATTCCTGCCAGGATTCTCTCCCCTAGTGCGGTTGCAACGACTCTTGTCTATGAGGTCGATATTGACTCGAGCTCAATACTAACTCGAGCTCGATTCTGATTCGGAGCCTTGTATTGATTCGAGGACAGTATTGGTCGGTCTTTGCCTCGTAAGTTTGATAACTTAATCATAGTTTGATTTGGACTCGAACTCGATAATGATATCGAGCTCGACATTGATCGGTCCCTAGGGCTCGAAGCTTGATGACCTGACTTCGGACCTCAATCTGATCTTTGATCCAATGCATTACTATTTCGACCAGTTCGTACGAAGGACTAACCGATTTTGACCGTATACAGATAGTCCCCTCATTTCTTGGGAAGGATGTAGCGAGAAACGATATGATTTTTCAACGGTACGATTAGATATATACTGATGTTTGCATCGAGTCCGATCATGATGTGCGTGATAGCTCTCACGTCGATTCAGTTTACCTAGGTATTTAATGCGTGTCACATGATGGTTGGCCATTATCGAAATTGAACTGACATTGCTATACCTATAAATAACCCCTTTTTCATTTTTAATCACTTTTACATCTTCAAACTCTAAATTTTCCAACTTCTCTCTCACACCTTTTGAATTCACTCGCAAATCTGTGATTCTTCTCTGCAAAATCTTTCTTCAAAAATACCAAATCTTTGTTACCTCCTTCTATTCTCGATCTTTAAATCCAAAAATGGCGAAAACATCAAAAACCATTCCTCACAAAGAAAAAGCTTCTTTTTCACAGCCTGCCGCCGACAAAACACCGGTGGAGCCACGGCCTGAGGAATGCGTTCATAGGGCGTGTGTTCTTACGTCTGACTTGAAGGTTGATAAAGGCTCGTCGATTCCCCGTCGATGTGAGTCATTATCGAGGTATACGTGTTTGATAACCGAGAGGCATCTCGAACAGCTAAAGAAAGATTTCAATTGGGAGAACAAAGAAATAGTAATTCCGTATTCTGAAGAAGATATCACCACTTACGTGAAAGGGTTTTTAAGTGTGTATACTTACCCTTTCACATTAGGTCCCCTCGACCCTGTTATTATTGATTTCTGCCGTCAATACCAAATAACCCTAGTCCAGATCCATCCTTCTTTTTGGCGGATTGTTATTTTGATCCGTTACTTCGTGAACAAAATTAAGGGGATGCCTTTCACCCTCGACCATCTCATTCGATTGTACTGCCCTCGCCTCTTTCGAGGCGGGTTAATAAAACTTCAGCGTCGGGCTACCAAGGTTCTATTCTCGAGTATAGATGAGGACAAAGATCGAGGCTGGATGGGCAGGTTCGTTCGGGTAAAGACTTCAAACCTGATTCCGACTGAAAAGATGCCTTTTCCCGAGGAGTGGAACATGAAGCGTAAGTGTAATTCTACTATTATCTCCTACTATTTTGCCCGTTCATTCCTTTTCTCACTGATACCCCCCTTTTTGTGATGCAGCGGTTCCTTAGATACCTGGTACAATCCCCGATCTCAAGAACTGGGTACGGGATCTAGCTTCGATCTCCACATATGCCGAGCGCTTGTGGCATGATTTGTCAAAAGGCCGATGGGAGGCCAAAAATCATGGTGAGCCTCTTTCTCGTATCTTTGGTAGTTCGAACGATATGCTTTCCATATACTTAAATCAATTTTCCTGTATGTGGGTGTGGGAAAAGATGCGGTTTTGAGGCCCTCATCCGTCGAGGAAGAGGCTTCGGCCTCTAATCCAAAGCCGGTGAAGGATAATAAGAGAAAAAGGGCCTCTGCCTCTGAAGATCCAAAACCGAAGACGAGGATGGCTCGTAAGATGAGGAAGAATACCATTTCTTTGATCGTAGAATCAGTTCTGCGTCTAAGGGATGAAGATGAAGAAGAAGAAGAAGAAAATGACGGGTCCGTGCTGGTGGCCCGAATGAAGAAAACCATCGATGCCCCAAAGGCAGCTGAATCGATGGTGATTTATAAAGCTCCGCCTCAGACTGAGGAGATATCGGAGGAAGGTTCAGGAAGAGTCCCTAAATCATTATAGATCAAGGATGCTTCCCACCAAAGTCAACAAACAGTGGGTATATCGAAAGGGGCCGGTCCTGAAGCTCTCCGAACTGAGGAGAACGCCCCAAGCGAGTTGCTTGGGGCAATGGTAATCGGAGACTCGCCCACTCTCCCTGCCTTTTCTGAAGGGGCGATTCGGGAAGCCCAAGATTTGGGGGTCCTCGAGATGAGCCGGTCTCATGAAGGGGAGGACCCCTTCTATGATTTGTTTACTGGGGTCGAGGACGCTACTGGCCCTAGTGATGTGTCGGGCCTTTTTTGTGAAGTGCAGCAAGCTCTGAATCGGATAAGCTTTAACTCTCTTCGTTGATATTACTTTTATATTTGCTATTCTTTTCTAACTTCTTTTCTTCTTTCTTCGCAGGCTGTGGCGGTTCATTGAGAAGCATGTTCTCGGTCTCGAGCTGAGCTGCATCAGTTCGAGGTCGACCTCCGATGGGTTACGGAGGAGAAGAACACCCTCAGACTCATTTTCGGGCAAAGAGAAGAATAAATCAAAGGCCTTCGAGCTGAGTTGGCCAAGGCTCATCAAGACCAGACTGACCTGACCGAGCAAGTAATGATAATATTAAGAACTCATGGGCTTGATTCAGGATTGGAGGCTAATATTTCGATCTCACAGCTGCAGCAGAAACTCGAGACGATCGGGTAGTTTTGTGAGGAAGTTGATATAATAAGGGCGGAGGCCATGGGATGGAAAGATGGCATGGACCGTTTTGCTGCAGAAAATGAGACTGTTCGGGCCCAATTGTCATCAATTGCAAGCCAACTTCACGGCATGAAGGAGAAGAGCTCGGTTCAAGCGAGAAGAATAGAGGAACTCGAGGCTTAGTTGGCCTCCAAACTTGCCAAGGCCAAATCTGATGCTGAAAAAGCAAAGTCCTATGCGGATGTATTAGTGACCGTCTATCGGGAGGATGCTAAAGCTGCTCAGGTACAAGCAAGAGAGGCAGCCGAGACCACCAACACTCGAGAACATTAGGTTGCTGAACTTGCTAAATGCCGATCTCTGAGGGAGACCCTCGAAGAGATCCATGCTCGAGGTTTTGATCTCACTGAAGAGATAAAAAGAGCTAAAGAGCTTGAAGCCGATGCTGAAACCTTGGCTTCCAATGATGATGATGGTGATGATGATGATGATGGAAATGATGGGAGCAAGAGTGGGTCCAAGAGCGGGGAGGAGCCCGATGGATAAGAGACTGCCCCCGTAGATAACCAAGAAACTTAGCCCTTAGTTTTCATTTTTGTTTTTTGTGCAGCGTCCTATTCGGACATTGTAAATATTCTTGTATATATAAAGATCTTTTCTTTTCCTGACTCGCCTCCGTTTTATTCTCTGCCTTGAGAAGATTTTGTTTCATTCATACCTTATGAAGGTTTTCATAAGGCTTTAGGCAATTTGATCGAATTTGGATCATGTAGCCTTTATAACCGAGTAAGTGCTTGCTCAAACTCAAAATAAGGTAGCCCATAGGATTAGTAGTCGAGTTGAGTGATTATTTGAACCATAAGTAATGTAGCATGTATGCTTAATGGTCGAGCGAGTGTTTGCTCGAACTCAAACTCGAAATAAGAGTAGCCCGTAGTCTTAGTAGTCGAGTGAGTGATTCGAACTCGAGGTAATGAAGCTTGTAGGCTTAATGGTCGAGTGAGTGTTTGCTCGAACTCGAAATAAGAGTAGCCCGTAGACTTAGTAGTCGAGTGAGTGATTCGAACTCGAGGTAATGTAGCCCGTAGGCTTAATGGTCGAGTGAGTATTTGCTCGAACTCGAAATAAGAGTAGCACATAAGCTTAGTAGTCGAGTGAATGATTCGAACTCGAGGTAATGTAGCTTGTAGGATTAATGGTCGAGTGAGTGTTTGCTCGAACTCGAAATAATAGTAGCCCGTAGGCTTAGTAGTCGAGTGAGTGATTCAAACTCGAAGTAATGTAGCCCATAGGCTTAATGGTTGAGTGAGTGATTTCTCAAACTCGAGATGATGTAGCCCATAGGCTTATTAGTTGAGTGAGTGATTCGAACTCGAAGTAATGTAGCCCGTAGGCTTAATGGTCGAGTGAGTGTTTGCTCGAACTCGAAAATAAAAGTAGCCCGTAGGCTTAGTAGTCAAGTGAGTGATTCGAACTCTAGGTAATGTAGTCTGTAGGCTTAATGGTCGAGTGAGTGTTTGCTCGAACTCGAAATAATAGTAGCCTGTAGGCTTAGTAGTCGAGTGAGTGATTCGAACTCGAGGTAATGTAGCCCGTAGGCTTAATGGTCGAGTGAGTATTTGCTCGAACTCGAAAATAAGAGTAGCACGTAGGCTTAGTAGTCGAGTGAATGATTCGAACTCGAGGTAATGTAGCTTGTAGGCTTAATGGTCGAGTGAGTGTTTGCTCGAACTTGAAAAAAGAGTAGCCCGTAGGCTTAGTAGTCGAGTGAGTGATTCAAACTCGAGGTAATGTAGCCCATAGGCTTATTAGTCAAGTGATTGATTCAAACTCGAAGTAATGTAGCCCGTAGGCTTAATGGTCGAGTGAGTGTTTGCTCGAACTCGAAGTAATGTAGCCCGTAGGCTTAGTAGTCGAGTGAGTGATTCGAACTCAAGGTAATGTAGCTCGTAGGCTTAATCGAGTGAGTGCTTGCTTGAACTCGAAGATTTACCTTAATCCTGTTTGCATAATAAATCTCGAAATAGAGCCTGTATGCTTAATGGTCGAGTGGCAGTCCCCAATTTCTAGGGTAATCATCGGCCTTTGAGCCTGTTTATATAATAGATCATGATATAGAGGACGGCACGAGATATGGGCAAAGAAGTTTCTTTTTATGTTGTTATACATGTGTTTATATTTTATACCAGGGATCGAGCAGTCTACATGAGCATGGTTTGTTTTGACCATTTGGATCTTACAATTTTTCCTATCGGAACCCTGTTGTTATGAAGTAACTTTCTTGCATCGAACTTGATATATTTGAGGGTGATGCCCCACCAGTATTCGAGGTTGATTGTAAAGAGGCCTCGGATACTGTTAAATCATTCTAAGTTAGCACGATCAACGGTTGCCTTATTAAAAACCTTGCCGAAAAACCCATTTGGGATAAAATCGGTCTAAGGGAAAAGGAGTACAACGCTTGCTTTCAGACCTAAGGCTTCGTGTTGAATAATCCATCCTTGTTTATTGATTGAACTCCTACAAGGGTTAGTTTCGAAATATAAACGAACATGGGAGGGTCATACCTTAGCAGTAGTATCGTTTTAGGTGTGACACATTCCAATTGCTTGGTAGTTGTTCGCCGTTTATAATACCGAGTTTGTAGGATCTTTTACCGATGTTTTCGAGTACTTGATATGGTCCTTCCCAGTTCAGACCCAGTTTACCTTTGTTTGGATTTCGGGTGCTGAGGGTGACTTTTCTTAGCACTATGTCCCCGATTTTAAAATGGTAAAGATTGGTTCTTCTATTATAGTATCTTTCGATCCGCTGCTTTTGGGCGGCCAATTGGACGAGAGCGACTTCTCATTTTTCATCCAATAATTCGAGGCTAGTATTCATAGCCTGGTGATTTGATTCTTCTGTTGTATATCGATACTTGGCACTGGGTTCCCCGACTTCGACTGGAATCAAGGCTTCAGAGCCATATACTAAGGAGAACGGGGTTGCCCCCGTACTGGATTTTGATGTTGTTCGATATGCCCAAAGAACTTCGGGCAGGATTTCTCTCCATTTTCCCTTAGCGTCGTTAAACCTTTTCTTTAGGTTTTGAATGATAGTCTTGTTCATTGATTCGGCCTGTCCGTTCCCACTAGGGTGATACGGTGTCGATAATATCCTTTTTATTTTGTGGTCTTCAAGGAATTTCGTCACTTTGTTGCCGATAAATTGTTTCCCATTGTCACACTTTTTTGGCGGGTATCCTAAATCGACATACGATATGATCCCAGATGAAGTCTATAACCCCTTTCTCTCTCACTTTCTCGAACGCATGTGCTTCAACCCATTTAGAGAAATAGTCAGTCATAAATAAAATGAACTTAGCTTTACCTGGGGCCGATGGCAGAGAGCCGCCGATATCCATTCCCTATTTCATGAATAACCATGGGGATAGGACTGAGTGAAGTTGTTCTTCGGGTTGATGGATCATCGGTTCAAACCTTTGACATTTGTTACATTTTCGAACAAACTCTTTTGCATCTTTGTCCATATCGATCCAATAATATCCTGCTCTAATTATTTTTCGGACTAATGAATCGGCACCGAAATGATTTCCACAAGTACCCTCGTGAATCTCACGTAGGATGTAGTCGGTGTCTCCTGGACCTAAGCATACTGCCAATGGTCCATCCAATGTCCTTTGGTATAATGTTTCATCTGCAGTCAATGTGAATTGAGCAGCTTTGGTTCGTAGGGCCCTCGAATATTTAGGGTCCGATGGGAGTTTTTCGTTCTCCAAGTATTCAATATACTTATTCCTCCAATCCCAGGTTAAGTTTGTAGAATTTATCTCAGCATGACCTTCCTCGATCACGAACCTCGATAGTTGAACGACAGCCCCCGAGTTGATCTCATCTTTCTCGACCGATGATCCCAAATTTGCAAGTGCATCGGCTTCACTGTTTTGTTTTCGAGGTATATGCTATAAAGTCCATTCTTTGAAACGGTGCAAAGTTACCTATAGTTTGTCCAAATACCTTTGCATTCTATCCTCTCGAACTTCGAAGTTTTAATTTACTTGATTTACCACCAGTAAAGAGTCACACTTGGCTTCAATGACTTCTGCTCCCAAGCTTTTAGCTAGCTCGAGACCTGCAATCATGGCCTCATACTCGGCCTCATTGTTAGTCAACCTAGCAATTTTGATAGATTGGCAAATAGTGCTACCCGTAGGCGGCTTTAAGATGATGCCTAGCCCGTACCCCTT
Organism: Nicotiana tabacum; assembly: GCF_000715075.1. Taxonomy (NCBI): domain Eukaryota; kingdom Viridiplantae; phylum Streptophyta; class Magnoliopsida; order Solanales; family Solanaceae; genus Nicotiana; species Nicotiana tabacum. Next base: position 64,007,107 of record NC_134081.1, read on the forward strand.
TACGTTCGAAGCCCCGTCTGTGAAAAGGGTCTATACCACCGATGATGTACCCGATTTCAACGAGAGTTCCTTTTCGACTTCGAGTACGAGGGTTGGCGTGAAATCGGCCACGAAGTCCGCTAAAATCTGAGACTTGATGGACGTCTGGGGTTGATATTTGATATTGTACCTACTAAGTTCGACAACCCATTTGACCAATCGGCCTGATAGTTCGGGTTTGTGCAAAATATTACGAAGTGGGTAAGTGGTTAATACGTATATGGTGTGACATTGAAAGTATGATCTTAACTTTATAGAGGCGCTTATTAATGTGAGTGCCAATTTCTCTAAGTGTGGGTATCTAGTTTCTGATTCCTCTAAGGTTCGACTTACATAATAAACGGAAAATTACGTACCTTGCTCTTGTCGAACTAGGACACCACTTACCGCGATTTTTGATACTGCCAAGTATAAGCAAAGTTTCTCGTCTGCCTTTGGAGTGTGAAGCAGTGGTGGTCTCGATAGGTATCACTTCAATTCCTCCAATGCCTGTTGGCATTCCAGGATCCAGGCGAAATCGTTCTTCTTTTTGAGTAGAGAGAAAAATCTGTGACTTTGATCTGACGACCTTGAAATGAATCGGCCTAAGGCAGCAATCCGTCCTGTTAGCCTCTGCACGGCTTTTACACTGTCCACGATGGCGATGTCTTCGATGGCCTTGATTTTATCGAGGTTGATCTCGATCCCCCGATTTGATACCATGAATCCAAGGAACTTGCTCGACCCGACCCCGAAAGCACATTTCTCGGGGTTGAGCTTCATGTTGTATTTCCTTAAAATCTCGAACGTTTCCTGCAAACGAGCCAAATGGTCCTCTGCGCGCAAGGACTTAACTAGCATATCATCAATATAAACTTTCATTGATTTACCTATTTGTTTCTCGAATATTTTATTTACTAGGCGTTGGTAAGTAGCTCCTGCACTTTTTAGCCCGGAGGGCATTAAATTATAACAATACGTTCCATACTTGGTGATAAATAAAGTTTTTTCTCGGTCGTCCGGGTTCATTTGTATTTGATTATACCCGGAATAAGCATCGAGAAAAGTAAGGATATCATGGCCAACTGTGGCATCGATCATGCGATCGATGTTAGGCAGCGGAAAAGAATTTTTGGGGCATGCCTTGTTTAGATCCTTGTAATCTACGCACATTCTAAGTTTGTTCCCTTTTTTAGGGACTACAACTACATTGGCTAATCATTCGGGGTATTTCACCTCCCGAATGGACCCTATTTTAAGAAGTTTAGTTACCTCGTCCTTTATGAATGCTTGCTTTACCTCAGACTGGGGTCTTCTCTTTGCTTCACCGATCTGAACCTAAGGTCCAGGCTTAGACGATGCGTCATTATATCCGGTAGGATCCCTGTTATATCTAAATGGGACGAAGCAAAATAATCTATGTTATCGATAAGAAATTGAATAAGCCTTTTCCTGAGTTCGGGGGTTAATCCCGTTCCTAGGTATACCTTATGTTCAGGCAAATGCTCGATTAGTATGACTTTCTCCAGTTCTTCAATCGTTGATTGGGTAGCATCGGAATCATCGGGGACCACGAAGGATCGAGGGATCTTTTGATCATCATCTTCGTCAATCTTCTGATTTTCTTGTTGTGTTGAAGCTGACATCTGTGATTGCTATTTGGCATCTCGTTCCCCTTTTGAGTTCGACCCCTTTATTGACGAAGGTGAGGATATCGGAATTGCTTCTTCGACGACAAACATTTCTCTCGCGGCCGGTTGTTCCCCGTACACTGTTTTGACTCCCTCTGATGTTGGGAATTTAAGAACCTAGTGGAGGGTCGAAGGTACAACTCTCATATTGTTGATCCATGGCCTTCCAAAAAGGGTGTTGTACCTCATGTCGCCTTCAATTACGTGGAACTTCGTTTCCTGGATGGTCCCTGCCACGTTTATTAGAAGAATTATCTCGCCTTTAGCGGTTTCACATGCCATATTGAATCCATTTAGAACCAGGGTCGCGGGTACGACCTGGTCCTATAAACTAAGCTATTCTACAACCTTCGATCTAATAATGTTGGCCGAGCTACCTGGATCAATTAACACACGCTTAACTTTAGTTTTATTCATAAGTACGGATATTACCAGTGCATAGTTGTGAGGTTGCATGACTCCTTCTGCATCTTCATCATTAAAGGACAAGGTTCCTATGGGTGCGTAATCCTGAGTCCGAGGTCGCTTTTCTCTCATAACCGATGCCTTAGTGTGTTTAAGCACCAACCCCTGAGGGGTATCGACGCCACCGATGATCATGTGGATGATGTGCTGTGGTTCTTTCTGTTCGTTTTGTTTACCGAAATCCCTGTTTTTGAAATGGTTTTTGGCCATGTCGCTTAAAAATTCTCAAAGGTGCCCTTTATTGAATAACCGGGCTATCTCCTCTCTTAGTTGCCTGCAATCTTCCGTTCTGTGGCCATGGGTGCCATGATATTCGCACATTTGATTGGGGTTCCTCTGGGTAGGATCAGTATGCATGGGTCTAGGCCATTTAGTGTCTTTGATGCGTCCGATAGCCGATACGATGGCGGATGCATCGACGCTAAAATTATACTCCGATAACCGTGGTGCTTCCTTAGGTCCGGTAGGCCTATCGAACCCATTTATGTTTATCATCCCCCGAGACCCTTGACCTCGATCAATCCTTTTATCGCCTTGTCCGGGGTTGCATCTTGATTCATTGATCTTGTGGTTTCTACTATATGGTCAGTATCGGTCCCTGATCGGACCTTATTCTCAATTGATGTCCCTTCTAGCAGCGGGTTCAGAACCCAACTGATCATCTTCGACTCTAATTTTTGATTGGTACCGATTATGTACGTCGGCCAAAGTAATAGCTGGGTACTTGATCAGGTTATGCTTCAACCGTCGTGAAGCCGCCGAACTTCGTTCGTTGAAACCTTGAGTGAAAGCCTGAACAGCCCAATCGTCTGTGACTGGTTGAAGATCCATTCGTTCCATTTGAAAATGAGATACGAACTCCCTTAACATCTCGTTATCCTTTTGTCTTACCTTGAACAGGTCCGACTTCCTGGTCTCGACTTTTATGGCCCCGGCGTGCGCTTTTACAAAAGAATTTGCAAGCATAGCAAAAGAATCGATAGAATTAGATGGTAAATTATGATACCATATCATTTCTCCCTTTTACAGTGTTTCACTAAAAATTTTCAATAATACGCATTCGATTTCATCGTCCTCTAGGTCGTTCCCTTTAATGGCACATGTGTAAGAGGTGACGTATTCGTTGGGGTCAGTAGTTCCGTTATATTTAGGAATCTCAGGCATGCGGAATTTCTTTGGGATCGGTTTAGGAGCCGCACTTGGGGGAAAAGTCTTTTTTACAAATTTTTTGGAATCTAAACCCTTCAATATCGGTGGTGCTCCCGGGATCTGATCAACCCTGGAGTTATATGTTTTCACCTTTTTGTCGTTTGCCTCGATTCTCCTTTCTCCTGACTCTATTCGTTTGGTCAGTTCTTCAAACATCTTAGTAATTTCGGGATTAGTTCCCAATTCTTGTTCATTTGACCTTACTAAAGCTGGCTCCATTCTGTGGGTGATTTCTCGGGGTAGACTGGGATCCGGTCTGCTCGGTACCTAGGTTTGACTTTATAACTGAGCTATCACTACTGTTGAGCTTGCAACATTTCGAAAATCATACGCAAGCTGATTTCGTTTTCCTCAATGTTATAGGTGTCTCGAGGTGCAGATCGAGTACCACCATGAATGTTATTTTTAGGCTTAGAACGTTGGTTTTCCTCAATAGCCACATGAGAATTAACGTCTAATGGTACTTCGACTCGGGCCCCAATGGCATCGAAAAGCGGCCTTTCGGCCCTGGTTGTCAAGTTGTTGTTTTCTCCTTGAAGGCCACCTTCGTTGTCGATAGGTAAGGCCATTAATTGAGAGTTCGTTGTTGCTAACTCGAAATCAAAGATACTTTCAATAACAAGTGTAAGAGGGTGTGTTTAGCGGATTCGTACCAAATAACCACTGTTATCCTTAGCCCCACGGTGGGCGCCAAACTGTTTACCCGAAAAACGGATGGAATTGAATTTATATGTAGTTATAAGGGTATGTGATATAACTTGACACAAATCGAGAATGAATAGAAATATCGAGTGTTGACTGTAGAGAATGAAAAATAAGCAAAGTTGGGAAGAAGATAATTTATAGATTAAGCAAGATGAATCAATCTATGAAGCTAAAAAAAGGATAACTCTTCAATATAGGAGTGTATGATATCTCAGTTACAATGTATGCAAAAACTTGGTCTTTACAGAAATAATAACCAACCCTTTTATAGTGGAGGGATCATACTTTAGATACAATTAAAAATATATAGTGGGAGACTCATGATAAATCAACTTTTCCATAATTCCTGCCAGGATTCTCTCCCCTAGTGCGGTTGTAACGGCTCTTGTCTATGAGCTCAATATTGACTCGAGCTCGATACCGACTCGAGCTCTCGATCTTGACTCGAGCTCGATTCTGATTCGGAGCCTTGCATTGATTCGGGGACAGTGTTGGTCGGTCTCTACCTCATAAGCTCGATAACTTCATCATAGTTCGATTTGGATATCGAGCTCAACATTGATCGGTCCCTAGGGCTCGAAGCTTGATGACCGGACTTCGGACCTCAATCTGATATTTGATCCAATGCATTACCATTTCGACCAGTTCGTACGAAAGACTAACCGGTTTTGACCGTATACAATCATATCACGAGGAAAAGCAAAAAGAAGAAAGAAAGGGTTAGAAGTTCTGATCAGAAACTATGGCCTATTTGATATATTTTTGCATCATGGAGTCTTGTGTGAATGCAATTTTTTTTTTCCCGTTGAAGCACAATTCAAATTTATAGTTGATAATGGTGAGAGTTTTTTCAAGGAAAAACTGATTTTTGGGAATTTTGCATAAAATTAGGAAGAGATAAGGGGAGGAAAAGGAAAATGAAAACAAAACAAATGGAAAAGGAAAGAGAAACAGAAAAATTACAAGAAAAAGAAAGGAAAGGAATATTCGGCCGAATCAGAGCTTAATTTCAGAAGAATATTTCATTTACTTTGTTTCATATATGGTAGGTTTCAATTACTCTTTTTATCCTTTCTCTTTTACTACTTCATGCTTTATTTAAAAAATAAAAAAAATATAAAAAAATACTAATAACTATCTAAGAAAATTTGAATGTACAAATAAAATATTATTACCTTCATTTCAATTTATGTGAATCTTTTTCGAATACGAGGGACAAACTAACTTATTTTCCATGCGAATTCGGACATAGAGTTTTTAAAAATTTTAAAAATAAATTTACATATTTAGCAACTAAAGTACTATAAATCAAAATAGTTAATAACTCAAGATATTTAAAGAGTATTTTTTAAAAATGTGCTCAAAAATAACTTTATTGAATTTCCAGAAAGTAATAGTTTCACATAAAATAGTACAGAAGTAAACATTAAAATACATAAAGATCTATCTATATATGCAAACACTTTTATAGAAAGTGAAAGTATTTTCTATTTGAAGTAGGAATATGACAAATATCTCTGATGTAATATAACAAAAATAATCTCAAAAGGATTATCGCTATATTCTAATTAAAAAATTTGCAGGCAAAAAATAAATTTTATAACCGCGCGAAATGCACTAGTTCCGTTTATAAATTATGGTTTGGCAAGTTGATGCATTAAAGGACTAACAATTCCATGTACATTAATAAACCTTTAATTGCAAAAGTAGGAGCAAGTTAAGTGCAAGGAATATCCAGTTGCCATGAAAGGAAAGACACAACGTACTTGGACGTAAATATAGAGCAAAGCATGACGAATCTCTGATTTTTGTATAATTAATATAAACTTATAAAATAGTACAAAAATACCATAGTCATGGAAACTTACAATTAACGAAATTAAGAAAAAAAGTTGAGCTTTAAATTTTACACTATAAATCCTAAACATGCTAAAACAAGTATATATAAATAATACAAAATAATGTAAATATCATGACATACCAATCACTTACAACTTCTTAGCAACTCAACATCAACAGAAAAAAAAAATGTATCATATATAAAGAAAGAAAATTAATGTCATATACATCTCCCGACAAGTAAAAAAACAAGTAAATAAATTAAGACACATCTGTTCGTACAATATTTTTTGAAAAAAAAAATTATTCTCCAAGATCATTCATGCAATATTGACTGATGTGTGCTTCGAACAAGTTACTTTTAAATTTACACAATTCATAGTACTATAATTTATAGTTGAAGGAGTAACATCTGAAGAGAACTATTTGAAGATTGATACAACTTGTTAACACTTTTACTGTCAAATAAACAATTCCCATACCCGTGAACAAGGGAGGGGCAATATCGTAATATTTGAAAAGAAGAATGAAACGTTAAGACATAAGAATGGACCATATGTAATCAAATGAAAGGTTACATTGTAGCTCATCGTAATAATCGAACAATATATATGAGATATTAAGAACATTTTGAAAAGTTTGATTTGTCATCACTGAAAATGAGTACTTTTTCAGGAAACAAAGCTTAGCTAATAATATTAGAGATAATAACATGATTTGCATAGTACCTATTAGGTAATCTCTATACAAAGGGAGTTAGAGCGCACGTTCGGATAGTTGGAGCTTAAGGCTCCTCCTACATTTGCCTCCAGGCGTTTTATGGTCGTGGAATAAATTTAGGGGGGTTCAAACGTATTTTCATATAATAAAGAGGTCAAAATTTGTAAAAATATAATTTAAGGAAGTGGGTTCTCAATGATTGGCCACTCCCGCGGTGTCGGCGCCCATCAACATCCGGTTTTAAAAAAAAAAAAGGTATTAAGTAAAAATTAATCTCTAATTCTTTGGGTAAATAATTCAGTATTCAGCCAAATATATCATTTAACTTTGTGGAATATGATTGTCAACAAATACTATTAGATTAATTCTAAAAAAATATACACATAAAATACTTAATTTGATGGAGAAATCATTGATTCACTTGTTCCTTAACTTACCATATAAATATGCCCCGGCTATTCAAAGACAATGAACAATTTTATCGCTACTTATAATGAAAAAGACTATCCATGTGTTTAGTTTAGCCCATGAAAAAACAATCTAACTTCAATTCTAGAAGGATGTGTTGAATGTATAATTAAGTAAACATAAATGTTTATCTAATATTTTAAGTTTTTAGATAATGTGGTTATACAATTCTAACTCCCAAGCACCAGTGTGTTAACTGTACCCCATATATGGTACACATCATTCAACTGTTTAACATAATTTTTTTTATTTATTTCTCATGCCTCCTCTTACACATCAATTTTATCAATCACTTCCATATACCAAAAGCTTACTCCATCCAATTCCTATAGTGTCAACTTTCCAGTTTCATTCTTTTCATTTTACATTTCATAATTCTGAATTATCAACGTACTAAATTTAATTCTAAAATAGTTGCTGGATATAGAAGGACATAAAAAGGAAAGGAAAAAATGATTGTCCTAAAATTTAAGCATAATGACATTTTTGCCTAGCTTTTCATGTAAAATGGCATATTTACGAGAAAGTCATAATGAGGTCATTTTTTCAAAAAGAAAACTAGGTAGAAATTTATCGTGAGGTAATTTTGATAGCTATAGGCGCTTCTTAGAGTCCACAAGATATGGGGCTGCCGCAAACTTTTACATACAAACTATTGGCTTCACAAAAACATGAAAATCAAAAGTATTCAATTTTACTCTGTTTTACACATTAAACACTCGACCTACCAATAGTCCAAAGGAATGTCAAAATTTACACTTGAATAAATATATAAGTACAACTACTTAAACCATATGGCCAATTTGCATTTATGAACATTAATAGTCATGCTAACTTGTCAGCCATGCATTAAATAATCCTTGGGAATTTTAATTAAAACCGGATTTGTTATACGTCATTAAGATATTACAGTACTTCAAAAGGGACTTATTAAAGGTCTTTACAAAACATGTTTCGAAACTTACATTATGGAACCGTATGTTTCGATATGGGTAGAAGGCCATCTCTCATTGTCCAAATTCATTCACCTTTTTTTCTTTAAAAGGTTAATTTAACCAAATTTTCGAGATTAATGTAAATATATTCTTGAATTATAAGAAAAATAAAATTGTATGCATAACACTATGAGATTAAATTATTTTTTGTTACAAATTGTTAAAAAGATTTTCTATAAAAAGAGATAGTCAAAGTATGAGGAAACCAAATTTGAACAGCAACAAAAAGAAACATTTTGGGATGGGAGAAGTAATACTTTTGACAGTTACATAAACAACTGAAACTCAACAATTTTAGTGGAGTGCTTCTCTTTTCTTTTTGGTTTCATTAAATAAAAGATTCTTGTCCCAATTCCACAATCAACCATACCATGTCCATATTTTGAAAGTTAGATGTAATTAAGGACCGTTTGTCCATAGATTTTTTTTTTTTTGAATTGTTTTTCAAACGCGAGTTTGTCCATGAATGTTTTTAAGTTTTTGGATTTTTTTTTGTTAAAATTTTTTTTCCCCGTCCCTCACAAAACTGCAATAGTTTTTTAAGTGAAATGCATGTCCAAATATAATTTCAAATTTCAAATATCATTTTTTACCTTGACTCCAAAAACTACTTTTTTTTATGTCCAAAGGCCTACTAAGAGCCCGTTTGGCCAAGCTGCCGAAAACTACTTATTTTGAGAAGTACTTTAGTTCAAAAGTACTTTCCGAAAAAGTACTTTTGCAAAATAACAGCTTGTGTTTGGCCAATTCATTTGGGTAACGCTTTTTGTAAGCAAATTATGTTTGGCCAATCTTTCTAAAAAGTACTTTATCAAATTACGAAAAAGAACAGTAACGAATTACTTTGTTGTTAGTATTATTTAAAAAGAGATATGAATTTCAATATTTATTATAAAGAAATTCAGCTAAAATATAAAATATAAAGTAACAATATAAATTAAAGATTTTAATTAATATAAAATATAGTTATTCTAAAGCATCAATATTAGGTACCTGGTATTATTTACGTGAGATTTAAATATATCAAAATACATCATTCAATATAAATTAAAAATTTACTCCTATACATCACTATGTAAAATAAAAGATCTATTTATATTGGAGAGAACATTCAAAGGAGGAATAGGAGAAAGAGAATAAAAAATGATGAAAATAAAAAAAGAAGAAATTTATGGTAAAAAAAAAGGAAAAGAAAAAATTTATATTAATAAGGAATAATTTAAAAATATAAATTTATTACAAAGATATTTTTGTCTTAAATAAATTAATTTTTTATTTCTTCTACTTTTTTGAAGAAATTAGAATTTATAATTTTTCCCGAAAAACAGAAAAATGGCTCTCTTTTTCATCCTGGCCAACCATCTCAAATTTTTCGTACTTTTGCTCTCGAAGAAACTTGACCAAACATGCTCTAAATATATTCACAGGTGCCCTACCAGCACTTTCCTTCATAGTACAGCGAAAATCCAAGACAAGTTTAATTTCCCTCTAAACAGACATTCATTATATATGTAGTTTCTTGGATAAGCGTTTCTCTTGGAACATCCACTTTTTATGGTCATTTCTTGCTCCTAAATCTTCACTAACAGATTCTTCATTTCTTTTCTATTCTTTTTTTAAAATTATTTTTTGGCTTTTTGAATTTTATTTTTGTCTATTTACTAATTTTATTTTGGATTACACTCTAAAAACCCTGTGATTGTCAGCAAGAACACCACCATATTAGTAGCAAAAGCAGTTTGCTTTTTCTCACTCCAATTATCACTCTCTCTTTTCCACCTCTCTTTGTCTCAATATTTGACCATTAGGTGGCACATGTTACAGTAGCTTTCTTCGGTTCTGTTTCAGTGGGGAGTGTTAAATGCATGTCCAATGGTGCTTTGTGCATCATGTATGGAGCTTGTTGTGACACTGTTTCTTGCTCTTGCTTCACTTGTTTTCAGTGTTACAGACCCCAATGACTTTGCCATTATCAATGAATTCAGAAAAGGACTGGAAAATCCCGAGCTTTTGAAATGGCCTAATAAGGGTGGAGACCCCTGTGATTCTCCCGTTTGGCCACATATTGTGTGTACTGGCACCAGAATTCAGCAGATTCAAGTCATGGGTTTGGGATTAAAAGGCCCTTTACCACACAACTTGAATCAGTTGTCAAAGCTCACAAATTTGGGCTTGCAAAAGAACCAATTTAGCGGGAAGTTGCCATCTTTCAGTGGCTTGTCTGAATTGAAGTTTGCTTACTTGGATTTCAACCAATTTGACACAATCCCATCAGATTTTTTCAATGGACTTGTGAATCTACAAGTTTTGGCTTTGGATAGTAACCCTCTGAATGCTACTACTGGTTGGTCATTACCAAGTGGATTGCAAGATTCAGCTCAGTTGCTCAATTTGACAATGATGAACTGTAGTTTGGCTGGTCCTTTGCCTGAATTTCTTGGAACTATGTCTTCTTTAGAGGTTTTGTTGCTGTCCACAAATAGGCTTTCAGGGCCTATTCCAAGCACTTTCAAAGATGCAGTGCTCAAGAAGCTTTGGTTGAATGATCAATCTGGTAATGGGATGAGTGGTCCAATCGATGTTGTTACAACAATGGTGTCACTCACAAGTCTTTGGCTTCATGGGAACAGATTTTCAGGTAAAATCCCAGAGGGGATTGGTAATTTAACAATTCTAAAGGAATTCAATGTGAATAGCAATGATCTTGTTGGTTTAATCCCTGAAAGTTTAGCTAATATGCCATTAGACAGTCTTGATTTGAATAATAATCATTTTATGGGTCCAGTTCCTAAGTTCAAGGCTACTAATGTTAGTTTCCAATCCAACCCTTTTTGTCAAACCAAACAAGGGGCAGCTTGTGCCTTAGAAGTTATGGCACTTTTGGAGTTTCTTGATGGGGTGAATTATCCTTCTAGGCTTGTTGAATCATGGTCTGGTAATAATCCTTGTGATGCAAGTTGGTGGGGATTAAGCTGTGGCAATAACCAAAAGGTTAGTGTCATAAACTTGCCTAGGTCTAATCTTTCTGGGACCTTGAGTCCTTCAATTGCAAACCTTGAATCTGTTACTCACATTTATCTTGGATCTAATAATCTTTCTGGTTTTATTCCATCTACTTGGACTAGCTTGAAATCTTTGTCTGTCCTTGATTTGAGTAATAACAATATTTCCCCGCCTCTGCCAAAATTTACCACCCCTTTGAAACTTGTTTTAAATGGGAATCCACAACTGACCTCTGGTACTCCTGGAGCAAACCCTTCGCCAAACAACAGCACAACCCCTGCGACTTCACCCTCTTCGTCTGTACCATCTTCACGACCCAGCGGTTCGAGCTCTGTGATTGTTAAACCCGGTGAGCAGTCACCAGAAAAGAAAGGTTCCAAGTTTAAGTTAGCCATAGTTGTGGGTCCTATTGCAGGTTTTGTAGTTTTGGTTTGTCTTGCTATTCCGTTGTGCATTTACGTCCGTAAGAAGAGTAAAGATAAGCATCTAGCGTCGACTGCTCTTGTGGTTCATCCTAGAGATCCGTCTGATTCTGATAGTGTGATCAAGATTGCAATTGCCAATCACACTAATGGAAGTCTTTCCACGTTGAATGAAAGTAGTTCTGCTAGCATACATAGTGGTGAGTCCCATATGATTGAAGCTGGGAATTTGCTCATATCGGTTCAGGTACTTAGGAATGTGACTAAGAATTTTTCTCCAGAAAATGAACTTGGGCGTGGTGGATTTGGCGTGGTTTATAAGGGAGAATTAGATGATGGGACACAAATAGCTGTCAAAAGAATGGAGGCTGGGATAATTAGCAACAAAGCTTTGGATGAATTTCGATCTGAAATTGCTGTTCTTTCAAAAGTCCGACATCGGCATTTAGTATCTCTATTAGGATACTCTGTTGAAGGTAATGAAAGAATTCTGGTATATGAGTACATGCCACAACGTGCTCTTAGTAGGCATCTTTTCCACTGGAAAAACTTCAAATTGGAGCCTCTCTCTTGGAAGAAGAGGCTTTATATTGCCTTAGATGTTGCTAGAGGGATGGAGTATCTACACACGTTGGCTCATCAGAGCTTCATACACAGAGATCTCAAATCCTCAAATATATTGCTGGGTGATGATTTCCGAGCAAAAGTGTCTGACTTTGGACTCGTGAAAATTGCTCCTGATGGAGAGAGATCTGTGGTCACCAGGCTGGCCGGAACGTTTGGATATCTGGCACCTGAATATGCAGGTAACCATTTTTGTTTTCTATATTGCTATTTGAAGTGTTAGGAAATACTGTCTACTTTCAGTCTTAGTATAACTATTTGAGGAGTTATTCATGTAGCCTAGGTTTGAATTTCTGTCTTTCTTCAATAAGGACATCTCATTGAGCTCTTTTAATTATTTGCATATGAAATGCATAAACAATAATTTTTTTTTTTCTCATTGCACCGAAACACAAAAAAAGAGATTAAAGCGAAATGCCAGCATCAAAATCAGTACTTTGACTGTGTTCAATGATGAGATGATTTTTAAGAAGGCTTACTTTATCAAAGAGAAAGAAAATATGATTATTTCAAAAAGGCATGTTTATAAGACAATCTTTACTTTGATAGACCCGTAGAGTTTGCTGAACTCAATTCTGAAGTATAGCTAATTATTTTGGCATTCCCAATTCTTAACTCATATGACCTGCTGATTTGATCCAGTAACGGGTAAAATCACCACGAAAGCAGATGTCTTTAGCTTCGGTGTTGTGCTAATGGAGTTGCTAACTGGTATGATGGCACTTGATGAGGATAGACCCGAGGAAAGCCAGTACTTGGTTGCATGGTTCTGGAATATCAAATCCACTAAAGAGAAGCTTATGGCAGCCATTGATCCAGCTCTGGATGTTAAAGAGGAGATAATTGGGAGCATCTCAACCTTAGCTGAACTTGCCGGTCACTGCACTGCAAGAGAACCAGGCCAAAGGCCCGATATGGGATACGCTGTGAATGTACTAAGCCCACTTGTTGAGAAATGGAAGCCTCTTGAGGATGATCCGGAGGAATATTGTGGTATCGATTACAGTCTTCCCCTCAATCAAATGGTGAAGGGATGGCAAGAATCGGAAGGAAAAGACTTGAGTTATGTGGACCTCGAGGACAGTAAGGGTAGTATCCCTGCAAGACCAACCGGATTTGCGGAGTCCTTTACATCAGCTGATGGTAGATAAAAGGAGGTACTTGTGCGTAGTAGATGTAGATAGCAATTTTCTTTTGTATTTGTGAGATTTTGATCCTATTCCACCTGCTTTCTTTCAGTTGTTTTCTTCAATGTGAATGTATTAGAAATTTAAAAGGCCATGATACATAATGTGTCGCCTTAGTTTCTTTGTGTGAGATGTAGATATAGAATAGTGATGAAGGAGAACTATTTACCAGGTGAGCTCCTCACACAGTGACTATACTAGAGTGAGAATTTTAGAGCATTTTGTACCACAATTTTGCTTACTTTATATATTAGCACGCTTTAATTTGCTGCTTCAGAAGTTTTGGACTGAGAAAAATAGTGATATGTTGAAATAGCCCTTAGTGTCGATGGCTTCTTCTGTCAGGTCAGCAGCTTAAATATGGCAAGACATTGAGATGTTAACCCTTATGTTTTCCCTCATCACTGTTGCTTTGAGAAAAAGTATGATATATCTGTCAACGGTAAGTATGGAGACTATCTTGTTTTGTTCCTATTTTAATTTATAGGCTAAAATTTAAAGTTAATCTGTTGGTGAAAGTTCGAGTAGTCAACCAGCCGGAGTATTAAGAGGCATAGTTTAATCCATTCTTTACCTTCCTTTGGCACATAAAAGACATGGCTGAGGTTTTGTTTCTGATCTTTCCCCTCAGTTGCTAGGTAAGAAAAACCCATATATGTGCACCACTAAATTAAGCTTCAACCGACCAAGCTAAAATGTAGAATTCCAACCAGAAACAGTTGGCATTGTCAAATTTTAGCAAGGAGGTCATTTTCAAGCATAAAAAAAATGGCCTTCAAACTAACGAAATTACTTGATTGACATGGAATTAAGACTTTAATTTGTACTACCATCTAGGATTAGTAGCATATATAATTCAAGGGGATGTAGATGTAGATTTCCTTATCGTAGTCACAGGATTTGGTCCACAATTTGGTGCTTGTCCTTGTCGCTTTGCATAGGTTTCCTAACCCAACATATCAAATTCACCCTCTAATTAGCTTGGGGCTCCTAGCTATCTTTGCATGATGTTGACTATATTAATATGCACTTAAACTTTGGTTTACAAATACTATTTACATAACATACTTTGCTTGTAAAATAAGAGAATAATTTCCAAGAATAATATTTGTAATTTTCAAACACGTTCTTAGCCATTCTGCTTCAAAGGGCAGGAAATAGCAAGTACCTGTGAAATATTTGAGCTGGGGGCACAAATAGTTTAAACATCATTGTTATAAAGAAAAGAAGTCTATAATCGTAGGTTTGATATTTGTACATTAAAAGATTTGCCCTTAAAATCCTATTTGCATTCTTAGTTTTATTTTTTAGTTTAGTTTTCATTTTTACCCGATTTTGAACCCAAATTTTGATATCAGTTAATTGGTCACTTCAATCTGAGTTAATGTTTCCGTTAAGAATAATTAGCCATGCTGCAAGATAATGGAGTATAGTGTTTGTTAAAAATCAATTTTACGTCAGTATACTAAGAGTTAGTGAATCTAAAAGAAGAGGATTTTATTTATTTCAGAAATGTGATGGTAATTGACATTATAACTAGCATCAATTTTAAATATAAAATCTCTGTAGTTATCAATAAACTATAAAGGAAAATGCTAATAGAAGCGCGAAAAAAATCAAAGATTAAGCTTACAAATACTGGTGAGCACTTAAAAGAGTTTATGCATGATGCAATAAAAGTTATGCCCTTCTCCTTTATGTATGCACACTAATACATATTGTTCTTTTTCTTTTTGTAAAAGTAATACTCCTATCACTACAAGAAATTTACCAAAATCCGTCCACACCATCCGACAGAAATCAGTCAGAAGAAGAAACCGACTGAAATCGGTCGGAAAATATCTAAATTGGTCGTAAAAGTCAAATAAATTTTTTTACAAAAAGATACCGACCACTTTCGGTCGAAAAAAGTGATCTCACAATAAAGAAACACTGTTATATCTGACACATAAAAGTTTCGACCGATGTCGGTCGAAAATTGATCAATCTTTGACCAAGACCTGGTCAGACTTGCATATTATCTACCAAAATAAAATTTAATTAAAAACATTCAAGCATACCGACCGAATTCGGTCGGAAACTTTGATTTATTTTTTTCCGTCCAGGCTGAATTATTTTTTTCCATAACAAAAATAATTTTTTAAAATTATTATGAATGTACCGACCGATTTCGGTCGGTATTAGTGGTCAAAAATAGTCAATCACTTATAAATTATTGTTATATATATATATATATATATATATATATATATATATATATATATATATATATATATCAATCACAACAACGACAAGCAATAAACTCGTTCAATTATATATATAATATTTATCATCCGCGTGCTTTCGTATAAATTATACTTCATATCCGTATACGTGTAATAGATTATAATAGAGTGTATGATTTTATTTTATTTATGATAATTTACACTTACATATATATGACTAGCGTTAATGATTTATTCTCAACTGTTCATACTCGAATGCTTGATCGGTGAATAAATAAGAAAATAATTCTTGGAGTTTAAGTGACTAGATGCTCCGGTATAATGAGTGACTAGATGCTCCAAGATGTGTACAATCGACACAATTTTGAATGTTTTATTCTCGATCACCTTATTAGTACTTTTCTCGGATACTTCATTAGAGGATCAATTGAAAATTTAATTATATTCGATTAAAACTTACTATAATCGAATTTTCATACTTAAGTTATATTAATACTTCATCGAATTCTAGTAGTGAGTTTTAATCGAATATAATCGAATTTTCATACTTAAGTTATAGTTAGCTCTAATCGAATATAATTGAATTTTCTATTGATTCTCTGATAAAGTATCCGAGCAAAGTATTAATAGGGTGATCGAGAATAAAACATTCAAGACTGTGTCGATTGTACACATCTTGGAGCATCTAGTCACTCATTATACCGGAGCATCTAGTCACTTAAATTCCAAGATTTATTTTCTTATTTATTCACCGATCAAGAATTCAAGTATGAATATTTGAGAATAAATTATCAACGCTTGTCATATATATGTAAGTGTAAATTATCATAAATAAAATAAAATCATACACTCTATTATAATCTATTACACGTATATAGATATGAAGTGTAATTTATAGAAAGCACACGGATGATAAACATTATATATATAATTGATCAAGTTTAATTGATATCGTCATTATATCCAACATGCTATGATATGTGTGTGTGTGTGTGTGTGTGTGTGTGTGTGTGTGTGTGTGTGTGTGTGTGTGTGTGTGTGTGTGTGTATTATATATATAATTTATATTGTTAAATATATATAGATTGTAAATAACAAAAATATAAGTGGTTGACTATTTTTGACCACTAATACGACCGAAATCGGTCGGTATATTCATAATAATTTTTTAAAATTATTTTTTTTATGGAAAAAAAATAATTGAGCCTGGTCGGGAAAAAATAAATCAAAGTTTCTGACCGAAATCGGTCGGTATACTTGAGGTCAAATGGTCAAATATTATTTTATTATTACCGACCGACATTTTCGATCGAAGTAGATCAGTAATATTCTAATTAGACTGGACAGACGAGGTTTCTTCCCCATTTTCATCTTTTCCCTCTCTCTCTTCTCTCTCTTCCATCTCTCTTTCTCACATCTTTTTGCCCAAATCCCATCCAAATCAAGTCCCCCATCCCCAAAATCGAAGCCCCACCTCCCCCAACCCCAGTAGAGTTTCTCCGCCCGCCGTCGCACGCTGTCTGCCGCCGCCGTTTGCCGTCTGCCGCTTCCACCACTACCATTCCCCTCACGCCGCCCCCACTGCCATTCTCTTTCAAGGTTAGTGTTCTACCTTATTAGCTTTTTAATTTTTAATTTATGAAATATAATTGTATGTAATTTTTTAGAAGTTTTGTCTATTTTGGATTTATGTGACTAAATAGGATTTTTGAACTACATTGTGACTAAGGATTAACTATATTGTAATTAAAGTTAACTACATTGTAACTAAATTGATTATGCCTTTATAGAGGTTTATAAATTATTTTAAACTAGTTAATTTGTGGTGTATAAATTATATAAATTAGGGTTTAGTGCTCTTACTTTATGAAGTTATGGCTCTTAATTTTGTTATTTGAACTATATTAGATTTAGAATTAAGTACATTATAATTAAAGTTAACTATATTGTAACTCTAATCGATTATGCACTAATAATGGTGTATTTGATTATGATTACTAGTTAATTTGTGGTGTTTAAATTATATAAACTAGGGTAGGGAACTATAGATTATGAACTTATGGCTCTTAATTTTGTGGTTTGAACTACATTGATTATGCATTAACAAAACTCAAATTTATGCCCTTAAATTATTTAATGTATAAATTAATTTAAGGTATAAATTAATTTGTAACGACAATATCAATTAGTTATGCAATTTATACACTTAAATTATTTATTATGTAACTTAAACTATAAATTAATTTGAATACTCAATTAATATAACATGCAATTTATTTATTCTTTGTGTAGATGGAATATCGTAGCTGGATGTATAATAGGAATTGTCCTAGTTGTCGGTTTTTTTAGGGAGGAGTTTATAGAAGGGGTTAGTAAATTTATTAGGCATGCAATGTCACTTCAACCATTTTGGATTGGAGGGTTGATTAGGTGTCCTTGTGTGAAGTGCAAGTGTTTGCAATATTTTAGATCGGAGGATGTTAAGACTCAGTTTTATAAAAAAAGGATTTATGGATAATTATTTTGTGTGGACTAGTCATTGAGAGGTTGATGGTAGTGATGGTGTATTTCATAACATAGTTGTTGGTGAAAGTAGTAGGTCGATGGGAATGACGTTCAACATCCTAGATACCATGAAATGGTTGCGGATGCTTTTGGGATGCACTTCAAGTTTGAACCCCATGAAAGTGTTGAACAAGTTCCTAATGAAGAGGCAAAATATTTTTATGAACAGTAAGAGGCTGCTAGTCATCCACTACGTGAAAGGAGTATGCACTCTCAGTTGTCTGTTGCGGTTAGATTATTAAGTATCAAATCAGATACCAGTATTTCTCAAGAGGTAATGTATTTTTTCATTGGTATTGTGAGTGAACTAGTTGACCCAACTTTCAACATACCTGAAGATGGTTGCATGTTGTATTATAAGGGTCATGCAGATTTAGAAAGTTATAAATTTTGTTAAAAACCTCGTTTTAAGCGGGTTTCCAGCAGGAACAAGGTTGTTGTGAAGTCGATGCATTATTTACCTCTTATTCCTAGATTGAAGAGGTTGTACGCATCGATGAGTTTCGCTCCTCATATGAGATGGCACTATAAAAATAGAAGGTCGCCCGGTGTTATGTGTCATCCTTTAGAAGAGGAAGCTTGGAAGTATTTTGATAGGATATAGCCAGATTATGCTAGCGAACCGGGAAATGTTTGGTTGAGTTTGTGTGCTGATGGTTTCACGCCATTTTCTATTTCTGCAACACCATATTCATGCTGACTAGTCTTTATTTTGTCAAATGTGTATGACCAGTCCATATATTTTTTAAAATTGTATTATTCCTGGTCCCCGCAATCCAAAGAATTGATGTATATTTACAACATCTGATTGATGAGCTAAAACAGTTGTGGTATGATGAAGTTGAGACATATGACATATCAGCTAAACAAAATTTTAACATGTTTGCTAATTTAATATGGACCATTAATAATTTTTCTGCGTATGGAATGTTGTCTGGGTGGATGACTGCTTAAAAGTTAGCATGTCCTTACTGCATGAAAAATGGTAAAACGTTCACTTTAAGACATGGCCGAAAGTAGTTATGGTTTGATTGTCATCGTCAGTTCTTGCCAGTTAATCATGAGTTCAGAAGGATGAAGAATGCATTAATAAAGAATACAGTTGAACTTGATTTTTCACCTCTAATTTTTTCCGGTGAGAAAATTTGGGAGAGTGTTCAGAACTTCACTAAAGTTACCGAAGCCCCACCTTCTAGATTTTCTGGATATGGTGTTACTCATAACTGGACAAAACAGACCATATTTTGGGAGTTGCCATATTGGAAGGATAATCTTCTCCGACACAATCTTAATATAATGCATATTTAGAATAACTATTTTGACAATTTGTTCAACATAATGATAGATAATAAGAATAAGACAAAAGATAACCCGAAGGCTAGACTGGACTTACAAGAATATTGCAGGCAACCTGAATTACATTTTCAGTCTGCAAACAATGATAAGGTGTTAAAGACCAAGGCCAACTACACATTCACTTTGGAACAAAGACGACAAATTTGTGAGTGGGTAAACAACCTAAACATGCATGAGGGCTATGCTTCGAACCTGAAAAAACGTGCCGATATGGTTGAAGGAAAGCTGACTCATGAAAAGTCATGATTGTCATATCTTCATGAAAACTTTAATCCCTGGACCTCTCAGTAGGATTCGAACCCAGATGAAGTTCTGACCATCTATCAGAGAAAAAAGAATGAACAGATCTTGTAGGATTCCCAAAATATTCTTCGATTTCTTCTGGAAACAGATGATTAATCATCTGCTTCTCATGTTCCATGAATAGCCGGGACATTGAGGAATATCCAGAAAGGAATTTCGGGAATTGGCCTGATTCTATCTCTTTTAGTTCCGTTTGAAGAAAGGAAGGATCCCAAAGAATCGATCTTTCTTTTCATTGTTGAATCTCTCTTTGATTAATAAATGTGTGATATTCCGCAATCCAACTAAAGATTTTGATTCCAGTGGGGCAGCTATGATCATGGTAGCTGCGGTAAAGTAGGCACGAGTATCAACGTCTAAGCCCACAGTAAACATATGATGAGCCCAAACAAGAAATCCAAGAACTCACGGCAATCGTTTAAGAAGATAAAAGAAAAAACGCATATCAACGGTATCAAAAAAGAAATGATTTTAGAATTTGATTCTATAAAAATTCAAGTTTCATTTTTGGATGAAGTTAGACGATACAACTCTTATTAGTTTAATAGTTGCTTATGTAGTTGATCGGATCAGATAGCCCTTCCTTCGGGCAAGCAACCAAACCCGACACATCCAATTCTATTTCGATCAACAACTTGGAGGTATGGCTGAGTGGCTTAAGGCATTGGTTTGCTAAATCGACATACAAGAAGATTGTATCATGGGTTCGAATCCCATTTGAATCAGATTCTCGCTCAAAGCCTATTCTCGAGGCACTCTTTCTCTTATAGCGGAATTCCCCTTCACTTGCCAAACCTTCTTCTTCCTGGTCCTATCGAACTAGATACTAAATACTTGGCCTTACCCAAGTCTAGTTTCGAATCTAGTCTCGACATCAATCCGTGAAAGCCTTCAAGCTCAATCCCTTACTTCTAGCCCCCCTGTTTCCATGGAAAGGTGTCGAAGGAATAGGCACATTTAGAGCTGTGGGACTTGAAGGAATAGAATGTCTCGTTAGAATGGGCAGGGACAGTCGATCATTGGCTTAATGTTCTGGGGAGAGAACCTTCTCTCATAGATTCCCTTCACCAAGTCATTGCCAGCAATCAGCTCTTATACCTTAGTGTCAATATCCGCTTCTGCGAATAGAAGTTGTGGAGCTCTTCTACAGCTTCTTCTACATAGGCTCCGTAACTTCTGGAATTGAAGAAGGAAGCCCCTTTTAGAGTATTGATGGAACATGATAGAACATTCATATTGCCTTGCCCTCTGAAAAAATTTAACTTTAAACAAATTTTTTTGATTCAACCATCTCTTTGTCTGTCTACTTGAATCAGATTTAAGAAAAAGTCTTATTTATTAATATTTAATAATAATGAAAGTACTTATTTTTTATTTTTTAATTCACATTTGATTTTAATTCAAAATTACAATTATATCCTGTCTCTGTAAGGTGAGAGTGGAATTTCTCGTTTATTTTATCCTTTCCATTCACTCGGATTTCTTCAGTTTCATCAATTTTGTCTGCATCCCACCTTGAGCATTCGGTGGAACCGGTGAACTACACTTGCTTCTGGATAGATGTGTGGGACAGAGGGCTCGTGGAATCTGTAGTTGTAGTTTCTATACTAAAATCCAATCTCGCTTCCATTCATCATCCATTCTGAGGAAAGACTCTTGAATAACAGGCTAAGGAGTCTTCTCGAAGCTATCTAAGTTCTCTCGCTTTCAAAGCGAAGACTGTTAGCAAGAAGGAGCTCTTTTGAGTTGAGGTTTGAAGGCAAAATCCGATAAGGTTAGGGTACCTTTGATTGGAATTTCTTTACCATCGACATCCTAGCAATCTAAAAAATAGAACATGGTTGACCTTGATATTGGGACTTAGCCCATATAGGCTAAACTTATCACCCCACTGGCATGGAAGAGAATTGAGGGAAAAAATCAACTGCTATAGAAGAAAAAGTATTGCATTTTTTGGTTTGCCTGAAAATATCTGGAAACCCATCATAAAGATAAGTTTGTTCTTCAAAGACTTATGTTCTACCACATTAAGGGAAGAAAACCTATTTCAAATGAATCAGAACATCCTTGTAATTAGTAATAAGTTGGAAAGAATTTTTCCATGTGGTTTCTTTGATGTGATGAAACACCTTCCAATTCACCTTGTACACGAGGCGCGACTTGGAGGGCCGGTTCAATGCAGGTGGATGTATCCATTCAAGAGGTAATGATCAAACCTTGATTCATTCTTGTAATTTTCTTTAATGTTATCATCTAATATGACAATGTGCAAGACTATCGGCAAGCGTAAACGATTTGTTAAACAGAGGAATATGATTGAAGGATCCATATGCGAAGCCTATCTTGCAAAGGAAGCTGCTCATTTTTGTTCTTACTACTTCGACAGTCATGTGCCATGTGCTAGAAATAGGCCCAATTAGCACAATGTAGTAATTGAGAATGATCCATTATGTCAATTCCCAAAATCCAACTAGTCGTGATGGCACCTAACCCAATCCTCTAGGTAAGACAATTAATAACTATCCAATTCTAATGATATTTAATAAGACAGTTAAGTAAAGAAATTATCCGAATCTTATACATTTTCCAAGGACTGATAGTACAAATTATGAGCTTCTAAGAATAAAGTTTACAAAGCTGAAATGGAGTAAATACATCATCTGTTTGAAAAGTACATAAACAGAGTTTCATAGATCTAAGGCTACCATGAATAAGAGGTAGCTACAAATGGAACGCAGGTACATCTTCAATTCCGATCACAGCAACGTCAGCAATCAATATATGCACGCAAGGTGCATAAGTGTAGTATGAGTACAACCGACCCCATGTACTCAATAAGTAACAAACCTAACATTAGGTTGAAAGTAGTGACGAGCTAACACAAAGGTCGGGTCCAACACCAATATTCTACAACAGTTCATAACAGCATAGTACAAGTAACAAAGGAGTATCTCAGAAATAAAATACTCAGCTCGTTCACAGTTCCAGAAAAATAGGCATACTTTTCAAGTATCTCAGTGAAAACCCAAATCTTTAACCGAAATTGCCAAAAATATGAAGTAAGTTTGAAAACTATGATTTTTCCCAAAAATCCTTTCAATAATAAATAAGATGTTTCATTTTCCTTTCAGATAACAAGTGTAAGATGTCTCTCTATGCCCATATGTAAAAATGTATAAGAAGTCATAAATGACGTGATACTATACAACAT
Source organism: Nicotiana tabacum (assembly GCF_000715075.1). NCBI lineage: Eukaryota > Viridiplantae > Streptophyta > Magnoliopsida > Solanales > Solanaceae > Nicotiana > Nicotiana tabacum. Next base: position 64,030,113 of record NC_134081.1, read on the forward strand.
GAGGAAAAATGAATCTCTATGCCTGTATGTCAAGTGTGCATGCCAGATGCGATGCAAATCAGTGATAAAGACCATATGCATACTCTCAGAGTATCAATTCACTCAGTCCTCCCAGTCACTCAGTCCTCACAGTTACTCAGTCCTCCCAATCACTCGACACTCGCACTCACTCGACACTCGCACTCAGTAAGTACCTGCGCTCACTGAGGGTATGTACAGACTCCAGAGGGGCTCCTACAGCCTAAGCGTTATAATCCGCACGGACAACTCAGGTGCTGCACGGACAACTCATGTGCTATAGTATCAATATCTTGATCCGCACAGATAACTCACGTGATGAACGGACAACTCACGTGCTATAGTATAACATCTGGATCCGCACGGACAACTCACGTGCTATAATATAATATCTCACAATCAGTCCCTCGGCCTCACTCAGTTGTCAATCTCTCTAGTATCTCGGGCTCTCAATGTCATGAAATATCAGCCCAAAATAATGTGTGATGTATCAATATGTAGCAACAGAGATTGAGGTATGATATAAAATAAATGAACATGACTGAGTATGAAACTGCAATGTAAGCAAATAACTCAACAGCAGTAACGACCTCAATGAGTCCAAATAGAGTAAGCACGTAGCCTAGACATGGTTTCTAACATAAATCACAGCTCAATAGCTCTAGAATGTAGATTTCATGGTTACAGATATGATCAGGTAGCTAGACAGTACCACAGAAATAATGAAATTACAACTTACACGGTGCACGCCCGTCACCTAGTATGCGCGTCACCTCAACACCAATCATATAACACGTAATTCGGGGTTTCATACCCTCAGCACCAAGTTTAGAAGTGTTACTTACCTCGAACAAGCCAATTCCAATATTGAGCAAGCCAAGCGATGCTCCAAAAATTCCATCCCGCACGTTCCAACCTCCGAACAGCTCGAAACTAACCAAAAACAACTCAAATACATCAAACAATGCTAAAGGAAATAATCCCAATCGATAAAGGTCAAATCTTGAATCAAAATCCCAAAATCGGCCAAAAGGTCCAACCAAGGACCACGCCTCGAAACCCGACCAAACTCACAAAATCCGACAACCCACTCAATTATGAGTCCAACCATACTAGTTTCACTCAAATCTGACTCCAAATCGGTGTTCAAAACTCGAAAATTCGTATTATGAAACTTTAGGCTAAAACCCCTCAATTTCTCTTTTGGAACCCTCAATCAGATGCCAAAAATGAAGATAAATTCATGATATTAAATAAAAAATGAATAGAGAACACTTACTCCAGTTCACAAGATGAAAATTGCTTCAAGAATCACCTCAATCCAAGCTCCATAGCTCCCAAAATGAAGAAAGAATCAAAACCCTCGATAATATAGCTTCTGCCCAGCGATTCCGCATTTACGGACAATTCGTCGCATTTACGACCACCGCTTTTGCGGTAAAACTTCGCTTCTGCGAAAACAACCTGACCCAGCAATCCCTTGCACCTGCGATCTTTAAGCCGCTTGTTCGATAGTGCTTCTGCGCACTTAAATCGCATCTGCGGTTGCGCAGGTGCGTCCAAGCACCCGCATATGCGATCCTCACGCCCAACTCCCCTTCACACTTCTGAGACTCCTCTGTCGCTTCTGCGATCATCGCACTTGCGCAAACCAGCCGCAGGTGCGATCACACCAGAACCAACAACTTAGCAAAAATCCTAAAATGCAATGAAATGATCCAAACCTCGTCTGAAACTCACCCGAGCCCCTCGGGATCCCGTCTGAACATGCCAAAAAGTTCCATAACACAATACGGACCTACTCGAGGCCTCAAAACACACATAACAACATCAAAACGATAAATCACACCTCAAATCAAAATCTATGAACTTTGAACTTTTAAATTCAACAACTCGTGCCGAAACATAGCAAATCAATCCGGAATGACTTCAAATTTTGCGCACAGGTCATAAATGACATAACATAGCTATTCCAATTTCTAAAATCGGATTCCGACCCCGATATCAAAAAGTCAACTCCCCAGTCAAACTTCCCAAAAATTTAACCTTTTTCAGGCCTAATTCCACTACGGACCTCCAAAAATCTTCCGGACACGCCCCTAAGTCCAAAATCACTATACGGAGCTATTGGAATTATCAAAATTTTATTCCGGGTTCAAATTTACAAAAAGTCAAACTTGGTCAACTCTCCCAATTTAAAGCTTCAACCATGAAATCCATTTTTCCAATTCGATTCCGAATAACCTGAAAACCAAAACTGACGATTCACATAAGTCGTAATACATCATACAAAGCTACTCATGCCAGTAAACTACCGAGCAAAGTGCAAATGCTCAAAATGACCGGTTGGGTCGTTATATTCTCTCCCACTTAAACATACGTTCATCCTCGAACGTGTCAAGAGTTGTTCCCAAAACCATCAAACCGCCGTATAACCTTACCATGCACATACCCGAGGGTGATCCCATGTCACCCTATCCCATATAGATCCGATAACACAACATAACTGAAATTTCTCAATTCAACCTAGCCCACAAGCCTTAGAATCCAATTTCCAACATCTGAAAATTTCTTATAAGATCAGAAACTCGCATCTACATACTGTATAAGTCTGAACAAGCTATATCAAGCCATATCAGTAACCCAAGATGTAATCACATGATATGCCACATAACTCAAATACTCATAGCAATAATTTCTAATCACATCAGCTGCCCAAAACAACCCAATTCCGGTAATAAACCTCATGTCAAACCAAACCTCATCCTAAAACCTTCGTACACTGCCGATGATGAAAGAAACACGTAGAACTCATAACCATTCATCATATCAACCAGTCATGAAACTCCCTCTCCTTCGACAAGAAATATAGCAAATTTCTAACCCGACTTTCGATATTATCCTTCCAACCATGCTATAATCAATTCCGATAGTATCTATTATAGGTCCAATGACCTCATCTCATCCAACACGACCACTCTAGTGACATGACACACTCATACAATCTAAAGCCACAACCTATGCAATCCGTGCACCAATAAGCAATATTCCAAATGCACTCAATCATGGAAAAAAAAAGACTCATACGAGAGAACTGTCCCGCAAGCTCAAAAATTACCACCACAACGCAATGCTAAGAACCTATCACACACCTTAGAACCAAAACACACGAATCTAACACATGGGATCATATCTCAACATAACTCTATTGCAATGTGTGACCCCATCCAAATACTAGTCCATATGAAATACCCCAATCACCATGCTCAAAATCAATAACCACACGCAAGTCGACATCAAGTACCCCAAAGTGCATTACCATAACCACGGAGAATCCAATGACACAATTCCACCCAAAACTCGAAAGGACATAACAAATACGCAATCAATCATGCAATACCCAAATACTCCTCTCGCTCAAATTTCGCTATAAGGCCCCAATAGAAGCGCACCATGTGTGCCTAAAACCAACGAATCACAACTCCTCGTAGCATAGAAGAGTAACTCACAGATAATTTCAGAACACGAATAAGCTCAGCAACAACCGAATGTCACATCCTCAACAATAGCATTATGGAGCCAACCAATCCGACTCGGTGTAGAATACACATCCTAATTGGGCCTACCAATGGAGCCCCAAATCGACTCTGGTCACCCCCAAATAGATAAATAACCCTCCAAAAGTCCACAATGACTGAATCATAACACACACTATCATCTGGCTAGCTTCGGCCACAACCTCCAAATCCATAAAGCACACGAATCACCATATCTGATCCCAACTCCACCGCTCGAATATCTAACACATCTCTCATTCACGATCATCCCACGAGGAATACTTCTTAAATTCTTCTGTGCCACATAGAAAAATTTGAATATCAGCAGACGATCAACCGGGAGAGTGCCGCAATACCAGTGAAGTATCCATAAATGAAAACACATTGCCCCTTCTGAAATGTATACTCTCATCAAGCCATACCAAATAGTAATATCATTTACCTAGTCATCTGAAACCGTCCATGCTGCCTAGGAATTTTATGACCTTCCCTTCAAAACTGAACTGTGATCTCGCTCATGCAAATCTCAATCACATATAACACACCGCATGTACCATGCCATCATATGAAAAATACGAGAACTTCATAGTCCACTCCGAGTCACAAGAAACTACATACTCAATTAGCCAAGGACCTTCCATTTGACTTCATCCAGGAGAAAATCACTATACACCACATGCTCCTCACGCCAGTAGGAAATATACTCCTCGAACCGTGGTAGAAACCATTGAGAACTCTTCGAAGCCCATTTGCACATAACCAAGCTATCAGAACTGAATCTCTCTAACTCAACCCAGCCACGCAGGTCGCCAAAGCCCAAGAGCATTGCCACGAAACACCTGTAGAGACTAGACACATCATAAGTACCCAAAGAACCGATTATATCCATTACCGTGCTGATCCAACCTACTACCAAGTTGTCCTAACTCTCCGAGTTCTTTCCGAATTACCTTCAAATTGATAGTTCTCTTCTCCATAATACCACTATCCTCAACGAAAACTCACCACACAAGAGACCCTAGTATAAAACCACAGCGCCTAAGGCCCATAAGCCGCTGACTTTCCTCTTAAGCATCCCAAAGCACCACAACCAGGGCACCCACTCTAAAAAGACCTTATGTGAACCTAAAACTGTTTCCTTCACTTTCTTGATACTGAAATGCATAATCCAGAATGATAAAAAAAGAATTCCACATGTCTCGACACCATCCAATGCAAATATCGGATCCTAGCCATATACCAATTCGAAATTCTCAATTGATACATATAATTCTTGAATCCATTAGAACCATTCTTGAGAGTCATCCACTCTACTCAAATCTCAATTAAACCGACCAAACGTACCGAATGACCTGTGCCCATTTAGCACACCAACACCCAAGGGAGTAGCCCACACTCCTAAGCAACCGAGCAAATTCCTACTCCATATACACTACATCCTTCGCGAATAACCACTCAATTATTTTATGATTCCCATATACCCATAGAGTATAATACAACTTGTATCCTCGATCTCGACCTCTGCAAGTCATAACTGATTCACCAGTATACCCCGAACCGAAACCAATACAACACATTATCGTGCAATCAACTCGTCGATAGCAGGCTCCCCCACTTCGCTCAAAGCCATGGAATAAAACATTTGATTACTTAAAATAACCATACCCCATTACTACCATAATACCACAGTGAGATTCCACTAAATCCTTCATCCGCTCATGCAACACAAACCATTTAGTACCTCAAATCATTTGCAAATCTCGCGTTCATTCTCGTGATGGTTAAGCCAACTTCCACAAGCGATCCAAACTCAAACTGCAACATATATCATTCACTGGTAAAAGAGAACTCTCTACAAAACATCATAGGGATCACACAACCTCAGGACACCTCACAGGAGATAACCCATGTAATACCCCGGAATACTTCGAAGTACTAAAGCACTAGTAAGAAAGTTGATGTGTGATAATTATATTATTTTTTATGCAGACGAGGACTATTAATATAATGGATATCAATTGGATATGATAATAAGTGTATGAGTCATATTATAAGTGTTGTGGGATCTAAGGAGAGCCCTAAGTCCAAGTCAATTTGGAAATTACATGATAGGCTAAAAGTTTCAAATGAGTACGCACAAGACCAAACTTTGGACGAGCATATATACATGTATATAAATATTTATGTGATGTATGACCTATCAAATTAAAGATCTTTGAGTCTAGTTTCTAACGCATCAAGCTCCTCTCCACTCTCTCAAGACCACCAACTCCTCTCATCTTCAAGGTAAGCAATTCCCATTATCTTGGTGTGAAATTCCATCATTTATATGCTAGTATTGATGAGATATACACATAAAATACTTAGATCTTCAAGAAATTTCTTCAAGAACTCAAAGGAGGGTTTTGCAAGATTTCTTCCAAAAGGTAATCCTACACCCTTAGACTTTCATGTATGGATATATTATGGGAATATGAGTATGAGTTAAGTATAGGAACTCATGATATGGTGATTGGAAGCCATAAGTTCTCAATTTAAGTACATAACCATTGTAGAGATTGAAAGGTTATTATTTAATGGAAGTTTGTTAGTAGGGTGTGGATGGATGGTCATGTATGTGATGTTGGAAGTAACGAATTGTTTAAGAATGATGGTGGGATAAATTTTTAGTAAATGATAGTAGTTGGATGAACTAATTCTATGGTTAAGAGGTATAGAGATTCATGCCTACAAGGTGTTTGATAAAATGCCTAAATGGCCTAAATTATCAAATATGTTACTAATATTGGTCCCATTGGATGTTGTTATTGTAGATTGAAGTGGATTAGTGTAGTGGATCGTTGTAGTATCATTAAGGGATGAATTGGAGGTATGTTGGCTAAACTTTATCTCTTAGAATCGAATTCCATAATGTTCCCGTAAGTTTCAAAGTATGGGTTGCGTATTGAAATATTATGGCTTTGAGCCGAGTTTCAAATGAAATCTAGTATGTCAAATTGTGTGAGAAAAACTCGATATGCTAAAGATTCTTAATTGCTCATATGTGTACCTAAAGTCTTGATTGAAAATGTCTTGTTGTTGATAATATATAAAGATGCTTGAAAATGAAATAAGTGAGTTGGGGATATAGTGTGTGGCTAACGTGCCAAGAATTTAAGTTATAATTGTGGCTAGTGGTGCCAATAAAATGAGAGGATGTGAGAAATATTATGAAATGAGTCTCGACTCAACTGTTTAAAAATGATTTCGAAAAAATAGAATTGCCTAAAAGTTTTTGTACTCAATTCATGCCCATAAGTGGCTATCTTAACTAATGCTTTGCTTTATAAATTTATCCAGTATGGCTCGAGTTCTTACATACTCTGGTGTTAAAATTGTATATTGTCATTTCTGGGAAAGAGTATTGCAAGAATTAATGGTGTATTAATTGTTTATGATTTTGATGTATGTTTCTATTGCTGGTCGGTATGCCCCATTCTTTGGGAAGAAACCTTTTGTGTTTAAAGTTTCCATTACTAATGAATTTGAGGTATATGATTGCTGAAATATTTTATATATTGATAATTGATGGTGATATTTGAAATTGAAAGAGGTGAAAGTGTGAAATATGAAAAACGGCCACTGTGCTAGGAATAAAAAATCTTGTAAATGGCCAAATGAGCCAAGAGAATATTCTTGTTGTGAGTAACTGGAAATACTAATGGGAATTTATACAAAGTGAAATATGTTGAGGTGAGTACAATTGTATTTATGTTACATTTGTGTGCAAATCAAATAAAAAAATATTTTTGGGAGCATTATTAGCAAAGCCGAGGAAGGGTGGGTCATAAGGCTCACACCTGAAACTATACGTGCCGGTGTAGGGGAGGATTGTGATTATTTCCCTTATTTGGGATGAAATTAAAATATTGGTGAAATTGTTATTATTCCCCTTATTTGGGATGAAAATGAAATAATGGTTAAATTATGATTATTCCCCTTAATTGGGATAAAACTGGTAATAGTTGTGAATTGGAAAAGTCAACCCATACAGCATATGTGGGAAGGCGGCCTAGCTGATCGGGTGGAGATCAGATGCCATGTTGCACACATGGTGGTACTACTCTTGGTAACAACTTTCTTTCGCATCACATGTCAAACTACATTGTTCTTGGGGAGATAGCCTAACCGATCGGGCATGATCGGACTCCATGCTAACAAAGACGGTGGTATATCGGTGCTAATGATCTCCCAACCAAAATTGTATATGAAGTTCGTATTTTGAAAATTATTATATTTTAACTGGACATTTGGATATTGTTGATTGTGACTTGCTGTTTCTATGTGTTGCTTTTTCTTATATGGACATTCTATTTTGAAAGAGGACTTTTAGCTATACATACTAGTGCTATTCGACAGTACTAACGTCCCTTTTGCTGGGGGCACTACATCTTTAATGTATGCAGGTGGTTCTTTAACATGCGACATTGATCAGTGATAGCGGTACACTCTTTTCCTAGCTGACTTGGTGAGCCCCACTTCATTTTGGGGTCATGTATCTTTTGTTTCTCATGTACTGTGTTTTGAGGTATAGGCGGGGCCTTGTTGCCAGCATTTCCATATTACTTTTCTATTATACTTAGAGACTCCGTAGACAGGTTGTGGGTTGTGGTTGATGTTGGGAATTGAACTAGAAATGTTAGTATTTGGAAAACATGTTTTTCATTATATCTATAAGCTTGTATTATTTTGGAAATTATGAATGAAACAGCTAATGGGAATGAAATGGGAGTTGTTAATGAAATCTTTCAGTATTTGATTAATGGAGTACATCTCCTCTTTATTCATGAATGAGTTTGGGTAGAAGGAAATCTAACAGGCTTGCTCAACCGAGTTTACTCGGTTGAGCGCCGGTCGCGCTCCCCGATTTCGGGTCGTGACAAACTTGGTATCAGAGCCTAAGGTTTTAAAGTGTCCTAGGATGTCTCAGAGCTGTGTCTAGTAGAGTCCTTCTTATTGGTGTGTTGTCGACCACATCTATGATGAGGAGGCTAATTGGACATTTAGGAATTTCACACTTCTTTGATACTCCATATCGTGCGCTATAGCTCAAGATAGGAAGCTAATTTCTTCGCCACATCTCATTATCCAGATGAGTAACCCACGGGTTCGAGGCAGCGAAGAGGTATTGAAAGAACCAGTTGCTAGGGGAAGTGTCCTTGTTCCTATTAATGTTATCGTGCCACCAGAATATGTGGTGAGAGCACCTAGGAAATAAAAGAGGATTATTGGCATCAACAATCCAAAATTGATATGAAAGAAGAGACCCTCAGGTTCATGTTTGATGTCTCTTGAAATATGTTATGGTTGTGGGAAGAGGGGGCACAAGAAGAACAAATGCCCTAGGTTGGATACACCCATCCCGGTCTGCCCGATATGCGGGCGAGAATATTTTCCGTCATGTTGTGAGTATGCTCAGGAGTGTGTTAAGGGTGGAAGGCTTGGGAAATTCCAAAGGACCACACAGTAAACCGGTATTGAGATTGTTCCTCCTGCCATTAAGGCTTGGATGCAGGATAGGGGGAATGTTTTTGATGTTTGCAAAAAGGGTAAATACCAGGTCAGTGGGGCGAGTCAGTTTAGTGGACCTCATCCTCGTTGTGAGAAGTGTAGGAGATGTCATTTGGGGGTATGTCACTATGATACCAATGTATGTTATGGATGTAGAGTCGAGGGACATCAATTAAGGTATTTCCATATCAATCTAAAATCACAAAGTGAGTCACTACTTGCTACCTTATTGTGAACACCGTATTATTTTCCTTGTTGTATATGTGCATCCATATTGAAGGTCCCTACACAAATATGGTCTTAACCAAAATGTTGAGTGACAAAACATTGCATGTACTTACTTTCTGAATGAGACGCATTATTCATGAAGCCACTCTATCACAAATTCTCTTATTTACAACCTCTTGTGGAATTGAGCTCTATAAGTATTTCCTTGAATTGAGTTATAACCCTAGGCTAATACTTCCCACTTGCTTCCCTAAATTCTCAACAAAGGACTATACTTGATGAATTTCTTACAAAACCTTTTTATTCGAATGGATAATATCTGCTCACTTGTGCTTATACATGCACCGTCAAAACGTTTACCTATGTGGTATCAAATCATTTTCATTGTCTGGTAACATGGGAGCATATCTCGGCACCTATCATATATGTACATGTCAATTGAAAAAGGGGCCACTTGTCTGCATAAAGTTTCCGAGAACTTTGAGATTTATCACAAATTCGTCACATGAAGATCTTTTTGTTTGTCCATCTCAGTATCACTTTCATGTCCACTTATATCATTCCGTAGTAAGTAGTTCACTTTGTTCCTAGTATTGTAGTTACCCATGAAGTGGCCTGGTATTGCAGCTCGAGAGTTGTTATGGTAGAAACATGTCTAGCTCATAGCAAAGTGTTCATTATCTCTAACCAATACATGATTTCACCCCAATATTAAGATGTCATAGCCATATGGTTTCACTCGTGAAAGGTTGAAATTAGATGTTTCAGATTTTGGCACATATTATTAGCATATTGATCTGAAAGACAAGTTTGTCGCATCCCTAGTCCTCTCATATAGGATCAACTATTGTGAAGGGTTAAATTGTCAGAATGATAATAATCTCACAAGTGTTCAACTTCTTTATTTTATCCTCATAGGCTTGTGGCATAGATTCCTTGTGCTAGTTACTGTTAAAAGGATAATGCAACTTCATGCATTTTGAAACCCATATCACATTCAGGGTGCCAAAACATTCTCATTTCAAGTTAAACTGATTTTCTCTACACTCCAGGAGACGATTGGTGTCTCATACTTGGCTATTTCTCTTTGAGGCCTACTATTGCCGAACAAGGCACATAGGAATGAAATAATTGTTGATGTCCTTTTCATGACTCATAGTCTTCCAAGAATAACTGACGCTAATGTCTTTATCCTCCCGACCATGCCTCCCATGTGTCACATGTCTAAAATGACTCATTTCTTAAATCTCAGAATCATGAACATGGTCCCTACATTATCAATGCCTACTATGAAACTCTATGCCTCATTTGTCGAATCAATGATGTCATCATAATGATTATCCATGTCAGTGCTATTGGTAGTAACCTTCATGTCTCTTAGGATATAACCTCCTGAAATGCCCTACTCAGCACATTGATGGATTCTTGAAAAACATTCCAGCCCAATCTCTAACCTTGTTGTTCCTATTTATTGTAACCTATGGGGTTTGAAGGTTCAAACATGTCAAAGAATGAGCATCATCCCATGATCAAACATATTGGGTAGGAAATTTTATGGTCATATTTGTAACGACCCGACCGATCGTTTTGAGTATTTATAATTTGCTCGGTAGTTTACAGGCATGAGTAGCTCTGTATAATGTATTTTTACTTGTGTGAATCGTCAGTTTAGTTTTCAGGTTATTCGAGACTGATTTGGGAGAATGATTCTCAACTAGGGAGCTTTAAATTTGAAAGAGTTGACCAAGTTTGACTTTTTAGTATTTGACCTTGGATTGGAATTTTGATGGTTCCGTTAGTTCCGTTGGGTGATTTTGGACTTAGGAGCTCATCCAGATTGTGATTTGGAGGTCCGTGGTTGAATTTGGCTCGAAATGGCAAAAGTTGAAATTTTGGAATGTTTGACCGGGAGTGGACTTTTTGATATCGGGGTCGGATTCCGATTCTGGAAGTTAGAGCAGGTCCGTAAAGTTGAATGTGACTTGTATGCAAATTTTGAGGTCAATCGGACGTGATTTGATATGTTTCGGCATCGGTTGTGGAAGTTGAAGTTTCAAAGTTCATTGAATTTGAATTGATGGGTGATTCGTCATTCTGATATTGTTTTGTTTGTTTTGAGGCCTCGAGTAGGTCCGTGTTATGTTGTGGGACTTGTTGGTATATTTGGGTAGGGTCCCAAGGGCATCAATCGTAGTTTGGATCGATTTTGAGCTATTTTCCTTCATGTTTTCAGTGCTGGTGTGTTCTGGTGTCTGGTGTCACATTTCTTCATCGCGTTCGCGTGGCAAGTATCGCGAACGCATAGTGTATTTTGATGGCAGCAGCAATTATTCTTCGTGATCGCGAAGTATGTCTCGCATTCGCGTAGAGTTGGGGGCAAGTCCTCTTCGCGTTCACGTATGGAGGATCGCGTTCGCGTAGTGTTGAGGTTGGCAGCCGGGAATTTGAGCGTTCTTCTATGCGATCACATAAGATTAGTCGCATTCCCGAAGCTTTGGCAGCAATGTTCATCGCGTTCGCGTGGGGTGCATCGCGAACGTGTAGAGTCTTTTGTGGCAGTGTGCATTTTGTTCATCACGAACGCGATGGTTTTCCCGCGTTCGCGAAAGAGGACGTCTGGGCAGTGTATATAGTACTCTATTTCTAAGATTTCAGACATTTTTACATTTTGGGAGCTATGGAGCTCGGATTGAGGCGATTCTTGGAGCAAGTTTCATCACAAGTATTGGAGTAAGTGTTCTCTACTCGGGTTTGGTTATATTTCATGAATCTACCTTCGTTTTTGGTAATTGGATTGTGAATTTTAAACAGGAAATTGGTTTCATAATGTGAATTTTTGAGTTTTGAACATCGAATTGGAGTCGGATTTGAGTGAAACTAGTATGGTTGAACTTGTAATTGAATGGGTTGTTGAATTTTGTAAATTTTGTCGGGTTTCGAGATATGGGCCCAGGTTGGGCTTTTGGCCGATTTTGGGCTTTTGATTCAAGATTTGATCTTTTTCGATCGGGATTGATTCATGTAGCATTGTTTGATGTATTTGAGTTGGTTTTGGTTAGATTTGAGCCGTTCGGAGGTTGAAACGCATGGTATGGCATTTTTGGAGCATCGTTTGGCTTGCTCAACATTGATATTAGCTTGTTCGAGGTAAGTAACGCTTCTAATCTTAGTGCTGAGGGTATTAAACCTCGTAATACGTGTTATGTGATTGGTATTGAGGTGACACACATGCTAGGTGACGGGCGTGTGGGCGTACACCATGCGAATTGGGACTCTTTTGTTTCTATGGCACTGTATAGTGATCCTATTTTGTTGATATCCATATTTTCACCTTGTGATAAAGTAATTGAGTTGTCAAACATTCTAGATATCATGTTTGGGCATTATGCCGATACTGTTTGGACCCATAGTGGTCGTTTCTTATTGCCATCTCACTGATTTCATTGATATTTCATACTCAGGCATATCCATGCATTAATACCATATCTCAGTCTCAGATATTATTTATAGATACATCATATCATTATTGTCGGGCTAGTTTCATGACATTGTGAGCCCGTGAGTGGGACTGGAGAGATTGATGAGTAAGTGAGGCCGAGGGCCTGAGTGAGAGTGACATTTTGGGATCGGGTTGCATGCCGCAACATGATATATTGATTATATTTATAGGATCGGGTTGCATGCCGCAATGAGCCTTATGACTGTATATGTATATGGATCGGGTTGCACGCCGCAACGAGCCTTATGGATATTTATATATTATGGGATCGGGCTGCATGCCACAACGATATAGCGCTTGGGCTGAAAGGAGCCCCTCTAGGAGTCTGCACACCCCCAGTGAGCGCAGTCGACTATAAATAGAGATCGGGCTGCACGCCGCAACGGGTATTGTACAATGCTGAGTGATTGAGTGTGCGAAGCACAATTAGAGAAAATGCAAGACAGTGAGATTGAGTACTATGAGAGTGTGAGTACATGAGTTCATCCTTGATACGCATTGCATTTGACATGCGTACTTGAGATACATGCATAGAGATGCATTTCTTTTTGCTACCCAGTTTTTGAAACATTTATGATTTTACTTGTATCTTGACATGTAGGCATAGAGAAGTACTTTCCTCATGCTATCTGAAAATGAAACATCTTACTATTTGTTGAAAGGAATTTTGGGAAAAATCATAGTTTTCAAACTTACTCATATTTTGGCTTTTTCGGTAAAAGATTTGGATTTTCACTAAGATACTTGAAAAGAAATGACTATTTTTTCTGGAAACTGTGAACGGACTGAGCCTTTTATTTCTAAGATACTCTTTTGTTACGTGTACTATGCTATTATGAATTATTGTGGAATATTGGTGTTGGACCCGACCTTCATGTTAGCTCATCACTACTTTTAACCTAAGGTTAGGTTTGTTACTTATTGAGTACATGGGGTCGGTTGTACTCATGCTACACTTCTGCACCTTGTGTGCAGATATTGGCTGCTGATGTTGTTGTGTTCGATGGGAGCTGGATTGAAGATGTACCCGCATCCCGGCTGTAGCTTCCTCTTTTTCGTGGTAGCTTTAGATCTGTAAAACTATGTTTATGTACTATTCAAACAGACTAAGTATTTATTTCATTTTTGCTTTGTAAACTCTATTCTTAGAAGCTCATGATTTGTACTACCAGTTCTTGGGGAATGTATTAGATTGAGATATTTCTTTACTTAATTACTTTATTAATTGTTATTTAAATTGGTTAGTGGTTAATTGGCTTACCTAGCGGGTTGGGTTAGGTGCCATCAAGACTAGTCGGATTTTGGGTTGTGACAAGGTGGTATCAGAGCCCGAGGTTCATAGGTTCTACAAGTCATGAGCAAGTGTCTAGTAGAGTCTTGAGGATCGGTATGATGACGTCCATACCTATCTTCGAGAGGCTACAGGACATTTGGGATATACTTCCCATCTTTCTTTCCCTATCGTGCGACATTGATTCAGCTTGAAGCGTAACTCTTTGAATTCCTTCCACGCATTCGTATGCACATGCGAGCGCTCGGTATCAACTGTGCATTCGTCGGCTGGTGATTCCATGGTTGAAGTATGAGATGTGATTCTGGCGTGTTGATGATAGGCCAGTTTGGAGGACTTGAGGCCGGGTTTTGATGGTGGCTTGAGCACAGAGATTTCGGTTGTGTGAGCATGTGTTTTTGGGACTCATATATTCGGTAATGTCCCTACGAGCAAACTTTGTGGCCCGATGAGCCGTGAAATGGCTATGTGGTGAGTATTATGTGACTTCTATATGTGTTCGAATAGTTCGAATGTGACGAGAAGAGTTTACTTGAGAGGTAGCAAGGACTATGAGGTATTTGATCTCTGTCTTGATTTGGAATATGGTCTCGAGTAATGGGTGTGTTGAGGGATCTCTCATGTTATTTAGTCGTGGGGTGAAGTAGATTCTCATGTCTTGTTGATGAGTTCAGAATAGAGAGGATTAAGTAATTGCGTAGTAGTCATGATTGTGGAAGGGTATAGAGAGATGTCAGTTTGAGGCAGAGCAGGCGGGTTATCTCCTGCGAGGTGTCCTGAGGTTGTGTGGTCCTTATGATGTTTTGTAGAGAGTTCTCTTTTACCAGTGAATGATATATATTACAATTTGAGTTTGTATTGCTTGTGGAAATTGGCTTGACTATTACAAGGCTGAATGCGAGATTTGCAGACGATTTGAGGTATTATATGGTTTGTGTTACATGGGCAAGGATTTAGTTGAATTTCAGTACGGGATTCTGGCAGTAATAGAGTATGGGTATCGTGATGTTATCGACTGTTTTGTTCTATGGCTTTGAGCTTAAGTGGGGGTGCCTGCTATCGACGAGTTGATTGCACAGTTATGTGTTGTATTAGTTTCGGTTCGGGGTATACTGGTGAATTAGTTATGACTTGCAGAGGTCGAGATCGAGGATGACTCGGGTAAAGGAATTTATGGATACAATTTGTACTACACTCTATGGGTATATGGGAATCATAAAATAATTGAGTTGTTATTCGTAAAGGATGTAGTGTACATGGAGTAGGAATTTGCTCAGTTGCTTAGGAGTGTAGGCTACTCCCTTTGGTGTTGGTGTACTAATGGGGCATAGGTCGTTCGGTCCATTTGGTCAGTTTAATTGAGATTTGAGTAGAGTGGATGACTCTCGAGAATGATTCTAATGGATTCAAGATTTATATGTAGTGATTTGTAATTTTCAAGATTTATATATGGATAGAAACTAGGAGTTGCATTGGATGGTGTCGAGACTTGTGGCATTCTATATCACTGTGGATTGTGCATTTCAGTATCAAGGAGGTGAAGGAAACAGTTTTAGGTTCACATAAGGTCTCTTTAGAGTGGGTGTCTCGGTGGTGGTGCTTTGGGGTACTTAAGAGGGGAGTCAGTGGCTTATGGGCCTTAGGGCGTTGTGGTTTTATACTAGGGTCTCTTGTGTGGCGAACTTTGGTTAAGGATCGTGGTATTCTAGCAAGGAGAAGTATCAATTTGAATGCAATTTGGAAAGGACTTGGAGAAATAGGACAACATGGTAGTAGGTTGGATTAGCACAGTAATGAGTATGATCGGTTCTTTAGGTACTTATGATGCGGCTAGTCTCCACAGGTGTTTCGTGGCAATGCTCTTGGGTTTTGGCAACCTGCATGGCTGGGTTGCGTTAGAGAGATTCAGTTCAGATAGCTTGGTTGTGTGCAAATGGGTTTCGAAGAGTTCTCAATGGTTTTTACCATGGTTCGAGGGGTATATTTCCTACCGGCATGAGGAATATGTTGCGTATTGGAATTTTCTCCGGGATGAGATCAAATGAAGGGTTTCTAACTGATCGGGTATGTATTTTGCTTGTGACTCAGAGTTGATTATGAGATTCTTGTACTCTTCGCAAGATGGCATGGTAGATGCGGTTTATTGCGTGGGATTGGGATTTGCATGTGCAAGGTCACAGTTCATTTTTGAAGGGAAGGACATAAATTCATAGGCAGCATGGACGGTTTTAGATGACTAAGCAAATGATATTACTAATCGGTATGGCCTGATGAGAGTATACATTTCAGAAGGGGCAGGGTGTTTTGATTTATGGGTAGTTCATTGGTATTACGACATTCTCCTGGTTGATCGACTGCTGATATTCAAATTTTGCCAGGTGGCACAGAAGAATTTTAGAAGTATTCCTCGTGGGATGATCGTGTTTGAGAGATGTGTTAGATATTCGGGTGATGGAGATGGAATCAGAAATGGTGATTCGTGTGTTTATGGATTTGGAGACTGGGAGTTCTTAAGAGTAGACTATTTCATGGTTGTGGACTGTGAAGTCGTGGCCAAAGCTAGCCAGATGATAGTATATGTTATGATTCAGTCATTGTGGGCTTTCAGAGGGTTATTTATATATTTGTGGGTGGCCGGAGTTGATTTGGGGGTCCATTGGTAGGCCCAATTAGGATGTGCATTCTACACCGAGCCGGATTGGTTGGCTCCATATTCCTATTATTGAGGAATTTGCCATTCGGTTGTTGTTGAGCTTATTCGTGTTCTGGAATTTTTTGTGAGTTACTCTTCTATGCTACGAGGAGTTGTGATTCGTTGGTTTTAGACACACATGGTGCGGTTCTGTTGTGGTCTTATAGCGAAATTTGAGCGAGATGAGTAGTTGGGTATTACATGATTGATTGCGTATTGGTTATGTTCTTTAGAGTTTTGGGTGGCATTGTGTCATTGGCTTCTCTGTGGTTATGGTAATTCACTTTGAGTACTTGATGTCGGATTGCGTGCGGTTATTGATTTTGAGCATGGTGGCTGAGGTACTTCATATGGACCAATTTTTGGATAGGGTCGCTCATTGCAGCAGAGTTATGTGAAAATATGATCCTTTGTGTTAGAATTGTGTGTTATGGTTCTATGGTGTGTGATGGGTTTAAGCATTTCGTTGTGGTGGTACTTGTTGAGCTTGCAGGACGGTTCTCTCATTTGAGTCATTTTTCCATGATTGAGTACATTTGGAATATTGCTATTTGGTGCACGTATTGCACAGGTTGTGGTTGTAGATTATATTGATGTGTCATGTCACTAGAGTAGTCGTGTTGGATGAGATAAGGTCATTGGACCTAGGATGGATACTATCGGATTTGATTACAGCATGTTTGGAAGGATAATATCGAAATTCGGCTTAGAATTGGCTATAGTTCTTGTCGAATGAGAGAGAGTTCCACGACTAGTGGACCTGATGAATGGTTATGAGTTTCTGCGTGTTTCTTTCATCATCGGTAGTGTACGAAGTTTTGAGAATGGAGTCTTGTTTGATATGAGGTTTGTTACCGGCATTAGGTTGTTTTGAGCAGCTGCTGTGATTTGAAATTTTTGCTATGAGTATTTGAGTTATGTGGTACATCATGTTAAATCTTGGGTTATAGATATGGCTTGATACAGCTTGTTCAGACTTATACAGTATGTAGATGCAAAATTCTGATCTTATAAGAAATTTTGGATGTTGGAAATTTTATTCGAAGGCTTGTGGGCTAGGTTGAATTGAGAAATTTTAGTTATGTTGTGTTATCAGACCTGTATGGGATAGGGTGACGTGGGATCACCCCCGAGTATGTGCATGGCAAGGTTATACAGCGGTTTGATGGCTTTGAGAACATCTCTGGACACGTTCGAGGAATAACGTATGTTTCAGTGAGGGAGGATGTAACGACCCGAACGGTCATTTTGAGCATTTGCACTTCGCTCAGTAGTTTAAGGGCATGAGTAGCTCCGTATGATGTATTTTGACTTGTGTGAATCGTCGGTTCGTTTTTCAGGTTATTCGGGACTGATTTGGGAGAATGATTCTAAACTAGGGAGCTTTAAATTTGAAAGAGTTGACCAACTTTGTCTTTTTAGCATTTTCGGATTGGAATTTTGATGGCTCTGTTAGCTCCATTGGGTGATTTTGGACTTAGGAGCGCATACGGATTGTGATTTGTAGGTCCGTGGTTGAATTTGGCTCGAAATGGCGAAAGTTGAAAATTTGAAAAGTTTGACAGGGAGTGGACTTTTTGATATCGGGGTCGGATTCCGATTAGGTCAATTGGACGTGATTTGATAGGTTTCAGCATCAGTTGTGAAAGTTGAAGTTTCAAAGTTCATTGAACTCGAATTGAGGTGTGATTCGTCGTTCCGATGTTGTTTTGTGTGTTTTGAGGCATCGAGTATGTCTGTGTTATATTATGGGACTTGTTGGTATGTTTGGACGGGGTCCCGAAGGGCTCGGGCGTAGTTCGGATCGATTCCGGGCTATTTTCCTTCATATTTTCATTGCTGGTGTGTTCTGTTGTCTAGTGTCGCATTTCTTCATCGCGTTCGCATGGCAAGTATCACGAACGCGTAGTATATTTTGATGGCAGCAGACATTGTTCTTCGCGATCGCGAAGTTTGTCTCGCATTCGCGTAGAGTTGGGGCAAGTTCTCTTCGCGTTCGCGTATGGAGGATCGCGTTCGCGTAGTGTTGAGGATGGCAGCCGGGAATTTGAACGTTCTTCTATGCGATCGCGTAAGGTTAGTCACGTTCGCGAAGCTTTGGCAGCAGTGTTCATCACATTCGCATGGGGTGCATCACGAACGCGTAAAGTCTTTTGTGGCAGTATGCATTTTGTTCATCGCAAACGCGATGGTTTTCCTGCTTCCCGAAAGAGGACGTCTGGGCAGTGTATATAGTACTCTATTTCGAAGGTTTTAGACATTTTTACATTTTGGGAGCTATAGAGTTCGGATTGAGGCGATTCTTGGGGCAATTTTCATCACAAGGATTGGGGTAAGTGTTCTCTACTCGGTTTTGGTTATATTTCATGAATCTACCTTCGTTTTTGATAATTGGATTGTGAATTTTAAAGAGGAAATTGGGGTTTTGGCCTAAAGTTTCATAATGTGAATTTTTGAGTTTTGAACATCGAATTGGAGTAGAGTGAGACTAGTATGGTTGGACTCGTAATTGAATGGGTTGTTGAATTTTGTAAATTTTATCGGGTTCTGAGGTGCGGGCCCAGATTGGGCTTTGGACGGTTTTGGGCTTTTGATTCAAGATTTGATCTTTTTCGATCGGGATTGGTTCATGTAGCATTGTTTGATGTAATTGAGTTATTTTTGGTTAGTTTCGAGCCGTTTGGAGGTCGGAACGTGTGGGATGGCATCTTTGGAGTATCGTTTGGCTTGCTCGGTATTGGTATTGGCTTGTTCGAGGTAAGTAACTCTTCTAATCTTAGTGCTGAGGGTATGAAACCCCGAAATACGTGTTATGTGATTGGTATTGAGGTGACGCACATACTAGGTGACGGGCGTGTGGGCTTGCACCATGTGAATTGGGACTCTGTTGTTTCTATGGCCCTGTATAGTGGCCCTATTTTGTTTATATCTGTGTTTTCACCTTGTGATAAAGAAATTGAGATGTCAATCATGCTAGATATCATGTTTCGGCATTATGCGGATACTATTTGGACCTATAGTGGTCGTTTCTTACTGTTATCTCACTGATTTCATTGATATTTCATACTTAGTCATATCCATGCATTCATACCATATCTTAGTCTCAGATATTATTTATTGATGCATCATATCATTATTGTCGGGCTAACTTTATGACATTATGAGCCCGTGAGTGGGACTGGAGAGATTGATGACTGAGTGAGGCCGAGGGCCTGAGTGAGAGCAATATTTTGGGATTGGACTGCCCACCGCAGCATGATATATTGATTACATTTATGGGATCGGGTTGCATGCCGCAACGAGCCTTAAAGCTTTATATGTATATGGATCGGGTTGCACGCCGCAACGAGCCTTATGGGTATTTATATATTACGGGATCGGGCTGCACGCCGCAGCGATATAGCGTTTGGGATGAAAGGAGCCCCTCCAGCAGTCTGCACCCCCCAGTGAGCGCAGTCGACTATAAATAGGGATCGGGCTTCACGCCGCAATGGGTATTGTACAACGCTGAGTGATTGAGTGTGCTGAGCACAGTGAGAGAAAATGCGAGATAGTGAGATTGAGTACTCTAAGAGTGTGAGTACATGAGTTCATCCTTGATATGCATTGCATTTGACATGCGTACTTGAGATACATGCATAGAGATGCATTTCCTTTTGCTACCCAAATTTTGGGACATTTATGATTTTACTTGTATCTTGACATGTAGGCATAGAGAAGTACTTTCCTCATGCTATCTGAAAATGAAACATCTTACTATTTGTTGAAAGGAGTTTTGGGAAAAATCATAATTTTCAAACTTACTCGTATTTTGGCTTTTTTGGCAAAAGATTTGGATTTTCACTGAGATACTTGAAAAGAAATGACTATTTTTCTGGAAACTGTGAACGGACTGAGCCTTTTATTTCTGAGATACTCTTTTGTTACGTGTACTATGCTGTTGTGAACTGTTGTAGAATATTTGTGTTGGACCTGACCTTCATGTTATCTCGTCACTACTTTCAACCTAAGGTTAGGTTTATTACTTATTGAGTACATGGGGTCAGTTGTACTCATACTACACTTCTGCACCTTGCGTGCAGATGTTGGCTACAAATGTTGTTGTGTTCGATGGGAGCTGGATTGAAGATGTACCTGTGTCCCGGATGTAGCTGCCTCTTGTTCTTGGTAGCTTTAGATCTATAAAACTCTGTTTATGTACTATTCAAATAGTCTATATATTTATTTCATTTCCGCTTTGTAAACTTTATTCTTAGAAGCTCATGATTTATACTACCAGTTCATGGGGACTGTATTAGATTCGGATATTTCTTTACTTAATTGCTTTATTAATTGTTATTTGAATTGGTTAGTGGTTAATTGGCTTACCTAGAGGGTTGGGTTAGGTGCCATCACGACTAGTCAAATTTTGGGTCGTGACAATATTCAGGCTAGCACATCTTAGAATAATTGTTGAAGGTTGCCAAAGGTTTAGTTTGGGTGTTCACAGTAGAGATTTAGAGTTGAAGAAAGTGAACAGGTTATTCTCAGGATTTTCTCCATGAAGATATTATGTGAATTGCTAATAAAGGTAAAGTATGTGTAATCACATTATGCCTTATGAAATCTTGAAGGAAATATGCCAAACTATGAGTATGATGTTTCCCTATTATTGTCCTCCGTGTACCTGGTGTTTCATGTGTCTGTCTAAGAAGGTAGTTGGAAATCCTTTGTTTATCATTCCGGTGAAAGCTAGTGAAGATGAAATTAATGGATAATTGGATTATGAGGGGTATCTATTTGCCATCCTTGTTAGATAAGTCCGGGATTTGAGATTGCCTCCGTTAAAGTGCTATGGCGAAGTCTGTGAGTCGAGAAGGTCACCTTGAAGGCCGAAAGTGTTGTGGAAATAAAGTATTTTCGCTTGGTTGTATATCAAGTGGTTGTGATCTGAATGATACTCTCTATGTGTTATGATTTAAATATGTGCAGCTCATGTCCAAATATCACTCTTGATAATATAATGCCTGTAATGATGAGATTAGTGCTGTTGATATACATTGTGATGCTTTGTCGAGTTGTGGATATGTTGATAGGTTGATTTTGGTGATTCTCTGACAGGTGGATTGACCCAGTTACAGGAGAAACCCTATCGAAATTCTTAAGAATTTGTAAAGATAGCCAAATTTTAAGGGCCATAAGTAAGTTAAAATTTTGGAGAGAACGTATGAGGCCGATGTAGTCATAAGTGCCTATGTATAATGGTTGGAGGTAAAAATATGGTAACTATATTCTTAGAAGTGACTTGTAAAACAATCAAGGACGAATATTCTTAAGTGGTGGAGAATGTAACACCCCGGAATACTTCGAAGTACTTAAGCGCTAGTAAAAAAGTTGATGTGTGATAATTATATTATTTTGTGTGCAGACGAGGACTATTAATATAATGTATATCAATTGGATATGATAATAAGTGTACGAGGCATATTATAAGTGTCGTGGGGTCTAAGAAGAGCCCTAAGCCTAAGTCAAGTTGGAAATTACATGATAGGCTAAAAGTTCCAAATGAATACGCACAAGATAAAATTTTGGATGAGCATATATATATGTATATAAAGAGTTATATGATGTATGACCTATCAAATTAAAGATCTTTGAGTCTAGTTTCTAACACATCAAGCTGTTCATTATTTGGATATTCCTACTAAAAGTTATGATCAAATTACCAAAGTTAGATCACCGAGTTATTTTGGCGGATAGCGAAATGAGGGTAACTTCGCCAGACCGGGCGTGGATCTTGTCTTCTCTTGCATGCAGTGGACAGCGAAGTGAGGGTCACTTCGCCAGATCGGGTGCGGGTCAGCTCCAGCTCTTTTTAAACCAATTCAGAGATCATTTTCCCCATTTCATTTGGATGAATTTTGGAGCTCTTCTCCACTCTCTCAAGACCACCAACTCCTCCCATCTTCAAGGTAAGCAATCCCCATTATATTGGTGTGAAAATCCATCATTTCTACACTAGTATTGATGAGATCTACACATAAAATACTTAGATCTTCAAAATATTTCTTTAAGAACTCAAAGGAGGGTTTTGCCAGATTTCTCCCAAAAGGTAATCCTATACCCTTAGACTTACATGTATGGATATATTATGGGAATATGAGTATGAATCAAGTATAGAAACTTATGGTATGGTGATTGGAAGCCATAATTTCCCAATTTAAATACATAACCATTGTAGAGATTGAAAAGTTATTATTTAATGGAAATTTGTTGGTAGGGTGTGGATGGATGGTCATGTATGTGATGTTGGAAGTAATGAATTGTTTAAGAATGATGGTGGGATAAATGGTTAGTATATGATAGTAGTTGGATGAACTAATTCTATAGTTAAGAGGTGTAGAGATTCATGCCTACAAGGTGTTTGATAAAATACCTAAATGGCCTAAATTATAGAATTTGTTACTAATATTGATCCCATTGGATTTTGTTATTGTAGATTGAAGTGGCTTAGTGTAGTGGATCGTTATAGTATCATTAAGGGACGAATTGGAGGTATGTTGGCTAAACTTTCTCTCTTAGAACTGAATTCCATAATGTTCCTGTAAGTTTCAAAGTATGGGTTGCGTATTGAAATGTTATGGCTTTGAGTCGGGTTTCAAATGAAATCTAGTATGCCAAATTGTGTGAGAAAAACTCGATATGCTAAAAACTCTTAATTGCTCATATGTGTACCTAAAGTCTTGATTGAAAATGTCTTGTTATTGATAATCTATAAAGATGCTTGAAAATGAAATAAGTGAGTTGGGGATATAGTGTGTGGCCAACGTGCCAAGAATTTAAGTTATAATTGTGGCTAGTGGTGCCAATAAAATGAGAGTATGTGAGAAATATTATGAAATGAGTCTCGACTCAACTGTTTAAAAATGATTTCGAAAATAGAATTGCCTAAAAGTTTTTGTACTCAATTCATGCCCATAAGTGGCTATTTTTACTAATGCTTTGCTTTATAAATATATCCAGTGTGGCTCGAGTTCTCACACACTCAGGTGTTGAAATTGTATATTGTTATTTTTGGGAAAAAGTATTGCAAGAATAAATGGTGTATTGATTGTTTAAGATTTTGATGTGTGTTTCTATTGCTGGTCGGTATGCCCCATTCTTTGGGAAGAAACCTTGTGTGTTTAAAGTTCCCATTACTAATGAATTTGAGGTATATGATTGCTGAAATATTCTATATGTTGATAATTGATGGTGATCTTTGAAATTGAAAGAGGTGAAAGTGTGGAATATGAAATACGGCCACCGTGCCAGGAATAAAGAATCTTGTGGATGGCCAAATGAGCCAAGGAAATATTGTTGTTGTGAGTGACTGAAAATACTAATGAGAATTTATACAAAGTGACAGATATTGAGGTGAGTACAATTGTATTTATGTTACCTTTGTGTGCAAATCAAATTAAAAAAATATTTTTGGGAGCATCATTAGCAAAACCGAGGAAGGGTGGGTCATAAGGCTCACACCTGAAACTACACGTGCCGGTGTAGGGATGGATTGTGATTATTTTCCTTATTTGGGATGAAATTGAAATATTGGTGAAATTGTGATTATTCTCCTTATTTATGATGAAATTGAAATATTGGTGAAATTGCAATTATTCCCCTTAATTGGGATGAAATTGGTAATAGCAGTGAATTGGAAAAGTCAACTCACATGGAATATGTGTAAAAGCGGTTTAGCTGATCGGGTGGAGATCGAACGCCATGTTGCGCACATGGTGGTACTACTCTTGGTAACAACTTTCTTTCGCATCACATGTCAAACCACATTGTTCGTGGGGAGATGACCTAGCCGATCGGGCGCGATCGGACTCGCTTTTTCTTGTATTGCTTTTTCTTATATGGACATTCTATTTTGAAAGAGGACTTTTAGCTATACATACTAGTGCTATTCGACGGTACTAACGTTCCTTTTGCCGGGGGCGCTACATCTTTAATGGATGCATGTGGTTCTACAACATGCGGCATTGATCAGTGATAGCGGTACACTCTTTTTAAGCTGATTTGGTGAGCCCCACTTCATTTCGGGTTCAAGTATTTTTTGTTGCTCATGCACTGTATTTTGAGGTATAGCCGGGGCCTTATTGCCGGTATTTTCATATTACTCTTCTATTGTACTTAGAGGCTCCGTTGACAGGTTGTGGATTGTGGTTAATGTTGGGAATTGAACTAGAAATATTGGTATTTGGAAATCATGTTTTTCATTAATTCTATAAACTCGTAATATTTTGGAAATTATGAATGGAGCTGCTAATGGGAATGAAAAGGAAGTTGTTCATGAAATCTTTCAGTGTTTGATTAATGTAGTACATTTTCTTTTTATTCATGAATGAGTTTGGGTAGAAGTAAATCTAACAGGCTTGCTCAACCGAGTTTACTCGGTTAAGCGACGGTCGCGTTCCCCGATTTCGGGGCGTGACAACCCACCCGCTTTGCCTCAAACTGACATCTCTCTATACCCATCCATAGTTACGACTGCTACGCAATCAATTAATCTTCTCGATTCTGAACTCATCAACAAGACATGAGAATCTACTTCACTCCACAACTAAACAACATGAGAGATCCCTCAACACACCCATAGCTCGAGACCATACGCCATATCAAGATAGAAATCAGACACCCCATAGTCCTTGCTACATCTCAAGTAAACTCTTCTCATCACATTCGAACAATCTGAACACATCTCGCAGTCTCATTATACTCACCACATAGTCATCCAATCAAACATTCCACTAATAGGGACACCAATGGACCTATAAATCCCGAAAGCACGTGCTCACACAATCGAAATCGCCGTGCTTAAGCTACCACCAAAACCCGGCCTCAAGTCCTCCAGACTGGCCCATCATCAGCACACCAAAATCACATCTCGCACCTCAACCATGGAATCACAAGCCGCCGGCGCACAGCCAATACCGAGCGCTCATGTGCGCATGCGAATGCGTGGAAGAAATTCAAAGAGTTATGCTTCAAGCTGAATCAATGCCGCATGATAAGGAATGAAAGATCAGAATTATATCCTAAATGTCCTGTAGCCTCTCGGAGATAGGTATGGACGTCATCATACCGATTCACAAGACTCTACTAGACACTTGCTCATGACTTGTAGAACCTATGAACCTAGAGCTCTGATACCAACTTTTCACGACCCAAAATCCAACTAGTCATGATGACACCTAACCCAACCCGCTAGGTAAGCTAATTAACAACTATCCATTCCAATGATATTTAATAACAGTTAAGTAAAGAAATTATCTGAATCTTATACGTTTCCCAAGGACAGGTAGTACAAATTATGAGCTTCTAAGAATAGAGTTTACAAAGCTGAAATGAAGATAATACATCATATGTTTGAAAAGTACATAAACATAGTTTCATAGATCTAAGGCTACCATGAACAAGAGGCAGTTACAACCAGAACGCAGGTACATCTTCAATTTTGTCTCCCGTCGATCACATCAACGTCAGCAGTCATTATCTGCACGCAAGGTGCAGAAGTGTAGTATGATTACAATCGACCCCATGTACTCAATAAGTAAGAAACCTAACCTTAGGTTGAAAGTAGTGACGAGCTAACACAAAGGTCGGGCCCAACACCAATATTCCACAACAGTTCATAACAGCATAGTACAAGTAACAAAAGGAGTATCTCAAAAATAAAATGCTTAGGTCGTTCACAGTTCCAGAAAAATAGGCATATTTTTCAAGTATCTCAGTGAAAACTCAAATCTTTTACCGAAATTGCCAAAAATATGAGTAAGTTGAAAACTATAATTTTTCCCAAAAATCCTTTCAACAATAAATAAGATGTTTCATTTTCCTTTCAGATAGTAAGTGTAAAATGTCTCTTTATGCCCATATATAAAAATGTATGATAAGTCATAAATGACGTGATACTATACAACTTGAGGAAAATGCATCTCTATGCCTGTAAGTCAAGTGTGTATGCCAAATGCGATGCCAATCAGTGATAAAGACCATATGCATACTCTCAGAGTATCAATTCACTCAGTCCTCCCAGTCACTCAGTCCTCCCAATCACTCGGCACTTGCACTCAGTAGGTACCTGCGCTTACTGGGGGTGTGTACAGACTCCGGAGGGACTCCTACAAACCAAGCGCTATAATCCACACGGACAACTCACATTCTGCATGGACAACTCACGTGCTATAGTAACAATATCTGGATCCGCATGGACAACTCACGTGCTGCAGGGACAACTCACGTACTATAGTATAACATCTAAATCAGAACGGAAAACTCACGTGCTATAATATAATATCTCACAATCAGGCCCTCGGCCTCACTCAGTCATTAATCTCTCCAGTCTCTCGGGCTCTCATTGTCATGAAATATCAGCCCAAAATAATGATGTGATGTATCAATATGTAGCAACAGAGACTGGAGTATGGTATGAAATGAATGAACATGACTGAGTATAAAATTGTAATGTAAGCAAATAACTCAACAGTAGTAACGACCTCAATTTGTCCCAACAGAGTAAGCACGTAGCCTAGACATGGTTTCTAACATGAATCATAGTTCAATAGCTCTAGTAGGTAGATTTCATGGTTACAGATATGATCAGGTAGCTACACAGTACCACAGAAATAATGGAATTACAACTTACACAGTGCACGCCCACACGCCCGTCACCTAGTATGTGCGTTACCTCAACACCAATCATATAATACGTAATTCGGGGTTTCATACCCTCAGCACCAAATTTAGAAGTGTTACTTACCTCGAACAAGCCAATTCCAACACTGAGCAAGCCAAGCAATGCTCCAAAAATGCCATGCCGCGCGTTCCGACCTCCAAACGACTCAAAACTAACCAAAAATAACTCAAATACATCAAACAATGCTAAAGGAAATAATCCCAATCGATAAACGTCAAATCTTGAATCAAAAGCCCAAAATCAGCGAAAAATTTCAACCCGGACCCATGCCTCAAAACCTGACCAAACTCAAAATCCGACAACCCACTCAATTACGAGTCCAACCATACTAGTTTCACTCAAATCCGACTCCAAATCGATGTTCAAAACTCGAAAATTCGTATTATGCAACTTTTTGCTAAACCCCCCCAATTTCACTTTTGGAACCCTCAATCAAATGCCAAAAATGAAAATAGATTCATGATATAAAATCAAAAATGAGCAGAGAACACTCAACCCAGTCCACAAGATAAAAATTGCTTCAAGAATCGCCTTAATCCCAGCTCCATAGCTCCCAAAATAAAGAAAGAACCAAAACCCTCGATAATATAGCTTCTGCCCAGCGATTTCGCATTTGTGGACAATTCATCGCATCTGCGACCATCGCTTTTGCGGTAAAACTTCTCTTTTGCGAAAAAAGCCTAACCCATCAATTCCTCGCACCTGCGGTCTTTAAGTCGCTTCTGCACATTTGAACCGCATCTGCGGTTGCGCAGGTGCGTCCAAGAACCCGCACATGCGATCCTCATGCCCAGCTCCTCTTCGCGCTTCTGCGACTCCTCTGTAGCTTCTGCGACCATTGCACCTGCGCAAACCAACCGCAGGTGCGATCACACCAGAACCAGCAACTTAGCAAAAATCCAAAAATGCAATGAAATGATCCGAACCTCGTTCGAAACTCACCTGAGCTCCTCGGGACACCGTCTAAATATGCCAACAAGTTCCATAACACAATACAAACTTACTTGAGGCCTCAAAACACACATAACAACATCAAAACGACGAATCACACCTCAAATCGAAATCTATAAACTTTGAACATTCAAATTCAACAACTCGTGCCGAAACATAGCAAATCAATCCAGAATGATTTCAATTTTTGTGCACAGGTCATAAATGACATAACGGAGCTATTCCAATTTTCAGAATCGGATTATGACCCCGATATCAAAAAGTCAATCCCTCGGTCAAACTTTCCAAAAATTCAACTTTCGTCATTTCAAGCCTAGTTCCACTACGGACCTCCAAAAATCTTCCATAAACCCCCCTAAGTCCAAAATCACCATACAGAGCTATTGGAATCATCAGAATTGCATTCCAGGTTCAAAATCACAAAAGGTCAAACTTGGTCAACTCTCCCAATTTAAAGTTTCAACCATGAAATCTATCCTTCCAATTCGATTCTAAATAACCTAAAAACTACAACCGACGATTCACATAAGTCATAATACATACGAAGCTACTCATGCCCGTAAACTACCGAGCAACGTGAAAATACTCAAAATGACCGATTGGATCGTTAAACATTATATCTACCAATGTCCATATTCAATCAACCAGGCTGAGGTTCTAAGATCGATCAAAAAGGGTCCTAAGTTGTATAGAGTATGAATCAGCTTCAAATCATGTGTTGCTAAATTGTTCGGAAGTTCAACCCTTTCTTAAGTAAGTATTGACATAAGATTAATTTACATGGACTATTATTTAAATAGGTTGATGCAACTAACAAAATTTTCAATGTGTCGCTCAGTGTCTTCGTGAGTCAGTTTGGCCATGATGTTGTATATTCTACATTTGAGGCATGGTTTAAAGAGTGTGTAAGTACAACTTACATACTTTCTCACATATGAATATACATACTTGGTCACTTGTGAATATACTTGCTCACTTGTGATTTAACACTACATGTAGGTCAATAATCCAAACAACAATGTTTATTTGAAAGATATATCTCGGGAACCTACACCTATGGTTACAACTATGTGTAAGTATTTTGAAAATGATTACAAATTTCACACCGAGGAATGCTCTAAGTATAAAAAAAAGCAATAAAAGTAGGGTGTGTGTTAAAGGTGGTGAAGGCAACCACGATGGGGAAAATGATTATTATGGTGTGATCAAAAAGATTCTAGAATTATCATATTCAGGTTGACCAAATAAGAAGATCATACTTTTTCGATGCAAGTGGGTTGACCCAACACCTAGAAGAGGTACAAATGTACACTCACAGTACAACATAATCGAGGTTAATAAAAAGAGGGAGTATGATCGCTATGATGCTTTTATAATTGCAGAAAATGTAAGGCAATTGTATTATGTTCCATATCCATTGTGGATGGATAAGGCTGATTGGTTGGTTGTAATAAAAAACTAAGCCTGTTGGTAGGGTGGAAGTTGAGAATGTGCTAGATGTTGCTTACCAAAACGATACCTCAAGTGTTAACCAAATGGTGGATGATCAGTTAGAAAATGACTTGGAGCATCCTCAACGTATATTAGAAGAAGCTGATATGGAGGAAATAACAATCATAGAAAATAAGGACGAAGAATCACCTGATGAAAATGAAATAAGTGAAGAAGAAGAATTTTCGAACGAGGAAGGATATTTAAAAGACGACTAGCATGCCAGCTTTTTCAATCGCTCTCAACTTATATAGATTTATATTCTCAATTCTAACATTTTTTTAAATTTATGCAGATGACCGGTAGGGGTAGAGGTAGGTCTAGGAAGGATAAGAGGCCTACTGATCATGAGGATAGTGCTACACCCTCGCTTCCTTCCACTCCACACTTGCATCCCTCCGCTGCTGATGGCCGGAAGCAATCTTCTAGGCACATATATTTTCCACCACATTCATCTACTCATCAGACTACCTACCATTCACCCTCCCAGCAGTATTCTTACCATTCTCCATCACAGGTATATACCCCGCTTCCTCCACATAATCCTGCATATAGTTACATGGGTACACCGAGTCAGCAGTCACAGGTCCATGTGGTGATACTCTCGTAATCTGCTCCATTTGCTTCATCACCAGCTGGATCGCATCCATCTAGATTATAGCCACCTGTATCGCAGTAGGGGTCTAGATTGCAGCAATGGTCAAGATCACAATAGGGGTCTAGATCGCATCTATCTTCATCATCGACCCTGTCTCCCGCTCCACGGAGTTCGTCTCCTAGCATTTCTAGACTTCGCCTTCGGGATATTAGCACTGATCCAGATGCCTCCCCTTCTACGCATGCTTAAGATACATCGAAGGATGATGATCCAGATAAAGTGCGGTATGATCGTTATCATAAGATGATCATCAGGCTTGAGGGCAATGGGTAAGATTTATTTATACCTTCTTTATTTTTGCTGAATTATAATAGCTAGTCTTATTTATTTAATATAATTTATATGTTGCAGGTTCATACATATTCATCAGACTACAAAGATAATCACTGAAGCTCTTGTCCGGTTGTATGATGTACCCTATGCGACTTGGAGTGATTTTCCACCGGAGCTCGTGGAGCAAATTTTCAACCAATTTAAGGTTTTAATAGAATTCTTATCTATTTAAGTATTATATTAATAATATTTTTATCTAACATTACACACTTCATTTGCAGACTACGTGTGCCTGGGAGGACAGGCATAATAGTGCCATTCTTATAAATTTTGAGTTCTAATGCCGTAAGAGACTATCTGATTCCTTCTGTTCTGCTCGGAAGAAGAACAAGAAGCCTTCATGGGTTATACCGAATTTATGGGAGGATCTGCTGAGGCAGTGGGCCACTGAGAATTTTGAGAAGATGAGTGAACAGGGAAAGAAGACCCGAGCATATGAGAAGGGTGGCTCCTTGCACCTACACAGGTGCAAGGAGCATGGGGACTACGAGGAGACTACTGGTAATTCCTTATAATATTTAAATATGTTGTTATCAAACTATATTTATATATTTTAATTTAGTTAATATGTTTTATTATATTTGTAGGAAAAAAAATATGAAAAGAAGATGGACTCATGATGAGTTTTTCATGGAGACTCACATCCGAAAGAAGAAGGTACCGAAAGATCCAACTAGAGGTGTCGAGGACCTGGCGGAGACTACATATGTAAGTTTCATAACTACTACAATTTAAAATTTAATGTTTAAAATATTATATAGTTAATAATTTTCTATCTTCTAAATAAAGGGTCGCTACAAGTCTACCGTGGAGGTGTACAGTCAGAGCTTGCCACCGAATGAGCAAGGCGAGCGACCTTCCATTTCAGACGAAGAAGCGCAGAAGATATGGTTGGATGTTGTCGGTGGTCATAAAAAAGGGGATAGCATACGGCCTTCCAGAGAGATCATTTTGGCGCTATAGGGCTGGATTGCAAGGTATAGGGACTTCCGCTGTCACGACCCCAAATTCCTCCATAGGATATTGTGACGGCACCTAGTCTCTAAGACTAAGTAAGCCTAATCAATATACGGAAACATTAAATAAGAGATTAAAACTCGAACATCCCAATAGTTTCATAAATAGAATCAACCAAAATTCAATACGTACAATCCTAAAACCTGGTGAGATATAAGTCACAAGCTCTAAATACAGTACCGAACAATTATATATATCACTGTCTATCAAAATATAAAGAAATATGAAAAGAATGGGATAGAAGGGGACTCCAAGGCCTGCGGACGCCGGCAGGTGTACCTTGAAGTCTCCAAGCAGCAACACAACACTCTAATATCGAGGCTGATAGGATGCATATGGATTTGCACAAAACATGTGTAGAAGCTTAGTATGAGTACACCACAACGGTACCCAGTAAGTGTCAAGCCTAACCTCGGTAGAGTAGTGACGAGGTCAGGTCAAGGCCCTACTAGAGATAGTAAGAAATAAGACATATAATATAATGACACAATGAATTAACAGGGAAGTGAAATAGTAAGGGATTTACGGAAAGTAACAACACGAAATCAAGGAAAACTAATTCAACGCGAAAGAAAAACAAGAATTTTACATGTTAAGGAAACAACAACCAACAATATAACAAATAAGGGAGATCAACAGGGGCACTCCCGAGGTACCGCCTCGTAGTCCCAAAAGTAAATATCTCACAACGGTATGGCAGAAACCTCGTGCAAACAATAACAACCCGCCAGAAACCTCGTGTCACAATAACAATCTGCACGGCAGAAACCTCATGCCATAATAAACAATCCGCACTGCAGAAACCTCATACCACAATAAATAATCCGCATAGAAGAAACCTCGTACCACAATAAACAATCCACACGGCAGAAACCTCGTGCCACAACCAAACAGTTATCTCAACAATAATCACGATAACCAACACATAAGAATGAAACAATGGTATTTGTAGCAAAGAATCCTACAGTTAAAGGATGAATACGGAATCAAGGAAACAGGTAATTCAACTAAGCATCTTGTACAAATTGCAAATAAGAGATAAGACACGTAGACATGTGAAATTAGGCTAACATGATGACTACACATGCTGGAGTAACTCAATTAAGGAAATAAAAGGAAACTACTTAACAAAAACCGAATTTTCAACATTTAGTCCGAGTACGCACTCATCATCTCGCGTACATGGCCTTCACGTATTGCAAATTACAATAACAGTACCAAATCTTAAGGGAGCATTCCCCTACACAAGCTTAGACAAGTCACTTACCTCGAACCTCAATCAATCAATCAATCAATAAGAAGGCATTTTCCTCGATTTTCCAACTCCGATCGGCTCGAATTTAGCCAAAATAATTTCATACTATAAATATAACTATAGGAAACTAATTTAATTAATGAAATTACTACTTTAGCAAAGAATTGAAAAATAGCTCCAAAAAGTTGACCGGACCCACGTCTCAAAACCTGACCAAAATTATAAAATCCAAAAATCCATTCGATAACGAGTCCAACCATACAAGAATTACTCAAATTTGACCTCAAATCGCCTTTTACAACTCAAAAATTTAGTCTAGGAAGTTTTTACCATTTCCCCCCAAATTTCCAACTCAAATCCCTAATTAGATGATGAAAATAGTAATAGATTCATGAAATATAGTCCAATCCAGGTTAGAATCACTTACCCCAATAATCTCCTTGAAGAACCCTCGAAAAATCGCCTTACACCGTGCTCTCTAAGTCCAAAATATGAAAAATGAGATGAACCCTCGATTTTGAAACTTAAATTCTACCCGGTTGTTATCTTTCTTTGCGAACACGGAATGTGCCTCGCGTTCGCGAAGTACAAAATTTTTAGCTGCCAGATTCCTCTTCGCGAACGCGAGATCGCCCACACGAACGTGATGTATACTGAGCCCAGGCCTACGCGAACGCGACCCCTCATACGCGAACGCGGTGAACAACTTCCTATACCTTCGCGAACGCGTGGCCATCTTCGCGAACGCGAAGAACAAACCTCACCTGCCTCCCAGATACCCTTCGCGAACGCGAGACCTCTCTCGCAAACGCGATAAAGGAAACCAAGCACTAGCAAAATCAGCAGCTCCAGCAATTCTTCAAAGTTCCGAAATGTGCCGAACATGGTCTGAATCACCCCCGGGACCTCAACTAATTATACCACCAAGTCGTAAAACATCATACGAACTTAGTCGAGCCTTCAAATCACATCAAACAATGCTAAAACCACGAATTGCTCATCGATTCAAGTCTAATGAACGTTTGAGCTTCTAACTTCCACATCCGATGCTGAAACCTATCAAATCAAGTCCGAATGACCTCAAATTTTGCACAAAAGTCATAATTGACATTAAGGACCTACTCCAACTTTGGAAATTGGAATCCGACCCCGATATTAAAAAGTTCACTCCCGGTCAAACCTTCCAAAATCTTCTAATTTTTCAACTTTCGTCAATTAACGCCGAAATGGCCTACGGACATCCAAATCAACATCTGGACACGCTCATAAGACCAAAATTACCATACAGAGCTATTGGAACCATCACAACTCCATTACGGTGTATCCTTCACACAATTTGAACTACGGTCAACTCCTATGACTTTAACTTTTAATTTTGGGACTATGTGTCCCATTCCACTTCGAAACTCTCCCGAACCTGACACCAAGCACCTCGACAAGTCAAGTAATCACAAAATGAGATAGAGGGAGCAATAAATAGGGCATCGGTGCTAAAACTCTCAAAATGACTGGTCGGGTCGTTACATCCGCCCAGGGCGAGGCACTTGATAGCAGAGCTTGAAGAGGCAAAGGCTAGAGAAGAAAAGAGAGATAAACAATTTGATACCCTTCAAGGTCAGCTAGAAAAGAGGGACGGATAATTTAATGTTCTTCAAGGTCAGCTGGCTAATTTTCTTGCTAGTGGTGCTTTCCCGATTCCCCGATCTCGTGAGTCTTCCCCAGATGCTAATCCTTCTCGTTGTGATCCTTCGAACTATGCCGATGATGAAGCTTCAGGTAGTGGATATGAAGATGATGCAGTACAAAATACTCATTAAATGATATTTGAAGTTTTAACTTGTGAAACGTTTTGTTGTTGGATTTTTTGAAACTCTATAAATATTGTTAATATAGTTTTGATAGTTTCTATTGTTGTTGTTATTGTTGTTATTGTTGTCATTGTTGTTGTTATTAGTTGAATGGAAGCAATGTAATGCTGCCATTATAGGTTATTGGTTGTTGGCTGGTGGTGCAGCTATAAAACAACTGTATTATGCCAAAAGTTTACCCAGAAAGCCGACCGCATACCGACCGAAGTCGGTCGGAAATGTTAAAATAAAATTCTCAGAAATTTGAAATTACCATCCGACTTCGGTCAGTATCAGCAGTAAATGTTTTTCAGGTTTTGAAATTACCGACCGAAATCGGTCGGAATTTTTTATTTTAAATTTAAAATATTTTAATAATACAGACGGATTTCGGTCGGAAACGTACAATTTAAAAAAATAATAATTAAGATTCCGACCGATATCGGTCGCTACTTTAAAAAATATTTAAAAATTATTTTCTAGAATACCCACTGAATTCTGTCGGTATATTTAGTTTGTGTCAGATTATTTGGTCAAAGGTGCGTTGAAATTACCGACCGACTTTGGTCGAAAATATCGACCGTCTGAGATCACTAAACGTTAGCGACCATTATTTTTTCGACGAATTAAAGTCGGTTAGAAATAGGTCGGTTTTTATGGATTCCGACCAATTTCGGTCGATTTTTCTGGACGCTTTTTGGCAGTTTCCTAGTAGTGTATATAGTTTTTGGATATAGACGTAAGAAAAAGAACAACCCTCTTTTTTCCTCTCATAGCCAATTGGCAGAAAAAGAACAAAACCAATTATTTATAAGGAACCAATGAGAGCACAACAACTTTCGAATGCATGAACTATTCAAAATTGGTTTAATGAATTGCATTATAGAAAATAAAGCTAATTACGAACTACCATTATTTTCTCAAAGCTACCGTTGAAAACGTTGTTTGCCACGAGCTTGTTGTGCCTGGCTATGTTTTCAAGATGTGTTATGAGTTTATTACTTTATCTAAATATAAATTACGGTTTGCCAATTGAGTGTCAAATTGTTTTACCTTTTAGGGTGTGTTTGGTAGGAAAAAAAAATATTTTTTAAGTTTTTCATGTTTGGTTGCCTTAAATATTATGAAAAATATTTTTTTCATGACCTTATGTTTCTCCAATTGGAAGAATATATTTTTTCTACCAAGAGGAGGAAAAATATTTTTCAAAACTCTTTTTCAACCTTCCCTATCCTATCTCACCCACCCCTCAACCCCCACGCCCACACCAACACCCACCCCACTACCCCCACTCCCTACCCAACTCCCCACCCCCAATCCCGCCCCCTCCACCTCACCCCTTAGTGTTTGCCTAAATTATATATTTTTCAAAAAAATATTTTTTATTCACTAACCAAACACTAGAAAATATTTTCCGAAAATTTTTTTCTCTCACCAATCAAATACGAGAAAATAAGTGATAAAACTAGTCATTTTTCTGGAAAATATTTTCGTTCATACCGAACACACCCTTACAATTTTCATATACGTTAAGGTTTTTAATTAGAGTCATATTGCGAAATGTCTGTAAAGGAGAATGACTATCTACCGGGATCTTTCTTGTTCTTAAAAATAAAATTGAAGTCTCAGAGTAACGTGAAACAAATTTATTCGGCCAATCACATCTCAGGGATTCTGAATTTTAATTTTGTGATGATTTTGTGAAGATTTGAGGTGGTTTGAGTTGAAATTTATGCCAAATTCGAAGTAGAAATTGAACATAGAAGAAGATAAGATATGTATCCCTATATATCATTTTTGCATCTCATATGTATCAAACCTATGTATCATTTTTTCATCTCATATGTATCAAATGTGTATCACATGTATATCTATACATACCTTTGTGTGAGATATATGTGAGATACATGTGTCACGGATAGATTTTTGAACTCGATTTCAACTACAAATTTTGACTCTAAACTAGTCCATATCACCTCCAATCTTTCTCAAATTTTATGTATTATTTGATCTATGTGTTTTCAATAAGTTCCAACCATACCCATTGAAAAAAAGCTATTTTTTTTTTGCCTAGGTTTTTTGAATGTTGTATATCATTAATAACAAATTTTAATTTTAAACCAGTCCAAATCAGCTCCAAATTTTCTCAAATTTTGTGTATTGCATCATCTATATGTTTTTAACAAATTCTAACCATACTCATTTAAATAAAATTCTTTTTCCTAGATTCTTTGAATGTTATATATCATTGGTAATTTTTGTGGTTATCTTTGGGTAGAATTAGTTAATGGATAATTATTAGTAAGTATTTTTATTTGTGATTTATTTATGTAGTTAGCTCATTAATAAATATATCATTTCCCAATCATGCCCATTGTTTACTTGAGCTAAGATAACTTAGGTCAAGATGTAAGGACCCAATCGATTATTTTGTGTATTTGAGCCTCGTTTCTTTATTCGATATTTTTCACATGTGTATTTATTATTTTGTGACATGCGGGGTTGATTGGTTTGGCTTCGGGAAGGTTCGGAAGTGATTTGGAACACTTAGTATCATTTATGGAAGCTTAAGTTGTAAGAGTTGACCGAGGTTCGACTTTCGTGCAAACGACCTCGGAATGGTATTTAGATGATTCCAATAAGTTTGTATGGTGATTTTGAATTTAGGCGTATGTCCGGATTTGGTTTGGAGGTTCCTAAGTCGATTTGGCTCTTTTTGGCGAAAATTAAAAATTTGAAGGTTTGGAAGGTTCATAGGTTTGATCGGGAGCTGAATTTGGTGTTATTGGGTTCAGATCGTTGTTCCGGGAGCTGTATTAAGTTCGTTATGTCATTTCAAACTAGTGCGCAAAATCTGAGGTCATTCTGAGTTGGTTAGACATGGTTCATCATGAGTTTTGAAAGTTGAAAGTTTGATTAGTTAATTAGGCTTGAATTAAGGTGCGATTTATAATTTTGACGTTATTTAATGTGATTTGACACCTCGAGTAGGTTCATGTTATATTTTGAGACTGGTTGGTATGATTGAAAGTGGTCCCAAGGACCTCGGGTGAGTTTCGAATAGGTTCCAGATCATTTACGGTTGTATTAGCAAGTCTGGTTCTAGTAATTTCACACATGCGAGATTGTATTTGCAGGTGCGAGTCCGCAGATACGGACTATGAGTCGTAGGTGCGGAGGAAGATTGGGGTAGGTGCAGACCGCAAATGCAAAATCTGGATCGCAGGAGAGATAGCACAGGTGCGCTCAGTGGACCGCAGAAGCGGTGTTTTGAACACAGAAGTGAAGGGTCGGAGCTTAAGTGAATTCCACATATGCGAGGGATTTCCGCGGATGAGGTGTCGTAGATGCGACATTTGGACCGTAGAAGCGGAATCGCTGGGCAATGCCATTTTTAATCGTGGGTCTGGCCGCATTTATTATATTTTGAGATTGGGAGCTCGGATTCGGGCTATGTTTTAGGCGATTTTTACCACTTGGATTGGGATAAGTGTTCTTGACTTAGATTTGATTTTATTTCATAATTCCATCTTTGATTTTGACCTTTGGTTGATGAAATCTATGGGAGAAATTAGAGTTTTTGTAAGGAATTTTAAAAAAATAAATTATGGAGATTTGCACCCCGATTTGGAGTCGATTTTGGGTGAAACTTATGTATTTGGACTCGTATTTGAATGGATGTTCGGGATTTATGAATTTTGTTAGGTTTCGGGAGGTAATCCCGAGTTTACTTTTTGATTGACTTTGTGAAATTGATTAAACATTTAATCTTTATGGTTTGTGTTCGATTCCTATGGCATTATTTGACGTTGTTGAGTTGTATTTGACATGTTTGGAGGTTGATTTGATAGGAAAGGCTATTTTGGGAGATTAGAGGCTATCAGGAGGAAGTAAGTCTCTTGGATAACCTCGTTAAGAGGAAAACCCCTAGGATTTAACTTGTTGCTATGTATTTGAGGTATTGGAGGTGGTGTGTATACATGATGGCGAGCGTATATTCATTTACCGAGTTATATCATGACCGGGGTAGAAATTAGAATATTTCATGCTTTATTTGACTATGTGCTCGTTTAATTCATAATTTATTTAGCTTATGTGACTACGTCTGTTATCTTATTCATGTTAGAAATCATGCCTAGGTTTATGACTAATTGTGAAGGCATAAGCACTTATTCTTGATATGTTGAAATGCATAGTTATTCGTAGTCACATAAAGATTTCATGAGCACATATCCATATGATATTTATTAAGTCCTTGTGGACCTTCTATCTATGATTCTTGAGCATATATATACATTTATTATAATGGATACGTGAATTGGACCGAGGAATTGGCACGAAGGGTAAGCGTGCAGGTGAGATACAGTTATAATACATTGAACATGATGATTAGATATTGATTTATGAGGGGTGTTATTATACCTCTCTTGCGCTTAAATTTGGATCCGTCCCTCTGGAGTCAGGTGATAACCCGTGTTACGATGAGTCCTGTGGGCGTGGTCGGTATATAGATTTTGTACCGGTCGATACATGGATTTGTATCGGGTTATATGATATAAGGAATGCATATCGGGGTACATGGATCTTGTACCAATTGAGCATGTATTCTTATTATTGACTCGTTTTGAAGTATTTATTTCTTTATAAATTGTTACTTTACATCCTTATATGCTTATTGGGAGTCCCGGCTCCGTAATTTGAGCAGGTTATCTTTTACTATTATATCTGAGCAGCGATAGGATTATTTCTGTGCTAGAAAAGCATGCCTATCCGTTGATATTTGTGACTCTTATTACTTATGATATTAGCTACTGCTCTAGTTCTTAATTCTGTTATTTTTCTTATGATCTAGCCTTGCCGTTACTTTTTTGAAGTTAGACTTAATACTTATTGGTACCAATTGTGGTGTACTCATACTATGCTTCTGCACATTTTTTTGTGCAGATCCTCAGGTTGGTTCTAGCAGAGCTTCCTAAATGAGCTACTAGTTATCACGGAGACTTGGGATAAGCTGAACTACATAGATCTACTTCGCAGTTCCCGCATCCTTGTTTCTTTTATGCGTTCCTGTCTATTGTATTTCAGACAGCTTGACATGTATACAAACTTGATCTCATTTCCGTAATTTGCTCGTTTACTTGTGTCACCTAGTCTTAGGGGGTGTATTGTATTGGCCGTGTTTAGGCCTTGCTTGTAGTTTTATAAGATACTATCATCATTTTTTAGAATATTACCATCTTTTATTACTATATATCTCTGTTAAATAATAAATTTGGACTTTATTTGTTATCTTCAAGTTGGCTTGCTTAGCAAGTTCGGCTATGCGCCATCATGACCTTGAGCTGAGATTTTGGATCGTGACACAACATGATCTAAACAACAGGCCATAACCAGCCCGTCTAATTATTCTTTCTCTTTGGAGACGTGAACACATAGAGAAATATTTATAAAGCGCCACAGTGTAGAGCCTAATTACCATATGTAACTATAGTTTGCCTAATTATTATCCGTAGCTACTGTTCAATTATTATCAGCTTGTATCACTTGTATTCGGATGAGCAACGAATACATCATGTGTCAATGGTATTCGTTTGTGCAACAATATTCATTCGCGCAACGAATACATGTTGTATCAACTGTATTTGTTCACGCAATGAATACAGCCAAGGCAAAATATATGAGTGTATATAAAGGATACAGCCTACATCGACTGTATTCGTTGGCACAATGAGTACAACCAAGACGAAATACAAAAATACAAAAAAAAATAGAATGCTCTCGTTTAGAGTCGAACTCAAGACCTCCGCTTACTAAAACAAGTGGTCTAACCGACTGAGTTATGAAAGCTTGTTGCTCTCTTGTTTCAGTTCAAAATAATTGATCTCTTATTTCAGTACTTTCAGATGGATTTGTTATATAAATTCAAATAAAGCTATGAGTGGTAATTTTCTAAAAGTGTAGTTATGAATGGTAAAAATAATGTATATATTTATTATGTCGCATAATTTTTCCTAACATATATCTCAATTGGCATGCTAGTTAATCCACGACACAAAGCCAATTTGTTGTTAATGTTTCCTTGGAGCAATGATGAAAATTATTTAACCAAGTGTTACTACATCAATGATTATGAACTGTTTATATTTAATAAGTTGATATAATTTGGTATAAATATTCGATATGGGTAAGTTTCTTCCGATATCAATAAATCTACTTTTTAGTAATGTGAATATATTGTTTTTGCCTCGATTTGTATGTATAATTTAAAGTTTTTAGCATAAACTAATTAAGATAAATATCTAAAATTGAGTTTCAGTGTATCACATTCACTTAGTTAAAATTCTAAATTAGCGTACGTATTTATTGGCCTTCTCAACATATTTCATTCCAATTTCCAACAACTTCATGACACGACTCGAAAGCAAAGGATTGTGATGGCGCCTAACTCTACTTTCTAAGCAAGCCAACACTTGACAATAGTAATAGAAAAAACTAAGCATTGAGCAGCATAATATCATAAATAAGTCTAACCAACATGTCACAACCCCAAAACAGCAAACTGGTCGTGATGACGCCTAATTCACTTGCAAGGAAAGCCAATATAACAACAACAGAACGTAATAACAGAAATAGAAAGGAAATGGTACAAGTCTAATGCCATTAACATGTACTACTGCGTCAAAATACAATAACTACCCATAACTGGTAATATAGTGTCATGAGCTCTAATCAAAAGTACAAGTCTGGAATATAAAATAATGATACTGTCTGAATGGAAATAACAATACAAAAGGAGAAGAGACACCAAGACTGCGGTTGCAATGCAACTCCACTTCGTCTCTGCAGATAGTCCAACAAGCAAGTCTACCGCCGATAACTGGTCCCCACACCTAGATCTGCACAATTAAGTGCAGAGTGTAGTATGAGTACAACCGACCCAATGTACTCAATAAGTATCATAATTAACCTCGGCCATGTAATGGAAGCAAGAATTATAAATGATACTCGCTATTAACATGTACAGTTTAATAATCCAACAAGTACATAACAATAATCATGAACAAATCATAAATCATAGAAAGTACCACCTTGATTCACATGATAACTTGACGTACTCTGCTCAGTCAAAAATTTAACATATAAAGAGGATATGCAATAAATCAGGTAGATAACCAAGGAAATTGTAAGTAAAGATGAAATGCAATAACCAAATCAAACACTGGCCAGCTTTCCCTCAAAATTTCCATAAACGTACCAAACCATTGATCAGTTTTCCTCAATAACCACGTGTACACCATCAAGAAGAAACATGAAAGAGTGACCCTAGGGGGATGGATCAATATCCACACGCTGGACGGACAACTCACGTGCTAATAATATCAACCGCACAGATAACTCACGTGCTGCACAGACAACGCACGTGCTAATACTATCAATATTTGGATCCGTACGGACAACTCACGTGCTTCATGGATAACTCATGTATCAATAATATCAACCGCATGGATGACTCACATGCCAATAATCATAATCCGCCTGGCATGGTCACAGGCTCAATATCACAATCCGCCCGGTTGTGGTCACAGGATACTGGTCCAGATCATATCACATAGAAAGAAGATATACAAGAATACATGTACATGATCAATGAATATAAAACTTCATACTCCTAGACTGGTATAAATGACATGCTAATGCGTATGCAAGTGCAAAGTGTGCTATTATAGCTCAATCCGGCAAATACATCATGAAATTAGAAATTATTAGTTTCAATCAGGAGAGTAACCTCAACGTAACCTCAAAATATGGTACAATTACAAAAGGGGTACAAATATAAGAAACATCACATCTTTAAGCTTAACAATCAATCCAAGGCATATTATAGCCTAAACACTACCCCGAGCATGAGACATACCCCGGTGCATGCACATGGGCTCAACCCCACACGTATGCGCCACCCATATCACGTAGCTATTACAAATAACTCAGGCAACT
Organism: Nicotiana tabacum; assembly: GCF_000715075.1. Taxonomy (NCBI): domain Eukaryota; kingdom Viridiplantae; phylum Streptophyta; class Magnoliopsida; order Solanales; family Solanaceae; genus Nicotiana; species Nicotiana tabacum. Next base: position 64,073,218 of record NC_134081.1, read on the forward strand.
AGTGCCTCAACCAAGTTTAGGCAAGATACTTACCTCAAGAAAGCCAAATCAGTACTCTAAGAAGCCCTTCTCGCGAAAATCAACCTCCGGACGACTCAAATCTAGCAAAAATAACTTAATATCATTAAATAAAGCTATAGGAAATGAATCCAAATCATAAAGCTAAGATCTTTAACCAAAATCGTAAAGTCAAACCAAAAAGTCAACTCCGGACTTGCACCTTAGAACCTGACCAAACTCATAAATTTCGAGCACCCATTCCGATATGAGTCCAAATATATGTGTTTTATCCAATTCCAACCACAAATCGATCCTGAAATCATCAAATCACACTCTCCAATAACTTATTCTAAAATCCCAAAATGCTACCTTAATTCATGCAAATTAGGTATAATAATCCATGGATAATCAATATCTATCATCAAAAGTGATTAAACTTCACTTACCTCTTCAATTATGGTGAAACGTCTCGCAAAAATTGCCTCCAACCGAGCTCCAAAACTCTAAATAATGAAAAATGACCAAACCCTTTCGAATATAAATATCTGCTAGTGATTCCGCATCTGCAATCACTTAGCCACTTCTGTGGCACCACATTTGCGGTTAAAATCTCGCATCTGTGAGCCCAGCTCAATACCTAGGCTTCCGCTTTTGCGGCCAACCATCCACACATGTGCTTGTGCTTCTGCGGCCATCCCTTCGCAGGTGCGACCTCGCACTTGCCCCATGCCTTCTGCACCTACGATTCTCCCCAACCTCTAGCCTTGTCCACTTCTGAGGCCCTTCGCCCGCACTTGCAGACTCGTATTTGTGACCAGTCCACCGCAGGTGTGAAAGCACCAGACTCAGCAACACTTCAACAATGCAACACATATCCAAAACAAGACGAAATCAATCCAAAATATACTGGAGGCCCCCGAGACCCGTCCAATCATACCAACCAATCCCAAAACATAACACAAACCTATTCGAAGACTCAAATCACATAAAGCAACATCCAAATTATGAATCGCACAATGATTCAAGCCTAAGGAACTAATGAACTTCCAATCTCCAAAACTCATGCCGAATCACATCAAACCAACCCCAAATGACCTCAAATTTTGCATATAAGTCCCAAATGAAACAACAGGCCTATTCCAACTCGCGAAACCAAATTCCGAAACCGATATCAATAAAGTCAACTCCCGATCAAACCTATCAACCTTTCAAACCTTCAACTTTCGCCAAAAAGCATCAAATCAACCTACGGACCTCCAAATCGAACTTTGGACATACGTATAAGTCCAAAATCACCATACGAAGCTATTGGAACTATCAAAACCCATTACAGAGTTGTCTACACTAAAGTCACACTCTTGTCAACTCTCTTAACTTAAGCATCCAACCTTGGGAATGAGTATCCAAGTTCACTCCGATACTTCTCCGAAACCAAACCAACCACCCGATAAAGTATCATAATCATAAATACACATATTTAAAGCATTAAATATGGGGAACGGGGGTTAAAATACTCAAAATAACTGGTCGGGTCATTATATTCTCCCACTCTTAAACAAACGTTCGTTCTCGAACAGGCCTAGAATCATACATATGGTCTCAAAAAAGTAAGGATATCTGCTCCGCATCTCATGCTCGCTCTCCCAAGTAGCCTCCTCGATTGGATGACCTCTCCAACGAACCTTCACTGATGCTATATTCTTCGACCTTAACTTTCGAACGTGCCAATCCAAAATGGCTACCGGCTCCACATCATAAGTCAAATCCCCATCTAACTGCACTTTGCTGAAGTCCAAAATATGTGACGGATCACCATAATACTTCTGGAGCATCGAAACATGAAACACTAGGTGAACTCCTGATAGACTAGGTGGCAGGGCAAGTCTGTAGGCCACCTCTCCCACTCTCTAAAGTACCTCAAAAGGTCTAATATACCTAGGGCTCAACCACCCTTCTTTCCGAACCTCATCGCACCCTTTATGGGTGAAACTCTGAGCAAAACCTTCTCACCCACCATGTACGCAATATCACAAGCCTTCCTGTCAGCATAACGTTTCTGTTTGGACTGCAATGTACGAAGTCGCTCCTAGATAAACTTCACTTTTTCTAAGGCATCACAGACCAAATCAGTGCCTAACAACCTAGCCTCCCTAGGCTCAAACCAACCAACCGGAGAGCGACATGAACCTTCGAAATAAATAACACAGGCACGTAACATGTCCTCTAAAATATGAATAGTGCGCTCGGACTACCCGTCCGTCTGTGGATGAACTGCCATACTCAGCATGACCTATGTTCCCAACTCATGATGCACTAATCTCCAAAAATATAATGTAAATTTTGTGCCTCGATACGAGAAAATAGACATAGTACACCATGAAGGTGATCAATCTCCCGAATATAAATTCGAGCCAGTTTTGCTCTGAAGAATAGGTAGTCATGACTGGAATGAAGTGTGTAGACTTGGTCAGTCTCTCCTTAATGACCCACACTATGTCGAATCTCCTCAAGGTTCGTGGAAGCTTAACTACAAAATTCATGGTGATACGCTCCCACTTCCACTCCGAAATATCAAGCCTCTAAAGCAAACCACCGGGTTGCTGATGGTCGTACTTCACCTGCTGACAGTTCAAAATAGATCAAAATACTCAACAATATCCTTCTTCATCCTCCGCCACTAATAGTGTTGCCTCAAATCATGATACATCTTCGCGGCCCCCGGATGAATGGAATACTATGAACTATGGGCCTCCTAAAGTATCAACTCTCGTAACCCATCCACATTTGGAACACAAATCCGACCCTGTATCGTCAATACCCCATCATCACCAATAATAACCTCCTTAGAATCACCATGTTGCACTGTGTCCTTCAGTACAAGCAAGTGAGGATCATCATACTGACGGTCTTGATGCGCTCAAACAAATAAGACCATGAAACCACAGAAGCAAGAACCCGTCTAGGCTCCGAAATACCCAACCTCACAAATCGATTGGACAAGGCCTGAACATCCAATGCTAACGGTCTCTCCCCAACTGGAATATAAGCAAGAATTCCTATGCTCTCAGCCTTCCTACTCAAAGCATTGGCCACCACATTGGCCTTCCCCGAGTGATAAATAATGGTGATATCATAGTCCTTTAGTAGCTCCAGCCACATGTGTTGCCTCAAGTTCAGATCCTTTTGCTTGTAGCTCATGTGATCTGTGAATACCTCACAAGACATGGCGTAAAGATAATGCCTCCAAATCTTAAGAGCGTGAATAATGACCGCCAACTCAAAATCATGTACAAGGTAGTTATCCTCATGGGGCTTCAACTGACGTGAAGCATAAGAAATAAATCTACCCTCCTGCATCAACACACATCCAATGTTGATCCTTGAAACATCATAATAGACTGTGTAAGAACCTGACCCCAAAGGTAAAACCAGAACTAGAGCTGTTCTTAAGGCATTCTTAAGCTTCTGGAAGCTCTCCTCACACTCATCAGACCACTTGAATGGAGCACCCTTCTAATTCAATCTAGTTAAAGGTGCAACAATGGACAATAAACCCTCTACAAAATGGCGATAATACCCTTCCAACCTAAGGAAAATCTGGATCTCAGTAGCAGAAGATAATCTGGGCCAACTTTGAACTACCTCAATCTTCTTCGGATCCACCTTGATCCCCTTGCTGGACACCACGTGGCCCACGAATTCCACCAAATCAAGCCAAAACTCGCACTTAAAGAATTTAGCATATAGCTTCTTCTCCCTCAATGTCCGGAGTACGATCCTCAGATGCTGCTCATGATCCTCCCAGCTATGAGAATACACAAATATATAATCAATGAAAACAATGATGAAGGAATCAATATAGGGCCAGAGTATACTATTCATCAAGTGCATAAAAGCTGTTGGGCATTGGTCAACCCAGAAGACATCACCAGAAATACATAGTGACCATAGAAGATCCTGAAAGCCGTCTTCGGAATATTTGAATCCCGGATCTTCAACTGATGGTACCCCGATCTCAAATCAATCTTCTAGAATACCTTAGTACCCTGGAGCTGATCAAATAAATAATCAATACGCGGTAGTGGGTACTTGTTCTTGACTATAACCTTGTTTAACTGCATGTAGTCAATGCACATCCTCATAGATCCATATTTCTTCTTCACAAATAGTATCAGTGCACCCTAAGGTGACACACTAGGTCTGACGAAACCCTTGTCCAGAAACTCCTGCAACTAATCCTTCAACTTCTTCAACTTCACTAGTGACATGCGATATGGTGGAATAGAGATGTACTGAGTGCCCATCATCAAGTCAATACTAAAATCAATATCCTTGTCGCATGCATGCCTAGCAGGTCTACAGGAAACACGTCTGGGAACTTCCTCAATACCAGAACTGACTCAAGGATAGGAGTTTCAGCACTAACATCCCTCACGAAGGCCAAATATGCCAAACACACCTTCTCAACCATCCGTTGAGCCTTCAAATATGAAATCACTCTACTAGAAACATGATCTAGGGAGCCTCTCCACTCTAACTTTGGAAACCCCAACATCGCCAATGTCACAGTCTTAGCGTGATAATCCAGAATAGTGTGATATGGTGACAACCAATCCATGCCTAGAATCACGTCAAAATCAACCATGCTGAGCAATAAAAGGTCGACTCTGGACTCATAGTCGCCGGTAGTAACCATACAAGACTGATATACATGGTCCACCATAATAGAGTCACCTACCAGTATAGATACTTGAACAAGCATATCTAAAGAATCAAGAGGCATATCTAAATAACGAGCAAAGTATGATGACACATATGAATAAGTGGAACCATGGTTAAATAACACTGAAGCATCCATGTGGCACATTGAAACAATACATGTGATCACAGCGTCGGAAGCGACTACCTCCAGCCTAGCGAGAAATGCATAACAACAGGCCTGACCTATGCCTGTTCGACCTCCCCCTCTAGGGTGACCTCGAACTGACTGAACCCCACCCTTAGCTGGCTGCACGGGTAGTGTAGCTGCTGGTACATATATTATATGCTATGACATCTATTGTGGATCCCTACTCAGAATTTAGGGGCAATCCCTTTTGAGATGACTCATGTCTCCGCACTCAAAGCAACCCTTTCTGATGAAGCTGATGACCCTGATAATCAGAATAACTACATATAGAACTCTGAGTAGATGGGGCATGGTAAGAACTCTATGCCAGTGGCACAAAAAATGATGATTGAACTAGGCGAGCATTGTACTAATTATGGCTAACTGAAGTACCACAAGGAACATGACGATATGCCTTATCGGGCCTACACGGACGACCTCTACTGTAATGTGGCTAGCCTCCAGATGAGGCATTGTTGGAACCACCTAAACCACGAGTCCTCTTAGCCTCCCGCTCCTCACACTCAAGCCTGTGAACCTGCTCCAAACATCTAGCAATCTCAACCACCTGATCAAACCTGACATCCGTCTCGGCCTCTCGAGCCAAACTATAACGTAAACTATAGTTGAGGCCTTCAATGAACCTCATGATCCTCTCTCTATCAGTGGGAACCAACCATACTACATATCGGGCCAAATATGTAAATCTTATCTCGTACTGAGTCAAAGTCATATCCCCATGGCATAGCTACTCAAACTCCCTACGCAACTCCTCTCTCTGAGTATGTGGGATAAACTTCTCTAAGAAGAGAACTGAGAACTAATGCTATGTTATTGGTGCTGCACCGGCTGGCCTTCCTGACTTGTAGGTCTGCAACCATCTATAGGCTGCCCCGGTCAGCTGAAAAGTAGTAAATACAACTCCACTAATATCTACAATATTCGTTGTGTAAAGTACTTCTTCTACTCCTCATCGGATAGAGGTTGACCAACCTCAGCCCGAGCAACAATAATTGGCTGAACTGGTTACACCCCTGCTGTCTGATAACCTTGAGCTAGTTGCTCTGTAGTGCGGGTGGAGGGAGTTTGAGCTCCTCCCCCAGCATATGAGGTAGTTGGTGAAACTAGTACCACACCCACATGAGCTAAGCTCGTGCATACGCTCAAGATTTGAGCCAAAGCCTCCTAAAGACCGGGAATAACAATAGGTACTGCCGGTGTCTGAGTTGGTCCCACCGACTCAACAGTATCCGGAATTCTTTTTTCCACTGAAGCGACTATTGGTTCCACATGTGCTGCACTAGTAAAAATGAGGGCCCCATCTCGGCCTCTACCTCTGCCCGGCCTCTCGCAGCCTACCTAGTGGTACTGGTGCATGTCCGCATGATCCGGCTGAACGTGTCCTCACCATCTGTGAGAGAATAGAAGAGTAAAGGTTCAAACTTCGGAAATAACCAATTTGCACGACAAGAATGCAAGAAAGTGATGTTTTTTCCTAATAGTTCGGTAGCCTCTCGAAGATAAGTATAGACGTCTCAGTACTGATCTACAAGACTTTACTAAACTTTCTCATGACCCGTATAACCTATGAACTCAGGGCTCTGATACCAACTTGTCATGGCCCCAAAACCACAAAATAGTCGTGATGGTACCTAACTCACTTGCTAGGCAAGCCAACATAATAACAACGGAACATAATAACAGAAATAGAAAGGAAATGGTACAGGTCTAATTCCATTAACATGTACAACTGCGTCAAAATACAATAACTCCCTAGGACTGGTAAAAAAATGTCATGAGCTCTAATCAAAAGTACAAGTCTGGAATACAAAACAATGATATGTCTGAACAGAAATAACAGTACAAAAGGAAAAGAGATACCAACACTGCTATCAGGATACAGCTCTACCCTGTCTCTCAAAAATGCTCACAACAACACCTCACAGCTAGCCACAACTCGGTCCGACACTTGGATATGCATAATTAAGTGTAGAGTATAGTATGAATACAACCAACCCCATACTCAGAAAGTATCATAACTAACCTCGGCCATGTTATAGAAGCAAGAATTAGAAATGATACTCACTATTAACATGTATAGTTTAATAATCCAATAAGTACAGAACATTAATCATGAACAAATCATAAATCATAGAAAGGTGCACATGATAACTTGACGTACTCTGCTCAGTCAAAAATTCAACATATAAATAGGATATGCAATAAATCAGGTTGTTAACCAAGGAAATTGCAAGTAAAGATGAAATGCAATAACCAAATCAAACACTGCTAGCTTTTCCTCCAAATTTCCATAACCGTACCAAACCATTGATCAATTTTTCTAAATAACCACGTGTACACCATCAAGAAGGAATATGAGAGAGTGACCCTAGGGGGATGTATCTATATCCACACGCTTCACGGACAACTCACATGTTGCATGGACAACTCACGTGCTAATAATATCAACCACACGGACAACTCACGGGTCACTCGGGACCCAAATCAAAAATACGTAATAGTCCAAAAGTATCATATGAACCTACTAGAATTGTCAAAATACCGATCCAAGATTGTTTACCAAGAATATTGGCCGGGGTCAACTCCAACAACATTAAAGCTTAGAACTAGGATTTCTCTTTCAAAACACATCTTAACTTTCCGAAAATCAAAACGAACTATGCACACAAGTTATAAAAAATGGATTAAATTGGAATGTCAGCAACTGGTAGATAAGATCACTAATAGGATCAAATTGACATATACAAAACAACTCTGCTATGCTAGGAGATTACATATCATCAATTTAGTTTTCTTCTCAATATACACCTTCTGGGGATCTGTGTTTATACTTCCTTAAAGTGTGTTGAAAGAGGAAGATAGGAAGTGCAGAGAGTACTTATGGGGTGGCTCGGAAAATAAGAAGAAAGTATCATTAGTTTCTTGGGAAAAAGTATGTTGTCCTAAGAAGCTTGGAGGATTAAATATAAAAGAACGCAGAATTTGGAACATGGTTGCATTAGGTAAACTGGTGTGGCAACTTCTAGTCAATAAAGACTCATTGTGGGTAAAGTGGGTGCATGAAATATGCTTAAAGATTGGTGAGGACATCTGGAGTCACAAAGCACATGCAGATAGTAGCTGGTACTGGAGGAAGATAAAGGCTTTAACTGTCAAAATACAGAATTGGTACATATATGGCAGATACAGACTCACCTCAAGGGGAGATTACTCTATTACTAGGAGTTACATGGAACTAAGAAGTGCTCACACTAAGTTGGCCAATGTTGAGTTAATCTCGATTTCTGTGTCACAAACTAAGCATAGATTTATTATGTGGCTAGTTGTTCATAATAGACTGCTCACTAAAGAAAGATTAGGGAATCTAAATATACCAGTGGAGGAGGTGACCTGCTGTTTATGTGACTTTCAAGTTATTGAGACAGCTAACCATTTATTTAGTGTCTGCAATTAGGAGATCTGAAGACAGTTCTGATGCGCATAAAAAGAAGAAATGGAAGCAATTCCATAGATAGTTGGTTGCAGCAACTTGGGGGGCAATGGTTTATCATACTTGGAAGGCTAGGAACTGGATGTTGTTCAAAGGCACACATGTACAGGCGGCAGAAACGGTTATACAGATAAAAAGAGAGATTTTGTCTAGAGTAGACATACTTAGTTCATTTAAGAAAGCTCATAGATGTAGGAACTTAGTACAGCAGTTGCAAATGTAATTAGTTCTCTTTGTTTTTGTATGTTGGAGGCTTGATCTTTGTATGTTTGCGAGATCAGGTGCTCTTTAAGTGTAAGGATTTGTTTTGTTAATGGTAATGTTTACATGGTTACCAAAAACAAAAGTTATAAATCATGAAATGAAGTTATTCAAGGTCTCAAATCACGAAATGGAAAGCTAGAACTCAAAACGACTTATTGGGTCATTAAACTATCCCCCTCTAAAAGAAACGTTTGTCCTCGAACGGACATTGAAACGTACCTAAACTGGCAAAAAATACGTATATCTACTCCTTATATCGGGCTAGGACTCCTAAATAGCCTCCTTAGATGGTTGCCCTTTCCAAAGCACTTTCACGGAAGAAACTTTCATAGATCTCAACATTCTAACCTGCCGATCTATAATAGCTATCACCTCTTCTATATAAGTCAAATTCTCATTAATCTGCATTGTGTTGAAGTCCACTACATTCGATTTATCTTCATTATACTTCCGGAGCATAGAAACATGAAATACCGGATGAACTCCAAACAGACTAGGAGTCAAAGCAAACTTATAAGCAACCTCTTTGACTCTCTCCAACACCTCAAATGGGCCAATGAACCTCGACCCAACTTGAATTTCTTCCCAATTCTCATCACGCCCTTCATAGAAAAAACTTTCAAAAGTATCGTCTCGCCCTCCATAAAGCCACATCATGAACCTTCTTGTTCGCATACCTCTTCTGCCTTATTTGCGTTGTCCAAATAAGGTCCTGAATCAACTTCACCTTATATAGGGCATCACGAACCAAATCATTTACCAACATCCTAGCCTCACCGGACTCAAACTAACCAATAGGAGAATGTCACCGCCAACCATATAAACCTCATACAACGCTATCTGAATGTCGGAGTGATAGCTGTTGCTGTAAGAAAACTCCATCAATGGTAGAAACTAATATTGTATGGCCTCCAAAATCAATAACACAGGCTCTCAACATATCCTCAAGGATTTGAATAGTCTACTCGTACTGGCCATTTGTCTGTGGGTAAATGCAGTGCTAAGCTCTACCTGTATGCCCAACTCTCGTTGTACAACTTTCTAAAAGTGCAATGTGAACTGAGTACCACGGTCCAAAATGATAGTAATAGGCACACCGTGCAAACAAATAATCTCTCAAATAGATCTGGGCCAACTTCTCTGAAATAAAAGAAGTCATCATCGGAATAAAATGCACGGACATGGCCAACGTATCTACAATGACCCAAAATAGCATCAAACCTCTTTAAAGTCTGTGGTAGTCCTATCACAAAGTCCATAGTAATTCGCTCCCAATTCCACTCCTGTATAACCAATCTCTGGGTCAAACCACCTGGATTCTGACGTTCATACTTAACTTGATGGCAATTCAAACACCGTGAAACATGCCCAACAATGACCTTTTTCATTTTCCACCACCAGTAATGCTGCTTCAAGTCACAATACATCTTCTTGACACCTGGATATATAGAATACTTTGAACTGTGAGCCTACTCAAGAATCAACTCCCTCAACACATCAATATTAGGAACACATATCTGACCTTGTAGTCATGTAACACCACTATTTACAATCACAACCTTCTTTGCACCGCCTCGCTGCAGCATGTCCTCCATAAACAACAGATGAGGATCATTAAATGATGAGCCTTGATACCCTCCAACAAGGACGTCAGCGCAACAACACAAACAAGAACCCTATTAGGCTCAGAAATATCCAATCTCATAAATCGGTTGGCCAAGGCCTGAACATCCATAGCCAATAGCCACTCCTCAGCTGGAATAAATGCTAAACTACCAATACTCTCCACCTTTCTACTCAAGGTATTAGCTATCGTGTTTGCCTTACTCAAATGATACAAGATAGAGATATCATTATCTTTGGATAACTCCAACCACCTCCGCTACCTTAAATTCAAATCTTTTTGCTTAAACAAGTGTTGAAGGTTGTGGTGATCAGTATAGACCTCTTATGACACACCATACAAGTAATGCCTCCAAATCTTGAGTGCATGCACAATAGCTGCCAACTCCAAATCACAAACATGAAAATTCTTCTCATGAGTCTTTAAGTTCCAAGATGCATAAGCAATCACCATGCCATCCTGCATCAACACCGTACCTAGGACAATGTGTGAAACATCATAATAAATGGTGTAGGACTATGAACTTATGGGAAAAACCAACACTAGAGCCATAGTCAAGGCAACCTTGAGCTTTCGATAGCTTCCCTCACATTCATCAACCCATCTAAAAGGAATACCTTTCTGAGTCAACTTGGTCAATTGAGTTGTAATATATGAAAATCCCTCAACAAAGCGATGATAGTAGCCTGCCAAACCCAACTCCAAATATTCATAGCTGAAGTAGGTCTAGGCCAATTCTGAGCTGCCTCAATATTCTTAGGAGCAACTTTGGTACCACCCCTAGACACAATATGACCCAAAAATGCGATTGAATCTTACCAGAACTCGCACTTTAAAAACTTGGCATAAATTTGACGATCATTCAAAGTCTGAAGTACTACTCTCAAGTGTTGTTATGCTCGTCCCTACTATGAGTGTAAACCAAGATGTCATCAATGAACATAATCATGAATGAATTCAAATAAGGCTTGAACACCCAGTTTATCAAATCTATGAAAGTTGATGGGGCATTAGTCAACCCAAATGATATTACCAAGAACTCATAAGGACCATAACGAGTCCTAAAATTGTTTTAAGGACATCAAAAGTCCTAATCTTCACCTAATGATATGCAGATATCAAATCAATCTTGGAAAAAACCTTGGCGCCATGAAGCCGATCAAACAAATCATCAATACGAGGCAATGGATACTTGTCATATATAGTAACCTTGTTCAACTCTCATTAATCCATGCATATCCTCATATAACCATCATTATTCTTCAAAAATAACACTGTCGCACCTCAAAGGAAAATATTCCATCTTATAAATCTCTTATCAAACAAATCCTGCAACTGCTCCTTCAACGTTTTCAAATCAGTTGGAGCCATACTATATGAAGGAATAGAAATTGGATGAGTGTTCGGGACCAAGTCAATGAATAAATTAATATCCCTATCAGGTGGCATCCCCGGTAAATCCACCTAAAACACCTCTAGAAACTCTCCCACACTGGTACCGAGTCCATAGAAAGAACTCCGCACTAGAATCTCGAATGTAATCATAATACTCTAAACACCCCTTCTCAACTATACATCGAGCCTTCAAAATTGAAATCACTCTTATTGTAGAATGGAAAAGGATCCTGCTCTCTAGTATAGGTAAATATGGCATATCTAAAGTTATAATCTTGGCATGACAATCCAAGATAGCATGATACAGAAACAACTAATCCATGCCAAGAATAACCTCAAAATACACAATATACAATAACAAGAGATTAACCATGGTGTCAAAACCATTTATAATAACAACATAATATTGCTACACCTAATACACTACTATAGAATCTCCAACCGGTGTAAAAATAAAAATAGGAATTTTAAGATAATCACGAGGCATACTCAAGTGCAATGTAAATATGAATACATATATGAATTAGTAGATCCTGGATCAAACAACACTAAAGCATCCCTATGAGAAACTAAGATTATACTTGTGATAACTGCATCGGACGACTCTCCCTCAGGCCTACATGGAAATGTATAACAATAGGGCTGAGCCCCACCAGCCTGTCCTCCTCCTCTAGGATGACCTCTACCTAGATAATCTCCACCTCTATTTGGCTGACCCTCATCCATCACTGGATGGACGGGTGATGTAGAAATTGGTGTCAAAATAATATCACAAGTACCCTGCGGTGGCATACCACTATGCAACCTAGGACAATGCCTCATGACATGCCTCAAATACCCACACTTATAGTAACCCCTCTGCTACATAGTGGCTAAACTTGAAGTTGTCCCTGACGACCTGAATGACAAATATAGAAGCTCTGTATTGGGGGTGCACTGATAGGGCCATGGGCTGGAGATGCACTGTATGATGATATAATAACTCGATCGACCATTTTGAGTTCTAGCATCTTGTTCCATGATTTGAGATTTCCCATAGGTCCATTTGTTGTTTTATGACTTACGGGTATGAGTGATTTTGGTCCTAAGAGGTTTGGAGTGATTTGGAATACTTAGCACCAAAATAGAAGCTTTATGTTGTAATAGTTGGCCAAGATTTATTTTTAGGTAAATGGACTGGGTTTTTATAGTACCAATAAGTTCGTATGATGATTTTAGACTTGTATGTTCGAATTTGATTTTGGGGGTTCCAAGAAGAATTCAACACCACTTGTTGAAAGTTGGCAATTTGAAGAACTTAAGAGTTTATAAGTTTGATCAAGATTTTACTTTGATGTTATTGGACTTTGATTGGTACTTTGAGACTTTGAATGGGTCTATATAGTTAAATTTAACTTGTGTGCAAAGTTTGGAAGTAATCTGAAGTGTCTAACTGTGACTCAGACACTCTTTTAAGAGAATGAAGATTGAAGAACCTAAGAGAAATTCTATTCCATTTTGAGACTTGTTTATTTGCTATGATGTTCACTTGGGTATTTTGAGCCTTTGGAAAATTTCATATAGGGTATTTGGTATTTCTAGTATTCTTGCTCATTTTTTTGGGACTTGCAGGGATGGTTGGTTTGATTCCAAGGAGGTTTTGGAGTTTTGAACACCTGCAATGACCTGACCGTTCATTTTTGTGTATTTGAGCCCATTTTCCCTATTTGATATTTTTCGTATTCTTGCTCATTTTTTTGGGACTTGCAGGGATGGTTGGTTTGATTCCGAGGAGGTTTTGGAATGAATTAGAACACTTAGTTCTTTTGAAAGAAGCTTAAGTTGTAAGAGTTGACCAAGGTTTTACTTCTATATAAATTTCACCAGATTTGTCGTTTGATGGTTCCAATTGATTTTTATGGTGGTTTTTGGACTTAGCCGTATGTTCGGATTTGGATTTGGAGGTTCCTTGGATGTTTTGGCTCTATTTTTCAAAAATTGGCAATTTGAATGTTCGGAAAGTTCATAGGTTTGACCTGGAGTTGACTTTGATGACATCATACTTAGATTGTTTCTTCGGGACTAGTAATAGGTTCATATAGTGGTTTGGAACTTGTGTGCAAAGTTTGGTTAGAATCCGGATTGATTAGGACGCTTTGTTGGAAGTTGGCAGTTCTCGAACTTAAGATAAAGATTTTGATCGTCGATCCTTGGTTTTGATGTTATTAGTGGTGTTTCAAGCCCTTCGATAAGTTTAGATTAGGTATATGTACTTTTTGGTATGGTTGGACGAGATCCTGGGGGGCTCGGGTCTATTTCAGATTGATTTCGGATCATTTTGTTGCTTGTTGGTAAAACTAGTTTTGGAGTGTTGCACCTACAGAACTTTAGTTGCAGGTGCGAGGTCGCAAAAGCGGGAAGGAGATTAGAAGCGGACTTGGGCTTGAGCATGGGAGTCCGCAGATGCAAAGTTGTCAGTGCAGAAGCACTAGCATAGATGCACATTATCACACCAGCGGCTCCACAAAAGCAATGAGTCGGGTTTTGCAGTGGTTTGTGCATCTACGAGGTTACTGCCACAGATGCGACGTTGCAGAAGCAATAAGTTTGTTCACAAATGCAAAAATCTCTGGAAGGAGCTTATATTTCGAGGGTTTGGTCTATTTTCACTTTTTTGAGTTTTGGAGCTCGACTAGAGGCGATATTTGGAGAGAATTGCATCACCTCTTTGAGGGTAAATAATTTCTACTTGATTTTGATAATATATCATGTTTCCCCATGGATTTTAACACATAGATTATGGTATTTGGAAGATGTATTTGGGGATCTTTTACTACAATTTTGGAGAGTGTAAATTGGGAATTTGGGAGTCGATTTGGGCTCGATTTTGGAATCTAATCACATATTTGAACTCATGAAGTTATGGGTGACCAGCATCTACACCTTGACTCGAGTTTTGACCGTGTGAGCGCGAGTTGACTTTTGTTGACTTTTGGGGATTTGATTAAAGATTCAAACTTTATTGTTTGGAATTGATTTTTATGGCTTTGTTTGACGTTATTGAGCTGTATTTGACTAGATTCGACCCGTTTGGAGGTTGATTTGAGAGGGAAAACTATTTTTGAAGGTTGAAGACTACTAGGTGGAGGTAAGTCTCTTGACTAACCTTTTTAAAAGTAAACCCTTATGATTTGACTTGATTGTTGTGTGTTAAAGGTACTGGGGGTGGTCTATATATGGGATGGAGAACATATATGCACTTACCAAGGTTACATCATGCCCAGGGTAGAATCGGGATACTTTATGCCTTATTTTGATTATATGATCATTTGATTCATGATTTGTTTAGCTTATATGACTACGTTCGCTCTCTTATTCATGTTAGGAATCTTGCCTAGGTTTATGATTATTTATGAAGGCTCGAGAACTTATTCTTGATATGTTGAATTGCTTGAATTATACATAGTCATATAGAAATTCCATTAGCACATATCCGTATGATTTTTATTAAGTCCTTGTGCATCTTTTATATGTGACTCTTGTATGTAGGCATACATTTTGTTTATGGATACTTGAATTGGACTGAGATTATGGCATGAAAGGTAAGGTCGAATACATTGTTTGCACACAAGACATGATGAACAGAAATTAATTATAAGAGAGCTATTAAGCTCCTCTATATTAAGGTGATTACCCATGTTATTCTGGTCCCTGTGAGCATGGTCGATACATAGATTGTGTATCGGGTTGATATATGAATTTTGTATCGAGTTATGGTGATACATGGATTTTGTATCGCGGTATATGGATCTAGTACCGGCTATGGTAAGAGTTTGATTTCTAGCCTGCATTGATATCCTTGATTCATTTAGATGCTAATCGTTACATGCCATCTATTTATGCTAGTTGGGAGCCTCGACTCTATTAATTTAAGCATGCTATCTTTAAATATTATATCTTAGCAGTGTTATGACTACTTCTTGAATTGAAAAGGCATACCTTATATCGTTCAACTGTCGATATCTCTATTCTTGTTATTCACGAGAACATTTACTGTTATAATTCAAAGCTCTGTTATTTATATTTGTGTTGTAAGTATCTTGATACCTATCGCCTCGCCACTACTTCTTTGAGGTTAGACTTGATACTTATGGGATACCTATTGTGGTTTACTCACACTACACTTTTGCACATCCTTTTATGCAGATTCTCAGGTGGGTCCTAGTAGAGCCTCTTGATTGAGCATAGGCGTCGCATGGAGACTTAGGGTGAGTTGTACTCTATGAAATCATTTTTCAGTGCATGAATCCCTATTCTTTTACCATTTTCTATCTATTTTATTATTCCATATAACTTTGTTCATGTATTCAGACTTGTACTTATTCGGTAGTTGCTCATGTACTTATGCCACATAGTTCTTGGTGGTTGTACTATTTGGCTATATTTAGGCCATATTATGACTGTACTATTTGGATGTATCAGATATTTTTACTATTTTGAGACTATTTTTGTCTTTATTTATGTAATGGATCTGCTAATTAAAGGATTTTGGATTGTATCTTTATTAATTGTGAGTTGGCTTACTTAGCAAGTATGGCTAGGCGCCATCATGGCCTAAGGTTTGATATTGGGTCATGTTAAGTTGATATCAGAGTCCTAGGTTGTGTAGGACTCACGAGTCATGAGCAAGTCTAGTAGAGCCTTGTGGATCGATACGCAGACGTTTGTACTTGTCTTCGAGAGGCTATAGGATGTTAGGAAACTTTCCTTTCGTTCATTCTTTATCGTGCGGCTTTAGTGATCTTAAGTTTGAATCCTTATCTTTCTATTCTCTCATAGACATGAGAACATATTCATTAGTAGCACTTGGGTAGGCGATAGCACCCCAGTCTAGGTTGCGAGAGGCTGAGGTAGGGGTGGAGCACACGCCACAGTTAAAGCGCTGCTGGAGCATCCACTATGGAGCCACCAATAACTCCAGTTGAGGAGCAGGGGTTTATTGCCACCCCAGTACTTCAGGATGCTCTTGTTCATTTGCTTGGACTTGTGGATGGTCTGGAAAAGACCAAAGTACATCCTATGGAACCGACTACTTCTCAGGCCGGAGGAGGGGCATAGACTCTCGCTACCCACACTCCTGAGAAGGTTATTGTTGTATATTAGATACTAGGAATAGTACTGATCGGGAGACATCTTCCCATGGTTGTTGTTAGGCTAGTAGTGGAGGCTGCTATGTATAAAAAAGAGTAGAAGAGGTTTGACTGGTTTAGGAAGATGGTCCCTCCATAGCTTGATGGTGATCCTTTGGAAGATGCACATGATTTCTTAGATGGTTGTTAGGAGATTCTGCAGAATCTTGGTTTGGTTGAGTCAAATACAGTCAATTTCACTACTTTCCAACTCAAGGTACCACCCAAGATGTGGTGGTAGTCATATGGGCATAGTAGGACAATAGGGTCACTTTCACTCACTTGGAGTCAGTTATCACATATCATATTATAGAAGTTCATTCCCCTCACGAAGAGGGAGGAGATGTGTGGTTAGTTTGAGCACCTTCAGCAAGGCCCCTTGTCTAAGATCGAGTATGAGATGAGATTCACTGAGCTATCCCGTCATGCAAATTTTTTTATTCCCATCGAGGTTGAGAAGGTGAAGAGGTTCATTGAAGGATTGAATTTTTGTATCAAGTTTGCTATGGCTAGGGAGACGGAGATTGGGATAACATTCATTCAGGCTGCGGACATAGCGCGCATGATAGAGCACATTCGGGGCTAGGGCAGGGAGGCCATGGTGATGAGAGGCAAGACATCCCAACATTCCAGCAGTTTCAATGGTACCTCATCTGGAGGTAGGGATCATTCTAGGAGAGGCCATCCTAGTAGGCCAGTTCCTTCAGCTTATCAGCCTGCTCGTGGGGCTCTAGTTCAGTCTTTGTTTAGGGAATTACCAATGTAGAGTTACTACCATACTCTTTCAATCCAGAGTTCTTCTAGTAGGTACTCAGGTTATCAGAGATAGCCCCAAATTCAACATTTATTCATAGATCGAGGTTGTTTTGAGTGTGGAAAGGTGGGGCATATCAAGAAGAATTGCCCTAGACGTGGTTGAGACGTAGCGCCACGGGGTTCTCAAACCATGACTCAAGTACCAATTGTTACACCACTGGCCCCACTAGCTAGAGGGGGAGCTCAGGCAGTCAGGGGACGTCCCAAAGGTGGAGGTCAGTTTTGCAGAGGTTAGGCCCGCCCTTATGGATATTTGGTTAGACCCGAGGTGGAGGCTTTTGGTGCAGTTATTACAGGTATTATTTCAGTCTGTCACTGAGATATATCAGTTCTATTTGATTCTTGTTCTACATAATCTTATATGTCATCGTACTTTGCATCGCATTTGGATTTTCCCTGTAGTTCTTTTGACATCTATGTTCATGTATCTACACATGTTAGTGTCTTTATTGTAGTGGATCATATGTATTGGTCTTGTTTGGTTACTATTGGGGGTTATGAGACTAGTATTGATCTCTTGTTGCTGAGTATGATGGACTTTGATTGATCTTAGGTATGAATTTGTTATCTTCGTATCATTCTATTATTGATTGTCACGCTCAGACTGTGACATTGGCTATGATGGGGTTGCCAAGGTTGGAACGGAGAGGTTCTCTTAATCATACTTCTAGTAGAGTCATTTCATTTCTGAAGGCTCAGCGGATGGTTGAGATGGCATATCTAGCTTTTGTTAGAGATGTTAGTGATGATACTCCTATTGTTTAGTCAGTTACAGCAGTGAGGAAGTTTCCAAATGTATTTCCTACAAACCTAATGGGCATGCAACCCGATAGGGATATTGATTTTGGTATTAACTTGGTGCCTCATACTTAGCCCATATCTATTCCACTGTATCGCATAGCTTTAGCTGATTTGAAGGAATCAAAGGAGCGATTGCAAGAGTTGTTGGATAAGGGGTTCATCAGGTCTAGTGTGACACCTTAGGGTGTACCAGTGTTGTTTTTGAAGAAGAAGTATGGTTCCTTAAGGATGTGTATTGACTATGGACAGTTGAATAAGGTTACCATCAAGAACAAGTATCCACTACCTCGTATTGATGATTTGTTTTATCAGCTTCAGGTTGCTAGGGTGTTCTTAAAGATTGACTTGAGATCAGAATACCATCAGTTGAAGATCAGGGCTTCGGACATTTCTAAGGTGGCTTTCAGGACTCGTTATAGGCATTATGAGTTTTTAGTTACATCTTTTGGTTTGACAAATGCCCTAGTAGCATTCATGCATTTGATGAATATTGTGTTCCAGCCTTATTTTGATTCTTTTGTCATTGTGTTCATTGATGATATCTTGGTATATTCTCGTAGTATTGAGGAGAACGAGCAACATTTGAGGATTGTGATCCAGATTCTAAGGGAGAATAAGTTATATCCTAAGTTCTCCAAGTGTGAGTTTTGGTTAGACTCGGTGGCATTCTTAGGCCACGTGGTATCCAGTGATAGGAAAAAGGTGGATTCGAAGACGATTGAGGCAATTTAGAGTTGTCCCAGACCTTCTACCGCTACATAAATCAGTAGTTTCTTAGGCTTAGCTAGGTATTATTGCAATTTTGTGGAGGGGTTTTCATCTATTAAAGCCCTATTAACTAAGTTGACTAAGAAGGTCGCTCTTTTCAAATGGTCTGATGAGTGTGAGGAGAGCTTTCAGAAGCTCAAGACTGCTTTGACTATGGTTGTAACTTTGGTATTGCCTTCAGGATCGGGGATGTATACTGTTTATTGTGATGCTTCGAGTGTTGGTATTGGATGTGTGTTGATGTAAGACGGTAGGGTGATTGCCTACGCATCGTGCTAGTCGAATCCCCATGAGAAGAGCTATCTAGTAAATGACTTGGAGTTAGTAGCCGTTGTGCACGCGCTTAAGAACTGGAGGCATTACTTATATGGCATATCTTGTAAGGTTTACACTAATCATCGGAGTCTTCAACACTTATTTAAATAGAAGGATCTGAAATTGAGGCAGCGGAGATGGTTGGAGTTGCTGAAGAATTATGATATCACTATTATGTATAATCCTGGGAAAGCTAATATGGTAGCATTATGCCTTGAGTAGAAAGGTAGAGAATATGAGGAGGTTGGCATTTATTCTAGATATAGAGAGGCCTTTGTCCTTTTTGGAGCACATTAAGGCTCGCCAGTTTGATGATCTTCATTTCCTTGTCCTTAAGTACACGGTGTTGCAGTAGGTGCAAAGGAGATGACTAGTGGTAATGATGGGGTATTGATCTTCAAGGTTGGATCTGTGTCCCTAATGTGGATGGTTTGAGAGAGTAGATTCTTGAAGAGACTCACAGTTCACGATATTCTATTCATGTAGGTACTACGAAGATGTATTGTGACTTGAAGCAGCATTATTGGTGGCGGAGAATGAAGAAGGACATTGTTGGGCATGTTGCGCGGTGTTTGAATTGTCAGCAGGTTAAGTATAAGCATCAGAAACCGGATGGTTTGCTTCATAGGTTAGATATACTGGAGTGGAAGTGGGAGCATATCGCTATAGATTTTGTGGTAGGGTTTCCACGGACTTTGCGGAGATTTGACATTGTTTGGGTCATTGTGGACTAACTGACGAAGTATGTGCATTTTATTCCGGCCATGACTTCCTACACTTCTGTGTAGTTGGCTCGGATCTATCTTAGAAAGATTGTCTACCTGCATGGTGTGCTTGTACCTATCTTCTCGGATTGAGGCACTTAGTTTACATCGCACTTTTAGAAATCTGTTCAGCGTGAGTTGGGCTGCATTTCATCCTTAGACAGACGGGTTGTCCGAGCAGACCATTCAAATTTTGGAGGATATGTTGAGAGCCTGTGTTATAGATTTTGGAGGCTAGTAGGATCAGTTTCTACCATCAACAGAGTTCACCTACAACAACAACTACTACTACTACTAGTCTAGTATCCAAATGGCTCAGTATGAGGCATTATATGGGAGACGGTGTCATTCTCCAGTTAGATGGTTTGATCTATGTGAGGCTAGGTTGTTGGGTACAGATTTGGTTTGTGATGCTTTGGAAAAGGTGAAGTTGATTCTGGAATGATTGTTATAGCGTAGTCCAGGTAAAAGAGTTATGTTGATAGGAAGGTTCGTGATGTGGCTTTCATGGAGGGTGAGAGGGTTCTTCTTAGAGTTTTGACTATGAAAGGCATGAAGAGGTTTGGGAAGAAGGGCAAGTTGATCCCTCGGTACATTGGTCAAATTGAGGTATTGGAGAGAGTGGGTGAGGTGGATTATAGGCTTGCTTTGCTACCCAGCTTGTCGGGAGTTCATCCGGTGTTTCATGTTTCTATACTTCGAAAATACCATGAAGATCAGTCATATGTGTTGGATTTCATCTCGGTGCAGTTGGATGAGAACATCGCTTACAAAGAGAGTCGGTGGCTATTTTGGATTGGTAGGTTCGGAAGCTGAGGTTGAAAGGTATTGCATTGGTGAGGGTTCAGTGGAGAGGTCAACCGGTCGAGGAGGTGACTTGGGAGACTGATCATGATATGCGGAGTAGATATCCTCATCTTTTTGGCATTCCATGTATATTTCTAAACCGGTTCAAGGACGAACATTTGTTTAACAGGGGTAGAATATAACGAGCCGGCCAGTCATTTTGTGAATTTGAGCCCCGCTTCCCCATTTGATGTTTCCTGTATGCTTGTTCATTGTTTAGGGACTCGTAGGGATGGTTGGTTTGGTTCCAAGGAGGATTTGGAGTGAATTGGAACACTTAGATCTTTTGTTAGAAGCTTAAGTTGTAAGAGTTGATCAAGGTTTGACTCTTGTGTAAATGACCTCGGATTGGTGATTTGATGGTTCCAATAGGTTTGTATTGTGGTTTTGGACATAGGCGCATGTTCGGATTTGTATTTGTAGTTTCTAGGATGTTTTGGCTCTATTTGCCGAAGGTTGGCAATTTGAAGTTTTGGAAAGTTCATAGGTTTGACTGAGAGTTGACGTTGATGATATCGGACTTAGATTGTTTCTTCAGGACTTGGAATATGTTCATATAGTGGTTTCAAACGTGTGTGTGAAGTTTGGTTGGAATGCTGATTGGTTAGGCTTGAATCGGACACTTGGTTGGAAATTCTTGGACTTAAGAGAAGGATTCTTATCGTCGATCCTCTGTTTGATGTTATTCATGGTGTTTCGAGCCCTTGGATAAGTTTGGATTAGGTATATGTACTTTTGGTATGATTAGACGAGGTGCCAAGGGGCTCGGGTATGTTTCGAATTGATTTAGGATTATTTTGTTGCTTGTTGGAAGAACTGGTTTTGGTGTGTTGCACCCATGAAACTTTAGTTGCAGGTGCAAAGTCGCAGAAGCGGGAAAGAGTGCGCCGTAGTGGACTAGGGCCTGAGCATGGGAGTCTGCATATGCGGAGTTATCAGCGCATAAGCGCTAGCATATATATGCATTTAGATCGTACCAGCGGCTCCGCAGGAGCGGAGTTTTCTTCGTAGAAGTGATAGGTTTGGTGTTTTAGTGGTTTGCGCATCTACGAGGTTACTACCGCAGATGCAAGATCATTGAAGCGACCACTTTGTTTGCAAATGCACAAATTGTTGGCACTAGCATATATTTTGAGGGTTTGGTCTATTTTACCTAATTTGAGTTTTGGAGCTCAAGTAAAGTGGAAGTCAAGAAAGTGGCTTATTTGAAGTTAGTAGAGAGCACAAACGAGAAGGAGATGAGGACGAATCGAGAGTATTATAATAAGGAAAATAAGTAGGCGAAGTTAGCGGTTACGACAGCTAAGATTGTTGCGTTTGGGCGTATGTATGAGGAAATTGGTGGGCAAATATAGGGATAAGAAGTTGTACTAGTTGTCCAAGGTGAGGAATAGGATGGACCGTGACTTAGACCAAGTAAAGTGCATCAAAGACGAGGACGGGAAAGTATTGATGGAAGAGGCACTTGTTAGACCGAGATGTCAGACTTACTTCAATAAAGTGTTGAACGAGGAGGGGGACAGAAGCATTGTGCTGGGTGATTTGGAGCACTTCGATGATGAGTGTGATTTTAGGTATTGTAGGTGTATTAAGGTTAAGGAGGTTTAAGGGACGTTGCGTAAGATGAGCAAGGGTAGAGCGACTGGGTCAGACAAAATCGCGACAGAATTTTGGAAGAATATGGTTCAGGCGGGTTTGGAGTGGCTTACTGGGTTGTTCAATGTCATTTTTAGGACGAAGAAGATGCCCGAAGAATGGATGTAGAGTACGATGATTCCATTGTACAAGAACAAGGGTGATATCCAAAATTTCAACAATTATAGGGGTATCAAGCTGCTAAGTCACACTAATAAAAGTTTTGGAGAGAGTGGTAGAAGCGAGGGTGAGGAGAAATGTATCTAGTTTCAAGAACCAGTTCAGATTCATGCCGTGGCGATCGACTACATAAGTTATTCATCTGGTGACGAGATTGGTGGAGCAGTATAGAGAGAGGAAGAAATATTTGCATATGGTGTTTATTGACCTAGAAAAAGTATATGATAAATTCTTGAGGGAGGTTCTGTGGAGATGTTTGGAGGTTAGAAGTGTTCCGGTAGCGTACATTAGGGTGATTAAGTATACGTACGATGTTGATAAGACTCAGGTGAGGACTACGGGAGGTGACTCGGAACACTCCCCAGTTGAGATGGGGTTGCACTAGGGATCGATCCTTAGCTCGTTTTTATTTGCCTTGGCGATGGATGTGCAAATGCAATATATTCAAGGGAAGGTTCCGTGGTGCATGTTATTTGCCGTTGATATAATGTTAATTGACTAGACGCGAGGTGGGGTTAATGCAAGGCTGGAGGTTCGGAGACACACCCTGGAGTTTAAAGGTTTCAAGTTGAGCAGGACCAAAACAGAATACTTGGAGTACACATTTAGTGACAGGACCCATGTAGTGGAAGTGGATGTGAAACTTGATACTCAAGTCATCCCCAAGAGAAGTAGTTTCAAGTATCTCGGGTTTATAATCCAAGGTGACGGAGAAATTGACGAGGATGTCACATATCGTATTGGAGCAGGGTGGATGAAATGGAGGCTCGAATCCGTTGTTTTATGTGATAAGAATGTGCGATCAAGGCTTAAGGGTAAGTTCTACAAAATGGTGGTTAGACCGACTATGATGTATGGAGCTGAGAATAGGCCAAGTCAAGAACTCTCATGTTCAGAAGATGAAAGTAGCAGAAATGTCACGACCCGGAATCCCAACCTCGGGGTCGTGATGACTCCTATCATCCACTTGATAGCAAGCCAACATTAGTTAAATAATTTAATAATTAAACAGTTCAAAATAGAATAATAACAATTATTAACAATGATCGAAACTGAAATACAAGAAATAAACCCATAACATAATGCGATCTAACTCACCCCAGAAGTCTGGTGTCACAAGTACATAAGCAACTAGAAGTCTACAAGTATGGTTAGAAATAAATACAATTGTTCGAATGAGATAAACAGTAAAGATATGAAATGGAAGGGGACTTCAAGGTCTGTGAACACCAGCAGCTCTACCTCAAGCCTCCGAACCAATATGATCCTAGCATATGCACCTCTAAGCACCGCTGGGACCAATAGCAGTATCTGCACAAGAAGAGCAGAAGTTTAGCATGAGTACAACTGACCCAATGTACTCCGTATGTGTCGAGCCTAACCTCGACGAGGTAGTGACGTTGCTATGAAAAGACACCTACATAAAACCCTGTACAAATATATATAAATCAGTAAATAACATGTGGAACGATAAAATATTAACTGGGAGGGGACATGCAAAAGGAGAGATATCATAAAAGGTGTATGTACGAAATCACAAAATAACATCTTCCGAAATAAGCAACAATATAACCAAGGAAATCACTAAAACTGGAAATCAAACAAGGTAATGAAATGAAGATGGCACGATATCACCCTTCGTGCTTTTACTCTCGTCCTCACCATGTAATATCATAAATAAAATGGCATGGCATCACCCTTCGTACTTTTACTCACTGGCACGGCATCACCCTTCATGCTTTTACTCTCAACATCTCTCAATATATGATAATGAATGCAAATAAGGCGCGGCAACACTCTTCATGCTTTTCACTCTTCCTCACCAATCAACAATACAAATCCAAATAATAAATGCGAGGCGGGAAATGATTTCACTTCACTTATAGTGCCATGATATCAAACTCAACTTTCAAAAATTCTCAGTATCTTCAAAATAAACAATAAATATGAGACGAATAATTAAAAGTAATAATCTAACCTAAGCATGGAGAAACAAAGTCAATTAAACAACTTAGAACAAGGAAATAATTCCCACTCACATGCTTTAACCCAATAAAAATGCATATGTACTTGTCACCTCATATATACGTCATTCCCACACATAATTTAGGTAGCAAATAAACCAACAAGTCGTAATCCTTCAAATCAAGGTTAACCACGACACTTACCTTACTCCACAACCAAATCAATGCTCAACCGCGGCTTTTCCTCTAGAATTAGCCTTCAAACCAAACAAATCTAACCAAATATAGTTCAAATAACTCAAAATAGGCTTTAGAAACTACCCACGAGTGAAAAGGATTCAAACTTTAATGATTTTGGAAAAAGTCAACCCCATGCTCGCTTGGTCAAAACCCGAGATTCGGACAAAAACCCAATTAACCATTCACCTCGGTTATGTGATTAGTTTTGAAATCCGACCTCAATTTGAGGTCTAAATCTCAATTTCTCAAAATTCCCAATTTTTACCTAAATTCCTAATTTCTACCATGAAAAAGCATAGATTAAAGATTAAAATCAATGGGTGCTTATGGAAATGTAATGAAACAAGCTAAAATCTACTAACCTATGAAGTTGGGATATAAAACCACTTCCAAAACTCCTCTAGGCTGAGCTCAAACTTGAAAATGGTGAAAAATTACTCAAATCCCGTTTTTTGAAAGTTTATAACATTGGGCGTCAGGTGTTCTTCGCGTTCGCGAAGAACCTGACATGATCGCGATGCACAGTGGCTAAAAAGGCCTATGCGTTCGTAATGTACCTTCCGCATTAGTGAAGGCTTCACCCCCTGGCCTTCGTGTTCGCGAGCCAGGGCTTGCGTTCACGTAGAGTACTAGACGGTCTTCCCCCAAAATCCCCGAAACCTTTGCGTTTGAGTGAGGATGGTCCCGTTCTTGAAGGGTAAGCCCTCCCAGCTTCGCGTTTGCGACCAGTTCCCCATGTTCATGAAGAAGAACTCCACCCTAATCCCAATCCCAGTTTCCCCTTTGCGATTGTGAGAGTAGCTTCGTGATCGCGAAGCACAAGACACTAGACATCAGCAAATAGCTGAAACCGTCAATTTTTCTAAGTTCAAATGGTTTGTATCCTATCTGAAACTCACCCGAACCCCTCAGGCCCCAAACCAAACATGCAAACTAGTGTAATAACATTATACGAACTCGCTCGAGCGATCAAAAACCCTAAAAAACACCTAGAACTACGAATCGCACATCATAATGCATGAAATTTTCAAAGAAACTCAAGAACTTCAAAATTCACAATCGAGCGTCTGAATCCTATCAAATTAACTCCATTTTGCACCAAATTTTGCAAACAAGTTTCAAATAGCAAAATAAACCTATACCAAGTTCCAGAACCAAAATCTGAACCCGATAGCAATAAAATCAACTTACGTTCAAATCTAGGAAATATTTAAACCTTCAAGTTACTAGTTTTTGACAAATCAAGTTAGGGACTACCAAATTCAATTTCGAGCATATGCCCAAGTCCCAAATCATGATACAAACCCACCGGAATCGTCAAATACCAATATGGGGTCATTTACACAAAATATTGACCGTAGTCAACTCAAGTTATTTTTAAAGCTAAAAATCATGTTTTCTTCAAATTTTCACATAAAATCTTTTCGAGAAAAGACACGGACTGCGCACGTAAATTCAGAAAGACTAAATGGAGCTAATAAGGGTTTTGGAACACAAAAATAAGGGCTAAAACTCAAAATGACCTATCGGATCATCACATTCTCCACCTCTAAAATAAACGTTCATCCTCGAACGGACATAGAAAGGTACCTGGACTAGTGAAAAGGTAAGGTTATCTACTCCGCATATTGGACTCGGACTCCCACGCAGTTGCCTCGATAGGTTGACCTCTCCACTGCACTCTAAGAGAAGGATAGCTCTTAGACCTCAACTTTCGAACCGGTCGTGCTAGAATAGCCACCCGCTCCTCCTCATAAGTCAAATCTTTGTCCAATTGGACTAAGCTGAAATCTAGTACATGGGATGGATCACCGTGATATTTTCGGAGCATGGAAACATGGAACATCGGGTGAACTGCCGATAAGCTAGGTAGCAATGCAAGTTTGTAGGCCACCCCCCCCCCACTCTCGCGAGGATCTCAAAGGGTTTGATATACCTAGGGCTCAACTTGACCTTCTTCCTGAACCTCATGACACCCTTCATGGGTGAAACCCGGAGCAAAACCCACTCTCCAACCATGAATGCAACATCACGAACTCTCTGATTGGCATAACTCTTCTATCTAGACTATGTTGTACGAAGTCAATTCTGAATCATCTTGACCTTTTCCAAGGCATCCCGAACCAAATCAGTACCCAACAACCGAGCCTCTCCCGGCTCAAACCAACAAACTGGGGAACGACACATCCTCCCATATAAGGCCTCAAAAGGAGCCATTGGAATACTCGATAGGTAGCTGTTGTTGTAGGCAAACTCCTCAAGTGGCAAGAATGGATCCCAAGAACCCCTGAAATCTATATCACATGCGTGAAGCATATCCTCTAAGATCTGAATGGTGCGTTCAGACTGTCCGTCTGTTTGGGGGTGAAATGTTGAACTCAACTCAACTCGTGTGCCTAACTCATGTTGTACGTCCCTCCAGAAATGCGATGTGAATTGCATGCCCCGATCAGAAATAATAGACACTGGCACACCGTGAAGACGAACAATCTCGCAGATATAGATCTCAGCCATTCGCTCTGAAGAATAGGTAGCCACCACCGGAATGAAACGCACTGACTTGGTGAACCTATCCACAATGACCTATACTACATCAAATTTCTTCAAAGTCCTTGGGAGCCCAACAACGAAATCCATGGTAATACGCCCCCACTTCCACTCAGGAATCTCAAGCCTCTGAAGCGAACCGTCAGGCCTCTGATGCTTGTACTTCATCTTTTGCAGTTCAAACACTGAGCCACATACTCTACTATATCTTTCATCATTCTTCTCTATCAATAATGCTACCTTAAATATTAGTACATCTTGGCGGCACCAGGATGAATGGAATATTGCGAACTGTGGGCCTCCTCAAGAATCAACTCACGTAGCCCATCCATATTTGCACACAAATCCGACCATGCATCCGTAACACCCCCATTATCTCCAATAGAAACCTCCTTGGAATTACCGTGTTGCATTGTGTCCTTAAGGACAAGCAAATGGGGGTCATCACACTGACGCTCTCTGATGCGCTCATACAAAGAAGACTGAGAGACCATGCAAGCAAGAACCCGACTAGGCTCCGAAACATCTAACCTCATGAACTGATTTGCCAAGGCCTGAACATATGATGCTAGCGGCCTCTCACCAAGTGGAATATATGCAAGGCAACCCATACTCACAGCCTTTCTACTCAAGGCATTGGCCACCACATTGGCCTTCCCGGAATGGTACAAAATGGTAATATTATAGTCTTTTAATACCTCTAACCACCTCCGATGTCTCAAATTTAGATCATTTTGCTTAAATAAATATTGTAGACTCTGATGATCTGTGAATATCTCACACGACTCGCTGTAGAGGTAATGCCTCCAAAATCTTCAATGCATGAATAGTAGATGCCAACTCTAAGTCGTGAACAGGGTAATTCTTCTCATGAATCTTCAACTATCGAGACACGTATGTAATCACCCTGCCATCCTGCATCAATATTGTACCAAGACCAATATGCGATGCATCACAATATACAGTGTAGGATCTTGAACCTGTAGGCAACACCAACATCGGAGTTATAGTCAAAGAAATCTTGAGCTTCTGAAAGCTCAACTCACACACATTGGACCACCTAAATGGGACACCATTCTGGGTCAATCTAGTCAATAGGGTTCCGATAGATGAAAACCCCTCCACGAACCGGTGATAATAACCGGCCAAACCCAGGAAGCTCTGAATCTCTGTAGCTGAAGTAGGTCTAGGCCAATTCTGAACTGCCTCAATCTTCTTAGGATCTATTTTAATGCACTCGAAAGATACCATATGCCCTAAAAGGGCAACCGAATCCAACCAGAACTCACACTTTGAAAACTTAGCATATAACTAACTATCTCTCAAGGTCTGAAGTACAATCCGAAGATGTTGCTCATGCTCCTCTCAACTGTGGATTAAACCAAAATATCATCAATGAAGACGATCACAAAAGAATCCATATAGGGCTTGAACACCCGGTTCATCAAATCCATAAAGACTCCCGGGGCATTAGTCAAGCCAAATGACATCACTAAGAACTCGTAGTGACCCATACTGAATCTAGAAGTTGTCTTAGGGACATCCAATGCCCTATTCTTCAACTGATGGTAGCCAGATCTCAAATCAATCTTCGAAAACACTTTGGCACGCTGAAGCTGATCGAATAAGTCATCAATCCTCGGCAAAGGATACTTGTTCTTGAGAGTGACTTTGTTCAACTGCCGATAATCAATACTCATCCTCATCGTACCATCTTTATTCTTCACGAACAACACTGGTGCACCCCAAGGCGAGACACCAGGTCTAATAAATCCCTTATCAAGCAAATCCTGCAACTGCTCCTTCAGTTCCTTCAACTCAACTTGGGACATGCAGTATGGTGGAATAGAAATGGGCTGAGTTCCCGGAGCCAAGTCAATACGAAAGTCGATATCTCTGTCGGGTGGCAACCCTAGAAAATCTACAGGAAACACCTCTGGCAACTCACGCACAACTGGTACTGAATCCATGGAAGGAACCTCCGCACTAGGATCACGAATATAGGCCAAATATGCTAGAAATCCCTTCTCGAACATATGTCGAGCCTTCACACAAGAAATAATCATGCTAGTAGAATGACTAGGAGTCTCTCTCCACTCTAATCGAGGCAACCCGAGCATAGCTAAGGTCACCATCTTGGTGTGATAGTCCAATATAGCATGATAAGGTGACAACCAATCCTTGCCTAAAATAACATCAAAGTCTACCATATCAAGAAGTAGAAGATATACACTAGTCTCAAGGATCCCGATAGAAACCACACACGAGCGATAAACACGATCTACAAAAATAGAATCTCCTACAAGTATGGACACATCTACATGAGCACTTAAAGAATCACGAGACATAACCATATATGAAGGAAAATATGATGACACGTAGGGATAAGTGGAGCCCAGATCAAATAGAACTAAAGCATCTCTATGATAAACTAAAACAATACCTATGATGACAGTGTCAGATGGCTCTGCCTCAAGTCTAGCTGGAAATGTATAAAACTGGGATTAGGCCCCACCACTCTAACCTCTACCTCTTGGACGGCCTCTAGATGGCTGGACTCCACCTCTAATGGCCTGACCTCAACCTCTAATAGCTTAACCTCCACCTTTAGCGGCCTGACCCCACCTCTAGCTGGCTAAGCGGGTGGTGAAGCAACCGGTGCCGGATCCATGACACGAGAACTCTATTATGGCATGCCGCCCTGTGACCTAGGGCAAAATCTAGCAACGTGCCTCGGATCTCCATAAGTATAACAAGCCATCGGCTGCTGTGACTGCTGACCCTGGAACTAGCCATGTCAACCTGGATAATCACCCTGATAACTCTGGATCGGAGGTGCACTAATAGGAGTTGATGGTGCGTTGTAGGCTAGCTTCTCAAGATAAGACCCATAAGAATCACGACTACCCGAAGCACCGTAGGATGTCTGCAGAGCTGACTAAATCAGCCTGGGGGGATAGCCTCTACCAAACAAACCTCTCCCTGGTTTCTATCATGAAAAAACATAGATTAAGGTTAAAATAAATGGATGTTTATGAAAATGTAATGAAACAAGTTAAAATCTACTAACGTATGAATTTGGGATGAAAAATCACTTCCAAATTGCCTCTAGGCCAAGCTCAAACTTGAAAATGGTGAAAAATGACTCAAATCCCTTTTTTGAAAGTTTATAACACTAGGCGTCAGGTGTTCTTCACGTTCGCGAAGCACTTGACGTGATCGCGATGCACAACGGCAAAAACATACTACGTGTTTGCGATATACCTTCCGCGTTCGCGAAGGCTTCACCCCCTTTTCCTTCACGTTCGCAAGCAGGGCTCGCGTTTGTGTAGAGTACTAGACTGCCTTCCCCTAAAATCCCCTAAACCTTTGCATTCGAGTGAGGACGGTCGCGTTCGCGAAGGGTAAGCCCTCCATTGCTTTGCATTAGCAAATAAGAACTCCACCCAATTCCCACTTACCCCTTTTTGGTCACGAGAGTAGATTCACGATCGCAAAGCACAAGACACCAGACACCAGCAAATAGCTGAAACCAGTAATTTTTCTAAGTTCAAATGGTTTGTAGCCTTTCCGAAACTCACTGGAGCCCCTCGAGCTCCAAGCCAAACATGCATACTAGTGTAATAAAATCATATGAACTCACTCGCGTGATCAAAACACTAAAATAACATCTAGAACTATGAATTAGACATCAAAATGCATGAAATTTTAAAGAAACTCAAGAACATCCAAATTCACAACCGAACGTCCGAATCCTATCAAATCAACTCTATTTTGCACCAAATTTTGTAGACAAGTTTCAAATAGCAAAATGAACCTATACCAAGTTTTGGAGTCGAAGTCCAAACCCAGTAGAAATAAAGTCAACCTATGGTCAAATCCAAAAAATATTTTAACTTTCAAGTTACTAGTTTTTGACAAATCATGTCAAATCAAGTTAGGGACTTTCGAATTCAATTCCGGGCATACGCCCAAGTCTAAAATAAAAATACGAACCCATCGGAATCATCAAAATACCGATCCAAGATCATTTACATAAAATGTTGACCGTAGTCAACTCAAGTTATTTGTAACGCCAAAAATCATATTTTCTTCAAATTTTCACATAAAATCTTTTCAAAAAAATACACTGACTGTGCGCGCAAATCGATAAATACTAAATGGAGCTAATAGGGGTCTCGAAACACAGAAACAAGGGCTAGAACTCAAAATGACCTATCGGGTCATCACAGAAAGTGAGGATGTTGAGATAGATGTGTGGGCATACCAGGAGAGATAAGATTAGAAATGAAATTTTTTGAGACAAAGTAGGAGTGGCCTCCGTGGAGGATAAGATGCAGGAGCCGAGGATGAGGTGGTTTGGGCATGTGAAGAAGAGTAGTGTTGATGCTAGTATTGGGAGGTCTGAGCGGTTGGTCATGGTAGGTCTGAGAAGAGGTGGGGGGTAGGCCAAAGAAGTACTGGAGAGAGGTGATTAAGAAGGACATGGTACTGCTTTAGCTTATCGAGGACATGACCCTTGATAGGAGGGTGTGGAGGTCAAAACTTAGGGTAGAAGGTTAGTTGAGAGTTGAGAGTTTTCCCGTCTATTACCAGTAGTATTAGTAGCACTCTTTCATATCCTTAGAGCATTATTTACGCCAATGTTGTTTCATTCGCTTCAGATATCTTATTTTCATGGTGTTACTGTTTAGGCTAATTCTTTTTGTTCTTATTTTTCTTTCCTTCTTCTTTTTCTTCCATTCTTTTCCTCTTCTTTTTCTTCATCTTCTTTTTCTTCTTCTTCCTTTCTCTTCTTCACCTTATCTTGAGCCGAGGGTCTACGGAAAATAGCCTCTCTATCTTTACCAGGTATGGGTAAGGTCTACGTACACGCTACCCTCCCTAGAGACCCCACTTATGGAATTAAACTGGGTTTGTTGTTATTCAGTTTTGGAGCTCCGCTAGAGGCAATATTTGGGGAGAATTGCATCACAACTTTGAGGGTAAGTGATTTCTACTCGATTTTGATAATATATCTTGTTTCCCCAAGGATATTTACACATATTTTATGGTATTTGGAAGAGAAATTTGGGGGGGTTTACTACAATTTTGGAGAGTGTAAATTGGGAATTTGGGAGTCGATTTGGACGGATCTACCCCTTGACTCGGTTATGGGTAGTTGGGATCTACCCATTGACTCGGTTTTTGACTATGTGGGTCGGGGTTGAATTTTGTTGAATTTTGGGGATTTGATTAAAGAATCGAACTTTATTGTTTGAATTGATTTCTATGGCTTTGTTTAACGTTATTGAGTTGCATTTGACTAGATTTGACTTGGTCGGAGTTTATTTGAGAGGGAAAGATATTTTGGAAAGTTGAAGACTATCGAGTGGAGGTAAATCTATTGGCTAACCTTGCTAAGAGGGAAACCCCTAGGATTTGACTTGCTTTCTATGTGTTTAAGGTATTGGGGTGGTGTATATACGAGGTGGCAAGCGTATATGCACTTACCAAGGTTACATCGTGTTCTGGTAGAATCATGATACTTTATGCATTGTTTTGATTATGTGATCATTTGATCCATGATTTGTTTGGCTTATATGACTATGTTCCCTCTCTTATTCATGTTAAAGATCATGCCTAGGTTTATTATTATTTATGAAAGTATGGGAACTTATTACTGATATGTTGAATTGCTTGAATTATCCCTAGTCATATAGAAATTCCATAAGCACATATCTATATGGTTTTTATTAAGTCCTTGTACATCTTTTATCTGTAACTCTTGTACATATGCATATATTTTGCATGTCGATACTTGATTCGGACGGAGATTATGGTGCGGAAGGTAAGGTCGTAATCTAATCACATATTTAGACTCGACAGGTAATGGATCATTGGGATTTGGTATCGGTTTCGTATTTCGGGGCACGCCAGCCCGGGTTTACATTTGTTGACTTTTTGGAAATTCTTCAAAGATTGAAGCTTTATTTATTGGGATTGCTTTATGTATCATCGTTTGACTTCCTTGGATGATGTTTGGCTAAATTGCAGCCGCTTGGAGGTGATTTCTAAAGGAAAGCGGTTTTGGAGCTTTAGACTAGACCAAATATGATAAGTGTCTTTCCTAGCTTTGGTTGAGGAACTTTTCCTAATAAATAATATTGTTTGATACATGCGGGCGTGATGTATATGTGAGGTGACGAAAGTATATACATGTGCCATGGTTATTGATACTTGGGATTGATTCTAGACTATTTTATGCCTTGTTTGGTTGTGTGTTCTACTTTTTCTATGTCTTACTTGATTGAATGACTATGTCAGCACAATAAACCATGCTAGAGATAATATTTAGGTCAATGATATCTTGATTTGGGCATGATGAGCTATTCTTAAAGATTGTTGATGTACTTTATTTAGTCGTAGACACACTTATTATTATGAACACACACCCACACATATTATCTTTGTGATATGACTTAAATTGTTATATGACTAGTTGAGTTTCCTTACCCTCATTAAAGACTATGCATGGGCTTTTGATGTTTATTTGGGCATCGTGATTATTTCGATGATGCATTACATGTTGGAACTATAGTCATACGTACACATAGTCATACATCCTATCTAGAGATCAGCTCTTGTATACATGCATACATTCATGCATGGTTATTCCTCTGTCCATGTGCATTACATGTGTTTATCTCTTGTTGTGCATAAATTCCTGCATATGGTTCTCCGATATGGACTGAGGATTTTGGCACGAGGTTTCTGTCATGCAGATATTGTGATATTATTATTATTATTATGGCACGAGGTTTCTGCCATGCGGATATTATTATTATTATGGACTGATATTTCTACCGTGCAGTGTGTGGATATTGATCTGTCCCCCTAGAGTCACTCTCTCATGTTTCTCTCTTGATGGCATACATGCAAGTTGTGAGAAACATACAAGTTTCTGGTTGATTGTGATATGGGATTCGATATGATTAATTATTGAGCATAAAGGTGGAAGCTTTGGCCATTCAAGTGAATTCTTTGTGCATAAACAGACATTTACATGCTTTATTCATACATATATTCTATAAATGCTAGTTGATACATTTTACATAGGCATGGGACTTGTTAGTGAGTTGTTGGACACTTGAAGGGTGTCAGATTGATGTTAAGAGAGATTTATCATCATACATTGACATGCTGGACTCATGTAATGGTTTCATTAACATAACATTTGGAGATTTAAGTGAAATATGATCTTTGTCGTGTATAGGCATTTCCGTCCATGTAGAAGTATTTCAGTACAAGTTACTTGGCGCATGTCTCCTTTGTATGCAGAGTTGGTTCAAGTTATATTTTTTTTGACCTGTTAAATTAGAAAAGCATGCTTATGATCTCTTCCTCGATTGAGCACCTTTATTATTGATATATGTTGTTCTATGATTGTTCCTTGGATATTTTTCCATATTATACATGTTACTAAGCAGGTTATACAAAGTGAGAATCTTTTGACTACAAATATCGTCACTACTTCACTAAGGTTAGTCAAGATACATGTTGAGTACATGAGGTCGGTTATAATCATATTGCACTTCTGCACTTTGCGTGCAGATTCTGGAGCTGAGTTGCCATGGAAGACAAAGGCTAGCATTGGAGACGAACTAGCATTCCAGAGACAAGCTATCACTTGTTCATGGTAGCTTATGATTTGTACTTCTGTTTATGTATATTCAAACAGATATTATATTTTCTTCGCACCAGTATTGTAAATATAAATCTTAGTGGCTCATGACTTGTATTACGAGTTCTTTGGATAGTTGTATTAATTTTCGTAATCTTATTTATTATTTATTGATAATTTCTCATTAAAGTTGTATCATATGTTGTTTGGCTTACCTAGCGGATTGGTTTGGGTGCTATCATGACTTGGCAGGATTTTGGGTCATGATAGATGGCTGCCCTAGGTAAGAACCATAAGTACCATGGCTGCCTAAAGTACCATGAGAAACCTGGAGTGCTGACTGAACTGGCCTGATAGCATGACCGCTACCAAGCTGACCCTTGCCTCCGATGAGGCACCACTCAACCCACCAACATGACGAGGCCTCTTGTCACTCATCGCCTCTCTCCCTGACTACGAATGCACTCAATCCTCCTAGCAATCTCCACTGCTTGAGTGAATGAAGTCTCAGTCTCGGCCTCTCTAGACATCTGAATTATTATACGATAGATACGCCCTTCGATGAACCTCCACACCTTATCCCTCTCGATAGGGATCAGGAAAGATGCGTGATGAGAAAAATAAACTGACCTCGTCTCATACTAGTGACTGTCATATTACCCTATTGTAGATCCTCAAACTGATTGTGTAGGTCATCTCTCTAAGTGAGTGGAATAAACTTTTCCAAGAAAAGCTATAAAAATTGAGCCCAAGTAAGCGGAGGTGACCATATTGGTATGCCCATCTCATAGGTCTGCCACCACCTCTTGGCCAAACCCTGCATTTAAAAATAGTAAAGTCCACACTATTAGACTCAACCAGACCTAAAATTGCGCAAGATCTCATGACATTGGTCTGAGAACTCTTGAGCATCCTCATGAAGGCAACCCGCTGAAATGAGGAGGGTACAACTTCTGAAACCTATCCATCCTCTTCAGCTCATCATCATACATATTGGGCCTAACGTGAGGCTGCACTACAACAATAGGCTGAACCATCCCAGCTGGTAGTAACCCTCGGGGTCTAATATCCCTGCATTATCTGCTCTGGAGTGTGAGTGGTAGGGGTCTGAGCTCCTCCCTCGGCCTGACAAGTGGCTAGTGCCATAGGGAGTACACCTGTCTGGGCCATGCTCTCCATAAAACTAATCATACGAACCAAAGCACTGGGGTAGAAAAAAACCCCACTAGAACCTAAGCTGGCCCTACCGGCTAATCTTAACTAGGATTTTCTCATCATTCGGAGTTATCTGTGGCTCAACTAATGTCGTCTAGCACACACGTGAGTCGCTGTAAGTGGCTACATCCTGAGGCTCTAGCTCCTGCTCGGCTACGGTTGAAGCGCGTGTCCTCACCATCTGTGAAAGAATAGAGTACAAAGATTCAAACTTTAGGATAGAACAAAGTTGCACGATAGAGAAAGAGAGAAAGTAAAGTTTCCTAATTGTCCCATAGCCTCTTGAATATAAGTATAGATGTTTCCATGCCAATCTGCAAGATTCTAATAGACATGTTTATGACTCGTGAGACTTATGTAACCTAGGACTCTGATACCAATTTGTCATGACCCGAAATCTCAGCCAAAGGATTATGACGGTGTCGAACCCTATATGCTAGGCAAGCCAATATTTAACAAAAATAGCAGAAACAAAACTAAGCATTTAACAGCATAATATCGTAAATAAAGAGTAAAAGCTCCGAAATTATATAATAAGTCGAAAACCAATACAACTATCTAAATAACTCCCCAAGACTGGTGTTACTGAGTGTATGAGCTCTAGGAATACTAAATGTAAAGTCTAAAAGAAATACAATACTATCTAATACAAATAACAATAATAAGATAATGAAGTTGACACCAGAGTTTGTGGATGAATATGCAGCACTACCTCAATAATCCCATATGTCCATGTTTAGCACCTCTCGGGACTCCAATGGGACCAATGCTTGGATCTGCACAAGAAGTGAAGAAGTGTAGTATGAGTACAACCGACCCTATGTGTTCAGTAAATGTTGAGCCTAACCTCGACGAGGTAGTGATGAGGCTAAGACAATACACCTACTTTATAAACATGTACAGTTAATAAGTAAGAGAAATAACGAAAAAAATAACAAGAATAAATGCGAAAAATAGTAAAGCAATTAACTAAAAAAATTAACGATCATGTTTCTCAAATATCACAACCAAGCCTTTAGTAACAACTCAAATCCAAGAGTATGAAATGATATACACGAAAACAACAAGGTCAAATCGACGAATCTGCATAATAAGGGAAATGAATAAAAGATATCATGTCAATAGAATGGCAACACCCTTCGCGCATTTGCCTCTCATCCTCACTAGCATGGAAATACCCTTCGTGCATATATGTATATATCACTCTTCCTCATCAAGTAGGGAATCACCCTTTGTGCAATAATAACAATATCAAGAAGTACGTACACTCTTCGTGCATAAATCACTCCTTCTCACAAGCACGGAATCACTCTTTATGCAATTCACTCTTCCTCACCAAGCATATATAAAATAGTACCGGCAAGGTAGAAAGCATAAATAACATCAAGAAGAGTGATTAAGCATAATACACCACGGGAGAGATAATCACAACCTTTGCACCAATAAGCAAATCAACATCTCAAGAACCAAAATGTCCAAATATCTTAACAAAGCTTAAACTTAGTTACTAACACGTATGTGATTGATCAAGTAGTTTCACGAACTATTAAAGCATAAGAGAATGATATATTTGAAGCAAACAAGACATGAATAAGGCTAACTTTACCCATATGCTTTAACACTGACAAGCGCATATACACTCGTCATCATGCATATATGCCACTCCCCAATGCATATAGCATGTAGCAAATAGATCCAATTACATCCTCATTCTCTCAAATCAAGGTTAACCAAGATACTTACCTCTTTCCGGAATAAGCCAACTCTCCAATACCGTTTTTTCCTTTAGAACAAGCTTCCAAACAACTCAAATCTAATCAATTACTACTCAAATAAGTAAAAACAAACTTTAGAAACTATCCTAGTACATCTTTCCTAATTTAGAAAACTCAACAAAAAGTCAAACTCAGACTCACGTGGTCGAAATACGAAATCAAGACTAAATCCTGATTACACATTCTTCTCTGAGTCCAAATATGTATTTAGTTTCAAGATCCGACCTCAAATTGAGGTCTAAATATCCAAATTTTGATTTCTTAAGTTTTTACCTAAAACCCCCATTTTCTACTCTAAGAAATTCTAGATTTAGGGATGAAAATCTATGGGAACTTATGAAAATAAATTGAACCCCTTCCTTTTTTACCCACCTACAAATATTGCAATTGCGAAAAAATATTCACAATTGTGCAACTCGCAAATGCGAAGTACCCCGTTGAGCCTTCTAAGTCGCAAATGTGACGGCCCCTTCTCAATTGTGAACCTCAGCATCACAATTGCGGCAATGCAAACTTCTCATTGCAATTGCGACAATAACATCACCAATAATGGTAAAACTCTCTTATCTATACAGAGACGTCTGTACTTATCTCCAAGAGGCTACAGAATGTTAGGAAACTTCCCTTCTTTCATTCTTTATCGTCCAGCTTTATAGATCCAAAAGTTTAATCCTTGTCTTTCTATTCTATCACAGATGGTGAGAACATGTTCAACGGGAGCAGTTGGACAGGCACCAACCCCTCAGGCTAGGGCCGTGAGAGGTTGTGGTCGAGGTAGGGGTGAAGCCCGCGCTGCAGTTAGAGCCCCTACTAGGGAAGCCATTGTAGATCCACCAATAGCTCTAGTGGAGGAGAAGGTGTTTGACCCGGGTGAGCCAGTTGGACCAGCTCAGGTCTCGTAGGGGTTTATTGCTACCCCGGTACTTCAGGACGCTCTTGTTCGATTGGTTGGTCTAGTGGCGGGCTTGGCATAGACCATAGTACTTCCTGTGGCAACGGGCTACTTCAAAGGCCATGGGAGGGGCACAAACTCCCGCTACTCACACTCCTGAGTAGGTTGCTACTATTTATCACACTCCTGGGTACTCGGGATATCAGAGACAGCATCAGATTCAATAACCATTCTCAGCTCGATATTGTTTTGAGTATGAAGAGGTAGGGCATATCAAGAGGGATTGCCCCAGATGTGGCATATCACATAGCTCAGCATCACAATTGTGGCAATGCAAACTTCTCATTGCAATTGCGACAACAACATCGCCAACAACGGTAAAACTCCACAAAATGCCCGAAACCAATCCGAAGCTTACTTGAGCCCCCCGTGCCTCAAAACATCCTAACAAGTATATAAACCTAACATTAACTTGCACGTTAGTTCAAAATATTAAAATAACATCAAAAATCAAGAATCAACCATCAAATCAAAGATTCAAAAGTTCATAAGTTCAAATTTCAAACTTTCAACTGTAATCACCGAAATGGCCTCGGTCATCGGGGATCCAAATCAAACGTACGTACAAGTTCAAAATCATCATATGAACTTACTGAAATCGTGAAAACACAGATCCGAGGTTTTTTGCCAAGAATATTGATTGTGGTCAACTCCAACAATATTAAAGCTCAAGAATTAGGACTTCTCTTTCAAAACACATCTAAACTTTTCAAAAATCGAAACGAACCATGCACACAAGTCATAAATTATCAAATGAAGTTATTCAAGGTCTCAAATCACGAAACGAGAAGCTAGAACTCAAAACAACCTATCGGATCGTTACACTTCACTACCATCACATTGTTTTCTTTTCCTTTAGCTATAAAACTATCAAATTATCCCAAATGTTACTAGCATTTACTATTTTTATTTTGTGTTGTCTCTTCACTTACTAAAAATTATTGCAATTTCCAAAATATGAATTTATCCTTTTTACAAGGGACAAAAGTTAAAGGTAAAAATATGTATAAATAATTCCAATTTTAGTTAAGTACATTATAGACATGTGAATTTATGGGATAAAGTCTATATTAAATTTGGATAAATTCTTAAACTCAAGAAATACCAAGCACGAACAAGGATTAAAATGTTTAAGTCCAAAAGATGAATGTAAATTAAAGCTTAAATTCATTGGGCTAGTCCGTTGATTTTCTCTCCAAATGATCCATTCCATTAGTCCAAGGTCCATACCATATGTCAGATGATAAGTCACAACAAGTCAAACCAAGAATCAATAAAATCATGTCACGTGCATAGGTGATGTAGCATGCCAAGTCAATATAAGAATCAATTAAATATCGCCAAGTGTTCAAATGATATGGTTCAACCAATCACATATAGTTTTATCACATAGCTTTGTAATAGCTTTGACGACTCATGTAAACCAATCAAATTGAAGAAGAAAGAGTATAAATTTATCACAAATTCTCTTCCCCTACAACTATAAAATAGGGTATCCATAAAGCCGAAAGGAGGAGATCATCATAAAATACATAAAGAAGGTCTCCTCTTCAATGGTGATCTGTAAGTCTTCTGTATACCAAGAAGCCTTCCTCACCAAGTGGTAAGCCACAAGTTTTCATACCTTCACGTTTGTGATTAAAGTGTGGCCCGCATTCGTGGTGAAATTCCAACAACAAGTAGACCATTAATTCAAGAAATCAAAGCCCTTGAGCTTATGATCGTGAGGAGAAGAATCAAAGGATTATATCATTATATTTAAGATTGATA
Organism: Nicotiana tabacum; assembly: GCF_000715075.1. Taxonomy (NCBI): domain Eukaryota; kingdom Viridiplantae; phylum Streptophyta; class Magnoliopsida; order Solanales; family Solanaceae; genus Nicotiana; species Nicotiana tabacum. The sequence continues at coordinate 64,114,319 of NC_134081.1, forward strand.
AAGATTATAATCCACACAGATTATTAAAATTAAATATTAATATTTGTCTCTATTTTTCTTGTCTTTATTGTACTATTTTTCAAGATTAAAATTTAGTGTTATAAATTTTGGCACGCTCAGTGGGATATCTTTACCTCTCATATCTTCTTTTCAAAGGTTAAGAACACTAAGATGGCGCAATGAAGATGTACTCCAGATTTGATACTACTGTGGAGGCTCAGTCTAAAATTGTATTGGAAGTTGCTTTGGAGATTGTTAACCAAATCAAAAGGAGTACAACCGAAATGTTAGGAGAACAATTACTTCAAGTACCATCCAAGCGATCTCATATTTTCACATCACTACCCCAAAGAGGGGATATCCTCTTTGTTTATGCTATAAGAAGGAAACAACATTGCTAAGGTGGTAAAAAGAACTTTGGCTCAATTCAGCCTATCAAAAGAATGACATTACTTATCCAATAACTGCTTCATGGAAAAAGATAATGATGTTCTGAGTGATAGATGTGCTCTAGTCTTCAATCATCCCACTCCTAAATCCAAGTGATGATCCATACTATTCTTCATCCTCTACGATGGTCACCCAAGCGATAGTGATTGAAGCTTCCATAGTAGAAGAACAACTTGCAAACTTGACAAACGTTGTCGAAGGCCTATCAAAGTACTTGAAAGATAAGATGCTAAAATTACCAAGTTAACAAATAAAGTGTAGAGTATCATAGAAGAAAAATCTACACAAATACCCTTTAAGTTTCAAAGGTCACAAGAGAACAGAGACTCATCTACAAAGTAAGCAACGTAAACCAAAGAGATCCAATATTCTACTGAAGGCCTGATTCCCATTAAGCAATTGAATGACTTCATCATGGAGGCTATCAAAGATAAATTTGATCCCTTATTGAAATCTTCTCTAATATATACAAAGTCATATACATAACTTGAAGTTCCATGATGACTAGCAACCTCCTAAGTTGCAGCAATTAGATGGCAAAGGAAACCCGAAACAACATGTAGCGCATATTATTAAAAATTGATATAATACTGGAACATATGGTGATTACCTTGTCAGACAATTTGTTCGATCTCTCAAATTGAACACTTTCGATTAGTACACAGATGTCGAGTTTGGTTCCATCGGTAGCTGGGAGCAGTTGGAGCAAGAATTTCTCAATCGTTTCTATAGCGAAAGGCGCATCACGAGCATGAATAGACTTATAAAATGCCCGTCAAATAAAGGAAGTTCATGTTATTAACTTCATCAATCACTGAAGGAGCTTAAGCCTCAACTGTAAAGATCGCCTTAACGAAACTTCTGGGATCGAGATATGCATCCAAGCATGCATCGGGGTCTTTGTTACATATTTCAAGCCATAGAGCCTAAAAACTTTGAAGAACTAGCAACTCATGCTCATGATATGTAATTGAGCATTACTACAAGTAGGATCCAACGGCCTCCTATTTACGAGCTTCGCAAAGGAAATTACATGCAAGAAATCGGGTATAGGGGAAACTTTTCATCCATAACCGAAATTAAAAAGTCCATGCATGCCACTATGCTCCTCAATGAATGAGCCTAAAACTGCAAGTCGTGATGCCCCTCAATGCACGAGCCTAAACTGCAAGTTATGATGCTACTCGAAGCACAAGCCAAATTTGCAAGTTATAATGCTCTTCAATGCATAAGCCTCAATTGAAAGTTATGATAGTCCTTAACGCACGAGACAAAACTGTAAGTTATGATGGTCCTTAATGCATGAGCCAAAACTGCAAGTTATGATACTTCTCAATGCATGAGCCAAAACTCTATGTCATAAAGCTCATCAAATTAGAGCCAAATCTTCAAGTTATAAAGCTCCTCAAATTTGAGCCAAGTCTTCAAGTCATAAAGCTCATCAAATTCGAGCCAAATCTTCAAGTTTCAAAGCTTTTTAAATTTGAGCTAAATATTCAAGTTTTAAAGCTCTTCATTCGAACAAAGTCTTTAAATTACAAAGCCCTCAATGCATGAGCCTGAATTGCATATCATATAGCTCCTTCAAATTCGAGCTAAATATTCAAGTTAAATAATCTTGGCCTGCATAAGCCTAAACTGTGTATGCTTCCCCACCCCCTCAAACAAAAGTTTTCTAGGTTGAAACCCTCAAAAGGAGCGGCCTAGGAAAAAGTTACGATAAAAAAAACTCTTGAAATATGCTGCCATGTAATGACCCGGCCGATCGTTTTATGTATTCGAGACTAGTTATCCTATTTGATGCTTCATGTATGTGTGTTTGTTATTTTTTTTTTACCTTCGGATATGTTTGATTTGTCTTTGGGAAGGTTCGGGAGTGATTTGGAACACTTAGTGCCATTTATGGAAGCTTGAGTTATAAAAGTTGATTGAGGCTTGACTTTTATGTAAATGACCTTGGATTGGTATTTTGATGGTTCCATTGGGTTCATATGGTAATTTTGGATTGATATATATGTTCGGAATTGAATGTGGATGTTCCTAGAGTGTTTTGGCTTGATTTGCCGAAAGTTGGCAATTTGTAGGATTGGAGAGATCATGGGTTTGATCGGGGGTTGACTTTGAGGTTATCAGATTCAGATTGTTGTTCAGGAAGTTGAGATAGGTTTATTTTGTCATTTAGGTCTTGTGTGAAAAGTTTGGTTGTAATCCAGATTGGTTAGGCTTGAATCGGACGCTTGGTTTGAAATTTGGAATTTGATGAACTTAAGGGAAGCTTAACATGTGTTTTGACCATCGATTCTTGGTTTTGATATTATTTGTTGTGTTTTTAAAATTTGTATAAGTTTGTATTATGTATTGGAAGTTGTTTCCATGATTAGACGGGGTACCAGAGGGCTCGGGTGTGTTTTCGACTAGTTTCGGATTATTTTCATGAGTTAAGGCATCAGATTTTTGCTGGTGTTTGGTGTTCATCGCGTTCGCTGGGGTGGTATCGCGTTCGCAATGAAGGATTTTTGATATAGGGGTTTTTGCTCTTCGCGTTCCCGGAGGGGAAGCTACATTCGTGAAGAAGGAAACTGATCTGGGAAGTAGACCTTCGCATTTGCGAGGGAGTTGGCCGCATTCACGAAGAAGGGGGCTTTTGGCCTTCGCATTTGTGGGACCCTTATCGCATTTGGGAAGAAGGTTTTTTGGGTTGAGGCAGTGTGTGCTTTGTGAACACGAGACAGGTGCCGCGTTCGCGAAGGGTATGCCTGGGCAGATCACTTTAAGTTGGGATTTCGGGACTTTTACCCACTTTATCATATTTTGAGCCCTAGACTTCGAGAGTAGGAGATTTTGAAGAGCCAATTCACTACATCATTGGAGGTAGTAATTTATACTTGGATTGACTTTATATCATGATTTTCCATGGATTTCTATACCTAAAAGCTTGGATTTTAAAGTGAAATTTGGGAGGATTTGGTAAAACTTTTGAAAAGTGAATAATTAAGATTTGAACCCCGATTTGAAGTCGATGTTAGATGAAACTTGTATATTTGGACTCGTACTGTGATGAATGTTCGGGATTTGTAAGTTTTGTCAAGTTCTACGAGGCGTGCTCGGGTTGAATTTTTGGTTGACTTTGTGTATTTTAATTAAATATTCAATCTTTATTGTTTGCGTTTGAAGTTATTGGATTGTATTTGACTAGATTTGAGCCGTTTGGAGTTGGATTTGTGAGGATTTAGCATTTTTGATGATTTTAGGCCACCAGGTGGAGGTAAGTCTCTTGGCTAACCTTGTTAAGAGGGAAATCTCTAGGATTTGACTTGATTGCTATGTGTTTTAAGGTATTGGGGGTGGTGTATATATGTGGCGGCAAGCGTATATGCACTTACCGAGTTTATAAGATGACCGAGGTAGAATTTGAATATTGTATGCCTTGTTTTGACTATGTGCTTGTTTAATTCATGATTTGTTTGGCTTATGTGACTACGTTTGATCTCTTATTCATAATAGAAATAATGCCTAGGATTATGATTATTTACGAAAGTATGAGAACTTATCCTTGATATGTTGAATTACTTAAATTATCCGTAGTAACATATAGACTTCATGAGCATATATCCATATGATTTTTATTAAGTCCTTGTGCACCCTTTTTTATGTAATTCTTGGGCATATGCATACATTTGGTATAAGGATACTCGATTTGGATGGAGGATTTTGGCACGAAAGGTAAAGCTTGTGGATATGATACCGTTATGGCACACAGGACATGATGATCAAATATTGATTTATGAGAGATGATATTATTCTCCTCTTTGTGCTTGGATTTGGATTCGCCCTTCCGGAGTTAGGTGATAACTCATGTTACTTTGGGCCCTGTGAGCGTGGTCGGTACATGGATTTTGTACCGGGTCGATTCATGAATTTTGTATCAGGTTATTTTGATACATGGATTGTCTATTGAGGTACATGGATCTTGTATCGGAGCATGCCTTCATATTATTGACTCATTTAGAAGTATTCTTTCAACTTCTAATTGATATTTGACATCCTTATATGCTAGTTGGGAGTCCGGTCCCATTAATTGAGCATGCTATTTTTCATTACTATATCTAAGGAGTGTTATAATTATTTCTATACTAGAAAGGCATGCATAATACCTTTCAATTTTTGATATCTGTGATTCTCGTAATTCATGACATTATCTATTATTTCAGTTCTTAACTCTGTTATTATACTAGTGTGGTAAGTATTTAGAAGCACCAAGCGTTGTCACTACTTCTTCGATATTAGACTTGATACTTACTGGGTACCGATTATGGTGTACTCATACTATGCTTATGCACATCTTTTTGTGCAGATCCTCAGGTGGGTCCTAGTAGATCTTCCTGATTGAGCTTGGGTGACCATACAAAGACTTAGGATGAGCTGCACTTCATGGATCTACATTGCAGTTCCCGAGTCCATGTTCCTTTATTAGTCCTATCTATGTATACAGACTTGCTCTTATTTTCATAGTTTTCTCGTGTACTTGTGCCACCTAGTCTTGGGGTCGTACTATATTGGTCATGTTTAGGTCGTGGTTTGGTTATATCTTTACTATTTGTGGCTATTTATATCTTTACTTATTATATAACTTTGTTAATTAAAGGAAATGGATTTTATTTTGTGTATCGTGATGTGGCTTGCTTAGCAAGTTCGGCTTAGCGCCATCACGGCCTTAGGTGGGAATTTGGGGTTGTGACAAGTTGGAAATTAGAGCTCTAGGTTGTATAGGTCTCACGAGTCAAGGACAGATCTAGTAGAGTCTTGTGGATTGATACAGAGACGTCTGTACTTATCTCCGAGAGGCTACAGAATGTTAGGAAACTTCCCTTCTTTCATTCTTTATCATCCAGCTTTATAGATCCAAAAGTTTAATCCTTGTCTTTCTATTCTATCGTAGATGGTGAGAACATGTTCAACGGGAGCAGTTGGAGAGGCACCAGCCCCTCAGGCTAGGGCCGTGAGAGGTTGTGGTCGAGGTAGGGGTGAAGCCCGCGCTGCAGTTAGAGCCCATACTAGGGAAGCCATTGTGGATCCACCAATAGCTCTAGTGGAGGAGAAGGTGTTTGACCAGGGTGAGCCAGTTGGACCAGCTCAGGTCCCGTAGGGGTTTATTGCTACCCCGGTACTTCAGGACGCTCTTATTCGATTGGTTGGTCTAGTGGCGGGCTTGGCATAGACCGGAGTACTTCCTGTGGTCAAAGGCCATGGGAGGGGCACAAACTCCCGCTACTCACACTCCTGAGTAGGTTGCTACTATTTATCACACTCCTGGGTACTCGGGATATCAGAGACATCGTCAGATTCAATAACCATTCTCAGCTCGATATTGTTTTGAGTATAAAGAGGTAGGGCATATCAAGAGGGATTGCCCCAGAGATCTCAAACAATGACTCTAGTTCCAGTTGTTACACCACCAGCCCCACCAGCTAGAGGGGGAGCTCAAGCAATCAGGGGACGTCCCAGATGCGAAGGTCAGTCGGGCGGGCGTCAAGCCCGATGTTATGCATTTCAGGGTAGACCCGAGGTAGAGGCTTCTGATACACTTATTACATGTATTGTTTTGGTCTGTCATAGAGATGCATCAGTTGTATTTGTTACTAGTTCTACATATTCCTATGTGTCATCATACTTTGCATCGCATTTGGATTTGCCTCGTAGTTCTCTTGATATTCATGATCATATATCTATACCTGTTGGTGACTCTATTGTGGTGAATCGTGTGTATCGGTCTTATTTGGTTACCACTGGGGGCTACGAGACCAGTGTGGATCTCCTGTTGCTTAGTATGGTGGATTTTGATGTGATTTTGGGAAAGGATTAGTTATCTCTGTATCATGCTATTCTTGATTGTCACACTAAGACTGTGATGTTGGCTATGTTGGGGTTACCAAGGTTGGAATGGAAAGGTTCTCTTGGGTATACTTCTAGTAGGGTGGTTGCATTTCTAAAGGCTTGGCGGATGGTTGAGATAGGGTGTTTGGCGTACTTAGCCCTTGTTAGAGATATTAGTGTTGATACTCATACTATTGAGTCAGTTCTAGTAGTGAGGGAGTTTCCAGAAGTGTTTCCAACAGACCTACCAGGCATGCTACGTGATAGGGCTATTGATTTTGGTATTGACTTGGTGTCGGGCACTCAGCCCATATCTATTCCATCGTATCGCATGGCTCCAGTAGAGTTGAAGGAATTGAAAGAACAATTGCAAGAGTTGTTGGATAAGGGGTTCATCAGTACAAGTATATCACTGTGGGGTGCATTGGTGTTGTTTGTTAAGAAAAAATATATGTCCATAAGGATGTGTATTGATTACAGGCAATTGAACAAGGTTACCCTCAAGAACAAGTATCCATTGTCTCGCATTAATGACTTATTTGATCAGCTTTAGGGTGCTAGGGTGTTCTAGAAGATTGACTTGAGACCGGGGTATCACCAGCTGAAGATCAGGGTTGCGGACATTCCTAAGACGACTTTTAGGACTTGTTATGGGCATTATAAGTTTTTGGTGATGTCTTTTGGTTTGACTAATGCCCCACTAGCCTTCATGCATTTGATGAACCGTGCGTTCTAGCCTTACTTGGACTCTTTTTTCATTGTGTTCATTGATGATATATTGGTGTATTCCCGTAGTGCTGAGGTGCACGAGCATCATTTGAGGATTGTGCTTCAGATTTTGAGGGAGAAGATGTTGTATGCTAAGTTCTCCAAGTGTGGGTTTTGGCTAGACTCAATGGCATTCTTAGGCCATATGGTATCTAATAATGGGATCAACATGGATCCGTACAAGGTTGAAGCAGTTCAGAGTTATCCTAGACCGCTACGGAGATCAGGAGTTTTCTAGGTTTGGCAGGGTATTATCGACGCTTTGTAGAGGGGTTTTCAACTATAGCAACACCATTGACTCAGTTAACCCAGAAGGGTGCTCCGTTCAGGTTGTCAAACTAATGTGAGGAGAGCTTTCAGAAGCTCAAGATGGCATTGACTACAGCTCCAGTTTTAGTATTGGCCTCAGGATCGGGGTCGTACACAGTCTATTGTGATGCTTCGAGGGTTGGTTTTGGATGTGTGTTGATGCAGAATGGTAGGGTTATTGCCTATGCATCGCGCTAGTTGAAGCCCCATCAGAAGAATTATCCAATGCATGACTTAGAATTAGCTGTTATTGTACACGAGCTCAAGATTTGGAGGCATTACTTATCTGGCATGTCTTATGAGGTGTATATAGATCATTGGAGTCTCCAGCATCTATTTAAATAGAAAGACTTGAATTTGAGGCAGTAGAGATGGTTGCAGTTGTTGAAGAATTATGATATCACCATTCTTAATCATCCGGGGGAGGCCAATGTGGTAGCTGACACCTTGAGTAGAAAGGTGGAGAGTATGGGAGTTTGGCATTCATTCCAGTTGTGTAGAGACAGTTAGTTGTAGATGTTCAGGCTTTAGCCAACAGATTTGTGAGGTTGGAAGTTTCAAAGCCTAGAAGGGTTGTTGTTTGTCTTATCTCACAGTCGTCCTTGTTTGAATGTATTAAGGCTCGTTAGTAGGATAACCTCCACTTGTTTGTCCATAAGGACACGGTGCAGCCAGGTGGTGCAAAGGAGGTGAGTATTGGTTGTGATGGGCTATTGAGGCTTCATGGTCGGATCTATGTTCCTAATATGGATGGTTTGAGGTAGTTGATTCTTGAGGAAGCTCACAGTTCACGGTATTCTATTCACCCAGATGCTACAAAGATGTATCGTGACCTGAAGCAGAAGGATGAAGAAGGAAATTGTTAGGCATGTTGCACATTGTTTGAACTACCAGCAGGTCAAGTATGAGCATCAAATACCGACAGTTTGCTTTAGAGGTTAAATATACTGGAGTAGAAGTGGGAGTGTATCACTATAGATTTATAGTAGGGTTTCCACGGACCTTAAGGACATTTTATGTTGTGTGGGTCAGAGTGGGCAGACTGACCAAGTCTACATACTTCATTTTGGACTTCCTACATGACTTCCTACATTTTGGAGCAGTTGACTCGGATTTATATTAGAGAGATTGTTCGCCTGCATGGTATGCATGTGTCTATCATCTCATGTCGTGGTACTTAGTTTACATCATGTTTTTGGAGAGCAGTGAAGACTAAGTTATGCACGTAAGTTGAGTGGACCACTGCATTTCACCTTAAGACGGACGGGCATTCCAAGCAGACCATTCAGATCTTGGAGAATATGTTGAGAGCCTGTGTTATTGATTTTGGAGGCCAGTGGGATCAGTTTCTACCATTAGCAGAGTTTGCCAACAACAATAGCTAGCTCTGTATAAGGCCTTATATGGGAGGCGATGTCATTCTCTGGTTGGTTTGTTTAAGCTTAGGGAGGCACGGTTGCTGGGTACTATTCTAGTTCGATATGCTTTGGAGAAGGTGAAGTTGATTCAGGAACGGCTTCGTACAACGTAGTCCAGGCAGAAGAGTTATGTTGATAAGAGGTTCACAATGTAGCTTTCATAGAGGGTGAGAGGGTTCTTCTCCGAGTTTTGCCTATGAAGGGCGTGATGAGATTTGGGAATAAGGGAAAGTTGAGCCCTCGGTACATTAGCCCATTTGAGGTTTTGGAGATAGTGGGTGAGGTTGATTACAGGCTTCACTTTCCACCCAGCTTGTCGAGGGTTCATCCAGTATTTCATGTTTCCATACTTCAGAAGTATCATGATGATTAGTCACATGTGCTAGAATTTAGTACGGCACGGTTGGATAAGAACTTGGCTTATGAGGAGGAACCAATAGCCATTTTGGATAGGCAGGTGCCGAAGTTGAGTTTTAAGGATATTACATCGGTGAAGGTTCAGTGGAGAGGTCAACCGGTCGAGGAGGCGACTTGGAGACCTAGCATGATATATGGAGCAGATATCCTCATCTTTTTGGCATTCCAGGTATGTTTTAAACTCGTGCGAGGACGAACATTTATTTAAGAGGGGGAGAATGTAAAAACCCGACTGATTATTCTATGTATTTGATCATCATTCCCAGATTTTATGCATGTATGTATGTTTTGTGTTGTAACTTGAGGGGATGGTTGCCTTGGCTTCGGGAAGGTTCGGGAGTGATTTGGACCACGTAGTGCCATTTATGAAAGCTTAAGTTGTAAGAGTAGACAAAGGTTTGACTTTTGTGTAAATGACCTCAAATTGGTATTTTGATGGTTCCAATAGATTTGTATGGTGATTTTGGGTTAGGCGTATGTTCGGAATTGGATTTGGAAGTTCCTAGATTGTTTTGGCTCAATTTGCTGAAAGTTGGCAATTTGTAGAATATAAGAGTTCATGGGTTTGATAGGGGGTTGAGTTTGTGGTTATCGGATTCAGATTGTTGTTCAGAAAGTTGGTATAGGTTCATTTTTTTATTTGGGTCTTGTGTGCAAAGTTTGGTTGTAACCCGAATTTGTTAGGCTTGAATCGGACGCTTGGTTTGAAGTTTGGAATTTGATGAACTTAAGAGAAGATTAACATGTGTTTTGATCGTCGATTCTTGGTTTTTATGTTATTCGTTATGTTTTGAGCATTTGGATAAATTTATATTAGGTATTGGAACTTTTTGGCATGATTGAACGGGCTTCTAAGGGAATCGGGTGTGTTTCCGGGCGGTTTCGGATCATTTTCCATGAGTTGAGGCATCATATATTTTATAGGTGTATGGTGTTCATCATGTTCACGGGGGTGGTTCCGTGTTTGGATGAAGGATTTGGGAGCTGGGAGTTTTTTCTCTTTGCATTGTAGATGGGCAACCGTGTTCCTGAAGAAGGAAGTTGAGCTGGGAAGTAGACCTTCGCATTTGTGAGGGAGGTCACTTTCACGGAGAGGAAGGGATTTTGGCCTTCGCGTTCACGGGACCCTTGTAGCGTTCCTGAAGAAGGTTTTCTGGGCTGAGGCAGTGTGTGCTTCACGAACGCGAGGCAGGTGCCACTTTCGCGAAGGGTATGCCTGGGTAGATCACTTTAAGCTGGAATTTCAGGACTTTTATCCACTTAATCATATTTTGAGCCCTAGACTTTGAGAGTGGGAGATTTTAAAGAGAAAATTCAAAACATCATTGGAGGTAAGCACTTTATACTTGTATTTGACTTTATATCATGATTTTTCATGGATTTCTACACCTAAAAGCTTGGATTTTAAAGTAAAATTTGGGAGTTTTGGGCAAAAGTTTTGGAAAGTGAATAATTAAGATTTGAACCCCGATTTGGAGTCGCTTTTGGATGAAACCTATCTATTTGGACTCGTATTGGAATGGGTGTTCGAAATTTGTAAAAAATTTCGGGGTTCGGGAGGTGAGCCCGGGTTGACTTTATGGTTGACTTTGTTATTTAATTAAAGAATGTTTATTATTTTGGTTAGATTTCTATGGCTTTGTTTCACGTTATTGGATTGTACTTGACCAGATTCGAGCAGTTTGGAGTTGGATTTTTTAGGATTTGGCATTTTTGGTGATTTTAGGCCACCCAGTGGAGGTAAGTCTCTTGGATAACCTTGTTAAGAAAAAAACTCATAGGACTTGACTTGATTGCTATGTGCTTAAGGTATCGGGTGGTGTATATACATGGTGGCGAGCATATATGCAATTACCGAGTTTATAACATGACCATGATAGAATTTGAATATTGTATGTATTGTTTTTGGTTATGTGCTCGTTTAATTTATGATATTTTTGGCTTATGTGACTACGTTTGCTCTATATTCATGTTAGCAATCATGCCTAGGATTATGATTATTTACGAAGGCATGAGAACTTATCCTTGATATGTTGAATTGCTTAAATTGTTCATAGTCACATAGAGATTTCATGAGCACATATCTGTATGATTTTTACTAAGTCCTTATGCGCATTTTATCTGTAATTCTTGGGCATATTCATACATTTGGTATAAGGATACTCAATTTGGACTAAGGTTTTTGGCATGAAGGGTAATCGTGCGGATAAGATACAGTTATGGCACGCATGACATGATTATCGGATATTGATTTGTGAATGATGCTATTATGCTCCTCTTTGCGCTTGAATTTGGATTCATCCCTTCGGAGTCAGGTGATAACCATATTACTTTGGGACTTGTGAGCGTGGTCGGTACATGGATTTTGTACTTGGTCGATACATGGATTTTGTATCGGGTTATGTTGATACATGGATTATGTGTCGGGATACATGGATCTTGTATCGGTTTGAGTATGTCTTCATATTATTGACTCATTTAGAAGTATTCTTTCAACTGTTAATTGATACTTGACATCATTATATGCTAGTCGGGAGTCTCGGTTTCGTTAATTGAGCATGCTATTTTTCATTACTATATCTAAGCAGTGTTATGTTTATTCATGTACTGGAAAAGCATGCTTAATACCTTTCAATTGTTGGTATTTGTGCTTCTCGCTATTCATGACATTATCTACTATTTCAGTTCTTAATTCTGTTATTATACCTGTGTGGTAAGTATTCGGAAGCATTTAGCCTCTCCACTACTTTTTCGAGGTTAGAATTGATACTTAGTAGGTACCGATTGTGGTGTACTCATACTACACTTCTGCACATCTTTTTGTGTAGATCCTCAGGTGGGTCCTAGTAGAGCTTCCTGATTGAGCTTGGGCGACAACACGGAGACTTGGGTGTGCTGCACTTCATGGATCTACTTTGCATTTCCCGATTTCCTGTTCCTTTATTATTCCTGTCTATTTGTATTTCAGACAGCTTGTCATGTATATAGACTTGTTCTTATTTTCATAGTTTGCTCGTTTACTTGTACCACCTAGTCTTGGGGATCGTACTATATTGGTCGTGTTTAGGCTGTGGTTTGGTTATATCATATATTGTTACTGTTTGTGACTATTTCTATCTTTACTTGTTATATAACTTTGTTAATTAAAGGAAATGGACTTTATTTTGTGTATTGTGAGTTGGCTTGCTTAGCAAGTTCAGCTCGGCACCATCATGGTCTTAGTTGAGAATTTGGGTTCATGACATGTCTTCAACACTCTAGAATGTAGTACCAACTTTTGTAATTTATCTGGGTAAATCCAATATGAATTAAGCCTTTATCTTTGGGATAGCTATAGTCATGAATTTTGGGTCCGTAAGAATCAAGTTTTTCTCTTTCGGAAGTTTTGATCTCTAGACGTGAATTTTTTAACGAGACTCTACTGAACTGAAAATTCAGTACAGGTGGATCAACATCAACAAATAATTGTGGCCAACCTGCTCTGAGGTCAACACACCAGGCTTCTATGACAGATTCAAAAAATTAATTTTAGACGATCTAGAAAGAATTTTGCTTTGAAAATTTGATATGTTCTTACCTTCAAAATCTAATTCTTTGAAAACAAGCAGCTTACAATTTCGATGCTCCTAACTCAAGGTTTTTTCGGCTAGAATGCTCAAAGCTGAAAAGAAAGTGTGACTGACGTTAGAAGCAACTTCAAAATATTATTACATCCTTACAAGAATTCTTATGCAATATTTTCAAGTGTTGTAGGTCCGGATTTTTCTTTCTAATGGCACAGACGGCTCGTGATTTAGGCACGCATAACTCGAGAACTCAATCGTTTGGCAAGGTAGTGCAGTGTTGTAAAGTCGAAACGCCAAACATGTGTATCAGTTTCAAAAGATTATTGCAGCAAATCCCTTAAGAATTTGGCTTTCAATTTTTTGTATGTAATAAATAATAAAGGCTTTTTTGGCAGCCTCCGCGAATAATGCGGGCTCACCTCAACAACTGGATCAATCTTAGCTATCTCGTCAGCTACTAGCTTCGTCGTCGGCAATAGTATATGTATGGGAATGCAGGTAAGGAGTGAATTGTACATAAATATAACCCAATAAGATCCTAGACCCGCCACTTTGAATACCCTTAGAACAAGTGTTAGAAAATATAAACACACAACAAGCACAAAGATAACATGCATAGAAGTATTTAATAAAATAATACTCAATAAGATCCAAACAAACATTCAACAGGAATATATCTTACACATTCTACACTAAGGACTTGTCATAAAATGGCAGTGAAGGAAATTAACCCAACACCCCGACGAGTCCTTGACAGCATACACAATGCCCCAAAAGGATACTACAACAGTATGTATAAGCCCTAATATTTATGGCATCATATGTATTCCCCTAACATATTATAGCAGCATATGAATGCCCCTAGTATATATATCACAGCAGCGAAGGAATGATACCCAATGCCCCAACATGGCACGAGGCCACGTCACATCACACCAAAATACATTATTAAATAAGTTCAGCTATTTTATAAAATAATATATTTACGGCTAGTCAAAAACTACCGATTCTGCCAAACACACGCTTGTCCGAATACGTTAATCAGGCACACGAAATACATTTTCAAAATAAATTTTGGAAAAGCAAGCATCAGAGCGTAAAGTCTTACTCACCTCGATAGCGGCAAGTCCCCCAACCTTGTGAACGGCAGAACACTAATCAAATGGCCTCCAATGGCCTCAATCTATGTAAAATATTAATTAATGATGTCAATTATGGTAGTCGAGGTTATTTCACAATTTTTGGAATAATTAAATTAAAGTCAATTAAAAAGTCAATTTCCCATTAACACGATCAAACCCCTGAACCAATCAATATTTTTTGCGTTACATGTAAGTAGTAGAGTCCAAATCTATAAATTAAGTTTTAATCTTGAAGCCGATAGATGGGTCAAATCTCACTTAACCTATATTTTAATTTTAGGCCTAAGTCTTAATATTTTGCACCTCAAACATAAATTTAAAAGTTAAAATATGTCACAATTACATAATCTAACTTAGTTTTCAGTTTTTATTTCTTATGTATGAACATCTATGATCCAAGAATAATAATCACAAAAAGAAAAAGGAAAAGTCTCCATACCTTAATGTAACGACCCGATTGGTTGTTTTATGTATTTGAGCTTTGTTTCCTCATTTGATGCTTCTTGTATTCGTAATTGTTATTTTATGACTTGTGGGGATGGTTGGTTTAGTTCCAAAAAGGTTTTGGAATGAATGGGAAACTTAGTTCCTTTGTTGGAAGCTTAAGTTATAAGAGTTGACTAAGGTTTGACTTTTGTGTAAATGACTTCCGACTAGTAATTTGATGATTCCCATAAGTTCATACGATGATTTAGACTTAGGTGTACATTCAGATTTGGATTTGAAGGTTCATAGAGTGTTCTGGTGTTATTTGACGAAAGTTGGTAATTTGAAGATTTGGAGAGTTCCTAAGTTTGACTGGGGATTGACTTTGGTGATATCGGATTCGCATTTTAGTTTCAGAAGTTAGAAGAGCTTCATTTTGTCATTTAAAACTTGTGTGTCAAGTTTGGTTGTGATCCGGATTTGTTAGGCTTGAATCGAATGATTAGTTTGAAGTTTGAAGGTTCTTAAACTTAAGAGAAGTTTAATTTGCATTTTGGCCTTTGATTCGTTGTTGTTATGTCATCGTATGCATTTGGAGGCTTTTGGATAGGTCTGTGTAGTATTTATGCACTTGTTGGTTTTATTGGATAGGATCCCGAGTGGCTCGGGTGAATTTCGAACCATCCCGAGCATTGTTGGAAATTGCAGATTTTGCTGGTATGATGTTTTTCTCTGCGATCACGGAGGGCATTTTGGTGTTGGGCAGGTTTTGTACTTTGCGTTGACGACTGGGCTGTCGAAAACGTGATGTGTTGTGCCTGAGTAGTCTTTGCGTTTGCTATAGGGGGTCACGTTCGGGTAGAGAAGAGGCAGCTGGGGGATTGGTCAGGGCTTGGACTTGGCGTTCATGTGAGTGGGCCTGCATTTGCATAGGCCAGTGGAGCTTGTACATCTCGTTTGCGAACTGGAGGCCGCATTCGCGAATGGTTAATATGAGGCAGTGTATTTTTGTGCTTTCACGAACGCCAGGCAGTGGGCGCGTTCGCGAAGTGTATCGCTTGGTAGACCTATAATTGATATAATTGTGGGATTTTGCATTGAAGAATGGGCAATAGTGAAAATGCTCTCTAGAGGTATTAAGCAATTTTCACTTGGATTTGGTTTTATATCTTGAATCCCTATGAATTTCTTCACCTAAAACTTGAAATTTCAGAAGAAAATTTGGGCATTTTGTCTACAACTTAAGAGAGTAAAAATTAGAAATTTGGAGTATATTTGGACTCAGTTTTGGAATCTAGTCATATATTTGGACTCATGGGGTTATGGGTAATCGGGATCTACCCCTTGACTCGGATTTTGACGGTGTAGGCCCGAGTTAACTTTTATTGAATTTTGGAGATTTGATTAAAGATCGAAGCTTTATTGTTTGGGATTGTTTCCTATGGCTTTGTTTGATGTTATTGAGTTGATTTTGGCTAAATTCGAGCTGGTTGGAGGTGGTTTATAAAGAAAAGGCGATATAGGAAGGTTGATTTGGCCCGTTTGAGATAAGTATCTTACCTTATCTTGTGAGAGGGAATAACCCTTAGGCTTGAACTTTATTCGTCTAATTGTAATGTTTGTGATGTGACGTATACGTGAGGTGACAAGTGTATATGCGGGGTGCTATTTGTGACAAATGACCAGATTAGACTCTAGGCTTCTATTACGCCTAGATTTGGTTGTGTGCTCTCTATGATACATGTGTAATTCTTTGTATGACTACGCAAGCTTATCCTTTCATGATAGAGATCATGTTTTAGGAATATTATTTTTTAGTTAGCCAAGATGAGCATTTGTGGAATCATTGCTTAATTGATTTAGCCATTGTGGAATCATGGAGTCATGCTTTATATGTTGAATACGCATCCGCATTTTACTATTATCATGTCCTTGTGCACCTTGTTGACAAATTATGCGCATATGTCTTTTGATGACAATTTGGAATATTACATTGTTATGAATATGGCACATGTGCACATGCTGGGCAGACTGATTGTGCGTTGGCACGAAGTTTTTGTCGTGCTATATATTGTGATTATTATTATGCACATATGGTGGAATAAGGGTGCATTCTTGATTTTGCACATACGGTGAAATAAGGGTGGTATACTTGATTATGAAAAGTGGAATAAAGGTGGAATTTTTGTTGATGAAATGTGCAATAAGGGTGACATTTCCCGATTAAGCAAGTGAATTCTTTATGCTTGTTATGCACTTTAATGATTTCACATTTCTTTTAATATGCTATTCTATGACTCAGTTATTGACTGATAATTCTTTTGTCGAACGTGATTTACCTGTGATGAATTGACAACTCTTGTTTCATTGTGTTGATAGTGCTTCATCTCGTTATATTCTTGTTGCTAGTTATTTGAGATACTGCACATGTTATCTGATTAGTGAGTATCACATGACTTGAACCTCATCACTACTTCACCGGGGTTAGTCTTGATACTTAATGGGTACATGATGTCACATACTCATACTATACTTCTGTATATTTTTTTGCAGATCCGGGCGCCAGAGGTAGAGGACCACATAAGTGAGCTTGTGACTGTTCGAGAGGATTCGAGGTAGTGTTGCATGGACGTCGTAGACCTTTGGAGTTCCATTTACCTTATTTTTATACCATTGTATTACTTTCAGATAGTATTGTACCTTTTTTAAACTTGTTGTATATTCAGTTAGAGCTCATGACTCTGTATTATATAGTTTTGGAAAGTTTGGCTTGTGTACCTATATTTTGGCTTTATTGAGGCTCTATTCCGCATTTTATGTTATATTTAGACTTATTATATCTTATTTTGATGTTTTGAGAGGTAGAGGCCAAGGTGGGGCAGGCACCGCAGCTAGAGCCCCTACTATAGCAGCAATGGTAGAGCCACCAAGCTCCAGTTCAGGAGTAGGAGCTTGATCATGTTGAGCGGGTGGGACCTGTTCGGGCACCTAAAGGGCATGTTGTTATCCCTGGACTTTAGGAGACCTTGGCTTATTTTAGGAGTATGTTTGAGAGCTTGGCCTAGGCAGGTTTGATTCTGATTGCACTAGCTACTTCATAGGCTGGGCAAGGCACCCAAACTTCGGCCGCACGTACACCAAAGCAGCAGGCTCATATTTATCAGACACCGTGTGTTATGCCGGTACAGCCAGTAGTTGCAGTTCAGCCTGAGGTAGGACTTATTGTGTTTGCTGAGGAGCGAAAGAGGTTGGAGAGGTTTCAGTGACTTCATCCTCCCCAATTCAATGGAGAGGCTTCTGAGGATGCACAAGATTTCTTGGATCAGTGTTATCGGATTCTACATACTTTGGGTTTGGTAGAGTTGAACCGGGTCGACTTTACCAACCTTCAATTAATGGGGTAGGCATATAGATGGTGGAAGACTTATGAGATAAGTAGTCCAGTTGGTGCACTTATATGGTCCCGGTTCTTAGATCTTTTCTTGGGGGAGTTTATCCCATAAACCCGCAGGGATGATTTGTGCAGTGAGTTTGAGCATTTGTGCTAGGAAGGTATGATTGTGACCCAGTATGCTATGAGGTTTATAGATTTATCCCGCCATGTAGATACTTTGGTTTATACTAAGTGAGAGAAAGTTTGTAGATTTGTAGAGGGACTCACCTACAGCCTTAGATTTGGGATGCATGGGATATGGAGAATAAGACTGCAGTTCATTAGGCTATGGAGATTTCTCGAATGTTAAATCATATCCGCAGGCAGTAGAAGGAGGATAGGGAGGCTAAGAAGCCTCGCGGTTTTGGAGGATTTAGTGGCTCCTACTCTGGGGAAAGGTCCGTCATAGGAGAAGCTTTGTTAGTCGACCAGTTCAGTCTGCACTTCAGGTTTCACGTAGTGCTCCAACTATCCATGGATTTCAGAGCACTCGTATCGGACAGTCATCCTTCAGTGCACCTTCTGTATGTGGTTCCAACAACGGTTATTCCAATCGCCCAAGGCAAACTCAGTTCCAGTAGCCACGTCAATAAATAGGTTATAAGTGTGGTGTTACTAAGCACATAGTGAGAGATTGTTCCAGACTTCGGATGAGTGAACCTCAGTAGGGTACTCAGGCTATGATGTTCGCTCTAGATGTTACGACATCTGCACAGCCAGCTAGAGCTTGGGGATAGGCGGCTAGGGGCTGTCCTATAAGGGAGGCCAGTCCCGTTGTTATGCTTTTCCTGGTAGGATTGAGGCAATCGCATCAGATGCAGTCATTACAGGTATTGTTTGGTTTGTTATAGAGATGCTTCAGTTTTATTTAATTCGGGTTCTACTTATCATTACAGGTATTGTTCTAGTTCGTTATAGAGATGCTTCAGTTTTATTTAATTTAGGTTCTACTTATCCGTATGTGTCATCCTACTTTGCTTTATATCGGATATGTCTAGTGATTCTTTGGCTACTCCTCTTTATGTGTCTACACCGGTTTAGGGATTCTATTATGGTGGATCGTGTTTATCATTCTTGTGTGGTGACTATCGGGGGCTATGAGATGAGGGTTGATCTTTTGCAGCTTAATATGGTGGACTTTGATGTGACTTTGGGTATGGATTGGTTATCTCTGTACCATGCTATTCTTGATTGTCATGCTAAGACCGTGACATTAGCTATACCGGGGTTGCCAAGGTTGGAATGGAGACGTTCGCTTGGTCACATTCCTAGTAGGGTGGTTTCTTTTCTGAAGGCTCAACAAATGGTTAAGAAGGGATGCTTAGCGTACTTACCTTTTGTTAGAGATGTCGTTGATACTCCTACGGTTGATTCGGTCCTCATGGTGAAAGAGTTTCCAAATGTGTTCCCAACAGACCTACCTAGCATGCCACCTGATAGGGATATTGAATTTGGTATTAATTTGGCATCGGGCGCCCAACCCATAACTATTCCACCGTATTATATGGCTCTAACGGAGTTGAAGCAATTAAAGGAACAGTTGTAGGAATTGCTAGATAAAGGTTTTATCAGGCTGAGTGTTTCACCTTGGGGTGCTCCAGTGCTACTTGTGAAGAAAAAAGATAGCTCCATGAGAATGTGCATTGACTATAGACAATTGAACAAGGTTACCATCAAGAATAAGTATCCATTGCTGACCATTGATGATTTATTTGACCAAATTCAAGGTGCTAGGGTGTTCTCCAAGTTTGAATTCAGATCGGGGTACCATCAGTTGAAGATCAGGGCTTTGGACATTCCTAACACAGCTTTCAGGACTCGTTATAGGCATTATGAGTTTTTTATGATATCTTTTCGCTTAACTAATGCCCCAAAAGCATTCATGCATTTGATGAACACTGCATTCTAGCCTTATTTGGGCTCTTTTGTCATTGTGTTCGTTGATGATATCCTGGAGTATTCCCGTACTAGGGAGGAGCACGAGCAGCATTTGAGGACAGTGCTCCAGAGTCTGAGGGAGAAGAAGTTATATGCTAAGTTCTCTAAGTGTGAGTTCTGGCTGGATTCAGTGGGATTCTTGGACCACGTGATGTCTAGTGAGGGAATTAAATTAGATCCGAAGAAGATTAAGGCGGCTCATAGTTGGCCTAGACCTTCTACAGTAACAGAGATTAGGTGTTTTCTGGGATTGGCTGGTTACTATTGTGACTTCGTGGAGGGTTTCTCGTCTATTGCAGCTCCATTGACTAAGTTGAATCTAAAGGGTGTTCTATTCAGGTGGTCTGATGAGTGTGAGGAAAGCTTTCATAAGCTCAAGATTGTTTTGACCATAGCTCCAGTTTTGGTGCTGCCTTTAGGATCGGGGTCATATATAGTTTATTGTGATGCTTCACGTATTGGTGTAGGGTGTCTGTCGATACAGGATGGTAGGGTGATTCCCTATGCTTTGCGTCAGTTGAAGCCCCATGAGAAGAACTATCTGGTGCATGATTTGAAGTTAGCAGCTATTGTACACGCGCTCAAGATTTGGAGGCATTACTTAAATGGCATGTCTTATGAGGTATATATAGATCATCGGAGTCTTCAGCATCTGCGTATACAAAAAGATTTTAACTTGAGGCAACGGAGATGGTTGGAGGTGTTGAAGGATTGTGATATCACTATTCTCTATCATCCGGGGAAAGCCAATGAGATTGCAGATGTTTTGAGTATGAAGGAGGAGATCATGGGGTTATTATAGCTTTGGAGAGACTTTAGCTATGGATGTACAGGTATTGGCCAATAGATTGGTGAGATCGGATATTTATGAGCCGAGAGTCTTTTCTCATAATGTATCTCGGTCATCCTTGTTTGCGCGCATTAAGGCTTGCTAATATGATGATCTCCACTTGCTTGTCCTTAAGAACACGGTGCAGCATGGTGATGCTAAAGAGGTGACTATTGGTGAGGATAGGGTATTGCGACTTTAGGTTCGAGTTTGTGTTCCTAATTTCAATGGCTTGAGGGAGTTGATTCTTGAAGAGGCTCATAGTTCATGATACTCTATTCACCCAGGTGCTACGAAGATGTATCGTGACTTGAAGTAGCAATATTTGTGGAGGAGGATGAAGAAGGACATTATTGGACATGTTTCTAGGTGTTTGAATAGCCAACAGGTCAGGTATGAGCATCAAAAATCGGATGGTTTGCTTCAAAAGATTGATATACCGGAGTGTAAGTGGGAGCGCATTACTATGGACTTTGTGGTAGGGTTTTCACTAACCTTGAGGAAGTTTGATTCTGCTTGGATCATTGTGGATGGTTGGCCAAGTCGGTGAATTTCATTTTGGTCATGACTTCCTACACTTCGGATCTATAACAGGAAGATTTTTTGCCTACATGGTATACCTGTTTCTATCATCTCAGACCATATCACCCAGTTTACTTCGCATTTTTGGAGGGTCATTCAGCATGAGTTGGGCACATAGTTTGAGTTGAATATTGGATTTCACCCTTAGATGGACAGGCAGTCCGAGCGGACCATTCAGATCTTAGAGGATATGTTAAGGGCATGCGCTATTGAGTTTGGAGGTTAGTGGGACCAGTTTCTAACTTTAATAAAGTTTGCCTACAACAACAGCTACCAGTTGAGTATCCAGATGGCTCTGTGTAAGGCAAAATATGGGAGGCGATGTCGTTCTCCGGTTGGTTAGCTCGAGCTTGATGAGGCTAGGTTATTGGGCACAAACTTGGTTTGTGATGCCTTGGAGAAAGTGAAGTTAATTTCGTAGAGGCTTCGCACGGCTCAGTCCATGCAGAAGAATTATGCTGATAAGAGAGTTCGTGATGTTGCATTTATAGAGGGTGAGTAGGTTCTTCTTTAGTTTCACATATTAAGGGTGTGATGAGGTTTGGGAAGAAGGGCAAGTTGAGCTCGAGGTTTATTGGTCCCATCGAGATAATGGAGAGAGTTGGTGAAGTTGCTTACACACTTTCTATGTCTCCTAGTCTTTCGAGATTTCATCTGGTATTTCTATGCTTTGTAAGTATCATGAAGATAAGTCACATGTCTTGGATTTCAGCACAGTGTAGTTAGATGAGAATCTGGCTTATGAGGAGGAGCCAATGGCTATTTTTGATAAGTAGGTTCAGAAGTTAAGGTTGAAAGATATTGCATCGGTGAAGGTCCAGTGGAGAGGTCATCCAGCCGAGGAGGTGACTTGGGAGACCGAGCATGATATGCAGAGCATATATCCTCATCTATTTGACACTCCGGGTATGATTCTAAACTCGTTTGAGAGACGAACATTTATTTAAGAGGGGAAGAATGTAACGACTCGGCCGGTCATTTTATGTATTTGAGTTTCGTTTCCCCATTTGATGCTTTTTGTATGCTAAGTTGGTGTTTTGTGAATTGCGGGGATGATTATTTTGGTTCCGAAAAGGTTTTGGAGTGAATGGGAATACTTAGTTCCTATGTTGGAAGCTTAAGTTATAAGAGTTTACCAAAGTTTAAATTTTGTGTAAACGACCTTGGATTAGTGATTTGATGACTCTGATAGGATCGTATGGTGATTTCGGACACAGGTGTATGTTCGAATTTGGATTTGGGGGTTCCTAGCGTGTTTTGGTGCTATTTACTAAAATTTGGCAATTTGAAGGTATGAAGAGTCTAAGGTTGACTAGGGGTTGACATTTGTGATATCGTATTTGCATTTTAGTTTCAGAAGTTGGAATAGGTTCGTTGTGTCACTTCAGACTTGTGTTCCAAGTTTGGTTGTAATCCGGATTGGTTAGGCTTAAATCAGATGCTTCGTTTGAAGTTTGAAGGTTCTTGAACTTAAGAGAAGTTCAATTTGCATTTGGCTTTTGATTTGTTGTTGTGATGTTATCGTACATGTTTGGAAGATTTGGATAGGTTCGAGTAGTGTTTATGGACTTGTTGGTGTTATTATAAAGGGTCTCGGGTGGCTCGAGTGAGTTTCGAACCACCCGGAGCATTGTTGGAAATTGCATATTTGGCCGATGTGAGGCCCTACTTCGTGATCGTGGAGGATGGATCGCGATCGCGGAGGGAATTTTGGTGTTGTGTAGGTTTTGTACTTCTCGTTCGCGACTGGGTTATTGCATGAAAGATGGGTTGTGGCTAGTGGTATTTGTGTTCGTGACAAGGGGTCGTGTTCGCGTAGAGATGAGGCAGCTGGGGGATTGGCTAGGGCTTGGCCTGGGCGTTCACATGAGTGGGCCCATGTTTATGTAGACCAGTTGTAACGGCCCGACAGGTCATTTTGTGTATTTGAGTCCCGTTTCAACTTTTGATACTTCACACATGTGTATTTGTGATTTTATGACTTACGGGGTTGGTTAATTTCGTTCCAGGAAGGTTTTGGATTGATTTGGACCCTTTGATTCTTGGCTTAGAAGCCTAAGTTGATTATATAGACCAATGTTTGACTTTTGTAAAAATGAACCTGGAACAGTGTTTTGATGGCTCCTATAGGTTCGTATCTCGATTTTGGAATTGGGCGTATGCCCGGAATCGAATTTGGAGGTTCGTAGCTTGATTTGTGTTGTTTTGTCAAATATTTGGCAATTTGAGGTTTACAAGTTTGACCGTGGGTTGACTTTTGGCTATTGGGTTCGTAATTTGGTTTTGGGACTTAGAATAGGTCTGTTATGCTATTTAGAACTTGTCTGCAAAATTTGGTGTCATTTGGAGTTGATTTGATAAGATTCGGATGCTTGGTTGCAATTCTGGAGATCCTTGAACTTTTCTTTGGAATTCATACGTTTTGATGTCCGATTCATGGTTCTATATGTTATTATTGTGTTTTGATCGCTCAAGCGAGTTTGTACGATATTTTTAGACTTGTGTGGATGTTTGATTTGGAGCCTCAGGGGCTCAAATGAGTTGCGGACGTGATTCAGAATGATTTGGACAGAATTAGGATTTTCTAGTGTGTTGGTGCTCTAATGTCGCAATTGCAAGCACCAGTCTCGCAATTGCGAGCATGGCAGGGGAGGCTAAGGTATTGTAATTGCGATACCTTGTTTGCAGTTGCGAAGTATGGGTTTGGGTAGGGCAGTTTACATTTGCGATGTTTTTCTCGCATTTGCAAGGAGAACAGACTTTGCAATTGCTAAGTTTGTGTCGCAATTGCGACATCTCCTTGGTTGGTCAGTAGCCGCAATTGTGAGCTTTTCTTCACAATAGCGAAGGTTCGCAATTGCGAACCCAATGTTGCAATTGCGACATCTGCAACGGAACAAAAGGTTAGAAAGTTGGGGTTTCATATCATATTTTAGAACCCTAGGCTTGGTAGGATGCGATTTGGAGAGGGGATTTTCATCTACAAACATTGGGTAAGTGATTCTAATTAATTTTTAACTATATTTCATAATTATATCTTAGATTTAACATCAAATTTATGAGAATCAAAGAGAAATTGGGGAGTTTTGTCAAAGTTTTAAAAAATGAAGATTTGAGTTTGGAGAGTTGATTTGGACTCGGATTTGAAAACAAAAACACATATATGAACTCATGGGGTGATGGGTAGTTGGAATCTACCCTTGGACCCGGGTTGTGACTGGGTGGGTCTGGGGTTGACTTTTGTTGACGTTTTGGGAATTGTGTAAAGATCAAAGCTTTATCTATTGTAATTATTTTTCCTTGCATTCTTTGATGATATTAAGTAACTTTTGGTTAGATTTGAGGCGTGTAGAGGCAAATTTTAGGGGAAAAGCTTTATTCAAGGGTTGATTTGGCCTAGTTAAGGTAAGCGTCTTGCCTAACTTTGTGGGGGGGGGAGGGGGGGACTACCCCTTAGGATTTGGGTTATTTTTTGCTAATTTTATTATGTGAAAGTCGTATACATAAGATGACGAGTTTGTACTCGGGCTATATGTGGTATTTTGACCATTTAGACTTTTGGACTTCTTCCATGCCTCTACTTGATCTTGATATAACATGTTACATATTTCTATTGTTAAGTTTAATCTCACATGCTCTAATTGATGTTGTTAGCATTTGTTACACTCTTTATTGTTGTAATTGCTCTTATATGCTTAGTTGAAGTTACTACCTCTCTTATTGTCTTATTGCTCCTTTATTGTTAAATTACTCTTACTTGAAGTTGTTATTTCGTGGAATATCTTCTTGTTGAGGTATTAATTTTGAAGTTGTGGAAGTCATTATCACATTGAGGTTGAAGTTGTTAATCATTGAGTCTTCCTCATTCCTTTTATTGTTATTGAGATTCCTATACACATTGTGATTGATCCATGGGCTATATGTTGTGATAACATCGGTATTGTTGATTTTGGCAAGTGTTGTCGCATATGGGCATATGTGGTGCAAGTTGAATATTGTGTTGTTATATTGATACGCATGATGTGATATAATGATAGGGGTTGATATGAATATGATGAGATAAGGTGGGAATTTATACGCGTGTTGCTAGTAAGGAAATTACTTGAAGCCACGCGGTGAGATAAATGCAAGGCTCAAGCGGTGATATAAGGAAAGATCATAATTGAAATTATGAAATATGAATATGAGGCGGTACTTCAGTTGTGATTCTTGTTATACAATCTATGCTAAAAGACGCTTGTTGGTTGAACAGTTCTTGTTGTTTTCTTCATTGTCTCACTTGTATTTGTCTGTGTTTGACTACTTGTTGTTTTATCGTGTGTTCACTACTTGTTGCCTTTACCGCTTAAATTTCCATTGTTAGCTTATATTATTGAACTGCTTATCTGTCATTTACTTCCACGTTTTCCATTATTAGACTATCCTATATTCTGTTAGGCTTTCTTATCCTAGTAGGTGTCTTGACCTGGCCTCGTCACTACTCTACCGAATTTAGGCTTGATACTTACTGGGTACCGCCGTGGTGTACTCATACTATGCTTATGAACTTTTTGTGTAGTTTCAGGTACATCTGCCCGTGTTGGATGCCAGTGATTAATTAGCCATTTTCGGAGACTTCAAGGTACACATGTTCGATGTTCGCAGGCCTCAAAGTCACCTTTTGCTTTTAGTTGTATTATTGTTTATGTCTTGTTCCGAAACAGTATTGTATTCGAGAATTAGTACATTCTTGTAGAGCTTATGACTCGGTTCCACCAGATTTTGGGGAGTTGTTGTCAGTTGTATTGTTGACTTTTCTTATGACAGTTTAATGGTTTAATTTGAGGTTCTATTATTACTTCTGCTATTTCTTAATGTATGTTACGATTACCTAGTCTCGGAGACTAGGTGTCATCACGATATCCTAAGGTGGAAAATTGGGGTCGTGACACCAGTGGAGCTTGTGCATCGCATTCGCAAGCTAGAGGCCGCGTTCGCGAAGGGTTAATTTGAGGCAGTGTATTTTTGTGCTTCGCTAGCGCCAAGCAGTGTCCGCGTTGGCAAAGTGTATCGCAGGGTAGACCTATAAGTGATATAATCGCGGGATTTTACTTATTCTCTCATATTTTGAAAACTAGAATTCAAAAGGTGGAGATTTTGGAGAGCATTCTCACTACTACGTTGGAGGTAAGCAATTTTTACTTAGATTTGGCTTTATATTTGGAGTTCCCATAGATTTCTATACCTAAAACTTGGAAATTTAAAGAAAAAATTGGGGATTTTTTCTACAGCTTAAGAGAGTAAAAATTGGGGATTTGGGAGTGATTTGGACTCGGTTTTGGAATCTAATCATATATATGGACTCGTGAGGTTATGAGTAGTCGGGATCTACCCCTTGACTTGGGTTTTGACCATGTGGCCTCGGGTTGACTTTTATTGAATTTTGGAAATTTTATAAATGATCGAATCTTTATTGTGTAGGGTTATTTCCTATGGTTGTGTTTGACGTTATTGAGTTTTTTTTTTTTTGCTTTATTCGAGCCGGTCAGAGATGATTTTTAAAGGAAAGGCAATTTTGGAGGATAGATTTGACCCGTTTGAGGTAAGAATCTTGGCTAATCTTGTACGAGGGAATAACCCTTAGGCTTGGGCATTATTTGTCTAATTGTAATGTATGTGAAGTGATGTATATGCGAGATGACAAGCATATATGTTGTCATGGGCTGCTTTCCATCATCGACCCATGACCCCTTGGACGCGCCCCGTGGCATCCTGGCAAGCCTCCTAACGTGTAGCGCCACGGTCGGCCCCGTGGCCTCGACAGCGCCAAGTGACAAGCGTGCATGCGCCTATGTTGCCCCACCGATAATCAGTGCCACTGCCCAGTGGCTGGCGAATGCCAACAGTACCGCACGCACAGAAAATGCCGCGCGCACAAACCATCATGTTGCCAATAGTGTCACACGCACAGACAGTGTCGCGTGCCCACATCCAATGCCAAGCACTTGAGCCCAGCCGCAGGCAGATCCAAATAGTGTTGCGTGCGCCAGCAGCCCAATGCGCGCAAACCCTGATGCTCAAGACAAAGTTGCTGCCAACGAACTTGCTTCTACCTCGTAGAAGACTAAGTCCTTTTAATTGTAATTATAGAGTAGTTTTACTTCATTCATTTTCAGTGTGCTTCTACAGCTTTCATAGGTCTAGTCATGTAACTTTGGTTTATTCTTTTTAAGCATTATTAAGGGGGACCAAAGCATTCAAACATTCAAGCAATCAAACAATTCTTTGTACTAGTGTCTCTCCCCCTGACACTGCATAGCATTTTGTAATAGCTTTCATCCTCATCAATACAATCATCAACTTTCATCATCAATTGCTCATTGTCGCTGCTCAATTGCTCACGACATTGGTTTTCCCGTACGGCACTGACAATCCAGTCTAGCGTACGGAGGGGACCTCAATTAGCGGACAGTAACCGCAATAACATCAGCTGTTTAGCCTTACGTCGCCCTTCCAAGGAACTTCAGGAAGGCGCCGCGTAACTGTTGGTATCAGAGCCTAGGCTCGACATCGGACGAGGGAACTCATTTCCATCATCACCATTTCTGACCATGGTGAATCACGAGGATCGCATCATGGCCCTTCAAGAGACGGTTGACGTATTACGGCCCATCATGGATACGGTGCCTGATCTAAAAATCAGCCTAGTACAAAGGCTAGAAGACTTGGACCGCAGAATGCGGCAGACCGAAGTTGAATAGCAAACATCAGTCGCGACTCTGAGGAAGTCCAGCAAACGGCAGCCGTCGAGGCTACCGAAATTCATGGCAAATTTGAGGACCTCCAACAGGAGCGTGTCGAGGATTTAGCCCATCGGGAACTAGAGGCAGACTGACTGACATTCATGCAGCAAACCATAGACAACTTGACAGGCCAACTCAATGTTGTCAATGCTGTCCTTCAAAGCCTGCTCAAAGGAAACGAAAACCAAATTAGGGGTGCCATGAACATTGCCCCCATGTCACAAAAGCTGAAAATTCTGGAGCCAAAGCCATACAACGGAGCCCGGGATGCTAAAGAAGTGGAAAACTTCATCTTCGACATCGAACAATAATTCGATGTCGTAGGATAGTTGGAAGCATCCAAAAAGGTAGCAACTGCTACCATGTATCTTTAAGGCGATGCAAAACGGTTGTGGCGAGTGAAATACGAAGCCATCAGGGCCGGCTAAGATACTCTCCAGACATGGGCAGAACTGAAGGCAGCCATACGCCAGCAGTTCTTCCCCGAAAATGTGGAATACAATACACGGAGAAAGCTGCGTGAACTCCGCCACACCAGGTCAGTGCGGGATTACGTGGGAGAATTCTCCGCACTCATGCTAAACATACGGGATATGGGGGACAAAGACAAACTATTCGCATTCATAGAAGGTTTGAAACCTCATGCTCATATGGAGCTACAAAGACAAAGGGTAGATACCCTGCCCAAGGCCATTCAAGCTACAGAGTGCCTTGGGGATTATCATTTGGAAACTCAGAAGGATAGACCACAACTGCGTGTTCGAGGGGGATATAACGGGAGTCAACCTAACAACAGTGGCCCTAACAGAAACGGAGGAGATCGAGGTGCATCCAAATCTAACATTCATTCCTCAAGAAGCAACAATGTTGCATTAGTCAACAATAATCAGGGGAGAAACCCCCTTCAGAATGTCGTCATTGCGGTGGGGAACGTTGGAATAATCAATGTCCCAATACACAGATCAATGCTCAACAGACTATTGAAGATGAGTCATATACTGACGACTCAGACGGCCCAGAACAAGTAGGTGCCTTCAACGCATTTGATGGCTCCATTCATAATACCTTGGCAGGAACCAATGCTGGTAACCCCAAGAAGAATGCATGTCCAATCGTCAAGAAAGGGAAAGAAAAGGCGGATGAGAGGCCTCCCACCACAAAAAAGAGGACCTTAATGTTCGTCGACAAGCAAGTAAACGGCAAACATATTCGGGCATTGATAGACATGGGTGCTACCCACAACAACCTGGCCTCAACTCAGGTGCAGAGCCTCGGTCTAGCGGTGAAAAAGAGTAGGGGTCGTGCCAAGGCTATCAACTCTCCATCTCAACCAATGAGTGGAATAGCTAAAGAAGTGCCAATGAAGCTTGGCCCATACAAGGGAATATTCGACCTACGCATAGCTATCATCGATGACTTCGAATTGATAGTGGGATTGGAATTCCCCAAGGCAGATCAACACCATCCCGATACCATATGCCAACATGCTCCTAATTATGGGAGACAACAGGGCCAAACCCCGCACCATACCATGCATACCCATAATGATGGCCGATGAAAACATCTCGGTCATGCATTCAAAGAAGGGAATCAAAAGACCTGAACCTACGGTTTCGGCTGCCCTCAATATCACCAATCGAACATCAAATCATCGGCGTCCAAAAACTCATGGCGCCCCTCAGTTTATGAAGACTTGTCAAGCATGCCAAAAGGACAAGTCAGATCGCTCGGCACAAGCGGGACTCTTGGAGCCGCTACCTGTCCCACAGATACCTTGGGAAAACATTTCCCTTAATTTCATCACATGATTACCCAAGGTCAGAAATCTTGCAACCATCATGGTGGTAGTAGACCGGTTTTCCAAGTATGCTACCTTTATAGCAGCCCCACAAAACATATGGCAGAAGATACAACTCGACTCTTCTTCTCTTATATTGTCAAATATTGGGGCATGCCCAAAGACATCATTAGTGACTGCGACTCACGCTTCACTAGCAAATTTTGGACCCATATCTTCAGCTGCCTCGGATCCAAATTGAGTCATAACTCAAACTTCCATCAACAAGCAGATGGCTAGACAGACCGGTTCAATGACATGCTAGAGGAATATCTCCTCCACTTTGCGACCAGGTCACAAAACAAATTGGGTGAAGCTTCTGGATGCTGCTCAATTGTGTTTCAATTCTCAAAAGTGCTCCATTTCAAACAAAAACGCCTTTGAAATTATTACCGGACAGCAACCGCTACTCCCACAGATGGTGAATGCACCAAACATGCCAACATCGCCTCGCGCTACAAGCTTCTCACAAGAATGGGAGCAAACTTTAGATATAGTTCGGAGCTATCTTGTCAAATCCCAAGAGAGAGCAACGAAGTATGCCGAACAAAACCTTCGCTTTATCTAACATCAAGCAGGAGACAAAGTGATGGTAAGAGTCCCAAAATGATACTTGTTTGCAGCGAGGACCCAGAACCCTCGCCTATTGCAAAACTACATCGGACCCATGTCCATCGAAAGATGCATTGGGAAATCTACATACCAGGTGAACACTCCAGCCTGGTGGAAAATCCATCCAGTTTTCCATGTCAACCGCCTCAGGTCATTTCAGAAATACATGGAACATCATTCTAAAAGTCATCTCACAACACCGAGGGGAACAGACCTCCCAGCCAATAAGAGCCTGACCAATCATCATCATCCTGCAGGTAAGGCTTCGAGGACGTCGCCAACTCAGGTGGGGGAGAATGTCATGGGCTGCTTTCCATCATCGACCCATGACTCCTTGGACGCGCCCCGTGGCGTCCTGGCAAGCCTCCCAATGCCTAGCGCCATGGTAGGCCCCGTGGCCTCAGCAGCGCCAAGTGATAAATGCGCATGCGCCTCTGTCACCCCACCGATAATCAATGCCAGCGCCCAGCGGCTGGCGAATGCCAACAGTGCCGCACGCACAAACAATGCCGCGCGCATAAACCATCATGTTGCCAATAGTGTCACGCGCGCAGACAGTTCCGCACGCCCATATCCAATGCCAAGCACCTGCGCCTAGCCGCAGGCAGATCCAAATAGTGTCGCGCGCGCCAGCAGCCCAACACGCGCAGACCCTGATGCTCAAGACAGAGTTGCTGCCAACGGACTTGCTTCTACCTCGTAGAAGACTAAGTCCTTTTCATTGTAATTATAGAGTATTTTTACCTCATTCATTTTCAGTGTGCTTCTACAGCTTTCATAGGTCTAGTCATGTAACTTTGGTTTAATATTTTTAACCATTATTAAGGGGGACGAAAGCATTCAAATATTCGAGCAATCAAACAATTATCTGTACTGGTATCTCTCCCCCCCGACACTGCATAGCATTTTGTAATAGCTTTCATCATCATCAATACAATCATCACCTTTCATCATCAATTGCTCATTTTCATTGCTTAATTGCTCACGACATTGGTTTTCCCGTACGGCACTGACAATCTAGTCTAGCGTACGGAGGGGAACTCAATTGGCGGATAACAACCGCACTGACATCGGTTACTTTGCCTTACGTCGCCCTTCCAAGAAACTTCTAGAAGGCACCGCGTAACAATGCGGGTGCTATGTGTGACAAATGACCTGATTAGACTCTAGGCTTCTATTATGCTTTAATTTGTTTGTGTGCTCTCTATGATACATATGTAATTCTTTGTATGAATACGCGAGCTTATCCTTTCATGTTAGAGATCATATTTTAGGACTAATATTTTCTAATTAGCCAAGATGGTCATTTGTGGAGTTATTACTAAATCGATTTAGTCGTAGTCATGCTTTATATGTTGAATACTCATCCGCATTTTATTATTATCATGTCCTTATGCATGGGTGTTGGCACGGCGTTTTGCCGTGCGATTGTGATTATTATTATACACATATAGCGGAATAAGGGTGGCATTCTTGATTGTGCACATGTGATGGAATAAGAGTGGCATTCTTGTTGATGAAATGTGGAATAAGGGTGGCATTCTTGTTGATAAAATATAGAATAAGTGTGGCATTTCCCGATTAAGCAAGTGAATTCTTTATGTTTGTTATAGCTTTTAACATGCTACTGTATGCCTCTGTTATTGACTGATAATTCTTTTGTCAAACGTGATTTACCTATGACGAGATAACAATTCTTATTTTGTTGTGTTGGTAGTGCTTCATCTCATTATATTCTTGTTGCCAGTTATTTGACATATTGCACAGGGTCTCTGATTATTGAGTATCACATGAAGTGAACCTCGTCACTACTTTACCGAGGTTAGTCTTGATACTTACTAATTACATGTTATCACATACTCATACTACACTTCTGCATATTCTTGTGCAGATCCGGGTGCTGGAGGTAGCGGATCTCGTGAGTGAGCTTGTGACTGTTCGAGAAGATTCAAGGTAATGCTACATAGATGCCGCAACCCTTTGGAGTTCCCTTTACCTTATTTTTATATTGTTGTATTATTTTCAGATAGTACTGTACCTTTTTTAGACTCGTCGTATATTTAGTTTAGAGCTCATGACTCTGTATTATCTAGCTTCGGGAAGTTTGGGGTATGTACCTATATTTTGGCTTTGTTGAGGCTTTTTTCTGCAGTTTATGTTAAATTCAAACTTATTATATCTTATTTTGATATTTCATATTATTATGTGATTAGTTTACTTGGTCTTAGAGGTTAGATGTCATCATGACTATTTGTGGGATTTTGGGTCGTGACACTTAAGGTCTGATATAGCAAAAACTGTAATATAATAGGAGCTTCTCTTGACTTCTTCTTTTTTTCTCGTTATTTTGGTTGTAACGCAGTGTTGACCAAAAGTGTATTCACTGGTCTTTAATATTCATTGTTTACCCTTATAATGAGTAACAATTAAATTTATACGCGGTTTAAAGGATATATGATTTAATTTAATATGAATGTTTTAAGAACATCAAATACTCAAATTAAATTGAAACAAGACAATCAAACCAAACATGATGGACAATTAAGCTTGGCTTTAAGATGAATACTGAAAACTGGTTCCAATCAAGCCCTTGAGATGGGCTCGGTTACAACAAAAGAAATGAGCAGCTCAAGAACACTTTGGACAATAGCTAGAAGACAAAAATGAACTTTATTGCTTTGATATGTACGCCAATTATGGTTTAAAAATAAAAAGGTTTTCCCCTTTATATAGTAGGGGAATTCAATCCTAGTACAAATTTAAATAAGGTAAAAATCCTTCTCTTCTAGTAAATCATGATCCGCAGTAAATATCGGGCGAGATTCGTGCTGTAATATCTGGTTGATGGCAGATGTTTCGGCCCCTCATTCGTTCTTTCTAACCGTCTTCCCTTTGGCCTCAATTCTTTATTCTGCTCGAGCTTGATTCCTCTCATGTTTGGCCATGTATGAATCTTGGTGCATCATTCCCCCCCCCCCCCCGGTCTCTGATCTGGGGAGCCTTTGGCTTTACTCGAGACTACATCAAACCACGTCGTCTTCTAGTTTCTTCAACAGGAAATCGAGGGTAACTTTATCCCTAATTTTACCCGTACACAGATAGTCCCCTCACTTTTCAGAGAGTAGATTTATAGAAACGACGAGAAGTGATTAATTGACCCTGGTTCTTTCCTCCGTATGCCACAAGCGAGTTGACAAGTCGCTGAAAAATCTCATCAGTCACGTCGTTCTGACTTCGGACACGTGTCAGCCGCCGGTTGACCATCCTCGGTAGGCACCGAATGTGAAACGTCACGCAGTCATTATTTCTTCCCTATAAAAGCTCTTATTTCCCTTTCTCACTTTTTTACTTTCCGATTTTGAATCTTCTTGAGTTACGCTTGGAATTTCTATTTGTTCATCAATCTTATAAATCTTCATAAAATGTTCACCATATATTCATCTCTCGTCTTCAAACCTTCATATTTTGCCTTTAAATCTTTCAACTAGACTTTCAAATCTTCATATCAATTTTCAAACCTTCATATCAACCTTCATATCAACCTTCATAATCCTAGATCAAGATGGACAAAAACCTCAAAATCGGTGCCTCAAAACACTACTCCATCAACCTCTACCTCGGCCGTAGACACCGAGGCAATCCTTTCGGTAGCAGCCCTGAAACCTCCGCCTACCAAATTTATCCCCGAAGGCTGCTCCATAGACAACGATTTTAAGGTCGAAAAGGCCTCCAAACAAGGAGATCGAGGTGATGAGGTATGGAGGTGTCTCTGCTCCATCACCGAGGAGACGCTCCAAGCGGTCTGGGAGGACTGCAAATGGGAAGGCAAAAACGTGGTCATTCCCGGTCCTTGACATTACTTGTGAAGATATTTGGAAATCGTGATCTATCTGAATGATGTAAATATTGTACAAATTCTTAAGCTTCGAAACATATAGCCTGATTGGCCAAGTTTCTTTTGGGCCAAAAGTATTTTTTTTAGCCAAAAGTACTTTTTTCCAAAAATTAATGTGTTTGGCCAAGCTTTTGGAGGAAAAAAGTGCTTTTGAAGAGAAGTAGAAGCACAAAAAAGTAACTTCTCTCCAAAAATACTTTTTTGAAAAATACTTTTGAGAAAAATACACTTAGAAGCAGTTTTAAAAGTTTGGCCAAACACTAATTACTGCTCAAAAGTACTTTTCAAATAAATTAGCCAAACACAAATTGTTTCTCACCAAAAGTACTTTTGAGAAAAACACTTTTGAAAAAAAGCACTTCTCAAAATAAACTGAGGCTAATAGTCAACAACTCTTTTACGGTCCAACTGAATCAAAATTAAACTTAAAAATAAATTTAGTTCATGGAAAAATAAAGACATAATTGAAATGGTGGCCTAAAAAAAGGTAATTTATGTAGATACCCCTAAGCTAAATCCATCAGAATTGTGGCATATGGTTCTTTGTAGAAAAATTTATATTGTACTTTATTTTTAAAGAATTATTTATTTAAATAACCCAACTTTTGAAATATTTCAAATATAATAGTTTAAATACCAATGTAGCATGTTTAAGGGAATACTTACATACCTTGTCTACTCAAACCACATCCACCATACTAATTAACAAGCTCATATTATATAAAAACTTATAACTCCATTGAATTCCTAGGCCACCTTCCTTCTGCTTTATTTTTTTAAAATTGTCATCCCATCTCTCACAATCTCTCAAATTACCGCTTGATGATACTGTTTTTATTTTCTTTTCCTATTCAAAACGGGGAAGAAGAATGATGAAGAGGTGAGCTAGGGTGATTCTCGGGTATGGAGGTGGAAAAGGGTTTTTACTGCGTATGGATTTTGAAGAGAAATTAGGCAATATATATATATATATATATATATATATATATATATATATATATATATATATATATATAATGCTATGTATATACATCGTGTATACATATTATAGGGTGAAAAACTAATTTCACCCTATTAGTTATTTGGGTGTGATATTTCTCAAGTCACACAAAACAGAATTAACAACTGAAATGAAAATTGCAAGAGTTTTGGGACGATATTCTGTATATTGATAAAACTGAAATTTAGTACAACAAACTAAACTAACTAGGAATTAGAAAATAATTGGAGTCTCCATTTGTAGCTCGAATCTACAGAAGAAGAAGATAGAAGGGATCATAGAATAAGAGAATTGCAGAAGAGTGAGAGAGAAATTGAGAGAGGGAAGAGAGAGAAGATTGTTAGATTACCGGAATTTAGCATGCCTCTCTCCCTGTGAATTCTGTTACATATACTAGGCCGGATTAATCTCAAATGTTGAGTCTCATTAAAATCTAATTGATCATGTCCCTCCATCTCTTTTGCCCTCCACTTCTATTATCTGAATTTAACCCCAATGGTCATGACATACCCAGCTCTTTTAAAAATTTCCTTGTCCTCAAGGATCAAAATTTAGGAAATTTGACTTTGAGAAAGTCATAGTCCTCCCAACTAGCATCTTCAGGAGGAAGATTGGACCACTGGACCAATACTTTAACAGCTGCAACATTACCTTTACGCATTATTTGACGTTGAAGTATGTTAATTGGAGTCACCAGAAACTGGCCATCTTCACTAGTATAGGGTAAGCAGGTCTGGACTACCACATTGGTACCCAACTTCTTCTTCAAAATAAATACATGAAACATTGGATGAACCTTACAGCTAGTAGTTCGAGTCTGTAAGCAACTGGACCCACCCACTCCAGAATGTTATAGGGACCATAGTATTTAGAACTCAATTTGAGGTTTCTTCTGATAGCAATTAAAGATTGTCTTTAGGGTTGTAGCTTCAAAAATACCATATCACTAACTTGAAGTTCTCTTTCAGTCCTTCTCTTATCAGCTTATAGCTTCATCCTCTCTTGAGCTTTTTTGAGATTGTTTTGAAGCAGTTGCTATATTTGTTGCCTTCTCATGTAGCATCCTCAACTGCAGGAACCTTAGTCTCAATGGTAGGGCCAAGGGACATGTGAGGTGGACTGAACTCATACAATGCCTCAAAAGGGGAACACTGTAAACTAGTGTAAAAGTTGGTATTGTACCACCACTTTGAAAGAGGTAACCATTGTTTCCATTGAATTGGTCGACTAAAAGTCATGCATCTCAAATAGTTCTCAATGCATTAGTTGACTCTTTCAGTTTGACCATCACTCTGAGGATGGTACGCAGTACTATAATGCTACTGAGTACCCAAAAGCCTGAATAATGCTTGCCAGAAAAAGCTAAAGAAGATTTTGTCTTTATCATTAACTATTGATTCTGGAATTCCATGTAAAGCATGCACTTGCTTAAGGAACTTGTGAGCCACAGTGACTGCTGTAAATGGATGAGCAAGAGCCATAAAATGAGCATACTTGGTTCTTCTATCTATAACCATCATAATGACCTCTTTTCATCTGGACTTGGGCAGTCCTTCAATAAAGTCCATGTTGATATGCCTCCACACTTGATTAGGTATAGGCAATGGTTGCAAGAGTCCCGGATATTGTACATTTTCCCCTTTATTTCTCTAACAAACCTCATAAGCAGTTATGTAGTTGATGACCAAGTGCTTCATCCCCGTCCAAGAGAACACCTAGGATAACCTTATGAGAGTCCCTAATTATCATGAATGACCAAATCATAAAAAGTAGAAATCAATTGTTGTCTCAACCCTTCACTGCCCCCGGTATAAAGTTTGCCCTTTTTTTCAATATTCCGGCCGAATATGGATAGATGTGTGGTTCATGATGACCTGTAGTTACTTCTGCAATTATGGCCTAGGCTTGGGCATTACCTTCATAACTTTGATTGATATCAAGCATCCATTTAGGTTCTATTGTGCTAATAACGAGCAGGCTGACTGATTCTGGTTGATTGTGACTATTGCCTTCCCTTCCCTCAAACTGCCCATATAAGGCATCTGCTACTCTATATTCAGTCCCCGTTTTGTATTGCACCTCATAATCCAATCCTAACAACTTTGTAAAACCTTTTTGTTGGATAGCTATAGTCATCTTTTGCTCTAAAAGATACTTGAAAGAGTGATGGTATGTCCTCACAATAAAGTGTTTGTATTGAAGGTAGTACCTCCACTTGTCAATAGCACTCAAAAGATCCATATATTCCTTCTCATAAATTGACCTCCCTCTATGTATGGGGGCCAAAACCTTGCTGAAATAAGCAATTGGTTTTCCCCTTTGCATCAATACAACTCTTATCCCAGATTGATTGGCACTAATCTCAACAATGAACTCCTGTGAGTAGTCGGGTAAGGCTAATACAGGAGTATTAGTCATGGCAATTTTCAAGAATTCAAAGGCCTTCTTATCTTCTTCACTCCAATTAAAGGAATCCTCCCTGAGCAAATCAATGAGGGGTTTGTAGATGTCACAATAGTTCATCACATACTTTCTATAGTAACTAGTTAACCCAAGGAAGCCCCTGAGAGCCTTCACAGTACTGGGCCTAGGCCACTCTACCATAGCTTGTATTTTGTTGGGGTCTGTTGTCACCCCTTCAGCAGTAATCACATGCCCCAAATTCTTTATCATTGGTTGGCCAAATGAACACTTAGATCTTTTGGCAAATAAGGTTTGCTCTCTCAAAATTTCAAACACTCTCTTTAGGTGGCCAACATGCTCTTCTAAGGACTTTCTATACACAAGTATGTCATCAAAGACCACCAAAATAAACCTTCTGAGTAATAGTTGAAATACCTGGTTCATTAATTCTTGAAAGGTAGCAGGAGCATTGGTTATCCCAAAGGGCAAAACCTTGACCTCATAATGACCATGTGAGTTCTAAAAGCAATCTTATATACATCCTTCATCTTCATTCTGATCTGGTGGCATCCATCCCTTAAGTCTACTTTGGAAAAAATCATTGTGCCTTTTAATTCATCAAGCAGATCATCCACAATGGGAATGGGGTACTTATCTTTGATAGTGATCTCGTTAAGCCCCCTATAGTCCACACAAAGCCTCAATTTTCTATCATTTTTCTTCACAAGCAGTGCATGTAATGAGAATGGTGATTGACTGTGTTGTATTATCCCATTAGTGAGTATTTCCCTAACTTGCTTATCCAGCTCTTATTTTTGGAAATAGTTATATTTGTAAGGCCTTAAACTTATAGGAGAAACTCCAGGTTTGAGGGGAATGTTGTGGTTCAATGCTCTGCAAGGAGGTAAGGATTCCAATTCAGAGAATATATTTGAATAGCTAGCTAACAGATCTAGGATCGAAGCATCAATAGTCTCATATTCCTGCACATTCTCAATTTCTATTAAGAACAAATGAGCCATGATAGTTTGCCCTTTCCTCAACAGTTTCCCCACGGTGCTTCCACTGATCAAGCTTAGTTGCTCATTTTCAGGAATAGCCTGCAGTACTACTTTGCTACCCTTTCTCCCAATGGTCGCACACCTTTTCTCATGATCAAATTTAGTGGGGTTAAACTTTTTCATCCAATCATTCCCTAACACAATGTAACACACTCCTAACTTAAGAATTCTGAGATCCTCTCTTAGAATTGGTGCAAGTTGTGTTGAAGAACATACAATTGCCATCAGCTACAGTTACTCTGATTGGAGTAGTGTAAGTTTCCTGATAGCCAGTTTCTTGCACCCTCGATTCATTGATAAAACTATATGTACTACCTGAGTCCATAAATACTAATAAGGTTCTCCTCTTAATGATCTCATTAACCAAAATGGTATTGACCATATTGTTATTCCCAGGGAGGGCACTTAAGCATATAGCTTCTTGTACATCCTCTCCTTTCACAAGCTCAATCTCAATGTCTGGAATCACCTCTTCTTGGCACTGAGGCAGCTCTCCAGGTTGGTCTTGAGGCAACTCTTCCATAGTACCAACTATGCATTGCAGCTACTTCATCTTACATCTATGACCTTGTGTGTACTTTTCTCCACACCTAAAACACATGTGGTTAGACTTATTGTATTCATAGTCTCTAGGTCTTAGTCTAAGTGGACTAGGCTCATAAGAAGTTACCCCTCCCACCTTTTGGACATTAACACTACTTGATACTCCAGTACCAATACAAGATTTAGGCATAGCCTTAATCTTCTTCTGAGCAGCTTTAATGGATTTTTCTAGCGCCATGTCCTGTTGTATGGCATAGCTCAGTGTGGTTATTTTGAACAGCTTCACAGAGAACCTAATCTCTTCTTTGAGAGCTCCAATAAAACTAGACAGGAAATGTGCTTCGTTCAATGCAGGGTTCCTAACTATTATCTATGCTTTCAGATCATCAAATTTCACTAGGAATTCCTCAACACTACCCATCTGTTCTAGTAAATTCCTCCACTACGTCTTCCATCAATACATCACCAAACCTATCACATACTTTCTCCTTAAAATCAGCCCATGACATTGCTCCTTTACTCAATACTAAAGAGTTAGACCAAGTCTCGCCGTCTCCATTCATATATAGAGCAGCACATTCCACCTTCTGTTCCTCGGGAACTTTATACAAATTGAAAAACCTATCACATTTTTGAATCCATACCTTAGGGCATGTTCCATCAAAGCTTGGTAACTCTCATTTAGGGTTATGAACAACTCCTTGTTGTGGTCTAGGTTGTCGATCATCATGAACTGGGAGTGGAAGCAATCTATCCCCAATTCCTTGCACCTGCTCAGGCCCTTTGTTAGGTATCCTCTCCATCGCATTCAACCGATCTAATAAATTCTCCAATGTGCCTTGTATTCCATCTTGCCGCAATGTTTGTTGGCCATCTCGCAATTCACTTAATAGCTCATTGTGGTGAGTCAACTTTTCATCCATCAACTTCATTCACGCTCCTTCCGACATGATATGAGTTGAACAAGTCGCAGAATTAAAGGCTCTGATACTAATTGTTATGACCTTAGTCACACAAAATAGAATTAACAACTGAAATAGAAATTGCAAGTATTTTGGGACGATTTTCTGTATATTGATAAAACTGAAATACGATAATAAACTAAACTAACTATGAATTTGGAAATTAATTGGAGTCTCCATTTGTAGCTCGAGTTTGCAGAGAAGAAGAAGATAGAAGGGACCAGAGAAGAAGAGAATTTCATAAGAGTGAGAGAGAAATTGAGAGAAGGAAAAGAGAGAAGGTTGATAGATTGCCGGAATTTAGCATGCCTCTCTCCCTATGAATTCTGTTATATATACTAGGCTGGATTAATCTCAGCTGCTGAGTCTCATTAAAAGCTAATTGATCTTGTCCCTTCATCTCTTTCGGTTATTACTGTTAACTCCCTCTATTCTATTATTTGATTTTAACTCCAATGGTCATGACAATTAGTAGGTGATATTTTGGACTAGGATGTGAGAATAGAGGTAAGATCTGACCAAGAGAGTTACAAATGTCTTTTCAAATGGTGGCTAGAGTTATTGATATGCAATGGAAATACTGAAGAATATTTGAGGTCGATTGAGAGACGATGTAGATCATTAGTAGGGATTTTTTAAATGTATCTCAATTATCGAGCTTCATTGACAAGTGTGGAGGTGGTTTACTATCCAAAAAGATCAAAGGGAAGATATTTAGGTCGTCGTTTCAGAGGGTGTTGGATCAAAGGAATTTTTAGCGAAGGAAGTTTTCGATGAGTTTTTGGTGGGGGTGGTTTGCTAGGTTTTGGCATTTCGGGGTGTCTATTGAAATTAGTTTTTAGCTAATAATTTGTAAATTGTTAATGAATTAGATGGGTATAATGTTTGTTCCCCTACTAGCTACTTATGCAAAGTTTCCTTCCTATATATTAATAAGCCGCAAATATTCCCTTATATAAAAGCTCGTTACTCATTTATGTTCTTAAGAAAAGAAATACTTTTCTTTTTATTGGAAAAAAGAAGAAGAATAAAACTAGGATTCGTTGACTCTATTAAACTGTGAGTAACTAAAAAGCATGATGTTCCC